>NC_090446.1:511553893-513029549 GCF_031143425.1 Pleurodeles waltl | reverse complement strand
AGCCAAGGTACCCCCACATGGTTCAGGGCAAATTGCACGGAAACACCTCTTCACGACGTGGGACATCCATCCTCCAAAGGGGAAGTTTCTAGCCCTTGTCGTTCTTGCAGAATCCACAGCTTCTACCATCTGGTGGCAGCTTCTTTGCACCCACAGCTGGCATTTCCTGGGTATCTGCCCACTCCCGACTTGATCATGACTTTTGGACTTGGTCCCCTTGTTCCACAGGTACTGTCGTCTGGAAATCCATCGTTGTTGCATTGCTCGTGTTGGTCTTTCCTGCAGAATTCCCCTATCACGACTTCTGTGCTCTTTGGGGAACTTAGGTGCACTTTGCACCCACTTTTCAGGGCCTTGGGGTGGGCTATTTTTTCTAACCCTCACTGTTTCTTTACAGTCCCAGCGACCCTCTAGAAGGTCACATAGGTTTGGGGTCCATTCGTGGTTCGCATTCCACTGCTAGAGTATATGGTTTGTGTTGCCCCTATCCCTATGTGCCCCCATTGCATTCTATTGTGACTATACATTGTTTGCACTGTTTTCTATTGCTATTACTGCATATTTTGGTATTGTGTACATATATCTTGTGTATATTTGCTATCCTCATACTAAGGGGTACTCACTAAGATACTTTGGCATATTGTCATAAAAATAAAGTACCTTTATTTTTAGTATATCTGTGTATTGTGTTTTCTTATGATATTGTGCAAGTGACACTAGTGGTACTGTAGGAGCTTCACTCGTCTCCTAGTTCAGCCTAAGCTGCTCTGCTAAGCTACCTTTTCTATCAGCCTAAGCTGCTAGACACCCCTCTACGCTAATAAGGGATACCTGGGCCTGGTGCAAGGTGTAAGTACCCCTTGGTACTCACTACAAGCCAGTCCAAGCCTCCTACATTGGTTGTGCAGCGGTGGGATAAGTACTTTGCAACTACTTACCACTTTGTCATATGGTACTTTTCATAGGAGAAAAATATACAAAACAAGTTCAGTGTATGTACACCTAACCAAAAGGTTTTGCTTTTCTTCTCTCACTTCTTTGCTAAGTGCTGAAAAAGTACCTCTCAATTTTCAAAAAGTTCTTTAAAAGTTTTTTTCTGTTCTTTAAAACGTTCTGAAACATTTTCTTTCTTTTTCTGTCCCTTAAACTTCTTGTCTATCATGTCTGGTACAGGCCAAACTCTTGATCTGGCCAGCATAGCTTATGACAACCTTAGCTGGAAGGAAGCAAGGAGTCTCTGCGTAGATAGAGGTTTAGGGGTAGGGAAGAATCCCTCAAGACAACTGTTAGTTAATATGCTCATTGAACAAGATAAGACCTTAGGTGGCACTTCTGGTGAGAAATTAGCTGATGGTTCCCAATCTGATCCTTGGGCACCCCTAGCAAAAGATTTGGGAGGGAATCTTTCCAACCTGCCCCTTAGCAGGCCACCTAGCATAGCTGGTACTGATGTGAATTCACATCACAGTAATAGTGTTGCTTCTCATCACAGTAGAAGTGTTACTTCTGTAGGCCAGAATGTTAGAGTGCCATCTGTTAGGGAAGGGTCTCCCTCTGTTCATTCTCACCATTCTTCTGTTTTGTGTTGACTACAGAGGTCTCAACCAGGTAACCAAAACTGATGCTCACCCTATACCCAGGGCAGATGAGCTAATAGATACACTGGCATCTGCCAAGTATCTAAGCACCTTTGATTTGACTGCAGGGTATTGGCAGATCAAGTTATCAGAGGATGAAAAAGCAAAAACTGCATTGTCAACCATTGGAGGCCATTACCAATTCACAGTAATGCCTTTTGGATTGAAAAATGCACCTGCCACTTTTCAAAGGTTGGTGAATACAGTCCTGCAAGGGCTGGAAGCTTTTAGTGCAGCATATCTAGATGATATAGCTGTCTTTAGCTCCAGCTGGGATGATCACCTGGTCCACCTCTGGAAAGTTTTGGAGGCCCTGCAAAAGGCAGGTCTCACTATCAAGGCTTCAAAGTGCCAGATAGGGCAGGGGAAAGTGGTTTATCTGGGACACCTGGTAGGTGGAGCACAGATTGCACCACTTCAGGGGAAAATCCAAACTATTATAGATTGAGTTCCCCCTACAACTCAGACTCAGGTGAGAGCCTTTTTAGGCCTCACTGGGTACTACAGGAGGTTCATAAAGAACTATGGCTCCATTGCAGCCCCTCTTAATGACCTCAAATCTAAAAAAAATCCTAAGAAGGTATTATGGACAGCAAATTGTCAGAAAGCTTTTGAGGAGCTGAAGCAGGCCATGTGCTCTGCACCTGTCCTGAAAAGCCCCTGTTACTCCAAAAAATCCATTGTCCAAACTGATGCATCTAAATTAGGGGTAGGGGCAGTCTTATCACAACTTAATTCTGAGGGCCAGGATCAACCTGTTGCTTTTATCAGCAGGAGGTTGACCCCTAGAGAAAAGCGTTGGTCTGCCATAGAGAGGGAGGCCTTTGCTGTGGTCTGGGCACTGAAGAAGTTGAGGCCATACCTGTTTGGCACTCACTTCATTGTTCAGACAGACCACGAACCTCTACTTTGGCTAAAACAAATGAAAGGTGAAAACCCTAAATTGTTGAGGTGGTCCATATCTCTACAGGGAATGGACTATACAGTGGAACATAGACCTGGGAGTACCCACTCCAATGCAGATGGACTCTCCAGATATTTCCACTTAGACAATGAAGACTCATCAGGTCTTTGCTAGTCTTATTGTCCTTCGTTTTGGGGGGGGGGGGGGGGTTTGTGTAGGAAAGTACCATCTTGCCTGGCATGTTACCCCCATATTTCACTGTATTTATGTTGTTTTAGTGTTTGTGTCACTGGGACCATGCCAGCCATAAGTGTGCCCTGTATGTGTTCCCTGTTGATGACTGTCTCACTGAGGCTCTGCTAACCAGAACCTCAGTGGTTATGCTCTCTCTGCTTTCTAAATTGTCACTAACAGGCTAGTGACCAATTTTACCAACTCACATTGGCATACTGGAACACCCTTATAATTCCCTAGTATATGGTACTGAGGTACCCCAGGGTATTGGGGTTCCAGGAGATCCCTATGGGCTGCAGCATTTCTTGTGCCACCCATAGGGAGATCTGACAATTCTTACACAGGCCTGCCAGTGCAGCCTGAGTGAAATAACGTCCACATTATTTCACAGCCATTTACCACTGCACTTAAGTAACTTATAAGTCACCTATATGTCTAACCTTTACCTGGTAAAGGTTGGGTGCTAAGTTACTTAGTGGGTGGGCACCCTGGCACTAGCCAAGGTGCTCCCACATTGTTCAGGGCAAATTCCCCGGACTTTGTGAGTGGGGGGACACCATTACACGCGTGCACTATACATATGTCACGACATATGTATAGCGTCACAATGGTAACTCTGAACATGGCCATGTAACATGTCTAGCATCATGGAATTGTCACCCCAAATGCCATTCTGGCATTGGGGAGACAATTCCATGATCCCCCGAGTCTCTAGCTCAGACCCGGGTACTGCCAAACTACCTTTCCCGGGGTTGCTCTGCAGCTGCTGCTGCTGCCAACCCCTCAGACAGGTTTCTGCCCTCCTGGGGTCCAGCCAGGCTTGGCCCAGGAAGGCAGAACAAAGGACTTCCTCAGAGAGAGGGTGTTACACCCTCTCCCTTTGGAAAAAGGTGTCAGGGCTGGGGAGGAGTAGCCTCCCCCAGCCTCTGGAAATGCTTTGATGGGCACAGATGGTGCCCATCTCTGCATAAGCCAGTCTGCACCGGTTCAGGGATCCCTCAGCCCTGCTCTGGCGTGAAACTGGACAAAGGAAAGGGGAGTGACCACTCCCCTGACCTGCACCTCCCCTGGGAGGTGCCCAGAGCTCCTTCAGTGTGCTCCAGACCTCTGCCATCTTGGAAACAGAGGTGCTGCTGGCACACTGGACTGCTCTGAGTGGCCAGTGCCAGCAGGTGACGTCAGAGACTCCTTCTGATAGGCTCCTTCAGGTGTTGCTAGCCTATCCTCTCTCCTAGGTAGCCAAACCTCCTTTTCTGGCTATTTAGGGTCTCTGCTTTGGGGAATTCCTTAGATAACGAATGCAAGAGCTCATCAGAGTTCCTCTGCATCTCTGTCTTCACCTTCTGCCAAGGAATCGACCGCTGACTGCGCTGGAAGCCTGCAAAACTGAAACAAAGTAGCAACGACGACTACTGCGACCTTGTAACGCTGATCCTGCCGCCTTCTCGACTGTTTTCCTGGTGGTGCATGCTGTGGGGGTAGTCTGCCTCCTCTCTGCACTAGAAGCTCCGAAGAAATCTCCCGTGGGTCGACGGAATCTTCCCCCTGCAACCGCAGGCACCAAAGAACTGCATCACCGGTCCCTCTGGGTCTCCTCTCAGCACGACGAGCGAGGTCCCTTGAACTCAGCATCTCTGTCCAAGTGACTCTCCCAGTCCAGTGACTCTTCAGTCCAAGTTTGGTGGAGGTAAGTCCTTGCCTCCCCACGCTAGACTGCATTGCTGGGAACAGCGTGTTTTGTAGCTACTCCGGCTCCTGTGCACTCTTCCAGGATTTCCTTTGTGCACAGCCAAGCCTGGGTCCCCGCACTCTAACCTGCATTGCACAACCTCCTGAGTTGTCCTCCGGCGTCGTGAGACCCTCTTGTGCAACTTCGGGTGAGCTCCGGTTCACTCCACTTCGTAGTGCCTGTTTCCGGCACTTCTGCGGGTGCTGCTTGCTTCTGAGTGGGCTCTTTGTCTTGCTGGATGCCCCTTCTGTCGCCTCACGCAATTGGCGACATCCTGGTCCCTTCTGGGCCACAGCAGCATCCAAAAACCCTAACCGCGACCCTTGCAGCTAGCAAGGCTGGTTGGCGGTCTTTTTGCACGGAAACACCTCTGCACGACTCTTCACGACGTGGGACATCCATCCTCCAAAGGGGAAGTTTCTAGCCCTTGTCGTTCTTGCAGAATCCACAGCTTCTACCATCCGGTGGCAGCTTCTTTGCACCCACAGCTGGCATTTCCTGGGCATCTGCCCACTCCCGACTTGATTGTGACTTTTGGACTTGGTCCCCTTGTTCCACAGGTACTCTCGTCTGGAAATCCATTGTTGTTGCATTGCTGGTGTTGGTGTTTCCTGCAGAATTCCCCTATCACGACTTCTGTGCTCTTTGGGGAACTTAGGTGCACTTTGCACCCACTTTTCAGAGTCTTGGGGTGGGCTATTTTTCTAACCCTCACTGTTTCTTTACAGTCCCAGCGACCCTCTAGAAGGTCACATAGGTTTGGGGTCCGATCGTGGTTCGCATTCCACTTCTAGAGTATATGGTTTGTGTTGCCCCTATCCCTATGTGCCCCCATTGCATTCTATTGTGACTATACATTGTTTGCACTGTTTTCTATTGCTATTACTGCATATTTTGGTATTGTGTACATATATCTTGTGTATATTTGCTATCCTCATACTAAGGGTACTCACTAAGATACTTTGGCATATTGTCATAAAAATAAAGTACCTTTATTTTTAGTATATCTGTGTATTGTGTTTTCTTATGATATTGTGCAAGTGACACTAGTGGTACTGTAGGAGCTTCACTCGTCTCCTAGTTCAGCCTAAGCTGCTCTGCTAAGCTACCTTTTCTATCAGCCTAAGCTGCTAGACACCCCTCTACACTAATAAGGGATACCTGGGCCTGGTGCAAGGTGTAAGTACCCCTTGGTACTCACTACAAGCTAGTCCAGCCTCCTACACCCCGGTCAACACGTGTTTCGTCTAGGGTGTACCCTCTGACTTCATCAGGACTTTCTACAATAGACAAAACTCAATAAATGCTGTATCACAAACCAATATCTCCCCTTACTTAAATCACCACCAAACTGTGTGATTAGATTGTAAATAAAAACAAAATAAATCACTACATGGAGACTGTGAATTAACATCATAATTTGCATTGACCCTGACAAAATCCTATAAACACTATAATAACCCACTAAATATATAGTTACTAATCTTTTCATCTTCACATTGAATTTACCAATTTAGGAAGCCCGGGAAAACATACCTTATCTTGTGTGCGAATACAGTTCACAAAGTCTCTCATCCACATTTTAACCTCCTTATTCTGAGGTACATTCTGAAGTACTGGTTATATATTTAGTCGAATATCCATCTAAAAGATTGTATACATTCGATGTATAATTATTATAATCATAGTTCTCCACTAAATTTTACATGTTGCTTTCTATAGCGCTTACCTAACTTATATTGTCTTACCATCAATCGATTGTAACAGAACGTTCCCTACAAGAAAAAAGAAAAAATATATACTGGTACTATATCTCGGGTCACATTTTTTTCCTATGACTAATACCATTTAGTCTCCTTTTTTCAATTAAAGCTGGTAACCTATAAATCCATGTCCGCGCTGATCGTATTTTGGCGTCTTTCCTCAAAGGGCGAGCGCGTATCACTTCCGCATTTAAGTACCCGCCCCCTAGAGCCATCAGGATAGAAAGAGGACACCCTCCGGCTGCCTATTATACTAAATCCGCACTCATCCAAGAATATTTTGTTTCCCGTTGCGTTATGTCCCGGACTTCTCCTTTTTAGCACGTCCGTGCATAGCTGCTATTAGCAATAACCAACGTGATGTGAACAATGTAATACCTGCTAAGGCTTAAAAGTTTATTAATTACCTGCATTTTCTTTCTTCTTTTATCTAAGAGAGGCGAATGAGTATTTCCATTGATTAATTCACAATAAATTAATCAATGTTCTCTTATGATATCACAGATCTTTTTGAAGAGATAATCTATCCCTTTGATATTTCATATGGTGATTAATCTAATTAATGCTGTACCTGTCCTCCTGATATCGTACATTAATCCCATGTTCGTAACTATCACCGGTAACAATATTATTACTTACTTTACCTTATTTTTCAAAATATATTGAGACTTAGATGAGGACACAACAATGTCCTCTTCTTAAAACCAGAATGACCCCCATGATATATTAACTGCCCTTACTGAGGGGGGTATAACTCAATTATCTTTCTCCCAAGAAGTATTCCATCTCATAATCTGAATTCAAGCCATGCTCTACTGCTCATAGGTGCATGATCCACATTGATTTGTTCCTCCTTAATATTAATTCCCGATTACCGCCTCTTGGGTCCATTTTACATTGTTCAAAACCAAAAAATGTAAAGTCTTTGTGGACAATTTGGACACAAGCTGGAAACAAAATTGAAAAGAACTTGATGAATAAAGAGTATTAAACTTAAAATTCATTGGAAAAGCATGTGATTTATGGTGATGTGTCGCTCATTGGTGTTACTGCATATATACATGTACAGGCAGTACAGTGAGAATGTGCTTTTAGTCTGTCCTGTTCAGCTACCGGCGGTTGTTATTTCTTCAACAGGTTTGACTGATTTGGTGAGCTATCCTTAAAGGCATGGAATTTTGTGGAAGGCTTCCGAAGCCCCATGGTACACTCTCCCTGTTGCCCAGATCATACTGTCATTTCCTTAATGTCTATGTGTCTCTTGTTTGTGGAGGATGTGTCCTTGCAGTTGCCATTTGTGCTTTTGACTTTTCCAGTGCTTGTTGAATCGTATCATGAACCTTGGCAGACCAAATAATGAATGAATAAAACCAGATTTATAGTGTACACTGATACTCTGAAGAGTGTCCCTGTGCAAAATATAGCATAGATGGAGGTAGATTACAACACTTAGGCCCTCCTTATGAACATGGCGGTCTGGACTGCCATGCCGGCGGTGGCGGTAATTGCCATGAACGGCTGGATGTTCAATATGTGTCCAGCGGGGGGTTCTGCGCGCTGGCAGTCTTCTGTTGACCATCAGCGCCGATCTCAGCGGATTTCCCCACCGAGATCGTAATGACCCCTTAGTTTTGAGAAAAAAAAATCTAAGGGGCATATCAATTAATTTGTGGTGCAGCAAGACACCTTGCTGCGCTGCACTGCCTCACAGGGGATGGGCAGGAATGCATTGTATTTATCCCAATACAGACCATTTCTGTTCTTTTCCCTGTGCTGGTGCACAATGGATTGCCTAGGGACAATGCAAACACCCTTGCTCCATGGTGCAAGGGTGCCTGCGTTGCAGGCTGGATTGTTTTTATACAGGAAGGAACACCTTCCTGCACAAAAACAATCCTGAGAGGCATATTCATCTTGCTATGTGTGCTGCGGAATGCACATTGAAAGAGAAAGTAACAAGGACATAGAAAGATATTTCTCCTTGTTATGCCTCCCCTGAGAAGGCGTATATTTTTGGTGTATTTCCAGGTCTACCAATTCTAGTAAATCTTAGAATGTGTCAAACACCATGGTAGTCGTGTGGGAACACCGACACAACACCCATGGAACACCTTCTCAGGGCAGAGTAACACAACTCAGCTTTGAGCTGCGTTGACTTACTCCAGATTTATAGAGCCACTCAGAGCCACACAAAGACCCATATTTATACTTTTTTAGCGTCGCATTTGTGCCACTTTTTGACGCAAAAACGGCTCAAACTTGCAAAATACCATTGTATTTTGCAAGTTTGCGCCGCTTTTGCGTCAAAAAATGAAGCAAGTGCGGCGCTAAAAAAGTATAAATATGGGCCAAAGTGTTTTTCACGGCTTCATAAATATCACTTATGGTTTGCATTGCACATGTACCATATTGCATGATGCAAACGAGCCACAAACATTCTCATAAATATGCGCCCAAGTTTTTAGCTTCTTTTTGAACTATTGTTCAGAGTCAATTTTATACATAATGGTATCTGGCCATCTATAATGTAGTAAAACTCATCTAAAATGGCCACCGTGTCTTTGTGTGCCTGTACTGCAGACAGCTTTTAATGTTTTTTCTTGTTCTTCATGAAAAGTAATTACAATATATCTGTCAAGCATTTTACATATAAGGAAGCTGCGTGGTTATGGTTTTTCATACTGTAAAGCTTAAAAAAATTATTCGAAGGTCGCAAATGCACACCAGCCATTATGTAGTGTTTTTTTCCTATGCTTAGGAAAAAACATTACAAGATGGGCGAAGGCATGTGTGTGCATGCTGAGCGTTTGTCTCGATGAAAAAGCACGGGCAAAGGCAAGTGGTCTGTGCTTGCCTTCAAAGGCGAGAACTATCATCTTTGCCTGTATTTGTCTTTATAACACTATTTACAGGGAACAGGCTATAATAAAGAAAAATAATAAGATCTACAAATGGATGTTGTGGAATAAATATAAAGACGAGTAGAATATTCCTGTTAATCCAATTAATGTGACCAGTGACAGCAGCAGATTGTGCCATTTCTTCAGAAGAGTAAAATGCAATAGGTGTTTAAAACTAACTCATAAACATTATTAGGTTGTCACCCCTCAATAAACAACCTCTGGGCAAAGATTTGGTGACCTAAACTCTAGTTCACTGTAGTTATTGGAGTCGTTGCTGTGTCCCAGGTACCGACCAAAGTGTCTAGTGATCTGTTGTTGTGTGTGCTGAAACCGCAGGCGGCGGAGGTGGGGTACCTGTCTATAGTTAAGAAAGACATGAGAGACCTGTACACCTAAAAAACTAGAGGTGAGAGGAGGAATCTGACGTGGAAATATGCTTTCAAATCCATTAATATGGAGGCTGCAGATATTAAGTGGCCGAGGGGCCATGCTGACATTATTTGATACGTCGTTCCTTCCTGCTTTATGCAATTTCCAATAGTTCCATAAGAATTTGAGAGGTGGCGATGACCTTGTTGGTGCTGTCCATTACAGGTGTTGTAAGGGGCTTCTTTCACTAGCTGCGCCCTCATCCCAAAGGACCTGGCTTCTTTGAGCCTCTCTGGCTGCCGCACAAGGATCGTGTTTTTCCAACCCAGCCTATCCTTTATGACTACTGAATTAAGCATTTTATTTACAAAGTGATATGTGAGTAGCCAAAGATTTGTTAATTGAACGTTTTCCCTTTGTGCTGCTGCGGGATTGAAGTATTTATCATGAACTGTTTGCTTTTCCTTGCATTACCAGAACTGTGATTTTTCATACCATTTTGTGAGCCAAGGTAGCCACAAGAGCAACAGTGTTCCTCTTGTCTTTGCCCCGGATCCCACCACCAGATTGCTTACTATGCTATTTATAGGTTAAAAGTTTGATAATTTTCACTTCCTGGATGTCATGCTTATGTTTCAAACAGTATTGTGTTTTCTGGCAATTGTTGGCTTCACAATAGCTTTTTCAGTATTCTCCAGACCACGCCCATCCTAGGTGAAAAGGAACTTGCAACTGGTCACTGTCTAAGGTCTGTGAAACGGTATGAAGTGATTCTCTTTCAGGTGCTATTTCTGCCGCAAGGGCAGACACAGCCTTGGTGCAAAGTGATGGCTCTCACAGCAGTTAGTGATGATGTCTCAAAGCAGGGGTAAACAAACATGGGCACAATTAAGTATGAAGACTTTTTCCAGGCTATCAACCTTCTTGAAACAGTAATCAGAGACAGGCAAGGGCAGACCCTGCCTATAAACTTTCAAATGTCCTCACCCTTAACAGACTGCTGACTCACCCCTCTCCCCAACCATCTATGAAATGGCAGTGCTCAGGAAATCTAATCAGCATAGCCCTGCAAAACAGCCCTCAGAGAATATCTATGGGTAGACCTTTCTACATCCTCCCTCATTTCAACGTCTGGGTTTTCACCCTACAGCTTCAGGAGTGCAGGCAATACACTTAAAGTGTCTGGGGAAGCTGTATCCACCCATCGTGTGCCTACCTACACCATGGGTAATCCAAAAAGAATCCCACTTGTCCCATCAACCATAATCACATATCACATGGAATCTAGGTAACACATGCGCCACATATTCACCATGCATACGCCAGGGCAAGAGTATGTTATTAGTTAGATGGGGGACTTTACACTTTGCACCCTCCCTGATTCAAAAAAAGGTCTGTTCAGGACTATTCATTCACACAAATAAGCAGGCTGCTGCCACTGCTTCATGTCAAGAGCCCAGGCCTTGGACAATAATTGCATCAACAAAAGAGGGTCTACTTGGTGCACCCCCGACCCCACCATTCACATAACATTTCTGGACTTCTGTATTGCCATGGACAGGGCTAGGCTTTAAGCTCCCATGCTATATTAGAGTTAACTGGCCCAATAAAATATCAGGTTACCCACTTTGTAGGAAAGTACCATCTTGCCTGGCATGTTACCCCCATATTTCACTGTATATATGTTGTTTTTGTGTATGTGTCACTGGGACCCTGCCAGCCAGGGCCCCAGTGCTCATAAGTGTGCCCTATATGTGTTCCCTGTGTGATGACTAACTGTCTCACTAAGGCTCTGCTAACCAGAACCTCAGTGGTTATGCTCTCTCTGCTTTCTAAATTGTCACTAACAGGCTAGTGACCAATTTCACCAATTCACATTGGCATACTGGAACACCCTTATAATTCCCTAGTATATGTTACTGAGGTACCCAGGGTATTGGGGTTCCAGGAGATCCCTATGGGCTGCAGCATTTCTTTTGCCACCCATAGGGAGCTCTGACAATTCTTACACAGGCCTGCCACTGCAGCCTGAGTGAAATAACGTCCACGTTATTTCACAGCCATTTACCACTGCACTTAAGTAACTTATAAGTCACCTATATGTCTAACCTTCACCTGGTGAAGGTTGGGTGCTAAGTTACTTCATGTGTGGGCACCCTGGCGCTAGCCAAGGTGCCCCCACATCGTTCAGGGCAAATTCCCCGGACTTTGTGAGTGCGGGGACACCATTTCACGCTTGCACTATACATAGGTCACTACCTATGTATAGCGTCACAATGGTAACTCCGAACATGGCCATGTAACATGTCTAAGATCATGGAATTGTCACCCCAATGCCACAGTTCCATGATCCCCTGAGTCTCTAGCACAGACCCGGGTACTGCCAAACTGCCTTTCCCCGGGATTCACTGCAGCTGCTGCTGCTGCCAACCCCTCAGACAGGTTTCTGCCCTCCTGGGGTTCAGCCAGGCCTGGCCCAGGAAGGCAGAACAAAGGACTTCCTCAGAGAGAGGGTGTTACACCCTCTCCCTTTAAAAAAGGTGTCAGGGCTGGGGAGGAGTAGCCTCCCCCAGCCTCTGGAAATGCTTTGATGGGCACAGATGGTGCCCATCTCTGCATAAGCCAGTCTACACCGGTTCAGGGATCCCCCAGCCCTGCTCTGGCGCGAAACTGGACAAAGGAAAGGGGAGTGACCACTCCCCTGACCTGCACCTCCCAGGGGAGGTGCCCAGAGCTCCTCCAGTGTGCTCCAGACCTCTGCCATCTTGGAAACAGAGGTGTTGCTGGCACACTGGACTGCTCTGAGTGGCCAGTGCCAGCAGGTGACGTCAGAGACTCTTTCTGATAGGCTCCTACCTGTGTTGCTAGCCTATCCTCCTTCCTAGGTAGCCAAACCTCCTTTTCTGGCTATTTAGGGTCTCTGCTTTGTGGAATTCTTGAGATAACGAATGCAAGTGCTCATCCGAGTTCCTCTGCATCTCTCTCTTCACCTTCTGCCAAAGTATCGACCGCTGACTGCTCAGGACGCCTGCAAAACCGCAACAAAGTAGCAAAGACGACTACTGCAACCTTGTATCGCTGATCCTGCCGCTTTCTCGCCTGTTTCCTGTGGTGCATGCTCTGGGGGTAGCCTGCCTCCTTTCTGCACCAGGAGCTCTGAAGAAATCTCCCGTGGGACGACGGAATCCTCCCCCTGCAACCGCAGGCAACAAAAGACTGCATCACTGGTCCTCTGGGTCCCCTCTCAGCACAACGAGCGTGGTCCCTGGAACTCAGCAACTCTGTCCAAGTGACTCCCACAGTCCAGTGACTCTTCAGTCCAGCTTTGGTGGAGGTAAGTCATTGCCTCCCCACGCTAGACTGCATTGCTGGGTACCGCGTGATTTGCAGCGGCTCCTGTGCACTCTTCCAGCATTTCCTTCGTGCACAGCCAAGCCTGGGTCCCCGACACTCTAACCTGCAGTGCACAACCTTCTGAGTTGTCCTCCGGTGTCGTGGGACTCCCTTTTGTGACTTCGCATGGACTTAGGTTCACTCCTCTTCTAAGTGCCTGTTCCGGTACTTCTGTGGGTGCTGCCTGCTTCTGTGAGGGCTCCCTAACTTGCTGGGCGCCCCCTCTGTCTCCTCATCCAAGTGGCGACATCCTGGTCCCTCCTGGGCCACAGCAGCATACAAAAACCCTAACCGCAACCCTTGCAGCTAGCAAGGCTTGTTTGCTGTGTGGGAACACCTCTGCAAGCTTCTTCACGACGTGGAACATCCATCCTCCAAAGGGGAAGTTTCTAGCCTTCTTCGTTCTTGCAAAATCCACAGCTTCTACCATCTGGTGGCAGCTTCTTTGCACCCTCAGCTGGCATTTCCTGGGCATCTGCCCTCTCTCGACATTGTCGCGACTCTTGAACTTGGTCCCCTTGTTCCACAGGTACTCAGGTCCAGAAATCCACTTTGGTTGCATTGCTGGTGTTGGTCTTCCTTGCAGAATTCCCCTATCACGACTTCTGTGCTCTCTGGGGAATATAGGTGCACTGTACACCTACTTTTCAGGGTCTTCGGGTGGGCTATTTTTCTAACCCTCACTGTTTTTTTACATTCCCAGTGACCCGCTACAAGCTCACATAGATTTGGGGTCCATTTGTGGTTCGCATTCCACTTTTGGCGTATATGGTTTCTGTTGCCCCTATACCTATGTGCTCCTATTGCAATCTACTGTAACTTTACACTGCTTGCATTACTTCCTTTTGCTATTACTGCATATTTTTGGTATTGTGTACATATATCTTGTGTATATTTGGCATCCTCATACTGAGGGTACTCACTGAGATACTTTTGATATATTGTCATAAAAATAAAGTACCTTTATTTTTAGTATATCTGTGTATTGTGTTTTCTTATGATATTGTGCATATGACACCAGTGGTATAGTAGGTGCTTTGCATGCCTCCTAGTTCAGCCTAAGCTGCTCTGCTATAGCTACCTTTTATCAGCCTAAGCTGCTAGAAACACCTCTTCTACACTAATAAGGGATAACTGGACCTAGTACAGAGTGTAAGTACCCCTTGGTACCCACTACAAGCCAGGCCAGCCTCCTACACACTTCCCCTGCATTTCGGTAGCTCAGAGCAGGATTAGATGCCTGCATACCAGGTAGATAACTTTTCTGTCTCAACAGTGGGCATTCACAAACTCCTCTCCAACTTCTTGTCATATTGGAAATGGATGTAGATTTACGCCGGAAAGGACTGGATAAATCCCTGTCAAGTGCCATCCACAAAAAGATACCTATCGGACGTAAATACCTTTACTACTGTGTTATTTAATACCACGACTATGTGCCGTTATACCATAGTAAATCACATGCAAAGGGTGAGAAGTGGGTGTATCAAATTGTGATTTGGCGTATGAGTTTGGGATCGTCTACAAACGTGGGCTTGTGGTCATTCACAAACACATCGGGAATTGTTGTAAATTTGCTTCAGGAATGGGTTGTAATAAATCACCATTCACAGTGGCAAAGTGAACAGGATGTCTTCTATTTTGTGGGGGTTGTGCACAGACACGGGGTCCTATTTTGTCCGGTTGTGCACAGGCACGGGGCCCTATTCTATGGGGGTTGTGCAAAGGTGAAAGAATGTCTAGTTGCACATTGAGGTTGATTTTCCCTGGTGCTTAACTGTACTGTAGACAGTTCTGCATTAGGGGAATAGCAAAGTGTAAAAATGCCACATGGCAGAGCAAGGAGCATTCTTGGAAACCTCTGACTAAGGAGGCTTCCCAGTCATACTATTGGCAATGTTTCTGAATTAAAAAAAAGATGTAAATCTGCACCCGGTTGCAGGAGTGCTACTGAGAGTGCAGATCTATTCTTTTTTTGTGAATCAAACCTTTGGCGTGTAGGCTTAGGGCTAGGCACAGTCTCTTGAGAGTGATTGTCGACAATAATCAGAGTCTTTAGATAAAAACATGAAGTCCACTATTATGTATAGTTTCATTGACTAGCATTCTGACTGTGATCTTATTTTATATTTATAATTTTAAAAAATTAATGTTTAAATAGCTCACCAGTCAACCTCTAGATGCTCAAATAAAAATGTCAGCTCAGAAGTCCTCATTTGAGTGCCAGATTCACAATTATGTTGCTATTAATCAGGTGTAACTACCACGTGCAGTATGCCTCCTTACTCCATATTGCAACATTATTTAAACCACTTATATGCCACACTGGACTGACACTTTGCCCACTGACCTATCATACCAGGTGTTTGGTTTTCAAGATGGTATTTAGCAAACATCCTTGTGTGCACTAAGGACAGCTTTGCTGTATCTGTAGCTATATCAAGCCTGATGGCCACTCCAACTGCACTGTAGGCAGGCCAGCCCAGAAATAAATCAGGCCACTGCAGAAGCCTTTTGGTATGCTGAGGATATTCTATGCAGAGTGTATGTGCAGGACCGGATTAAGCTCTGTAGAGTTCACAAACCAGTGCTTAATATGGTTCTGCCCATGATTGTATATGATTTCAAAGAAAAAACTAATGGAATACTATTACCGAGAAACCATTGCCCCAGAAACTGTTTAAAGGAAATTTGAAGGATGAATGGCATTTACCGTTTCATAGAAGCCAACTCAAATGATGTCTTTTATTTCAAAATTGGCTTCTGCATGCATGTTTGCAGGTGCCACTTTCAGAAACATTTTTGTTGGTTGTTTTGATTTCAGTACTTTACTTAAAGGGACATTACTTTAGATTTATATATTTTACATTGAAAAAGAAGTACTTTGAATACTTTTAATTGGTTGACCCCTCACCACCCCTAAACACCATCCATTTTTGACCCCCTCGCAACCCCATAAACACCAACCATCTTTGCTCTCTGAAAAACTCTCACCACACCTAAATTACACCCACCTTTAAACTCTTAACTCCACCCATTCCTGATTTCTAAAAAGCCCTCACACATCTTAACTATACCCATCCCTGATCCCAAAACTCCACTGATCGCTGAACCCTAGAAACCCTTTCTACCCTTAACCTCCTCCCATCTCTGAACCCTAAAAACACCCACTAACCTAAAACACTTTACCCATTCTTAAACCATGAAATCCCCTTTCTAGTCCTAAACATCAGCTATCAATTAAAACCTGTTATCACCCCTAAATTCCAACCACCTCTGAAACCTAAAAAAAACACCCACCACTAAACACTCATCACTGACCCTTAAAACCCCTCACTACCCCTAAATTCCACCCACCCTGAATCCTAAAAAACCCTCACCACCGCTTAACACCCATCACTGAACCTTAAAAATCATCAGCACGCCTAAACTCCACTCATCGCTGTAACCTAAATACCCCTTTGTGCAACTCCACCCAACCCTTAAGTCTTATACCCCGACCACCCTAAATTTCACTCATTCCTGAACCCTAAAATGCTTTCTGCCCATGAAGTCCACCCATCTCTGAACCTTAAAATCCCTCAACACCCCGAAACTCCACCCATTTCTGAAACCTAAATGCACTTCACTACCCTAAACTCTGCCCTTCACTGAACATTAAAACCCCTCACCAATCCTAAACTCCTGTCATCCGTGAACCCTAAAAAACCCTCACCACCACTAAACCCCACCCATTCCTGGTTGCTAAAAACCCCTCACTACCCCTAAATATCTCCTATCCCTAAACCCACAAACCCCTCACTACCCTTACAACTTACCTCACTAAATTGTGTCCGATTGTAATATCATTTAGTATTTTTCCTTGGAATTATGTTTCCTTTGAAACATTTCCTTAACTTTTCGATTTGTTGTAGTGTTTCTTTAAGATTGCTTTTCCTTAAAATAGTTTTTCCATTATTAGTTTTTTCCAGTGTAGTTTCTCATTTTACGTTTTTTAGTTAATTCACCAACATCATCAGTCCACACTAACTCAGCACTAAGCCCATTTGAAATGTTTATTACAGCTGTAAAATTAAATTCATGAAATGTACTAATTTGTCTGGCACGTACTTTCACGTAATGAATTTCCACAGGAGACTGGATCAAACACAAATTGTCTGAGGCTGACATTTTGCTCCTCCAACTAGACCTCTTGCCAGGTATTTTGTATGACTACTGAATGTAAAGTATGGGCTTACATTTAGTTTTCATATGATATTCCACAAAGAGAAGTTTACAAAGATCTGTGTATTATAATTTCACAATTTCCTTCACCCCTGCTCAACACCAGAGTGCCCACTCTAGCCCAGGCCCCAGCATAGTCCATTTTAGCCCATCTCAGACAGTGCATTGGGGTTCCAGGGGATACCTACGGACTGCAGCAATTCTTTTACCACCCTTAGGGAGCCCATGCAAAGGCTACTACAGGACTGCCATTGCCGCCTGTGTGAAATGGTGCATGCACCCTTTCACTGCCATTTACACTGCGCCAGGTCACTTCTAAGTCACCTATATGTCAGGCCTTCCAAACCTGAAAGCTAGGTGCAGAGTACCTGTGTGTGAGGGCACCCCTGCACTAGCAGAGGTGCCCCCACGTTGTCCAGGACCATTTTTCAGGACTTCGTGAGTGCGGGGATGCCATTTTACACGTGCACTGGACATAGGTCACTGCCTAAGTCCAGCTTCACAATGGTAACTCCGAATATAGCCATGTTTGATATCAAACATGTTGGAATCAAACCCCGTGGCTTTTTCAAGCATTGGTTGTATGATTCCATGGAATCTGGGGGCTTCGTAGAGGACCCCCAGTATTGCCATTGCAGCCTTCTGAGGTCTTCCAGGCAGCCCCAGCTGCTGCCACCCCTCAGACAGGTTTCTGCCCTCCTGCTACTTGTAGAATTCGAGCTCAGGAAGGCAGAAACAAAGTATTTTCTTTGGGAGAGGGGTGTTACACCCACTCCCTTTGGAAATAGGTGTTACAGGCATGAGAGGGGTAGCCTCCCAGAGCCTCTGGAAATGCTTTGAAGGGCCCTCCTTGCCTAATGCAGTCTACACTGGTTCAGGGACCCCGGTCCCTGCTCTGGCGCAAAAGTGGACAAAGGAAAGGGGAGTGACCACGCCCCTGTCCATCACCACCCTAGGGGTGGTGCTCAGAGCGCTCCTCCAGATTGTCCCTGGGTTTTGCTATCTTGGATTCCAAGTTGGCAGGGCACTCTCGAAGCATCTGAGGCTGACATTTTGCTCCGCCAACTAGACCTCTTACCAGGTATCTTGTATAACTATTGGATGTAAAGTATGAGCTTACATTTAGTTTTCATATGATATTCCACAAAGAGATGTTTAAAAAGATCTGTGTAATAAAATTTCACAATTTCCTTCACGCCTGCTCAACGCCAGAGTGCCCGGGCCCCAGCATAGTCCATTTTAGTCCACCCCAGACAGTGCAACACAAGCACAGTGCAGTACTAATCCCAGAGACCAGCCAAGGACTGGGTCCAGCAAATGACTTTACCTCCCTTTGCCTCAGTTCCCATGTCTCTCATCATTTGGAGTTCTCATGAATAGCCTCATTGCCACTATAGAGCACTACATAATGAAGTTAACACTTGGATACACTGAGTAGCTTGTCTATATTTTTATGAAATGGAATGTTGTTCACGCTCCTTAAAACCGAAAAGTACAGTGGTTCCATGGTGCTTTTTAAGGCCCTCATTAGGAGTTGGTCTGATGTAGGTGTTACTGGGGAGCCAGAATTTTTTAATCCAGTTGTTATTCCTACACAGAAATCCTGCAATTATGAGTATTTGTCCTGATAATGGGGAATAACCGTGTGAACTAGATTTTGCCTGGTCCTCTGCTGCTGTTTTTTTTTTCAGATTTGACTGCAAATCAAGTCAGGTTTCCCACCTGCACTTTATAGGTGATAAATGTGACTTGGGCCACTGGGGCGACAGGGCGGTAGATCAGGAAGGATTTAAGGGCAGGGCATGTACATCTGTGCCTGGTGGGGAACATTGGGTGTGTTCTTGTGTTTGTAGGGACTGGGCCTGTGTTTGTGCTCCCAGCCCCTGCCTGATGAACCAGGGGATGGATGTCAGTGCCACGTGCAGAATATGCAGGTTTAAAAAGCAGTGCAGAACTAAGGACCAGTTGCTTCATGGTCCACAAATCCACAAAAACGGATGGGGAACATCGAATTTTTAACAGAGAAATTATAACTCATTGGTGTGAGAGAATTGAAAACAATTTGGTCAGTCATCTTGGCAAACAGTGAGGGTGTATATGCATATTGTAAATTGGACCATGTGTCTGTTGTCAGATGGCCTTTCCAAGTAGATACTTAAGGTGTGAGACTCACGCCAAACTTTTTTATTAATGCCAAGAGGTGAGGGGACCGATGGATCATAAAAATGTTCATAATACAAATGACAGATCTAAAATGCCCTATTTTTTCCCTGTATCCCAGCACAACACAGTGGAAGGCACTTTCTGGTAAACTAATATTAGTATGAATTAGTCAGGTCATGTAGCAACCATCAGTTTTAAATGTATATATCTGTCTCTGCTGTACAAAACCGTCAAAGGAAAAGAAAAATTAGTAAGCGTCTTCAGTGCCAGATTAAGGCATTTTCTCACACAGTATGTATTACGTAAAGTCCCATTTGATTTTTGTAGCAATTGGAGCCAGAGACTAAGAAGACACACACTAAGGCGGTTGTAGGAAAGTACCATCTTGCCTGGCATGTTAACCCCATATTTCACTGTATATATGTTGTTTTAGTCTATGTGTCACTGGGACACTGCCAGGCAGGGCCCCAGTGCTCATAAGTATGTGCCCTGTATGTGTTCCCTGTGTGATGACTAACTGTCTCACTGAGGCTCTGCTAACCAGAACCTCAGTGATTATGCTCTCTCTGCTTTCCGAATTGTCACTAACAGGCTAGTGACCAATTTCACCAATTCACTTTGGCATACTGGTACACCCATATAATTCCCTAGTATATGGTACTGAGGTACCCAGGGTATTGGGGTTCCAGGAGATCCCTATGGGCTGCAGCATTTCTTTTGCCACCCATAGGGAGATCTGACAATTCTTACACAGGCCTGCCAGTGCAGCCTGAGTGAAATAACGTCCACGTTATTTCACAGCCATTTACCACTGCACTTAAGTAACATAAGTCACCTATATGTCTAACCTTCACCTGATGAAGGTTGGGTGCAAAGTAACTTAGTGTGTGGGCACCCTGGCACTAGTCAAGGTGCCCCCACATTGTCTGGGGAAAATTCCCCGGACTTTGTGAGTGCGGGGACACCATTACACTCGTGCACTATACATAGGTCACTGCCTATGTATAGCGTCACAATGGTAATTCCGAACATGGCCATGTAACATGTCTAAGATCATGGAATTGTCACCCCAATGCCATTCTGGCATAGGGGAGACATTTCCATGATCCCCCGGGTCTCTAGCACAGAACCCGGGTACTGCCAAACTGCCTTTCCGGGGCCTCCACTGCAGCTGCTGCTGCTGCCAACCCCTCAGACAGGTTTCTGCCCTCCTGAGGTCCAGGCAGCCCTGGCCCAGGAAGGCAGAACAAAGGATTTCCTCTGAGAGAGGGTGTAACATCCTCTCCCTTTGGAAATAGGTGTGAAGGCTGGGGAGGAGTAGCTTCCCCCAGCCTCTGGAAATGCTTTGATGGGCACAGATGCTGCCCATCTCTGCATAAGCCAGTCTACACCGGTTTAGGGATCCCCCAGCCCTGCTCTGGCGCGAAACTGGACAAAGGAAAGGGGAGTGACCACTCCCCTGACCTACACCTCACAGGGGAGGTGCCCAGAGCTCCTCCAGTGTGCCCCAGACCTCTGCCATCTTGGATTCAGAGGTGTTGCTGGCACACTGGACTGCTCTGAGTGGCCAGTGCCAGCAGGTGACATCAGAGACTCCTTCTGATAGGCTCTTACCTCTCTTAGTAGCCAATCCTCCTTCCTAGGTAGCCAAACCTCCTTTTCTGGCTATTTAGGGTCTCTGCTTTGGGGAATTCTTCAGATACCAAATGCAAGAGCTCACCAGAGTTCCTCTGCATCTCCCTCTTCACCTTCTGCCAAAGGATCGACCGCTGACTGCTCAGGACGCCTGCAAAACCGCAACAAAGTAGCAAAGACGACTACTAGCAACCTTGTATCGCTTCATCCTGCCGGCTTTCTCGACTGTTTCCAGGTGGTGCATGCTCTGGGGTAGCCTGCCTCCTTCTTGCACCAGGAGCTCTGAAGAAATCTCCCGTGGGTCAACCGCAGGCAACAAAAGACTGCATCACCGGTCCTCTGGGTCCCCTCTCAGCACGACGAGCGTGGTCCCTGGAACTCAGCAACTCTGTCCAAGTGACTCCCACAGTCAAGTGACTCTTCAGTCCAAGTTTGGTGGAGGTAAGTCCTTACCTCCCTACGCTAGACTGCATTGCTGGGTACCGCGTGATTTGCAGCTGCTCCGGCTCCTGTGCACTCTTCCAGGATTTCCTCCGTGCACAGCCAAGCCTGGGTCCCCAACACTCTAACATGCAGTGCACAACCTTCTGAGTTGTCCTCCGGCGTCGTGGGACTCCCTTTTGTGACTTTGTGTGGACTCCAGTTCAGTCCTCTTCTAAGTGCCTGTTCCGGTACTTCTGCGGGTGCTGCCTGCTTCTGTGAGGGCTCCCTGACTTGCTGGGCACCCCCTGTGTCTCCTCATCCAAGTGGCTACATCCTGGTCCCTCCTGGGCAACAGCAGCATCCAAAAACCCTAACTGTGACCCTTGCAGCTAGCAATGCTTGTTTGCAGTCTTTCTGCGTGGCAACACTTCTGCAAGCTTCTTCACAACGTGGGACATCCATCCTCCAAAGGGGAAGTTCCTAGTCCTCTTCCTTCTTGCAAAACACCAAGCTTCTTCCATCCGGTGGCAGCTTCCTTGCACCCTCGGCTGGCATTTCCTGGGCTCCTGCCCACTCTCCACACTGTCGCGACTCTTGGACTTGGTCCCCTTGTCTTACAGGTACTCAGGTCCAGAAACCCACTGTTGTTGCATTGCTGGTGTGGGTTTTCCTTGCAGAATCCCCCTATCACGACTTCTGTGCTGTCTGGGGGTTGTAGGTGCACTTTACACCTACCTTACAGGGTCTTGGGGTGGGCTATTTTTCTAACCCTCACTGTTTTCTTACAGTCCCAGTGACCCTCTACAAGCTCACATAGGTTTGGGGTCCATTTGTGATTCGCATTCCACTTTTGGAGTATATGGTTTGTGTTGCCCCTATACCTATGTGCTCCTATTGCAATCTATTGTAACTTTACACTGCTTGCATTACTTTTCTTGCTATAACCTGCATAATTTTGGTTTGTGTACATATATCTTGTGTATATAACTTATCCTCATACTGAGGGCCCTCACTGAGATACTTTTGGCATATTGTCATAAAAATAAAGTACCTTTATTTTTAGTATATCTGTGTATTGTGTTTTCTTATGATATTGTGCATATGACACCAGTGGTATAGTAGGAGCTTTACATGTCTCCTAGTTCAGCCTAAGCTGCTTTGCCATAGCTACCTTCTATCAGCCTAAGCTGCTAGAAACACCTCTTCTACACTAATAAGGGATAACTGGACCTTGCACAAGGTGTAAGTTCCTCTGGTACCCACTACAAGCCAGGCCAGCCTCCTACAGTGGGTCCAAATCCTCTTCAAACAATCAGAAAAAGGCATGGTATTATTTATTTAAAATAAAAGGCCATTGGGCAAGTGATTCCACTTTTCCAAAGAAAAACACCAAACTTCCCACCACCACATCCCCAACTGCAACCTCTAGTGCCCCTAGTAATAGCAGTGGTGGTGGGAAGTCTACTACTAATTGCCAATCCAAGGGTGTAACTGGGCTCACTATTGGCAATGTAGTTGGGGTTGGTCTTGTTAGGGAAACCACAGAGGCTGTTTTAGTCTCAGATGGTGGCATTGACTTTGCCACCCTGGTTGCTTGTCCCCTTAATATGGGTAAGTACAAGCAACTACCCCAGTGTTGAGGTTGAGGCCTACAGGGACACATGAGCCAGGGTAACTATGGTCATAGAAAAAATGGTCCACCCTGATCAACACCTACTTGGTCAGCAGTACCAAGTGACTGATGCTCATAACAACACTCTTAGCCACCTCTTGGCTGTTGTGAATCTCAACTGGGGGGTGGGGGGGGCTTACTGATCCAAAGAAAGTTGTGGTAGCCACTGAATTACCTGTAGATTGATTACTGGGCAATTATTTGGAAACATCAGCTTGGGCAGAAGTGGAGTTGGAGGCTCATGCAGCAATGCTGGGCATTCCTGGGCATATTTTTGCTTTGACAAGGGCTCAGGCCAAAAAGCAAAAAGGACAGGGAATCTTGGATCCTGGAACAATGGACCAAGTGCTCCCTAAAGCTAGGGCTAGTAGAAGCAAACCACTTCCTACTATCCCTCCCTCTACAGTGGATTCAACTTCTGAGGAAGAAGAATTCCCTCCCTGTGCAGAACCTACACCAGAGGAGCTGGAAGCAGACACTGCTGAGCTTTTGGGTGAAGGGGTGCCTGCCAGAGAGGAGCTGAGTGTGGCACAGCAAACCTGTCCCACATTAGAGGGTCTCAGACAGCAAGCTGTCAAACAGGCTAATGGGGATGTCAGTGACTCTCACAGAGTTTACTGGGAGGACAACCTCTTGTACACTGAGCATAGGGATCCTAAACCTGGAGCTGCCAGGAGATTAGTGATTCCTCAGGAGTACAGAAAGTTCCTCCTAACACTGGCACATGACATTCCCCTAGCTGGGCATCTAGGACAAATGAAAACTTGGGACAGGCTTGTTCCCCTGTTTCATTGGCCTAGAATGTCTGAGGACACAAAGGAATTTTGTAAGTCCTGTGATACCTGTCAAGCCAGTGGCAAGACAGGTGGCACCCCAAAGGCACCCCTTATCCCACTGCCTGTGGTTGGGGTTCCCTTTGAAAGGGTAGGGGTTGACATAGTTGGCCCCCTTGACCCTCCTACTGCTTCAGGCAATAGGTTTATCTTGGTGGTAGTGGACCATGCCACAAGATATCCTGAAGCAATTCCTTTAAGGACCACTACAGCACCTGCAGTGGCAAAGGCCCTCCTGGGAATATTTTCTAGGGTGGGCTTCCCAAAGGAAGTGGTATCAGACAGGGGAAGCAATTTCATGTCTGCATACCTAAAGGCCATGTGGAAGGAGTGTGGTGTAACGTACAAGTTCACAACACCCTATCATCCACAAACAAATGGACTGGTGGAGAGATTTAATAAAACTCTCAAAGGCATGATTATGGGTCTCCCTGAAAAACTCCGCAGGAGATGGGATATCCTTCTACCATGCCTCCTTTTTGCCTACAGGGAGGTACCCCAGAAAGGAGTGGGCTTCAGCCCCTTTGAACTTCTTTTTGGACACCCTGTTAGGGGTCCACTCACACTTGTAAAGGAGGGTTGGGAACAACCTTTAAAAGCTCCTAAGCAGGATATTGTGGATTATGTACTTGGCCTCAGATCAAGGATGGCTGAGTACATGAAAAAGGCCAGTAAAAACCTTCAGGCCAGCCAAGAGCTCCAGAAGCAATGGCATGATCAGAAGGCTGTTTTGGTTCAGTACCAACCAGGGCAGAAAGTGTGGGTCTTGGAGCCTGTGGCCCCAAGAGCACTCCAAGATAAATGGAGTGGTCCCCACACAATTGTTGAAAAGAAGGGAGAAGTCACCTATTTAGTTGACTTAGGCACTGCCAGGAGTCCCCTTAGGGTGCTCCATGTCAACCGCCTGAAACCCTACTATGACAGGGCTGATCTCACCCTGCTCATGGCAACTGATGAGGGACAGGAAGAAGACAGTGATCCTCTACCTGATCTCTTCTCTTCCACAGAACAAGATGCTCTGGTGGAACGTGTAGTTTTGGCTGACTGTCTTACTGCTGAGCAGAAAGACAATTGCATAAATCTCCTAGATCAATTCTCTGAACTCTTCTCTACTGTGCCAGGTACCACTTCTTGGTGTGAGCACACTATAGATACTGGAGACAGCTTGCCTGTCAAAAGTAAGATCTATAGGCAGCCTGACCATGTCAGGGACTGCATAAAGCAAGAGGTACAGAAAATGTTAGAACTAGGAGTGGTTGAGCACTCTGACAGTCCATGGGCTTCTCCTGTGGTACTGGTACCAAAACCCCATTCCAAAGATGGAAAGAAGGAAATGCGGTTTTGTGTAGACTATAGAGGTCTCAACTTGGTAACCAAAACTGATACTCACCCTATACCCAGGGCAGATGAGCTCATAGATACACTGGCATCTGCCAAGTATCTAAGCACTTTTGACTTGACTGCAGGGTATTGGCAGATCAAATTGTCAGAATATGCTAAACCTAAGACTGCATTTTCAACCATTGGAGGACATTACCAGTTTACTGTAATGCCTTTTGGTTTGAAAAATGCACCTGCCACTTTTCAGAGGTTGGTGAACACAGTCCTGCAAGGGCTGGAAGCTTTCAGTGCAGCATATTTGGACGATATAGCTGTCTTTATCTCCAGCTGGGATGATCACCTGGTCCACCTATGGAAAGTTTTGGAGGCCCTGCAAAAGGCAGGCCTCACTATCAAGGCTTCAAAGTGCCAGATAGGGCAGGGTAAGGTGGTTTATCTGGGACACCTTGTTGGTGGGGAACAGATTGCACCACTTCAGGGGAAAATCCAAACAATTATTGATTGGGTTCCCCCTACCACTCAGACTCAGGTGAGAGCCTTCCTAGGCCTCACTGGGTATTACAGGAGGTTCATTAAGAACTATGGCTCCCTATCAGCCCCTCTTAATGACCTCACATCCAAGAAAATGCCTAAAAAGGTATTATGGACAGCAAACTGTCAGAAAGCTTTTGAGGAGCTGAAGCAGGCCATGTGCCCTGCACCTGTCCTGAAAAGCCCTTGTTACTCTAAAAAATTCTATGTCCAAACTGATGCATCTGAATTAGGAGTAGGGGCAGTCCTATCACAACTTAATTCTGAGGGCCAGGATCAACCTGTTGCTTTTATTAGTAGGAGGTTGACCCCTAGAGAAAAGCGTTGGTCTGCCATTGAGAGGGAGGCCTTTGCTGTGGTCTGGGCACTGAAGAAGTTGAGGCCATACCTGTTTGGCACTCACTTCATTGTTCAGACAGACCACAAACCTCTACTTTGGCTAAAACAAATGAAAGGTGAAAACCCTAAATTGTTGAGGTGGTCCATATCCCTACAGGGAATGAACTATACAGTGGAACATAGACCTTGGAGTACCCACTCCAATGCAGATGGACTCTCCAGATATTTCCACTTAGACAATGAAGACTCATCAGGTCATGGCTAGTCTTATTGTCCTTCGTTTAGGGGGGGGTTGTGTAGGAAAGTACCATCTTGCCTGGCATGTCACCCCCATTTTCACTGCATGTATGTTTGTTTTTGCCCATGTGTCAATGGGATCCTGCCAGGCAGGACCCCAGTGCTCATAATGTATGCCCTGTATGTTTTCCCTGTGTGGTGCCTAACTGTATCACTGAGGCTTTGCTAACCAGAACCTCAGTGTTTATGCTCTGTCTGCTTTCTAAAATTGTCACTGCAGGCTAGTGACTCATTTTACCAATTCTCATTGGCACACTGGAACACCCATATAATTCCCTTGTATATGGCACCTAGGTACCCAGGGTATTGGGGTTCCAGGAGATCCCTATGGGCTGCAGCATTTCTTTTGCCACCCATAGGGAGCTCAGACAATTCTTACACAGGACTGCCAGTGCAGCCTGAGTGAAATAACGTCCACGTCATTTCACAACCATTTTCACTGCACATAAGTAACTTATAAGTCACCTATATGTCTAACCCTCACTTGGTGAAGATTAGGTGCCAAGTTACTTAGTGTGTGGGCACCCTGGCACTAGCCAAGGTGCCCCCACATTGTTCAGGGCAAATTCCCCGGACTTTGTGAGTGCGGGGACACCATTACACGTGTGCACTGTACATGGGTCACTACCTATGTACAGCGTCACAATGGTAACTCCGAACATGGCCATGTAACATGTCTAGGATCATGGAATTGTCACCCCAATACTATTCTGGTATTGGCGGGACAATTTGATGCATCCCCGGGTCTCTAGCACAGAACCTGGGTACTGCCAAACTGCCTTTCCGGGGTTTCCACTGCAGCTACTGCTGCTGCCAACCCCTCAGGCAGCCCAGTCCCAGGAAGGCAGAACAAAGGATTTCCTCTGAGAGAGGGTGTGATCTGCAGCTGCTCCGGCTTCTATGCACTTTTCCAAGGATTCCTTTGTGCACAGCCTAGCCTGGGTCCCCAGCACTCCGTCCTGCATTGCCCAACTTGCTGAGTTGGACTCCGACGTCGTGGGACTCTCCTTTGTGACTCTGAGTCGACTACTGTCCTCAGATCTTCTAAGTGCCTGTTCGGGTACTTCTGCGGGTGCTGCCTGCTTCTGCTGGGGCTCTCTGAGTTGCTGAGCGCCCCCTCTGTCTCCTCCTCCAAGGGGCGACTGTAGGAGGCTGGACTGGCTTGTAGTGAGTACCAAGGGGTACTTGCACCTTGCACCAGGCCCAGTTATCCCTTATTAGTGTATAGGGTGTCTAGCAGCTTAGGCTGATAGATAATGGTAGCTTAGCAGAGCAGCTTAGGCTGAACTAGGAGACGTGTGAAGCTACTACAGTACCACTTAGTGTCATATGCACAATATCATAAGAAAACACAATACACAGTTATACTAAAAATAAAGGTACTTTATTTTTATGACAATATGCCAAAGTATCTTAGAGTGTACCCTCAGTGAGAGGATAGGAAATATACACAAGATATATATACACAACAGCAAAAATATGCAGTATAGTCTTAGAAAACAGTGCAAACAATGTATAGTTACAATAGGATGCAATGGGGAAACATAGGGATAGGGGCAACACAAACCATATACTCCAAAAGTGGAATGCGAACCACGAATGGACCCCAAACCTATGTGACCTTGTAGAGGGTCGCTGGGACTATTAGAAAATAGTGAGAGTTAGAAAAATAACCCTCCCCAAGACCCTGAAAAGTGAGTGCAAAGTGCACTAAAGTTCCCCTAAGGACAAAGAAGTCGTGTTAGAGGAATAATGCAGGAAAGACACAAACCAGCAATGCAACAACTGTGGATTTCCAATCTAGGGTACCTGTGGAACAAGGGGACCAAGTCCAAAAGTCACAAGCAAGTCGGAGATGGGCAGATGCCCAGGAAATGCCAGCTGCGGGTGCAAAGAAGCTTCGACTGGACAGAAGAAGCTGAGGTTTCTGCAGGAACGAAAAGGGCTAGAGACTTCCCCTTTGGTGGACGGATCCCTCTCGCTTTGGAAAGTCGTGCAGAAGTGTTTTCCCGCCGGAAGGACGCCAACAAGCCTTGCTACACGCAAATCGTGCGTTTGGCGTTTTTGGACGCTGCTGGGGCCCAGGAGGGACCAGGAGGTCGCAAATTGGACCTGAAGAGAGAGGGGATGTCGAGCAAGACAAGGAGCCCTCACTGAAGCAGGTAGCACCCGCAGAAGTGCCAGAAACAGGCACTACAAGGATGCGTGAAACGGTGCTCGCCGAAGTTGCACAAAGGAGTCCCACGTCGCCGGAGACCAACTTAGAAAGTCGTGCAATGCAGGTTAGAGTGCCGTGGACCCAGGCTTGGCTGTGCACAAAGGATTTCCGCCGGAAGTGCACAGGGGCCGGAGTAGCTGCAAAGTCGCGGTTCCCAGCAATGCAGCCCAGCGAGGTGAGGCAATGACTTACCTCCACCAAACTTGGACTGAAGAGTCACTGGACTGTGGGGGTCACTTGGACAGAGTCGCTGGATTCGAGGGACCTCGCTCGTCGTGCTGAGAGGAGACCCAAGGGACCGGTAATGCAGCTTTTTGGTGCCTGCGGTTGCAGGGGGAAGATTCCGTCGACCCACGGGAGATTTCTTCGGAGCTTCTGGTGCAGAGAGGAGGCAGGCTACCCCCACAGCATGCACAAGCAGGAAAACAGTCGAGAAGGCGGCAGGATCAGCGTTACAGAGTTGCAGTAGTCGTCTTTGCTACTATGTTGCAGGTTTGCAGGCTTCCAGCGCGGTCAGCGGTCGTTTCCTTATCAGAAGGTGAAGAGAGAGATGCAGAGGAACTCGGCTGAGCTCATGCATTCGTTATCTAAAGTTTCCCCAGAGACAGAGACCCTAAATAGCCAGAAAAGAGGGTTTGGCTACTTAGGAGAGAGGATAGGCTACTAACACCTGAAGGAGCCTATCAGCAGGAGTCTCTGACGTCACCTGGTGGCACTGGCCACTCAGAGCAGTCCAGTGTGCCAGCAGCACCTCTGTTTCCAAGATGGCAGAGGTCTGGAGCACACTGGAGGAGCTCTGGACACCTCCCAGGGGAGGTGCAGGTCAGGGGAGTGGTCACTCCCCTTTCCTTTGTCCAGTTTCGCGCCAGAGCAGGGGCTAAGGGGTCCCTGAACCGGTGTAGACTGGCTTATGCAGAATTGGGCACATCTGTGCCCAAGAAAGCATTTCCAGAGGCTGGGGGAGGCTACTCCTCCCCTGCCTTCACACCATTTTCCAAAGGGAGAGGGTGTCACACCCTCTCTCAGAGGAAGTTCTTTGTTCTGCCATCCTGGGCCAGGCCTGGCTGGACCCCAGGAGGGCAGATGCCTGTCTGAGGGGTTGGCAGCAGCAGCAGCTGCAGTGAAACCCCAGGAAGGGCAGTTTGGCAGTACCAGGGTCTGTGCTACAGACCCCTGGGATCATGGAATTGTACCAACAATGCCAGGATGGCATAGAGGGGGCAATTCCATGATCATAGACATGTTACATGGCCATATTCGGAGTTACCATGGTGAAGCTACATATATGTTGTGACCTATATGTAGTGCACGCGTGTAATGGTGTCCCCGCACTCACAAAGTTCAGGGAATTGGCTCTGAACAATGTGGGGGCACCTTGGCTAGTGCCAGGGTGCCCTCACACTAAGTAACTTTGCACCTAACCTTTACCAGGTAAAGGTTAGACATATAGGTGACTTATAAGTTACTTAAGTGCAGTGTAAAATGGCTGTGAAATAACGTGGACGTTATTTCACTCAGGCTGCAGTGGCAGGCCTGTGTAAGAATTGTCAGAGCTCCCTATGGGTGGCAAAAGAAATGCTGCAGCCCATAGGGATCTCCTGGAACCCCAATACCCTGGGTACCTCAGTACCATATACCAGGGAATTATAAGGGTGTTCCAGTAAGCCAATGTAAATTGGTAAAAATGGTCACTAGCCTGTCAGTGACAATTTGGAAAGAAATGAGAGAGCATAACCACTGAGGTTCTGATTAGCAGAGCCTCAGTGAGACAGTTATTCACTACACAGGTAACACATTCAGGCACACTTATGAGCACTGGGGCCCTGGGTTACCAGGGTCCCAGTGACACATACAACTAAAACAACATATATACAGTGAAAAATGGGGGTAACATGCCAGGCAAGATGGTACTTTCCTACAGCGACATCCTGGTCCTTCCTGGTCCTTCCTGGTCCCCAGCAGCACCCAAAATCCTCAACCGCTACTCTACCAACTAGCATGGCTTGCTTGTGGTACTTCTGCATCCTCCAGCACACCGTGGGACATCTTCTGACCAAAGGAGAAGTTCCTGGCACCTTCTGTTGTTGCAGAATCTTTGGCTTCTTCTACCCGGAGGCCTCCCTTTTGCACCTTCATCTGGGGTTTGGTCGGCTCTTGGACTTGGTCCCCTTCCTTTACAAGTCCTTAGGTCCAGGAATCCGTCTTCAGTGTTTTGCTGGTGGTTGTGGTTCTTGCAGAATCCCCTATCTCGAATATACTGTCTTTCTGGGGTAGTAGGGTAACTTTACTTCTACTTTTCAGGGTCTTGGGGTGGGGTATTTTGGACACCCTTACTGTTTTCTCACAGTCCCAGCGACCCTCTACAACCTCCCACAGGTCTGGGGTCCATTCGTGATTCGCATTCCTCTTTTGGAGTATATGGTTTGTGTTGCCCCTAGACCTATGTCTACCTATTGCATCTTATTGTTATTCTACATTGTTTGCACTACTTTTCTTACTGTTACTTACCTGTTTTGGGTTTGTGTACATATAATTTGTGTATATTACTTACCTCCTAGTGAGGGTATCCTCTGAGATACTTTTGTCATATTGTCACTCAAATAAAGTACCTTTATTTTTAATCATTCTGAGTATTGTGTTTTCTTATGATATTGTGCTATATGATATAAGTGGTAATGTCGGAGCTTTGCATATCTCCTAGTTCAGCCTAAGCTGCTTTGCCATAGCTACCTCTATCAGCCTAAGCTGCTAGAAACACGTCTATTCTACTAATAAGGGCTAACTGGACCTGGCACAAGGTGTAAGTACCACAGGGTACCCACTATAAGCCAGGCCAGCCTCCTACACCCTCACACAGTCCTGGACTGTCACCATCCAGCAGCCCCATTCCAGGACACAACTGACACCCCTACCACACACCCACACACGTCATGCCAGGGCAACCGGACCCACACCCGTGTATCCAGGTCACAGACTGGTGGAACACAAGGACAGAGGCCACAGTCACCACCTACCAACAGGCAGGCAGACAATGGCCCCAGTACGAGTGGTACCGCCAGACCTGTGCAGGGGACACAGGTACAGGTGACTAGGCCCAGTGGGAGAGCATCAGTGGCCCAGGGGGGAGGCCACAGAATGGATGCTGTAGCCCAGGGCGTGATCTCTGAGGTCCTGGGAGCATACCACCATACCCAGGACAGATTGGCCCAGATTTTGGTCACCCTGGAGCAGAGTCAAAGGCTGCAGAGAGCCCAACACCAAGAGACCATGGAGCAGTGGAAACTGCACTATACCACCATGGCCACCATAGCAGGTGCGCTGCTGCACCTTGACCCACCCCAGCCTGAGACCCCCACAGACCAGGAAGCCCCTACTACAGGCCAAGAGATAGACCGACCAACAGCAGCAGCAGCAGCAGCAGCAGCAGCAGCAGCAACTGGACTTGTGCCACCATCTGAGGACACACAGGAGACCTGCACCTCAAACTGTACAGGCCAACACCAGGCGCCCAAACGATCCCTCAGGCCCAGTGATGGCACTGGAACACCTGCCAAGACCAAGGTCCCCTCTAAGAAGTGACTCTGACAAGAACTGTCCTCCAAGTGTGCCACTGAACAACCATCCACACTGTGCAAGAACAACCCCAAAAACTGTATATAACAGATGGACATTTCACCACTGCCAACAAACGCTGAGACCATGTTGCCAATATGGACATCCACCAGAAGCCCACTCCCATAACTGTAAAGTGCACAATGGCATCCCTGACACCAAATAAAACACCTGTTCACCAATGTAAATGTCCCCTGTCATTATGTTGAATCTAATGGAAGTGTGCATGCTATTGTCTTTGAAATCATTTATTCATATCTGAATTGCGGGAATGGCACCCCACGCATAACATGGGGTTGTGCCAACAGAATTGTCAAACAAGTTGTTCATAATGTCACATGTCCCATGCAAACCTGGTCACAGTGACAATGTCTATAGACCCAACACCCCCATAGAGGATAAGGCATACTGACAGTGTGCTGCACAGAGAGCAACAGCATCGAATAGTCCCACATAGTTACTGGAAGTACAGTTGGATCAGTTGGTTCCTGGAGTGTACATCTTCTCCCTCCTCATCATCACCATCACGCTTATCCCCTCTCTGAGGTAGCTGGTCTGGATATACAGCCCCCTCCTCCTCCAAGAGGGGAATAGATTTCCTCACAACCACGTTTTGCAGCATGCAGCAGGCCACCACTATTCTACACACCTTTTTAGGCTCATATGCCAGGGATCCCCCAGAGATATAGAGGCAACGGAATCTAGCCTTCAGGAGACCTATTGTGCGCTCTATCACCCTCTTAGTACGTCCATGGGCATCATTGTAATTCCTCTCTGCATCTGTCCTAGGATTCCTCACTGGTGTCAGGAGCCAACGCATGTTGGGGTAGCCAGAATCACCTGCAAAAGGGAGCAAAACAGGACTGTCACTGGCAACCCTCAGTTGCAGACAGCCTGGCTGTCTACTATGTGCCAAAAAGTGTCAGAAACACTTACCTATGATCCATCCTCTGTCCACTTGTAGTTGTTCCATCATGTGTGTGTAGGAGGCTGGCCTGGTTTGTAGTGGGTACCAAGGGGTACTTACACTCTGCACCAGGTCCAGGTATCCCTTATTAGTGTAGAAGAGGTGTCTAGCAGCTTAGGCTGATAGAAAAGGGTAGCTTAGCAGAGCAGCTTAGGCTGAACTAGGAGAAATGCAAAGCTCCCACTTGTGGTGTCATATTCACAATATCATAAGAAAACACAATACACATATACTAAAAATAAAGGTACTTTATTTTTATGACAATATGCCAAAAGTATCTCAGTGAGTACCCTCAGTATGAGGATAGCAAATATACACAAGATATATGTACACAATAACAAAAATATGCAGTAATAGCAATAGAAAGCAATGCAAGCAATGTACAGTCACAATAGATTGCAATGAGAGCACGTAGGTATAGGGGCAACACAAACCATATACTCCAAAAGTGGAATGCGAACCACGAATGGACCCCAAACCTATGTGAGCTTGTAGAGGGTCACTGGGACTGTAAGAAAATAGTGAGGGTTAGAAAAATAGCCCACCCCAAGACCCTGAAAAGTAGGTATAAAGTGCACCTATATTTCCCAGAGAGCACAGAAGTTGTGATAGGGGAATTCTGCAAGGAAGACCAACACCAGCAATGCAACAAAGGTGGATTTCCGGACGAGAGTACCTGTGGAACAAGGGGACTAAGTCCAAGAGTCGCAACAAAGTCGAGATTGGGCAGATGCCCAGGAAATGCCAACTGAGGATGCAAAGAAGCTGCCACCGGACGGTAAAAGCTGTGGATTCTTCAAGAACGAAGAGAACTAGGAACTTTCCCTTTGGAGGATGGATGTCCCACGTCGTCAAGAAGCTTGCAGAGGTGTTCCCACGCAGAATGACTGCAAACAAGCCTTGCTAGCTGCAAGGGTTGCAGTTAGGGTTTTTGGATGCTGCTGTGGCCCAGGAGGGACCAGGATGTCGCCAATTGCGTGAGGAGACAGAGGGGGCGTCCAGCAAGACAAGGAGCCCTCTCAGAAGCAGGCAGCACCCGCAGAAGTGCCGGAACAGGCACTACGAAGAAGAGTGAACCGGAGCTCACCCGAAGTCACAAAAGAAGATCCCACAACGCCGGAGGACAACTCAGAAGGTTGTGCACAGCAGGTTAGAGTGTCGGGGACCCAGGCTTGGCTGTGCACAAAGGAAATCCTGGAAGAGTGCACAGGAGCCGAAGCAGCTGCAAATCACGCGGTACCCAGCAATGCAGTCTAGCGTGGTGAGGCAAGGACTTACCTCCACCAAACTTGGACTGAAGAGTCACTAGACTGTGGGAGTCACTTGGACAGAGTTGCTGAGTTCCAGGGACCACGCTCGTCGTGCTGAGAGGGGACCCAGAGGACCGGTGATGCAGTCTTTTGGTGCCTGCGGTTGCAGGGGGAAGATTCCGTCGACCCACGGGAGATTTCTTCGGAGCTTCTAGTGCAGAGAGGAGGCAGACTACCCCCACAGCATGCACCACCAGGAAAACAGTCGAGAAGGCGTCCGGATCAGCGATACAAGGTTGCAGTAGTCGTCTTTGCTCTGGACGCCTGCAAAACCTCAACAAAGTAGCAGTCAGTGGTCGATTCCTTGGCAGAAGGTGAAGAGAGAGATGCAGAGGAACTCTGATGAGCTCTTGCATTTGTTATCTAAAGAATTCCCCAAAGCAGAGACCCTAAATAGCCAGAAAAGGAGGTTTGGCTACCTAGGAAGGAGGATAGGCAAGCAAAACAGGTAAGAGCCTATCAGAAGGAGTCTCTGACGTCACCTGCTGGCACTGGCCACTCAGAGCAGTCCAGTGTGCCAGCAGCACCTCTGTTTCCAAGATGGCAGAGGTCTGGAGCACACTGGAGGAGCTCTGGGCACCTCCCAGGGGAGGTGCAGGTCAGGGGAGTGGTCCCTCCCTTTTCCTTTGTCCAGTTTCGCGCCAGAGCAGGGCTGGGGGATCCCTGAACCGGTGTAGACTGGCTTATGCAGAGATGGGCACCATATGTGCCCATCAAAGCATTTCCAGAGGCTGGGGGAGGCTACTCCTCCCCTGCCTTCACACCATTTTCCAAAGGGAGAGGGTGTAACACTCTCTCTCAGAGGAAGTCCTTTGTTCTGCCATCCTGGGCCAGGCCTGGCTGGACCCCAGGAGGGCAGATGCCTGTCTGAGGGGTTGGCAGCAGCAGCAGCTGCAGTGAAACCCCGGGAAAGGCAGTTTGGCAGTACCAGGGTCTGTGCTACAGACCACTGGGATCATGGGATTGTGCCAACTATGCCAGGATGGTATAGAGGGGGCAATTCCATGATCATAGACCTATTACATGGCCATATTCGGAGTTACCATTGTGAAGCTACATATAGGTAGTGACCTATATGTAGTGCACGCGTGTAATGGTGTCCCCGCACTCACAAAGTCCGGGGAATTGGCCCTGAACAATGTGGGGGCACCTTGGCTAGTGCCAGGGTGCCCACACACTAAGTAACTTAGCACCCAACCTTTACCAGGTAAAGGTTAGACATATAGGTGACTTATAAGTTACTTAAGTGCAGTGTAAAATGGCTGTGAAATAACGTGGACGTTATTTCACTCAGGCTGCAGTGGCAGGCCTGTGTAAGAATTGTCAGAGCTCCCTATGGGTGGCAAAAGAAATGCTGCAGCCCATAGGGATCTCCTGGAACCCCAATACCCTGGGTACCTCAGTACCATATACTAGGGAATTATAAGGGTGTTCCAGTAAGCCAATGTAAATTGGTAAAATTGGTCACTAGCCTGTTAGTGACAATTTGTAAAGAGAGAGCATAACCACTCTCTTACACAGGCCTGCCACTGCAGCCTGAGTGAAATAACGTCCACGTTATTTCACAGCCATTTTACACTGCACTTAAGTAACTTATAAGTCACCTATATGTCTAACCTTTACCTGGTAAAGGTTAGGTGCAAAGTTACTTAGTGTGAGGGCACCCTGGCACTAGCCAAGGTGCCCCCACATTGTTCAGAGCCAATTCCCTGAACTTTGTGAGTGCGGGGACACCATTACACGCGTGCATTACATATAGGTCACTACCTATATGTAGCTTCACAATGGTAACTCCGAATAAGGCCATGTAACATGTCTATGATCATGGAATCGCCCCCTCTATGCCATCCTGGCATAGTTGGCACAATCCCATGATCCCAGTGGTCTGTAGCACAGACCCTGGTACTGCCTAACTGCCCTTCCTGGGGTTTCACTGTAGCTGCTGCTGCCAACCCCTCAGACAGGCAGCTGCCCTCCTGGGGTCCAGCCAGGCCTGGCCCAGGATGGCAGAACAAAGAACTTCCTCTGAGAGAGGGTGTGACACCCTCTCCCTTTGGAAAATGGTGTGAAGGCAGGGGAGGAGTAGCCTCCCCCAGCCTCTGGAAATGCTTTGTTGGGCACAGATGTGCCCAATTCTGCATAAGCCAATCTACACCGGTTCAGGGACCCCTTAGCCCCTGCTCTGGCGCGAAACTGGACAAAGGAAAGGGGAGTGACCACTCCCCTGACCTGCACCTCCCCTGGGAGGTGTCCAGAGCTCCTCCAGTGTGCTCCAGACCTCTGCCATCTTGGAAACAGAGGTGCTGCTGGCACACTGGACTGCTCTGAGTGGCCAGTGCCACCAGGTGACGTCAGAGACTCCTTGTGATAGGCTCCTTCAGGTGTTGCTAGCCTATCCTCTCTCCTAGGTAGCCAAACCCTCTTTTCTGGCTATTTAGGGTCTCTGCCTCTGGGGAAACTTTAGATAACGAATGCAAGAGCTCATCCGAGTTCCTCTGCATCTCTCTCTTCACCTTCTGATAAGGAATCGACTGCTGACCGCGCTGGAAGCCTGCAAACCTGCAACATAGTAGCAAAGACGACTACTGCAACTCTGTAACGCTGATCCTGCCGCCTTCTCGACTGTTTTCCTGCTTGTGCATGCTGTGGGGGGTAGCCTGCCTCCTCTCTGCACCAGAAGCTCCGAAGAAATCTCCCGTGGGTCGACGGAATCTTCCCCCTGCAACCGCAGGCACCAAAAAGCTGCATTACCGGTCCCTTGGGTCTCCTCTCAGCACGACGAGCGAGGTCCCACGAATCCAGCGACTCTGTGCAAGTGACCCCCACAGTCCAGTGACTCTTCAGTCCAAGTTTGGTGGAGGTAAGTCCTTGCCTCACCTCGCTGGACTGCATTGCTGGGAACCGCGACTTTTGCAGCTACTCCAGCCCCTGTGCACTTCCGGCGGAAATCCTTTGTGCGCAGCCAAGCCTGGGTCCAGGGCACTCTAACCTGCATTGGACGACTTTCTAAGTTGGTCTCCGGCGACGTGGGACTCCTTTGTGCAACTTCGGTGAGCACCGTTTCACGCATCCTCGTAGTGCCTGTTTCTGGCACTTCTCTGGGTGCTACCTGCTTCAGTGAGAGCTCTTTGTCTTGCTCGACGACCCCTCTCTCTTCAGGTCCACTTTGCGACCTCCTGGTCCCTCCTGGGCCCCAGCAGCGTCCAAAAACGCCAAACGCACGATTTGCAACTAGCAAGGCTTGTTGGCGTCCTTTCGGCGGGAAAACACTTCTGCACGACTCTCCAAGGCGAGAGGGATCCGTCCACCAAAGGGGAAGTCTCTAGCCGTTTTCGTTCCTGCAGAAACCTCAGCTTCTTCTGTCCAGTAGAAGCTTCTTTGCACCCGCAGCTGGCATTTCATGGGCATCTGCCCATCTCCGACTTGCTTGTGACTTTTGGACTTGGTCCCCTTGTTCCACAGGTACCCTAGATTGGAAATCCACAGTTGTTGCATTGCTGGTTTGTGTCTTTCCTGCATTATTCCTCTAACACAACTTCTTTGTCCTTAGGGGAACTTTAGTGCACTTTGCACTCACTTTTCAGGGTCTTGGGGAGGGTTATTTTTCTAACTCTCACTATTTTCTAATAGTCCCAGCGACCCTCTACAAGGTCACATAGGTTTGGGGTCCATTCGTGGTTCGCATTCCACTTTTGGAGTATATGGTTTGTGTTGCCCCTATCCCTATGTTTCCCCATTGCATCCTATTGTAACTATACATTGTTTGCACTGTTTTCTAAGACTATACTGCATATTTTTGCTATTGTGTATATATATCTTGTGTATATTTCCTATCCTCTCACTGAGGGTACACTCTAAGATACTTTGGCATATTGTCATAAAAATAAAGTACCTTTATTTTTAGTATAACTGTGTATTGTGTTTTCTTATGATATTGTGCATATGACACTAAGTGGTACTGTAGTAGCTTCACACGTCTCCTAGTTCAGCCTAAGCTGCTCTGCTAAGCTACCATTATCTATCAGCCTAAGCGGCTAGACACCCTATACACTAATAAGGGATAACTGGGCCTGGTGCAAGGTGCAAGTACCCCTTGGTACTCACTACAAGCCAGTCCAGCCTCCTACATTGGTTGTGCAGTGGTGGGATAAGTGCTTGAGACTACTTACCACTCTTGTCATTGTACTTTTCATAAGAGAAAAATATACAAAACAAGGTCAGTGTATATACACATAGCCAAAAAGTTTTGCATTTCCTCTTTTCACTCTTTTCTAAGTGCTGAAAAGTACTTCTAACTTTCTAAAAAGTTCTAAAAAGTTTTAAAAGTTTTTTTCTCTGTCTTTCTAAAAGCTCTGACAAACTTTTTATCTTTTACTATCACTTTTACTCTCTCTAAAAATGTCTGGCACAGGCCAAAATGTTGATCTGTCCAAACTTGCATATGACAACCTTAGCTGAAAAAGAGCAAGGAGTCTCTGTATAGAGAGAGGTTTGAGTGTAGGGAAGAATCCTTCCTTGGAACTGTTACTTAACATGCTTAGAGAACAGGATAAGGCCATAGGTGCCTCATCTGTTGAAAAAGTACCTAATAGTTCTCAATCTGATTCAGGGACTCCCCCAGGAAAAGATTCAGGAAAGAAACTTCCTAGCCTGCCCATTACTAGACAGTCTAGCATAGTTGGTAATGATGATGAGCCACACCATACAAATAGTGTTGTCTCACATCATAGCAAAAGCATTTATTCTCACCATACTGGTAGTAATGTTTCTGTTAACCAAGCTGTTAGGGTGGCTTCGGTAAGGGACAGGTCTCCTTCTGTTCATTCCCATCATACCTCTGTATCTAGGAATGTCCCTCCCACCAACCCTGATGACAGAATGTTAGAGAGGGAACTCAATAAGTTGAGGGTGGAACAAACCAGACTGAAGCTTAAAAAGCAACAGCTGGATTTGGATAGACAGTCTTTTGAACTAGAGAAGGAAAGACAGAAGTTGGGTTTAGAAACCCATGGTGGCAGCAGCAGTATTCCCCATAGTCATCCTGCAAAAGAGCATGATTCCAGGAATCTGCACAAGATAGTTCCCCCTTATAAGGAGGGGGATGACATTAACAAGTGGTTTGCTGCACTTGAGAGGGCCTGTGTTGTACAGGATGTCCCTCAAAGGCAGTGGGCTGCTATCCTATGGCTATCATTTAGTGGAAAAGGTAGGGATAGGCTCCTTACTGTGAAAGAAAATGATGCTAATAATTTCCAAGTTCTTAAGAATGCACTCCTGGATGGTTATGGCTTAACCACTGAACAGTACAGGATAAAGTTCAGAGAGACCAAAAAGGAGTCTTCACAAGACTGGGTTGATTTCATTGACCATTCAGTGAAGGCCTTGGAGGGGTGGTTACATGGCAGTAAAGTTACTGATTATGACAGCCTGTATAACTTAATCCTGAGAGAGCATATTCTTAATAATTGTGTGTCTGATTTGTTGCACCAGTACTTGGTGGACTCTGATCTGACCTCTCCCCAAGAATTGGGAAAGAAGGCAGACAAATGGGTCAGAACAAGAGTGAACAGAAAAGTTCATACAGGGGGTGACAAAGATGGCAACAAAAAGAAGGATGGTAAGTCTTCAGACAAGGGTGGGGACAAATCTAAAAATGAGTCTTCATCAGGCCCACAAAAACACTCTGGTGGGGGTGGTGGGTCCAAATCCTCCTTTAATCAGAACAAGGAAAAGAAACCATGGTGCTATTTATGTAAAATAAAAGGCCATTGGACAACAGATCCCAGTTGTCCAAAGAAAGGCACCACTGCTCCTACCACTACAACCCCTACTGCTACACCTAGTGTCCCTACTAATAGCAGTGGTGGTGGGAGCAAACCTACTAATAGCCAATCCAAGGGAGTAGCTGGGCTCACTTTTGGTAATTTAGTTGGGGTTGGCCTTGTTAGGGAGGCCACAGAGGCTGTGTTAGTCTCTGAGGGGGCTATTGATTTAGCCACCTTAGTTGCTTGTCCCCTTAATATGGATAAGTATAAGCAGCTACCCCTAATAAATGGTGTTGAGGTTCAGGCCTACAGGGACACTGGTGCCAGTGTGACTATGGTCATAGAGAAACTGGTCCACCCTGAACAACACCTACTTGGTCACCAGTACCAAGTAACCGATGCTCACAACAACACACTTAGCCACCCCATGGCTGTTGTAAATCTCAACTGGGGGGGGGGTTACTGGTCCAAAGAAAGTTGTGGTAGCTTCAGATTTACCTGTAGACTGTCTATTAGGGAATGATTTGGAGACATCAGCTTGGTCAGATGTGGAGTTGGAGGCCCATGCAGCAATGCTGGGCATCCCAGGGCATATTTTTGCTTTGACAAGGGCTCAGGCCAAAAAGCAAAAAGGACAGGGAAGCTTGGATCCTGGAACAATGGACCAAGTGCTCCCTAAAGCTAGGGCTGGTAGAAGCAAACCACTTCCTACTATCCCTCCCTCTACAGTGGATTCTACTTCTGAGGAAGAAGAATTCCCTCCCTGTGCAGAACCTACACCAGAGGAGCTGGAAGCAGACACTGCTGAGCTTTTGGGTGAAGGGGGGCCTGCCAGAGAGGAGCTGAGTGTGGCACAGCAAACCTGTCCCACATTAGAGGGTCTCAGACAGCAAGCTGTCAAACAGGCTAATGGGGATGTCAGTGACTCTCACAGAGTTTACTGGGAGGACAACCTCTTGTACACTGAGCATAGGGATCCTAAACCTGGAGCTGCCAGGAGATTAGTGATTCCTCAGGAGTACAGAAAGTTCCTCCTAACACTGGCACATGACATTCCCTTAGCTGGGCACCTAGGACAAATGAAAACTTGGGACAGGCTTGTTCCCCTGTTTCATTGGCCTAGGATGTCTGAGGACACAAAGGAATTTTGTAAGTCCTGTGAAACCTGTCAAGCCAGTGGCAAGACAGGTGGCACCCCAAAGGCACCCCTTATCCCACTGCCTGTGGTTGGGGTTCCCTTTGAAAGGGTAGGGGTTGACATAGTTGGCCCCCTTGACCCTCCTACTGCTTCAGGCAATAGGTTTATCTTAGTGGTAGTGGACCATGCCACAAGATATCCTGAAGCTATTCCTTTAAGGACCACTACAGCACCTGCAGTGGCAATGGCCCTCCTGGGAATATTTTCCAGGGTGGGCTTCCCAAAGGAAGTGGTATCAGACAGAGGAAGCAATTTCATGTCTGCATACTTAAAGGCCATGTGGAAGGAGTGTGGTGTAACGTACAAGTTCACAACACCCTATCATCCACAAACAAATGGACTGGTGGAGAGATTTAATAAAACTCTCAAAGGCATGATTATGGGTCTCCCTGAAAAACTCCGCAGGAGATGGGATATCCTTCTACCATGCCTCCTGTTTGCCTACAGGGAGGTACCCCAGAAAGGAGTGGGCTTCAGCCCCTTTGAACTTCCTTTTGGACACCCTGTTAGGGGTCCACTCACACTTGTAAAGGAGGGTTGGGAACAACCTTTAAAAGCTCCTAAGCAGGATATTGTGGATTATGTACTTGGCCTCAGATCAAGGATGGCTGAGTACATGAAAAAGGCCAGTAAAAACCTTCAGGCCAGCCAAGAGCTCCAGAAGCAATGGCATGATCAGAAGGCTGTTTTGGTTCAGTACCAACCAGGGCAGAAAGTGTGGGTCTTGGTGCCTGTGGCCCCAAGAGCACTCCAAGATAAATGGAGTGGTCCCCACACAATTGTTGAAAAGAAGGGAGAAGTCACCTATTTAGTTGACTTAGGCACTGCCAGGAGTCCCCTTAGGGTGCTCCATGTCAACCGCCTGAAACCCTACTATGACAGGGCTGATCTCACCCTGCTCATGGCAACTGATGAGGGACAGGAAGAAGACAGTGATCCTCTACCTGATCTCTTCTCTTCCACAGAACAAGATGCTCTTGTGGAAGGTGTAGTTTTGGCTGATTGTCTTACTGCTGAGCAGAAAGATAATTGCATAAATCTCCTAGATCAATTCTCTGAACTCTTCTCTACTGTGCCAGGTACCACTTCTTGGTGTGAGCACACTATAGATACTGGAGACAGTTTACCTGTCAAAAGTAAGATCTATAGGCAGCCTGACGATGTCAGGGACTGCATAAAGCAAGAGGTCCAGAAAATGTTAGAACTAGGAGTAGTTGAGCACTCTGACAGTCCATGGGCTTCTCCTGTGGTACTGGTACCAAAACCCCATTCCAAAGATGGAAAGAAGGAAATGTGGTTTTGTGTAGACTATAGAGGTCTCAACTTGGTAACCAAAACTGATGCTCACCCTATACCCAGGGCAGATGAGCTCATAGATACACTGGCATCTGCCAAGTATCTAAGCACTTTTGATTTGACTGCAGGGTATTGGGAGATCAAATTGTCAGAAGATGCTAAACCTAAGACTGCATTTTCTACCATTGGAGGATGTGAGAAGGTAGCCTCTTTCTAGCCTTGTTACCCCCACTTTTGGCCTGTTTGTGAGTGTATGTCAGGGTGTTTGTCACTGTTTTCACTGTCTCACTGGGATCCTGATAGCCAGGCCTCAGTGCTCATAGTGAAAACACTATGTTTTCAGTATGGTTGTTATGTGTCACTGGGATCCTGCTGGTCAGGACCCCAGTGCTCATAGGTTTGTGGCCTATATGTATGTGTCACTGGGACCCTGTCACACAGGGCCCCAGTGCTCATAGGTGTGCATGTATATGTTCCCTGTGTGGTGCCTAACTGTCTCACTGAGGCTCTGCTAACCAGAACCTCAGTGGTTATGCTCTCTCATTTCTTTCCAAATTGTCACTGACAGGCTAGTGACCATTTTTACCAATTTACATTGGCTTACTGGAACACCCTTATAATTCCCTAGTATATGGTACTGAGGTACCCAGGGTATTGGGGTTCCAGGAGATCCCTATGGGCTGCAGCATTTCTTTTGCCACCCATAGGGAGCTCTGACAATTCTTACACAGGCCTGCCACTGCAGCCTGAGTGAAATAACGTCCACGTTATTTCACAGCCATTTTACACTGCACTTAAGTAACTTATAAGTCACCTATATGTCTAACCTTTACCTGGTAAAGGTTAGGTGCAAAGTTACTTAGTGTGAGGGCACCCTGGCACTAGCCAAGGTGCCCCCACATTGTTCAGAGCCAATTCACTGAACTTTGTGAGTGCGGGGACACCATTACACGCGTGCACTACATATAGGTCACTACCTATATGTAGCTTCACCATGGTAACTCCGAATATGGCCATGTAACATGTCTATGATCATGGAATTGCCCCCTCTATGCCATCCTGGCATAGTTGGCACAATCCCATGATCCCAGTGGTCTGTAGCACAGACCCTGGTACTGCCAAACTGCCCTTCCTGGGGTTTCACTGCAGCTGCTGCTGCTGCCAACCCCTCAGACAGGCAGCTGCCCTCCTGGGGTCCAGCCAGGCCTGGCCCAGGATGGCAGAACAAAGAACTTCCTCTGAGAGAGGGTGTGACACCCTCTCCCTTTGGAAAATGGTGTGAAGGCAGGGGAGGAGTAGCCTCCCTCAGCCTCTGGAAATGCTTTGTTGGGCACAGAGGTGCCCAATTCTGCATAAGCCAGTCTACACCGGTTCAGGGACCCCTTAGCCCCTGCTCTGGCGCGAAACTGGACAAAGGAAAGGGGAGTGACCACTCCCCTGACCTGCACCTCCCCTGGGAGGTGTCCAGAGCTCCTCCAGTGTGCTCCAGACCTCTGCCATCTTGGAAACAGAGGTGCTGCTGGCACACTGGACTGCTCTGAGTGGCCAGTGCCACCAGGTGACGTCAGAGACTCCTTGTGATAGGCTCCTTCAGGTGTTAGTAGCCTTTCCTCTCTCCTAGGTAGCCAAACCCTCTTTTCTGGCTATTTAGGGTCTCTGTCTCTGGGGAAACTTTAGATAACGAATGCATGAGCTCAGCCGAGTTCCTCTGCATCTCCCTCTTCACCTTCTGATAAGGAATCGACCGCTGACCGCGCTGGAAGCCTGCAAACCTGCAACATAGTAGCAAAGACGACTACTGCAACTCTGTAACGCTGATCCTGCCGCCTTCTCGACTGTTTTCCTGCTTGTGCATGCTGTGGGGGTAGTCTGCCTCCTCTCTGCACCAGAAGCTCCGAAGAAATCTCCCGTGGGTCGACGGAATCTTCCCCCTGCAACCGCAGGCACCAAAAAGCTGCATTACCGGTCCCTTGGGTCTCCTCTCAGCACGACGAGCGAGGTCCCTCGAATCCAGCGACACCGTCCAAGTGACCCCCACAGTCCAGTGACTCTTCAGCCCAAGTTTGGTGGAGGTAAGTCCTTGCCTCACCTCGCTGGGCTGCATTGCTGGGAACCGCGACTTTGCAAGCTTCTCCGGCCCCTGTGCACTTCCGGCGGAAATCCTGTGTGCACAGCCAAGCCTGGGTCCACGGCACTCTAACCTGCATTGCACGACTTTCTAAGTTGGTCTCCGGCGACGTGGGACTCCTTTGTGCAACTTCGGCGAGCACCGTTTCACGCATCCTCGTAGTGCCTGTTTCTGGCACTTCTCCGGGTGCTACCTGCTTCAGTGAGGGCTCTTTGTCTTGCTCGACGTCCCCTCTCTCTGCAGGTCCAATTTGCGACCTTCTGGTCCCTCCTGGGCCCCAGCAGCGTCCAAAAACGCCAAACGCACGATTTGCGTGTAGCAAGGCTTGTTGGCATCCATCCGGCGGGAAAACACTTCTGCTCGACTCTCCAAGGCGTGGGGGATCCATCCTCCAAAGGGGAAGTCTCTAGCCCTTGTCGTTCCTGCAGTATTCACAGTTCTTCAGCCTAGTAAGAGCTTCTTTGCACCAACCGCTGGCATTTCTTGGGCATCTGCCCATCTCCGAGCTGCTTGTGACTTTTGGACTTGGTCCCCTTGTTCCACAGGTACCCTCAGACAGGAATCCATCGTTGTTGCATTGCTGATTTGTGTTTTCCTTGCATTCTCCCTCTAACACGACTATTTTGTCCTTAGGGGAACTTTAGTGCACTTTGCACTCACTTTTCAGGGTCTTGGGGAGGGTTATTTTTCTAACTCTCACTATTTTCTAATAGTCCCAGCGACCCTCTACAAGGTCACATAGGTTTGGGGTCCATTCGTGGTTCGCATTCCACTTCTGGAGTATATGGTTTGTGTTGCCCCTATCCATATGTTTCCCCATTGCATCCTATTGTAACTATACATTGTTTGCACTGTTTTCTAAGACTATACTGCATATTTTTGCTATTGTGTATATATATCTTGTGTATATTTCCTATCCTCTCACTGAGGGTACACTCTAAGATACTTTGGCATATTGTCATAAAAATAAAGTACCTTTATTTTTAGTATAACTGTGTATTGTGTTTTCTTATGATATTGTGCATATGACACTAAGTGGTACTGTAGTAGCTTCACACGTCTCCTAGTTCAGCCTAAGCTGCTCTGCTAAGCTACCATTATCTATCAGCCTAAGCTGCTAGACACCCTATACACTAATAAGGGATAACTGGGCCTGGTGCAAGGTGCAAGTACCCCTTGGTACTCACTACAAGCCAGTCCAGCCTCCTACATTGGTTGTGCAGCGGTGGGATAAGTGCATTGAGACTACTTACCACTCTTGTCATTGTACTTTTCATAAGAGAAAAATATACAAAACAAGGTCAGTGTATATACACATAGCCAAAAAGTTTTGCATTTCCTCTTTTCACTCTTTTCTAAGTGCTGAAAAGTACTTCTAAACTTTCAAAAAGTTCTTAAAAGTTTAAAAAGTTTTTTTCTGTCTTTCCAAAAAGTTCTGAAAACTTTTTTCTCTTTTGCTATCACTTTAACTCTCTCTAAAAAATGTCTGGCACAGAAAAAAATGTTGAACTGTCCAAACTTGCATATGATCACCTTAGCTGGAAAGGAGCAAGGAGTCTCTGCATAGAGAGAGGTTTGAGTGTAGGGAAGAATCCTTCCTTAGAACTGTTAATTAATATGCTTAGAGTACAGGATAAGGCCATAAGTGCCCAATCTGTAGAAAAAGTAGCTAATGGTTCTCAATCTGATCCAGGGACTCCCCCAGGAAAAGGTTCAGGAAAGAAACTTCTCAGCCTGCCCATTACTAGACAGTCTAGCATAGTTGGTACAGAGGTTGAATCACATCATACTGATGATGTGCTCTCACATTATGCTGGTAGCCAAGCTGTTAGGGTGCCCTTTGTAAGGGACAGGTCTCCTTCTGTTCATTCCCATCATACCTCTGTATCTAGAAATGTCCCTCCCACCCACCCTGATGACAGATTGTTAGAAAGGGAGCTCAATAGATTGAGAGTGGAACAAACCAGACTGAAGCTCAAGAAGCAACAGCTGGATTTGGATAGACAGTCTTTAGAAATAGAGAGGGAAAGACAGAAGATGGGTTTAGATACCCATGGTGGCAGAAGCAGTATTCCCCATAGTCATCCTGCAAAAGAGCATGATTCCAGGAATCTGCACAAGATAGTTCCCCCTTACAAGGAGGGGGATGACATTAACAAGTGGTTTGCTGCACTTGAGAGGGCCTGTGTTGTACAGGATGTCCCTCAAAAGCAGTGGGCTGCTATCCTATGGCTATCATTTGGTGGAAAAGGTAGGGATAGGCTCCTTACTGTGAAAGAAAATGATGCCAATAATTTTACAGTTCTTAAGAATGCACTCCTGGATGGTTATGGCTTAACCACTGAACAGTACAGGATAAAGTTCAGAGAGACCAAAAAGGAGTCTTCACAAGACTGGGTTGATTTCATTGACCATTCAGTGAAGGCCTTGGAGGGGTGGTTACATGGCAGTAAAGTTACTGATTATGAAAGCCTGTATAACACAATCCTGAGAGAGCATATACTTAATAATTGTGTGTCTGATTTGTTGCACCAGTACCTGGTAGACTCTGATCTGACCTCTCCCCAAGAATTGGGAAAGAAGGCAGACAAATGGGTCAGAACAAGGGTGAACAGAAAAGTTCATACAGGGGGTGACAAAGATGGCAATAAGAAGAAAGATGGTGAAAAATCTCAAGATAAGCATGGGGATAAGGGTAAAACCAAAGATCCCACTTCAAATCTTAAACACTCTTCAGAGGGTGGGGATAAAACAAATTCTTCCTCTTCTTCCCAACCTGCACACATTAAAAAGCCTTGGTGCTTTGTGTGTAAAAATAGAGGCCATAGGCCAGGGGATAAGTCCTGTCCAGGTAACCCCCCTGAGCCTACCACCACTAATACATCAAGCTCTAGTGCCCCTAGCAGTAGTGGTACTAGTGGTGGGACTGCTGGCAACAGTCAAGCAAAGGGTGTAGTTGGGTTCACTTATGGGTCCATAGTGGAAACTGATGTAATCAGTCCCAAGACAGTTTCTGTCACACCTAGTGGCACTGGCCTTGCCACACTGGCTGCTTGTCCCCTTACAATGGATAAGTACAGGCAGACAGTTTCAATAAATGGTGTTGAGGCCTTGGCCTACAGGGACACAGGTGCCAGTTTCACTTTGGTGACTGAAAACCTAGTGCCTCCTGAACAACACATCATTGGACAACAGTATAAGATTATTGATGTCCATAACTCCACTAAGTTTCTTCCCTTAGCTATAATTCAGTTTAGTTGGGGTGGAGTTACTGGCCCTAAGCAGGTGGTGGTATCACCTAGCTTACCTGTAGACTGTCTCTTAGGTAATGACCTAGAGGCCTCAGGTTGGGCTGATGTAGAGTTTTATGCCCATGCAGCCATGCTGGGCATCCCTGAGGAATTTTTCCCTCTCATTTCAAGTGAAATGAAAAAGCAAAGGAGAGAAGGCCTGAAAACTCAGGATCCCTCTCCATCAACAGGTAAAAAGGGTATCACAGTATCCCCTAACCACCCTACCATTCAGGATACCATTCCTGTGGTGGGAGAAACCTCTCCTGGGGTGGCACCTGTTCCAAGGGAATCATCAGTTGGCAAAACTGTACTCCCTGAGGTGGAAGTACCTCTCTGTGGGATAACTAACATTGCTGAGAAAAAGAGCACCATTTTAGTTAACATGGAGCATCCCTCCAACCCTCCCAGAGAAACTTTAGTGCAGAAACTCTGCACTGCCTCACAACACTTAGGACAGCATCCCTGCCCTAGTGTGGAGCTGATAGGACAGCATCCCTGCCCTGCTCCAACTCAAGAGAAACAGCATCCCTGTTCTCTCTTCCAGCCAAATGGACAAAGTTTTTGTCCAGCTATGGCTTTACTGAGACAGCATCCCTGTCTGGCATTTCCATCATTACAAATAGGTTCAGTGGATAATTCCCACTGCTCTAAACTAAAACTTACTGATAGAAACTCTGAAAATACATCTTCACATTGTTGGTTAGCTAAAAAACTTCAAACAGGGTGGTTTGCATCCCCACAGGGAAGTAACCATATAGTGGATGATAAAGGGAGTAACCAGTCTATTGCAGAGCTACTCTCTACTTATCACCACTTAGACAATAAAGTCTCAACTGGCCAAGGTTAGCCTTATTGTCCTTCGTTTGGGGGGGGGGTTGTGTGAGAAGGTAGCCTCTTTCTAGCCTTGTTACCCCCACTTTTGGCCTGTTTGTGAGTGTATGTCAGGGTGTTTGTCACTGTTTTCACTGTCTCACTGGGATCCTGATAGCCAGGCCTCAGTGCTCATAGTGAAAACACTATGTTTTCAGTATGGTTGTTATGTGTCACTGGGATCCTGCTGGTCAGGACCCCAGTGCTCATAGGTTTGTGGCCTATATGTATGTGTCACTGGGACCCTGTCACACAGGGCCCCAGTGCTCATAGGTGTGCATGTATATGTTCCCTGTGTGGTGCCTAACTGTCTCACTGAGGCTCTGCTAACCAGAACCTCAGTGGTTATGCTCTCTCATTTCTTTCCAAATTGTCACTGACAGGCTAGTGACCATTTTTACCAATTTACATTGGCTTACTGGAACACCCTTATAATTCCCTACTATATGGTACTGAGGTACCCAGGGTATTGGGGTTCCAGGAGATCCCTATGGGCTGCAGCATTTCTTTTGCCACCCATAGGGAGCTCTGACAATTCTTACACAGGCCTGCCACTGCAGCCTGAGTGAAATAACGTCCACGTTATTTCACAGCCATTTTACACTGCACTTAAGTAACTTATAAGTCACCTATATGTCTAACCTTTACCTGGTAAAGGTTAGGTGCAAAGTTACTTAGTGTGAGGGCACCCTGGCACTAGCCAAGGTGCCCCCACATTGTTCAGAGCCAATTCACTGAACTTTGTGAGTGCGGGGACACCATTACACGCGTGCACTACATATAGGTCACTACCTATATGTAGCTTCACCATGGTAACTCCGAATATGGCCATGTAACATGTCTATGATCATGGAATTGCCCCCTCTATGCCATCCTGGCATAGTTGGCACAATCCCATGATCCCAGTGGTCTGTAGCACAGACCCTGGTACTGCCAAACTGCCCTTCCTGGGGTTTCACTGCAGCTGCTGCTGCTGCCAACCCCTCAGACAGGCAGCTGCCCTCCTGGGGTCCAGCCAGGCCTGGCCCAGGATGGCAGAACAAAGAACTTCCTCTGAGAGAGGGTGTGACACCCTCTCCCTTTGGAAAATGGTGTGAAGGCAGGGGAGGAGTAGCCTCCCCCAGCCTCTGGAAATGCTTTGTTGGGCACAGAGGTGCCCAATTCTGCATAAGCCAGTCTACACCGGTTCAGGGACCCCTTAGCCCCTGCTCTGGCGCGAAACTGGACAAAGGAAAGGGGAGTGACCACTCCCCTGACCTGCACCTCCCCTGGGAGGTGTCCAGAGCTCCTCCAGTGTGCTCCAGACCTCTGCCATCTTGGAAACAGAGGTGCTGCTGGCACACTGGACTGCTCTGAGTGGCCAGTGCCACCAGGTGACGTCAGAGACTCCTTGTGATAGGCTCCTTTAGGTGTTAGTAGCCTTTCCTCTCTCCTAGGTAGCCAAACCCTCTTTTCTGGCTATTTAGGGTCTCTGTCTCTGGGGAAACTTTAGATAACGAATGCATGAGCTCAGCCGAGTTCCTCTGCATCTCCCTCTTCACCTTCTGATAAGGAATCGACCGCTGACCGCGCTGGAAGCCTGCAAACCTGCAACATAGTAGCAAAGACGACTACTGCAACTCTGTAACGCTGATCCTGCCGCCTTCTCGACTGTTTTCCTGCTTGTGCATGCTGTGGGGGTAGTCTGCCTCCTCTCTGCACCAGAAGCTCCGAAGAAATCTCCCGTGGGTCGACGGAATCTTCCCCCTGCAACCGCAGGCACCAAAAAGCTGCATTACCGGTCCCTTGGGTCTCCTCTCAGCACGACGAGCGAGGTCCCTCGAATCCAGCGACACCGTCCAAGTGACCCCCACAGTCCAGTGACTCTTCAGCCCAAGTTTGGTGGAGGTAAGTCCTTGCCTCACCTCGCTGGGCTGCATTGCTGGGAACCGCGACTTTGCAAGCTTCTCCGGCCCCTGTGCACTTCCGGCGGAAATCCTGTGTGCACAGCCAAGCCTGGGTCCACGGCACTCTAACCTGCATTGCACGACTTTCTAAGTTGGTCTCCGGCGACGTGGGACTCCTTTGTGCAACTTCGGCGAGCACCGTTTCACGCATCCTCGTAGTGCCTGTTTCTGGCACTTCTCCGGGTGCTACCTGCTTCAGTGAGGGCTCTTTGTCTTGCTCGACGTCCCCTCTCTCTGCAGGTCCAATTTGCGACCTTCTGGTCCCTCCTGGGCCCCAGCAGCGTCCAAAAACGCCAAACGCACGATTTGCGTGTAGCAAGGCTTGTTGGCATCCATCCGGCGGGAAAACACTTCTGCTCGACTCTCCAAGGCGTGGGGGATCCATCCTCCAAAGGGGAAGTCTCTAGCCCTTGTCGTTCGTGCAGTATTCACAGTTCTTCAGCCTAGTAAGAGCTTCTTTGCACCAACCGCTGGCATTTCTTGGGCATCTGCCCATCTCCGAGCTGCTTGTGACTTTTGGACTTGGTCCCCTTGTTCCACAGGTACCCTCAGACAGGAATCCATCGTTGTTGCATTGCTGATTTGTGTTTTCCTTGCATTCTCCCTCTAACACGACTATTTTGTCCTTAGGGGAACTTTAGTGCACTTTGCACTCACTTTTCAGGGTCTTGGGGAGGGTTATTTTTCTAACTCTCACTATTTTCTAATAGTCCCAGCGACCCTCTACAAGGTCACATAGGTTTGGGGTCCATTCGTGGTTCGCATTCCACTTCTGGAGTATATGGTTTGTGTTGCCCCTATCCATATGTTTCCCCATTGCATCCTATTGTAACTATACATTGTTTGCACTGTTTTCTAAGACTATACTGCATATTTTTGCTATTGTGTATATATATCTTGTGTATATTTCCTATCCTCTCACTGAGGGTACACTCTAAGATACTTTGGCATATTGTCATAAAAATAAAGTACCTTTATTTTTAGTATAACTGTGTATTGTGTTTTCTTATGATATTGTGCATATGACACTAAGTGGTACTGTAGTAGCTTCACACGTCTCCTAGTTCAGCCTAAGCTGCTCTGCTAAGCTACCATTATCTATCAGCCTAAGCTGCTAGACACCCTATACACTAATAAGGGATAACTGGGCCTGGTGCAAGGTGCAAGTACCCCTTGGTACTCACTACAAGCCAGTCCAGCCTCCTACAGAGGACATTACCAGTTTACTGTAATGCCTTTTGGTTTGAAAAATGCACCTGCCACTTTTCAGAGGTTGGTGAACACAGTCCTGCAAGGGCTGGAAGCTTTCAGTGCAGCATATTTGGACGATATAGCTGTCTTTAGCTCCAGCTGGGATGATCACCTGGTCCACCTATGGAAAGTTTTGGAGGCTCTGCAAAAGGCAGGCCTCACTGTCAAGGCTTCAAAGTGCCAGATAGGGCAGGGTAAGGTGGTTTATCTGGGACACCTTGTTGGTGGGGAACAGATTGCACCACTTCAGGGGAAAATCCAAACTATTATTGATTGGGTTCCCCCTACCACTCAGACTCAGGTGAGAGCCTTCCTAGGCCTCACTGGGTATTACAGGAGGTTCATTAAGAACTATGGCTCCATTGCAGCCCCTCTTAATGACCTCACATCCAAGAAAATGCCTAAAAAGGTATTATGGACAGCAAACTGTCAGAAAGCTTTTGAGGAGCTGAAGCAGGCCATGTGCTCTGCACCTGTCCTGAAAAGCCCTTGTTACTCTAAAAAATTCTATGTCCAAACTGATGCATCTGAATTAGGAGTAGGGGCAGTCCTATCACAACTTAATTCTGAGGGCCAGGATCAACCTGTTGCTTTTATTAGTAGGAGGTTGACCCCTAGAGAAAAGCGTTGGTCTGCCATTAAGAGGGAGGCCTTTGCTGTGGTCTGGGCCCTGAAGAAGTTGAGGCCATACCTGTTTGGCACTCACTTCATTGTTCAGACAGACCACAAACCTCTACTTTGGCTAAAACAAATGAAAGGTGAAAATCCTAAATTGTTGAGGTGGTCCATATCCCTACAGGGAATGGACTATACAGTGGAACATAGACCTGGGAGTAGCCACTCCAATGCAGATGGACTCTCCAGATATTTCCACTTAGACAATGAAGACTCATCAGGTCATGGCTAGTCTTATTGTCCTTCGTTTGGGGGGGGGGGGTTGTGTAGGAAAGTACCATCTTGCCTGGCATGTTACCCCCATTTTTCACTGTATATATGTTGTTTTAGTTGTATGTGTCACTGGGACCCTGGTAACCCAGGGCCCCAGTGCTCATAAGTGTGCCTGAATGTGTTACCTGTGTAGTGACTAACTGTCTCACTGAGGCTCTGCTAACCAGAACCTCAGTGGTTATGCTCTCTCATTTCTTTCCAAATTGTCACTGACAGGCTAGTGACCATTTTTACCAATTCACATTGGCTTACTGGAACACCCTTATAATTCCCTAGTATATGGTACTGAGGTACCCAGGGTATTGGGGTTCCAGGAGATCCCTATGGGCTGCAGCATTTCTTTTGCCACCCATAGGGAGCTCTGACAATTCTTACACAGGCCTGCCACTGCAGCCTGAGTGAAATAACGTCCACGTTATTTCACAGCCATTTTACACTGCACTTAAGTAACTTATAAGTCACCTATATGTCTAACCTTTACCTGGTAAAGGTTAGGTGCAAAGTTACTTAGTGTGAGGGCACCCTGGCACTAGCCAAGGTGCCCCCACATTGTTCAGAGCCAATTCCCTGAACTTTGTGAGTGCGGGGACACCATTACACGCGTGCACTACATATAGGTCACTACCTATATGTAGCTTCACAATGGTAACTCCGAATATGGCCATGTAACATGTCTATGATCATGGAATTGCCCCCTCTATGCCATCCTGGCATAGTTGGCACAATCCCATGATCCCAGTGGTCTGGAGCACAGATCCTGGTACTGCCTAACTGCCCTTCCTGGGGTTTCACTGCAGCTGCTGCTGCCAACCCCTCAGACAGGCAGCTGCCCTCCTGGGGTCCAGCCAGGCCTGGCCCAGGATGGCAGAACAAAGAACTTCCTCTGAGAGAGGGTGTGACACCCTCTCCCTTTGGAAAATGGTGTGAAGGCAGGGGAGGAGTAGCCTCCCCCAGCCTCTGGAAATGCTTTGTTGGGCACAGATGTGCCCAATTCTGCATAAGCCAGTCTACACCGGTTCAGGGACCCCTTAGCCCCTGCTCTGGCGCGAAACTGGACAAAGGAAAGGGGAGTGACCACTCCCCTGACCTGCACCTCCCCTGGGAGGTGTCCAGAGCTCCTCCAGTGTGCTCCAGACCTCTGCCATCTTGGAAACAGAGGTGCTGCTGGCACACTGGACTGCTCTGAGTGGCCAGTGCCACCAGGTGACGTCAGAGACTCCTTGTGATAGGCTCCTTCAGGTGTTGCTAGCCTATCCTCTCTCCTAGGTAGCCAAACCCTCTTTTCTGGCTATTTAGGGTCTCTGCCTCTGGGGAAACTTTAGATAACGAATGCAAGAGCTCATCCGAGTTCCTCTGCATCTCTCTCTTCACCTTCTGATAAGGAATCGACTGCTGACCGCGCTGGAAGCCTGCAAACCTGCAACATAGTAGCAAAGACGACTACTGCAACTCTGTAACGCTGATCCTGCCGCCTTCTCGACTGTTTTCCTGCTTGTGCATGCTGTGGGGGTAGCCTGCCTCCTCTCTGCACCAGAAGCTCCGAAGAAATCTCCTGTGGGTCGACGGAATCTTCCCCCTGCAACCGCAGGCACCAAAAAGCTGCATTACCGGTCCCTTGGGTCTCCTCTCAGCACGACGAGCGAGGTCCCTCGAATCCAGCGACTCTGTCCAAGTGACCCCCACAGTCCAGTGACTCTTCAGTCCAAGTTTGGTGGAGGTAAGTCCTTGCCTCACCTCGCTGGGCTGCATAGCTGGGAACCGCGACTTTTGCAGCTACTCCGGCCCCTGTGCACTTTCGGTGGAAATCCTTTGTGCACAGCCAAGCCTGGGTCCACGGCACTCTAACCTGCATTGCACGACTTTCTAAGTTGGTCTCCGGCGACGTGGGACTCCTTTGTGCAACTTCGGCGAGCACCGTTTCACGCATCCTCGTAGTGCCTGTTTCTGGCACTTCTTCGGGTGCTACCTGCTTCAGTGAGGGCTCTTTGTCTTGCTCGACGTCCCCTCTCTCTTCAGGTCCAATTTGCGACCTCCTGGTCCCTCCTGGGCCCCAGCAGCGTCCAAAAACGCCAAAGGCACGATTTGCGACTAGCAAGGCTTGTTGGCGTCCTTTCGGCGGGAAAACACTTCTGCACGACTCTCCAAGGCGAGAGGGATCCGTCCACCAAAGGGGAAGTCTCTAGCCGTTTTCGTTCCTGCAGAAACCTCAGCTTCTTCTGTCCAGTAGAAGCTTCTTTGCACCCGCAGCTGGCATTTCCTGGGCATCTGCCCATCTCCGACTTACTTGTGACTTTTGGACTTGGTCCCCTTGTTCCACAGGTACCCTAGATTGGAAATCCACAGTTGTTGCATTGCTGGTTTGTGTCTTTCCTGCATTATTCCTCTAACACGACTTCTTTGTCCTTAGGGGAACTTTAGTGCACTTTGCACTCACTTTTCAGGGTCTTGGGGAGGGTTATTTTTCTAACTCTCACTATTTTCTAATAGTCCCAGCGACCCTCTACAAGGTCACATAGGTTTGGGGTCCATTCGTGGTTCGCATTCCACTTTTGGAGTATATGGTTTGTGTTGCCCCTATCCCTATGTTTCCCCATTGCATCCTATTGTAACTATACATTGTTTGCACTGTTTTCTAAGACTATACTGCATATTTTTGCTATTGTGTTTATATATCCTGTGTATATTTCCTATCCTCTCACTGAGGGTACACTCTAAGATACTTTGGCATATTGTCATAAAAATAAAGTACCTTTATTTTTAGTATAACTGTGTATTGTGTTTTCTTATGATATTGTGCATATGACACTAAGTGGTACTGTAGTAGCTTCACACGTCTCCTAGTTCAGCCTAAGCTGCTCTGCTAAGCTACCATTATCTATCAGCCTAAGCTGCTAGACACCCTATACACTAATAAGGGATAACTGGGCCTGGTGCAAGGTGCAAGTACCCCTTGGTACTCACTACAAGCCAGTCCAGCCTCCTACAGACACATACAACGAAAACAACATATATACAGTGAAATATGGAGGTAACATGCCAGGCAAGATGGTACTTTCCTACAGTGTGGCACACTGATGTTCCTCAGCACAAAGGAATCATGGACTGATCCAGGGAACATGGCATTCACATGTGATATGTACTGGTCTGCAGTACACACCAACTGAATGTTCATGGAGTGAAAGTTCTTCCTGTTTCTGTACACCTGTTCACTTACTCTTGGGGGGATGAGAGCTATGTGGGTTCCATCAATGGCACCTATCCCATGGGGAATGTTGGCAAAGGCATAAAAGTCTGACTTGATGGCAGGGAGGTCAGCACTTTGGGGAAACCTCACATAGGACTGCAGGTGTCATACAAATGTATTCAGGAATCTGGACAGTATAATGCTAAACATTGGCTGTGAAAACAACCTGCACCCATGCCCACTGTCACTTGAAATGAGTCCGTGGCCAGGAAATGGAGTGCAGAGAGCACTTGCACTTCAGTAGGGATGGCATGATGATTCCGATTAGCCGGGTCAGTGCTGGATCCAGTAATGCACAAAGTTCATGAATTTTAGCACAGTTGAGTCTGTAATTGATAATAATGTGACGCTCCACCATGGTCCCCAAATCAACAAGTGGTCTGTGCACTGATGGGGCCATCCCTCGCCACATGGGTCTGTACCTAGGAGGAGTTGAGAACACAGGTCAGAAACACACATACATCTGCCCAACATGTTAAATATTCAGCACTGCTGGCATATAAGTTGCTGACACATATGCATAGTAGAATGTTAAACTGGAGGGACATGTCCTCAATGATACATCAGGACTGTTGTGGTGAGTAAATGTATATTTGTTCATGCCTAAGGGGGTTGGGGACAATAGGATCTGCATGGGACAAATGACAAATCAATAACTGCGTAATATTGGTCAAAATGTCTGCCCCTTGTAGCCCAGAAATGTTGTAGTGGAAGTGACCTCATAACGCTAGTGGTTGTCATAATAGCGTAAGGCGGTGTTCACCGCCGTGCGACCATTCATTGGTTAACATGGTTGTCAATGGGGAATATTAGCATATCATGATTGCGGCCGGCGGTGACGGTGCACACCGCCGCGGAGCTTACGCCACCTGGTCACCCAAACTTCACTTGACTCCCATTTACGTGCATGCAGGTACTCAACTGAGTGTGCTGCTGTGTCCTGCCTCTGGTCCTGGAAATGGCACGAGTGGCAGGGGAAAGGGCCCTGGCTTTCACCACCGAGGAACTGGACAAGTTCGTGGATGGGGTCCTACCCCTGAACGCCAAGCTATATGGTTGACCAGAGGTACAGGTGAGTAGGTGGATTGGGGGCATGGATGTGTGTAATGGTGGTAGATGGCTGTGAACATGTGTGCACGTTTGACACTGTACAGTCGTGGGATTCATGACATGCTGCGTGTGTGAGGTCCTGTTATGCTGTTGTGAGTTTCCGTCCCATAGGGGACGTATAGCCAGCTGTATGTAATGGGCATTGTCTGACCTCTGTGTTACTTTTTCTGTGTGTCCTATATAGGTCAGCGCCCATCAGAAGAGGGGACTCTGGCATGCCATCGCCAGGGAGGTGCGGACCCTAGTGGTCTACAACTGGCAGAGCACCCACTGCAGGAAGCGGTGGGAAGACCTGCGGTGCTGGGCTAGGAAGACCTGCGAGGCCCAGCTGGGGAAGTCCTCCCAATGAGGAAGGGGTGCCCGTCGGGCACTGACCCCCACTAATGCGCCGCATTCTGGCAGTGGCATATCCGGACCTGGATGGGCGCTTGAAGGCTGCACAGCAGACACAAGGGGGTGAGTACAGAAACCATTGTATGCCTCCTTAATGGATGTGTGAGTGTGCTGTAGTATGTGTGCTGTCTAGTGGCAGGGACTCTGACTGATGTCCTTTTACATAATGGCCCCGTGGGGAGTTGGGTTGTAAGGGTCAGGTCTGCAGTACTTCAGGTCGTTCTGTGATGTTGGAAATGGCTGTAGAGCAGGGATGTGGCCACTAGTCAGGGGCATAGCCATGTACATAGTGGTAGGTGATACATGGTGGAATATTTGCAGGGTGGGTGTATGTGTGAACCAGTTATGTCCCTCTATTCAGCTATTTACAAGTGTCTCTCCTGTTTTGTCTCCCCATCACTGTTCTCTTGTGTTGTCTGTGTACATCAGCATCATCTGATGAGGGAGCTGAGGCACCAGCGAGTGGGGATGCAGCAGCCCATGCTTCCACGGAGGCTGAGTCGAGCGACGCCAAGGGGACCAGTGGGTTGGAGTACCACGGGGAGGCAACTCAGTGGCGGACTCTAGTGGGCCCATCCATTCTGTGTCATCTTCAGGCATCCCCATACCATCACTGCCCTCCCATTTGATCCCCACTGAGTTGCCTGTGCCCGCTCACCCAGAAGGGTGGGTGTCTCCTTCGCCCCGTCACCTCACCTCCTGCACCAGTCAGCCCTGTTGCCCTCACAGAGGAGGCTATTGACCTCCTAAGGACCATCTCTGTAGGGCAGACAACCATTGTCAATGCCATCCAGGGGCTAGCATCAGAGGTGCAGCAGACCAATGCCTACCTGGATGGCATTCACGGTGCCATGTCTGGCCTACAGAGATCTTTTCAGGCGGCTCTGGCCTCCTCTTTCACAGCAGCCAGTGTCCTTGGTCATTCCGTCCCCCCTCCAACCACATCTACCCCTTACAGCACCCCACTCCCTTCACCCGTCCCAAGCACACTATCTGACAGCCATGCACACACCTCAACATACAAGAAGCACACAGAGAAACACAAGCACCACACTTCCCACCACAGGCATACACATAGCCAACATACAAAGGCACACACATCAACATCCACTTACCCAGTGTGTCCACCTCTTCCGCCTCCTGTCTGTCGCCTTTACATGCACACTCACAGGCACTGCACCCTCATTCACTGTCGCTGACGTCATTCTGGCAGTCACCACAAAATCAGACATCCATTCATGCACCCCAGACACCACACCTGGACTCAACACAACGACTTTGGTTGACACATGCAGCACACTCACCAAACTTGCAGACACAAAGACAACATACATTTACACTGGCAGCCTGTGTTGTCCCACTGTGTCCACCCCCCCCTCTGAAGACACTCAACCGTTTCAAAACACCCAGCCAACACACATCCACAACACCTCAGCATACTGTACAGTCACCTGCACCCATGTCATGCATATCTACACCTGTAATGCCCACTCCCTCTACCTCCACTCCCACGTCTTCCTCCAGGTCCACCCCAATGCCCCTAAAAAATGTTCCTATCCTGTGTTGACCTATTCGAACCCACTGGCCCACCCTGTCTGGTCCCTAAACGTGCCCACCTCCTTGCCCTGTCCACTCCTCCCACGTCACAGCCCACCCCTGTTCGCCCTTACCATTCCCGTGCTACCTACCCAGTGAGCAAGAGATCCCGTGCTGGCCCAGAAACATCTGCTGAACCCCAGTCCAAGGCTGCTCCACCAGCTTCAAAGACCAGACTGTAGGAGGCTGGACTGGCTTGTAGTGAGTACCAAGGGGTACTTACACCTTGCACCAGGCCCAGGTATCCCTTATTAGTGTAGAGGGGTGTCTAGCAGCTTAGGCTGATAGAAAAGGTAGCTTAGCAGAGCAGCTTAGGCTGAACTAGGAGACGAGTGAAGCTCCTACAGTACCACTAGTGTCATATGCACAATATCATAAGAAAACACAATACACAGATATACTAAAAATAAAGGTACTTTATTTTTATGACAATATGCCAAAGTATCTCAGTGAGTACCCTCAGTATGAGGATAGCAAATATACACAAGATATATGTACACAATACCAAAATATGCAGTAATAGCAATAGAAAACAGTGCAAACAATGTATAGTCACAATAGAATGCAATGGGGGCACATAGGGATAGGGGCAACACAAACCATATACTCTAGAAGTGGAATGCGAACCACAAATGGACCCCAAACCTATGTGACCTTGTAGAGGGTCGCTGGGACTGTAAGAAAACAGTGAGGGTTAGAAAAATAGCCCACCCCAAGACCCTGAAAAGTGGGTGCAAAGTGCACCTAAGTTCCCCAAAGAGCACAGAAGTCGTGATAGGGGAATTCTGCAGGAAAGACCAACACCAGCAATGCAACAACAATGGCTTTCCAAACGGGAGTACCTGTGGTACAAGGGGACCAAGTCCAAAAGTCACGATCAAGTCGGGAGTGGGCAGATGCCCAGGAAATGCCAGATGTGGGTGCAAAGAAGCTGCCACTGGATGGTAGAAGCTGAGGATTCTGCAAGAACGACAAGGGCTAGAAACTTCCCCTTTGGAGGATGGATGTCCCACGTCGTGAAGAGTCGTGCAGATGTGTTTCCCGCAGAAAGACCGCAAACAAGCCTTGCTAGCTGCAAGGGTCGTGGTTAGGGTTTTTGGATGCTGCTGTGGCCCAGGAGGGACCAGGATGTCACCAGTTGCGTGAGGAGACAGAGGGGGCGCCCAGCAAGACAAAGAGCCCACTCAGAAGCAAGCAGCACCCGCAGAAGTGCTGGAACAGGCACTACAAAGTGGAGTGAACCGGAGCTCACCCGAAGTTGCACAAGAGGGTCCCACGACGCCGGAGGACAACTCAGGAGGTTGTGCAATGCAGGTTAGAGTGCCGGGGACCCAGGCTTGGCTGTGCACAAAGGAAATCCTGGAAGAGTGCACAGGAGCTGGAGTAGCTGCAAAACACACGGTTCACAGCAATGCAGTCTAGCGTGGGGAGGCAAGGACTTACCTCCACCAAACTTGGACTGAAGAGTCACTGGACTGTGGGAGTCACTTGGACAGAGTTGCTGAGTTCAAGGGACCTCGCTCGTCATGCTGAGAGGAGACCCAGAGGACCGGTGATGCAGTTCTTTGGTGCCTGCGGTTGCAGGGCGAAGATTCCGTCGACCCACAGGAGATTTCTTCGGAGCTTCTAGTGCAGAGATGAGGCAGACTACCCCCACAGCATGCACCACCAGGAAAACAGTAGAGAAGGCGGCCAGATCAGCGATACAAGGTTGCAGTAGTCGTCTTTGCTACTTTGTTGAGGTTTTGCAGGCTTCCAGAGCAGTCAGTGGTCGATTCCTTGGCAGAAGGTGAAGAGAGAGATGCAGAGGAACTCTGATTAGAGAACAAATGCAAGAGCTCAAGAATTCCCCAAAGCAGAGACCCTAAATAGCCAGAAAAGGAGGTTTGGCTATCTAGGAAGGAGGATAGGCAAGCAACACAGGTAAGAGCCTATCAGAAGGAGTCTCTGACGTCACCTGCTGGCACTGGCCACTCAGAGCAGTCCAGTGTGCCAGCAGCACCTCTGTTTCCAAGATGGCAGAGGTCTGGAGCACACTGGAGGAGTTCTGGGCACCTCCCAGGGGAGGTGCAGGTCAGGGGAGTGGTCACTCCCTTTTCCTTTGTCCAGTTTCGCGCCAGAGCAGGGCTGAGGGGTCCCTGAACCGGTGTAGACTGGCTTATGCAGAGATGGGCACCATCTGTGCCCATCAAAGCATTTCCAGAGGCTGGGGGAGGCTACTCCTCCCCAGCCCTGACACCTTTTTCCAAAGGGAGAGGGTGTAACACCCTCTCTCTGAGGAAGTCCTTTGTTCTGCCTTCCTGGGCCAAGCCTGGCTGGACCCCAGGAGGGCAGAAACCTGTCTGAGGGGTTGGCAGCAGCAGCAGCTGCAGTGAAACCCCGGGAAAGGTAGTTTGGCAGTACCCGGGTCTGTGCTAGAGACTCGGGGGATCATGGAATTGTCTCCCCAATGCCAGAATGGCATTGGGGAGACAATTCCATGACAATTCCATGATCTTAGACATGTTACATGGCCATGTTCGGAGTTACCATTGTGACACTGTACATAGGTAACCGCACGCCCGGCGGGAGCCGCCGAACGACCGCACTGCCGCCCGCCGGGCCAGCGGGAAATCGCCTTCAACGAAGAAGCCGGCTCCGAATGGAGCCGGCGGAGTTGAAGACGTGCGACGGGTGCAGTGGCACCCGTCGCGATTTTCAGTGTCTGCTTGGCAGACACTGAAAATCAATGTGGGGCCCTGTTAGGGGGCCCCTGCAGTGCCCATGCCATTGGCCCCACGACACCCGTTACCGCCATCCTGTTCCTGGCGGTGAAAACCGCCAGGAACAGGATGGCGGTAAGGGGGTCGGAATCCTCATGGTGGCGCTGCAAGCAGCGCCACCGTGGCGGATTCCCTGGGGCAGCGGGAAACCGGCGGAACACCGCCGGTTTCCCGTTTCTGACCGCGGCTGTACTGCCGCGGTCAGAATGCCCATGGAAGCACCGCCAGCCTGTTGGCGGTGCTTCCGTGGTCGTTGGCCCTGGCGGTCGGTGACCGCCAGGGTCAGAATGACCCCCTAAGTAACTTAGCACCCAACCTTTACCAGGTTAGACATATAGGTGACTTATAAGTTACTTAAGTGCAGTGGTAAATGGCTGTGAAATAACGTGGACGTTATTTCACTCAGGCTGCAGTGGCAGGCCTGTGTAAGAATTGTCAGAGCTCCCTATGGGTGGCAAAAGAAATGCTGCAGCCCATATGGATCTCCTGGAACCCCAATACCCTGGGTACCTCAGTACCATATACTAGGGAATTATAAGGGTGTTCCAGTATGCCAATGTAAATTGGTGAAATCGGTCACTAGCCTGTTAGTGACAATTTGGAAAGAAATGAGAGAGAATAACCACTGAGGTTCTGGTTAGCAGAGCTTCAGTGAGACAGTTAGTCATAACACAGGTAACACATACAGGGCACACTTATGAGCACTGGGGCCCTGGCTGGCAGGGTCCCAGTGACACATACAACTAAAACAACATATATACAGTGAAATATGGGGGTAACATGCCAGGCAAGATGGTACTTTCCTACCCAGGGATGCTGTCCTATGAGCCCCACACTAGGGCAGGGCTGCTGTCCTAAGTGTTTTGAGGCAGTGCAGGGTTTCTGCACTAAAGTTTCTCCAGGAGGGTTGGAGGGATTCTCCATGTTAACTAAAATGGTGTTCTTTTCATCACCAATATTAGTTATCCTACAGAGAGGTACTTTTACCTCAGGGAGTTCAGCTGTGCCAGCTGATGGTTCACTCGGTACAGGTGCCACCCCAAGAGAGGTTTCTCCCAACACACAAATGGTATCCTGAGTGGCAGGGTGGGTAGGGGATACTGTGATGCCCTTTGTACCTGTTGCTGGAGAAGGATCCTGAGTTTTTAGGCCTTTTTCTCTCCTTTGCTTTTTCATTTCAGTAGAAATGAGAGGAAGCAATTCCTCAGGGATACCCAGCATGGCTGCATGGGTATGAAAAACTCTACCTCAGCCCAACCTGAGGTCTCTAGGTCATTACCTAAGAGACAGTCTACAGGTAAGCTAGGTGATAGTACCACCTGCTTAGGGCCAGTAACTCCACCCCAAATAAGCTGAACTATAGCTCAGGGAAGAAACTTAGGGGGTCATTACAACCCTGGCGGACGGTGTTAAAGATGCGGTAATACTGCAAACAGTCAGACAGACAAAAAAAGGGAATTATGACCCTGGCGGAAACCGCCAACAAAGACAGCCACTTTAACACACCGCCCGCCACGGCGGTACAGACAAGCAGCGCGGCGGTCACCGCCAACAGACAGGCGGAAGACAATGTACCGGCCACAGTATAACAACAGGCCAATCCGCCACCTTTTCCGGGGCGGATTCACCGTGGATAAAAACACGGCGGAAACAGCTTTTGCTATGGGAAAACGCTCACTTTCTACACATCCCACGAGGAACGACGACTCCATGGACCCGGAACTGCAAATACTACCTGCCCTTGTCTTTCTGCTCCTTCACGACCAACAGCGACGTAGGCGCAGAAGATACCGGTGAGTACTGCACCTACGACACGGGGGAGGGGGGAGGCAAAAGTTAGGGGGACACCCACCAAGCCCCCCCACCCTCGCATATTACAACATACACACCAATGCAGTCACAAACATAACAGTAACAACCCACAATCCCCCTGGAAGAATGCAAAGACAATGCGAATTTCGGGCAAACTTTGTGATGTGCCACTATACATGTCATACAAAAATATACAAATATGTGTATTCCAAAATCACTCATATTTACATATACAATCCGAGAAGTATTGCAGATATGTACACAACAATGTCTGTGCACAAACAGTCCAAAAATGCATGGGCGAGGCCCACAATAGATACCTGACCAAAATCGGAGAGAACACTGCCGGGGCACCAGATAGAAACACTACAGGCACCTCAGGGGGAAGGGAAGGGGGGGCACCTCAGCCAGATGAATGCAAAGCCAGATCCACGACGGGGCTCCATGCCCATTGATGTATCCTGGGGAGTGCAAAGCCACAGTCTCTCAAGTCTCTACAGTGGGTGGGTTGGCCACTGTGCCATCCTGCGGAGTGCAAAGCCACAGTCTCTCAAGTCTCTACAGTGGGTGGGTTGCCCACTGTTCAATCCTGGGGAGTGCAAAGCCACAGTCTCTCAAGTCTCTACAGTGGGTGGGTTGCCCACTGTGCCATCCTGGGGAGTGCAAAGCCACAGTCTCTCAAGTCTCTACAGTGGGTGGGTTTCCCACTGTTCAATCCTGGGGAGTGCAAAGCCACAGTCTCTCAAGTTGATGCAGGTCCATAGTAGTACTGGGGGGTGACTGGTTCCCAGACTGGATGATTCTCCCCGTGAAAGGTAGTGTCTTGTCACTGTCCCAGCTGCACATGGGATAAGGATGCCTGATGTGGTGGGCCATTCATTCCTACCCGGTGCATTACCCTGTTCAGCGGTGCTTTGACATGGCGGTCTTTGCCCTGTTCAGCGGTGCTTTGCCATGGCGGTCTTTGCCCTGTTCAGCGGTGCTTTGACATGGCGGTTCTGGGCTGTTCAGTGGTGCTTTGACATGGCGGTTCTGGACTGTTCAGCGGTGCTTTGCCATGGTGGTTCTGGGCTGTTCAGTGGTGCTTTGACATGGCGGTTCTGGACTGTTCAGCGGTGCTTTGCCATGGCGGTCTTTGCCCTGTTCAGCGGTGCTTTGACATGGCGGTTCTGATACGGACATTGGTGTGTGGCATGACGATTTCCACACTGGACATTGGTGTGTGGCATGACGATTTCCACACTGGACATTGGTGTGTGGCATGACGATCTCCATACTGGACAGTGGTGTGTGGCATGACGATTTCCACACTGGACATTGGTGTGTGGCATGACGATTTCCACACTTGACATTGGTGTGTGGCATGACGTTCCATCATTGCCCAGCGCGGCTGTGGCATCCTGGCCCCGTCTGGGCTGTGACTGCGGTGGTGGTCTCTGGACCAGTGACGATACTTGGGCCCTCCTGGGCAGTGTCTTGTGGGGTGGTCTCAGGACCAGTGACAATACTTGGGCCCTCCTGGGCTGTGTCTTGTGCGGTGGTCTCAGGACCAGTGACGATACTTGGGCCCTCCTGGGCTGTGACTCTGGCGGTGGTCTCAGTACCAGTGACGATACTTGGGCCCTCCTGAGCTGTGTCTTGTGCGGTGGTCTCAGGACCAGTGACGATACTTGGGCCCTCCTGGGCACTGACTCTGGCGGTGGTCTCTGGACCAGTTACGATACTTGGGCCCTCCTGGGCACTGACTCTGGCGGTGGTCTCTGGACCAGTGACGACGGTGCTGGCGGTTGTGTCTGGACCGCCGGAAATGATGGCGCACTTCTCCGCCGTGACACTCACAACAGGCTGGGCAGACTTCCTCTGGACCTTCCCCACCTTTTTTGGAGTTACAGCTGACTCACCAATCGCCTTCGATCCTATTTCACTTGTTGTCCCACCAGGAGTCTTGACACGGTTCTGTCGTCCACTCTCCAATTTCGGAGCCTTTACAGGGGGTGGGCTGCCAGTGCCTTGGCTCCGGGTCCTACTGCCTGCCCTGGTGGACGGTGCACTCCAAAAACCTGGAACACGCACCACTGGTACTGGAGGCTTTTTGGTTGAGGCGCTACGACGGGACTGATGAATTGGAGGGTGGGGTGGGGCAAAAAGGTCAATTTGACAGAGGGACAGTTTCTGACGAACACTGGGATGGGTAGCTGGAGGGGGTCTGGGAGTGGAGGAAGAGGAGGTGGTTGTGGGAGGTGTCACTTTAGCTGTTTTGGTTGCAGGTGCAGGTACTGGAGGCTGTCGTGAGGTGGATGGATGTTGGGTGAGTGATTGCCGGCGTTTGGGTACTTTGGGAGGGGGCGTCACAGACACACTGGGAGAGGACACAGGGGACGTGTAAATGGCAGTGGAGGTGGTGAGTGCTGGTGAGCGGCGTGTGGTGCTGGGTGTCCTGGTGCGAGTCCTAGTGCCTGTAGATGTGGTGCATGCAGGTGTGTGTGTAGACGACACTGGGAGGGAGAAGAGGAGGAGGGGGACACAGTGGAGACAGTGGATGTTGCTGTGTCTGTATGGGTGTGATGCTTGTGTGAGTGCCTGTGGGATGTGTGGTGCCTATGTTTGCCTGAGCTACTTTTGTGTGTTGACTTGTGTGCATGCTGGTCTGTAGGTGTGATTGGGATGGGCTGGGGTACAGGGGATTGGGTCTGGGTGGAGGAAGTTGGAGGGGGGGGCTGGACACAGGGACAATTGCTGCCATCAGTGCAGAGGCCAGAGATTGCAGGGTTCGCTGAAGGACAGCCTGACCAGAATAAATGCCCTCCAGGAATGCATTACCGTGTTGCAACGCCCTTTCTACACCCTGGATGGCATTCACAATGGTAGACTGCCCAACAGTGAGTGACCTGAGGAGGTCAATGGCTTCCTCACTGAGGGCAGCAGGGGTGACTAGGGCAGGGCCTGAGGTGCCTGGGGCGAAGGTGATGCCCACCCTCCTGGGTGAGCGGGCACAGGGCGAACGCTGAGGGGCTGCTGGGAGGGTGGTGCTGGTAGGGGGGGTGGCGGCTGTACCTGTAGAAGTGGGGCGCACAGATGGTGCCGCCACCACAGGGGAGCTCACATCGGCGGACGAGTCTGTGTCGCTGGTTGGTGATCCGGTGGCCGACGTGAAGCTCCCCTCGCCCTCCGTCCCACTAGTGTATTCAGAGTCTATGGTGTGGCCCTCCATGGCCATGTGGGATGCAGCTCCCTCGTGCTCCAGTGCCACTGTACCTCCGCCTGTTGATGCTGATGTACAAAAGGACAGGGAGAGCAGGAAAAGGGGGGGAGACAGAACAATGAGAGTTTTAGTGCATGGCATACCGCTACCGTTGGCGGACAAGACTGACGCAGCAGCCCCATGCACAACGCCGCGCTCCTGCCCTCAGCACATGCAATTTCTGGGATATGGCCTACATGGCAATGGTGGAAATCTGTGCACATGGATGCCACAGGGGCAACTATACCTCAACTTGCTAATTTACTGAGGTGGGGTAGAGTGCCACATGGCCTACATTACGGAGGGGCCTTGCCTACCTAACTCGCCCTGGCCTAGGGACACCCCCACCCACCTCACCCACCCAGACACCTCCACTGCACGCAAAGTCCGCAGAATGAGGTTGTACTCACCCCCTTGTGTCTGCTGTGATGTCCTTAAGTGCCCATCCAACTCCGGGTAGGCCACCGCCAGGATCCGGAACACCAGGGGGGTCATGGTACGACGGGCACCCCTCCCACGTTGGGAGGCCATCCCCAGCTGAGCCTCCGCGGTCTTCTTGCTGCAGCGGCAAATGTCCTCCCATCTCTTCCGGCAGTGGGTGCCCCGTCTCTGGTGGGCCCCCAGGGTCCGGACCTCCTTGGCGATGGCACGCCAAATGTCCCTCTTCTGGTTGGCGCTGACCTACATGACATGCACAAGGGAAGAGGAACAGTCATTACCAATTGCACCATCAATGTGTGTGTACCCCTTCATACTCTGACCATGTGGCCCATTTATTCCCATACTTTACTGTAGTATGACTTCTGCCCCCTTCCCTCTTCCACCCAGCGCTGTCCACCCAGGCCTAGCCCCTACAACGTGCTCCCTGTGTACTAACCTGTTGGTCTGGAGGACCGTAGAGTAGCATGTACTGGGGGAGGACCCCATCCACAAGTTTCTCCAACTCCTGTAGAGTGAAGGCAGGGGCCCTTTCCCCAGACGCAGCAGCCATCGTCGCTTCCAGACCGAGGTCACAGCAGCACTAGCAGTGTAGGTCCTCTCCTGTCGAAGGTCAGGTATCTAGTGATTGAACAGATAGAAAATGGTGGTGACATCCGCGGCGGTGACGTCCGCGGCGGGCGCATCATCACTGCCGGCATACCTGTTCATTGGCTCCTGGGACCCATAGGGTCCAATGTTAACCAATGCAGCATTGCGCCGCGCTCTACGACCGCCTACCGCGACGGTGTGCAACGCCAGCGCTGTTACCCCACAATCCCATTGTCCCAGTTTAGAGGTCAGGCAGCCGCCATCTCAGGGGCCCACATGGATTCATTTTCAACTGCGTCACACATACTGAGGCCTACACTCAACACACATACAGGAAGGGTTTTGTGTCTGGTGTAGTCTTGTGTGTAACTGTGGGTACATATCTGGAGGAATAGTGACTGTTTCGCTGTTGTCCTTCGCAGGCACCGTCAGCTGGGACATATGAGAAGATGGCGGAATCCTCCGGTGTACCGACCGCTGGTGGACCTGTTGACAATGGAAGAGAGACATTTAATCGTGACCTACCGGTTTGACCGTGCTACAATCCAGGAACTATGTACCCAGTTGGAGCCAGAGCTGATGTCACCAATCCGCCATCCGACTGGAATCCCCCCTGACGTGCAGGTGCTGTCAGTGCTCCATTTCCTTGCAAGTGGGTCTTTTCAAACAACAGTGGCCATGGCATCAGGGATGTCCCAGCCTATGTTTTCCAACGTGTTGTCCAGAGTGTTGTCTGCCCTGCTGAAACACGTAAGGAGATACATCATTTTCCCTGAGGTCGAGGATTTGCCTACAGTGAAAGGTGACTTCTATGCCCTTGGACATATTGTGAGAAAGTAGCCTCTTTCTAGCCTTGTTACCCCCACTTTTGACCTATTTCTGAGTGTATGTCAGGGTGTTTTCACTGTCTCACTGGGATCCTGCTAGCCAGGGCCCAGTGCTCATAGTGAAAACCTTATGTTTTCAGTATGTTTGTTATGTGTCACTGGGACCCTGCTAGTCAGGACCCCAGTGCTCATAAGTTTGTGGCCTATATGTATGTGTTCCCTGTGTGGTGCCTAACTGTCTCACTGAGGCTCTGCTAACCAGAACCTCAGTGGTTATGCTCTCTCTGTACAAATTGTCACTAACAGGCTAGTGACCAATTTCACCAATGTACATTGGCTTACTGGTACACCCTTATAATTCCCTAGTATATGGTACTGAGGTACCCAGGGTATTGGGGTTCCAGGAGATCCCTATGGGCTGCAGCATTTCTTTTGCCACCCATAGGGAGCTCTGACAATTCTTACACAGGCCTGCCACCGCAGCCTGAGTGAAATAACGTCCACGTTATTTCACAGCCATTTTACACTGTACTTAAGTAACTTATAAGTCACCTATATGTCTAACCTTTACCTGGTAAAGGTTGGGTGCTAAGTTACTTAGGGGGTGATTCTAACCCTGGCGGTCGGTGTTAAAGCGGCGGCCAACCCGCCAACAGGCTGGCGGTAAAAAAAATGGGATTCTGAGCCTGGCGGGAACCGCCAACACAGACAGCCACCTTAACACTCCGACCGCCACGGCGGTACAAACAAACAGCGCGGCGGTCACCGCCAACAGACAGGCGGCAGACAATGTACCGCCCACACTATTCCAACTCACCAATACGCCACCTTTTCCGGGGCGGGAGCACCGCCGATAAAAACACGGCGGAAACAGACTACGGACGGGAAAACGCTCACCACTACGCACTCCAGGAGGAAGGAGGACAGCATGGAACCCGAATTAAACATTCTACCTGCTCTCGTCTACCTTCTCATCTACCACGAGTACGAAGTCCGGCGCAGACGACAACGGTGAGTACTGCACCTACGACACACGGGAGGGGGAGGACGAAAGGTTACGGGCACACACATATGCGACCCCCCCCCCAACTATGTACTCACCAATGCAGAGCACCAAGTCACAGTGACACCACCCAAACACCCCTGAAAAATGCTAGGACATAATCAAATTTGGAATAAATATTTATGTACCAAAAAGCTCCAGAAAATTATCGTACAACCATGAAAGATATTCACAACAAAACTAATGACATACACATCAGTGTATAACTGAAGTACCAAGTCCTGCACATCCTACGAATTCAGCATGTCCGTGGGCCAAAGTCTTGAGAAATAAGGGCAAAGCCCACACAGGAGACCTGAATCCTTTGGAGAGAACACTGCAGGGGCATCAGATGTAAAAACTACAGGCACCTCAGGGGGAAGGGAAGGGGGGGGCACCACAGCCACATGAGTCCACGACGCCAGATCCACGAGGAGCCACCATGCCCACTGGACCATCCTGGGGAGTGCAAAGCCACAGTCTCTCAATATCTCTACAGTGGGTGGGCTGCCCACTGGACCATCCTGGGGAGTGCAAAGCCACAGTCTCTCAATGTCTCTACAGTGGGTGGGCTGCCCACTGGACCATCCTGGGGAGTGCAAAGCCACAGTCTCTCAATGTCTCTACAGTGGGTGGGCTGCCCACTGGACCATCCTGGGGAGTGCAAAGCCACAGTCCATCAGGTGGATGACAGTCTCCACTGGTCAAGGAGGAGGCATGGTGGGCACAGTGAACCATAAACGGTGCTTGAGACGGCGGTGCCCAGCGGAGCGGTGCTTGAGATGGCGGTGCCCAGCGGAGCGGTGCTTGAGAGGAAGGGCCCAGCGTAGCGGTGCTTGAGATGAAGGGCCCAGCGGAGCGGTGCTTGAGACGGCGGTGCCCAGCGTAGCGGTGCTTGAGAGGAAGGGCCCAGCGGAGCGGTGCTTGAGACGGCTGTGCCCAGCGGAGCGGTGCTTGAGAGGAAGGGCCCAGCGGAGCGGTGCTTGAGATGGCGGGGCCCAGCGGAGCGGTGCTTGAGAGGAATGGCCCAGCGTAGCGGTGCTTGAGAGGAAGGGCCCAGCGGAGCGGTGCTTGAGAGGAAGGGCACAGCGGAGCGGTGCTTGAGATGAAGGGCCCAGCAGAGCGGTGCTTGAGACGGCGGTGCCCAGCGGAGCGGTGCTTGAGAGGAAGGGCCCAGCGGAGCGGTGCTTGAGATGGCAGGGCCCAGCGGAGCGGTGCTTGAGAGGAAGGGCCCAGCGGAGCGGTGCTTGAGATGGCGGGGCCCAGCGGAGCGGTGCTTGAGAGGAAGGGCCCAGCGGAGCGGTGCTTGAGAGGAAGGGCCCAGCGGAGCGGTGCTTGAGATGAAGGGCCCAGCGGAGCGGTGCTTGAGATGAAGGGCCCAGCGGAGCGGTGCTTGAGACGGCGGTGCCCAGCGTAGCGGTGCTTGAGAGGAAGGGCCCAGCGTAGCGGTGCTTGAGAGGAAGGGCCCAGCGGAGCGGTGCTTGAGAGGAAGGGCCCAGCGGAGCGGTGCTTGAGAGGAAGGGCCCAGCGGAGCGGTGATTGAGATGAAGGGCCCAGCGGAGCGGTGCTTGAGATGAAGGGCCCAGCGGAGCGGTGCTTGAGACGGCGGTGCCCAGCGGAGCGGTGCTTGAGAGGGAGGGCCCAGCGGAGCGGTGCTTGAGATGAAGGGCCCAGCGGAGCGGTGCTTGAGATGAAGGGCCCAGCGGAGCGGTGCTTGAGACGGCGGTGCCCAGCGTAGCGGTGCTTGAGAGGAAGGGCCCAGCGGAGCGGTGCTTGAGATGAATGGCCCAGCGGAGCGGTGCTTGAGAGGAAGGGCCCAGCGGAGCGGTGCTTGAGATGGCGGGGCCCTGTTCAGCGGTGCTCTTCTTCACCGCGGGCCCTGTTCAGCGGTGCCTATCTCCACGGCGGGCCCTGTTCAGCGGTGCCTATCTCCACGGCGGGGCCCTGTTCAGCGGTGCTCTTCTTCACCGCGGGCCCTGTTCAGCGGTGCTCTTCTTCACCGCGGGCCCTGTTCAGCAGTGCCTATCTCCACAGCGGGGCCCTGTTCAGCGGTGCTCTTCTGCACCGCGGGCCCAGTTCAGCAGTGCCTATCTCCACGGCGGGGCCCTGTTCAGCGGTGCTCTTCTCCACGGCGGGGCCCTGTTCAGCGGTGCTCTTCTCCACGGCGGGGCCCTGTTCAGCGGTGCTCTACTCCACGGCGGGCCCTGTTCAGCGGTGCCCTTCTGCACCGCGGGCCCTGTTCAGCGGTGCTCTTCTCCACGGCGGGCCCTGTTGAGCGGTGCTCTTCTTCACCGCGGGCCCTGTTCAGCGGTGCCTATCTCCACGGCGGGGCCCTGTTCAGCGGTGCTCTTCTGCACCGCGGGCCCTGTTCAGCGGTGCTCATCCAGCAGGTCAAGGGAGCCAGACCTGGCCTGGACTCCCTGCTCAGTCGCCCTCAGACCGTGACGTTTCTGGACCCTTCGGGGACGGACTCCTGGCCTCCTTAGTGTCCTCCTTCCCAGCTGGGATGTGGCATGTGGGGTCCACCTTCTCCGCGCTCCTGCTGCCCTTCCGCTCCTTTGATGGGGCTCTCGGGCCCTTGCCTCCCCTAGATGGTGTGGGTGGTGAAGTGGCCGCACATTGCTCCTTGGGGGCAGCCCTGTCGGTCCTCGCACGGCGGCCCTTGTTTTTGCGGGTCCTCTTGCCGGGGGGGGGGGCTGGACGTGTCCTTGCTGCTGATCGATGTGTCACTGCTGGCAAAGGGTGGGCTCCAGAACCCAGGCACAACAGTGACACCCGAAGCTGGGCTGGTGGTGGCTGCGGTGCTCTTGGGACTCTTTGAAGATGGATGGGGGAGCTCATCGGGGGGAAAGAGGTTAAGGTTAGCCAGGAAAAGTTTTTTAGGGCCAAGGTAAAGGGTAGGAGAAGTGGAGATGGAAGTGGAGGTAGAGGAGGTGGTTGTAGGAGAGTCAGGTGTGCTGTCATTGGGTGAAGGTGCTGGTGCTGTAGGCTGTCGTGAGGTGGATGGCTGTTGGGTGGGTGTCTGCCTGCGTTTGTGTGTCTTGGAAGAGGGGGTGACAGACACAGTGGGAGAGGACATAGGGGACGTGTAAATGGCAGTGGGGGTGGTGACTGCACGAGTGTGGACTGTACTGGAGGGTGAGGTGGTGATGGAAGCACTGGCTGATGTTGGGGTGCATGCAGGTGTGAGTGTAGACGTCACAGGGAGGGAGGAGGGAGACGAGGAGGAGGGGGACACAGGGGTGGCAGTGGCTGTTGGCATGTCTGCATCTGGGTGTTGCTTGGGTGAGTGTTTGTGGGATCTGTGGTGCTTGTGTTTGGATGAGCTGCTCTTGGGTGTTGAGGTGTGTGCAGGCTGGTCTGATGGTGTGGATGGGATAGGCTGAGGAACAGGAGACAGAGAAAGGCTAGAGGCAGTAAGAAGAGGGAGGCTGGAAACAGGGACAATGGCTGCCGTCAGTGCTGAGGCCAGAGCAGTAAACGCTCGTTGCTGGGCAGCCTGACCCGAATGAATGCCCTCCAGGTACGCATTGCTCTGTTGCACCTCCCTTTGCACACCCTGGATGGCATTCAAAAGGGTCGTCTGCCCAACAATGAGCGTCCTTACCAGGTCAATGAGCTCCGCACTGAGGGCAGCAGGGGCAACAGGGGCAGGGGCTGAGGTGCCTGGGGCGAAGGAGACGCGCGCCTTCCTGGGCGAACCGGCACGGAGCGAAGACTGAGGGGCTGCTGGGAGGGCGGGGCTGGTGCGCTGGGTGGCGGCTGTACCTGTAGAGGCAGGGGGCACGGATGTTGCCGCCACCCCTAGGGAGCTCCCATCCGAGGACGTGTCGCTTTCGCTGCTCTCACCAGCGGTCCCCGTCGTGGTGCTCCCCTCGCCCTCCGGATCACTGGTGCCCTCGGTGTCTGTTCCTGGGCCCACCGGGGCCTTGTGTCCTGCAGCTCCCTCGTGCTCCGATGCCAAATCTCCTCCGCCTGATGATGCTAATGCACACATGCACAAGAAGATGAAGAGAAAGGGTGGGGGGAGAAAAAAGAAGACCAGGTTGAGTGCATGCAATGTCAACACCGTTGGCGGAGAGGACAGACACAGGAGCCTATGGCACTAAGCCGCGCATTTGGGGTACACTACTCAGTACTACTGACTAGGACAACAGGCCAAGAGACGTCAAACGCGCACATGGGAGATGCTGGACCTTCAGTGGCTGTACTTGTCACCCTACAGAGGTGGGGGCCGGGGGCACAGGGCCATGCCTAAGGGAGAGGACTACACTACAGAAAGCGCCCTGGCCTAATGTCACCCACAGCCCTCCTCCCCCACCCAGACGCCTCCACTGCGCAGAAAGATAGGAGAATGTGCTGATACTCACCCCCTTGTGTCTGCTGTGATGTCTTAAAGCGCCCATCCAATTCAGGGTAGGCCACCGCCAGGATCCGGGACATCAGGGGGGTCATGGTGCGACTGGCACCCCTCCTAGGTTGGGAGGCCATCCCCAGCAGTGTTTCTGCGGTCTTCCTTGTTCCGCGGCGGATGTCCTCCCATCTCTTGCGGCAGTGGGTGCCCCGTCTGTTGTGGACCCCCAAGTTCCGGACTTCCTTGGCGATGGCACGCCAAATCTCGATCTTCTGATGGGCGCTGACCTATTTGACATGTACAGGGTGGAAAGGAGGAAATCATGAATGACCTGCATGTTAGATGTGATTGCCCCCCCCCACCAACTTTGCCATATGGCACATGCTCTCATCTGTCGGGCGTTGCACTCCTCATTCGCCCCCCACCCCACCAACTTACATCCACCCCAATCCACACAGGCATAGCCCATTCCATGTGCACCCGGTGTACTCACTTGTTGGTCTGGAGGACCGTAGAGTAGCGCATACTGGGGGAGGACCCCATCCACGAGCTTCTCCAACTCTTCAGACGTGAAGGCAGGGGCCCTTTCCCCAGTCGCAGCAGCCATTGTATCTTCCAGACCGAGGTCACAGCAGCACTTGCAGTATAGGTCCTCTCCTGTGGATGATCAGGTCTCGAGTGATTAAGCAGATAGAAAATGGCGGTCACGCCCGCGGCGGTGCGTACCGCGGCGGTGCGTACCGCGACCGCCGGCGCACTTCGTCATTGGCTCCTGAAACCCATAGGCTTCAATGTTAACCAATGCGGCTTTGCGCCGCGGTCTTCGACCGCCTACCACCACGGTGTGCCCTGCCAGCGCATTGACCTCACATCCCATTGTCCCACTTCACAGGTCAGGCAGCCGCCATTTCAAGGGCCTACATGGCTTAATTTTGACTGCGACACACAGGCCTAGGCCTTGCATTGCCACACATACACGCCTTTCAACCCATTGCCATTCTTTAACTGTGCAAGCTGTCTGTACGTACCTGTGGTTTGGCTGACTCTGTGCTCCATGTTGTCCTTCCTAGGCACCGTCCGCTGAGACTTGCGATGAGAAGGAGGAATCCTCGCGTGTACCGACCGCTGGTGGACCTGTCGATAATGGAAGAACGCCATATATTACTTCGATACAGACTTGACCGTGCCACTATCCATGAACTGTGTGCCCAGCTGGAGCCAGCCCTGATGTCCCCCATCCGCCAACCCACAGGGATTCCCCCTCTGGTGCAGGTTTTGTCAGTCCTCCATTTTTTGGCCAGTGGGTCATTCCAGACCACAGTGGCCATGTCATCTGGAATGTCTCAGCCTATGTTTTCTAAGATTTTGAGCAGAGTGTTGTCTGCCCTGATGAAACTCATGCGGAGCTACATCATTTTCCCAGAGGAGGGTGACTTGCCTACAGTGAAGGGTGATTTCTATGCCCTTGGACATATCCCCAACATCATTGGTGCCATTGATGGGACCCATGTGGCTTTGGTACCCCCAAAAGACGATGAGCAGGTGTACCGAAACAGAAAAAGTTATCATTCGATGAATGTCCAGGTGGTCTGTTTGGCTGACCAGTACATCTCCCATGTAAATGCCAAGTTCCCAGGGTCAGTGCATGACGCGTATGTGATGCGAAATAGCAGCATCCCCTATGTGATGGAGCAGCTACAGAGACAACGTGTGTGGCTAATAGGTGACTCTGGTTACCCCAACCTGCCGTGGCTACTGACCCCAGTGAGGAATCCCCGGACAAGGGCAGAGGAACGGTACAATGAGGCCCATGGGCGTACTAGGAGGGTGATTGAGCGAACCTTTGGCCTCCTGAAGGCCAGGTTTAGGTGCCTGCATATGACAGGTGGATCCCTAATGTACTCACCAAAGAAGGTGTGCCATATCATCGTGGCGTGCTGTATGGTTCACAACCTGGCTTTGCGATGCCAGGTGCCTTTCCTGCAGGAGGATGGTCCAGATGGTGGTGTTGTAGAAGCCGTGGAGCCTGTGGAGAGTGAAGAGGAGGAAGACTCAGAGGACGACACAGACAATAGGGACAGAGTGATACAACAGTATTTCCAGTAACACCCAGGTAAGAATCACCCACGCCATTTCACAATTGCTTCTAGCCTCCTGCATCTGTACTTTCTGTAGTTCCCACCAGATCTTTTTGGGTAATTTTTGTTTTTCCCTTCCCTTCTCAGTGCTGTATGACTCAGTGCCTGACTTCTGCTTGGTTTGCCCATGAACTACAGCGTATTGACATTGGTATGTTGTCATCACTAATTGACAGAACAGATATTGAACAGTAATATGTAATACATTTGCTAATAATACAGCATGACTCCAAACTGATTTGTGTGCAATATGTGATTTATTTACAGGGCTAGATATTGGTACATGTGATTATAAGGGTGATGGGTGGGGGTGGAGTAATGTCCATGGCAGAGTCCAGTTCTCAGTCTCACAGGTGCATTGTCCTTTTGCCTGTGGAAGGATGGAGCAGAGGCAGTTCATGGTTGGACAGGGTGGCAATGTGGGACAGTGGGAAGAGTTCAGGGGGTATGTCCTGCTGGCGGGGGTCTTGACATCCTACTCTGTCTTTTTTTTGGATCTCAGGCTCCTCTTACGGGGTGGTTGTTCTTCAGCAGGAGGTGGGGTTCTGGTGGCCTGCCGTGGTGTTGGGGCCTCCTGTCCACTAGCGCCGGCGGAGGTGGTAGGCTGTTCCTGGTCCGGGCTAGTGACAGGGGCCCTGTGTGGTGCCACATGGTCCCGCAACGCGTCTTCTATCCTGTTGAGGGCCAGGACGATGGTCCCCATTGCGGTCCCGATGATTCTCAGCTCCTCCCTGAACCCCATGTAGCGTTCCTCCTGCTGTGCCTGGATCTCCGTGAACCTGGCCAGTACCGTCGCCATCGTCTCTTGGGAGTGGTGGTAGGCCCCCATGATGGTGGTGAGGGCCTCTTGGAGAGTGGGTTCCCTGGGCCTCTCCTCCCCCCCCTGTCGCACAGCAGCCCTCCGAGCTGCCCGGTTTCCCCCGGTCTCTGTCTCCTGGACGGTGTGCCCGCTCCCACTGCCCCCAGGTCCCTGTTGTTGTTGGGGTGTTGGGTTAGCCTGGGTGCCCTGTAGTGGCAGACACACCGCTGATTGACGTGTCCTAGAGACAGAGGCATGGGCCCGCTGGGTGGGAGCTGTGCTGGTGTTGGCAGAGGGGGTCGGGTCTGGTGTGGCCTGTGTCTGGGTGAGGGGAACCGACTGCCCAGAAGTCCCCGATGGTCCGGGCTGGTCATCAGGTTCAGTGTCGACAGAGCTGCTGTCCTCACTGTGGGCCTGTTCCGGGGGTGGGATGGACATTTCTGGACCCTCCTGGCTGGTGTTTTGGCGTTCGGGTCCTGCATGGGGTAAGAGAGTTTGGTTATTGTTTCTGTGTGTGCAATAGCGTGCGTGTTATGGGTGCCCTCGTCCCCCAGTGCAGGCATTCCCTTGAGGGAGGTGTTGTGAGGGTAGTTAGTGGGGGGGCTGGACCGCGATGTTGTGCCTGGAGACCATCGATCGGACCTTCCCCCGTAGGTCGTTCCATCGTTTGCGGATGTCCTTCCTATTCCTGGGATGCTGTCCCACCGCGTTGACCCTGTCCACGATCCGCTGCCATAGCTCCGCCTTCCTAGCTATACTGGTGTGCTGCACCTGTGAGCCGAAGAGCTGGGGTTCCACTCTTAGGATTTCCTCCACCATGACCCGGAGTTCTTGGTACGAAAAGCGTGGGTGCCTTTGGGGTGCCATGGGGTGGTGTGGGTGAGGTGTGGGGTGGTGTATGTGATGATGAGTATGTTGGTGTGTGGTGCTTTGTGCTACTATGTGGTGTGTGTGATGGTGTAGTGTGCCTCAGTGTGTATTGCTATGGATTGTCTGCTGTGTCTCTCTCTCCTTCTCTCAGTAATTGTGGTCGTAGGGGTTTGTGGGTGATGTGGGGGTGTGTTTTATAGTTGATTGATTGTGTGGGAGTGGGTTGTGTATGTGTATCAGGTGTGTGTATTTGTAATTGTCCAATGTGCCTGTGTTTTGGTGCTGTGTGTGTATTTTGACCGCGGCGGTGTGTACCGCCAATGGAATACCGCGTTGGAAAGCCCGCCGCGTTGATTCGTGGGTCGTAATGGCATGGGCGTTTTTCTGTTGGCGTGACGGTGGAGGTTTGATCCTCTCCAGTTTATCGCTGCCCGCTGATGTGGCGGGCTGCAGTGGAGGTCGGATTTTTGGAGGTTTGGCCGTTGTGGGTCAGAATGACCGTGGCGGCTTTCTGCGGCCGCGGCGGTGTTATGGCGGTCTTCTGACCGGCGGTAAGCGCCTTTTACCGCCGAGGTCAGAATGACCCCCTTAGTGTGTGGGTACCCTGGCACTAGCCAAGGTGCCCCCACATTGTTCAGGGCCAATTCCCCAGACTTTGTGAGTGCGGGGACACCATTACACGCGTGCACTATATATAGGTCACTACCTATATGTAGCTTCACAATGGTAACTCCGAATATAGCCATGTAATATGTCTATGATCATGGAATTGCCCCCTCTATACCATCCTGGCATAGTTGGCACAATCCCATGATCCCAGTGGTCTGTAGCACAGACCCTGGTACTGCCAAACTGCCTTTCCCGGGGTTTCACTGCAGCTGCTGCTGCTGCCAACCCCTCAGACAGGCATCTGCCCTCCTGGGGTCCAGCCAGGCCTGGCCCAGGATGGCAGAACAAAGGACTTCCTCTGAGAGAGGGTGTTACACCCTCTCCCTTTGGAAAATGGTGTGAAGGCAGGGGAGGAGTAGCCTCCCCCAGCCTCTGGAAATGCTTTCATGGGCACATTTCGTGCACATTTCTGACCAAGCCAGTCTACACCGGTTCAGGGACCCCTTAGCCCTGCTCTGGCGCGAAACTGGACAAAGGAAAGGGGAGTGACCACTCCCCTGACCTGTACCTCCCCTGGGAGGTGCCCAGAGCTCCACCAGTGTGCTCCAGAGCTCTGCCATCTTGGAAACAGAGGTGCTGCTGGCACACTGGACTGCTCTGAGTGGCCAGTGCCATCAGGTGACGTCAGAGACTCCTTCTGATAGGCTCCTTCAGGTGTTAGTAGCCTTTCCTCTCTCCTAGGTAGCCAAACCCTCTTTTCTGGCTATTTAGGGTCTCTGTCTTTGGGGATTCCTTAGATAACGAATGCAAGCGCTCATCCGAGTTCCTCTGCATCTCTCTCTTCACCTTCTGCCAAGGAATCGACTGCTGACCGCGCTGGAAGCCTGCAAAACTGCACAATTCCCCTATCACGACTTCTTTGTCCTTTGGGGAACTTTAGTGCACCTTGCACTCACTTTTCAGGGTCTTGGGGTGGGCTATTTTTCTAACCCTTACTATTTTCTAATAGTCCCAGCGACTCTCTACAAGGTCACATAGGTTTGGGGTCCATTCGTGGTTCGCATTCCACTTTTGGAGTATATGGTTTGTGTTGCCCCTATCCCTATGTGTCTCCATTGCATCCTATTGTAACTATACATTGTTTGCACTGTTTTCTAATACTATTACTGCATATTTTGGTATTGTGTACATATATCTTGTGTATATTTGCTATCCTCATACTGAGGGTACTCACTGAGATACTTTTGGCATATTGTCATAAAAATAAAGTACCTTTATTTTTAGTATATCTGTGTATTGTGTTTTCTTATGATATTGTGCATATGACACTAAGTGGTACTGTAGGAGCTTCACTCGTCTCCTAGTTCAGCCTAAGCTGCTCTGCTAAGCTACCATTATCTATCAGCCTATGCTGCTAGACACCCTATACACTAATAAGGGATAACTGGGCCTGGTGCAAGGTGTAAGTACCCCTAGGTACTCACTACAAGCCAGTCCAGTCTCCTACATTGGTTGTGCAGCGGTGGGATAAGTGCTTTGAGACTACTTACCACTCTTGTCATTGTACTTTTCATAAGAGAAAAATATACAAAACAAGTTCAGTGTGTGTACACATAACTAAAAAGTTTTGCATTTCCTCTTTTCACTCTTTCCTAAAGTGCTGAAAAGTACTTCTAAACTTTCTAAAAGTTCTAAAAAGTTAAAAAAGTTTTTTTCTCTGTCTTTCTAAAAGCTCTGACAAACTTTTTTCTCTTTTTCTATCACTTTAACTCTGACCTATTTAACTTTTGACCACTCCCCTGACCTGCACCTCCCCTGGGAGGTGTCCAGAGCTCCTCCAGTGTGCTCCAGACCTCTGCCATCTTGGAAACAGAGGTGCTGCTGGCACACTGGACTGCTCTGAGTGGCCAGTGCCACCAGGTGACGTCAGAGACTCCTGCTGATAGGCTCCTTCAGGTGTTAGTAGCCTATCCTCTCTCCTAAGTAGCCAAACCCTCTTTTCTGGCTATTTAGGGTCTCTGTCTCTGGGGAAACTTCAGATAACGAATGCATGAGCTCATCCGAGTTCCTCTGCATCTCTCTCTTCACCTTCTGATAAGGAAACGACCGCTGACCGCGCTGGAAGCCTGCAAACCTGCAACATAGTAGCAAAGACGACTACTGCAACTCTGTAACGCTGATCCTGCCGCCTTCTCGACTGTTTTCCTGCTTGTGCATGCTGTGGGGGTAGCCTGCCTCCTCTCTGCACCAGAAGCTCCGAAGAAATCTCCCGTGGGTCGACGGAATCTTCCCCCTGCAACCGCAGGCACCAAAAAGCTGCATTACCGGTCCCTTGGGTCTCCTCTCAGCACGACGAGCGAGGTCCCTCGAATCCAGCGACTCTGTCCAAGTGACCCCCACAGTCCAGTGACTCTTCAGTCCAAGTTTGGTGGAGGTAAGTCCTTGCCTCACCTCGCTGGGCTGCATTGCTGGGAACCGCGACTTTGCAGCTACTCCGGCCCCTGTGCACTTCCGGCAGAAATCCTTCGTGCACAGCCAAGCCTGGGTCCACGGCACTCTAACCTGCATTGCACGACTTTCTAAGTTGGTCTCCGGCGACGTGGGACTCCTTTGTACAACTTCGGCGAGCACCGTTTCACGCATCCTCGTAGTGCCTGTTTCTGGCACTTCTCCGGGTGCTACCTGCTTCAGTGAGGGCTCTTTGTCTTGCTCGACGCCCCCTCTCTCTTCAGGTCCAATTTGCGACCTCCTGGTCCCTCCTGGGCCCCGGCAGCGTCCAAAAACGCCAAACGCACGATTTGCGGCTAGCAAGGCTTGTTGGCGTCCTATCAGCGGGAAAACACTTCTGCACGACTCTCCAAGGCGAGAGGGATCCGTCCACCAAAGGGGAAGTCTCTAGCCCTTTTCGTTCCTGCAGAAACCTCAGCTTCTTCTGTCCAGTCGAAGCTTCTTTGCACCCGCAGCTGGCATTTCCTGGGCATCTGCCCATCTCCGACTTGCTTGTGACTTTTGGACTTGGTCCCCTTGTTCCACAGGTACCCTAGATTGGAAATCCACAGTTGTTGCATTGCTGGTTTGTGTCTTTCCTGCATTATTCCTCTAACACAACGCTTTTGTCCTTAGGGGAACTTTAGTGCACTTTGCACTCACTTTTCAGGGTCTTGGGGAGGGTTATTTTTCTAACTCTCACTATTTTCTAATAGTCCCAGCGACCCTCTACAAGGTCACATAGGTTTGGGGTCCATTCGTGGTTCGCATTCCACTTTTGGAGTATATGGTTTGTGTTGCCCCTATCCCTATGTTTCCCCATTGCATCCTATTGTAACTATACATTGTTTGCACTGTTTTCTAAGACTATACTGCATATTTTTGCTATTGTGTATATATATCTTGTGTATATTTCCTATCCTCTCACTGAGGGTACACTCTAAGATACTTTGGCATATTGTCATAAAAATAAAGTACCTTTATTTTTAGTATAACTGTGTATTGTGTTTTCTTATGATATTGTGCATATGACACTAAGTGGTACTGTAGTAGCTTCACACGTCTCCTAGTTCAGCCTAAGCTGCTCTGCTAAGCTACCATTATCTATCAGCCTAAGCTGCTAGACACCCTATACACTAATAAGGGATAACTGGGCCTGGTGCAAGGTGCAAGTACCCCTTGGTACTCACTACAAGCCAGTCCAGCCTCCTACACTTAGGCACTGCCAGGAGTCCCCTTAGGGTGCTCCATGTCAACCGCCTGAAACCCTACTATGACAGGGCTGATCTCACCCTGCTCATGGCAACTGATGAGGGACAGGAAGAAGACAGTGATCCTCTACCTGATCTCTTCTCTTCCACAGATCAAGATGCTCTTGTGGAAGGTGTAGTTTTGGCTGATTGTCTTACTGCTGAGCAGAAAGATAATTGCATAAATCTCCTAGATCAATTTTCAGAACTCTTCTCTACTGTGCCAGGCACCACTTCTTGGTGTGAGCACACTATAGATACTGGAGACAGTTTACCTGTCAAAAGTAAGATCTATAGGCAGCCTGACCATGTCAGGGACTGCATAAAGCAAGAAGTTCAGAAAATGTTGGAACTAGGAGTGGTTGAGCACTCTGACAGTCCATGGGCTTCTCCTGTGGTACTGGTACCAAAACCCAATTCTAAAGATGGAAAGAAGGAAATGCGGTTTTGTGTAGACTATAGAGGTCTCAACTTGGTAACCAAAACTGATGCTCACCCTATACCCAGGGCAGATGAGCTCATAGATACACTGGCATCTGCCAAGTATCTAAGCACTTTTGATTTGACTGCAGGGTATTGGCAGATCAAATTGTCAGAAGATGCTAAACCTAAGACTGCATTTTCTACCATTGGAGGACATTACCAGTTTACTGTAATGCCTTTTGGTTTGAAAAATGCACCTGCCACTTTTCAGAGGTTGGTGAACACAGTCCTGCAAGGGCTGGAAGCTTTCAGTGCAGCATATTTGGACGATATAGCTGTCTTTAGCTCCAGCTGGGATGATCACCTGGTCCACCTATGGAAAGTTTTGGAGGCCCTGCAAAAGGCAGGCCTCACTATCAAGGCTTCAAAGTGCCAGATAGGGCAGGGTAAGGTGGTTTATCTGGGACACCTTGTTGGTGGGGAACAGATTGCACCACTTCAGGGGAAAATCCAAACTATTATTGATTGGGTTCCCCCTACCACTCAGACTCAGGTGAGAGCCTTCCTAGGCCTCACTGGGTATTACAGGAGGTTCATTAAGAACTATGGCTCCATTGCAGCCCCTCTTAATGACCTCACATCCAAGAAAATGCCTAAAAAGGTATTATGGACAGCAAACTGTCAGAAAGCTTTTGAGGAGCTGAAGCAGGCCATGTGCTCTGCACCTGTCCTGAAAAGCCCTTGTTACTCTAAAAAATTCTATGTCCAAACTGATGCATCTGAATTAGGAGTAGGGGCAGTCCTATCACAACTTAATTCTGAGGGCCAGGATCAACCTGTTGCTTTTATTAGTAGGAGGTTGACCCCTAGAGAAAAGCGTTGGTCTGCCATTGAGAGGGAGGCCTTTGCTGTGGTCTGGGCTCTGAAGAAGTTGAGGCCATACCTGTTTGGCACTCACTTCATTGTTCAGACAGACCACAAACCTCTACTTTGGCTAAAACAAATGAAAGGTGAAAATCCTAAATTGTTGAGGTGGTCCATATCCCTACAGGGAATGGACTATACAGTGGAACATAGACCTGGGAGTAGCCACTCCAATGCAGATGGACTCTCCAGATATTTCCACTTTGACAATGAAGACTCATCAGGTCATGGCTAGTCTTATTGTCCTTCGTTTGGGGGGGGGTTGTGTAGGAAAGTACCATCTTGCCTGGCATGTTACCCCCATTTTTCACTGTATATATGTTGTTTTAGTTGTATGTGTCACTGGGACCCTGGTAACCCAGGGCCCCAGTGCTCATAAGTGTGCCTGAATGTGTTACCTGTGTAGTGACTAACTGTCTCACTGAGGCTCTGCTAATCAGAACCTCAGTGGTTATGCTCTCTCATTTCTTTCCAAATTGTCACTAACAGGCTAGTGACCATTTTTACCAATTTACATTGGCTTACTGGAACACCCTTATAATTCCCTAGTATATGGTACTGAGGTACCCAGGGTATTGGGGTTCCAGGAGATCCCTATGGGCTGCAGCATTTCTTTTGCCACCCATAGGGAGCTCTGACAATTCTTACACAGGCCTGCCACTGCAGCCTGAGTGAAATAACGTCCACGTTATTTCACAGCCATTTTACACTGCACTTAAGTAACTTATAAGTCACCTATATGTCTAACCTTTACCTGGTAAAGGTTAGGTGCAAAGTTACTTAGTGTGAGGGCACCCTGGCACTAGCCAAGGTGCCCCCACATTGTTCAGAACCAATTCCCTGAACTTTGTGAGTGCGGGGACACCATTACACGCGTGCACTACATATAGGTCACTACCTATATGTAGCTTCACAATGGTAACTCCGAATATGGCCATGTAACATGTCTATGATCATGGAATTGCCCCCTCTATGCCATCCTGGCATAGTTGGCACAATCCCATGATCCCAGTGGTCTGTAGCACAGACCCTGGTACTGCCAAACTGCCCTTCCTGGGGTTTCACTGCAGCTGCTGCTGCTGCCAACCCCTCAGACAGGCATCTGCCCTCCTGGGGTCCAGCCAGGCCTGGCCCAGGATGGCAGAACAAAGAACTTCCTCTGAGAGAGGGTGTGACACCCTCTCCCTTTGGAAAATGGTGTGAAGGCAGGGGAGGAGTAGCCTCCCCCAGCCTCTGGAAATGCTTTGTTGGGCACAGAGGTGCCCAATTCTGCATAAGCCAGTCTACACCGGTTCAGGGGACCCCTTAGCCCTGCTCTGGCGCGAAACTGGACAAAGGAAAGGGGAGTGACCACTCCCCTGACCTGCACCTCCCCTGGGAGGTGTCCAGAGCTCCTCCAGTGTGCTCCAGACCTCTGCCATCTTGGAAACAGAGGTGCTGCTGGCACACTGGACTGCTCTGAGTGGCCAGTGCCACCAGGTGACGTCAGAGACTCCTGCTGATAGGCTCCTTCAGGTGTTAGTAGCCTATCCTCTCTCCTAGGTAGCCAAACCCTCTTTTCTGGCTATTTAGGGTCTCTGGGGAAACTTTAGATAACGAATGCAAGAGCTCATCCGAGTTCCTCTGCATCTCTCTCTTCACCTTCTGATAAGGAATCGACTGCTGACCGCGCTGGAAGCCTGCAAACCTGCAACATAGTAGCAAAGACGACTACTGCAACTCTGTAACGCTGATCCTGCCGCCTTCTCAACTGTTTTCCTGCTTGTGCATGCTGTGGGGGTAGCCTGCCTCCTCTCTGCACGAGAAGCTCCGAAGAAATCTCCCGTGGGTCGACGGAATCTTCCCCCTGCAACCGCAGGCACCAAAAAGCTGCAATACCGGTCCCTTGGGTCTCCTCTCAGCATGACGAGCGAGGTCCCTCGAATCCAGCGACACCGTCCAAGTGACCCCCACAGTCCAGTGACTCTTCAGCCCAAGTTTGGTGGAGGTAAGTCCTTGCCTCACCTCGCTGGCCTGCATTGCTGGGAACCGTGACTTTGCAAGCTACTCCGGCCCCTGTGCACTTCCGGCGGAAATCCTTCGTGCACAGCCAAGCCTGGGTCCACGGCACTCTAACCTGCATTGCACAACTTTCTAAGTTGGTCTCCGGCGACGTGGGACTCCTTTGTGCAACTTCGGCGAGCACCGTTTCACGCATCCTCATAGTGCCTGTTTCTGGCACTTCTCCGGGAGCTACCTGCTTCCGTGAGAGCTCTTTGCCTTGCTCGACGTCCCCTCTATCTGCAGGTCCAATTTGCGACCTCCTGGTCCCTCCTGGGCCCCAGCAGCGTCCAAAAACGCCAAACGCACGTTTTGCGTGTAGCAAGGCTTGTTGGCGTCCTTCCGGCGGGAAAACACTTCTGTACGACTCTCCAAGGCGAGTGGGATCCGTCCACCAAAGGGGAAGTCTCTAGCTGTTTTCGTTCCTGCAGAAACCTCAGCTTCTTCTGTCCAGTCGAAGCTTCTTTGCACCCGCAGCTGGCATTTCCTGGGCATCTGCCCATCTCCGACTTGCTTGTGACTTTTGGACTTGGTCCCCTTGTTCCACAGGTACCCTAGATTGGAAATCCACAGTTGTTGCATTGCTGGTTTGTGTCTTTCCTGCATTATTCCTCTAACACGACTCTTTTGTCCTTAGGGGAACTTTGGTGCACTTTGCACTCACTTTTCAGGGTCTTGGGGAGGGTTATTTTTCTAACTCTCACTATTTTCTAATAGTCCCAGCGACCCTCTACGAGGTCACATAGGTTTGGGGTCCATTCGTGGTTCGCATTCCACTTTTGGAGTATATGGTTTGTGTTGCCCCTATCCCTATGTTTCCCCATTGCATCCTATTGTAACTATACATTGTTTGCACTGTTTTCTAAGACTATACTGCATATTTTTGCTATTGTGTATATATATCTTGTGTATATTTCCTATCCTCTCACTGAGGGTACACTCTAAGATACTTTGGCATATTGTCATAAAAATAAAGTACCTTTATTTTTAGTATAACTGTGTATTGTGTTTTCTTATGATATTGTGCATATGACACTAAGTGGTACTGTAGTAGCTTCACACGTCTCCTAGTTCAGCCTAAGCTGCTCTGCTAAGCTACCATTATCTATCAGCCTAAGCTGCTAGACACCCTATACACTAATAAGGGATAACTGGGCCTGGTGCAAGGTGCAAGTACCCCTTGGTACTCACTACAAGCCAGTCCAGCCTCCTACACAGTAAGCCAATGTAAATTGGTAAAAATGGTCACTAGCCTGTTAGTGACAATTTGAAAGTAATGAGAGAGCATAACCACTGAGGTTCTGGTTAGCAGAGCCTCAGTGAGACAGTTAGTCACTACACAGGTAACACATTCAGGCACACTTATGAGCACTGGGGCCCCGGGTTACCAGGGTCCCAGTGACACATACAACTAAAACAACATATATACAGTGAAAAATGGGGGTAACATGCCAGGCAAGATGGTACTTTCCTACACTAAGTCAACTAAATAGGTGACTTCTCCCTTCTTTTCAACAATTGTGTGGGGACCACTCCATTTATCTTGGAGTGCTCTTGGGGCCACAGGCTCCAAGACCCACACTTTCTGCCCTGGTTGGTACTGAACCAAAACAGCCTTCTGATCATGCCATTGCTTCTGGAGCTCTTGGCTGGCCTGAAGGTTTTTACTGGCCTTTTTCATGTACTCAGCCATCCTTGATCTGAGGCCAAGTACATAATCCACAATATCCTGCTTAGGAGCTTTTAAAGGTTGTTCCCAACCCTCCTTTACAAGTGTGAGTGGACCCCTAACAGGGTGTCCAAAAAGAAGTTCATAGGGGCTGAAGCCCACTCCTTTCTGGGGTACCTCCCTGTAGGCAAAAAGGAGGCTTGGTAGAAGGATATCCCATCTCCTGCAGAGTTTTTCAGGGAGACCCATAATAATGCCTTTGAGAGTTTTATTAAATCTCTCCACCAGTCCATTTGTTTGTGGATGATAGGGTGTTGTGAACTTGTACGTTACACCACACTCCTTCCACATGGCCTTTAAGTATGCAGACATGAAATTGCTTCCTCTGTCTGATACTACTTCCTTTGGGAAGCCCACCCTGGAAAATATTCCCAGGAGGGCCTTTGCCACTGCAGGTGCTGTAGTGGTCCTTAAAGGAAGCGCTTCAGGATATCTTGTGGCATGGTCCACTACCACTAAGATAAACCTATTGCCTGAAGCAGTAGGAGGGTCAAGGGGGCCAACTATGTCAACCCCTACCCTCTCAAAGGGAACCCCAACCACAGGCAGTGGGATAAGGGGTGCCTTTGGGGTGCCACCTGTCTTGCCACTGGCTTGACAGGTTTCACAGGACTTACAAAATTCCTTTGTGTCCTCAGACATCCTAGGCCAATGAAACAGGGGAACAAGCCTGTCCCAAGTTTTCATTTGTCCTAGATGCCCAGCTAAGGGAATGTCATGTGCCAGTGTTAGGAGGAACTTTCTGTACTCCTGAGGATTCACTAATCTCCTGGCAGCTCCAGGTTTAGGATCCCTATGCTCAGTTTACAAGAGGTTGTCCTCCCAGTAAACTCTGTGAGAGTCACTGACATCCCCATTAGCCTGTTTGACAGCTTGCTGTCTGAGACCCTCTAATGTGGGACAGGTTTGCTGTGCCACACTCAGCTCCTCTCTGGCAGGCCCCCCCTTCACCCAAAAGCTCAGCAGTGTCTGCTTCCAGCTCCTCTGGTGTAGGTTCTGCACAGGGAGGGAATTCTTCTTCCTCAGAAGTTGAATCCACTGTAGAGGGAGGGATAGTAGGAAGTGGTTTGCTTCTACTAGCCCTAGCTTTAGGGAGCACTTGGTCCATTGTTCCAGGATCCAAGCTTCCCTGTCCTTTTTGCTTTTTGGCCTGAGCCCTTGTCAAAGCAAAAATATGCCCTGGGATGCCCAGCATTGCTGCATGGGCCTCCAACTCCACATCTGACCAAGCTGATGTCTCCAAATCATTCCCTAATAGACAGTCTACAGGTAAATCTGAAGCTACCACAACTTTCTTTGGACCAGTTACCCCCCCCCAGTTGAGATTTACAACAGCCATGGGGTGGCTTTGTGTTATGTTGTGAGCATCGGTTACTTGGTACTGGTGTCCAAGTATGTGTTGTTCAGGGTGCACCAGTTTCTCAATCACCATTGTGACACTGGCACCTGTGTACCTGTAGGCCTGGACCTCAACACCATTTATTAGGGTTAGTTGCTTGTACTTCTCCAAGTTATGGGGGCAAGCAACCAAAGTGGCTAAATCAATAGCCCCTTCAGAGACTAAAGTAGCCTCTGTGGTCTCCCTAATCAGACCAACCCCAACTAAATTACCAAAAGTGAGCCCAGCTACTCCCTTGGATTGGCTATTAGTAGGTTTGCTCCCACCACCACTGCTATTAGTAGGGACACTAGGTGTAGCAGTAGGGGTTGTAGTGGTAGGAGCAGTGGTGCCTTTCTTTGGACAACTGGGATCTGTTGTCCAATGGCCTTTTATTTTACATAAATAGCACCATGGTTTCTTTTCCTTGTTCTGATTAAAGGAGGATTTGAACCCACCACCCCCACCAGAGTGTTTTTGTGGGCCTGATGAAGACTCATTTTTAGATTTGTCCCCACCCTTGTCAGAAGACTTACCATCCTTCTTTTTGTTGCCATCTTTGTCACCCCCTGTATGAACTTTTCTGTTCACTCTTGTTCTGACCCATTTGTCTGCCTTCTTTCCCAATTCTTGGGGAGAGGTCAGATCAGAGTCCACCAAGTACTGGTGCAACAAATCAGACACACAATTATTAAGAATATGCTCTCTCAGGATTAAGTTATACAGGCTGTCATAATCAGTAACTTTACTGCCATGTAACCACCCCTTCAAGGCCTTCACTGAATGGTCAATAAAATCAACCCAGTCTTGTGAAGACTCCTTTTTGGTCTCTCTGAACTTTATCCTGTACTGTTCAGTGGTTAAGCCATAACCATCCAGGAGTGCATTCTTAAGAACTTGGAAATTATTAGCATAATTTTCTTTCACAGTAAGGAGCCTATCCCTACCTTTTCCACTAAATGATAGCCATAGGATAGCAGCCCACTGCCTTTGAGGGACATCCTGTACAACACAGGCCCTCTCAAGTGCAGCAAACCACTTGTTAATGTCATCCCCCTCCTTATAAGGGGGAACTATCTTGTGCAGATTCATGGAATCATGCTCTTTTGCAGGATGACTATGGGGAATACTGCTGCTGCCACCATGGGTATCTAAACCCAACTTCTGTCTTTCCTTCTCTAATTCAAAAGACTGTCTATCCAAATCCAGCTGTTGCTTTTTAAGCTTCAGTCTGGTTTGTTCCACCCTCAACTTATTGAGTTCCCTCTCTAACATTCTGTCATCAGGGTTGGTGGGAGGGACATTTCTAGAAACAGAGCTATGATGGGAATGAACAGGAGGAGACCTGTCCCTTACAGAAGCCACCCTAACAGCTTGGTTAACAGAAACATTACTACCAGTATGGTGAGAATAAATGCTTTTGCTATGATGTGAGACAACACTATTTATATGGTGTGGCTCATCATCATTACCATCTATGCTAGACTGTCTAGTAATGGGCAGGCTAGGAAGTTTCTTTCCTGAATCTTTTCCTGGGGGAGTCCCTGAATCAGATTGAGAACTATTAGGTACTTTTTCAACAGATGAGGCACCTATGGCCTTATCCTGTTCTCTAAGCATGTTAAGTAACAGTTCCAAGGAAGGATTCTTCCCTACACTCAAACCTCTCTCTATACAGAGACTCCTTGCTCTTTTCCAGCTAAGGTTGTCATATGCAAGTTTGGACAGATCAACATTTTGGCCTGTGCCAGACATTTTTAGAGAGAGTTAAAGTGATAGAAAAAGAGAAAAAAAGTTTTCAGAACTTTTTGGAAAGACAGAATTTTTTTTAAAAAACTTTTAGAAGTACTTTTCAGCACTTAGAAAAGAGTGAAAAGAGGAAATGCAAAACTTTTTGCCTATGTGTATATACACTGACCTTGTTTTGTATATTTTTCTCTTATGAAAAGTACAATGACAAGAGTGGTAAGTAGTCTCAAGCACTTATCCCACCACTGCACAACCAATGTAGGAGGCTGGACTGGCTTGTAGTGAGTACCAAGGGGTACTTGCACCTTGCACCAGGCCCAGTTATCCCTTATTAGTGTATAGGGTGTCTAGCAGCTTAGGCTGATAGATAATGGTAGCTTAGCAGAGCGGCTTAGGCTGAACTAGGAGACGTGTGAAGCTACTACAGTACCACTTAGTGTCATATGCACAATATCATAAGAAAACACAATACACAGTTATACTAAAAATAAAGGTACTTTATTTTTATGACAATATGCCAAAGTATCTTAGAGTGTACCCTCAGTGAGAGGATAGGAAATATACACAAGATATATATACACAATAGCAAAAATATGCAGTATAGTCTTAGAAAACAGTGCAAACAATGTATAGTTACAATAGGATGCAATGGGGGAAACATAGGGATAGGGGCAACACAAACCATATACTCCAAAAGTGGAATGCGAACCACGAATGGACCCCAAACCTATGTGACCTTGTAGAGGGTCGCTGGGACTATTAGAAAATAGTGAGAGTTAGAAAAATAACCCTCCCCAAGACCCTGAAAAGTGAGTGCAAAGTGCACTAAAGTTCCCCTAAGGACAAAGAAGTCGTGTTAGAGGAATAATGCAGGAAAGACACAAACCAGCAATGCAACAACTGTGGATTTCCAATCTAGGGTACCTGTGGAACAAGGGGACCAAGTCCAAAAGTCACAAGCAAGTCGGAGATGGGCAGATGCCCAGGAAATGCCAGCTGCGGGTGCAAAGAAGCTTCTACTGGACAGAAGAAGCTGAGGTTTCTGCAGGAACGCAAAGGGCTAGAGACTTTCCCTTTGGTGGACGGATCCCTCTCGCCTTGGAGAGTCGTGCAGAAGTGTTTTCCCGCCGAAAGGATGCCAACAAGCCTTGCTTTTTGCAAATCGGGCGTTTGGCGTTTTTGGACGCTGCTGGGGCCCAAGAGGGACCAGGTGGTCGCAAATTGGACCTGAAGAGAGAGGGCACGTCGAGCAAGACAAAGAGCCCTCACTGAAGCAGGTAGCACCCAGAGAAGTGCCAGAAACAGGCACTACGAGGATGCGTGAAATGGTGCTCGCCGAAGTTGCACAAAGGAGTCCCACGTCGCCGGAGACCAACTTAGAAAGTTGTGCAATGCAGGTTAGAGTGCCGTGGACCCAGGCTTGGCTGTGCACAAAGGATTTCCGCCGGAAGTGCACAGGGGCCGGAGTAGCTGCAAAGTCGCGGTTCCCAGCAATGCAGCCCAGCGTGGTGAGACAAGGACTTACCTCCACCAAACTTGGACTGAAGAGTCACTGGACTGTGGGGGTCACTTGGACAGAGTCGCTGGATTCGAGGGACCTCGCTCGTTGTGCTGAGAGGAGACCCAAGGGACCGGTAATGCAGCTTTTTGGTGCCTGCGGTTGCAGGGGGAAGATTCCGTCGACCCACGGGAGATTTCTTCGGAGCTTCTGGTGCAGAGAGGAGGCAGGCTACCCCCACAGCATGCACAAGCAGGAAAACAGTCGAGAAGGCGGCAGGATCAGCGTTACAGAGTTGCAGTAGTCGTCTTTGCTACTATGTTGCAGGTTTGCAGGCTTCCAGCGCGGTCAGCAGTCGATTCCTTATCAGAAGGTGAAGAGAGAGATGCAGAGGAACTCGGATGAGCTCTTGCATTCGTTATCTAAAGTTTCCCCAGAGACAGAGACCCTAAATAGCCAGAAAAGAGGGTTTGGCTACCTAGGAGAGAGGATAGGCTACTAACACCTGAAGAAGCCTATCAGCAGGAGTCTCTGACGTCACCTGGTGGCACTGGCCACTCAGAGCAGTCCAGTGTGCCAGCAGCACCTCTGTTTCCAAGATGGCAGAGGTCTGGAGCACACTGGAGGAGCTCTGGACACCTCCCAGGGGAGGTGCAGGTCAGGGGAGTGGTCACTCCCCTTTCCTTTGTCCAGTTTCGCGCCAGAGCAGGGCTAAGGGGTCCCCTGAACCGGTGTAGACTGGCTTATGCAGAATTGGGCACCTCTGTGCCCAACAAAGCATTTCCAGAGGCTGGGGGAGGCTACTCCTCCCCTGCCTTCACACCATTTTCCAAAGGGAGAGGGTGTCACACCCTCTCTCAGAGGAAGTTCTTTGTTCTGCCATCCTGGGCCAGGCCTGGCTGGACCCCAGGAGGGCAGATGACTGTCTGAGGGGTTGGCAGCAGCAGCAGCTGCAGTGAAACCCCAGGAAGGGCAGTTTGGCAGTACCAGGGTCTGTGCTACAGACCACTGGGATCATGGGATTGTGCCAACTATGCCAGGATGGCATAGAGGGGGCAATTCCATGATCATAGACATGTTACATGGCCATATTCGGAGTTACCATTGTGAAGCTACATATAGGTAGTGACCTATATGTAGTGCACGCGTGTAATGGTGTCCCCGCACTCACAAAGTTCAGGGAATTGGTTCTGAACAATGTGGGGGCACCTTGGCTAGTGCCAGGGTGCCCTCACACTAAGTAACTTTGCACCTAACCTTTACCAGGTAAAGGTTAGACATATAGGTGACTTATAAGTTACTTAAGTGCAGTGTAAAATGGCTGTGAAATAACGTGGACGTTATTTCACTCAGGCTGCAGTGGCAGGCCTGTGTAAGAATTGTCAGAGCTCCCTATGGGTGGCAAAAGAAATGCTGCAGCCCATAGGGATCTCCTGGAACCCCAATACCCTGGGTACCTCAGTACCATATACTAGGGAATTATGAGGGTGTTCCAGTAAGCCAATGTAAATTGGTAAAAATGGTCACTAGCCTGTTAGTGACAATTTGGAAAGAAATGAGAGAGCATAACCACTGAGGTTCTGATTAGCAGAACCTCAGTGAGACAGTTAGTCACTACACAGGTAACACATTCAGGCACACTTATGAGCACTGGGGCCCTGGGTTACCAGGGTCCCAGTGACACATACAACTAAAACAACATATATACAGTGAAAAATGGGGGTAACATGCCAGGCAAGATGGTACTTTCCTACACCTACGCTTCTACTGTCCAGTAGCAGCTCCTTTGCACCCACAGCTGGCATTTCCTGGGCATCTGCCCATCTCCGACTTGCTTGTGACTTTTGGACTTGGTCCCCTTGTTCCACAGGTACCCTCGACTGGAAATCCATCGTTGTTGCATTGTTGGTTTGTGTCTTTCCTGCAGAATTCCCCTATCACGACTTCTATGTCCTTTGGGGAACTTTAGTGCACTTTGCACTTACTTTTCAGTGTCTTGGGGTGGGCTATTTTTCTAACCCTTACTATTTTCTAATAGTCCCAGCGACCCTCTACAAGGTCACATAGGTTTGGGGTCCATTCGTGGTTCGCATTCCACTTTTGGAGTATATGGTTTGTGTTGCCCCTGTCCCTATGTGTCTCCATTGCATCCTATTGTAACTATACATTGTTTGCACTGTTTTCTAATACTATTACTGCATATTTTGGTATTGTGTACATATATCTTGTGTATATTTGCTATCCTCATACTGAGGGTACTCACTGAGATACTTTTGGCATATTGTCATAAAAATAAAGTACCTTTATTTTTAGTATATCTGTGTATTGTGTTTTCTTATGATATTGTGCATATGACACTAGGTGGTACTGTAGGAGCTTCACTCGTCTCCTAGTTCAGCCTAAGCTGCTCTGCTAAGCTACCATTATCTATCAGTCTATGCTGCTAGACACCCTATACACTAATAAGGGATAACTGGGCCTGGTGCAAGGTGCAAGTACCCCTTGGTACTCACTACAAGCCAGTCCAGCCTCCTACACATATCCCCAACGTCATAGGTGCCATTGATGGGACCCATGTAGCTCTGGTCCCCCCACGCAGGAGTGAACAGGTGTACAGGAACAGGAAGAGTTATCATTCACTGAATGTCCAGATGGTCTGTTTGGCAGACCAGTACATCTCGCAGGTAAATGCTATGTTCCCTGGCTCTGTGCATGACGCCTACATCCTGCGGAATAGCAGCATCCCTGATATGATGGGTCAACTCCAGAGGCACCTTGTATGGCTATTGGGGGACTCTGGTTACCCCAACCTTTCCTGGCTATTGACCCCAGTGCGGAATCCCAGGACCAGGGCAGAGGAACGCTACAATGAGGCCCATGGGCGGACTAGGAGGGTTATCGAGCGCACCTTCGGCCTCCTGAAGGCCAGGTTCAGGTGCCTCCATATGACAGGTGGATCCCTATTCTACTCACCGAAGAAGGTGTGCGACATCATCATCGCCTGCTCCATGCTCCATAACTTGGCATTGCGACGCCAGGTGCCTTTTCTGCAGGAGGATGATCCAGATGACGGTGTTGTGGCAGCTGTGGAGCCTGTGGACAGTGATGAGGATGAAGCTGAGGAAGACGAAAACAACAACAGGGAGTCAGTCTTACAGCAATATTTCCAGTGAGACACAGGTGAGAACATTTTCATTTTTACCATTACATTAACTTTCACACATCTACCTCTATCCTGTACCGACATTTCACTCACTATTTGTTAACTGAGTTGTCCCCTTCCATTTCAGTTTCACAAATGTGGTAACCTACGTGCCAACTGTTTGCATCCTTGAAGGGCTTGTGATGTGTGACATAGGTTTGTTAGCCTTCCAATGGATAACCCAATATGAAACTGTAATTGATAATACAGATTTACAAATCATAGACTGACTCCATTTGTTTTTAGTGTTTCAAGGGTGTTTATTTAAGTTTTAAAAAATGAAGGGGTGTTGTAAAATGGTGATGGGTGATGGTGGAGGAATGTCCATGGCAGAGTCCAGTCTATTAGTCTCACAGGTACATTGCACATCTGGGCATTGGAAGTGGAGCTAGGTCAGTTCCGATTTGGGCAGGGTAACAAAGTGGGACAGTGGGGGGACAAACAGGGTGGTCTTATTTCCTGGCGGGGGTCTTGCCATCTTGCTCTGTCCTGTTCCTGGATCTCAGGGCCCGCTTGCATGGTGGTTGTCCGTCTGCAGGGGATGGGGTGCTGGTGTGGTGGTCCTGTGGCGGGGCGTCCTGTCCACTAGCGCCGGTGGAGGTGGTGGGCATTTCATTGTCGTGGCTAGTGTCAGGGGCCCCTTGGAGTGCCACGGTGTCCCTCAAGGTCTTTTGAATGTCCGTCAGCACCCCTACGATGGTGCCCAGGGCGGAGCCGATGGTCCTGAGCTCCTCCCTGAACCCCAAATATTGTTCCTCCTGCAACTTGTCCAGGACCGTGGCTATCGTCTTCTGGGAGTGGTGGTATGCTGCCATGATGGAGGAGAGGGCCTCGTTGAGAGTTGGTTCCCTTGGCCTGTCCTCCCTCTGTCGCACAGCAGCCCTCTCAGTTCCCCTGTGTTCCTGGGCCTCTGTCCCCTGGACTGTGTGCCCACTACCACTGCCCCCAGGTCCCTGTTGTTGTTGGGGTGCCCTGGTTAGCCTGGGTCCCCTGAGTCAGAATGGGAGCTATCTACTAACTTCTCATTTGAAGGTCCAGCTAGGGACTCATCATTCACAATGAGCATGTTATACAGAAATTCTCTTGTAGGGTTCTTTCCTATCACTAAACCTCTATCTAAGCAGAGACTCCTTAGGCTCTTGGTTTGCTGCACTTGAGAGGGCCTGTATGGTATAGGGGCTCCCTCAAAGGCAGTGGGCTGCTATATTGTGGCTATCTTTCAATGGAAAGGGTAGGGATAGGCTCCTTACTGATAGAGAAAGTGAGGCTAACAATTTTGCAGTTTTGAAGGATGCACTCTTGGATGGATTTGGCTTAACTACTGAACAATACAGGATTAAGTTCAGAGACACCAGAAAAGAGTCCTCACAAGACTGGATAGACTTTGTTGACTGTTCAGTGAAGGCCTTGGAGGGGTGGTTACATGGCAGTAAGGGTTCTGACTATGAAAGCCTGTATAATCTTATTCTGAGAGAGCATATTCTGAATAACTGTGTGTCTGACTTGTTACACCAATATCTAGTGGACTCAGATCTGACCTCGCCCCAAGAATTGGGAAAGAAGGCAGACAAATGGGTCAGAACAAGAGTGAACAAAAAAGTTCATACAGGTGGGGACAAGGATGGCAAGAAGAAGGATGGTAAGTCTTCTGACAAGGGTGGGGGACAAATCTAAAAATGAGTCTTCATCAGGCCCACAAAAATCCTCTGTTGTGGGTGGTGGGTCCAAATCCTCTTCAAATCAAGTTAAAAAGCCTTGTGTTATTTGTGTAAAGTCAAAGGCCATTGGACAACTGATGCCAGTTGTCCAAAGAAAAACACCAAACCTCCCACTACCACAACCCCTACTGCAAACTCTAGTGCCCCTAGTAATAGCAGTGGTGGTGGGAAACCTACTAATAGCCAATCCAAGGAAGTAGATGGGCTCACTTTTGGTAATTTAGTGGTGGTTGGTCTTGTTAGGGAGACCACAGAGGCTGTGTTAGTCTCTGAAGGTGCCATTGATTTGGCCACCTTGGTTGCTTGTCCCCTTAATATGGATAAGTACAAACAACTTCCCCTAATAAATGGTGTTGAGGTTCAGGCCTACAGGGACACAGGTGCCAGTGTAACCAGGGTGATAGAGAAACTGGTACACCCTGAACAACACCTACTTGGTCACCAGTACCAAGTGACAGATGCTCATAACAACATTCTTAGCCACCCCATGGCTGTTGTGAATCTCAACTGGGGGGGGGGGGGTACTGGTCCAAAGAAAGCTGTGGTTGCTTCAGATTTACCTGTAGACTGTCTACTAGGAAATGATTTAGAGACATCAGCTTGGACAGAAGTGGAGTTGGAGGCTCATGCAGCAATGCTGGGCATTCCTGGGCATATTTTTGCTTTGACAAGGGCTCAGGCCAAAAAGCAAAAAGGACAGGGTGACTTGGATCCTGGAACAATGGACCAAGTGCTCTCTAAAGCTAGGGGTAGCAAGGGTAAATCCCTACCCACTATTCCTCCCTCTACAGATGATTCTCCTTCTGAGGAAGAAGAATTTCCTCTCTGTGCAGAACCTTCACCAGAATAGCTGGCAGCAGACACTGCTGAGCTGTTGGGTGGAGGGGGGCCTGCCAGGGAAGAGCTGAGTGTGGCACAACAATCCTGTCCCACATTAGAGGGTCTCAGACAGCAAGCTGTCAAGCAGCAAAATGGGGATGTCAGTGACTCACATAGAGTTTACTGGGAGGACAGCCTCTTGTACACAGAGGCAAGGGACCCAAAACCTGGAGCAGCCAGGAGATTGGTCATTCCCCTACATTACAGAGAGTTCCTCCTAACTCTGGCACATGACATTCCTTTGGCTGGGCATTTGGGCCAGATCAAAACATGGGAAAGGCTTGTCCCCCTGTTTCACTTGCCTAGGATGTCAGAGGACACAAAAGATTTTTGTAAGTCTTGTGTGACCTGCCAAGCCAGTGGCAAGACTGGTGGCACACCAAAGGCTCCCCTTATTCCACTACCTGTGGTTGGGATCCCCATTGAAAGGGTAGGGGTTGACATAGTTGGCCCCCTTGACCCTCCTACTGCTTCAGGCACTAGGTTTATCTTGGTGGTTGTGGACCATGCCACAAGATATCCTGAAGCAATTCCTCTTAGGACCACTACAGCACCTGCAATGGCAAAAACCCTCCTGGGAATCTTTTCCAGGGTGGGTTTCCCAAAAGAGGGTGTATCAGACAGGGGTAGCAACTTTATGTCTGCATACTTGAAGGCTATGTGGAAGGAATGTGGTGTAACCTACAAATTCACCACACCTTATCACCCACAGACTAATGGACTGGTAGAGAGGTTTAATAAAACTCTCAAAGGAATAATAATGGGACTCCCTGAAAAACTCAGGAGGCGATGGGATGTCCTGTTACCTTGCCTCCTTTTTGCTTACAAGGAGTTAGCCCAGAAAGGAGTGGGCTTCAGCCCCTTTGAACTCCTCTTTGGGCACCCTGTAAGAGGACCACTAACACTTGTGAAGGAGGGTTGCGAACAACCTTTAAAAGCTCCCAAACAGGACATAGTGGACTATGTACTTGGCCTAAGATCCAGAATGGCTGAGTACATGAAAAAGGCCAGTAAAAACCTTCAGGCAAGCCAAGAGCTTCAGAAGGAATGGCATGACCAAAAGGTTGTTCTGATCCAGTACCAACCAGGACAGAAGGTGTGGGTACTGGAGCCTGTGGCCCCAAGAGCACTCCAGGACAAATGGAGTGGACCCCATCTAATTGTTGAAAAGAAGGGCGAGGTCACCTACTTGGTTGACTTGGGCACTGCCAGGAGTCCCCTTGGGGTGATTCATGTCAACCGCCTAAAACCCTACTATGACAGGGCTGATCTCACCCTGCTCATGGAAACAGATGAGGGACAGGAAGAAGAGAGTGACCCTCTCCCTGATCTCTTCTCCTCCACAGAAGAGGATGCTCTAGTGGAAGGAGTAGTTTTAGCAGACTGTCTTACTGCAGAACAGAAAGACAACTGCATAAATCTCCTTGGACAGTTTTCTGTACTCTTTTTCAACTGTGCCAGGCACCACATCTTGGTGTGAACACACAATTGATACTGGAGACAGCATGCCTGTCAAAAGTCAAATCTATAGGCAGCCTGATCATGTCAGGGACTGCATAAAACAAGAGGTTCCTAAAATGCTTGATCTAGGAGTGGTTGAACCTTCTGAAAGCCCATGGGCGTCTCCTGTGGTGCTTGTGCCAAAGCCTCTCTCAAAAGATGGAAAAAGGGAGATGAGGTTTTGTGTAGATTACAGAGGTTTCAACCAGGTAACAAAAACTGATGCTCACCCTATACCCAGGGCAGATGAGCTCATAGATACACTGGCATCTGCCAAGTATCTAAGCACCTTTGATTTGACTGCAGGGTATTGGCAGATCAAATTGGCTGAGGATGCTAAACCTAACACTGCATTTTCAACTATAGGAGGGCACTACCAATTTACAGTGATGCCCTTTGGTTTGAAAAATGCACCTGCCACTTTTCAGAGGTTGGTGAACACAGTCCTGCAAGGGTTGGAGGCTTTTAGTGGAGCATATCTAGATTATATAGCTGTCTTTAGCTCCACCTGGGATGAGCACTTGGTCCACCTTTGGAAAGTTTTGGAGGCCCTGCAAAAGGCAGGCCTCACTATCAAGGCCTCAAAGTGCCAGATAGGGCAGGGAAAGGTGGTTTATCTGGGACACCTGGTAGGTGGAGAACAGATTGCACCACTTCAGGGGAAAATCCTACAACACAGACCAAGGTGAGAGCCTTCCTAGGCCCCACTGGGTATTACAGGAGATTCATTAAAAACGATGGCTCCATTGCAGCCCTACTTAATGATCTCACTAGCAAGAAGATGCCTAAAAAGGTATTGTGGACAGCTAGCTGTCAGAAATCTTTTGAGGAGCTCAAACAGGCCATGTGCACTGCACCTGTCCTAAAAAGCCCATGTTACTCCAAGAAATTCATTGTTCAGACTGATGCATCTGAATTAGGGGTAGGGGCAGTCTTATCACAACTGAATTCTGAGGGCCAGGATGAACCAGTTGCTTTTATCAGCAGAAGGTTGACCCCTAGAGAAAAGCATTGGTCTGCCATAGAGAGGGAGGCCTTTGCTGTGGTCTGGGCACTGAAAAAGTTGAGGCCATACCTGTTTGGCACTCATTTTATTGTTCAGACAGACCACAAACCTCTACTTTGGCTAAAACAAATGAAAGTTGAAAATCCTAAATTGTTGAGGTGGTCCATATCTCTACAGGGAATGGACTATACTGCGGAACATAGACCTGGGAGTACCCACTCCAATGCAGATGGACTCTCCAGATATTTCCACTTAGACAATGAAGACTCATCAGGTCATGGCTAGTCTTATTGTCCTTCGTTTGGGGGGGGTTGTGTAGGAAAGTACCATCTTGCCTGGCACGTTACCCCCATATTTCACTGTATATATGTTGTTTTAGTCTATGTGTCACTCATAAGTATGTGCCCTATATGTGTTCCCTGTGTGATGCGTAACTGTCTCAATGAGGCTCTGCTAACCAGAACCTCAGTGGTTATGCTCTCTCTGGTTTCCAAATTGTCACTAACAGGCTAGTGACCAATTTCACCAATTTAAATTGGCATACTGGTACACCCATATAATTCCCTAGTATATGGCACTGAGGTACCCAGGGTATTGGGGTTCCAGGAGATCCCTATGGGCTGCAGCATTTCTTTTGCCACCCATGGGGAAATCTGACAATTCTTACACAGGCCTACCAGTGCAGCCTGAGTGAAATAACGTCCACGTTATTTCACAGCCATTTACCACTGCACTTAAGTAACTTATAAGTCACCTATATGTCTAACCTTCACCTGGTGAAGGTTGGGTGCAAAGTTACTTAGTGTGTGGGCACCCTGGCACTAGCCAAGGTGCCCCCACATCAGTCAGGGCAAATTCCCCGGACTTTGTGAGTGCGGGGACACCATTACACGCGTGCACTATACATAGGTCACTACCTATTTATAGCGTCACAATGGTAACTCCGAACATGGCCATGTAACATGTCTAAGATCACGGAATTGTCACCCCAGTGCCATTCTGGCATTGGTGAGACAATTCCATGATCCCCCCGGTCTCTAGCAGAGAACCCAGGTACTGCCAAACTGCCTTTCCGGGGTCTCCACTGCAGCTGCTGCTGCTGCCAACCCTTCAGACAGGTTTCTGCCCTCCTGGGGTCCAGGCAGCCCTGGCCCAGGAAGGCAGAACAAAGGATTTTCTCTGAGAGAGGGTGTAACACCCTCCCCCTTTGGAAATAGGTGTGAAGGCTGGGGAGGAGTAGCCTCCCCAGCCTCTGGAATGCGAACCACAAATGGACCCCAGACCTATGTGAGCTTGTAGAGGGTCGCTGGGACTGTAAGAAAACAGTGAGGGTTAGAAGAATACCCCACCCCAAGACCCTGAAAGGTAGGTGTAAAGTGCACCTACTACCCCCAGAGAGCACAGAAGTCGTGATAGGGGGATTCTCCAGGAAGAACAAACACCAGCAATGCAACAACAGTGGATTTCCGGACCTTAGTACCTGTAAGACAAGGGGAACAAGTCCAATAGTCGCAACAGTGTCGCGAGTGGGCAGGAGCCCAGGAAATGCCAGCTGAGGGTGCAAGGAAGCTGCCACCTGTTAAAAGAAGCTTGGAGTTCTGCAAGAAAGAAGAGGACTAGGAACTTCTCCTTTGGAAGATGGATGTCCCATGTCGCGGTGAAGCTTGCAGCGGTCTTCCCCTGCAGAAAGACTGCAAACAAACCTTGCTAGTTGCAAGGGTTGTGGTAGAGATTTGTGAGTGATGCTGTGGCCCAGGAGGGACCAGGATGTCGCCATTTGGAGGAGGAGACAGAGGGGTGCCGAGCAACTCAAGGAGCCCTCACAGAAGCAGGCAGCACCCGCAGAAGTACCCTAACAGGCACTTAGAAGAAGAGTGAACTGGAGTCCATGCGAAGACACAAAGGGGAGTCCCACGATGCCGGAGGACAACTCAGAAGGTTGTGCTCTGCAGGACAGAGTGCGAAGGGACCCAGGCTTGGCTGTGCACAAAGGAAATCCTGCAAGAGTGCACAGGAGCCGGAGCAGCTACAAATCACGCGGTACACAGCTTTGCAGTCTAGCGTGGGGAGGCAAGGAATTACCTCCACCAAACTTGGACTGAAGAGTCAATGGACTGTGGGATTCACTTGGACAGAGTTGCTGTGTTCCAGGGACCACGCTCGTCAGGATGAGAGGGGACCCAGAGGACCAGTGTTGCAGTCTTTTGGTGCCTGCGTTAGCAGGGGGGAAGATTCAGTCGACCCACGGGAGATTTGTTCGGAGCTTCTGGTGCAGGGTGAAGGAAGGCTACCCCCAGAGCATGCACCACCTGGAAACAGTTGAGAAAGCCGGCAGGATTATACGCTACAATGTTGCTGGTAGTCATCTTATTACTTTGTTGCGGTTTTGCAGGCGTCCTGAGCAGTCAGCGGTCGATCCTTTGGTAGAAGGTGAAGAGGGAGATGCAGAGGAACTCTGATGAGCTCTTTCATTTGTTATCTAAAGAATTCCCCAAAGCAGAGACCCTAAATAGCCAGAAAAGGAGGTTTGGCTACCAAGGAAGGAGGATTGGCTACCAAGAGAGGTAAGAGCCTATCAGAAGGAGCCTCTGACGTCACCTGCTGGCACTGGTCACTCAGAGCAGTCCAGTGTGCCACATACACCTCTGTTTCCAAGATGGCAGAGGTCTGGGACACACTGGAGGAGCTCTGGGCACCTCCCCTGGGAGGTACTGGTCAGGGGAGTGGTCACTCCCCTTTCCTTTGTCCAGTTTGCCACCAGAGCAGGGCTGGGGGATCCCTGAACCAGTGTAGACTGGCTTATGCAGAGATGGGCACCATCTTTGCCCATCAAAGCATCTCCAGAGGCTTGGGGAGGCTACTCCTCCCCAGCCCTTCACACCTATTTCCAAAGGGAGAGGGTGTAACACCCTCTCTCAGAGGAAATCCTTTGTTCTGCCTTCCTGGGCCAGGGCTGCCTGGACCCCAGGAGGGCAGAAACCTGTCTGAGGGGTTGGCAGCAGCAGCAGCTGCAGTGGAGACCCCGGAAAGGCAGTTTGGCAGTACCCGGCTACTGTGTTAGAGACCCGGGGGGATCATGGAATTGTCCCCCCAATACCAGAATGGTATTGGGGTGACAATTCCATGATCTTAGACATGTTAAATGGCCATGTTCGGAGTTACCTTTGTGACGCTATACGTAGGTAGTGACCTATGTATAGTGCACGCGTGTAATGGTGTCCCCGCACTCACAAAGTCCGGGGAATTTGCCCTGAAGGATGTGGGGGCACCTTGGCTAGTGCCAGGGTGCCCACACACTAAGTAACTTTGCACCCAACCTTCACCAGGTGAAGGTTAGACATATAGGTGACTTATAAGTTACTTGAGTGCAGTGGTAAATGGCTGTGAAATAACGTGGACGTTATTTCACGCAGGCTGCACTGGCAGGCCTGTGTAAGAATTGTCAGAGCTCACTATGGGTGGCAAAAGAAAGGCTGCAGCTCATAGGGATCTCCTGGAACCCCAATACCCTGGGTACTTCAGTACCACATATAAGGGAGTACCAGTACGCCAATGTGAATTGGTAAATTTAGTCACTAGCCTGTTAGTGACAAATTTGGAAAGTAGAGAGAGCATAACCACTGAGGTTCTGGTTAGCAGAGCCTCAGTGAGACAGTTAGGCACCACACAGGGAACACATATAGGCCACAAACTTATGAGCACTGGGGTCCTGGCTAGCAGGATCCCAGTGACACATAACACCCATACTGACAACATAGGGTTCTCACTATGAGCACTGGGCCCTGGTTAGCAGGATCCCAGTGAGAAAGTGAAAACACCCTGACATATACTCACAAACAGGTCAAAAGTGGGGGTAACAAGGCTACTTTCCTACACCTGGTCGGATGGGTTGGCTGCGTGGGATGGGTATGATAGATTTGGAGTTCCGGCTGTGATTTAGTCCCTTGGAGGCCGCTCGAAAGGTGGCCTAGTTACCCTAATCCGCTTTTCTAAGATAGTGGGTGCATTCCAAATTAATTGTAACCACCAGGGTATATTGCCTGTATGGATAATTTTTCCTAACAATTTTAATGTTCTATTGGTACATTTTTAAAATGCTGTTTGGGATGTGGGGTGTCAAATTGGGGCCCTCTTCTCTGTTCTTCAGGTATTGAACTGTAGAATGGAGGCGGTGGGGCTGGAATTCTGTGCTATTGTGTCGGGAGATTTTAATGCAAAGTTGGGACGTCTTAGTACAGTGGTAAATCCCTTCATGTGTGACTGCGAGGATTACTCGGCGGATGGTATGCAGGATTCGAGAGGCAGGGTCCTGATTAAGGAACTTAGGAAGATGGGCCTCCAGAATCTCTGTGAAATGAAAGTAGTAGATGCTTATCAACTCCCAACTTATGTGGCTAGAGGGTCTGGCACCATAATTGATTATACCTTTGTGTCTCCACCTCTGAAAGATCTGGTGATTGGAGGAGAGGTGCTAGGGGAGTGTTTTAGTGATCATAAACCCCTTGCAGTTTGCTTTAAACTCCCAGGGGCTTTATGTAAATCAGGACAGGGTGGGCCTGCATCAATGGAGATTAGGGATCAGGGCAGGTGGCTAGGTTGGAAACAAGTAGATCCCCAAGTTGTAGAAAGGGTGGTGGGGGAAAACCTCCATTTGTTCATGAAAATACTTCTGATAGAGACTCCTAGTCCTAAGGAAGTTATGGATGCAATAACAGTGGTAAATATAGCAGTAAGAGACTGTTTATTTTCAATAGGCAGCCGCCCCAGTAAGCGCAGATGTGGGTGGTTTGATAAGCCCTGTTACAATGCTAGGGCAAACATGAATATGGCCCTCAAGAAATATCCCAGAGATAGGGTCCTTGTGAAATAAGCAAGGATTAAGTACAAAAGGGCTTTGAGGGAGAGTAAGATAAAACATAAAGAAAAAGCTTGGGAAGAGCTGGAGCGTGCCACAGTCCTGAAGGATCCTGGTTTGTTTTGGAAGGTGGTAAAGAGAGGTTCTTTTGGAACAGAAACATCTGAGGGCCTGGGCTGCAATATTGCCCCGGAGGCCTTGGTAAACTACTTCTGTAGAATTTTTGAGGAAATCCCCCTAAGAAATAACCTGGATAATGAGTATGAAATGTCTCCGAATCTAGCGATCAGGTTTTCACTCCTGGAGGTTACTGATGCAATCCAGGGTAGTGCTAGTAATAAAGCCCCGGGCCCGCATTCGATCCCTATGGATTTGTATAAATCCTGTCCCCAGTTATGGGCACCTATTCTTTTAAATGTTCTTAATGCTGCAGTTACTGTGGGTATTCCTGCCTCATGGAGATTGGCCTGTATGTTCCCAGTATTTAAAAAGGGTGATCGGAATGATCCTAAGTCTTATCGTCCCATCTCCCTCTTTGATTCTTTTGTGAAAATTCTGGGACGGATCATCTTAGGGCGTATTGAGGCTTGGATGATAGAAAATGAAATTCTAAGCCGGGACCAGTATAGATTTAGAGAAGGTCTTGGCAGGCGAGAACAATGCCTTAACCTATTGATGATGATTGGGAAATATACGCAAGCTAGGAAGGGCACCCTCTAACTTGCCTTTATGGACCTTAGTTGTGCCTTTGACAAGGTAAATCGGTCTATACTGTGGGAGAGGCTAAATCAGTCAGGGATTGATCCTAACATTGTAGAGTTGCTCCGGTATCTCCACTCAAGAACGGTTGCAAATGTGAGGGTGGGGACTAATGGGGAATGCTCAGTGGCTTTTAAGCTCACAAGGGGCGTTCGCCAGGGGTGTTTTTTGGCCCCCACTCTGTTCCTTTTATATACAAATGGATTGACGGATTTCCTGTTGGAACACTGTAGAGATGTCCCTAAGGTGAATGGTATTAATGTCCCTGTGTTGACGTATGCGGATGATGCGGTCCTCATGGCCCGCAACATGAATGGTCTCTGTGAAGTAGTTAGAGCTTATGCCTCCTTCATGTCAGTTTTGGGCCTAGAGATTAATTATAAGAAATCACATTTTATGGTTTATGGTAGACCCTTGAGTAGGGTGGGGGAGCTAAGGATTGATGATCAAATTATCAGCAGGGTTCATGAATTCCCATATTTAGGGGTCATCTTTGATGATAAAGGTTCTCGGAAACCCTGGATTGCCAGAAGGGGTACGCTTTTCCATGCTACATTTGGTGCTACATTTGATTTTGCTGTAAGGGTAGGAAGTAAACCTATTAAGCCTTTGCTTGAAATCTACAGGCGGAAATGTATCCCTGTCCTTTTGTATGTTGCAGCACTTTGGGGGTATATGGATACAGGAGCCCCTATTGTAGAAGAAAATCGTTTCTGTAGAAGGCTATTGGGAGTTGGCCAAAACACTTCTGGTTTTTGCCTTGACTCGGAACTAGATCTCGAGTTTGTTCAAGACACCATCCAGCTGGCTCCCCTGTTGTTATGGATCTCTATTTGGAGTAATGAACTTGCCACTTTTAATAGGGAGATTTTAAAGGATTGTTTGGCCTGTGACAATGTAAAGAATATTCCCTGGCTGACGTATATAAGAAAGATGGCCCATGATTTGGGGTGGCCTGACTTGTTTGATATTCCTGAAGGTCTGACTAGCCGTGATAAAAATTGGATAAAGGATAACTTTTTGAGAATCCAGGGGGCCAAAAGAGAGGGGGAGGTTTTAGGGAAAAAAATCGGTCAGGGATTTTATTATGTTAAAGATGGGGGCGGGCCCTGAGCATTATCTTTTAGAGATAAATGATGTGAGGGAAAGGTCACTCATTACTCGATTTTGTTTGGGGATTATTAGAAGTAATCTATGTTTCCTGTTGGGCCAGTATGGTGAAAAATCTATTAGACCTTGCCCCTGTGATGGGGTGTCCCTGCAGACCTTGTCCCATTTTACATTATTTTGTGTTTTTTATGCACCTTTTAGAACTCGTTATTTATTACCTTTGTTGAGGCCCAAGGTTTTGTGCAATATCGCACTGCTTTTATGTGGCTGCAAATGGCTTCAGATGCTTTGGTGTGGAGGGGGTTGGGATCGTTCTTGAAGAGGGCTATTACTTGGCATAACAATGTAGAGTTTTTTTAATGAAATTCTTTTTTTTTTATCTTTTAACAATGAGGTTTTATCTGTCTGTATTTTTGATGGATATTTTTTATATATTGTTTTATTGCTATTTCGGTTTATGTACTGTTTTTTATTTGTCTTAATGGTTGAATTGTTTCATACCGAATAAAGTCTTCTTCTTCTACTGACCCGTGTCACAAATGTCACCTATTCTCGTTTTTTCTTTTACATTACAAAGGCTTCTCCTGTGTAATCATAGGATGAGACGTAGAAAGAAGGAACCAAAATATGGGAATGAGAGTTTTAAAAAGGAACAATCATTAACAAAGGTAGTAGATCTGGCTTTGGCTTTGTAAATGTCTGTTTCATTTTACCATGGCTTGTACAAAACTTTATTGTTAGGAAAGCTGCGGGCCCTCATCACTCTTAAAACGGCTCAAATCAAAGAACAATGTTGGTTTCAGAAAGCACACCTTGCCATAATAATACCTTGCACTAAAGGAAACTAATTTATGTATGGATGTGCCCCTTGTGAAAGGGAAGAATGCCATTGCTCACAGTAAGCTGCACCACTGCCCCATGCTATATGCAATAAGCAGAAGAAATAATGTGAATGAAACAATAACATACTTGTTCATGGGAGTTTTAGCCAGCCCTCTTTATCCATTTGTTTGTTATATGTGTAACATCAAAAGATCTGGTCTAATGCCAGACCAAAAAATGAAATATCTTTCTACAAACCAAGTCTTAGACCAAGCCTTAATGCATTTAGAAAAAAAATATTTTAAACTTTTATCTACCAGCAAAGAACTCCCTACCTCTCTACGCTACTGGGGGACAGAAGAATAATGGGGGAGCCATACATAACATGGTCTCTCTCCTCTGTCCCAGAATAAAAAAATACACCTCCCCTCCTGTTACCCACCACTCTCTGTGCCTTCCCTACCTTATCCTTCAGAAGCTGTGCTACCTGCATTCCGGCACTGCTCTGACAGGTTGTCAAAGAAATCAGCTAGAGCAGCCTGGAATTCCTTTATGGTGATGCAAAAGTGAGTTATGAGATCTGTGTCTTATCAGTGAATTATCACATTTAGAATAAACTATCACATTCACACTAATGGCTCTCATTGAGAGCCTACGTAACAAAGAAAATGCCTGAGGGGCTTTCAATAAACCATATCTGCGCATGCTTTTTTTTTAGACATAACTTGAATATAGTGATGCAGAAGGGGTTTAGCAAAAACACTGATGTGGTCATTACAACCTCGGCGGTCTTTTTACAAGACCGCCGAGGGACCGCCGTGCGGAAGACCGCCAGTAGTGGTGGTTTGCCGCTCGCCGTATTATGACTGTTGGCTGCTCTCCGTCCTTTTTCGGACAGAGAGCCGCCAACTGCCATACTGGCGGGCGGCGGGGAAGTGGAGGTTGCTCCACCTCCACCGCCACGCCAACAGAACACCGCCCTCCGAATCACGTCCTGTGATTCGGCGTGGCGGTGTTCTGTTGGTGGTGTGGTGTCGGCGGAGCAGCCCCCATGGCTCCCACCCCCTCCCGGCGGATCGACAGACCAGGTAAGTCGATCGCCCGTTAGGGGAGGGGGTGTTGGGGTGTTGTGTGGGTGCATGGGGGTGTGCATCTGCGTATGTAGAGGGGGTGTGTGAGTGCGTGTATGCTTGCAGGGGTGTTGCGTGTTTTGGCAATGAGTGCGTGTATGTCTGTGGGTATTTCTGTATGGATGTGTGCGTGTATGTTTGAATGTGGGTGTGCGTGTTTGACTGTGTGTGTGGATGTTAGCATGTATGTCGGTGTGTGTGTTGGGGGTCGGGGTGGGGGTGGGGAGGGGGGCCCTGGAACCTTTGGGGGGTGGCACGCGTGGTGGGAGGGGGTAGGGGAGGGAGTCGGGGTGGGGGTGAGGGAGACCCCTATCAGTGCCAGGGAAGGAATTCCCTGGCACTGATAGTGCTTACCGGCATGGATTTCATGGCGGTTTCAAACCGCATGAAATCCATGGCGGTCAGCCGGGTCAAAATACCACCGGCGGTATAGTGATGGCCGCCGGGCTGGAGACGCAGGTAACCGCCATGGTCATAATTTTAAAAAAAAGACCGCCATCCTGTTGGCGGTCTTACCGCCGCTTCTCCGCCTTCCGCCAGGGTCATAATGACCCCCTGAATGTGTTGCGCTGGGAGCCACATTTAACCTTACGCTGCAAAATAAGGCTATTTGCTTCTACATACAGAAAGAGGGTACAGACAGTCAGCAACATTGATTCACAAAGGTAAATGATTTAATCATTATTTCTGTAAGTTTATTAATGAAGTCACGAGCAGAACTTCATCACGTATGGAATCAGGAAACAAAACTTAATAAAGAGAGGCCACGTTGATGCATTTATAAATATTTGTTTATTTCTTTCAGTGGTATAATTATAGGTAATATCTACATAGATGTGTGAGATAAAACAGATTATACAACTTAAGGAATGATTCCCAGGAAAAACCTGATACATACAATTAAAGTAAATATTTTAGAACAATCAATTAAAACCAGAGTTTACATTTAGATCTTTTGGGTAAATAACAGTGGTTCTTGACCTGTGCGCTCTGAGATCGTTGGGGGTCTAAGACACCTACTCAGGGATCCGCAAAAGCTTAGCAATAAAACAATATAATATTAACAGTTTATTAAAGTGTATGTAAATAAAGATGGCAAATGTGTATTTGTTTGATGAATGCGTATTTCCATAATTTTGTGTATTGTTTTGTGGTTCAAGTTATCAAAATTTCTTAGATCGGGGTACCCGAATTCTAATAATGACTCAACAGGGGTATCTAGATTCCAATAATGACTTAGTGGGGGTCCCTGGATTCCAGTAAAGCCCAGGATGGGGTTCCACAAATGTCAAAATGTTAAGAACTGCACTAGATCATCAACACGGCTGATATCAATATTTTAGAAATGCCCCGGATGTTCATTCTTAGGGTGTAGCAATCCGGTTGGGCGCTTGGTGACATTCTAGGTATAAGCATTACAGCATGCAGCATCCAGTCTAAGTGTGTGGCATGTTGTGCTACCACGAACCAGTGTTGCCCCTTTAAAATTAAAGAGACTGCTTAATTTGTGTATAAAAAATGTAATCTGTACCGTAGCAGCAACAGTCTATGTGAATTAGGTCACCACAGAGTCAATATAGATAGGAACAGTCTCATTGAGGATCCTGACCTGTGTATTCATCTTTAATTTGGGGTGGGTGTGCCATAAATTTCAATGCAAACATGACAAACGTTTTGATTAGCATGCACCCTGGATATGTTTATAGCTTTGTTGCAAGAAGGGACTTTGCTGGTAGCATCTCTTGACAAAGGCCTGAAAACGGGGAGAGAGCAAGCCGAGCTGGATATGACTAAATTATATGGGGACTCAGCATCTGTTGGTCTGTGACTCCCTAAGATTGAGCACTACTTCCTAGCTCACCAACTTTCACAGTTGGTTATCATTTTCAAGATCATATGCATACACCATCCTGCATCATTATCGAACCGTGACAAACTGAAGGTGCAGATGGAGACCCAGCTACTTTACAGGTAACATGCAGGTACAATTGATTCTACCAACCCGATACTACTGTCTTCAGTCATGACCTGGGGATCCATCCATTGCAAGCTTAATCGCAATAGCTTCCGCCACCTGGATGCCCCTCTTTGGTTTAATGCAGATTTAAAAAAAGGTAATACTAATTTCTTATGGCTAGACTGGGTCACAAAAGGTATTTATATTGTTCAAAACGACCTTGTGGGTGAACCTTTTCCAGTGCTATGTGAAGAATTCATCCTGGAGACATCCCAACTCTGCAGGCATAATCAACTGAAAAGTTGTCTTGACAGGATATTGTACACTCTACCCGATGCTCTGCAATTCTTGCCTTCACACAACTGCCTGGTGAAATGGGTGTCCATTCCAGCAACTAATTTCTGGTTTGTACAGCGTGCCCATCAAGGAGCTGTACTCGAAGCCTAACTGAAGATTCCCGCGACACCAGTGGTTGCTCTCGATCCAAAAAGACTACACCGAGGAATACTGGTTTCTACACAGAGGAATACTGGTCTCCACACATGACATTGGCCCACATGAAGAATGATTAACACTTTGCAACTTCAAATTGCTCCCCCCTGCACTGGACACCAACCGGCTCCAGGGGCGGTGCTGGCCCCATCCATGACCTGCTGGAGATGTGGACAGCCGGGAGGGTATGTCATCCTAATAGTGTGGTCATGCTAACTTCTGACTCCATACTGGGATGTCATTTGGCGGGCACTCCAACATCTGGGCACATGCACCATTCGACCTGCCATTGAACTTGCATTATTACATGACTCTGACAAAGCAGTGGGGCTGGATTCCCAGAGCAAGAGGTGGTTGCATGCCTCTTTAGCCATCACCAAGCTGGGCATCTCATACAAGTGCAAATTGACAGCTCTGCTGATGTTACCGAAATGGGCTGAGGCCCTCGATAGGCAGGCTTATGAGAGATTGATTTACAGTTTGAATGATCAGCTTGCTACATATGAAGTCATATGGGACCCTTTCCTAGAGAAGCTATGTTGATTATTCCCTCTATGACCCCTGTAAGAGCCCAATCAGAGCTCATGTTCTGTTCAAGCACAATGCCCCCAGTTCTTCCAGACAGCTTCTGATTCTTCTCACCAGACAGGGAATCATCGCCTTGTGTGATTGTCCACTGCCAGGCTCCCACAGATGGCAATATCTGACCAATAACTGCGACACTGAGGTGTAGCGGTGTAACCGGGCGCCTCCGGACGCCGCTTCCCCGTCGAGGAAAACGATCGCCAAGGGATACCCCGGGGGCACCCGAGGGATTCCTGACGTGATGACGTCCAACGTCATCCGTCAGACAAGAAAAGCCGACGAGAGCCAGGCGGTGTGCGACGGAGAAAGAGAAGCCGACGTCAAACAGAGCCGGAGAGAGGAACGCCACGGATCGCCGAGAGGGAAAGGAAACCCCGCCGTAGACGAGGAACAGCGCGAGGAGAACGGAAAGCCTTGGGCGCCTCCCGCCCCTGCTGAGGCGAAGTCGGGAGATTCCCTACAAGCCGGCCACGTCCCTGGAGGGGCGTGGCCAAGTCAGGTACGAGCGTACCGGGACTGGGGCTGGGGTTCTGGGTGGTTGGCTGGGTTTAAGGGGCTTAAGGAGGGAGGGCTGAGGTCCTGTAAGGAAGGGGAGCCCATCTGAATAGGAATACCGGTAAATAAAGAATAACTGCACCCTCCGTACCCAGACCAGTGAATAAAAGAGCAAGGGGGTCACAGAGAGGACACAACAAAAGGAAGTCACGAAAAGAAAAGTAACCCCACACTCCTCCACCTCCACAGAACCCCCTCCCCCCTTTCACTCCTTACTAACCCTTATTAAACCGTGTATAAATAAATTGCCCCACTTACCTGTCCCTTTTTTTTTCTTCTTTGTTTGGGAAAACCTGGGCCATGAATATCGGGTGAACCAGACCTCTCCCTCCGAACCGGACCAGGCCGTCCCAAGAACACCAAAGAGCCCTGAAAAGAAAAGGGAATTATTTTGTTTTTGGACTTGGAGTATAACAGTTTGGGGAACAAGTGTAGGAGGCTGGACTGGCTTGTAGTGAGTACCAAGGGGTACTTGCACCTTGCACCAGACCCAGTTATCCCTTATTAGTGTATAGGGTGTCTAGCAGCTTAGGCTGATAGATAATGGTAGCTTAGCAAAGCAGCTCAGGCTGAACTAGGAGACGTGTGAAGCTACTACAGTACCACTTAGTGTCATATGCACAATATCATAAGAAAACACAATACACAGTTATACTAAAAATAAAGGTACTTTATTTTTATGACAATATGCCAAAGTATCTTAGAGTGTACCCTCAGTGAGAGGATAGGAAATATACACAAGATATATATACACAATAGCAAAAATATGCAGTATAGTCTTAGAAAACAGTGCAAACAATGTATAGTTACAATAGGATGCAATGGGGAAACATAGGGATAGGGGCAACACAAACCATATACTCCAGAAGTGGAATGCGAACCACGAATGGACCCCAAACCTATGTGACCTTGTAGAGGGTCGCTGGGACTATTAGAAAATAGTGAGAGTTAGAAAAATAACCCTCCCCAAGACCCTGAAAAGTGAGTGCAAAGTGCACCAAAGTTCCCCTAAGGACAAAATAGTCGTGTTAGAGGGAAAATGCAAGGAAAACACAAATCAGCAATGCAACAACGATGGATTCCTGACTGAGGGTACCTGTGGAGCAAGGGGACCAAGTCCAAAAGTCACAAGCAGCTCGGAGATGGGCAGATGCCCAAGAAATGCCAGCGGTTGGTGGAAAGAAGCTCTTACTAGGCTGAAGAACTGTGAATACTGCAGGAACGACAAGGGCTAGAGACTTCCCCTTTGGAGGATGGATCCCCCACGCCTTGGAGAGTCGTGCAGAAGTGTTTTCCCGCCGAATGGACGCCAACAAGCCTAGCTACACGCAACTCGTGCGTTTGGCGTTTTTGGACGCTGCTGGGGCCCAGGAGGGACCAGGAGGTCGCAAATTGGACCTGCAGAGAGAGGGGACGTCGAGCAAGACAAAGAGCCCTCACTGAAGCAGGTAGCACCCGGAGAAGTGCCAGAAACAGGCACTACGAGGATGCGTGAAACGGTGCTCGCCGAAGTTGCACAAAGGAGTCCCACGTCGCCGGAGACCAACTTAGAAAGTCGTGCAATGCAGGTTAGAGTGCCGTGGACCCAGGCTTGGCTGTGCACGAAGGATTTCCGCCGGAAGTGCACAGGGGCCGGAGAAGCTTGCAAAGTCGCGGTTCCCAGCAATGCAGCCCAGCGAGGTGAGGCAAGGACTTACCTCCACCAAACTTGGGCTGAAGAGTCACTGGACTGTGGGGGTCACTTGGACGGTGTCGCTGGATTCGAGGGACCTCGCTCGTCGTGCTGAGAGGAGACCCAAGGGACCGGAGATGCAGCTTTTTGGTGCCTGCGGTTGCAGGGGGAAGATTCCGTCGACCCACGGGAGATTTCTTCGGAGCTTCTGGTGCAGAGAGGAGGCAGACTACCCCCACAGCATGCACAAGCAGGAAAACAGTCGAGAAGGCGGCAGGATCAGCGTTACAGAGTTGCAGTAGTCGTCTTTGCTACTATGTTGCAGGTTTGCAGGCTTCCAGCGCGGTCAGCGGTCGATTCCTTATCAGAAGGTGAAGAGGGAGATGCAGAGGAACTCGGCTGAGCTCATGCATTCGTTATCTAAAGTTTCCCCAGAGACAGAGACCCTAAATAGCCAGAAAAGAGGGTTTGGCTACCTAGGAGAGAGGAAAGGCTACTAACACCTGAAGGAGCCTATCACAAGGAGTCTCTGACGTCACCTGGTGGCACTGGCCACTCAGAGCAGTCCAGTGTGCCAGCAGCACCTCTGTTTCCAAGATGGCAGAGGTCTGGAGCACACTGGAGGAGCTCTGGACACCTCCCAGGGGAGGTGCAGGTCAGGGGAGTGGTCACTCCCCTTTCCTTTGTCCAGTTTCGCGCCAGAGCAGGGGCTAAGGGGTCCCTGAACCGGTGTAGACTGGCTTATGCAGAATTGGGCACATCTGTGCCCAAGAAAGCATTTCCAGAGGCTGGGGGAGGCTACTCCTCCCCTGCCTTCACACCATTTTCCAAAGGGAGAGGGTGTCACACCCTCTCTCAGAGGAAGTTCTTTGTTCTGCCATCCTGGGCCAGGCCTGGCTGGACCCCAGGAGGGCAGATGCCTGTCTGAGGGGTTGGCAGCAGCAGCAGCTGCAGTGAAACCCCAGGAAGGGCAGTTTGGCAGTACCAGGGTCTGTGCTACAGACCACTGGGATCATGGAATTGTACCAACAATGCCAGGATGGCATAGAGGGGGCAATTCCATGATCATAGACATGTTACATGGCCATATTCGGAGTTACCATGGTGAAGCTACATATAGGTAGTGACCTATATGTAGTGCACGCGTGTAATGGTGTCCCCGCACTCACAAAGTTCAGGGAATTGGCTCTGAACAATGTGGGGGCACCTTGGCTAGTGCCAGGGTGCCCTCACACTAAGTAACTTTGCACCTAACCTTTACCAGGTAAAGGTTAGACATATAGGTGACTTATAAGTTACTTAAGTGCAGTGTAAAATGGCTGTGAAATAACGTGGACGTTATTTCACTCAGGCTGCTGTGGCAGGCCTGTGTAAGAATTGTCAGAGCTCCCTATGGGTGGCAAAAGAAATGCTGCAGCCCATAGGGATCTCCTGGAACCCCAATACCCTGGGTACCTCAGTACCATATACTAGGGAATTATAAGGGTGTTCCAGTAAGCCAATGTAAATTGGTAAAATTGGTCACTAGCCTGTTAGTGACAATTTGAAAGTAATGAGAGAGCATAACCACTGAGGTTCTGGTTAGCAGAGCCTCAGTGAGACAGTTAGGCACCACACAGGGAACATATACATGCACACCTATGAGCACTGGGGCCCTGTGTGACAGGGTCCCAGTGACACATACATATAGGCCACAAACCTATGAGCACTGGGGTCCTGACTAGCAGGATCCCAGTGACACATAACAACCATCCTGAAAACATAGTGTTTTCACTATGAGCACTGAGGCCTGGCTATCAGGATCCCAGTGAGACAGTGAAAACAGTGACAAACACCCTGACATACACTCACAAACAGGCCAAAAGTGGGGGTAACAAGGCTAGAAAGAGGCTACCTTCTCACACAACCCCCCCCCAAACGAAGGACAATAAGGCTAACCTTGGCCAGTTGAGACTTTATTGTCTAAGTGGTGATAAGTAGAGAGTAGCTCTGCAATAGACTGGTTACTCCCTTTATCATCCACTATATGGTTACTTCCCTGTGGGGATGTAAACCACCCTGTTTGAAGTTTTTTAGCTAAGCAACAATGTGAAGATGTATTTTCAGAGTTTCTATCAGTAAGTTTTAGTTTAGAGCAGTGGGAATTGTCCACTGAACCTATTTGTAGTGATGGAAATGCCAGACAGGGATGCTGTCTCAGAAAAGCCATAGCTGGGCAAAAACTTTGTCCATCTGGCTGGAAGAGAGAACAGGGATGCTGTTTCTCTTGAGTTGGAGCAGGGCAGGGATGCTGTCCTATCAGCTCCACACTAGGGCAGGGATGCTGTCCTAAGTGTTGTGAGGCAGTGCAGAGTTTCTGCACTAAAGTTTCTCTGGGAGGGTTGGAGGGATGCTCCATGTTAACTAAAATGGTGCTCTTTTTCTCACCAATGTTAGTTATCCCACAGAGAGGTACTTCTACCTCAGGGAGTCCAGCTTTGCCAGCTGATGATTCCCTTGGAACAGGTGCCACCCCAGGAGAGGTTTCTCCCACCACAGGAATAGTATCCTGAATGGTAGGGTGGTTAGGGGATACTGTGATACCCTTTTTACCTGTTGAAGGAGAGGGATCCTGAGTTTTCAGGCCTTCTCTCCTTTGCTTTTTCATTTCACTTGAAATGAGAGGGAACAATTCCTCAGGGATGCCCAGCATGGCTGCATGGGCATAAAACTCTACATCAGCCCAACCTGAGGCCTCTAGGTCATTACCTAAGAGACAGTCTACAGGTAAGCTAGGTGATACCACCACCTGCTTAGGGCCAGTAACTCCACCCCAACTAAACTGAATTATAGCTAAGGGAAGAAACTTAGTGGAGTTATGGACATCAATAATCTTATACTGTTGTCCAATGATGTGTTGTTCAGGAGGCACTAGGTTTTCAGTCACCAAAGTGAAACTGGCACCTGTGTCCCTGTAGGCCAAGGCCTCAACACCATTTATTGAAACTGTCTGCCTGTACTTATCCATTGTAAGGGGACAAGCAGCCAGTGTGGCAAGGCCAATGCCACTAGGTGTGACAGAAACTGTCTTGGGACTGATTACATCAGTTTCCACTATGGACCCATAAGTGAACCCAACTACACCCTTTGCTTGACTGTTGCCAGCAGTCCCACCACTAGTACCACTACTGCTAGGGGCACTAGAGCTTGATGTATTAGTGGTGGTAGGCTCAGGGGGTTTACCTGGACAGGACTTATCCCCTGGCCTATGGCCTCTGTTTTTACACACAAAGCACCAAGGCTTTTTAATGTGTGCAGGTTGGGAAGAAGAGGAAGAATTTGTTTTATCCCCACCCTCTGAAGAATGTTTAAGATTTGAAGTGGGATCTTTGGTTTTACCTTTATCCCCATGCTTATCTTGAGATTTTTCACCATCTTTCTTCTTATTGCCATCTTTGTCACCCCCTGTATGAACTTTTCTGTTCACCCTTGTTCTGACCCATTTGTCTGCCTTCTTTCCCAATTCTTGGGGAGAGGTCAGATCAGAGTCTACCAGGTACTGGTGCAACAAATCAGACACACAATTATTAAGTATATGCTCTCTCAGGATTGTGTTATACAGGCTTTCATAATCAGTAACTTTACTGCCATGTAACCACCCCTCCAAGGCCTTCACTGAATGGTCAATGAAATCAACCCAGTCTTGTGAAGACTCCTTTTTGGTCTCTCTGAACTTTATCCTGTACTGTTCAGTGGTTAAGCCATAACCATCCAGGAGTGCATTCTTAAGAACTGTAAAATTATTGGCATCACTTTCTTTCACAGTAAGGAGTCTATCCCTACCCTTTCCACTAAATGATAGCCATAGGATAGCAGCCCACTGCCTTTGAGGGACATCCTGTACAACACAGGCCCTCTCAAGTGCAGCAAACCACTTGTTAATGTCATCCCCCTCCTTATAAGGGGGAACTATCTTGTGCAGATTCCTGGAATCATGCTCTTTTGCAGGATGACTATGGGGAATACTGCTGCTGCCACCATGGGTATCTAAACCCAACTTCTGTCTTTCCTTCTCTAATTCTAAAGACTGTCTATCCAAATCCAGCTGTTGCTTCTTGAGCTTCAGTCTGGTTTGCTCCACTCTCAATCTATTGAGCTCCCTTTCTAACAATCTGTCATCAGGGTGGGTGGGAGGGACATTTCTAGATACAGAGGTATGATGGGAATGAACAGAAGGAGACCTGTCCCTTACAAGGGGCACCCTAACAGCTTGGCTACCAGCATAATGTGAGAGCACATCATCAGTATGGTGTGATTCAACCTCTGTACCAACTATGCTAGACTGTCTAGTAATGGGCAGGCTGAGAAGTTTCTTTCCTGAACCTTTTCCTGGGGGAGTCCCTGGATCAGATTGAGAACCATTAGCTACTTTTTCTACAGATTGGGCACTTATGGCCTTATCCTGTACTCTAAGCATATTAATTAACAGTTCTAAGGAAGGATTCTTCCCTACACTCAAACCTCTCTCTATGCAGAGACTCCTTGCTCCTTTCCAGCTAAGGTGATCATATGCAAGTTTGGACAGTTCAACTTTTTGGCCTGAGCCAGACATTTTTAGAGAGAGTTAAAGTGATAGACAAAGAGAAAAAAGTTTTCAGAACTTTTTGGAAAGACAGAAAAAAACTTTTTAAACTTTTAAGAACTTTTTGAAAGTTTAGAAGTACTTTTCAGCACTTAGAAAAGAGTGAAAAGAGGAAATGCAAAACTTTTTGGCTATGTGTATATACACTGACCTTGTTTTGTATATTTTTCTCTTATGAAAAGTACAATGACAAGAGTGGTAAGTAGTCTCAAAGCACTTATCCCACCGCTGCACAACCAATGTAGGAGGCTGGACTGGCTTGTAGTGAGTACCAAGGGGTACTTGCACCTTGCACCAGACCCAGTTATCCCTTATTAGTGTATAGGGTGTCTAGCAGCTTAGGCTGATAGATAATGGTAGCTTAGCAAAGCAGCTCAGGCTGAACTAGGAGACGTGTGAAGCTACTACAGTACCACTTAGTGTCATATGCACAATATCATAAGAAAACACAATACACAGTTATACTAAAAATAAAGGTACTTTATTTTTATGACAATATGCCAAAGTATCTTAGAGTGTACCCTCAGTGAGAGGATAGGAAATATACACAAGATATATATACACAATAGCAAAAATATGCAGTATAGTCTTAGAAAACAGTGCAAACAATGTATAGTTACAATAGGATGCAATGGGGAAACATAGGGATAGGGGCAACACAAACCATATACTCCAGAAGTGGAATGCGAACCACGAATGGACCCCAAACCTATGTGACCTTGTAGAGGGTCGCTGGGACTATTAGAAAATAGTGAGAGTTAGAAAAATAACCCTCCCCAAGACCCTGAAAAGTGAGTGCAAAGTGCACCAAAGTTCCCCTAAGGACAAAATAGTCGTGTTAGAGGGAAAATGCAAGGAAAACACAAATCAGCAATGCAACAACGATGGATTCCTGACTGAGGGTACCTGTGGAGCAAGGGGACCAAGTCCAAAAGTCACAAGCAGCTCGGAGATGGGCAGATGCCCAAGAAATGCCAGCGGTTGGTGGAAAGAAGCTCTTACTAGGCTGAAGAACTGTGAATACTGCAGGAACGACAAGGGCTAGAGACTTCCCCTTTGGAGGATGGATCCCCCACGCCTTGGAGAGTCGTGCAGAAGTGTTTTCCCGCCGAATGGACGCCAACAAGCCTTGCTACACGCAACTCGTGCGTTTGGCGTTTTTGGACGCTGCTGGGGCCCAGGAGGGACCAGGAGGTCGCAAATTGGACCTGCAGAGAGAGGGGACGTCGAGCAAGACAAAGAGCCCTCACTGAAGCAGGTAGCACCCGGAGAAGTGCCAGAAACAGGCACTACGAGGATGCATGAAACGGTGCTCGCCGAAGTTGCACAAAGGAGTCCCACGTCGCCGGAGACCAACTTAGAAAGTCGTGCAATGCAGGTTAGAGTGCCGTGGACCCAGGCTTGGCTGTGCACGAAGGATTTCCGCCGGAAGTGCACAGGGGCCGGAGAAGCTTGCAAAGTCGCGGTTCCCAGCAATGCAGCCCAGCGAGGTGAGGCAAGGACTTACCTCCACCAAACTTGGGCTGAAGAGTCACTGGACTGTGGGGGTCACTTGGACGGTGTCGCTGGATTCGAGGGACCTCGCTCGTCGTGCTGAGAGGAGACCCAAGGGACCGGAGATGCAGCTTTTTGGTGCCTGCGGTTGCAGGGGGAAGATTCCGTCGACGCACGGGAGATTTCTTCGGAGCTTCTGGTGCAGAGAGGAGGCAGACTACCCCCACAGCATGCACAAGCAGGAAAACAGTCGAGAAGGCGGCAGGATCAGCGTTACAGAGTTGCAGTAGTCGTCTTTGCTACTATGTTGCAGGTTTGCAGGCTTCCAGCGCGGTCAGCGGTCGATTCCTTATCAGAAGGTGAAGAGGGAGATGCAGAGGAACTCGGCTGAGCTCATGCATTCGTTATCTAAAGTTTCCCCAGAGACAGAGACCCTAAATAGCCAGAAAAGAGGGTTTGGCTACCTAGGAGAGAGGAAAGGCTACTAACACCTGAAGGAGCCTATCACAAGGAGTCTCTGACGTCACCTGGTGGCACTGGCCACTCAGAGCAGTCCAGTGTGCCAGCAGCACCTCTGTTTCCAAGATGGCAGAGGTCTGGAGCACACTGGAGGAGCTCTGGACACCTCCCAGGGGAGGTGCAGGTCAGGGGAGTGGTCACTCCCCTTTCCTTTGTCCAGTTTCGCGCCAGAGCAGGGGCTAAGGGGTCCCTGAACCGGTGTAGACTGGCTTATGCAGAATTGGGCACATCTGTGCCCAAGAAAGCATTTCCAGAGGCTGGGGGAGGCTACTCCTCCCCTGCCTTCACACCATTTTCCAAAGGGAGAGGGTGTCACACCCTCTCTCAGAGGAAGTTCTTTGTTCTGCCATCCTGGGCCAGGCCTGGCTGGACCCCAGGAGGGCAGATGCCTGTCTGAGGGGTTGGCAGCAGCAGCAGCTGCAGTGAAACCCCAGGAAGGGCAGTTTGGCAGTACCAGGGTCTGTGCTACAGACCACTGGGATCATGGAATTGTACCAACAATGCCAGGATGGCATAGAGGGGGCAATTCCATGATCATAGACATGTTACATGGCCATATTCGGAGTTACCATGGTGAAGCTACATATAGGTAGTGACCTATATGTAGTGCACGCGTGTAATGGTGTCCCCGCACTCACAAAGTTCAGGGAATTGGCTCTGAACAATGTGGGGGCACCTTGGCTAGTGCCAGGGTGCCCTCACACTAAGTAACTTTGCACCTAACCTTTACCAGGTAAAGGTTAGACATATAGGTGACTTATAAGTTACTTAAGTGCAGTGTAAAATGGCTGTGAAATAACGTGGACGTTATTTCACTCAGGCTGCTGTGGCAGGCCTGTGTAAGAATTGTCAGAGCTCCCTATGGGTGGCAAAAGAAATGCTGCAGCCCATAGGGATCTCCTGGAACCCCAATACCCTGGGTACCTCAGTACCATATACTAGGGAATTATAAGGGTGTTCCAGTAAGCCAATGTAAATTGGTAAAATTGGTCACTAGCCTGTTAGTGACAATTTGAAAGTAATGAGAGAGCATAACCACTGAGGTTCTGGTTAGCAGAGCCTCAGTGAGACAGTTAGGCACCACACAGGGAACATATACATGCACACCTATGAGCACTGGGGCCCTGTGTGACAGGGTCCCAGTGACACATACATATAGGCCACAAACCTATGAGCACTGGGGTCCTGACTAGCAGGATCCCAGTGACACATAACAACCATCCTGAAAACATAGTGTTTTCACTATGAGCACTGAGGCCTGGCTATCAGGATCCCAGTGAGACAGTGAAAACAGTGACAAACACCCTGACATACACTCACAAACAGGCCAAAAGTGGGGGTAACAAGGCTAGAAAGAGGCTACCTTCTCACACAACCCCCCCCCAAACGAAGGACAATAAGGCTAACCTTGGCCAGTTGAGACTTTATTGTCTAAGTGGTGATAAGTAGAGAGTAGCTCTGCAATAGACTGGTTACTCCCTTTATCATCCACTATATGGTTACTTCCCTGTGGGGATGTAAACCACCCTGTTTGAAGTTTTTTAGCTAAGCAACAATGTGAAGATGTATTTTCAGAGTTTCTATCAGTAAGTTTTAGTTTAGAGCAGTGGGAATTGTCCACTGAACCTATTTGTAGTGATGGAAATGCCAGACAGGGATGCTGTCTCAGAAAAGCCATAGCTGGGCAAAAACTTTGTCCATCTGGCTGGAAGAGAGAACAGGGATGCTGTTTCTCTTGAGTTGGAGCAGGGCAGGGATGCTGTCCTATCAGCTCCACACTAGGGCAGGGATGCTGTCCTAAGTGTTGTGAGGCAGTGCAGAGTTTCTGCACTAAAGTTTCTCTGGGAGGGTTGGAGGGATGCTCCATGTTAACTAAAATGGTGCTCTTTTTCTCACCAATGTTAGTTATCCCACAGAGAGGTACTTCTACCTCAGGGAGTCCAGCTTTGCCAGCTGATGATTCCCTTGGAACAGGTGCCACCCCAGGAGAGGTTTCTCCCACCACAGGAATAGTATCCTGAATGGTAGGGTGGTTAGGGGATACTGTGATACCCTTTTTACCTGTTGAAGGAGAGGGATCCTGAGTTTTCAGGCCTTCTCTCCTTTGCTTTTTCATTTCACTTGAAATGAGAGGGAACAATTCCTCAGGGATGCCCAGCATGGCTGCATGGGCATAAAACTCTACATCAGCCCAACCTGAGGCCTCTAGGTCATTACCTAAGAGACAGTCTACAGGTAAGCTAGGTGATACCACCACCTGCTTAGGGCCAGTAACTCCACCCCAACTAAACTGAATTATAGCTAAGGGAAGAAACTTAGTGGAGTTATGGACATCAATAATCTTATACTGTTGTCCAATGATGTGTTGTTCAGGAGGCACTAGGTTTTCAGTCACCAAAGTGAAACTGGCACCTGTGTCCCTGTAGGCCAAGGCCTCAACACCATTTATTGAAACTGTCTGCCTGTACTTATCCATTGTAAGGGGACAAGCAGCCAGTGTGGCAAGGCCAATGCCACTAGGTGTGACAGAAACTGTCTTGGGACTGATTACATCAGTTTCCACTATGGACCCATAAGTGAACCCAACTACACCCTTTGCTTGACTGTTGCCAGCAGTCCCACCACTAGTACCACTACTGCTAGGGGCACTAGAGCTTGATGTATTAGTGGTGGTAGGCTCAGGGGGTTTACCTGGACAGGACTTATCCCCTGGCCTATGGCCTCTGTTTTTACACACAAAGCACCAAGGCTTTTTAATGTGTGCAGGTTGGGAAGAAGAGGAAGAATTTGTTTTATCCCCACCCTCTGAAGAATGTTTAAGATTTGAAGTGGGATCTTTGGTTTTACCTTTATCCCCATGCTTATCTTGAGATTTTTCACCATCTTTCTTCTTATTGCCATCTTTGTCACCCCCTGTATGAACTTTTCTGTTCACCCTTGTTCTGACCCATTTGTCTGCCTTCTTTCCCAATTCTTGGGGAGAGGTCAGATCAGAGTCTACCAGGTACTGGTGCAACAAATCAGACACACAATTATTAAGTATATGCTCTCTCAGGATTGTGTTATACAGGCTTTCATAATCAGTAACTTTACTGCCATGTAACCACCCCTCCAAGGCCTTCACTGAATGGTCAATGAAATCAACCCAGTCTTGTGAAGACTCCTTTTTGGTCTCTCTGAACTTTATCCTGTACTGTTCAGTGGTTAAGCCATAACCATCCAGGAGTGCATTCTTAAGAACTGTAAAATTATTGGCATCACTTTCTTTCACAGTAAGGAGTCTATCCCTACCCTTTCCACTAAATGATAGCCATAGGATAGCAGCCCACTGCCTTTGAGGGACATCCTGTACAACACAGGCCCTCTCAAGTGCAGCAAACCACTTGTTAATGTCATCCCCCTCCTTATAAGGGGGAACTATCTTGTGCAGATTCCTGGAATCATGCTCTTTTGCAGGATGACTATGGGGAATACTGCTGCTGCCACCATGGGTATCTAAACCCAACTTCTGTCTTTCCTTCTCTAATTCTAAAGACTGTCTATCCAAATCCAGCTGTTGCTTCTTGAGCTTCAGTCTGGTTTGCTCCACTCTCAATCTATTGAGCTCCCTTTCTAACAATCTGTCATCAGGGTGGGTGGGAGGGACATTTCTAGATACAGAGGTATGATGGGAATGAACAGAAGGAGACCTGTCCCTTACAAGGGGCACCCTAACAGCTTGGCTACCAGCATAATGTGAGAGCACATCATCAGTATGGTGTGATTCAACCTCTGTACCAACTATGCTAGACTGTCTAGTAATGGGCAGGCTGAGAAGTTTCTTTCCTGAACCGTTTCCTGGGGGAGTCCCTGGATCAGATTGAGAACCATTAGCTACTTTTTCTACAGATTGGGCACTTATGGCCTTATCCTGTACTCTAAGCATATTAATTAACAGTTCTAAGGAAGGATTCTTCCCTACACTCAAACCTCTCTCTATGCAGAGACTCCTTGCTCCTTTCCAGCTAAGGTGATCATATGCAAGTTTGGACAGTTCAACTTTTTGGCCTGTGCCAGACATTTTTAGAGAGAGTTAAAGTGATAGACAAAGAGAAAAAAGTTTTCAGAACTTTTTGGAAAGACAGAAAAAAACTTTTTAAACTTTTAAGAACTTTTTGAAAGTTTAGAAGTACTTTTCAGCACTTAGAAAAGAGTGAAAAGAGGAAATGCAAAACTTTTTGGCTATGTGTATATACACTGACCTTGTTTTGTATATTTTTCTCTTATGAAAAGTACAATGACAAGAGTGGTAAGTAGTCTCAAAGCACTTATCCCACCGCTGCACAACCAATGTAGGAGGCTGGACTGGCTTGTAGTGAGTACCAAGGGGTACTTGCACCTTGCACCAGACCCAGTTATCCCTTATTAGTGTATAGGGTGTCTAGCAGCTTAGGCTGATAGATAATGGTAGCTTAGCAAAGCAGCTCAGGCTGAACTAGGAGACGTGTGAAGCTACTACAGTACCACTTAGTGTCATATGCACAATATCATAAGAAAACACAATACACAGTTATACTAAAAATAAAGGTACTTTATTTTTATGACAATATGCCAAAGTATCTTAGAGTGTACCCTCAGTGAGAGGATAGGAAATATACACAAGATATATATACACAATAGCAAAAATATGCAGTATAGTCTTAGAAAACAGTGCAAACAATGTATAGTTACAATAGGATGCAATGGGGAAACATAGGGATAGGGGCAACACAAACCATATACTCCAGAAGTGGAATGCGAACCACGAATGGACCCCAAACCTATGTGACCTTGTAGAGGGTCGCTGGGACTATTAGAAAATAGTGAGAGTTAGAAAAATAACCCTCCCCAAGACCCTGAAAAGTGAGTGCAAAGTGCACCAAAGTTCCCCTAAGGACAAAATAGTCGTGTTAGAGGGAAAATGCAAGGAAAACACAAATCAGCAATGCAACAACGATGGATTCCTGACTGAGGGTACCTGTGGAGCAAGGGGACCAAGTCCAAAAGTCACAAGCAGCTCGGAGATGGGCAGATGCCCAAGAAATGCCAGCGGTTGGTGGAAAGAAGCTCTTACTAGGCTGAAGAACTGTGAATACTGCAGGAACGACAAGGGCTAGAGACTTCCCCTTTGGAGGATGGATCCCCCACGCCTTGGAGAGTCGTGCAGAAGTGTTTTCCCGCCGAATGGACGCCAACAAGCCTTGCTACACGCAACTCGTGCGTTTGGCGTTTTTGGACGCTGCTGGGGCCCAGGAGGGACCAGGAGGTCGCAAATTGGACCTGCAGAGAGAGGGGACGTCGAGCAAGACAAAGAGCCCTCACTGAAGCAGGTAGCACCCGGAGAAGTGCCAGAAACAGGCACTACGAGGATGCATGAAACGGTGCTCGCCGAAGTTGCACAAAGGAGTCCCACGTCGCCGGAGACCAACTTAGAAAGTCGTGCAATGCAGGTTAGAGTGCCGTGGACCCAGGCTTGGCTGTGCACGAAGGATTTCCGCCGGAAGTGCACAGGGGCCGGAGAAGCTTGCAAAGTCGCGGTTCCCAGCAATGCAGCCCAGCGAGGTGAGGCAAGGACTTACCTCCACCAAACTTGGGCTGAAGAGTCACTGGACTGTGGGGGTCACTTGGACGGTGTCGCTGGATTCGAGGGACCTCGCTCGTCGTGCTGAGAGGAGACCCAAGGGACCGGAGATGCAGCTTTTTGGTGCCTGCGGTTGCAGGGGGAAGATTCCGTCGACCCACGGGAGATTTCTTCGGAGCTTCTGGTGCAGAGAGGAGGCAGACTACCCCCACAGCATGCACAAGCAGGAAAACAGTCGAGAAGGCGGCAGGATCAGCGTTACAGAGTTGCAGTAGTCGTCTTTGCTACTATGTTGCAGGTTTGCAGGCTTCCAGCGCGGGTCAGCGGTCGATTCCTTATCAGAAGGTGAAGAGGGAGATGCAGAGGAACTCGGCTGAGCTCATGCATTCGTTATCTAAAGTTTCCCCAGAGACAGAGACCCTAAATAGCCAGAAAAGAGGGTTTGGCTACCTAGGAGAGAGGAAAGGCTACTAACACCTGAAGGAGCCTATCACAAGGAGTCTCTGACGTCACCTGGTGGCACTGGCCACTCAGAGCAGTCCAGTGTGCCAGCAGCACCTCTGTTTCCAAGATGGCAGAGGTCTGGAGCACACTGGAGGAGCTCTGGACACCTCCCAGGGGAGGTGCAGGTCAGGGGAGTGGTCACTCCCCTTTCCTTTGTCCAGTTTCGCGCCAGAGCAGGGGCTAAGGGGTCCCTGAACCGGTGTAGACTGGCTTATGCAGAATTGGGCACATCTGTGCCCAAGAAAGCATTTCCAGAGGCTGGGGGAGGCTACTCCTCCCCTGCCTTCACACCATTTTCCAAAGGGAGAGGGTGTCACACCCTCTCTCAGAGGAAGTTCTTTGTTCTGCCATCCTGGGCCAGGCCTGGCTGGACCCCAGGAGGGCAGATGCCTGTCTGAGGGGTTGGCAGCAGCAGCAGCTGCAGTGAAACCCCAGGAAGGGCAGTTTGGCAGTACCAGGGTCTGTGCTACAGACCACTGGGATCATGGAATTGTACCAACAATGCCAGGATGGCATAGAGGGGGCAATTCCATGATCATAGACATGTTACATGGCCATATTCGGAGTTACCATGGTGAAGCTACATATAGGTAGTGACCTATATGTAGTGCACGCGTGTAATGGTGTCCCCGCACTCACAAAGTTCAGGGAATTGGCTCTGAACAATGTGGGGGCACCTTGGCTAGTGCCAGGGTGCCCTCACACTAAGTAACTTTGCACCTAACCTTTACCAGGTAAAGGTTAGACATATAGGTGACTTATAAGTTACTTAAGTGCAGTGTAAAATGGCTGTGAAATAACGTGGACGTTATTTCACTCAGGCTGCTGTGGCAGGCCTGTGTAAGAATTGTCAGAGCTCCCTATGGGTGGCAAAAGAAATGCTGCAGCCCATAGGGATCTCCTGGAACCCCAATACCCTGGGTACCTCAGTACCATATACTAGGGAATTATAAGGGTGTTCCAGTAAGCCAATGTAAATTGGTAAAATTGGTCACTAGCCTGTTAGTGACAATTTGAAAGTAATGAGAGAGCATAACCACTGAGGTTCTGGTTAGCAGAGCCTCAGTGAGACAGTTAGGCACCACACAGGGAACATATACATGCACACCTATGAGCACTGGGGCCCTGTGTGACAGGGTCCCAGTGACACATACATATAGGCCACAAACCTATGAGCACTGGGGTCCTGACTAGCAGGATCCCAGTGACACATAACAACCATCCTGAAAACATAGTGTTTTCACTATGAGCACTGAGGCCTGGCTATCAGGATCCCAGTGAGACAGTGAAAACAGTGACAAACACCCTGACATACACTCACAAACAGGCCAAAAGTGGGGGTAACAAGGCTAGAAAGAGGCTACCTTCTCACAACAAGTTAGTGCTATAAATCCCAAACGAGCAAGAAAATAAACATACTACACCCTTAAGTGCTGCGTCTGTCACCTCCTTCCAATAATCTCGTGACTCGGGAAAAAGTGCCCGCCACAGTGGTGTCAGAAGTGGGATATTGGAAGAGGCGACCGAGACTTTCCAACCATGGAGGAGAAGTGTACCCTATCCGATATGATGCAACAGTTGGCCTCCGGACAACGACACCTGCAATTAGTGTGAGAAGAGCAACAAAAAGAGGCCAAATTGGAAAGAGAGGCACTACAAAATGCCCTTAAGAGTCAGGCCACTATAATGGCCAACAACCAGTTGAGTTCATGAGACCGCCATTAAGAATCTCACAGATACCATCGCTGCTACCCGCGTACACCCGAATGTGCCCAGTTCGGTCTTACAACGATATCAAGAAGGTGAAGACTCCGATGCCTTTTTCACCAATTTTGAACGAGTTGCTACTTCCGCTACTTGGCCTCAGGAACGATGGGGCCAATATATCGCCCCCTTATTGACGGGGACTCTCCAAGCCGCCTATCAAGCGGTAAACCCCGGTGGAATAACCCCCTATAAGGATATTAAAACAGAGCATCTTTAGAACGGGTGGGTTTTGATTCTGAACATTATCGCGCCCGGTTTTAGGATAGAAGCCAAGTGGGGACCCAACGAAAATCCCCGGGCCCTATATTTTAGGATCAAAGATCTGGGTCTCAAAATGGTTTGGGCCCCATAGGGACAAATCCGGGAAGACATTATTGAGATCGTGCTCTTAGAGCCAATACATGGAGGCGCTGCCTCCGTCCACGCGCAACTGGATCAAACAACATCCAAACCCAGATACCAATGCTACTATCGAGTTGGCCTGCGCCTTTCATCGCTCCCCTTGAGTATCAAAGTAACCCCCCCCCGGTCAACACCTAATCCCCTGCGTCTGGGTTCGGGAACATCCTCGACAGGGGGGACGAAGAATCAATGAGGACATAGGGAAAACCCGGGGGACTGGACAGGCCCTACATACAACAACCTCAGTGGTTCAGTTGCGGGGAATGGGGCCACATAGCTCGAGGTTGCCCCTGAAAACAGAAAAACCGGAACCCATGGAAATAGGGGTTACTAGGGAAGAGTCTTTTATACAGGGAGAAGAGACACCCCTTATAAAAAGAGACTGATTATCAATGGGGAAAAGCACAGTGGCCCTCATCGATTCAGGTTGTAGCCAATCTGTGGCCCGGGCCGGGTTTGTTCAATGCCCATGACTGTACTTCGGGACTCACGGTATCAATCTGTTGTATCCATGGGAGAAACCAGAGAATAATCCCCTAATCTGGACAACCCTCACCTGGGGAGGAAAAGAAATACCCATAAGAAGGGGTTAGTAGAGCAACTGGTTGAAGAAGCTATCATAGGAACTGACTTTTCGGAATTCCCACAACTCCTAGACAGCCTCAGACAGCTCGAAGAAACTAACAACTGGTGGAAAGATGCTCCTTTCTCCAGTGTGCCTCTATCACCTCCGAGGGTACGACCTAAACTCTCCCGGAAGGAGAAAAAGAATAATGAAGAAAGCCTATACTCAAGACCTCTCCAGCACGCCCCGGGTAATTACAACAGGTCCTCGCCCTCACTGCCCTTCCCAGCTTCCGGACTTCTCAAAGAGAAGACCCCACTTTGATTCATGCATGGAAAAGTGCACGGCCACGGAAACCTCAGGATAAGGGTCCCCTCGTTCACCGTAGATAAGGACCTATTATACCGAGTCACATACAAAGACCAAGACGAAAAGAAACAGTTGATAGTTCCAGAACCTTACAGACAACAAGTTCTACATTTAGCACACAGCCAGCCGGGGGGTGGGCACTATGGGAGGGAGAAAACCGAGGAGTATTTGTTGAGAAAATTTTACTGGCCAGGGGTATTTTCCCAGATTAGGAAGTTCTGTCAACAATGTCCGAAATGCCAATTGATTGACCCAGGCTCACGGAGAAAAGCCCCTTTACAACCCCTCCCCATCATTGATGTGCCCTTCTCCAGAATAGGGATGGACCTCGTTGGCCCTCTTCTACCCTCGTCGAGAGGCTATCGTTATATATTGGTATTAGTGGATTACGCCACAAGATACCCTGAGGCTATTCCCCTCTCTAGTATTAACACCAAGAGTGTTGCACACGCCATGATAGGGTTCTTTTCACGGATTGGGTTTCCTCGAGAAATCCTAACGGACCAAGGGACCCAATTTATGTCCAACCTGATGACACAAATATGTCAGCTATTGGGGATCAAACAGTTACGGACGTCGGTCTATCATCCACAAACCGACGGTTTAGTGGAGAGATACAACCGAACCCTCAAAACACTACTAAAAAAAGCTATCTCGGAGACAGGTAAGGACTGGGATAGGAAACTCCCCTTAGTATTATACGCAATCAGGACACACGAACAAGCCTCTACGGGCCATAGTCCGTTTGAACTGTTGTTTGGGCGACAACCACGCACCCTACTAGACATGGCCGCTGAGATGTGGGAAGAAGAAGACGGGGGAAAAAAACATTCTAAAATACGCACGTGAGTTAAAAACCCAACGGCATACAGTATGGGAAAACGTAAGGGAAAACATGGAGAGGGCCCAAGACAAGCAGAAAAGGAATTATGATCGGAATACCCAATTGAGGTCCTTTTCCCTAGGAGATAAAGTGCTAGTTCTTCTTCCCAGTTCCGATAACAAATTGTTGGCCAAATGGCAGGGACCCTACACCGTAACAGGACTAGTAACTCCTGTAACTTATAAAATTCAGCTTAACGATACCCCCCCTAGGTCCCAGATCTTCCATGTTAACTTATTAAAAAGATGGGAAGAACCCCCGAACGACCCAAGGCACGGCTGCCTAATTAATACCGTTAAGGAACTAGAGATAGGGTGGTGTCCCACTGATCCCCCTGGCGAGAGGGAGATTCCTCTCATTAGTACAGAGATCTCGATTCACCAAAATAGACAGTTGAAGAATCTCTTCGATAAACACGTTCGGGTATTCTCCTCGATACCCGGTAGGACACGATTGGTACATCATCACATCCTCACACCACCTGGGAAGACCGTGCGACTAAAGCCTTATCGTATCCCTGAAGCTAGGAAAACCCTCGTAGAAAACGAAATCGAGAAGATGCTAGATCTAGATATCGTGGAACCTTCCCACAGCCCCTGGTGTTCGCCCGTGGTGTTGGTGCCCAAACCTGATGGGTCTATACGTTTCTGTATTGACTTTAGACAGGTCAATTCCATATCACAATTTGACACCTATCCCCTTCCAAGGATAGATGAGCTCTTAGAAAGATTGGGGAAAGCAAAATACATGTCTACCCTTGACTTGACCAAGGGATATTGGCAGATCCCATTGGGTCCCAAAGACAAAGAAAAGACGGCTTTCGCTACCCCCTCCGGATTGTATCACTTTAAGGTTCTCCCTTTCGGGTTACATGGCGCCCCCACCACCTTCCAACGTCTCATGGATACCATATTACGACCTCATACCAGATACGCGGCGGCCTATCTGGATGACATCGTTATTTTCAGTGAGACCTGGGAAGACCATGTGGCCCACATAGATCACATCTTCTCGGCTTTAGGGAAGGCTGGACTGACAGCCAACCCCGCAAAGAGCCGGCTGGCTTTTAGGGAGATCTCCTACCTGGGTTATCACATTAGCAACGGTATACTTCGACCCCAAAAGAACAAAATCGAAGCCATCCTACACACCAATGCTCCCACCACGAAGAAGGGAATTCGTTCCTTTTTAGGTCTAGTGGGGTACTATCGAAGGTTCATTCCCCACTATTCCAGTTTGGTGGCCCCCCTAACCAATCTTTTAAGAAAAGGACAGCCCAACAACATCCCACAACTAGACCCGACTCAACTTCATAGTTATCATACCTTGCAAAGGTATCTCACTACTCAACCGGTACTGAAATGTCCTGAGTTTGACAAACCCTTTCATCTCCAAACGGATGCCTCCGATGTGGGGGTCGGGGCCGTTCTTTTTCAAAAGGATGAAGATGGAGTGAACCATCCCGTCGTCTTTATTAGCCGTAAGCTATTTCCCAGGGAGCAAAAATACCCCATTAGAGAGCGCGAATGTCTTGCCATTAAGTGGGCTATCGAAAGTCTCCAATACTATCTTTTGGGCAGACCTTTCCTACTGTATACGGACCATGCACCCCTTACGTGGCTCTCAAGATACAAGAATACCAACAATCGTATATTGAGATGGTTCATCGAACTCCAACCTTTCTCCTTCCAGGTTTGCCACCTCCCTGGTGACCTTATGGGCCAGGCTGACTTTTTGTCCCGGTTTCCGGATCTGGTGGGGCTCGATCAGCCCCATTCATGTGAGGGGATGTGTAACCGGGCGCCTCCGGACGCCGCTTCCCCGTCGAGGAAAACGATCGCCAAGGGATACCCCGGGGGCACCCGAGGGATTCCTGACGTGATGACGTCCAACGTCATCCGTCAGACAAGAACAGCCGACGAGAGCCAAGCGGTGTGCGACGGAGAAACAGAAGCCGACGTCAAACAGAGCCAGAGAGAGGAACGCCACGGATCGCCGAGAGGGAAAGGAAACCCCGCCATAGACGAGGAACAGCGCGAGGAGAACGGAAAGCCTTGGGCGCCTCTCGCCCCTGCTGAGGCGAAGTCGGGAGATTCCCTACAAGCCGGCCACGTCCCTGGAGGGGCGTGGCCAAGTCAGGTACGAGCGTACCGGGACTGGGGGGCTGGGGTTCTGGGTGGTTGGCTGGGTTTAAGGGGCTTAAGGAGGGAGGGCTGAGGTCCTGTAAGGAAGGGGAGCCCATCTGAATAGGAATTACCGTAAATAAAGAGAATAACTGCACCCTCCGTACCCAGACCAGTGAATAAAAGAGCAAGGGGGTCACAGAGAGGACACAACAAAAGGAAGTCACGAAAGAAAAGTAACCCCACACTCCTCCACCTCCACAGAACCCCCTCCCCCCTTTTCACTTCCCTTACTAACCCTTATTAAAACGTGTATAAATAAATTGCCCCACTTACCTGTTTCTTTTTTTTTCTTCTTTGTTTGGGGAAAACCTGGGCCATGAATATCGGGTGAACCAGACCCTCTCCCTCCGAACCGGACCAGGCCGTCCCAAGAACACCAAAGAGCCCTGAAAAGAAAAGGGAATTATTTTGTTTTTGGACTTGGAGTATAACAGTTTGGGGAACAAGTTAGTGCTATAAATCCCAAACGAGCAAGAAAATAAACATACTACACCCTTAAGTGCTGCGTCTGTCACCTCCTTCCAATAATCTCGTGACTCGGGAAAAAAGAGCCCGCCACAAGCGGTCTTTTAGAAAAGACAAAAACGATAGTCATTTGAACAATTTACATTTTTTTCTCACATTTCCTTCCTCGTTTTTGCTCATGTGCTTTGGCTACTTGCCGCACATTTTTAATACTATCCAGGTTCTGGTTACATTCACGTATCAAGGTTGTTTATTTCAACTGTATTGTTCCTTACTGTTCGATCCTTGGTGAACTATAATTCTCCCTTTGTCCACATACTATGGAAAGCCGTTCATGTCAAAATTACAGCTCCCTATATAGGACACCTCTTGGAATGCATAGCGTGTTGCAAAATGAATATGACCTACACCAGAAGGAATGTACTATGGGCAATATTTATACTTTTTGACGCAAAACTGCGCTAGCGCAGTTTTGCGCCAAAAAAATTAGCGCCGGCTAACGCCATTCTGAAGCGCCATGCGGGGCGCCATATTTATTGAATGGCGTTAGGCGGCGTTAGCCGACCGGCGCTGCCTGGTGTGCGTGAAAAAAAACCACGTACACCAGGCAGCGCCGGCGTAGGGAAAAATGGCGTTTGGGCGTCCAAAAATGGGGCAAGTCAGGCTGAGGCAAAAAAATCGTCTTAACCCGATTTGCGCCATTTTTTTTTGGCGCCCTGACGCCATTAACATGACTCTTGTCTTAGTAAAGACAGGAGTCATGCCCCCTTGCCCAATGGCCATGCCCAGGGGACTTCTGTCCCCTGGGCATGGTCATTGGGCATAGTGGCATGTAGGGGGGCACAAATCAGGCCCCCCTATGCCACAAAAAAAAATTAAAAAAAATACTTACCACAACTTACCTTTTCTTCCCTGGGATGGGTCCCTCCAGCCTTGGGTGTCCTCCTGGGGTGGGCAAGGGTGGCAGGGGGGTGTCCCTGGGGGCTTGGGAGGGCACCTCTGGGCTCATTCTGAGCCCACAGGTCCCTTAACGCCTGCCCTGACCCAGGCGCTAAAATCCAGCGCAAATGCGGGTTTTTTAGTCCCGCCCACTCCCGGGCGTCATTTTTGCCCGGGAGTATAAATACGATGCATATGCATCGCAGTCATTTTTTAAGACGGGAACGCCTACCTTGCATATCATTAACGCAAGGAAGGTGTTCACGGAAAAAAATGACGCTAACTCCATGAACTTTGGCGCTAGACGCGTCTAACGCCAAAGTATAAATATGGAGTTAGTTTTGCGTCGAATTTGCGTCGAAAAAAACGACGCAAATTCGGCGCAAACGGAGTATAAATATGCCCCTATGTGTCCAAATAAATATGATACCTGGCAGATTGAATCTAACTTGAACCAAAACAAATATGAAACCAGGCAAAGTGAATATGCTACTTAGTGATTATTATGAATAACTCACACTCAGAATTGAATAAGAGATATACTGAACTATATATAAATCATACTGAAATAAATATGGCCCTCACTGTAAATAATAAAGCAATCACTGAAACGCATACAATATTTGTCAAAAAGAATGAGACATTTCTTGAGATGACTGACATATGCCAAGAGGAATATGACAGACATTGGGATGAATATGACAGCTTGAAATGAATATAAGGTACTGAAATGAAAATGCATTATTCTGTATGGAATATAATGTGCAATGAACATTACATTTATAAAAAAATGAATATGGTTTGCATTGAAAGTAATATGATACACATTGACATGATTATAATATGTGTTGCAATTGGTATGAGTCATGTTAACATCAATATCATGCATTAATATGAATGAGACATCTATTGAAAGGAATATGACACATGCTAAGATGAATATGACATGAAATAAATATGAGCCCTTTTGAAATTAATTCAACATGCCTTAAACTGAATATGACCAATGCTGACATTAAAATGAAACTTGTCAAAATGAATGTTATGCTTTGAAATCAATGTGATACACAGCTAAATGAATATTGCATATATTGAAATGTATTTGACCTATGTTGAAATGGATATGACCCATATTAAAATTATGATGTCAGGTGTTGAGATGAATATGACATCCATTGACACTAAAATGCCATTCATTTAAACAGTATGACACATGTAATGATTTATATGAACCATTTTCAAATGAATATGATATCTGATGAAGTTGATTTGACCCATATCAAAATTAATATGACATTCATTAAAATTAATATGACAGTTATTGAAATGGAAATGAAACTATATGAGATAAATATAGCATGCTTTGAAATGAATTAAGCACATATCGAAATGAACACAAGCCATGTGTAAATTAAAATGCTCACTGTTTAAATATGGCTTGCCTTGAATCGATGTTGATTTGATTTAAAATTAACAATACATATTGAAATTAATATTACATATTCTCAAAGGATATGGTATGAACACAAATCAATTAACTAAAATAAATATATGGTTTCGACTATGTGCTGCATATAGTTTTTGCCGGCTTTTGGACCATGAGCACTTTACCACTGCTGACCAGTGCTAAAGTGCAAGTGCTCTCTGTCTAAAGTGACCTGATGATTGGTTTATCCATGATTGGCATAGTTGTGTTACCTGTAAGTCCCTAGTATAGTGCAACATGTGTGCCCAGGACCTATAAATCAAATGCTACTATTGGGCCTGCAGCACTGATTGTGCCACCCACGTGAGTAGCCCTGTCAATATGTTTCAGACCTGCTACTGCAGTGTCTGTGTTTGCAGTTTTAAACTGCCATTTCAACCTGGCAAGTGCACCCACTTGCCAGGCCCAAAAGCTTCCCTTTTACTACATGTAAGGTACCCCTAAGGTAGGCCCAAGGCAGCCCCATGGGCAGGGTGCAGTGTATTTAAAAGGTAGGATATATGCTGGGGTATTTTACATGTCCTGATAATAAAATACTGCTGTAGGAAAGTACCATCTTTCTTGGCATGTTACCCCAATTTTTACCTGTATGTCAGTGTAGGAGGCTGGACTGGCTTGTAGTGAGTACCAAGGGGTGCTTGCACCTTGCACCAGCCCCAGTTATCCCTTATTAGTGTATGGGGTGTCTAGCAGTTTAGGCTGATAGATAATGGTAGCTTAGCAGAGCAGCTTAGGCTGAACTAGTGTAGGAAAGTACCATCTTGCCTGGCATGTTACCCCCATTTTTCACTGTATATATGTAGTTTTAGTTGTATGTGTCACTGGGACCCTGTTCACCAGGGCCCCAGTGCTCATAAGTGGGCCTGAATGTGTTACCTGTGTAGTGACTAACTGTCTCACAGAGGCTCTGCTAATCAGAACCTCAGTGGTTATGCTCTCTCATTTCTTTCAAATTGTCACTAACAGACTAGTGACCAATTTTACCAATTTACATTGGCTTACTGGAACACCCTTATAATTCCCTAGTATATGGTACTGAGGTACCCAGGGTATTGGGGTTCCAGGAGATCCCTATGGGCTGCAGCATTTCTTTTGCCACCCATAGGGAGCTCTGACAATTCTTACACAGGCCTGCCACTGCAGCCTGAGTGAAATAACGTCCACGTTATTTCACAGCCATTTTACACTGCACTTAAGTAACTTAAAAGTCACCTATATGTCTAACCTTTACCTGGTAAAGGTTAGGTGCAAAGTTACTTAGTGTGAGGGCACCCTGGCACTAGCCAAGGTGCCCCCACATTGTTCAGGGCCAATTCCCCGGACTTTGTGAGTGCGGGGACACCATTACACACGTGCACTACATATAGGTCACTACCTATATGTAGCTTCACCATGGTAACTCCGAATATGGCCATGTAACATGTCTATGATCATGGAATTGCCCCCTCTATACCATCCTGGCATAGTTGGTACAATCCCATGATCCCAGTGGTCTGTAGCACAGACCCTGGTACTGCCAAACTGCCTTTCCTGGGGTTTCACTGCAGCTGCTGCTGCTGCCAACCCCTCAGACAGGCATCTGCCCTCCTGGGGTCCAGCCAGGCCTGGCTCTGGATGGCAGAACAAAGAACTTCCTCTGAGAGAGGGTGTTACACCCTCTCCCTTTGGAAAATGGTGTGAAGGCAGGGGAGGAGTAGCCTCCCCCAGCCTCTGGAAATGCTTTCTTGGGCACAGATGTGCCCAATTCTGCATAAGCCAGTCTACACCGGTTCAGGGGACCCCTTAGCCCTGCTCTGGCGCGAAACTGGACAAAGGAAAGGGGAGTGACCACTCCCCTGACCTGCACCTCCCCTGGGAGGTGTCCAGAGCTCCTCCAGTGTGCTCCAGACCTCTGCCATTTTGGAAACAGAGGTGCTGCTGGCACACTGGACTGCTCTGAGTGGCCAGTGCCACCAGGTGACGTCAGAGACTCCTTCTGATAGGCTCCTTCAGGTGTTAGTAGCTGTAGGAGGCTGGACTGGCTTGTAGTGAGTACCAAGGGGTACTTGCACCTTGCACCAGGCCCAGTTATCCCTTATTAGTGTATAGGGTGTCTAGCAGCTTAGGCTGATAGATAATGGTAGCTTAGCAGAGCAGCTTAGGCTGAACTAGGAGACGTGTGAAGCTACTACAGTACCACTTAGTGTCATATGCACAATATCATAAGAAAACACAATACACAGTTATACTAAAAATAAAGGTACTTTATTTTTATGACAATATGCCAAAGTATCTTAGAGTGTACCCTCAGTAAGAGGATAGGAAATATACACAAGATATATATACCCAATAGCAAAAATATGCAGTATAGTCTTAGAAAACAGTGCAAACAATGTATAATTACAATAGGATGCAATGGGGAAACATAGGGATAGGGGCAACACAAACCATATACTCCAAAAGTGGAATGTGAACCACGAATGGACCCCAAACCTATGTGACCTTGTAGAGGGTCGCTGGGACTATTAGAAAATAGTGAGAGTTAGAAAAATAACCCTCCCCAAGACCCTGAAAAGTGAGTGCAAAGTGCACCAAAGTTCCCCTAAGGACAAAATAGTCGTGTTAGAGGGAGAATGCAAGGAAAACACAAATCAGCAATGCAACAACGATGGATTCCTGTCTGAAGGTACCTGTGGAACAAGGGGACCAAGTCCAAAAGTCACAAGCAGCTCGGAGATGGGCAGATGCCCAAGAAATGCCAGCGGTTGGTGCAAAGAAGCTCTTACTAGGCTGAAGAACTGTGAATACTGCAGGAACGACAAGGGTTAGAGACTTCCCCTTTGGAGGATGGATCCCCCACGCCTTGGAGAGTCGTGCAGAAGTGTTTTCCCGCCGGATGGACGCCAACAAGCCTTGCTACACGCAAATCGTGCGTTTGGCGTTTTTGGACGCTGCTGGGGCCCAGGAGGGACCAGGAGGTCGCAAATTGGACCTGCAGAGAGAGGGGACGTCGAGCAAGACAAAGAGCCCTCACTGAAGCAGGTAGCACCCGGAGAAGTGCCAGAAACAGGCACTACGAGGATGCGTGAAACGGTGCTCGCCGAAGTTGCACAAAGGAGTCCCACGTCGCCGGAGACCAACTTAGAAAGTCGTGCAATGCAGGTTAGAGTGCCGTGGACCCAGGCTTGGCTGTGCACACAGGATTTCCGCCGGAAGTGCACAGGGGCCGGGGAAGCTTGCAAAGTCGCGGTTCCCAGCAATGCAGCCCAGCGAGGTGAGGCAAGGACTTACCTCCACCAAACTTGGGCTGAAGAGTCACTGGACTGTGGGGGTCACTTGGACGGTGTCGCTGGATTCGAGGGACCTCGCTCGTCGTGCTGAGAGGAGACCCAAGGGACCGGAGATGCAGCTTTTTGGTGCCTGCGGTTGCAGGGGGAAGATTCCGTCGACCCACGGGAGATTTCTTCGGAGCTTCTGGTGCAGAGAGGAGGCAGACTACCCCCACAGCATGCACAAGCAGGAAAACAGTCGAGAAGGCGGCAGGATCAGCGTTACAGAGTTGCAGTAGTCGTCTTTGCTACTATGTTGCAGGTTTGCAGGCTTCCAGCGCGGTCAGCGGTCGATTCCTTATCAGAAGGTGAAGAGGGAGATGCAGAGGAACTCGGCTGAGCTCATGCATTCGTTATCTAAAGTTTCCCCAGAGACAGAGACCCTAAATAGCCAGAAAAGAGGGTTTGGCTACCTAGGAGAGAGGAAAGGCTACTAACACCTGAAGGAGCCTATCAGCAGGAGTCTCTGACGTCACCTGGTGGCACTGGCCACTCAGAGCAGTCCAGTGTGCCAGCAGCACCTCTGTTTCCAAGATGGCAGAGGTCTGGAGCACACTGGAGGAGCTCTGGACACCTCCCAGGGGAGGTGCAGGTCAGGGGAGTGGTCACTCCCCTTTCCTTTGTCCAGTTTCGCGCCAGAGCAGGGGCTAAGGGGTCCCTGAACCGGTGTAGACTGGCTTATGCAGAATTGGGCACCTCTGTGCCCAACAAAGCATTTCCAGAGGCTGGGGGAGGCTACTCCTCCCCTGCCTTCACACCATTTTCCAAAGGGAGAGGGTGTCACACCCTCTCTCAGAGGAAGTTCTTTGTTCTGCCATCCTGGGCCAGGCCTGGCTGGACCCCAGGAGGGCAGATGCCTGTCTGAGGGGTTGGCAGCAGCAGCAGCTGCAGAGAAACCCCAGGAAGGGCAGTCTGGCAGTACCAGGGTCTGTGCTACAGACCACTGGGATCATGGAATTGTACCAACAATGCCAGGATGGCATAGAGGGGGCAATTCCATGATCATAGACATGTTACATGGCCATATTCGGAGTTACCATGGTGAAGCTACATATAGGTAGTGACCTATATGTAGTGCACGCGTGTAATGGTGTCCCCGCACTCACAAAGTTCAGTGAATTGGCTCTGAACAATGTGGGGGCACCTTGGCTAGTGCCAGGGTGCCCTCACACTAAGTAACTTTGCACCTAACCTTTACCAGGTAAAGGTTAGACATATAGGTGACTTATAAGTTACTTAAGTGCAGTGTAAAATGGCTGTGAAATAACGTGGACGTTATTTCACTCAGGCTGCAGTGGCAGGCCTGTGTAAGAATTGTCAGAGCTCCCTATGGGTGGCAAAAGAAATGCTGCAGCCCATAGGGATCTCCTGGAACCCCAATACCCTGGGTACCTCAGTACCATATACTAGGGAATTATAAGGGTGTTCCAGTAAGCCAATGTAAATTGGTAAAAATGGTCACTAGCCTGTTAGTGACAATTTGAAAGTAATGAGAGAGCATAACCACTGAGGTTCTGGTTAGCAGAGCCTCAGTGAGACAGTTAGGCACCACACAGGGAACATATACATGCACACCTATGAGCACTGGGGCCCTGTGTGACAGGGTCCCAGTGACACATACATATAGGCCACAAACCTATGAGCACTGGGGTCCTGACTAGCAGGATCCCAGTGACACATAACAACCATACTGAAAACATGGTGTTTTCACTATGAGCACTGAGGCCTGGCTATCAGGATCCCAGTGAGACAGTGAAAACAGTGACAAACACCCTGACATACACTCACAAACAGGCCAAAAGTGGGGGTAACAAGGCTAGAAAGAGGCTACCTTCTCACACAAGCCTATCCTCTCTCCTAGGTAGCCAAACACCTCTTTTCTGGCTATTTAGGGTCTCTGTCTCTGGGGAAACTTTAGATAACGAATGCAAGAGCTCATCCGAGTTCCTCTGCATAAAACAATATGCCAAAGTATCTCAGAGTGTACCCTCAGTGAGAGGATAGGAAATATACACAAGATATATATACACAATAGCAAAAATATGCAGTATAGTCTTAGAAAACAGTGCAAACAATGTATAGTTACAATAGGATGCAATGGGGACACATAGGGATAGGGGCAACACAAACCATATACTCCAAAAGTGGAATGCGAACCACGAATGGACCCCAAACCTATGTGACCTTGTAGAGGGTCGCTGGGACTATTAGAAAATAGTGAGGGTTAGAAAAATAGCCCACCCCAAGACCCTGAAAAGTGAGTGCAAAGTGCACTAAAGTTCCCCAAAGGACAAAGAAGTCGTGATAGGGGAATAAGGCAGGAAAGACACAAACCAACAATGCAACAATGATGGATTTCCAGTCGAGGGTACCTGTGGAACAAGGGGACCAAGTCCAAAAGTCACAAGCAAGTCGGAGATGGGCAGATGCCCAGGAAATGCCAGCTGCGGGTGCAAAGAAGCTTCTACTGGACAGAAGAAGCTGAGGTTTCTGCAGGAACGAAAAGGGCTAGAGACTTTCCCTTTGGTGGACGGATCCCTCTCGCCTTGGAGAGTCGTGCAGAAGTGTTTTCCCGCTGAAAGACCGCCAACAAGCCTTGCTAGGTGCAAATCGTGCAGTAAGCGTTTTTGAATGCTGCTGTGGCCCAGGAAGGACCAGGATGTTGCAAATTGCGTCAGGAGAGAGAGGGACGTCGAGCAAGACAAGGAGCCCTCTCAGCAGCAGGTAGCACCCAGAAAAGTGCCAGAAACAGGCACTAGAAGGATGTGTGAAACGGTGCTCACCCGAAGTCGCACAAAGAAGTCCCACGTCGCCGGAGGACAACTTAGGAGGTCGTGCAATGCAGGTTAGAGTGCCGTGGACCCAGACTGGACAGTGCACAAAGGATTTCCGCCAGAAGTGCACGGAGGCCGGAGTAGCTGCAAAAGTCGCAGTTCCCAGCAATGCAGTCTAGCGAGGTGAGGCAAGGACTTACCTCCACCAAACTTGGACTGAAGAGTCACTGGACTGTGGGAGTCACTTGGACAGAGTTGCTGGATTCGAGGGACCTCGCTCGTTGTGCTGAGAGGAGACCCAAGGGACCGGTAATGGAGCTTTTTGGTGCCTGCGGTTGCAGGGGGAAGATTCCGTCGACCCACTGGAGATTTCTTCGGAGCTTCTAGTGCAGAGAGGAGGCAGACTACCCCCACAGCATGCACCACCAGGAAAACAGTTGAGAAGGCGGCAGGATCAGCGTTACAGAGTTGCAGTAGTCGTCTTCGCTACTATGTTGCAGTTTTGCAGGCTTCCAGCGCGGTCAGCAGTCGATTCCTTGGCAGAAGGTGAAGAGAGAGATGCAGAGGAACTCGGATGAGCTCTTGCATTCGTTATCTACCGTTTCCCCAGAGACAGAGACCCTAAATAGCCAGAAAAGAGGGTTTGGCTACCTAGGAGAGAGGATAGGCTAGCAACACCTGAAGGAGCCTATCAGAAGGAGTCTCTGACGTCACCTGGTGGCACTGGCCACTCAGAGCAATCCAGTGTGCCAGCAGCACCTCTGTTTCCAAGATGGCAGAGGTCTGGAGCACACTGGAGGAGCTCTGGACACCTCCCAGGGGAGGTGCAGGTCAGGGGAGTGCTCACTCCCCTTTCCTTTGTCCAGTTTTGCGCCAGAGCAGGGCTAAGGGGTCCCCTGAACCGGTGTAGACTGGCTTATGCAGAATTGGGCACATCTGTGCCCAAGAAAGCATTTCCAGAGGCTGGGGGAGGCTACTCCTCCCCTGCCTTCACACCATTTTCCAAAGGGAGAGGGTGTAACACCCTCTCTCAGAGGAAGTCCTTTGTTCTGCCATCCTGGGCCAGGCCTGGCTGGACCCCAGGAGGGCAGATGCCTGTCTGAGGGGTTGGCAGCAGCAGCAGCTGCAGTGAAACCCCAGGAAGGGCAGTTTGGCAGTACCAGGGTCTGTGCTACAGACCACTGGGATCATGGGATTGTGCCAACTATGCCAGGATGGCATAGAGGGGGCAATTCCATGATCATAGACATGTTACATGGCCATATTCGGAGTTACCATTGTGAAGCCACATATAGGTAGTGACCTATATGTGGTGCACACGTGTAATGGTGTCCCCGCACTCACAAAGTCCGGGGAATTGGCCCTGAACAATGTGGGGGCACCTTGGCTAGTGCCAGGGTGCCCTCACACTAAGTAACTTTGCACCTAACCTTTACCAGGTAAAGGTTAGACATATAGGTGACTTATAAGTTACTTAAGTGCAGTGTAAAATGGCTGTGAAATAACGTGGACGTTATTTCACTCAGGCTGCAGTGGCAGGCCTGTGTAAGAATTGTCAGAGCTCCCTATGGGTGGCAAAAGAAATGCTGCAGCCCATAGGGATCTCCTGGAACCCCAATACCCTGGGTACCTCAGTACCATATACTAGGGAATTATAAGGGTGTTCCAGTAAGCCAATGTAAATTGGTAAAATTGGTCACTAGCCTGTTAGTGACAATTTGGAAAGAAATGAGAGAGCATAACCACTGAGGTTCTGATTAGCAGAGCCTCAGTGAGACAGTTAGTCACTACACAGGTAACACATTCAGGCACACTTATGAGCACTGGGGCCCTGGATGACAGGGTCCCAGTGACACATACAACTAAAACAACATATATACAGTGAAAAATGGGGGTAACATGCCAGGCAAGATGGTACTTTCCTACAGTCAGTATGTTATTGCCTGTCTCACTGGGATCCTGCTGGTCAGGACCCCAGTGCTCATAGTTTATGGCCTAATGTGTGTGTCTATATAGTGCTTGACTGTGTCACTGAGGCTCTGCTAACCAGAACCTCAGTGCTAATGCTCTCTCTGCTTTTAAATTTGTCACTGTAGGCTAGTGACTTAATTTACCAATTTCAATTGGCAAACTGGACCCCCCTAATAAGTCCCTGGTATATGGTACCTAGGTACCCAGGGCATTGGGGTTCCAGGAGATCCATATGGGCTGAAGCATTTCTTTTGCCACACATAGGGAGCTCAGACAAACTCTTGCACAGGCCTGACATTGCAGCCTGTGTGAAATAGTGCACACACTATTTCACAGCCATTTTCACTGCACTTAAGTAACTTATAAGTCACCAATATGTATAACCCTCACTTGCTGAAGGTTAGGTGCAAAGTTACTAAGTGTGAGGGAAGACTTGCAATAGCAAAGATTCCCCACATAGTTCAGGGCCATTTCCCGGGACTTTGTGAGTGCGGGGACGCCATTACACAGGTGCACTACATATAGGTCAATACCTATATGCAGTTTCACAATGGTAACTCCAAATATGGCCATGTAACATGTCTAAGATCATGGAATTGTCCCTCCATTCCAAATCTGGTATTGGGGAGCCAATTCCATGCATCCTGGGGGTTCCAGCATTGCCAAACCAGCTCTCTGAGACTTGCCCTGCAGCTACAGCTGCTGCCACCTCACAGACAGGGTTCTGCCCTCCTGGGGTCTGAGCAGCTCAGTCCCAGGAAGGCATAACAAAGCATTTCCTCTGAGAGCATGGTGTTACACCCTCTCCCTTTTGAAATAGGTGTTACAGGCTGGGTAGGGGTAGCCTCCCCAAGCCTCTGGAAAAGCCTTGAAGGGCACAGATGGTGCCATCCTTGCATAAACCAGTCTACACCGGTTCAGGGACCCCTTGTCCCCTGCTCTGGTGCGAAACTGGACAAAGGAAAAGGAGTGACCACTACCCTGTCCATCACCACCCCAGGGGTGGTGCCCAGAGCTCCTCAGGTGTGTCCCAGACTTCAGCCATCTTGCTTTGCAAGGTGTGGGGGCACTCTGGAGGGCTCTGAGTATCCAGTGCCGCAGGTGATATCAGAGACCCCTCCTGATAGGTCCTTACCTGATGAGGTAGCCAATCCCCCTCTAAGGGCTATTTATGGTCTCTCCTCTCGGTTCTCTTCAGATTCTGCTTGCAAGTTTTCTCCAGCAATCCTATGCAACTACTACTTCACCCTCTGACCTCGGATCCACCGCATCCTGCTCCAGGAACCGCTGTAACAGCAACAAAGTATCCACAAGGGATACTTTTCTTCTGCAACTTCGGCTCCAGCCAGCAACTGCAACAATTTCCACGGTGTGTACGCTCTGGGAAACTTCCTGTCTTCATCCTGCACAAGGACCGAAGAAATCTCCCGTGGGATGACAGAGTCACTCCCCTGCTCACGCAGTCACCTTCCAAGATGACAACCAGTACCCTTGGACTCCTCTCACAGTGAAGAGCGTGCTCCTAAGGACACAGAGGGTGGACCCCATCGACATAGGCTGTCCTGAGGTCCTGCTGACGCAATTTGGAGGAGGTAGGACCTTGCCTTTCCTGAGAGTAACGGTACCCCTGTGTACTGCGTCTTCTTCATCTCCTGAGGCCTCTGTGCACTATTTGCAGAATTCCTTTGTGCACATCCTGGCCCAGGTCCCCAGCACTCCATCCTGTGATGCTCAACTCGCTGAGTTGTTCTCTTTGTAGGTTAGAAACATATGTTTAAAGGAGTGTTTTGTGGTACAAGTACATACCACCGAAACCTACTCTGAAGTGACATGAGTCTGCATTTGCTATGCCACATGTCCACACATGCACAGGGAAGATACTTTCCGTGCCCACCATGCAAGCCCTTTCATTGTCACTCAAGTGTAAGGGTGAAGTCTGTACTATGATAGTTGCCTGTGGGGACTATATGCATTGAGTCAGTGTTGCAGAGTGTAAATGTGTTTGTCCAGTCAGGCCTAACGAGTTTACCCTTCAGAAACCACATTGCTGTGTGGTGTTTCATTGTGGCTCACATCACAGTACATGTTGCTGGGGCATCGAATAACTGATGTCTTTATGCTTGCTTAGTCATTGTAGGCCTTGAGCAGGGTAGTGGGTTAGTCAGCAGATGAATCCAAAAGTGTGTAGTCATGTCCCTGTACTTATTGGCATGTGCTTCACACTTGTGGTGTGTTGACAAATTGCCCATCTTATGCTTGGTGTTTCTGATGTATGTGACACAACCATTTGAGCAAAAACTTGTGTTTGTAATCGCTTGATTTGTTTTTTGCATCCATATAGGTAAACACCCATCGAAAGAAGAAGATTTGGAGAGCCATCGCCCAGGAGGTGCAGATCTGGGGTTCCATAGCCAGCAAAGTGCCCACTGTTGCAAGAGGTGGAAGGACTTGAGGTGCTGGGCCAGAAGATCTCAGAGATTCAGATAGGGCTGTCCTTCTAATGTGGGCGGCCACACCTCACATATAGTTGCATGCCAACCTGTCTTTGGAATTGGACATATTTAATGGGGCTACATTTTATGTGGTGCCACAGACAGGAGTGTGTCACCATTGATTGTTGGCTCACACATACTCTCACCCGTCATTGCATGTCATTTGGCATGTACAACTTCAGTAGCAATGAGAGATATGACATGTAGGGCTAGAGTTTTTACACACAATGCCCATTTCCATGCCATTGATGTGGCATCAAGGGGCAAAGTGCACTGCACATGTTAAATGGGAAAGATTTGTTGCCTCACTGTTGGCACACATCATGGAGTGTCTTACAGTTTTGTTGGAATCACATGTGGTTGGGTAGAACCATTCATCCACGGACAACTGGGTTTGCAGGACCAAAATGAAGACAGTGATGTAGCTTCCCATTGAGCAACATGCCCAGGGCCTTCTACAAGGTAATGTAAATCCCTGGACCTCTCCAATATGCAAAGAACTAATGGCTTCTACTGATGCAATCCGAGTTTGTCATTGCAAGGGGTGCCATATAGTAGTGGTGGTTTTCCGGGGGCTACCTGTTTCATTGTGTTATGTATTTTAGCAACATATCTCCCTGTCAATTTGCACATTTTGACTACAGTGTACATTTCCATGCCAAATATGTAGTATATCTGATCAACATTAGTACTACCTCCATGACTCAATTAGGACAATTTACACATGGTGAAGTGTGCATTGTTGACATGTTTCCAGTGTGACGTGAGCATTTCTATGTCACCTTCTTCAGGATACTGTACTGCTTTCAGCAACATGGCATTTTAGGGGTATGTGCAAAGTGAAATGTGTCCATGAATGCTCCTGATGTCGCCATCACTATTATGTAGGTATTGTTTGCATTGTGAGCCTTGGATATTCATTTCACAACCTATTGTGCATTCCATTGACCTTCCTTTGTGTTGCAATGTGGGTGCTGTGTGGGTCCATCGATGAGCAGCACCTGCGGCAGGACGTGTGTGTGATGGGCTCCATGGCGGCACAGGTCATGTAACACTGCCTGCAGGTGAGTTGCTTCCTTTATGCTTTCCGTTTCCACCTGCTGGGATGTGGTGGTTGGACTGCCATGGTCACGATGGCGGTAGGCAACATCATGTTGCCATCCAAAACACCAGCTCCGTCGGCCTTTTTGGCCTGCCTCGCCACCGCAGTGGTCTGCGCTGCCTGGTGGTGCTGGCGGGACTGCAGCAGTCTTTGCTTATGGGACTGTCAGCATCGTAATACTGTGGTCTGACTGCCAAGCAGATGGCGGTCACACCGCCGCCATGGTGGTGCACAAACCGCCAAACTCGTAATGTGACCCTTTGAGAATATATAACATTAATTTCAATATGTAATATTCATTTTAAAGCAAATCCACATAAGTTAAGAGCAAGCCATATTCATTGAAACAGGAGTCATATTAATTTAAACATAGCTTGTGTTCATTTCAATATTTGCCTAATTAATTTCAAAGCATGTTACATTTATCTCACAGTTTAATTTTCATTTAAAAAAGTGTGATATTCATGTTACAGAATGTCATATAACTTTTGATGTGGGCCATATTAATTTCATCAGGTGTCATTCATTTCAAAGTGGCTCATATTCATCTTAACATGTGTCATGTTCCTTTCTATGAATGTCATTCATTTCAATGGATGTCATATTCACCTTAACACCTGTCATAATAATTTTAACACAGGTCATATCCATTTCAACATAGGTCATATTAATTTCAATATATGCAGTATTTAATTTGCTGTGTATCATATCAATTTCAAAGCACAACATATTCATTTTGACAGGTTTCATTTTAATTTCAGCATTGGTCATATTCAGTTTAAGACATGTTGAATTAATTTCGGTGGAACTCATATTTGTTTCAATGCATGTCATATTCATCTTAGCATGTGTCATCTTTCTTTCACTGGATGCTTCATTCATATTAACACATCTTAATTTTAACATGAATCATATCCATTGCAACATATATCATAATCATGTCAATGTATATCATATCGCTTTCAATGCAAGGTGTGATAAATGTCATGATCATTTTAACGTTACTCGTATTAATTTTAAAACATGTCAAATTTATTTAAATGAGGGTCATATTCATTTCAACGTAGGTCATATTCATATTAACACTTGTCATATTAATTTTAAGATGCAACGTATCAATTTTAGCATATATCATATTAATTTGAATATCTATCATATTAGTTTGAATATGTGTCATATTAATTTAAAGGTGTGCCATATTCGTTTTAACAAATCTCATGTGAATTTCAGCTGTGGTCATACTTATTTGAAGACAAGTCAGCTTCAATTCAATGGGGTTGCATTAATTTCAACACAAGCCATATTAATTTTTAATCATCTCCTATTCATTTCTGTATGTCTCATATTCGTTGCCATCTCGGTAATATTCATTTCAACACAATTCAAATTCATTGCAACATGGTTAATGTTCATTTCAATGTACATTGTATTAGTTTCAATGTGCATTGTTTTCTTTTCAGAATATAATATATTAATTTCAATATTATATATTATTTTCAATCGGCCATATTAATTTTAATGTATGTCATATTTCTCTTGGTATAAGTCAATCATTTCAAGAAATGCCCCATTCTTTTTGGTGAATATTGTATTCATTTCAGTGATTGCTTTATTGTTTACAGTGAGGGCCATATTAATTTCAGTATGATTTAAAATATATTTCGGTATATTTCTTATTCAATTTGGTGTGTGTGTTATTCATATTAATCACTAAGTAGCATATTCATTCTGCCAGGTTTCATATTTGTTTTGGTTCAATTCAGATTCACTCTGCCAGGTATCATAATTATTTTGACACATAGTACATTCATTCTGGTTTATGTCATATTCATTTTGCAGCACGCTATGCATTTCAGGAGGTGTCCAATAAGGGGAGCTGTAATTTTGACATGAACGGCTTCCCATAGTCCCCTCTCTGATGATTATGATGTTTGGCCCCTTCCTTGATGTCTGCCCTGACGGAAAGTGGCCACTTCTCAGGCTTAATGGGGCAGGAGGTGCCTCTCAGTGCCTCACTTTTCACTTGTCCTATCTCACCTATGCTTTCCCTTCCTGATGCAGCGCGGGTAAGACCATCCCTGTTCCCTCCTGTTTTTCTCAAAGGGGATAAAGAGCAGCAGGGCTCGTGGCTCCTTCTGCATGCAAATTCCTGGCTTTTTGCTGCTTTGAGTCTCGGTGCTTCTCGTCTCGGTTTCAGCAACATGTGAAACAAAGACCTGCCTGAGTACCTTGATAGCCGACAACAACCGCGCTGATTGGCTAAGACGGCCAGGAGGTGGGTGAAGAACAACAAAGTCAATTGCAGGTACACTCTTGTACTTGTTTTCAACAATCTTTATTAAAAACTCATGACTGACATGAAGGCAGGCATACAGCAGCTCAAAATAAATAGGAATGTACCGATTATTGATTTAAAAAAATAATAGTCAAACTGGAAGACTGCAGGCTGGAAATAAAAGAATATTACCTGCATTTAACTGCGAGAGTTTTACTATAATAGTTGATGATATGACGGGGAGTGTGGTTTAAAACTTTGAGTCCCTTACATCATGTGATTCCGGTATAATCTCCCCGTTCATTAAAAAGTACAAATGAATTTGACTTTATCTGATATAATCTGGTTCTCGATGCCCTTGAGTGGAGTTTGCACTTAACAAACCTGTAAAAAAGGTGTCTGATACTTACAGCATGATATTGATATTACCCACAGCTCTGGTGGCTCCTGTATATTTTCTAGTAAATCTGAATACAAAGGGTTAAACACATTGTGGTGCAGCGTAAGAAGCTTGCATCCCAACAGACTATTTCACTTGAATTAATGGGTGTAAAGAAACCTTTCGATTATAAAAGCCATTTTTGTTTAGGGAAATAAAACTCAGTCCCTTACTTTGCCAATTAGTTAGGGTTTCGAAGTAACTGCAAAAATAATGCTTGGGAGTGACTGGCATAAAACGAGTCTAAAAGACTGGTTATTCACATACAAAACGCTTGGGCGATAAAGCTTTGCAGATTTGAGCTCTGTGTACACTGGAACTATGCATTTGGAAATCAGAGAATGCTATTTCAAGGTTCCTTTTAGACTACCTCGTCCAATGCGAGCAATTATTCTGATTTATGCAAGAATAGTCCTGTGCTAATTTAAATTACGGCGTGGACTGACATCTTCACTTCTGCTGTATGCAAATGAACAAGGGAGGCAAAAATATTGCAGTAATGTGTTCCAATTTAAATGGTTTGAAAAAATATTTACTTTTAAATTAGAAATATGAAAACAGCAGTACAGACTGTCGAAACGTATAGTGATGTAAAATCACCCTGCTGAGTGGACAGAAAGCTACGATAGTAAACCTGTACACACACGAAAAAAAAGCCAAAAAAGGAGGGCGCATAGGATAAAGTAAATAGATGATGAAACAGAAGTATCAACTTGGTGGAGAAGCAGAGCAGGCATTAATGACAGTTGCACAAAAGAACAATTTGGTTAATGCACCTACGGCATAGATCTGTCTCTTCATATGTGCAAGCGGCAGGTTATAATTGTGGAATAACTTGCTCAGCCCTTCATCCTTTTGAGGTCAATAAAATAATCTTTGGTTTTTGCACTACTCGAATCTGTGACTACCAGCAATAGAACTGGGCTACACTGTGCTAACAAATATTACATAACACAGCACAGTCCTGACAGGTTTCCTATGTCTATGTGCAACTAGCCGCTTCAGTCTAGGTTTTTTCTCTGCGTTCTGGGACTTGTAGTCTTATTTAACTCAATGTAAAACCAAGACTGCAAGACCCAGAATGCTAAGAAAAAAACAGGACTGGGCTAACTTGCCACACAGAGACCTGGGAAACATGACAGCTGCAGGTTACAGATCCCGACATTTTACCCTCCACTCATTGACTTTTTATTAATGCGACAGAGTGCAAGCATGATCGTATGCACAGCTTTTCTGATGGATTGTACCTGCAGGAATGGTGGAATTACAGCTAGATTTCAGCATCAGAAAAAAACCAACAATCCATTGGGCTGTGTTACCTGAATAGGAATATATGGTCCGCAACAAAGGGTCAACCAAATGAGATATTGTAACAATATTGAAATAAACCTGTTACATAGAAGTAGCTCTTTGCCTTGGGTGCATTGACTCCCCTACTGTGTTTACAACTCATGATTTCCAGGTTACTCACACATTGCTAAAGCATTACCTACCCCGTCTGAGCTGTTGTGTTGGTATGTGAACATGACATGCAATTTTCACAGCGTTTTATGCAAAAGAAGCAGTTAATCATTCCTCACTGTTTCTGCAAATGGAGTATGTGAATGCAGGATACACAAAAATATATGCAATCGGCTCTAGGCTTACTGAGCCATTTAGCTGGGACAACTTTGTAAACTGCATGCTACTCACAGTTGTCTATAGAAGACTGTCCTCTTTTCCCCACTTATGGGAACCTGTGACATGCATGTTCATAGTGTAATTTAAAGTACATTGTATTTTTGTAAACAACATAAAATTTCTTAAATATTAAAATGATGTTTATTTTTAAGTAATCAACAGGTAATTCCAAAACCATTCAGCACAATTTCTAGTTTGCTAAGAATAACTGAATCAAAATGGACCTGTGCTTCTAAAGTAATCAGCAGACCATTCTTTAGTAATCAGGTAACATTTTAACTGAAGACAAAAAGTTAGTGCCTGTGAAGTAATCAGCAGGTCATTTTAAATCAATCCTCAAGTCATCGGGAACAATCACATCTTGTGAAGTCATCAGATGCTCATTTTCAAGTCATCCTCAAATCATCAAGCCCAAGTTTCTAAACTCTGCTGATGACTTCATGAGCTTGATGATGTCTGATGATGTGAAAATGGCTTCTGTTGTAGTTGGATGATCATCCTATGACTCTGGGATGGCTTCTAAAGTCATCCTGTTTGACTAGGGCACAGACAGGCAAACGGCCAGTGGAAGGTAGGAGCTGGACATGTATCGCCTCACTCACTCTTTTTCCCTGCAAATCAAACGCCCACCCAAGAAGTTGACATGAATGTCCACCTGCTTTCCACCCTCACCCGTTTCTAAGGCTAGGAAGTTTAAGGGTGAGAGGCAACATATTTTGTGGTCTTGCATAGGGGAAAAGAGTGAATTCAAATCTGTATAACCAACATATGGCGTTTTATATAAATGTGTAATGAAAATACTGTACAATTTAATTATCGCTGATGTGGGTTTGGGGCAGGCCTACAATGTGTTTCTCGTTAGTGCCAAGTAATTTTGTAGGTCTCGAACTCGAGTAGGTTACAAGTACCCCTCCCTCTAAACCATCCGAAATGATTGCGCTATATTGGCGCAAATAAATGCTATACCTGTATGTATCGTGTATTTACCATTTCTCACCAGGACTGTGATTTTTTTTTAGTCAATGGCATTCTGGAATACGCGTGTGTTAAAGGTAGCTACAGTGTTTGACTCTCAGTGTGTAATGTCAGGCGTAGTGACAGAGGGCTTCTGAGCATTATGTTCATGTTTCCACGCAGACGTTTGTTAGGCACTAATTAATCTATAAGGAAAAATACTGAATGCAGTGCATTTAAGAGTTCACAAACACGTTGTTCAGTTCCACAAATTTCGTTTTTGTCTGCAGTTCCTTGTTATTCCAGAAATTTCACATGGCATATCTCGTTCAATCAAGTTATTTGTTCGCACTCTGGGACGTGTTGTGGTGTTTATCTAATTATAGAACCAGGACTGGACATTCCAGACTGCAAAGAAAACCTGAGCTGGATGAGCCACTCCCGGGTTCAGGGAAGTCTCGGAGCTCTATATTTCAGGACACATTTAGTAGAAATGAGCTCAGTACCAGCAGGGCGGTTAACCTGAGAAGAGTACTGTGTACGGCTGGAAGTCTGCTGGTTCCCGACACAAACTCTATTTCCGGCACATGGTCACGGATCCAGCCGTGGTAGAACGTGAGCGAGGCATATACCCCGGGTTGGTTGGGCGAGGCGCATGGGGACGGTCCCCAGCTCACAACACCGGCCTGCAGCCAAATGTCTCGGAATTTGCACACAAGGGGTCCTCCAGAGTCTCCCTGAAATACAAACACAGAGAGAAAGAGATCATTCACACAGCCCAAGAGTCTTCCGAAAATCACAGTTGTTCTTTCTATCCCTGAGATCTGGTCACAAGTCCTAATAAAACCAGTGGGTAAACAAACGAGATTGGGCAGAATGCAAGTGACATCATGGCATTACAGAATATGACATCACTCGTGTTTTCCCTGTGAGGCGCCCACTCCTGGACAGCCCCAGGGTAAAGCCAAGCATCCAAGTGCTGTGAGGGTCATTGGGAAGATTAAGCAAGCTATTGTCCAGAGTGGGACCCATTAATTAGATTAGACACCCGAGGGCGATAATTATCTGGTCCAAGGGAATTGAACCCTGGCCCTGGGCCAGATCTTTGTATCAGGGTCTGCTGCTCTAACCAGTGTGCCACACTTCACCACAAATGAACATAGTGAGGTCTTCTGGGGAGGGGGGAAGGTGTTGAGGTGTTGGCTACTTTGGAGCCCAACATAGCCCAATTCCTTTATAATTAGGGCTCATTTGGGCTTCCTCCATTATAGTTTTTGTGGCCTGGTGGCTGATGTCCAGCCATTTCTCAGCTTTTTCCCCACCCTCCACTTCCTTTTTTATGTTGAATTATTAGTCAGGTTTGGAATTTGTTTATGTTGATTGGTTTTGATGGAGCAGGTGTATATAGGGGGATTTCTGTTTTTGTAGTTTGTCCCTTGAATCAAGTGCATAGCGGTGGCATGGAAAGTTTGTACAGAAGGTTACAGAACGTTATGTTGAGTTTACATCGGTAAAACACAGTGAATGGGTGAGATAAGCCGGAAGTTTAAGGTTAAGAGGTAGTTCATTAGAGGCTAGTTGTTTAGAGTTAAGAGTTACAGTGTTGGTATTGGGGAGTATGTCAAAAGTTGGGCACAGCAATATAACAAGGAAAGGCTTATCGGGGAGGGGTCTTGTAAGTGGGATAGTCAGGGTGGCAGAGGGTAGGTTTTGGTCAGCAAATTAATTGTTTGTGAGAAGGTAGGTATGTAAGGCCAGTGGCCATGGTTTGTGATTCTTAATGTGCACCTGTTTCAATAAAAGCAGCCTTTTCCACACTTATGAGGGTAGTTTTTAGGTCGAGAATTCAAGACCTCTTGTATATACTTTAGTATATACTTCTATACTTCTTTGTGGTGTCTCTGCTTTTTCACTGGTTTGTTTCAGTGTCCTTAAAAAATCCTTGCTTGCTAATGGTCAATCCTTTCTCTTTGTCCCACCTTTTCTACAGTTGAACACTCCCCTGGAGCATGGCCCTAGTACTTGTACCCTTCCACTTGTGCCTATGTAGCATGTGCTTAGGGATTACTTTTTTCAAAGGCTAATAGCATTTGACCAGAGTGCTGGATGTTTCAGTGGCTCCAGGCTGTTTCTGTTTACAAGGCTCTCGTATATTACTTATTTTCATCTGCAATCATATGTGACTTTGTTTACTCCATTCCTCCCTCGCACATTTTCTGTTCTTGCATTTCAAATGCTTGTTCCTTTTGTCTGTCTGCGAGCTCACGGCGTCGCTTTGAACCGGCCACTTATGTCAACTGTTTTACTTTTTATTTTCAGTTTGTTTGGGAAGAAAACGCTAATAGCTCTTGTAGGAAAGTACCATCTTGCCTGGCATGTTACCCCCATTTTTCACTGTATATATGTCGTTTTAGTTGTATGTGTCACTGGGACCCTGGTAACCCAGGGCCCCAGTGCTCATAAGTGTGCCTGAATGTGTTACCTGTGTAGTGACTAACTGTCTCACTGAGGCTCTGCTAATCAGAACCTCAGTGGTTATGCTCTCTCATTTCTTTCCAAATTGTCACTGACAGGCTAGTGACCATTTTTACCAATTTACATTGGCTTACTGGAACACCCTTATAATTCCCTAGTATATGGTACTGAGGTACCCAGGGTATTGGGGTTCCAGGAGATCCCTATGGGCTGCAGCGTTTCTTTTGCCACCCATAGGGAGCTCTGACAATTCTTACACAGGCCTGCCACTGCAGCCTGAGTGAAATAACGTCCACGTTATTTCACAGCCATTTTACACTGCACTTAAGTAACTTATAAGTCACCTATATGTCTAACCTTTACCTGGTAAAGGTTAGGTGCAAAGTTACTTAGTGTGAGGGCACCCTGGCACTAGCCAAGGTGCCCCCACATTGTTCAGAGCCAATTCCCTGAACTTTGTGAGTGCGGGGACACCATTACACGCGTGCACTACATATAGGTCACTACCTACATGTAGCTTCACAATGGTAACTCCGAATATGGCCATGTAACATGTCTATGATCATGGAATTGCCCCCTCTATGCCATCCTGGCATAGTTGGCACAATCCCATGATCCCAGTGGTCTGTAGCACAGACCCTGGTACTGCCAAACTGCCCTTCCTGGGGTTTCACTGCAGCTGCTGCTGCTGCCAACCCCTCAGACAGGCAGCTGCCCTCCTGGGGTCCAGCCAGGCCTGGCCCAGGATGGCAGAACAAAGAACTTCCTCTGAGAGAGGGTGTGACACCCTCTCCCTTTGGAAAATGGTGTGAAGGCAGGGGAGGAGTAGCCTCCCCCAGCCTCTGGAAATGCTTTGTTGGGCACAGATGTGCCCAATTCTGCATAAGCCAGTCTACACCGGTTCAGGGACCCCTTAGCCCCTGCTCTGGCGCGAAACTGGACAAAGGAAAGGGGAGGGACCACTCCCCTGACCTGCACCTCCCCTGGGAGGTGTCCAGAGCTCCTCCAGTGTGCTCCAGACCTCTGCCATCTTGGAAACAGAGGTGCTGCTGGCACACTGGACTGCTCTGAGTGGCCAGTGCCACCAGGTGACGTCAGAGACTCCTGCTGATAGGCTCTTTCAGGTGTTAGTAGCCTATCCTCTCTCCTAGGTAGCCAAACCCTCTTTTCTGGCTATTTAGGGTCTCTGTCTCTGGGGAAACTTCAGATAACGAATGCAAGAGCTCATCCGAGTTCCTCTGCATCTCTCTCTTCACCTTCTGATAAGGAAACGACCGCTGACCGCGCTGGAAGCCTGCAAACCTGCAACATAGTAGCAAAGACGACTACTGCAACTCTGTAACGCTGATCCTGCCGCCTTCTCGACTGTTTTCCTGCTTGTGCATGCTGTGGGGGTAGCCTGCCTCCTCTCTGCACCAGAAGCTCCGAAGAAATCTCCCGTGGGTCGACGGAATCTTCCCCCTGCAAACCGCAGGCACCAAAAAGCTGCATTACCGGTCCCTTGGGTCTCCTCTCAGCACGACGAGCGAGGTCCCTCGAATCCAGCGACTCTGTCCAAGTGACCCCCACAGTCCAGTGACTCTTCAGCCCAAGTTTGGTGGAGGTAAGTCCTTGCCTCACCTCGCTGGGCTGCATTGCTGGGAACCGCGACTTTGCAGCTACTCCGGCCCCTGTGCACTTCCGGCGGAAATCCTTCGTGCACAGCCAAGCCTGGGTCCACGGCACTCTAACCTGTATTGCACGACTTTCTAAGTTGGTCTCCGGCGACGTGGGACTCCTTTGTGCAACTTCGGCGAGCACCGTTTCACGCATCCTCGTAGTGCCTGTTTCTGGCACTTCTCCGGGTGCTACCTGCTTCAGTGAGGGCTCTTTGTCTTGCTCGACGTCCCCTCTCTCTTCAGGTCCAATTTGCCACCTCCTGGGCCCCAGCAGCGTCCAAAAACGCCAAACGCACGATTTGCGTCTAGCAAGGCTTGTTGGCGTCCTTTCGGCGGGAAAACACTTCTGCACGACTCTCCAAGGCGAGAGGGATCCGTCCACCAAAGGGGAAGTCTCTAGCCCTTTTCGTTCCTGCAGAAACCTCAGCTTCTTCTGTCCAGTCGAAGCTTCTTTGCACCCGCAGCTGGCATTTCCTGGGCATCTGCCCATCTCCGACTTGCTTGTGACTTTTGGACTTGGTCCCCTTGTTCCACAGGTACCCTAGATTGGAAATCCACAGTTGTTGCATTGCTGGTTTGTGTCTTTCCTGCATTATTCCTCTAACACGACTATTTTGTCCTTAGGGGAACTTTAGTGCACTTTGCACTCACTTTTCAGGGTCTTGGGGAGGGTTATTTTTCTAACTCTCACTATTTTCTAATAGTCCCAGCGACCCTCTATAAGGTCACATAGGGTTGGGGTCCATTTGTGGTTCGCATTCCACTTTTGGAGTATATGGTTTGTGTTGCCCCTATCCCTATGTTTCCCCATTGCATCCTATTGTAACTATACATTGTTTGCACTGTTTTCTAAGACTATACTGCATGTTTTTGCTATTGTGTATATATATCTTGTGTATATTTCCTATCCTCTCACTGAGGGTACACTCTAAGATACTTTGGCATATTGTCATAAAAATAAAGTACCTTTATTTTTAGTATAACTGTGTATTGTGTTTTCTTATGATATTGTGCAAATGACACTAAGTGGTACTGTAGTAGCTTCACACGTCTCCTAGTTCAGCCTAAGCTGCTCTGCTAAGCTACCATTATCTATCAGCCTAAGCTGCTAGACACCCTATACACTAATAAGGGATAACTGGGCCTGGTGCAAGGTGCAAGTACCCCTTGGTACTCACTACAAGCCAGTCCAGCCTCCTACATTGGTTGTGCAGTGGTGGGATAAGTGCTTGAGACTACTTACCACTCTTGTCATTGTACTTTTCATAAGAGAAAAATATACAAAACAAGGTCAGTGTATATACACATAGCCAAAAGGTTTTGCATTTCCTCTTTTCACTCTTTTCTAAGTGCTGAAAAGTACTTTTAAACTTTCAAAAAGTTCTTAAAAGTTTAAAAAGTTTTTTCTGTCTTTCCAAAAAGTTCTGAAAACTTTTTTCTCTTTTTCTATCACTTTAACTCTCTCTAAAAAATGTCTGGCACAGGCCAAAGTGTTGATCTGTCCAAACTTGCATATGACAACCTTAGCTGGAAAAGAGCAAGGAGTCTCTGTATAGAGAGAGGTTTGAGTGTAGGGAAGAATCCTTCCTTGGAACTGTTACTTAACATGCTTAGAGAACAGGATAAGGCCATAGGTGCCCCATCTGTTGAAAAAGTACCTAATAGTTCCCAATCTGATTCAGGGACTCCCCCAGGAAAAGATTCAGGAAAGAAACTTCCTAGCCTGCCCATTACTAGACAATCTAGCATAGATGGTAATGATGATGAGCCACACCAAATAAATAGTGTTGTCTCACATCATAGCAAAAGCATATATTCTCACCATACTGGTAGTAATGTTTCTGTAAACCAAGCTGTTAGGGTGCCTTCTGTAAGGGACAGGTCTCCTTCTGTTCATTCCCATCATAGCTCTGTTTCTAGAAATGTCCCTCCCACCAACCCTGATGACAGAATGTTAGAGAGGGAACTCAATAAGTTGAGGGTGGAACAAACCAGACTGAAGCTTAAAAAGCAACAGCTGGATTTGGATAGACAGTCTTTTGAATTAGAGAAGGAAAGACAGAAGTTGAGTTTAGATACCCATGGTGGCAGCAGCAGTATTCCCCATAGTCATCCTGCAAAAGAGCATGATTCCAGGAATCTGCACAAGATAGTTCCCCCTTATAAGGAGGGGGATGACATTAACAAGTGGTTTGCTGCACTTGAGAGGGCCTGTGTTGTACAGGATGTCCCTCAAAGGCAGTGGGCTGCTATCCTATGGCTATCATTTAGTGGAAAAGGTAGGGATAGGCTCCTTACTGTGAAAGAAAATGATGCTAATCATTTCCAAGTTCTTAAGAATGCACTCCTGGATGGTTATGGCTTAACCACTGAACAGTACAGGATAAAGTTCAGAGAGACCAAAAAGGAGTCTTCACAAGACTGGGTTGATTTTATTGACCATTCAGTGAAGGCCTTGGAGGGGTGGTTACATGGCAGTAAAGTTACTGATTATGACAGCCTGTATAACTTGATCCTGAGAGAGCATATTCTTAATAATTGTGTGTCTGATTTGTTGCACCAGTACTTGGTGGACTCAGATCTGACCTCTCCCCAAGAATTGGGAAAGAAGGCAGACAAATGGGTCAGAACAAGAGTGAACAGAAAAGTTCATACAGGGGGTGACAAAGATGGCAACAAAAAGAAGGATGGTAAGTCTTCTGACAAGGGTGGGGACAAATCTAAAAATGAGTCTTCATCAGGCCCACAAAAACACTCTGGTGGGGGTGGTGGGTCCAAATCCTCCTTTAATCAGAACAAGGAAAAGAAACCATGGTGCTATTTATGTAAAATAAAAGGCCATTGGACAACAGATCCCAGTTGTCCAAAGAAAGGCACCACAGCTCCTACCACTACAACCCCTACTGCTACACCTAGTGTCCCTACTAATAGCAGTGGTGGTGGGAGCAAACCTACTAATAGCCAATCCAAGGGAGTAGCTGGGCTCACTTTTGGTAATTTAGTTGGGGTTGGTCTGATTAGGGAGACCACAGAGGCTACTTTAGTCTCTGAAGGGGCTATTGATTTAGCCACTTTGGTTGCTTGCCCCCATAACTTGGAGAAGTACAAGCAACTAACCCTAATAAATGGTGTTGAGGTCCAGGCCTACAGGGACACAGGTGCCAGTGTCACAATGGTGATTGAGAAACTGGTGCACCCTGAACAACACATACTTGGACACCAGTACCAAGTAACCGATGCTCACAACATAACACAAAGCCACCCCATGGCTGTTGTAAATCTCAACTGGGGGGGGGGGTAACTGGTCCAAAGAAAGTTGTGGTAGCTTCAGATTTACCTGTAGACTGTCTATTAGGGAATGATTTGGAGACATCAGCTTGGTCAGATGTGGAGTTGGAGGCCCATGCAGCAATGCTGGGCATCCCAGGGCATATTTTTGCTTTGACAAGGGCTCAGGCCAAAAAGCAAAAAGGACAGGGAAGCTTGGATCCTGGAACAATGGACCAAGTGCTCCCTAAAGCTAGGGCTAGTAGAAGCAAACCACTTCCTACTATCCCTCCCTCTACAGTGGATTCAACTTCTGAGGAAGAAGAATTCCCTCCCTGTGCAGAACCTACACCAGAGGAGCTGGAAGCAGACACTGCTGAGCTTTTGGGTGAAGGGGGGCCTGCCAGGGAGGAGCTGAGTGTGGCACAGCAAACCTGTCCCACATTAGAGGGTCTCAGACAGCAAGCTGTCAAACAGGCTAATGGGGATGTCAGTGACTCTCACAGAGTTTACTGGGAGGACAACCTCTTGTACACTGAGCATAGGGATCCTAAACCTGGAGCTGCCAGGAGATTAGTGATTCCTCAGGAGTACAGAAAGTTCCTCCTAACACTGGCACATGACATTCCCTTAGCTGGGCATCTAGGACAAATGAAAACTTGGGACAGGCTTGTTCCCCTGTTTCATTGGCCTAGAATGTCTGAGGACACAAAGGAATTTTCTAAGTCCTGTGAAACCTGTCAAGCCAGTGGCAAGACAGGTGGCACCCCAAAGGCACCCCTTATCCCACTGCCTGTGGTTGGGGTTCCCTTTGAAAGGGTAGGGGTTGACATAGTTGGCCCCCTTGACCCTCCTACTGCTTCAGGCAATAGGTTTATCTTAGTGGTAGTGGACCATGCCACAAGATATCCTGAAGCAATTCCTTTAAGGACCACTACAGCTCCTGCAGTGGCAAAGGCCCTCCTGGGAATATTTTCCAGGGTGGGCTTCCCAAAGGAAGTAGTATCAGACAGGGGAAGCAATTTCATGTCTGCATACTTAAAGGCCATGTGGAAGGAGTGTGGTGTAACATACAAGTTCACAACACCCTATCATCCACAAACAAATGGACTGGTGGAGAGATTTAATAAAACTCTCAAAGGCATGATTATGGGTCTCCCTGAAAAACTCCGCAGGAGATGGGATATCCTTCTACCATGCCTCCTTTTTGCATACAGGGAGGTACCCCAGAAAGGAGTGGGCTTCAGCCCCTTTGAACTTCTTTTTGGACACCCTGTTAGGGGTCCACTCACACTTGTAAAGGAGGGTTGGGAACAACCTTTAAAAGCTCCTAAGCAGGATATTGTGGATTATGTACTTGGCCTCAGATCAAGGATGGATGAGTACATGAAAAAGGCCAGTAAAAAACTTCAGGCCAGCCAAGAGCTCCAGAAGCAATGGCATGATCAGAAGGCTGTTTTGGTTCAGTACCAACCAGGGCAGAAAGTGTGGGTCTTGGAGCCTGTGGCCCCAAGAGCACTCCAAGATAAATGGAGTGGACCCCACACAATTGTTGAAAAGAAGGGTGAAGTCACCTACTTGGTTGACTTAGGCACTGCCAGGAGTCCCCTTAGGGTGCTCCATGTCAACCGCCTGAAACCCTACTATGACAGGGCTGATCTCACCCTGCTCATGGCAACAGATGAGGGACAGGAAGAAGACAGTGATCTTCTACCTGATCTCTTCTCTTCCACAGATCAAGATGCTCTTGTGGAAGGTGTAGTTTTGGCTGATTGTCTTACTGCTGAGCAGAAAGACAATTGCATAAATCTCCTAGGTCAATTTTCAGAACTCTTCTCTACTGTGCCAGGCACCACTTCTTGGTGTGAGCAAACTATAGATACTGGAGACAGTTTACCTGTCAAAAGTAAGATCTATAGGCAGCCTGACCATGTCAGGGACTGCATAAAGCAAGAAGTTCAGAAAATGTTGGAACTAGGAGTGGTTGAGCACTCTGACAGTCCATGGGCTTCTCCTGTGGTACTGGTACCAAAACCCAATTCTAAAGATGGAAAGAAGGAAATGCGGTTTTGTGTAGACTATAGAGGTCTCAACTTGGTAACCAAAACTGATGCTCACCCTATACCCAGGGCAGATGAGCTTATAGATACACTGGCATCTGCCAAGTATCTAAGCACTTTTGATTTGACTGCAGGGTATTGGCAGATCAAATTATCAGAAGATGCTAAACCTAAGACTGCATTTTCTACCATTGGAGGACATTACCAGTTTACTGTAATGCCTTTTGGTTTGAAAAATGCACCTGCCACTTTTCAGAGGTTGGTGAACACAGTCCTGCAAGGGCTGGAGGCTTTCAGTGCAGCATATTTGGATGATATAGCTGTCTTTAGCTCCAGCTGGGATGATCACCTGGTCCACCTATGGAACGTTTTGGAGGCCCTGCAAAAGGCAGGCCTCACTATCAAGGCTTCAAAGTGCCAGATAGGGCAGGGTAAGGTGGTTCATCTGGGACACCTTGTTGGTGGGGAACAGATTGCACCACTTCAGGGGAAAATCCAAACTATTATTGATTGGGTTCCCCCTACCACTCAGACTCAGGTGAGAGCCTTCCTAGGCCTCACTGGGTATTACAGGAGGTTCATTAAGAACTATGGCTCCATTGCAGCCCCTCTTAATGACCTCACATCCAAGAAAATGCCTAAAAAGGTATTATGGACAGCAAACTGTCAGAAAGCTTTTGAGGAGCTGAAGCAGGCCATGTGCTCTGCACCTGTCCTGAAAAGCCCTTGTTACTCTAAAAAATTCTATGTCCAAACTGATGCATCTGAATTAGGAGTAGGGGCAGTCCTATCACAACTTAATTCTGAGGGCCAGGATCAACCTGTTGCTTTTATTAGTAGGAGGTTGACCCCTAGAGAAAAGCGTTGGTCTGCCATTGAGAGGGAGGCCTTTGCTGTGGTCTGGGCTCTGAAGAAGTTGAGGCCATACCTGTTTGGCACTCACTTCATTGTTCAGACAGACCACAAACCTCTACTTTGGCTAAAACAAATGAAAGGTGAAAATCCTAAATTGTTGAGGTGGTCCATATCCCTACAGGGAATGGACTATACAGTGGAACATAGACCTGGGAGTAGCCACTCCAATGCAGATGGACTCTCCAGATATTTCCACTTAGACAATGATGACTCATCAGGTCATGGCTAGTCTTATTGTCCTTCGTTTGGGGGGGGGGTTGTGTAGGAAAGTACCATCTTGCCTGGCATGTTACCCCCATTTTTCACTGTATATATGTCGTTTTAGTTGTATGTGTCACTGGGACCCTGGTAACCCAGGGCCCCAGTGCTCATAAGTGTGCCTGAATGTGTTACCTGTGTAGTGACTAACTGTCTCACTGAGGCTCTGCTAATCAGAACCTCAGTGGTTATGCTCTCTCATTTCTTTCCAAATTGTCACTGACAGGCTAGTGACCATTTTTACCAATTTACATTGGCTTACTGGAACACCCTTATAATTCCCTAGTATATGGTACTGAGGTACCCAGGGTATTGGGGTTCCAGGAGATCCCTATGGGCTGCAGCGTTTCTTTTGCCACCCATAGGGAGCTCTGACAATTCTTACACAGGCCTGCCACTGCAGCCTGAGTGAAATAACGTCCACGTTATTTCACAGCCATTTTACACTGCACTTAAGTAACTTATAAGTCACCTATATGTCTAACCTTTACCTGGTAAAGGTTAGGTGCAAAGTTACTTAGAGTGAGGGCACCCTGGCACTAGCCAAGGTGCCCCCACATTGTTCAGAGCCAATTCCCTGAACTTTGTGAGTGCGGGGACACCATTACACGCGTGCACTACATATAGGTCACTACCTACATGTAGCTTCACAATGGTAACTCCGAATATGGCCATGTAACATGTCTATGATCATGGAATTGCCCCCTCTATGCCATCCTGGCATAGTTGGCACAATCCCATGATCCCAGTGGTCTGTAGCACAGACCCTGGTACTGCCAAACTGCCCTTCCTGGGGTTTCACTGCAGCTGCTGCTGCTGCCAACCCCTCAGACAGGCAGCTGCCCTCCTGGGGTCCAGCCAGGCCTGGCCCAGGATGGCAGAACAAAGAACTTCCTCTGAGAGAGGGTGTGACACCCTCTCCCTTTGGAAAATGGTGTGAAGGCAGGGGAGGAGTAGCCTCCCCCAGCCTCTGGAAATGCTTTGTTGGGCACAGATGTGCCCAATTCTGCATAAGCCAGTCTACACCGGTTCAGGGACCCCTTAGCCCCTGCTCTGGCGCGAAACTGGACAAAGGAAAGGGGAGGGACCACTCCCCTGACCTGCACCTCCCCTGGGAGGTGTCCAGAGCTCCTCCAGTGTGCTCCAGACCTCTGCCATCTTGGAAACAGAGGTGCTGCTGGCACACTGGACTGCTCTGAGTGGCCAGTGCCACCAGGTGACGTCAGAGACTCCTGCTGATAGGCTCTTTCAGGTGTTAGTAGCCTATCCTCTCTCCTAGGTAGCCAAACCCTCTTTTCTGGCTATTTAGGGTCTCTGTCTCTGGGGAAACTTCAGATAACGAATGCAAGAGCTCATCCGAGTTCCTCTGCATCTCTCTCTTCACCTTCTGATAAGGAAACGACCGCTGACCGCGCTGGAAGCCTGCAAACCTGCAACATAGTAGCAAAGACGACTACTGCAACTCTGTAACGCTGATCCTGCCGCCTTCTCGACTGTTTTCCTGCTTGTGCATGCTGTGGGGGTAGCCTGCCTCCTCTCTGCACCAGAAGCTCCGAAGAAATCTCCCGTGGGTCGATGGAATCTTCCCCCTGCAACCGCAGGCACCAAAAAGCTGCATTACCGGTCCCTTGGGTCTCCTCTCAGCACGACGAGCGAGGTCCCTCGAATCCAGCAACTCTGTCCAAGTGACCCCCACAGTCCAGTGACTCTTCAGTCCAAGTTTGGTGGAGGTAAGTCCTTGCCTCACCTCGCTGGGCTGCATTGCTGGGAACCGCGACTTTGCAGCTACTCCGGCCCCTGTGCACTTCCGGCGGAAATCCTTTGTGCACAGCCAAGCCTGGGTCCACGGCACTCTAACCTGCATTGCACGACTTTCTAAGTTGGTCTCCGGCGACGTGGGACTCCTTTGTGCAACTTCGGCGAGCACCGTTTCACGCATCCTCGTAGTGCCTGTTTCTGGCACTTCTCCGGGTGCTACCTGCTTCAGTGAGGGCTCTTTGTCTTGCTCGACGTCCCCTCTCTCTTCAGGTCCAATTTGCGACCTCCTGGTCCCTCCTGGGCCCCAGCAGCGTCCAAAAACACCAAACGCACGATTTGCGACTAGCAAGGCTTGTTGGCGTCCTTTTGGCGGGAAAACACTTCTGCACAACTCTCCACGGCGAGAGGGATCCGTCCACCAAAGGGGAAGTCTCTAGCCCTTTTCGTTCCTGCAGAAACCTCAGCTTCTTCTGTCCAGTAGAAGCTTCTTTGCACCCGCAGCTGGCATTTCCTGGGCATCTGCCCATCTCCGACTTGCTTGTGAGTTTTGGACTTGGTCCCCTTGTTCCACACGTACTCTAGATTGGAAATCCACAGTTGTTGCATTGCTGGTTTGTGTCTTTCCTGCATTATTCCTCTAACACGACTTCTTTGTCCTTAGGGGAACTTTAGTGCACTTTGCACTCACTTTTCAGGGTCTTGGGGAGGGTTATTTTTCTAACTCTCACTATTTTCTAATAGTCCCAGCGACCCTCTACAAGGTCACATAGGTTTGGGGTCCATTCGTGGTTCGCATTCCACTTTTGGAGTATATGGTTTGTGTTGCCCCTATCCCTATGTTTCCCCATTGCATCCTATTGTAACTATACATTGTTTGCACTGTTTTCTAAGACTATACTGCATATTTTTGCTATTGTGTATATATATCTTGTGTATATTTCCTATCCTCTCACTGAGGGTACACTCTAAGATACTTTGGCATATTGTCATAAAAATAAAGTACCTTTATTTTTAGTATAACTGTGTATTGTGTTTTCTTATGATATTGTGCATATGACACTAAGTGGTACTGTAGTAGCTTCACACGTCTCCTAGTTCAGCCTAAGCTGCTCTGCTAAGCTAACATTATCTATCAGCCTAAGCTGCTAGACACCCTATACACTAATAAGGGATAACTGGGCCTGGTGCAAGGTGCAAGTACCCCTTGGTACTCACTACAAGCCAGTCCAGCCTCCTACAACCGGTCCCTTGGGTCTCCTCTCAGCACGACGAGCGAGGTCCCTCGAATCCAGCGACTCTGTCCAAGTGACCCCCACAGTCTAGTGACTCTTCAGTCCAAGTTTGGTGGAGGTAAGTCCTTGCCTCACCTCGCTGGGCTGCATTGCTGGGAACCGCGACTTTTGCAGCTACTCCGGCCCCTTTGCACTTCCGGCAGAAATCCTTTGTGCACAGCAAAGCCTGGGTCCACGGCACTCTAACCTGCATTGCACGACTTTCTAAGTTGGTCTCCGGCGACGTGGGACTCCTTTGTGCGACTTCGGGTGAGCACCGTTTCACGCATCCTTGTAGTGCCTGTTTCTGGCACTTCTCCGGGTGCTACCTGCTTCAGAGGGGGCTCCTTGTCTTGCTCGACGTCCCTTCTCTCTGCTGGTCCAATTTGCGACCTCCTGGTCCCTCCTGGGCCTCAGCAGCGTCCAAAAACGCTAACCGCATGATTTGCAGCTAGCAAGGCTTGTTGGCGTTCTTTCGGCGGGAAAAGACTTCTGCACGACTGTCCACGGCGAGCGCAATCCGTCCACCAAAGGGGAAGTCTCTAGCCCTTTTCGTTCCTGCAGAAACCTCAGCTTCCTCTATCCAGTAGAAGCTTCTTTGCACCCGCAGCTGGCATTTCCTGGGCATTTGCCCATCTCCGACTTGCTTGTGACTTTTGGACTTGGTCCCCTTGTTCCACAGGTACCCTAGATTGGAAATCCACAGTTGTTGCATTGTTGGTTTGTGTCTTTCCTGCATTATTCCTCTAACACGACTTCTTTGTCCTTAGGGGAACTTTAGTGCACTTTGCACTCACTTTTCAGGGTCTTGGGGAGGGTTATTTTTCTAACTCTCACTATTTTCTAATAGTCCCTGCGACCCTCTACAAGGTCACATAGGTTTGGGGTCCATTCGTGGTTCGCATTCCACTTTTGGAGTATATGGTTTGTGTTGACCCTATCCCTATGTTTCCCCATTGCATCCTATTGTAACTATACATTGTTTGCACTGTTTTCTAAGACTATACTGCATATTGTTGCTATTGTGTATATATATCTTGTGTATATTTCCTATCCTCTCACCGAGGGTACACTCTAAGATACTTTGGCATATTGTCATAAAAATAAAGTACCTTTATTTTTAGTATAACTGTGTATTGTGTTTTCTTATGATATTGTGCATATCACACTAAGTGGTACTGTAGTAGCTTCACACGTCTCCTAGTTCAGCCTAAGCTGCTCTGCTAAGCTACCATTATCTATCAGCCTAAGCTGCTAGACACCCTACACACTAATAAGGGATAACTGGGCCTGGTGCAAGGTGCAAGTACCCCTTGGTACTCACTACAAGCCAGTCCAGCCTCCTACATTGGTTGTGCAGTGGTGGGATAAGTGCTTGAGACTACTTACCACTCTTGTCATTGTACTTTTCATAAGAGAAAAATATACAAAACAAGGTCAGTGTATATACACATAGCCAAAAAGTTTTGCATTTCCTCTTTTCACTCTTTTCTAAGTGCTGAAAAGTACTCCTAAACTTTCAAAAAGTTCTTAAAAGTTTAAAAAGTTTTTTCTCTGTCTTTCTAAAAGCTCTGACAAACTTTTTTATCTTTTTCTATCACTTTAACTCTCTCTAAAAAATGTCTGGCACAGGCAAAAGTGTTGATCTGTCCAAACTTGCATATGACAAGCTTAGCTGGAAAAGAGCAAGGAGTCTCTGTATAGAGAGAGGTTTGAGTGTAGGGAAGAATCCTTCCTTGGAACTGTTACTTAACATGCTTAGAGAACAGGATAAGGCCATAGGTACCCCATCTGTTGAATAAGTACCTAATAGTTCCCAATCTGATTCAGGGACTCCCCCAGGAAAAGATTCAGGAAAGAAACTTCCTAGCCTGCCCATTACTAGACAATCTAGCATAGATGGTAATGATGATGAGCCACACCAGATAAATAGTGTTGTCTCACATCATAGCAAAAGCATTTATTCTCACCATACTGGTAGTAATGTTTCTGTAAACCAAGCTGTTAGGGTGGCTTCTGTAAGGGACAGGTCTCCTTCTGTTCATTCCCATCATAGCTCTGTTTCTAGAAATGTCCCTCCCACCAACCCTGATGACAGAATGTTAGAGAAGGAACTCAATAAGTTGAGGGTGGAACAAACCAGACTGAAGCTTAAAAAGCAACAGCTGGATTTGGATAGACAGTCTTTTGAATTAGAGAAGGAAAGACAGAAGTTGGGTTTAGATACCCATGGTGGCAGCAGCAGTATTCCCCATAGTCATCCTGCAAAAGAGCATGATTCCAAGAATCTGCACAAGATAGTTCCCCCTTATAAGGAGGGGGATGACATTAACAAGTGGTTTGCTGCACCTGAGAGGGCCTGTGCTGTACAGGATGTCCCTCAAAGGCAGTGGGCTGCTATCCTATGGCTATCATTTAGTGGAGAAGGTAGGGAAAGGCTCCTTACTGTGAAAGAAAATGATGCTAATAATTTCCAAGTTCTTAAGAATGCACTCCTGGATGGTTATGGCTTAACCACTGAACAGTACAGGATAAAGTTCAGAGAGACCAAAAAGGAGTCTTCACAAGACTGGGTTGATTTCATTGACCAGGCAGTGAAGGCCTTGGAGGGGTGGTTACATGGCAGTAAAGTTACTGATTATGACAGCCTGTATAACTTGATCCTGAGAGAGCATATTCTTAATAATTGTGTGTCTGATTTGTTGCACCAGTACTTGGTGGACTCTGATCTGACCTCTCCCCAAGAATTGGGAAAGAAGGCAGACAAATGGGTCAGAACAAGAGTGAACAGAAAAGTTCATACAGGGGGTGACAAAGATGGCAACAAAAAGAAGGATGGTAAGTCTTCTGACAAGGGTGGGGACAAATCTAAAAATGAGTCTTCATCAGGCCCACAAAAACACTCTGGTGGGGGTGGTGGGTCCAAATCCTCCTTTAATCAGAACAAGGAAAAGAAACCATGGTGCTATTTATGTAAAATAAAAGGCCATTGGACAACAGATCCCAGTTGTCCAAAGAAAGGCACCACTGCTCCTACCACTACAACCCCTACTGCTACACCTAGTGTCCCTACTAATAGCAGTGGTGGTGGGAGCAAACCTACTAATAGCCAATCCAAGGGAGTAGCTGGGCTCACTTTTGGTAATTTAGTTGGGGTTGGTCTGATTAGGGAGACCACAGAGGCTACTTTAGTCTCTGAAGGGGCTATTGATTTAGCCACTTTGGTTGCTTGCCCCCATAACTTGGAGAAGTACAAGCAACTAACCCTAATAAATGGTGTTGAGGTCCAGGCCTACAGGGACACAGGTGCCAGTGTCACAATGGTGATTGAGAAACTGGTGCACCCTGAAGAACACATACTTGGACACCAGTACCAAGTAACCGATGCTCACAACATAACACAAAGCCACCCCATGGCTGTTGTAAATCTCAACTGGGGGGGGGGGTAACTGGTCCAAAGAAAGTTGTGGTAGCTTCAGATTTACCTGTAGACTGTCTATTAGGGAATGATTTGGAGACATCAGCTTGGTCAGATGTGGAGTTGGAGGCCCATGCAGCAATGCTGGGCATCCCAGGGCATATTTTTGCTTTGACAAGGGCTCAGGCCAAAAAGCAAAAAGGACAGGGAAGCTTGGATCCTGGAACAATGGACCAAGTGCTCCCTAAAGCTAGGGCTAGTAGAAGCAAACCACTTCCTACTATCCCTCCCTCTACAGTGGATTCTAATTCTGAGGAAGAAGAATTCCCTCCCTGTGCAGAACCTACACCAGAGGAGCTGGAAGCAGACACTGCTGAGCTTTTGGGTGAAGGGGGGCCTGCCAGAGAGGAGCTGAGTGTGGCACAGCAAACCTGTCCCACATTAGAGGGTCTCAGACAGCAAGCTGTCAAACAGGCTAATGGGGATGTCAGTGACTCTCACAGAGTTTACTGGGAGGACAACCTCTTGTACACTGAGCATAGGGATCCTAAACCTGGAGCTGCCAGGAGATTAGTGATTCCTCAGGAGTACAGAAAGTTCCTCCTAACACTGGCACATGACATTCCCTTAGCTGGGCATCTAGGACAAATGAAAATTTGGGACAGGCTTGTTCCCCTGTTTCATTGGCCTAGGATGTCTGAGGACACAAAATAATTTTCTAAGTCCTGTGAAACCTGTCAAGCCAGTGGCAAGACAGGTGGCACTCCAAAGGCACCCCTTATTCCACTGCCTGTGGTTGGGGTTCCCTTTGAAAGGGTAGGGGTTGACATAGTTGGCCCCCTTGACCCTCCTACTGCTTCAGGCAATAGGTTTATCTTGGTGGTAGTGGACCATGCCACAAGATATCCTGAAGCAATTCCTTTAAGGACCACTACAGCTCCTGCAGTGGCAAAGGCCCTCCTGGGAATATTTTCGAGGGTGGGCTTCCCAAAGGAAGTAGTATCAGACAGAGGAAGCAATTTCATGTCTGCATACTTAAAGGCCATGTGGAAGGAGTGTGGTGTAACGTACAAGTTCACAACACCCTATCATCCACAAACAAATGGACTGGTGGAGAGATTTAATAAAACTCTCAAAGGCATGATTATGGGTCTCCCTGAAAAACTCCGCAGGAGATGGGATATCCTTCTACCATGCCTCCTTTTTGCCTACATGGAGGTACCCCAGAAAGGAGTGGGCTTCAGCCCCTTTGAACTTCTTTTTGGACACCCTGTTAGGGGTCCACTCACACTTGTAAAGGAGGGTTGGGAACAACCTTTAAAAGCTCCTAAGCAGGATATTGTGGATTATGTACTTGGCCTCAGATCAAGGATGGCTGAGTACATGAAAAAGGCCAGTAAAAACCTTCAGGCCAGCCAAGAGCTCCAGAAGCAATGGCATGATCAGAAGGCTGTTTTGGTTCAGTACCAACCAGGGCAGAAAGTGTGGGTCTTGGAGCCTGTGGCCCCAAGAGCACTCCAAGATAAATGGAGTGGACCCCACACAATTGTTGAAAAGAAGGGTGAAGTCACCTACTTGGTTGACTTAGGCACTGCCAGGAGTCCCCTTAGGGTGCTCCATGTCAACCGCCTGAAACCCTACTATGACAGGGCTGATCTCACCCTGCTCATGGCAACAGATGAGGGACAGGAAGAAGATAGTGATCCTCTACCTGATCTCTTCTCTTCCACAGATCAAGATGCTCTTGTGGAAGGTGTAGTTTTGGCTGATTGTCTTACTGCTGAGCAGAAAGACAATTGCATAAATCTCCTCGGACAATTTTCAGAACTCTTCTCTACTGTGCCAGGCACCACTTCTTGGTGTGAGCACACTATAGATACTGGAGACAGTTTACCTGTCAAAAGTAAGATCTATAGGCAGCCTGACCATGTCAGGGACTGCATAAAGCAAGAAGTTCAGAAAATGTTGGAACTAGGAGTGGTTGAGCACTCTGACAGTCCATGGGCTTCTCCTGTGGTACTGGTACCAAAACCCAATTCTAAAGATGGAAAGAAAGAAATGCGGTTTTGTGTAGACTATAGAGGTCTCAACTTGGTAACCAAAACTGATGCTCACCCTATACCCAGGGCAGATGAGCTTATAGATACACTGGCATCTGCCAAGTATCTAAGCACTTTTGATTTGACTGCAGGGTATTGGCAGATCAAATTATCAGAAGATGCTAAACCTAAGACTGCATTTTCTACCATTGGAGGACATTACCAGTTTACTGTAATGCCTTTTGGTTTGAAAAATGCACCTGCCACTTTTCAGAGGTTGGTGAACACAGTCCTGCAAGGGCTGGAAGCTTTCAGTGCAGCATATTTGGACGATATAGCTGTCTTTAGCTCCAGCTGGGATGATCACCTGGTCCACCTATGGAAAGTTTTGGAGGCCCTGCAAAAGGCAGGCCTCACTATCAAGGCTTCAAAGTGCCAGATAGGGCAGGGTAAGGTGGTTTATCTGGGACACCTTGTTGGTGGGGAACAGATTGCACCACTTCAGGGGAAAATCCAAACTATTATTGATTGGGTTCCCCCTACCATTCAGACTCAGGTGAGAGCCTTCCTAGGCCTCACTGGGTATTACAGGAGGTTCATTAAGAACTATGGCTCCATTGCAGCCCCTCTTAATGACCTCACATCCAAGAAAATGCCTAAAAAGGTATTATGGACAGCAAACTGTCAGAAAGCTTTTGAGGAGCTGAAGCAGGCCATGTGCTCTGCACCTGTCCTGAAAAGCCCTTGTTACTCTAAAAAATTCTATGTCCAAACTGATGCATCTGAATTAGGAGTAGGGGCAGTCCTATCACAACTTAATTCTGAGGGCCAGGATCAACCTGTTGCTTTTATTAGTAGGAGGTTGACCCCTAGAGAAAAGCGTTGGTCTGCCATTGAGAGGGAGGCCTTTGCTGTGGTCTGGGCTCTGAAGAAGTTGAGGCCATACCTGTTTGGCACTCACTTCATTGTTCAGACAGACCACAAACCTCTACTTTGGCTAAAACAAATGAAAGGTGAAAATCCTAAATTGTTGAGGTGGTCCATATCCCTACAGGGAATGGACTATACAGTGGAACATAGACCTGGGAGTAGCCACTCCAATGCAGATGGACTCTCCAGATATTTCCACTTAGACAATGAAGACTCATCAGGTCATGGCTAGTCTTATTGTCCTTCGTTTGGGGGGGGGGTTGTGTAGGAAAGTACCATCTTGCCTGGCATGTTACCCCCATTTTTCACTGTATATATGTTGTTTTAGTTGTATGTGTCACTGGGACCCTGGTAACCCAGGGCCCCAGTGCTCATAAGTGTGCCTGAATGTGTTACCTGTGTAGTGACTAACTGTCTCACTGAGGCTCTGCTAATCAGAACCTCAGTGGTTATGCTCTCTCATTTCTTTCCAAATTGTCACTGACAGGCTAGTGACCATTTTTACCAATTTACATTGGCTTACTGGAACACCCTTATAATTCCCTAGTATATGGTACTGAGGTACCCAGGGTATTGGGGTTCCAGAGATCCCTATGGGCTGCAGCATTTCTTTTGCCACCCATAGGGACCACTGACAATTCTTACACAGGCCTGCCGCTGCAGCCTGAGTGAAATAACGTCCACGTTATTTCACAGCCATTTTACACTGCACTTAAGTAACTTATAAGTCACCTATATGTCTAACCTTTACCTGGTAAAGGTTAGGTGCAAAGTTACTTAGTGTGAGGGCACCCTGGCACTAGCCAAGGTGCCCCCACATTGTTCAGAGCCAATTCCCTGAACTTTGTGAGTGCGGGGACACCATTACACGCGTGCACTACATATAGGTCACTACCTATATGTAGCTTCACCATGGTAACTCCGAATATGGCCATGTAACATGTCTATGATCATGGAATTGCCCCCTCTATGCCATCCTGGCATTGTTGGTACAATTCCATGATCCCAGTGGTCTGTAGCACAGACCCTGGTACTGCCAAACTGCCCTTCCTGGGGTTTCACTGCAGCTGCTGCTGCTGCCAACCCCTCAGACAGGCATCTGCCCTCCTGGGGTCCAGCCAGGCCTGGCCCAGGATGGCAGAACAAAGAACTTCCTCTGAGAGAGGGTGTGACACCCTCTCCCTTTGGAAAATGGTGTGAAGGCAGGGGAGGAGTAGCCTCCCCCAGCCTCTGGAAATGCTTTCTTGGGCACAGATGTGCCCAATTCTGCATAAGCCAGTCTACACTGGTTCAGGGACCCCTTAGCCCCTGCTCTGGCGCGAAACTGGACAAAGGAAAGGGGAGTGACCACTCCCCTGACCTGCACCTCCCCTGGGAGGTGTCCAGAGCTCCTCCAGTGTGCTCCAGACCTCTGCCATCTTGGAAACAGAGGTGCTGCTGGCACACTGGACTGCTCTGAGTGGCCAGTGCCACCAGGTGACGTCAGAGACTCCTGCTGATAGGCTCCTTCAGGTGTTAGTAGCCTATCCTCTCTCCTGGGTAGCTAAACCCTCTTTTCTGGCTATTTAGGGTCTCTGTCTCTGGGGAAACTTTAGATAACGAATGCATGAGCTCAGCCGAGTTCCTCTGCATCTCTCTCTTCACCTTCTGATAAGGAAACGACCGCTGACCGCGCTGGAAGCCTGCAAACCTGCAACATAGTAGCAAAGACGACTACTGCAACTCTGTAACGCTGATCCTGCCGCCTTCTCGACTGTTTTCCTGCTTGTGCATGCTGTGGGGGTAGCCTGCCTCCTCTCTGCACCAGAAGCTCCGAAGAAATCTCCTGTGGGTCGACGGAATCTTCCCCCTGCAACCGCAGGCACCAAAAAGCTGCATTACCGGTCCCTTGGGTCTCCTCTCAGCACAACGAGCGAGGTCCCTCGAATCCAGCAACTCTGTCCAAGTGACCCCCACAGTCCAGTGACTCTTCAGTCCAAGTTTGGTGGAGGTAAGTCCTTGCCTCACCTCGCTGGGCTGCATTGCTGGGAACCACGACTTTGCAGCTACTCCGGCCCCTGTGCACTTCCGGCGGAAATCCTTTGTGCACAGCCAAGCCTGGGTCCACGGCACTCTAACCTGCATTGCACGACTTTCTAAGTTGGTCTCCGGCGACGTGGGACTCCTTTGTGCAACTTCGGCGAGCACCGTTTCACGCATCCTTGTAGTGCCTGTTTCTGGCACTTCTCCGGGTGCTACCTGCTTCAGTGAGGGCTCTTTGTCTTGCTCGACGTCCCCTCTCTCTTCAGGTCCAATTTGCCACCTCCTGGTCCCTCCTGGGCCCCAGCAGCGTCCAAAAACACCAAACGCACGATTTGCGACTAGCAAGGCTTGTTGGCGTCCTTTCGGCGGGAAAACACTTCTGCACGACTCTCCACGGCGAGCGAGATCCGTCCACCAAAGGAGAAGTCTCTAGCCCTTTTCGTTCCTGCAGAAACCTCAGCTTCTTCTGTCCTGTAGAAGCTTCTTTGCACCCGCAGCTGGCATTTCCTGGGCATCTGCCCATCTCCGACTTGCTTGTGACTTTTGGACTTGGTCCCCTTGTTCCACAGGTACCCTAGATTGGAAATCCACAGTTGTTGCATTGCTGGTTTGTGTCTTTCCTGCATTATTCCTCTAACACGACTTCTTTGTCCTTAGGGGAACTTTAGTGCACTTTGCACTCACTTTTCAGGGTCTTGGGGAGGGTTATTTTTCTAACTCTCACTATTTTCTAATAGTCCCAGCGACCCTCTACAAGGTCACATAGGTTTGGGGTCCATTCGTGGTTCGCATTCCACTTTTGGAGTATATGGTTTGTGTTGCCCCATCCCTATGTTTCCCCATTGCATCCTATTGTAACTATACATTGTTTGCACTGTTTTCTAAGACTATACCGCATATTTTTGCTATTGTGTATATATATCTTGTGTATATTTCCTATCCTCTCACTGAGGGTACACTCTAAGATACTTTGGCATATTGTCATAAAAATAAAGTACCTTTATTTTTAGTATAACTGTGTATTGTGTTTTCTTATGATATTGTGCATATGACACTAGTGGTACTGTAGGAGCTTCACTCGTCTCCTAGTTCAGCCTAAGCTGCTCTGCTAAGCTACCATTATCTATCAGCCTAAGCTGCTAGACACCCTATACACTAATAAGGGATAACTGGGCCTGGTGCAAGGTGCAAGTACCCCTAGGTACTCACTACAAGCCAGTCCAGCCTCCTACAGCAATGGAGTGCTGGTGTGAGCAGGCAGAAGAGGCAGAGACCAACTAGGTGTGGCATGATAAAAATGCACAGCCTTAAGGTGATCTCTGCATCAGATGCCTTGACATAGAAGGTTCTTTTGCCTAAGTCTACTGTTGTTATTGTTATTACTTTACTGACAGGGTGTGTCTCACATGAAGCTTATGCAGTGCTACTGAAAGAAAGTCTTACAGTGAAGGAACCATGGAGCAGTGCCTACGTTGCAGGTTTAGCAGGCAGGAGATCTCAACTCATATTCCCACTTTTCATTAGTGTGATCCTAGAAAAATGTATTTCGATGTGCCTACTAACCTGCCAAAATCAGGCTTTTTGTCTTTTTGTGTAAAAAAAGTTCCTGGGCCCTATTATTTTGGTTTCACCTGTGCCAGCACTTCTGCTGTCCTTGTGAAATCTATTGTATTCAATATAAATCTTAAAAGGGGCTTACATCCCTCCCTTGCTTTTCACTGGTTCCTGTGCTTGCCACTTACTTTTCCTCTGTTTCTATTGACTGTAGCATATTACATGCATTCACCAATGCTTGTTCCTCATGTGTTTGCTCTTATCAGTGTCCCGAGGCCCAAGTACTGTTTTCATCTGCTGTGTGGGACTTTTTCTTTAAGGTTTTGTCTGCACAGCGCTTGCACTCTGCTTGTTTACATACGCTCCCCCTGGCTGCACGCATTTCAAGCTTGCTTGTTTTCATTTTTTCTCCTCCCTATACGTAACCTCCCCATGCATTTAAACTGTGATTGTTAGCAAAAGTCTTGGCTTAGTCCTCCAGCTGCACTTTATCAAACACGACTTAATGTTTTTGCAGCTGACCACAGGCTGTTTATTATATTGCAGTCACTTCAAACAAACTGTTGTTCAGCCATTGCCTTTGTCCTCGCTCTGATAATGTTGATATCTCATCCAGCCAAAAGCTGAACCGCGGCAGCCTGTCATGGAATGGCTCCTAAGCAAATATTTACTATTTCACAATAACAGAGGCTCCAGTACACGGGTGGTTCGGGAAATTACATTTGACTTCAGATGCTGAAAACATTTGTGTGGTGAATCAAGCTGATGTAATTTCATCAACCTCTCTCTCCTGGTTAAGTGTTTGGTGTGATTTTATTTTATATTGGGGTATCTTAGTTAATTTTAATTGATTGAGATGCAGTCTCTTTCTTTAACGTGAAATCTTATGTATGGCTAAACTCTGACTTAAATACGTAAGCAACTTCTTGTGTGCATGTATCAGGTTCAGTTGCTAAAATACACATGAATAGAGTGATACAGCGTTGTCCTATTTCATATGTTTTATACTTCTCGTTCAAAGTAAGTGTCACAAATTGCATCCTTCCTTTACAAAGGTTTACCTTGATAATGGTTTCCGCTATGTGTAAGCATGTTGTGTTTACCAAGTAAATTGAAAGTAGATTTTGATGTGAGGGTCATTAACATTTTGTTAGAGACAACCTGCTCTTCATGCTTCTTCTTACCAGGTTTCTAATGCAATTAAGAACTGTAGTCGTGGCTGAATCTAACCTGTCTCCAACATTTTTGGTGAAGAATCAACACCTCTTCAGACCAACTCTCAGCTAGAAAACTGCATTATTTCCTCACCATTCTTTCTTCCTGTTTCTTTTTACAGACACTGAGCATGTAAAATGCACAGGCAATGCCTTTTAATTACCGGCTGAGTTATGGTACCTTAAATAGAACTGTAGGATTTAGAATTATTACACAGTTCCATTGTATCATAGCGGATTCTATTTCCTAACCAATCCATTTACAAAGAAGAATCATCCTCAAAATTATCTTAACGCTAGGGCTAGGGACCTACTTATCAGCCAATTCTACCGAGGCACTAGAAAATGCTCCATTATTTTCGTAGTCCAATATCAAGTGTTTGCTTGTGCCAGCATTCATCAGCTGCATCCAAGTGAATTACCTGATTGTATAAACCAGCTTGTTGGTTTAATTATAAATTATTTAATTTACCATATGCTTTATAACAAAAGTCAATGAGTAATTAATATGTTCAGGACGGTAAAGTAAAATTTAGCATGACTTGTTCAAACTATGAACTAATGAAGTGCAACCACAGGCCTCGAAAAATCATAAAAATGTTATTAGACCTGCAGGTCGAGTAACTTAAATAATCTACTCGACCTAACTGTAATGTACTTGACCTGTCAACGGGTCTCAAATTGTGTGATCCTAGACAAATAGTTTGCAGAGTTGCCTTTTTGTTTATTTTCACATATGATAGCAGCTTCAAATATGTGAGCTCAGCATTTCCGCAATACAAAAAAAACTTTTGTTTGATTAAGTAGACTAAAGTTTGCTGCAAGTATCACAAGAATCTAGCCCACATATAGGGGACTCATCACTTACTTTTAGTTTACTAACAGCATTGCCATCAGCGCAGAAGTGTTCCTCAGTTTATGTTTAAACACTCACATTTAATAAATACCTTACTAAACCATGATGTGGTAGCATATTGTAATCTACACACAGTACATTTCCAAGAAATGTCCAAAAACCTTTACATTAACGTGCAGCTTCACTGATAAAACTATATAGTGTATTAACAATCTGTGAAAATTGGGTTTCAGAAAACATATCCTTTGCACATCAACACATAAAGTACTCTGATTTGTTTTCATCCTATTAAAATATTTTTTCATCACACAAATACAAAAAATGGGCTTTCACAACTACTGCAATATATTTTGAAATGTTTGTACAGTTGACTTAGTCATTTAAATGTTGTGTGTTAGGAAAAACCTGACACCCTATATCCTTTTATTTTACACTCTAAACAGCAGGTCACAAAGTTCACCTTACAAAGGCCTGGAACTCTGCATTCAGAAGGAAAATTAATTGTAAGACAAACTGGTTTTTGAACTCTGTCTGTGAGCAGACAGCAAATGTGACATAAGACCAAGATTTAAAGGCATCTTTTATTGCCCCTCCACTTTCTGACTGAACAGAACACCTGTTCTTTGACAACTTGCCAGAAGGGGGAGCAAGTCCTAAAAATAGCTCGACCTGATCAATTCATACTTGCCATAGGGAGTGGTCGAGTAGATTTTTCGAGCCCTGAACCAATGCCCAGACAGTTTTACCAAGTTTGAAAATGAGGAAATAATTAAGTAATCCTATTAAAAAATGTGCCACATTATGCTGCATAATTTGCCTTTTCTCGCTGCATAGTTTACTCAATCCTGCTGCATAATTTGGCCTTCTCCAGCCGGATCATTCCAGTGGCCCTAACAATACCTTAGCTCCTAATTGAGCATAGGCAAAACCTATTGGCTTTGCCAGTGCTTGTTTTCTGAAGCTGCCGCTAGTGGTCCACCTGATGGCCAGGGGTGGCCCCTCCACAAGAGTGGAGGAGCCTTGCCCCACTAAAAAAAATGCCCCCAGAACTGCAATATAAAATGGTAATAATCTTTATTTATTACCATTTTACTTTTCAGTACCCTGTCCTGAACTGAGTGTCAGGACAGGGTGGGGCAATTGCTGCTGAGTGGCAGCAGGGAGCTGCACACTATGTTTAAAGTGTGCATGTCCCTTTGGCTGACTGTCTTGCGACGGCCAGCCAAACATCAGCACTTTAAACATCTCTAACCAAGATGTCTTAAAACAGCTAGGTTGGAGAAATTGCAGGCCTTCAATGCTTTTGTGAGTGCTGAGAAAGGCTGTTCCATTCAATCCTGATGCTTCTTTTGTGCTGGTTACCAGCATGTAAGCAGCACTCGGATTGGTTAGTGCAGTTTCCTGGGTCCCACGTTGAATCTTTCCAGGCGAGAAGGAGAAATGACAAGAGGAGAGGAGAAAGCCATAAGGTAAATGCTGTTTTAAAATATATATATCATTATTGTTCCTCCCATTGTAAATACAAGGCAGCCGCCACTGCTGATGGCACTACTTACTGCAACCGCTAGTGCCACACTTATTGACCTGTACTTTTCTCTGACATAGTTCTATTTTCAGCCATCTTGCAATGTGAAATATTCCATTGATCCCCAATTAGATTTTCCCAGGACATTAGAAATACCAGTACATACACTGCATTTCAGCATTTGTTTTAAATAAACGGCTTTTAACATGATTTATTCATAGAAGGATGGATGCCGGTTCTTCCGTGCAGGGCTGGCTTTAGCGCTAGTAGCAGCCTGTGCGACAGTCATTTTTGGAGCCCCACCACCTTGGATTTCCACCCGGCAAATGTGCCCCTCATCTCTTCATAGCCCCCCTTTCACATACATTCATTTGTTTCAAAGCGCTTGTAAGGCTGGCTTTACTAATCCACTCAGCTATTCACATAAAATAAAATTCTGCTCTTTGCAACAGGTACATTAACCATCTACGTTACTTTATGGCAAGTCAAAGCTGCCACTAGATAAAACTCCCATCTCTCTCCTTAGCAGGAACATTAACCACAAGAGATATCTTGACATTTTAATTGCTTCCTGAAGACTGGACACACAAGGAACTTTTCAGCCGGTGCTTTCAAATGGCAAGTTTCCTAAGTTATTGTGAAACCCAGTGCCCAACTGAGGTCAGCGCCCCCTGTGAGGCTGCACCATTCGCACCGCCCTAAAGCCGGCCCTGGTTCCATGTATGGTATAAGTGGCTTGTCCGGGCTGTTTTTTCTTTGCATTCTCGTATTTGTTGTCCAGTGTTTATAAAGCAAGACAAAACACAAATATGAGAGTTAATTTAAGCAAAAGCCAAAAATGGTTAGTTTGATGTCAGTTTGGTATTATTTGGCATTTTAGTGAATTGACCTACTTGGACTTCGGATGCTTTACTGCGAATTAAAATAGAACTAGAGCTCAGGAGGAACAGAGATTTGAAATGTCATTTTAGCGGTCAAATCCAGAATTTAAAGGTAACTGCCTAGCCCACGACATTATTATTTAGTAAGTGAACAGAGTTGCTCCTTGAAGCAGCTGTGTGTTAGCTTGGGCGTTTATAAATACTTAATTGCGAACGCATTTATATTGCATTCTCTGAGAAAAAGGTCAGTTGGAGTTTTATGACTAGACAGGGCATATTGGCAAAGGAAGCCGCACCGAGCGCTGCTTCTGTTAAAATCATAAAAACAGGCTCCACTGACAACAGAAAATCACAGTGTCAAAGTGTGACGTGATTAACAAAACGTTCCGAAATGCAGAATGGAAAATTCTTAACAAAGTGCTGAAAAATGTAGTAAACCTGCAGTCTCATCAGCCGATATGCCCGACAAGTGTCACATGAAGCTAATAAGTGGCATAGACGACAAAAAAGTCACGGCGCAGATGAGAAGGGAACGGAGAACGAGCTGCAGTAAGCCTACCTTACGAGCCGCACCTTAGCTAGCCTGCAGTCACCTAAGTGTATAGTCCGTCTGGACTCACCCTCGTGTTTACACCAGCCACTATGCTGCGGGCTGGCTTCCACACTCACCCCAGACCCATCCATCACAGGCGTCACCAGTCAGGTGACCCTGCAACTTAAAGAGGCACGTGCCCTGGCCAATTTGCATAACTGTGATTATGTGTCTGTGTTGTTACTTACGAGTAACATGAGGGCCCCCAACACTACAGTGGAGACGAGTGGGTCGGCCCCAAGTCATGGGGGGAAGTGATGCCTGTGCCTGAAGGAGGAACCAGCAGCCATAGAGAAGACAACATGGCCAGTAATAAGTGCCATTAGTGGTTACTGCACCCCCCTCTAAAATAAACTGAGCATCAGCCAAATAGAAGGTCTGCAGTGCCAAGAAGGCTGCTGTGCCCACAATTGAAGTGGCAACAGCACCCACTGGCAATGACTGCCACAGAGAGAGACTGTTCATGGCGCAGGAGCCCCACGAGAAGCCTAAAGCAGCCCCATTGAAAGCTGCCAAGTCTCCAGCGAAAGCGAACACCCAGATACCAAGGACAGTGCTAGCAAGCAAGTAGGACCACTGTGCGCTGCACGTGCACCCCCTAGTGGCTGCCCATTGCAAACGCAGTAGAGAAAATGGAGCTGCAAGCCCCACGTGGGGAATTAAGGGGAGCGTGCACTCCACACGCAACCCCTTGCAATAAACGGCCATCAACACAGGCCTGTAGAGCAGGCCCGCCAAGCACCAGTGGAAGGCACCTAAGAAGAAGCACCACCGTAGGCCCGGAGAATGGCCATGATCAGTGTCAGCAAAAAGGGTGCCCATGGAGAAAAAAACACAATGACAGAGGTGGGCAAAGGGCCGCACCAGCGAACCTGACGGTACAGAGCCCTCTGAGAGAGAGATGCAACACCAGTGAGAAGAAGCTGAAGCAGATGGCTGCACGCAGCACTAGATCATTACTGTTGGCCCATCGTTGACCATGTCACAAGGAGTGACTGACCCTGCTGAGTAAACTGGAATGGAGGCAGGAGCAAGCGTTGCGACAGCGCAGTCTCAAGGTGCAAGCATGGTGCCCTCGAGTGAAGACAGGAAGAAGGAAAGGTGACCCTCCAGTCTGGGAGCAGACCACTTAGAACATCCCTGAGAAACGGACAGGACCAGTGTGAGGTACGCAACAAGAAGGAATCAAGTCCTAGTGACAGGACTAAGCCTGCAAAAGGATGCAGTGTAAGTCAATGCACCATCTGAGGTGCAGCACATGACCAGCAAGAGGTCCATGTGGCGCCTCATGCGGCCTGTGACGCAACACCACATCAACAAGGGAAATGGAGAGGAGAGAGGTCCATGTGGCGCGACTCCACGACGTGAAGGATCGAAGAAGAAAGGGTGTGACAGCCCTATCACACAGAAAATCCAGAACACCATAGATGCACAAGAGAAAGGGAGAAGAGCGATAGGACCGAGGACTTGTACCAGTACTGGACAGGTCATCCCTCAACACAAGCCAGCCACCGGGGTGAACAGACGTCACTGGAGTCAGCTCTGCGGGTAGACCAACTGTAAGCCGCCAGCATGGGCGAACCGCGTCCATGCCTCACGCTTCACAGTGCAACTGTTCAGCCACCTGTCACCCGCTGCTTGACATCAATGGCATCCCTGCTGGTAAATGCACATGCCAAGCAAGAACCTCACGTGTACACGAAGTCCCTCAAGCCATCTCTTCTCAAAGAAAGACACTGCCACCTTTTGATCTAAACAAATAGATGGTAAGACCGTCAACATTACCAGGTGCATCACCCAAACCATCTAAGGAGCACTGCACCACCAGAGGGGAGCCAATGTCAGCGAAAAGACCAGAGGTTGACAAGACATCCCTGGCACCATGGGAGGCTGACCCCCCAGAAACATGCTGTGAGCCCCCATGAACCTGAAACTTGTCAAAGAGAGCATACTCGACCATTTGGACTATCCACCCTTGGGGTTTCATGAGGAGTAGACTTTGTAGTAGTTGGACTCTTGCTGTAGGCAAGACTGCTAGTTTAGGGATGACAGCACTTTTGTTCGCAGGCGACCAGGCCAATCCTACAACAACTCACAACTGTCGGCCCAATCCTCCCGGCTCACAAGCAGTACCACACCAAAAACCCAAACAGTAAAAGGTGATTTCTGGCAGCCTTTACGCATGGACTCTAGAGGGCGACATCTCAGGGGAGTCATGTTTAAACCGATATGACCCTTTTCTCACATGAGAAGTGTAGGAGGCTGGACTGGCTTGTAGTGAGTACCAAGGGGTACTTGCACCTTGCACCAGGCCCAGTTATCCCTTATTAGTGTATAGGGTGTCTAGCAGCTTAGGCTGATAGATAATGGTAGCTTAGCAAAGCAGCTCAGGCTGAACTAGGAGACGTGTGAAGCTACTACAGTACCACTTAGTGTCATATGCACAATATCATAAGAAAACACAATACACAGTTATACTAAAAATAAAGGTACTTTATTTTTATGACAATATGCCAAAGTATCTTAGAGTGTACCCTCAGTGAGAGGATAGGAGATATACACAAGATATATATACACAATAGCAAAAATATGCAGTATAGTCTTAGAAAACAGTGCAAACAATGTATAGTTACAATAGGATGCAATGGGGAAACATAGGGATAGGGGCAACACAAACCATATACTCTAGAAGTGGAATGCGAACCACGAATGGACCCCAAACCTATGTGACCTTGTAGAGGGTCGCTGGGACTGTAGGAGGCTGGGCTGGCTTGTAGTGAGTACCAAGGGGTACTTGCACCTTGCACCAGGCCCAGTTATCCCTTATTAGTGTATAGGGTGTCTAGCAGCTTAGGCTGATAGATAATGGTAGCTTAGCAGAGCAGCTTAGGCTGAACTAGGAGACGTGTGAAGCTACTACAGTACCACCTAGTGTCATATGCACAATATCATAAGAAAACACAATACACAGTTATACTAAAAATAAAGGTACTTTATTTTTATGACAATATGCCAAAGTATCTTAGAGTGTACCCTCAGTAAGAGGATAGGAAATATACACAAGATATATATACACAATAGCAAAAATATGCAGTATAGTCTTAGAAAACAGTGCAAACAGTGTATAATTACAATAGGATGCAATGGGGAAACATAGGGATAGGGGCAACACAAACCATATACTCCAAAAGTGGAATGTGAACCACGAATGGACCCCAAACCTATGTGACCTTGTAGAGGGTCGCTGGGACTATTAGAAAATAGTGAGAGTTAGAAAAATAACCCTCCCCAAGACCCTGAAAAGTGAGTGCAAAGTGCACCAAAGTTCCCCTAAGGACAAAATAGTCGTGTTAGAGGGAGAATGCAAGGAAAACACAAATCAGCAATGCAACAACGATGGATTCCTGTCTGAAGGTACCTGTGGAACAAGGGGACCAAGTCCAAAAGTCACAAGCAGCTCGGAGATGGGCAGATGCCCAAGAAATGCCAGCGGTTGGTGCAAAGAAGCTCTTACTAGGCTGAAGAACTGTGAATACTGCAGGAACGACAAGGGCTAGAGACTTCCCCTTTGGAGGATGGATCCCCCACGCCTTGGAGAGTCGTGCAGAAGTGTTTTCCCGCCGGATGGACGCCAACAAGCCTTGCTACACGCAAATCGTGCGTTTGGCGTTTTTGGACGCTGCTGGGGCCCAGGAGGGACCAGAAGGTCGCAAATTGGACCTGCAGAGAGAGGGGACGTCGAGCAAGACAAAGAGCCCTCACTGAAGCAGGTAGCACCCGGAGAAGTGCCAGAAACAGGCACTACGAGGATGCGTGAAACGGTGCTCGCCGAAGTTGCACAAAGGAGTCCCACGTCGCCGGAGACCAACTTAGAAAGTCGTGCAATGCAGGTTAGAGTGCCGTGGACCCAGGCTTGGCTGTGCACGAAGGATTTCCGCCGGAAGTGCACAGGGGCCGGAGAAGCTTGCAAAGTCGCGGTTCCCAGCAATGCAGCCCAGCGAGGTGAGGCAAGGACTTACCTCCACCAAACTTGGGCTGAAGAGTCACTGGACTGTGGGGGTCACTTGGACGGTGTCGCTGGATTCGAGGGACCTCGCTCGTCGTGCTGAGAGGAGACCCAAGGGACCGGAGATGCAGCTTTTTGGTGCCTGCGGTTGCAGGGGGAAGATTCCGTCGACCCACGGGAGATTTCTTCGGAGCTTCTGGTGCAGAGAGGAGGCAGGCTACCCCCACAGCATGCACAAGCAGGAAAACAGTCGAGAAGGCGGCAGGATCAGCGTTACAGAGTTGCAGTAGTCGTCTTTGCTACTATGTTGCAGGTTTGCAGGCTTCCAGCGCGGTCAGCGGTCGATTCCTTATCAGAAGGTGAAGAGGGAGATGCAGAGGAACTCGGCTGAGCTCATGCATTCGTTATCTAAAGTTTCCCCAGAGACAGAGACCCTAAATAGCCAGAAAAGAGGGTTTGGCTACCTAGGAGAGAGGAAAGGCTACTAACACCTGAAGGAGCCTATCAGCAGGAGTCTCTGACGTCACCTGGTGGCACTGGCCACTCAGAGCAGTCCAGTGTGCCAGCAGCACCTCTGTTTCCAAGATGGCAGAGGTCTGGAGCACACTGGAGGAGCTCTGGACACCTCCCAGGGGAGGTGCAGGTCAGGGGAGTGGTCACTCCCCTTTCCTTTGTCCAGTTTCGCGCCAGAGCAGGGGCTAAGGGGTCCCTGAACCGGTGTAGACTGGCTTATGCAGAATTGGGCACATCTGTGCCCAACAAAGCATTTCCAGAGGCTGGGGGAGGCTACTCCTCCCCTGCCTTCACACCATTTTCCAAAGGGAGAGGGTGTCACACCCTCTCTCAGAGGAAGTTCTTTGTTCTGCCATCCTGGGCCAGGCCTGGCTGGACCCCAGGAGGGCAGCTGCCTGTCTGAGGGGTTGGCAGCAGCAGCAGCTGCAGTGAAACCCCAGGAAGGGCAGTTTGGCAGTACCAGGGTCTGTGCTACAGACCACTGGGATCATGGGATTGTGCCAACTATGCCAGGATGGTATAGAGGGGGCAATTCCATGATCATAGACATGTTACATGGCCATATTCGGAGTTACCATGGTGAAGCTACATATAGGTAGTGACCTATATGTAGTGCACGCGTGTAATGGTGTCCCCGCACTCACAAAGTTCAGGGAATTGGCTCTGAACAATGTGGGGGCACCTTGGCTAGTGCCAGGGTGCCCACACACTAAGTAACTTTGCACCTAACCTTTACCAGGTAAAGGTTAGACATATAGGTGACTTATAAGTTACTTAAGTGCAGTGTAAAATGGCTGTGAAATAACGTGGACGTTATTTCACTCAGGCTGCAGTGGCAGGCCTGTGTAAGAATTGTCAGAGCTCCCTATGGGTGGCAAAAGAAATGCTGCAGCCCATAGGGATCTCCTGGAACCCCAATACCCTGGGTACCTCAGTACCATATACTAGGGAATTATAAGGGTGTTCCAGTAAGCCAATGTAAATTGGTAAAATTGGTCACTAGCCTGTTAGTGACAATTTGAAAGTAATGAGAGAGCATAACCACTGAGGTTCTGGTTAGCAGAGCCTCAGTGAGACAGTTAGGCACCACACAGGGAACATATACATGCACACCTATGAGCACTGGGGCCCTGTGTGACAGGGTCCCAGTGACACATACATATAGGCCACAAACCTATGAGCACTGGGGTCCTGACTAGCAGGATCCCAGTGACACATAACAACCATACTGAAAACATGGTGTTTTCACTATGAGCACTGAGGCCTGGCTATCAGGATCCCAGTGAGACAGTGAAAACAGTGACAAACACCCTGACATACACTCACAAACAGGCCAAAAGTGGGGGTAACAAGGCTAGAAAGAGGCTACCTTCTCACAGGGACTATTAGAAAATAGTGAGAGTTAGCAAAATAACCCTCCCCAAGACCCTGAAAAGTGAGTGCAAAGTGCACCAAAGTTCCCCTAAGGACAAAATAGTCGTGTTAGAGGGAGAATGCAAGGAAAACACAAATCAGCAATGCAACAACGATGGATTCCTGTCTGAGGGTACCTGTGGAACAAGGGGACCAAGTCCAAAAGTCACAAGCAGCTCGTAGCTGGGCAGATGCCCAAGAAATGCCAGCGGTTGGTGCAAAGAAGCTCTTACTAGGCTGAAGAGCTGTGAATACTGCAGGAACGACAAGGGCTAGAGACTTCCCCTTTGGAGGATGGATCCCCCACGCCTTGGAGAGTCGTGCAGAAGTGTTTTCCCGCCGGATGGACGCCAACAAGCCTTGCTACACGCAAATCGTGCGTTTGGCGTTTTTGGACGCTGCTGGGGCCCAGGAGGGACCAGAAGGTCGCAAATTGGACCTGCAGAGAGAGGGGACGTCGAGCAAGACAAAGAGCCCTCACTGAAGCAGGTAGCACCCGGAGAAGTGCCAGAAACAGGCACTACGAGGATGCGTGAAACGGTGCTCGCCGAAGTTGCACAAAGGAGTCCCACGTCGCCGGAGACCAACTTAGAAAGTCGTGCAATGCAGGTTAGAGTGCCGTGGACCCAGGCTTGGCTGTGCACACAGGATTTCCGCCGGAAGTGCACAGGGGCCGGAGAAGCTTGCAAAGTCGCGGTTCCCAGCAATGCAGCCCAGCGAGGTGAGGCAAGGACTTACCTCCACCAAACTTGGGCTGACGAGTCACCAGACTGTGGGAGTCACTTGGACGGTGTCGCTGGATTCGAGGGACCTCGCTCGTCGTGCTGAGAGGAGACCCAAGGGACCGAAGATGCAGCTTTTTGGTGCCTGCGGTTGCAGGGGGAAGATTCCGTCGACCCACGGGAGATTTCTTCGGAGCTTCTGGTGCAGAGAGGAGGCAGACTACCCCCACAGCATGCACAAGCAGGAAAACAGTCGAGAAGGCGGCAGGATCAGCGTTACAGAGTTGCAGTAGTCGTCTTTGCTACTATGTTGCAGGTTTGCAGGCTTCCAGCGCGGTCAGCGGTCGATTCCTTATCAGAAGGTGAAGAGGGAGATGCAGAGGAACTCGGCTGAGCTCATGCATTCGTTATCTAAAGTTTCCCCAGAGACAGAGACCCTAAATAGCCAGAAAAGAGGGTTTGGCTACCTAGGAGAGAGGAAAGGCTACTAACACCTGAAGGAGCCTATCAGCAGGAGTCTCTGACGTCACCTGGTGGCACTGGCCACTCAGAGCAGTCCAGTGTGCCAGCAGCACCTCTGTTTCCAAGATGGCAGAGGTCTGGAGCACACTGGAGGAGCTCTGGACACCTCCCAGGGGAGGTGCAGGTCAGGGGAGTGGTCACTCCCCTTTCCTTTGTCCAGTTTCGCGCCAGAGCAGGGGCTAAGGGGTCCCTGAACCGGTGTAGACTGGCTTATGCAGAATTGGGCACATCTGTGCCCAACAAAGCATTTCCAGAGGCTGGGGGAGGCTACTCCTCCCCTGCCTTCACACCATTTTCCAAAGGGAGAGGGTGTCACACCCTCTCTCAGAGGAAGTTCTTTGTTCTGCCATCCTGGGCCAGGCCTGGCTGGACCCCAGGAGGGCAGCTGCCTGTCTGAGGGGTTGGCAGCAGCAGCAGCTGCAGAGAAACCCCAGGAAGGGCAGTATGGCAGTACCAGGGTCTGTGCTACAGACCACTGGGATCATGGAATTGTACCAACAATGCCAGGATGGCATAGAGGGGGCAATTCCATGATCATAGACATGTTACATGGCCATATTCGGAGTTACCATGGTGAAGCTACATATAGGTAGTGACCTATATGTAGTGCACGCGTGTAATGGTGTCCCCGCACTCACAAAGTTCAGTGAATTGGCTCTGAACAATGTGGGGGCACCTTGGCTAGTGCCAGGGTGCCCTCACACTAAGTAATTTTGCACCTAACCTTTACCAGGTAAAGGTTAGACATATAGGTGACTTATAAGTTACTTAAGTGCAGTGTAAAATGGCTGTGAAATAACGTGGACGTTATTTCACTCAGGCTGCAGTGGCAGGCCTGTGTAAGAATTGTCAGAGCTCCCTATGGGTGGCAAAAGAAATGCTGCAGCCCATAGGGATCTCCTGGAACCCCAATACCCTGGGTACCTCAGTACCATATACTAGGGAATTATAAGGGTGTTCCAGTAAGCCAATGTAAATTGGTAAAAATGGTCACTAGCCTGTTAGTGACAATTTGGAAAGAAATGAGAGAGCATAACCACTGAGGTTCTGATTAGCAGAGCCCCAGTGAGACAGTTAGTCACTACACAGGTAACACATTCAGGCACACTTATGAGCACTGGGGTCCTGGGTTACCAGGGTCCCAGTGACACATACAACTAAAACAACATATATACAGTGAAAAATGGGGGTAACATGCCAGGCAAGATGGTACTTTCCTACACAACCCCCCCCCAAACGAAGGACAATAAGACTAGCCATTACCTGATGAGTCTTCATTGTCTAAGTGGAAATATCTGGAGAGTCCATCTGCATTGGAGTGGCTACTCCCAGGTCTATGTTCCACTGTATAGTCCATTCCCTGTAGGGATATGGACCACCTCAACAATTTAGGATTTTCACCTTTCATTTGTTTTAGCCAAAGTAGAGGTTTGTGGTCTGTCTGAACAATGAAGTGAGTGCCAAACAGGTATGGCCTCAACTTCTTCAGAGCCCAGACCACAGCAAAGGCCTCCCTCTCAATGGCAGACCAACGCTTTTCTCTAGGGGTCAACCTTCTACTAATAAAAGCAACAGGTTGATCCTGGCCCTCAGAATTAAGTTGTGATAGGACTGCCCCTACTCCTAATTCAGATGCATCAGTCTGGACATAGAATTTTTTAGAGTAACAAGGGCTTTTCAGGACAGGTGCAGAGCACATGGCCTGCTTCAGCTCCTCAAAAGCTTTCTGACAGTTTGCTGTCCATAATACCTTTTTAGGCATTTTCTTGGATGTGAGGTCATTAAGAGGGGCTGCAATGGAGCCATAGTTCTTAATGAACCTCCTGTAATACCCAGTGAGGCCTAGGAAGGCTCTCACCTGAGTCTGAGCGGTAGGGGGAACCCAATCAATAATAGTTTGGATTTTCCCCTGAAGTGGTGCAATCTGTTCCCCACCAACAAGGTGTCCCAGATAAACCACCTTACCCTGCCCTATCTGGCACTTTGAAGCCTTGATAGTGAGGCCTGCCTTTTGCAGGGCCTCCAAAACGTTCCATAGGTGGACCAGGTGATCATCCCAGCTGGAGCTAAAGACAGCTATATCATCCAAATATGCTGCACTGAAAGCCTCCAGCCCTTGCAGGACTGTGTTCACCAACCTCTGAAAAGTGGCAGGTGCATTTTTCAAACCAAAAGGCATTACAGTAAACTGGTAATGTCCTCCAATGGTAGAAAATGCAGTCTTATGTTTAGCATCTTCTGACATTTTGATCTGCCAATACCCTGCCGTCAAATCAAAAGTGCTTAGATACTTGGCAGATGCCAGTGTATCTATTAGCTCATCTGCCCTGGGTATAGGGTGAGCATCAGTTTTGGTTACTAAGTTGAGACCTCTATAGTCTACACAAAACCTCATTTCTTTCTTTCCATCCTTAGAATTGGGTTTTGGTACCAGTACCACAGGAGAAGCCCATGGACTGTTAGAGTGCTCAACCACTCCTAGTTCTAACATTTTCTGAACTTCTTGCTTTATGCAGTCCCTGACATGGTCAGGCTGCCTATAGATCTTACTTTTGACAGGTAAACTGTCTCCAGTATCTATAGTGTGCTCACACCAAGAAGTGGTGCCTGGCACAATGGAGAAGAGTTCTGAAAATTGTCCTAGGAGATTTATGCAATTATCTTTCTGCTCAGCAGTAAGACAATCAGCCAAAACTACACCTTCCACAAGAGCATCTTGCTCTGTGGAAGAGAAGAGATCAGGTAGAGGATCACTGTCTTCTTCCTGTCCCTCATCTGTTGCCATGAGCAGGGTGAGATCAGCCCTGTCATAGTAGGGTTTCAGGCGGTTGACATGGAGCACCCTAAGGGGACTCCTGGCAGTGCCTAAGTCAACCAAGTAGGTGACTTCACCCTTCTTTTCAACAATTGTGTGGGGTCCACTCCATTTATCTTGGAGTGCTCTTGGGGCCACAGGCTCCAAGACCCACACTTTCTGCCCTGGTTGGTACTGAACCAAAACAGCCTTCTGATCATGCCATTGCTTCTGGAGCTCTTGGCTGGCCTGAAGGTTTTTACTGGCCTTTTTCATGTACTCAGCCATCCTTGATCTGAGGCCAAGTACATAATCCACAATATCCTGCTTAGGAGCTTTTAAAGGTTGTTCCCAACCCTCCTTTACAAGTGTGAGTGGACCCCTAACAGGGTGTCCAAAAAGAAGTTCAAAGGGGCTGAAGCCCACTCCTTTCTGGGGTACCTCCCTGTAGGCAAAAAGGAGGCATGGTAGAAGGATATCCCACCTCCTGCGGAGTTTTTCAGGGAGTCCCATAATCATGCCTTTGAGAGTTTTATTAAATCTCTCCACCAGTCCATTTGTTTGTGGATGATAGGGTGTTGTGAACTTGTAAGTTACACCACACTCCTTCCACATGGCCTTTAAGTATGCAGACATGAAATTGCTTCCCCTGTCTGATACTACTTCCTTTGGGAAGCCCACCCTGGAAAATATTCCCAGGAGGGCCTTTGCCACTGCAGGAGCTGTAGTGGTCCTTAAAGGAATAGCTTCAGGATATCTTGTGGCATGGTCCACTACCACTAAGATAAACCTATTGCCTGAAGCAGTAGGAGGGTCAAGGGGGCCAACTATGTCAACCCCTACCCTTTCAAAGGGAACCCCAACCACAGGCAGTGGGATAAGGGGTGCCTTTGGAGTGCCACCTGTCTTGCCACTGGCTTGACAGGTTTCACAGGACTTACAAAATTCTTTTGTGTCCTCAGACATCCTAGGCCAATGAAACAGTGGTACCAATCTGTCCCAAGTTTTCATTTGACCCAGGTGCCCAGCTAAGGGAATGTCATGTGCCAGTGTTAGGAGGAACTTTCTGTACTCCTGAGGAATCACTAATCTCCTGGCAGCTCCAGGTTTAGGATCCCTATGCTCAGTGTACAAGAGGTTGTCCTCCCAGTAAACTCTGTGTGAGTCACTGACATCCCCATTAGCCTGTTTGACAGCTTGCTGTCTGAGACCCTCTAATGTGGGACAGGTTTGCTGTGCCACACTCAGCTCCTCTCTGGCAGGCCCCCCTTCACCCAAAAGCTCAGCAGTGTCTGCTTCCAGCTCCTCTGGTGTAGGTTCTGCACAGGGAGGGAATTCTTCTTCCTCAGAAGTAGAATCCACTGTAGAGGGAGGGATAGTAGGAAGTGGTTTGCTTCTACTAGCCCTAGCTTTAGGGAGCACTTGGTCCATTGTTCCAGGATCCAAGCTTCCCTGTCCTTTTTGCTTTTTGGCCTGAGCCCTTGTCAAAGCAAAAATATGCCCTGGGATGCCCAGCATTGCTGCATGGGCCTCCAACTCCACATCTGACCAAGCTGATGTCTCCAAATCGTTCCCTAATAGACAGTCTACAGGTAAATCTGAAGCTACCACAACTTTCTTTGGACCAGATACCCCCCCCCAGTTGAGATTTACAACAGCCATGGGGTGGCTTTGTGTTATGTTGTGAGCATCGGTTACTTGGTACTGGTGTCCAAGTATGTGTTGTTCAGGGTGCACCAGTTTCTCAATCACCATTGTGACACTGGCACCTGTGTCCCTGTAGGCCTGGACCTCAACACCATTTATTAGGGTTAGTTGCTTGTACTTCTCCAAGTTATGGGGGCAAGCAACCAAAGTGGCTAAGTCAATAGCCCCTTCAGAGACTAAAGTAGCCTCTGTGGTCTCCCTAATCAGACCAACCCCAACTAAATTACCAAAAGTGAGCCCAGCTACTCCCTTGGATTGGCTATTAGTAGGTTTGCTCCCACCACCACTGCTATTAGTAGGGACACTAGGTGTAGCAGTAGGGGTTGTAGTGGTAGGAGCTGTGGTGCCTTTCTTTGGACAACTGGGATCTGTTGTCCAATGGCCTTTTATCTTACATAAATAGCACCATGGTTTCTTTTCCTTGTTCTGATTAAAGGAGGATTTGGGCCCACCCCCCCCACCAGAGTGTTTTTGTGGGCCTGATGAAGACTCATTTTTAGATTTGTCCCCACCCTTGTCAGAAGACTTACCATCCTTCTTTTTGTTGCCATCTTTGTCACCCCCTGTATGAACTTTTCTGTTCACTCTTGTTCTGACCCATTTGTCTGCCTTCTTTCCCAATTCTTGGGGAGAGGTCAGATCAGAGTCCACCAAGTACTGGTGCAACAAATCAGACACACAATTATTAAGAATATGCTCTCTCAGGATCAAGTTATACAGGCTGTCATAATCAGTAACTTTACTGCCATGTAACCACCCCTCCAAGGCCTTCACTGCCTGGTCAATGAAATCAACCCAGTCTTGTGAAGACTCCTTTTTGGTATCTCTGAACTTTATCCTGTACTGTTCAGTGGTTAAGCCATAACCATCCAGGAGTGCATTCTTAAGAACTTGGAAATTGTTAGCATCATTTTCTTTTACAGTAAGGAGCCTATCCCTACCTTTTCCAGTAAATGATAGCCATAGGATAGCAGCCCACTGCTTTTGAGGGACATCCTGTACAACACAGGCCCTCTCAAGTGCAGCAAACCACTTGTTAATGTCATCCCCCTCCTTGTAAGGGGGAACTATCTTATGCAGATTCCTGGAATCATGCTCTTTTGCAGGATGACTATGGGGAATACTGCTGCTGCCACCATGGGTATCTAAACCCATCTTCTGTCTTTCCCTCTCTATTTCTAAAGACTGTCTATCCAAATCCAGCTGTTGCTTCTTGAGCTTCAGTCTGGTTTGTTCCACTCTCAATCTATTGAGCTCCCTTTCTAACAATCTGTCATCAGGGTGGGTGGGAGGGACATTTCTAGATACAGAGGTATGATGGGAATGAACAGAAGGAGACCTGTCCCTTACAGAGGGCACCCTAACAGCTTGGCTACCAGTATAATGTGAGAGCACATCATCAGTATGATGTGATTCAACCTCTGTACCAACTATGCTAGACTGTCTAGTAATGGGCAGGCTGAGAAGTTTCTTTCCTGAACCTTTTCCTGGGGGAGTCCCTGGATCAGATTGAGAACCATTAGCTACTTTTTCTACAGATTGGGCACTTATGGCCTTATCCTGTACTCTAAGCATATTAATTAACAGTTCTAAGGAAGGATTCTTCCCTACACTCAAACCTCTCTCTATGCAGAGACTCCTTGCTCCTTTCCAGCTAAGGTGATCATATGCAAGTTTGGACAGTTCAACTTTTTGGCCTGTGCCAGACATTTTTAGAGAGAGTTAAAGTGATAGACAAAGAGAAAAAAGTTTTCAGAACTTTTTGGAAAGACAGAAAAAAACTTTTTAAACTTTTAAGAACTTTTTGAAAGTTTAGAAGTACTTTTCAGCACTTAGAAAAGAGTGAAAAGAGGAAATGCAAAACTTTTTGGCTATGTGTATATACACTGACCTTGTTTTGTATATTTTTCTCTTATGAAAAGTACAATGACAAGAGTGGTAAGTAGTCTCAAAGCACTTATCCCACCGCTGCACAACCAATGTAGGAGGCTGGACTGGCTTGTAGTGAGTACCAAGGGGTACTTGCACCTTGCACCAGGCCCAGTTATCCCTTATTAGTGTATAGGGTGTCTAGCAGCTTAGGCTGATAGATAATGGTAGCTTAGCAAAGCAGCTCAGGCTGAACTAGGAGACGTGTGAAGCTACTACAGTACCACTTAGTGTCATATGCACAATATCATAAGAAAACACAATACACAGTTATACTAAAAATAAAGGTACTTTATTTTTATGACAATATGCCAAAGTATCTTAGAGTGTACCCTCAGTGAGAGGATAGGAGATATACACAAGATATATATACACAATAGCAAAAATATGCAGTATAGTCTTAGAAAACAGTGCAAACAATGTATAGTTACAATAGGATGCAATGGGGAAACATAGGGATAGGGGCAACACAAACCATATACTCTAGAAGTGGAATGCGAACCACGAATGGACCCCAAACCTATGTGACCTTGTAGAGGGTCGCTGGGACTATTAGAAAATAGTGAGAGTTAGCAAAATAACCCTCCCCAAGACCCTGAAAAGTGAGTGCAAAGTGCACCAAAGTTCCCCATAGGACAAAATAGTCGTGTTAGAGGGAGAATGCAAGGAAAACACAAATCAGCAATGCAACAACGATGGATTCCTGTCTGAGGGTACCTGTGGAACAAGGGGACCAAGTCCAAAAGTCACAAGCAGCTCGTAGCTGGGTAGATGCCCAAGAAATGCCAGTGGTTGGTGCAAAGAAGCTCTTACTAGGCTGAAGAGCTGTGAATACTGCAGGAACGACAAGGGCTAGAGACTTCCCCTTTGGAGGATGGATCCCCCACGCCTTGGAGAGTCGTGCAGAAGTGTTTTCCCGCCGGATGGACGCCAACAAGCCTTGCTACACGCAAATCGTGCGTTTGGCGTTTTTGGACGCTGCTGGGGCCCAGGAGGGACCAGAAGGTCGCAAATTGGACCTGCAGAGAGAGGGGACGTCGAGCAAGACAAAGAGCCCTCACTGAAGCAGGTAGCACCCGGAGAAGTGCCAGAAACAGGCACTACGAGGATGCATGAAACGGTGCTCGCCGAAGTTGCACAAAGGAGTCCCACGTCGCCGGAGACCAACTTAGAAAGTCGTGCAATGCAGGTTAGAGTGCCGTGGACCCAGGCTTGGCTGTGCACACAGGATTTCCGCCGGAAGTGCACAGGGGCCGGAGAAGTTTGCAAAGTCGCGGTTCCCAGCAATGCAGCCCAGCGAGGTGAGGCAAGGACTTACCTCCACCAAACTTGGGCTGACGAGTCACTGGACTGTGGGAGTCACTTGGACGGTGTCGCTGGATTCGAGGGACCTCGCTCGTCGTGCTGAGAGGAGACCCAAGGGACCGGAGATGCAGCTTTTTGGTGCCTGCGGTTGCAGGGGGAAGATTCCGTCGACCCACGGGAGATTTCTTCGGAGCTTCTGGTGCAGAGAGGAGGCAGACTACCCCCACAGCATGCACAAGCAGGAAAACAGTCGAGAAGGCGGCAGGATCAGCGTTACAGAGTTGCAGTAGTCGTCTTTGCTACTATGTTGCAGGTTTGCAGGCTTCCAGCGCGGTCAGCGGTCGATTCCTTATCAGAAGGTGAAGAGGGAGATGCAGAGGAACTCGGCTGAGCTCATGCATTCGTTATCTAAAGTTTCCCCAGAGACAGAGACCCTAAATAGCCAGAAAAGAGGGTTTGGCTACCTAGGAGAGAGGAAAGGCTACTAACACCTGAAGGAGCCTATCAGCAGGAGTCTCTGACGTCACCTGGTGGCACTGGCCACTCAGAGCAGTCCAGTGTGCCAGCAGCACCTCTGTTTCCAAGATGGCAGAGGTCTGGAGCACACTGGAGGAGCTCTGGACACCTCCCAGGGGAGGTGCAGGTCAGGGAAGTGGTCACTCCCCTTTCCTTTGTCCAGTTTCGCGCCAGAGCAGGGGCTAAGGGGTCCCTGAACCGGTGTAGACTGGCTTATGCAGAATTGGGCACATCTGTGCCCAACAAAGCATTTCCAGAGGCTGGGGGAGGCTACTCCTCCCCTGCCTTCACACCATTTTCCAAAGGGAGAGGGTGTCACACCCTCTCTCAGAGGAAGTTCTTTGTTCTGCCATCCTGGGCCAGGCCTGGCTGGACCCCAGGAGGGCAGCTGCCTGTCTGAGGGGTTGGCAGCAGCAGCAGCTGCAGAGAAACCCCAGGAAGGGCAGTATGGCAGTACCAGGGTCTGTGCTACAGACCACTGGGATCATGGAATTGTACCAACAATGCCAGGATGGCATAGAGGGGGCAATTCCATGATCATAGACATGTTACATGGCCATATTCGGAGTTACCATGGTGAAGCTACATATAGGTAGTGACCTATATGTAGTGCACGCGTGTAATGGTGTCCCCGCACTCACAAAGTTCAGTGAATTGGCTCTGAACAATGTGGGGGCACCTTGGCTAGTGCCAGGGTGCCCTCACACTAAGTAATTTTGCACCTAACCTTTACCAGGTAAAGGTTAGACATATAGGTGACTTATAAGTTACTTAAGTGCAGTGTAAAATGGCTGTGAAATAACGTGGATGTTATTTCACTCAGGCTGCAGTGGCAGGCCTGTGTAAGAATTGTCAGAGCTCCCTATGGGTGGCAAAAGAAATGCTGCAGCCCATAGGGATCTCCTGGAACCCCAATACCCTGGGTACCTCAGTACCATATACTAGGGAATTATAAGGGTGTTCCAGTAAGCCAATGTAAATTGGTAAAAATGGTCACTAGCCTGTTAGTGACAATTTGGAAAGAAATGAGAGAGCATAACCACTGAGGTTCTGATTAGCAGAGCCCCAGTGAGACAGTTAGTCACTACACAGGTAACACATTCAGGCACACTTATGAGCACTGGGGTCCTGGGTTACCAGGGTCCCAGTGACACATACAACTAAAACAACATATATACAGTGAAAAATGGGGGTAACATGCCAGGCAAGATGGTACTTTCCTACAAGAAGCAAGTCTCAGTCACACACAGGCAGTGAAGGAGATGCAGTGAAGTTTTCAATAGGTTTTATTAACAAGACTGCAATCTACTATAAAATGCATGAGCTGCAATGATTAGGATAATGAACAATGCAAGAAGCAGAATGTAAAGATGAGAGTCGTGAATACAAAGACAGCAATAACATGAAATGTAAAAGATCCCTAAAATCCTAGCATGGAGAACCTAATCTCTAACTGTAAGGAAATGCCTCCTTGGCATGGTTACCCCCTGACTTTTTGCCTTTGCTGATGCCAAGTTTTGATTTGAAAGTGTGCTGAGGCCTGCTAACCAGGCCCCAGCACCAGTGTTTGTTCCCTAAACTGTACCTTTGTCTACACAATTGGCACAACCCTGGCACCCAGGTAAGACCCTTGTAACTGGTACCCCTGGTACCAAGGGCCCTGATGCCAGGGAAGATCTCTAAGGGCTGCAGCATGTCTTATGCCACCCTAGGGACCCCTCACTCAGCACAGACACACTGCTTGCCAGCTTGTGTGTGCTGGTGGGGAGAAAATGACTAAGTCGACATGGCACTCCCCTCAGGGTGACATGCCAACCTCACACTGCCTATGGCATAGGTAAGTCACCCCTCTAGCAGGCCTTACAGCCCTAAGGCAGGGTGCACTATACCACAGGTGAGGGCATAGGTGCATGAGCACTATGCCCCTACAGTGTCTAAGCAAAACCTTAGACATTGTAAGTGCAGGGTAGCCATAAGAGTATATGGTCTGTGAGTCTGTCAAACACAAACTCCACAGCACCATAATGGCTACACTGAAAACTGTGAAGTTTGGTATCAAACTTCTCAGCACAATAAATGCACACTGATGCCAGTGTGCACGTTATTGTAAAAATACACCCAGAGGGCATCTTAGAGATGCCCCCTGAAAACATACCCGACTTCCAGTGTGGGCTGACTAGTTTTGCCAGCCTGCCACACACCAGACATGTTGCTGGCCACATGGGGAGAGTGCCTTTGTCACTCTGTGGCCAGTAATAAAGCCTGTACTGGGTGGAGGTGCTTCACACCTCCCCCTGCAGGAACTGTAACACCTGGCGGTGAGCCTCAAAGGCTCACCCCCTTTGTTACAGCGCCACAGGGCATCCCAGCTAGTGGAGATGCCCGCCCCTCCGGCCACTGCCCCCACTTTTGGCGGCAAGGCTGGAGGAGATAATGAGAAAAACAAGGAGGATTCACTGGCCAGTCAGGACAACCCCTAAGGTGTCCTGAGCTGAGGTGACTCTAACTTTTAGAAATCCTCCATCTTGCAGATGGAGGATTCCCCCAATAGGATTAGGGATATGCCCCCCTCCCCACAGGGAGGAGGCACAAAGAGGGTGTAGCCACCCTCAGGGCTAGTAGCCATTGGCTACTATCCTCCCAGACCTAAACACACCCCTAAATTGAGTATTTAGAGGCTCCCAGAACCGAGGAAGATAGATTCCTGCAACCTGAAGACGAAGAAGGACTGCTGACCTAAAGACCTGCAGAGAAGACGGAGACACCAACTGCTTTGGCCCCAGCCCTACCGGCCTGTCTCCCCACTTCAAGAAAAACTGCAACAGTGACGCTTCCCCCAGGGTCCAGCGACCTCTGAAGCCTCAGAGGACTACCCTACATCTAAAAGGACCAAGAAGCTCCCGAGGACAGTGGCCCTGTTCAACAAAACTGCAACTTTGCAACAAAGAAGCAACTTTTAAAGACCACACGTTTCCCGCCGGAAGCGTGAGACTTTCCACTCTGCACCCGACGCCCCCGGCTCGACCTGCGGAAAACTAACACCACAGGGAGGACTCCCTGGCGACTGCGAGCCTGTGAGTAGCCAGAGTTGACCCCCCTGGTCCCCCACAGCGACGCATGCTGAGGGAATCCAGAGGCTCCCCCCTGACCGCGACTGCCTGTTTCAAGGAACCCGACGCCTGGAAAACACACTGCACCTGCAGCCCCCAGGACCTGAAGGAACCAGACTCCAGTGCAGGAGCGACCCCCAGGCGACCCTCTTCCTAGCACCAGGTGGTGGCTACCCCGAGGAGCCCCCCCTGTGCCTGCCTGCATCGCTGAAGAGACCCCCGGGTATCCCCATTGAAACCTATTGAAAACCCGATGCCTGTTTGCACTCTGCACCCGGCCGCCCCTGTGCCGCTGAGGGTGTACTTTCTGTGCCTGCTTGTGTCCCCCCAGGTGCCCTACAAAACCCCCCTGGTCTCCCCTCCGAAGTCGCGGGTACTTACCTGCTGGCAGACTGGAACCGGGGCACCCCTATTTCCATTGAAGCCTATGTGTTTTGGGCACCACTTTGACCTCTGCACCTGACCGGCCCTGAGCTGCTGGTGTGGTAACTTTGGGGTTGCCTTGAACCCCCAACGATGGGCTATCTTGGACCCAACTTTGAACCCTGTAAGTGTATTACTTACCTGTGAACTTAACAATTACTTACCCCCCCAGGAACTGTTGATTTTTGCTCTGTGCCCACTTTTAAAATAGCTTATTGCCATTCTTGCCAAAACTGTACCTGCTATTGTGATTATTCAAAGTTCCTAAGATACCTGAGTAAAATACCTTTCATTTAAAGTATTGTTTGTAAATCTTGAACCTGTGGTTCTTAAAATAAATTAAGAAAATATATTTATCTATATAAAAACCTATTGGCCTGGAATTGTCTTTGAGTGTGTGTTCCTCATTTATTGCCTGTGTGTGTACAACAAATGCTTAACACTACCCTCTGAGAAGCCTACTGCTCGACCACACTACCACAAAATAAAGCATTAGAATTATCTCTTTTTGCCACTATCTTTTCTCTAAGGGGAGCCCTTGGACTCTGTGCATGCTATTTCTTACTTTGAAATAGTACATACAGAGCCAGCTTCCTACATTGGTGGATCACCGGTGGGGTACAAGACTTTGCATTTGCTGGACTACTGAGCCAATAACTGATCACACGACTAAATTCAAAAAATTGTCATTAGAAACTGATTTTTGAAATTTGAGCTATTTTTCTACATTTTTAAAAGTCCTTTTGGCAGAGTTTGCTAGAGAAAACCCCTCTGATGATGTCCTCACAGGGGATGATGCTAGTGAAGTGCAGGACCATTTCCCACCTCCAGTCCTAGTTAGGCAGACCATGGTTTCTTCAACCCTGACTTCACAAGTGATAGTCAGAGATGTTGCTTCTCTCACAGGAGAGTCGAACAGCTCTGGAAGCATTGAGGGCAGCCTCAATGAAGATGACCTCCTGCTAGCCAGGATGGCCAAAAGACTGGCTTTGGAGAGACAGCTCCTAGCCATAGAAAGGGAAAGACAAAAGATGGACTTAGCTCCCATCAATGGTGGCAGCAATTTAAATAGGGTCAGAGATATTCCTGACATGCTACAAATCCCCAATGGGATTGTAACAAAATATGAAGATGGTGATGACATCACCAAATGGTTCACAGCTTTTGAGAGGGCTTGTGCAACCAGAAAAGTAAACAAATCTCACTGGGGTGCTCTCCTTTGGGAAATGTTCACTGGAAAGTGTAGGGATAGACTCCTCACACTCTCTGGAAAAGATGCAGAATCCTATGACCTCATGAAGGCTACCCTGATTGAGGGCTTTAGATTCTCAACTGATGAGTACAGGATTAGGTTCAGGGGGGCTCAAAAATCCTCGAGCCAGACCTGGGTTGATTTGTTTGACTTCTCAGTCAAAACACTGGATGGTTGGATTAATGGCAGTGGTGTAAATGATTATGATGGGCTGTACAATCTGTTCATGAAAGAACACCTTTTAACTAATTGTTTCAATGATAAACTGCATCAGCCTCTGGTAGACCTAGGTCCAATTTCTCCCCAAGAATTGGGAAAGAAGGCAGACCATTGAGTCAAGACTAGGGTGACCAAGACTTCCACAGGGGGTGAGCAAAAGAAAGGGGTCACAAAGACTCCCCAGGGGAAGAGTGTTGAGACATCCAAGGGTAAAAGTAAAGAGTCTTCTATAGGGCCCCAAAAACCTGCTCAGTAGGGAGGGTCCAAAGCCTCTTCACAATCCAATTTTGGGTACAAGGGTAAAAACGTTTATCCCAAAAAGGCCTGGTGTCGTAGCTGTAATCAGCAAGGACCCCAAACTGGAGACAAGGCCTGTCCCAAGAAAGGTTCCACTTCAACTACTGCTTCAGTTAGCACTGGAATAGCCAGTCTCCAGGTGGGATCAACAGTGTGCCCAGAGCAAATCAGGGTTCACACTGAAGCTACATTAGTTTCTGAGGGTGGGGTGGACTTAGCCACACTTGCTGTCAGGCCCCCTAATATGCAAAAATAAAGGCAGCAACTCTTGATTAATGGGAGTAGTGTAGAAGGCCTGAGGGATACAGGTGCCAGTGTCACAATGGTGACAGACAAACTGGTTTCCCCAGGACAATACCTGACTGGACAAACTTATCCAGTCACCAACGCTGACAAACAGACTAAAGTACATCCCATGGCTATGGTAACTTTAGAATGGGGAGGTGTCACTGGCCTGAAACAGGTGGTAGTCTCCTCTAATATCCCAGTAGACTGTTTGCTTGGAAATGACCTGGAGTCCTCAACTCAAAACCCATGCAGCCATGCTGGGTATCTCTGAACTGGTGTGTGTCAAGACAAGGGCACAGTGCAAGGCTCAGGGTGACAAAGTGGTGTTGGAGCCTGGAATAATGGCGCAACCCTCCAAGAGAAAAGGAAAGAAGACTGGGGAGCCAGCTTCAATACAGCAAAAGAAAAATAACCTCTCTTCCCAGGAAGAAGTTCTGCCCTCTGAGGGAACTGAGCCCATGGAGTTGGAACCTTATCAGGTTGGACTCTTAGGCCCAGGGGGACCCACAAGGGAACAGCTGTGTAAGGGGCAAGAAACCTGTCCCTCTCTTAAAGGCCTTAGGCAGCAAGGTGCTGAAGAGACCAAAGTTAAAATCAGTGGAACACATAGGGTCTATTGGGAAGATGGGCTCCTTTACACTGAGGCAAGAGATCCCAAACCTGGTGCCACTTGGAGAGTGGTAGTGCCTCAGGAGTTTAGAGAGTTCATCCTGACCTTAGCCCATGATATTCCACTTGCTGGGCATTTGGGACAAATCAAGACTTGGGAGAGGTTAGTCAATCATTTCTATTGGCCCAACATGTCCCAGAAAGTAAAGGAGTTTTGTGCCTCCTGTGCCACCTGTCAAGCCAGTGGTAAGGCAGGTGGCCATCCAAAGGCCCCCCTCATTCCACTTCCAGTGGTCGGGGTCCCCTTTGAAAGAGTGGGAGTGAACATAGTGGGTCCACTTGAACCTCCCACAGCCTCAGGGAACCAGTATATCCTAGTAGTAGTGGATCATGCTACTAGGTACCCTGAAGCAATTCCCCGTAGGTCCACTACTGCCCCTGCAGTAGCCAAAGCACTCATTGGTATCTTTACCAGAGTGGGATTTCCTAAGGAGGTGGTGTCTGACAGAGGTACCAACTTCATGTCAGCATACCTGAAACACATGTGGAATGAGTGTGGGGTGATTTACAAATTCACCACACCATACCATCCACAAACCAATGGTCTTGTGGAAAGACTTAACAAGACATTGAAGGGCATGATCATGGGGCTCCCTGAAAAACTCAAAAGGAGATGGGATGTCCTCTTGCCATGTCTGCTTTTCGCCTACAGAGAGGTGCCTCAGAAGGGAGTAGGGTTTCCCCCTTTGAACTTCTGTTTGGCAATCCTGTAAGGGGACCACTACCTCTTGTCAAAGAAGGCTAGGAGAGACCTCTCCATGAGCCTAAGCAAGATATAGTGGACTATGTACTAGGCCTACGTTCCAGGATGTTAGGGTACATGGAAAAGGCAAGCAAAAACCTTGAGGCCAGCCAACAGCTCCAGAAGATGTGGTATGACCAAAAGCATGCTATGGTTGAGTTTCAGCCAGGGCAGAAAGTCTGGGTTCTGGAGCCTGTGGCTCTCAGGGCACTTCAGGACAGATGGAGTGGCCCTTACCCAGTGCTAGAGAGAAAGAGTCAGGTCACCTACCTGGTAGACCTAGGCACTAGCAGAACCCACAAAAGGGTGATCCATGTGAACCGCCTCAAACTCTTTCATGACAGGGCAGATGTGAACCTGTTAATGGTTAAGATGAGGACCAGGAAGCTGAGAGTGAACCTCTCCCTGATCTCCTCTCCGATGACCCTAAAGATGGCTCAGTAGATGGAGTGATCTATTCAGACACCCTCTCTGGCCAACAGCAAGCTGATTGTAGGAAGGTCTTACAACAGTTTGCTGAGCTCTTTTCCCTAACCCCTGGTCAGACACACCTGTGTACCCATGATGTGGACACAGGAGACAGCATGCCTGTCAAAAACAAAATTTTTAGAAAGTCTGATCAAGTTAAGAAAAGCATCAAAGTGGAAGTCCACAAGATGCTGGAATTGGGAGTCATTGAGCACTCTGACAGTCCCTGGCTAGCCCAGTGTTTAAAATTGCTTGAATACGATCTGATGTAAGTGCACAGCCCTCCTTAGACAAAAGGTGACCTAAATAGGTTACCTTTGGTCTACAATATTGCAATTTCTTTCGTGACACTTTATGATGGTGTGAAGCAAGAAAAGAAAGTAAGGACAAAGTGCACTTTTCACATTGCTCAGGGGTATCAGCCGCCAACAAAATATAATCGACATATTGTATGAGAGCCACACCTTCAGGCAAAACAAAAGAATCAAGTTGTCGTTTTAACGCTTGACTATAAATACTTGGACTCTCCGTATAGCCTTGAGGAACTCTGCAAAATCTATATGATCGTTTATTCAAAGTAAAACCAAACAAATATCGGCTGTCAGGATGAATAGGGATCGAAAAGAAAGCATTCTTCAAGTCTATCACAGAGAACGTAGTTGCTGTCGGGGGAACCAAAGTAAGAAGTGTCGTGATGTCAGATACCACAGGATATTGTGGTATCACAATCTTAATGACTTCTCGTAAATCAATAATGAATCGGTAAATCCTAGTATCAGTATCCTTTTTCAGAATAAGAAGAATCGGACTGTTACAAACATTATACAGAACTTCCTCAACAATTCCAACTTCAATAAGATCATGCACAATTCGTGTGAGTGCTTCTTCACCCTCCTGTGAAATTTTGTATTGAGGCAAACGTGGCAATACAGCTCCCTCCTTGACACTAATATGTACCGGTGGAATAATCATTTGTCCCACATCAGTATCTGAAGTAGCCCACAAAGTACTAGGGAGTGAAGCTAAGGCAATATCCTCTTTAACAAGACAAATTCTTTCCATGACAGGATGATTATCATTTAAAATAACACGCACCCCGAGCAGTAAATTTATCAACATGGAATGCAAGTGGTTGTGACAATGGGCTAGGGGAAGGTGTTCCATCGAAACATATCGATGTAATGGTTAAGCCAGACAGGGGAGCCCTTGGAATCAATTGTTTAGACAAGGCGCTACGAGTAGCTCCTGTATCAACCAGAAACTGATCAGTAGAACCCAAAACATGTGCTGTAACATAGGGACCCCTCTGATCTACTGGAACTTCAACTGATTCCTTACCCCATCCTAGGCAATCCTATGCATAAGCAGAATCTTGGAAATCAGGCTGCACATGGTTAGACATCTGGTATTGGTTCCGTCTATCAAAAGTGTTAAACCCATCCTGCCCTCGTACATTAGCATCAACCCTAGCATGATCATTCGTGCTTCTTCTTGGTCCTGAATATCCTGAGCGATTTCTCATTTGTCCCCGACCACGTGAACACTGCTGAATATGTAGTGCTGGACAATCCGCAGCCCAATGCCCAAACTTCTTACAATACGCACACTGATCAACAGACAAATTCGAACGAGTGTAAGAAGAACCATAAGATCCACGTCCACCTCTATCACTACCTCTAAAAGACGGACCATAAGCTTGAGCCAACATAACCTTCGTCTTTAATTCTTTAATCTTTTCGTCCTCGCTACCTTTTGCTCCTAATTCCGGACGTTCATAATACTGAGCCATGGTCAAAGGAGAAACCGGAGTAGAGGTAGTCCATGAACTTTCACTAGCTTTTAGACGCTAGCTATTCCTGGTAACAGATTTGCGACATATTTATCGACAAACAAATGGCTGCCCGAATCATCTGACAATAACTGACCGCTAAAATCATGAAATGCTTCTTCAAAGCATGTAAAGGAATCAGAGACCGATTCATCTGCCTTTTGCTTACAAGATGCTAAAACAGTCCAATCTATCTTTTTAGGGGGAATAATCGTTTTTAACTTAACTAATATGGCTGCAGGAAGATCTAGAATCAACTGATATGGCTTTTTCGCAGGTTCCCTATCCCCGTCCATCTGTTCTAATTCTTTCCATGACGCCCCAAAAACTGCATGATCATCAATTTTACAAACAGTTCTCCACATATCTGGCGATAATATCAATCCGAAAAATAAATCAATGTCAGCCAAAGTCATAGTACAAGAACTAATTGCTCCCTCAACTTCCTCATAAAAGGCGGCTGGATTTTTCTGCGGGTCAGGTAATGCTGTTTTAAGTGCCATTACATCTGCCCTATTCCAAGGAGTATACACCCAATTATAAATAAAATAACCCTTAGCATCAACAGAAGTTTTATCATCACTTGTACCCAATCCTTTAGGAGGAACATACAAAGGCGCGGCCTCCCTCACTGGTTTCGCGTGAACTATCATAGTCTTATCTGTTCTGAAGTTGGAAGCTTGCACCCCACCGGTCTGAGATGTCCGTGCAACTACGTCCACAGCCCTTTTCTCCTCTTGCAAGCGGACTGCCGTAACACATAATTTCACCAAACGCCTGATTGCATCAGCCACCTGGGAGAAAACAAAAAGACCATCACGCATTTGCTTATGATCAGCTGCTACATCATCGGGCTCTAACTCATCAGAATATTTCCGATATAGTTCAATAACTTCTGAGCCAAATGCCTCAGTAAAATATAGCTGCTCCTTTTCCGTCCACCCTTTCATGTTGTCTAAAAGTTCAGAAGCAGAGACAACGCTACGAATTGTTTTACGAGCAATAGATCTAAGCTCAGACGCACGGTCAGCAGGCAACATAGAGCGACTGTCTCGCATCTTCTGTTGCTCCGAACTGGAGACCTTAGCTAACTCATGAGGGGCAGAAGGGACAACATACAGAGGTGGAGGGCGATCTAGTAATAAAAAATCATCATGTGGTTTATTAAGGATAGGATAGAGAGGTTGCCTAACGGTGTATTGGCCAGTTACCTGTAATTTACGTTCTTTCTCTTCTAGCTCCTTTAAGTCATTTATTTCTTTCTTTCTCATTTCCAATGCTTTCACATATACATCTTCCGCTGCTCTTTCTCAAGCAAGGCTTGCTCACGCTTCACTCGTCCACGCACTTCTTTCTCCCACATTCGTACACAGTCAAACATATCTTGCCTAGACTTTCGCTTACACATACATTGTTCCACATACTCAATCTTTCGCAAATCAAATGACCCATGCATAGGCCAACGTAACTCAGGATCCGCACGAGTGTATTTATTCCATAATGTGCTGTACATTATAGAAGAAAGACCATGTTTAACATACATATCTCTATTGGGCGTCCCCTCTGGGGGTGCCAGTTGCGATTCTTCCAGTCTCAAATTGGTACCATTACAAAAGCAACACATCCTACGAAGTGCGCTAAAAACAGGCATGGCAAAAATAGTGCAAAATATGCAATATTATAATCAAAGTAGCACTTAAGGTGCTGTTCAAATCAAAATGAAATTGGAGAAAATTCTCCTCATTACCTGCCTATATAAATTGCTATTTATATATCAATTCAAAGGACACAAATTGACTAGTCACCCGAAACACGAGATCCACAGTAAGTAGTGCTAAACTACATTACCAAACAAAGGCATCAAAACCCACAGCAAGTGCCGTAAAACGGCTCTTACCAATCACAGGGTGTCCAGGTCCAATTGCCAAGTTCTAAAATCGACCAAATGGTCACTGCATGACGAATGAACAAAAAGGATCTCAGTCGAGGACCGGCGCCACCTGGATGGTCAAATCAGAAAGAAGGGAAAAATGCTGTGGTTGCCAAGACTCGGGTCTCCTCAGGCATTGATCGTCCGCAGCGAGATCCCAATCCTTCGTCGCGACCAATCCGTTGGGCGTCCGAGTCACCGATGAGTCCCTGTTCGGGGCCAGTTTGTTGAAGTAAGCCTCAGCAAGGCCTACTAGTGCAAGGGGTTCACCTTTCTCTGCACAAAGTCCTCAGACCATGTAGGAAGAAGTTGGCACAGGAACTGAAATAAAAGACAAAGTTTATTAAACCTTATGAGGTGGTACCAGAGTTCAAACAGCACCCTTAGGTAATGTCTGAAGTAGCACACTGAACTGAGAGAGCATGGTCCTTTTATACCCACGCAGGGGCTAAAAGGAAGTGGTACAATTATAGAAGCAAGATTTGCATACATGTAAGGTCATGTGGAAAATGCACAGTCGACAGGTAGGAGGAGCTAACAGTTTTCAAGGACTAACAGCTGCAGACCTTACTGAGCATGTGCGAAAGTGGGAGATGCTAAATATAACTTGTCACTAGGGAGATTTTCAAGAGTAGTTAACAGAAAGGTAGGACAGAGCACATGGTGAGCACATGGCAGCATGTGGCAGAGAAAATGGCTGCCATAAATACAAAATGGATTCCGTGAAATGTTCACAATAGTTACTAAATACAAGATGTCTTCTGCTAATGCTTAATCTAATCGCTGCTAAACTACAACAGTCTTAGCCCCCAAACCTCACACAAAAGATGGTAAGAGAAAGATGAGGTTTTGTGTGGACTACAGAGGACTTAATTCTGTCACCAAGACAGATGCCCATCCCATTCCAAGAGAAGATGAGTTAATTGACAAACTAGGTGCTGCCAAATACTTAAGTACCTTTGACTTGACAGCAGGGTACTGGCAAATCAAAATGGCACCAGGAGCAAAAGAAAAGACAGCATTCTCCACACCTGATGGGCACTATCACTTCACTGTGATGCCCTTTGGCTTAAAGAATGCCCCTGCCACCTTCCAAAGATTGGTGAATCAAGTACTTGCTGGCTTGGAGTCCTTTAGTGCAGCTTATCTTGATGATCTTGCTGTCTTTAGCTCCAGCTGGCAGGATCACCTGGTCCACCTGAAGAAGGTTTTGCAGGCCCTGCAAGCATCAGGCCTCTCTATCAAGGCATCCAAATGTCAGATAGGGCAGGGTACTGTGGTTTACTTGGGACACATTGTAGGTGGAGGCCAAGTTCAGCCACTCCAACCCAAGATCCAGACCATTCTGGACTGGGTAGTTCCAAAACCCCAGACTCAAGTCAGGGCATTCCTTGGCTTGACTGGTTACTATAGGATGTTTGTGAAGGGATATGGATCCATAGGAACACCCCTCACAGAACGTACCTCTCAGAAAATGAAATGCCCAAGAAGGTAAACTGGACTATAGAATGCCAACAGGCATTTGACACCCTGAAGCAAGCTGTGTGCACAGCACCAGTTCTAAAAGCTCCAGATTACTCCAAGCAGTTCATTGTGCAGACTGATGCCTCTGAACATGGGATAGGGGCAGTTCTGTCCCAAACAAATGATGATGGCCTTGACCAGCCTGTTGCTTTCATTAGCAGGACGTTACTCCCCAGGGAGCAGCGTTGGAGTGCCATTGAGAGGGAGGCCTTTTCTGTGGTTTGGTCCCTGAAGAAGCTGAGACCATACCTCTTTGGTACTCACTTTGTAGTTCAAACTGGCCACAGACCTCTCAGATGGCTAATGCAAATGAAAGGTGAAAATCCAAAACTGTTGAGGTGGTCCATCTCCCTACAGGGAATGGACTTTATAGTGGAACACAAACCTGGGACTGCCCATGCCAATGCAGATGGCCTTTCCAGGTTTTTCCACTTAGAAAATGAAGACACTCTTGGGAAAGGTTAGTCTCATCCTCTTTCGTTTGGTGGGTGGGGGGGGGTGTAAGGAAATGCCTCCTTGCATGGTTACCCCCTGACTTTTTGCCTTTGCTGATGCCAAATTATGATTTGAAAATGTGCTGAGGCCTGCTAACCAGGCCCCAGCACCAGTGTTCTTTCCCTAAACTGTACCTTTGTCTCCACAATTGGCACAACTCTGGCACCCAGGTAAGACCCTTGTAACTGGTACCCCTGGTACCAAGGGCCCTGATGCCAGGGAAGGTCTCTAAGGGCTGCAGCATGTCTTATGCCACCCTATGGGCCCCTCACTCAGCACAGACACACTGCTTGCCAGCTTGTGTGTGCTGGTGGGGAGAAAATGACTAAGTCGACATGGTACTCCCCTCAGGGTGCCATGCCAACCTCACACTGCCTGTGGCATAGGTAAGTCACCCCTCTAGCAGGCCTTACAGCCCTAAGGCAGGGTGCACTATCCACAGATGAGGGCATAGGTGCATGAGCACTATGCCCCTACAGTGTCTAAGCAAAACCTTAGACATTGTAAGTGCAGGGTAGCCATAAGAGTATATGGTCTGGGAGTCTGTCAAACACAAACTCCACAGCACCATAATGGCTACACTGAAAACTGTGAAGGTTGGTATCAAACTTCTCAGCACAATAAATGTACACTGGTGCCAGTGTGCACTTCATTGTAAAAATACACCCAGAGGGCATCTTAGAGATGCCCCCTGAAAACATACCCGACTTCCAATGTGGGCTGACTAGTTTTGCCAGCCTGCCACACACCAGACATGTTGCTGGCCACATGGGGAGAGTGCCTTTGTCACTCTGTGGCCAGTAACAAAGCCTGTACTGGGTGGCGGTGCTTCACACCTCCCCCTGCAGGAACTGTAACACCTGGCGGTGAGCCTCAAAGGCTCACCCCCTTTGTTACAATGCCCCAGGGCACTCCAGCTAGTGGAGATGCCCGCCCCCTGGACACAGCCCCCACTTTTGGCAGCAAGTCCAGGGGAGATAATGAGAAAGACAAGGAGGAGTCACCCACCCGTCAGGACAGCCCCTAAGGTGTCCTGGGCTGAGGTGACTCTGACTTTTAGAAATCCTCCATCTTGCAGATGGAGGATTCCCCCAATAGGATTAGGGATGTGCCCCCCTCCCCACAGGGAGGAGGCACAAAGAGGGTGTAGCCACCCTCAGGGCTAGTAGCCATTGGCTACTATCCTCCCAGACCTAAACACACCCCTAAATTGAGTATTTAGGGGCTCCCAGAACTGAGGAAGATACATTCCTGCAACCTGAAGATGAAGAAGGACTGCTGACCTGAAGCCCTGCAGAGAAGACGGAGACACCAACTGCTTTGGCCCCAGCCCTACCGGCCTGTCTCCCCACTTCAAGAAAAACTGCAACAACAACGCATCCCCCAGGGTCCACCGACCTCTGAAGCCTCAGAGGACTACTCTGCATCTAAAAGGACCAAGAAGCTCCAGAGGACAGCGGCACTGTTCAACAAAACTGCAACTTTGCAACAAAGAAGCAACTTTTAAAGACCACACGTTTCCACTCTGCACCCGACGACCCCGGCTCGACCTGCGGAAAACTAACACCACAGGGAGGACTCCCAGGCAACTGCAAGCCCGTGAGTAGCCAGAGTTGACCCCCCTGGACCCCCACAGCGACGCCTGCAGAGGGAATCCAGAGGCTCCCCCTGACCGCGACTGCCTGTTTCAAGGAACCCGACGCCTGGAAAACACACTGCACCCGCAGCCCCCAGGACCTGAAGGAACCAGACTCCAGTGCAGGAGCGACCCCCAGGCGACCCTCTTCCTAGCCCAGGTGGTGGCTACTGTAGGAGGCTGGACTGGCTTGTAGTGAGTACCAAGGGGTACTTACACCTTGCACCAGGCCCAGGTATCCCTTATTAGTGTATAGGGTGTCTAGCAGCTTAGGCTGATAGATAATGGTAGCTTAGCAGAGCAGCTTAGGCTGAACTAGGAGACGTGTGAAGCTACTACAGTACCACTTAGTGTCATATGCACAATATCATAAGAAAACACAATACACAGTTATACTAAAAATAAAGGTACTTTATTTTTATGACAATATGCCAAAGTATCTTAGAGTGTACCCTCAGTGAGAGGATAGGAAATATACACAAGATATATATACACAATAGCAAAAATATGCAGTATAGTCTTAGAAAACAGTGCAAACAATGTATAGTTACAATAGGATGCAATGGGGAAACATAGGGATAGGGGCAACACAAACCATATACTCCAAAAGTGGAATGCGAACCACGAATAGACCCCAAACCTATGTGACCTTGTAGAGGGTCGCTGGGACTATTAGAAAATAGTGAGAGTTAGAAAAATAACCCTCCCCAAGACCCTGAAAAGTGAGTGCAAAGTGCACTAAAGTTCCCCTAAGGACAAAGAAGTCGTGTTAGAGGAATAATGCAGGAAAGACACAAACCAACAATGCAACAACTGTGGATTTCCAATCTAGGGTACCTGTGGAACAAGGGGACCAAGTCCAAAAGTCACAAGCAAGTCGGAGATGGGCATATGCCCAGGAAATGCCAGCTGTGGATGCAAAGAAGCTTCTACTGGACAGAAGAAGCTGAGGTTTCTGCAGGAACGAAAAGGGCTAGAGACTTCCCCTTTGGTGGACGGATCTCTCTCGCCGTGGAGAGTTGTGCAGAGGTGTTTTCCCGCCGAAAGAATGCCAACAAGCCTTGCTAGCTGCAAATCGTGCGGTTAGCGTTTTTGGACGCTGCTGTGGCCCAGGAGGGACCAGGAGGTCGCAAATTGGACCAGGAGAGAGAAGGGACGTCGAGGAAGACAAAGAGCCCTCTCAGCAGCAGGTAGCACCCGGAGAAGTGCCAGAAACAGGCACTACGAGGATGCGTGAAACGGTGCTCACCCGAAGTCGCACAAAGGAGTCCCACGTCGCCGGAGACCAACTTAGAACGTTGTGCAACGCAGGTTAGAGTGCCGTGGACCCAGGCTTGGCTGTGCACGAAGGATTTCCGCCGGAAGTGCACGGAGGCCGGAGTAGCTGCAAAAGTCACGGTTCCCAGCAATGCAGTCTAGCGAGGTGAGGCAAGGACTTACCTCCACCAAACTTGGACTGAAGAGTCACTGGACTGTGGGGGCCACTTGGACAGAGTTGCTGGATTCGAGGGACCTCGCTCGTCGTGCTGAGAGGAGACCCAAGGGACCGGTAATGCAGCTTTTTGGTGCCTGCGGTTGCAGGGGGAAGATTCCGTCGACCCACGGGAGATTTCTTCGGAGCTTCTGGTGCAGAGAGGAGGCAGACTACCCCCACAGCATGCACAAAAAGGAAAACAGTCGAGAAGGCGGCAGGATCAGCGTTACAGAGTTGCAGTAGTCGTCTTAGCTACTTTGTTGCAGTTTTGCAGGCTTCCAGCGCGGTCAGCAGTCGATTCCTTATCAGAAGGTGAAGAGAGAGATGCAGAGGAACTCGGCTGGGCTCTTGCATTCGTTATCTAAAGTTTCCACAGAGGCAGAGACCCTAAATAGCCAGAAAAGAGGGTTTGGCTACTTAGGAGAGAGGATAGGCTAGCAACATCTGAAGGAGCCTATCACAAGGAGTCTCTGACGTCACCTGGTGGCACTGGCCACTCAGAGCAGTCCAGTGTGCCAGCAGCACCTCTGTTTCCAAGATGGCAGAGGTCTGGAGCACACTGGAGGAGCTCTGGACACCTCCCAGGGGAGGTGCAGGTCAGGGGAGTGGTCACTCCCCTTTCCTTTGTCCAGTTTCGCGCCAGAGCAGGGCTAAGGGGTCCCCTGAACCGGTGTAGACTGGCTTATGCAGAATTGGGCACCTCTGTGCCCAACAAAGCATTTCCAGAGGCTGGAGGAGGCTACTCCTCCCCTGCCTTCACACCATTTTCCAAAGGGAGAGGGTGTCACACCCTCTCTCAGAGGAAGTTCTTTGTTCTGCCATCCTGGGCCAGGCCTGGCTGGACCCCAGGAGGGAAGATGCCTGTCTGAGGGGTTGGCAGCAGCAGCTGCAGTGAAACCCCAGGAAGGGCAGTTTGGCAGTACCAGGGTCTGTGCTACAGACCACTGGGATCATGGGATTGTGCCAACTATGCCAGGATGGCATAGAGGGGGCAATTCCATGATCATAGACATGTTACATGGCCATATTCGGAGTTACCATTGTGAAGCTACATATAGGTAGTGACCTATATGTAGTGCACGGTGTAATGGTGTCCCCGCACTCACAAAGTTCAGGGAATTGGCTCTGAACAATGTGGGGGCACCTTGGCTAGTGCCAGGGTGCCCTCACACTAAGTAACTTTGCACCTAACCTTTACCAGGTAAAGGTTAGACATATAGGTGACTTATAAGTTACTTAAGTGCAGTGTAAAATGGCTGTGAAATAACGTGGACGTTATTTCACTCAGGCTGCAGTGGCAGGCCTGTGTAAGAATTGTTAGAGCTCCCTATGGGTGGCAAAAGAAATGCTGCAGCCCATAGGGATCTCCTGGAACCCCAATACCCTGGGTACCTCAGTACCATATACTAGGGAATTATAAGGGTGTTCCAGTAAGCCAATGTAAATTGGTAAAAATGGTCACTAGCCTGTTAGTAACAATTTGGAAAGAAATGAGAGAGCATAACCACTGAGGTTCTGATTAGCAGAGCCTCAGTGAGACAGTTAGGCACCACACAGGGAACACATACATATAGGCCACAAACTTATGAGCACTGGGGTCCTGACTAGCAGGGTCCCAGTGACACATAACAAACATACTGAAAACATAGGGTTTTCACTATGAGCAGTGGGCCCTGGCTAGCAGGATCCTAGTGAGACAGTGAAAATACCCTGACATACACTCACAAACAGGCCAAAAGTGGGGGTAACAAGGCTAGAAAGAGGCTACTTTCTCGCACTGCGGTAGCAGGGGGACGATTCCGTCGACCCACGGGAGATTTCTTCGGAGCTTCTAGTGCAGAGAGGAGGCAGACTACCCCCACAGCATGCACCACCAGGAAAACAGTCGAGAAGGCGGCAGGATCACCGTTACAGAGTTGCAGTAGTCGTCTTCGCTACTTTGTTGCAGGTTTGCAGGCTTCCAGCGCGGTCAGCAGTCGATTCCTTGGCAGAAGGGGAAGAGAGAGATGCAGAGGAACTCGGATGAGCTCTTGCATTTGTTATCTAAGGAAATCCCCAAAGCAGAGACCATAAATAGCCAGAAAAGAGGGTTTGGCTACTTAGGAGAAAAGATAGGCTAGCAAGACCTGAAGGAGCCTATCAGAAGGAGTCTCTGACGTCACCTGCTGGCCCTGGCCACTCAGAGCAGTCCAGTGTGCCAGCAGCACCTCTGTTTCCAAGATGGCAGAGGTCTGGAGCACACTGGAGGAGATCTGGGCACCTCCCAGGGGAGGTGCAGGTCAGGGGAGTGGTCACTCCCCTTTCCTTTGTCCAGTTTCGCTCCAGAACAGGGCTGAGGGGTCCCTGAACCGGTGTAGACTGGCTTATGCAGAAATGGGCACCATGTGTGCCCATGAAAGCATTTCCAGAGGCTGGGGGAGGCTACTCCTCCCCTGCCTTCACACCATTTTCCAAAGGGAGAGGGTGTAACACCCTCTCTCTGAGGAAGTCCTTTGTTCTGCCATCCTGGGCCAGGCCTGGCTGGACCCCAGGAGGGCAGAAACCTGTCTGAGGGGTTGACAGCAGCAGCAGCTGCAGTGAAACCCCGGGAAAGGCAGTTTGGCAGTACCAGGGTCTGTGCTAGAGACCCGTGGGATCATGGGATTGTGCCAACTATGCCAGGATGGCATAGAGGGGGCAATTCCATGATCATAGACATGTTACATGGCCATATTCGGAGTTACCATTGTGAAGCTACATATAGGTAGTGACCTATATGTAGTGCACACGTGTAATGGTGTCCCCGCACTCACAAAGTCCGGGGAATTGGCCCTGAACAATGTGGGGGCACCTTGGCTAGTGCCGGGGTGCCCACACACTAAGTAACTTAGCACACAACCTTTACCAGGTAGAGGTTAGACATATAGGTGACTTATAAGTTACTTAAGTGCAGTGTAAAATGGCTGTGAAAGAACGTGGACGTTATTTCACTCAGGCTGCAGTGGCAGGCCTGTGTAAGAATTGTCAGAGCTCCCTATGGGTGGCAAAAGAAATGCTGCAGCCCATAGGGATCTCCTGGAACCCCAATACCCTGGGTACCTCAGTACCATATACTAGGGAATTATAAGGGTGTTCCAGTATGCCAATATAAATTGGTAAAATTGGTCACTAGCCTGTTAGTGACAATTTGTAAGAAATGAGAGAGCATAACCACTGAGGTTCTGGATAGCAGAGCCTCAGTGAGACAGTTAGTCATAACACAGGTAACACATTCAGGCACACCTATGAGCGCTGGGGCCCTGGCTGGCAGGGTCCCAGTGACACATACAACTAAAACAACATATATACAGTGAACAATGGGGGTAACATGCCAGGCAAGATGGTACTTTCCTACACAACCCCCCCCCCCAAACGAAGGACAATAAGACTAGGCATGACCTGATGAGTCTTCATTGTCTAAGTGGAAATATCTGGAGAGTCCATCTGCATTGGAGTGGGTACTCCCAGGTCTATGTTCCACTGTATAGTCCATTCCCTGTAGGGATATAGACCACCTCAACAATTTAGGATTTTCACCTTTCATGTGTTTTAGCCAAAGCAGAGGTTTGTGGTCTGTCTGAACAATGAAGTGAGTGCCAAACAGGTATGGCCTCAACTTCTTCAGTGCCCAGACCACAGCAAAGGCCTCCCTCTCTATGGCAGACCAACGCTTTTCTCTAGGGGTCAACTTCCTACTAATAAAAGCAACAGGTTGATCCTGGCCCTCAGAATTAAGTTGTGAAAGGACTGCCCCTACCCCTAATTCAGATGCATCAGTTTGGACAATGAATTTCTTGGAGTAACAGGGGCTTTTCAGGACAGGTGCAGAGCACATGGCCTGCTTCAGCTCCTCAAAAGCTTTCTGACAGTTTGCTGTCCATAATACCTTCTTAGGCCTTTTCTTTGAAGTGAGGTCATTAAGAGCGGCTGCAATGGAGCCATAGTTCTTAATGAACCTCCTTTAATACCCAGTGAGGCCTAAAAAAGGCTCTCACCTGAGTCTGAGTAGTAGGGGGAACCCAATCTATAATAGTTTGGATTTTCCCCTGAAGTGGTGCAATCTGTTCCCCACCAACAAGGTGTCCCAGATAAACCACCTTCCTCTGCTCTATCTGGCACTTTGAAGCCTTGATAGTGAGGCCTGCCTTTTGCAGGGCCTCCAAAACTTTCCATAGGTGGACCAGGTGATCATCCCAACTGGAGCTAAAGACAGCTATATCGTCCAGATGTGCTGCACTAAAAGCTTCCAGCCCTTGCAGGACTGTATTCACCAACCTCTGAAAAGTGGCAGGTGCATTTTTCAATCCAAAAGGCATTACTGTGAATTGGTAATGGCCTCCAATGGTTGAAAATGCAGTTTTTGCTTTTGCATCTTCTGATAATTTGATCTGCCAATACCCTGCAGTCAAGTCAAAAGTGCTTAGATACTTGGCAGATGCCAGTGTATCTATGAGCTCATCTGCCCTGGGTATAGGGTGAGCATCAGTTTTGGTTACCTGGTTGAGACCTCTGTAGTCTACACAAAACCGCATTTCCTTCTTTCCATCCTTGGAATGAGGTTTTGGTACAAGTACCACAGGAGAGGCCCGTGGACTTTCAGAGTGCTCAACCACTCCCAGTTCTAAAATTTTCTGCACCTCTTGCTTTATGCAGTCTCTGACATGGTCAGGCTGCCTATAGATTTTACTTTTGACAGGCAAGCTGTCTCCAGTATCTATAGTGTGCTCACACCAAGAAGTGGTACCTGGCACAGTAGAGAAGAGTTCAGAAAACTGACCCAGGAGATTTATGCAGTGGTCTTTCTGTTCAGCAGTAAGACAATCTGCCAAAACTACACCTTCCACTAGAGCATCTTGTTATGTGGAAGAGAAGAGATCAGGGAGAGGGTCACTCTCTTCTTCCTGTCCCTCATCAGTTGCCATGAGCAGGGTGAGATCAGCCCTGTCATAGTAGGGTTTCAGGCGATTGACATGGAGCACCCTAAGGGGACTCCTGGCAGTGCCTAAGTCAACTAAGTAGGTGACTTCACCCTTTTTCTCAACAATTGTGTGGGGTCCACTCCATTTATCTTGGAGTGCTCTTGGGGCCACAGGCTCCAAGACCCACACTTTCTGCCCTGGTTGGTACTGAACCAAAACAGCCTTCTGGTCATGCCATTGCTTTTGGAGCTCTTGGCTGGCCTGAAGGTTTTTACTGGCCTTTTTCATGTACTCAGCCATCCTTGATCTGAGGCCAAGTACATAGTCCACTATGTCTTGCTTTGGAGCTTTTAAAGGTTGTTCCCAACCCTCCTTAACAAGTGTTAGAGGACCTCTCACAGGGTGTCCAAAGAGGAGTTCAAAGGGGCTGAAGCCTACTCCTTTCTGGGGTACCTCCCTGTAAGCAAAAAGGAGGCATGGTAAAAGGATATCCCATCTCCTGCAGAGTTTTTCAGGGAGTCCCATAATCGTGCCTTTGAGAGTTTTGTTAAATTTCTCCACCAGTCCATTTGTTTGTGGATGATAGGGTGTAGTGAACTTGTATGTCACACCACACTCCTTCCACATGGCCTGTAAGTAAGCAGACATGAAATTGCTTCCCCTGTCTGATACCACCTCTTTCGGGAAGCCCACCCTGGAAAATATTCCCAGGAGGGCCTTTGCCACTGCAGGTGCTGTAGTGGTCCTTAGAGGAATTGCTTCAGGATATCTGGTGGCATGGCCCACTACCACCAAGATAAACCTATTGCCTGAAGCAGTAGGAGGGTCAAGGGGGCCAACTATGTCAACCCCTACCCTTTCAAAGGGAACCCCAACCACAGGCAGTGGAATAAGGGGTGCCTTTGGAGTGCCACCTGTCTTGCCGCTGGCTTGACAGGTTTCACAGGACTTACAAAATTCCTTTGTGTCCTCTGACATTCTAGGCCAATGAAACAAGGGAACAAGCCTGTCCCAAGTTTTCATTTGCCCTAAATGTCCAGCTAAGGGAATGTCGTGGGCTAGAGTTAGGAGGAACTTTCTGTACTCCTGAGGAATCACCAGTCTCCTGGCAGTTCCAGGTTTTGGATCCCTTGCTTCAGTGTACAAGAGGTTGTCCTCCCAGTAAACTCTGTGAGAGTCACTGACATCCCAATTTGCTTGTTTGACAGCTTGCTGCCTTAGACCCTCTAGTGTGGGACAGGTATGCTGTGTCACACTCAGCTCCTCCCTGGCAGGCCCCCCTTCACCCAAAAGCTCAGCAGTGTCTGCTTCCAGCTCCTCTGGTGTAGGTTTTGCACAGGGTGGAAATTCTTCTTCCTCAGAAGTAGAATCCACTGTAGAGGGAGGGATAGTAGGTAGTGCTTTACTTCTACTAGCCCTAGCTTTAGGGAGCACTTGGTCCATTGTTCCAGGATCCAAGTCACCCTGTCCTTTTTGCTTTTTGGCCTGAGTCCTTGTCAAAGCAAAAATATGCCCTGGAATGCCCAGCATTGTTGCATGGGCCTCCAACTCCACATCTGACCAAGCTGATGTCTCTAAATCATTTCCAAGTAGACAGTCTACAGGCAAATCTGAGGCAACCACAACTTTCTTTGGACCAGTAACCACCCCCGCAGTTGAGATTGACAACAGCCATGGGGTGGCTAAGTGTGTTGTTGTGAGCATCGGTTACTTGGTACTGGTGACCAAGTAGGTGTTGTTCAGGGTGGACCAGTTTCTCTATTACCATTGTAACACTGGCACCTGTGTCCCTGTAGGCCTGAACCTCAACACCATTTATTAGGGGTAGTTGCTTGTACTTATCCATGTTAAGGGGACAAGCAACCAAGGTGGCTAAATCAATAGCCCCCTCAGAGACTAACACAGCCTCTGTGGTCTCCCTAATCAGACCAACTCCAACTAAGTTACCAAAAGTGAGCCCAGCTACTCCCTTGGATTGGCTATTAGTAGGTTTGCTCCCACCACCACTGCTATTACTAGGGGCACTATGTGTAGCAGCAGGGGTTGTAGTGGTAGGAGGCTTGGTGCTTTTCTTTGGACAACTGGGATCTGTTGTCCAATGGCCTTTTATTTTACATAAATAGCACCATGGTTTCTTTTCTTTGTTTTGATTAGAAGAGGATTTGGGCCCACCACCCCCACCAGAGTGTTTTTGTGGGCCTGATGAAGACTCATTTTTAGATTTGTCCCCACCCTTGTCAGAAGACTTACCATCCTTCTTCTTATTGCCATCTTTGTCACCCCCTGTATGAACTTTTCTGTTCACCCTTGTTCTGACCCATTTGTCTGCCTTCTTTCCCAATTCTTGGGGAGAGGTCAGATCAGAGTCCACCAAGTACTGGTGTAACAAATCAGACACACAATTATTAAGAATATGCTCTCTCAGGATCAAGTTATACAGGCTTTCATAATCAGTAACTTTACTGCCATGTAACCACCCCTCCAAGGCCTTCACTGAATGGTCAATAAAATCAACCCAGTCTTGTGAAGACTCCTTTTTGGTCTCTCTGAACTTCATCCTGTACTGTTCAGTGGTTAAGCCATAACCATCCAGGAGTGCATTCTTAAGAACTGTAAAATTATTGGCATCACTTTCTTTCACAGTACGGAGCCTATCCCTACCCTTTCCACTAAATGATAGCCATAGGATAGCAGCCCACTGCCTTTGAGGGACATCCTGTACAACACAGGCCCTCTCAAGTGCAGCAAACCACTTGTTAATGTCATCCCCCTCTTTATAAGGGGGAACTATCTTGTGCAGATTCCTGGAATCATGCTCTTTTGCAGGATGACTATGGGGAATACTGCTGCTGCCACCATGGGTTTCAAACCCAATTTTCTGTCTTTCTCTTTCAATTTCTAAGGACTGCCTATCTAAATCCAGCTGTTGCTTCTTGAGCTTCAGCCTGGATTCCTCCACTCTCAATCTATTGAGCTCCCTTTCTAACACTCTGTCATCAGGGTGGATGGGAGGGATATGCCTAGAAACAGAAGTATGGTGAGAATGGACAGAAGGAGACCTGGCCCTAACAGAAGGCATCCTAACAGCTTGGTTAACAGAAACATCACTTCTACTGTGATGAGAAGGAATACTCTTGCTATGATGTGAGACAACACTATCAGTATGGTGTGGCTCTACATCAGTACCAACTATGCTAGGTTGTCTGATAATGGGCAGGCTAGGAAGTTTCTTTTCTGAATCTTTTCCTAAGGGTGTCCCTGGGTCAGATTGTGAACCATTAGCTACTTTTTCAACAGAAGGGGCACCTCTGGCCTTATCCTGTTCTACAAGCATGTTAACCAACAGTTCTCTGGGGGGATTCTTCCCTACACTTATACCTCTTTCTATGCAGAGACTCCTTGCTCCTTTCCAGCTAAGGTGATCATAAGCAAGTTTGGACAGATCAACAGTTTGGCCTGTGCCAGACATTTTAGAAAGTGTTTAAGTGATAGAAAAAGGAACAAAATGATTTTTCAGAACTTTTAGAAAGACAGAAAAAAAAACTTTTTAAACTTTTTGAGAACTTTTTGAAAGTTTAGAAGTACTTTTCAGCACTTTAGAAAAGGAGTGAGAAAAGAAATGCAAAACTTTTTGGTTAGGTGTACATACACTGAACTTGTTTTGTATATTTTTCTCTTATGAAAAGTACAATGACAAAAGTGGTAAGTAGTTACAAAGCACTTATCCCGCCACTGCACAACCAATGTAGGAGGCTGGACTGGCCTGTAGTGAGTACCAAGGGGTACTTACACCTTGCACCAGGCCCAGGTATCCCTTATTAGTGTATAGGGTGTCTAGCAGCTTAGGCTGATAGATAATGGTAGCTTAGCAGAGCAGCTTAGGCTGAACTAGGAGACGAGTGAAGCTCCTACAGTACCACTAGTGTCATATGCACAATATCATAAGAAAACACAATACACAGATATACTAAAAATAAAGGTACTTTATTTTTATGACAATATGCCAAAAGTATCTCAGTGAGTACCCTCAGTATGAGGATAGCAAATATACACAAGATATATGTACACAATACCAAAAATATGCAGTATAGTATTAGAAAACAGTGCAAACAATGTATAGTTACAATAGGATTCAATGGGGACACATAGGGATAGGAGCAACACAAACCATATACTCCAAAAGTGGAATGCGAACCACGAATGGACCCCAAACCTATGTGACCTTGTAGAGGGTCGCTGGGACTGTAAGAAAACAGTGAGGGTTAGAAAAATAGCCCACCCCAATACCCTGAAAAGTGAGTGCAACGTGCACTAAAGTTCCCCAAAGGACACAGAAGTCGTGATAGGGGAATTCTGCAGGAAATTCCCCTGTGACGGGGGCACAAGTCTGCAAGCCAGAAGGTTAAGAGAACTACTGATTAAAAAAAAAACTAAATAGGATCCACTGCAAGGTGGCTCTGTTGGGAGTTACACAGCATCCTCCTTGGCGCGACCTAGGAATGGCCTGCACAACCCATGCAGTCCTGTGGCAATCCAGGGGCAAGGGCCTTAAGGGAATTCTGGTGAGAGGTGAATCGCCCCAAGAGAGATGTGTCCAAGGAAGCTCCAATACAGGCACCAGGAAGCACTGAGATCACAGACAGAGAATGGTCACCCAAAGAATATTGGACAAAGGCCAGTGCACCTGGGTCCTGATGGCCAAAGCACACAAACCCTGTGACAACCATCATTGTGGCCCAAGCATGACTTGGATGTGGTCCTCTTGGCTGTTCCTCAGCAATGCCTTCGCTTGGCCTGTGATAGACCTGGCACAGTCCACACAGTCCCATGGCAATCCACCAAAGGGCCTTGAGGAGACTCCTGTGCGATGGAGTTCTGGCACAAGAGGGAAGCCTGAAGCTGCTCTACTGGCAGATGTTAAGATGCACCAAGGCCTTCAAGGAAGATGCCTTTTCATCTAGGTCATCCTCAGTCTTTGGAGGTTCACTATATCTAGAACCTGAATGCCTTCCGAGAGATCCTTGAAGTGGACTTCCCACTGCTCCTGATGCACCCGCATCAAACTTCGTAAATAGACTTCACCACTGCTCAGGATGCGACATCTCAGTGGACTTTGCAAATAGACTCCAACAGTGCTTGAATGAACTGTAGTGTCATAGACAGTCGATTGAGGGATCCGGACTTCAACAATGCCCTTCGTGCCCAGAGTAGTCTGGTTAAACTATGGTGGTGTGCCATGATGCTGAGCGCCCCCGCTGCACCTGTCTACGCAACGTGTCCGGTGGACTGCCTGAAGAGACTCAGTGGTGTTAATTCTAATGTTTGTTTCTCTCCCACAGGTTGGACTTGTTTGTTTCTTTGAAATAAAGTTTGGGAGGGATGTACAGTCTGGCTGGACTCATCCTAGTGTTTCCACAAGCCACTCTGCTGAGGGCTGCCTTCCACGCTCACTCCACACCCATCCATCACAGGAGTCACCAGTCAGGTGACCCAGCAAATAAAAGAAGCCGGCACACGTGCCCTGAGCCAGTTTACATAACTATAATTATGTGTCCGTGTTGTTACTTAAGAGTACCATCAAGGCCTAGGGCCCCAGCATCACACTGAGGAGGACTGCCACTCGGCTATCACATGATTTGGTGCCATGTGGTTTGGGGGACAGCACTGACATACATCTGATCGTGATGTGAGAACAAATGCCTCCTCGCCTAGGCCTGCCCTTACTGAGGTGTCTCACCTGCTCTGGCGTATGTCAGCTAATAGCAACAGGATTGGATTTAATGTGCTAGACAAAGCACTCACAAGGCACACTGTTCACCCTGCACTCACGTAGGCATTGTTTTTTACCATTTGGTGTACCATTGCCACCTTACAGTTCAATCCAAACCAAGCTCCAATTTCACACTTTCAGTAACTGACCTTAACTGTAGCGAGGCAGAGCAGTTCAAGACTTACTCTGGGCGTTGATGTGGATTGGAAACTCAGAATAGATAATGTGTTTTATAAAGAGCAACTGCTGCCTGAAGGCATCTTTGCTCTGGGAAGAAATGCATGACCAAATGCTCCAGTGAGATGGATTGAAAAGCAAGAGAGAATAGATAGGTCTTCAGCTCCTTGTGAAGGTCCACCTGGTTAGATGCATGTCTCTGCTCCTCAGGAAATTTGTTCCAGTGAGCAGGAGCAAGAACCAAGAAAGATGCTCTCCCTACTCTGGAGCAATGCAAACGCCTTGTGCACTGTACAAAGTGTTGTGAACAAGATCCGTTCATTTACTGGTAGCCTGTGGTGTAAGGCTGATTGGGATGCAACAGAAAGATGCTGAGGTAACTTAATTAATAGACACGCAACTGCATTTTGCCCAGTTTCAAGGCATCTTATAAGATCTTTAGGTTAGGCAAAGAAGACTGCATTCTTATAATTCAAACAGTGTGAGATATCTTCCATCATCCTTCTCTCTTTAACTGGGAGCCGAGAAGGAATTTTCCTTAAGCTTTCCAAACGGGCAATATATTTAGCAGCGGTCTTGAAGCAGTGCTGATGGTAACAGACAGGCTTTGTATCTGGTGGTGTGCCAACAGCCTGTAGCCATTAGAAAGGGGTTCAGATTGAAGGTTAATTCCCTAGGACTAACACCTCCATTTCATCTGCATTCAGCTTTAAATGGTTATTGGTCGTTATACAAGATGGGAGTAAAGCAAGATATGCGTGAAATGTAAAAAGAGAGCCAGACTTACTGCCACTTAGAATACTAAAAATTGAAGTAAAACAGACTAGTTTAAAAAGTAACGCCAAAAGAGGAAACTAAAGAAACAAAGGGGGTTAAATAAGCATTAAAGAACTCTGGTGCCGAACAGTTTTTATTAATTCAATGGTGAGGCAGTGCTTTTACGTTTAAAGAGAAGTAGTTTTTTTCACAGTCATCTAAATACCAAACATAAAATTAAAAATTAAAACTGGACCCCCTCGAGCTCCTAGCACTAGCAATTTTTGTAATAAGGTCTCTCACATTTAAACGAGGTAAAGCCCCTTTTTCTGGCGTGTGACAAGGAGTTCCGAATATAAACTCGCTTCCAATTGTGGGTGTCAAAGAATTCAGAATGTAAAACCCTTTCCCATTATATTTCTGAAAGAGGACAATGTAAAGCCCCATGCTACGGTGTCTGTCATGGAGCTCACAAAATAAAACTCGTTCCTGGTGTATTTGTCAGAGATTTCATAAATTAAAACTCATTATTTTTGTGTTTGTCAGAGAGTTTACATGTCAATATGTACACTATGGAAAGGCAGAGCAGCTTAGGCGTGGTGCTCTCGGTTAAAATACTTCCAAAAACAAGTAGAAAAAACCCCACATCAATCACCACCTAGGATGTCAGCAGGACTAATTATGAATCTTCTACATAAGCACAGAGCTGCCACTCCACACTATTAATAAAGTAAAAAACACACAGCAGTGAAATGTCAGCAGTACTTTTAACAAGTGTTTGGTTACCATGTTGCATCTGCAGGTCATCAAAAAGACTACTTGTTTCATGCTCCACGACCAAAAGCAAATGCTGACACTAAAAGCAGAGAATTTATCTTTCCATGAAATTTCAAGCACATAACAGGCAGCCCAATGAAGCAATGCTTAACGAGGAAAGACCTCATGAAACCCAATAACTACAAAGAGCTGATCCACAGCTCCCTCGCTCCTCACAGTACTATTCCTTATTGTACTTTTTAAGGGACTCGTAACGTAAGGCCTCCCAGAAAGCTGAAGCTGTTTATATGTAGACCTAACAATTGCGCCCAACCTCTGTACCTAAAGACTCTCTGCTCACCTAACATAGCCTGAATTGAAACACTCCGAGCTGCACGTGGGGAACATACAGCACACCTCTGTAATACAGTTATACTGTGACATTGTCAAAACAATTTAGTGAGTCAGCATAGCCCATGCAGAAATCACCTCTAAGTTCCGGGTCATGAATTGGGATCCCAAAAGGGCCTACTCAACCTTTCATCCTCTTGGACTTGAGGACATGAACACACGTGAGTTGGCTAACACTAACATCTGTTGTTGTAGCCACTCCAAGGTTTCAGCTCCATATGAACAGCAATCCATTGTCCTCCGTGAAAAGTAGAAATAAAACATGATAAGTAAAGCGAAACATTAATTCACATGAATTGTGTGTTTTTAGCCACTGCTAAAAAGAAGGAGTAAGTGTCAGATGTGGTAGTTGCTGCCGGTTTTTCTCTAAACCATTGTTCTGTTGGAAACATTGGTACATATTCAGAAACTGCATGTTGTAGTATGTAAAATACTTACTAAATTGGAGGGCTTTAGTAAGACGGGGTTAAGTAAGGGACATGGAAATATGATCACCCACCCACAAAAGAGTAAGACCATTGCTAGTCACAAAGTACACTTCCAAAAGTTATTACTGCCCAAAAGTTCACAAATCAGTAGTAAGTATACTCCAGGCCCGCCTTGGAGTAAGTCAAACATCACACATGCCCACCCACAGCTATACCAGCTAACTATGCTAGAAAATAATAGAAGCAGGGATCCCTTTGTAAATACCAAACAATCGCAAACGTACACAAAAGTGTAAGTTTACCTTTGTGAACGAGGCCCTAAATAATTATTTTCAGTACAAATACACATAACTTTAAATGCAATTACTAAATATTAGTTAAATACTGAAAAGCTGCTCAGGGTGGTTATTTAAAAAAATGATTATAAAATAATGTTAATGACTAAAATTAATTCTCGAATTCTTAAATACATATTTATTTTGATCAGTTAATGTGCTGTAACGTTTTATTTTATTACTTTGCGGTTAAAATAAAACTGTAAGATTAATTTATAAATGTATTTTGCATTGAAATATGTTTAATACTTAAAAAATGAATATATTTTGTTATTTTTCCCTATACGTTTCCCTTGAGAGTTCTTCATCTGCGTGTGAAAAATTACTAGCACTAAATTTACACACGTAAATTCTGTCCTTGCTATCTCCACCTCCTGAGTTCAGAACTTTGATTATATAGTAGTAAATGGTGTCCACGTGTTTTGGAAGGACTAAATAGGGGTAGTGGTGCTGCACAGGAGGGCTTTGATAGGGCCTGTGACCCACCCGTAAATGACCTGGCCCCCTTTCTGCCACACCATCGACAACTACCACAGCCAGACACTGCCTTTTCAGCCTGGGAAAAGTATTATTGTTCCAGTCTATATTTCATGTTTTACTTTCTTCTTGCATTCCCTAAGAGCATTTGCTTTTTAAATAATTATTTGTTTGTGTTTTCTATGCAGCTCCATATTACTCTTTTATAGTGTGCAGTGTGAGAGGTCGACCCTATCTATGTGTGAGAATTCAGGTTATGGGCGGGCCACGATTGAAATCTGTGGAGTTCAGGTCCAACGCGTTGTAAAATTCCGACCGTGCCTGTCAGTGGTTCATAAAGGGGTTATGACTACATATTCATCCAATCATTGGCATCTCTGCAATGCACAAAAAGAAACGGACAGGTGCACCAGAATGAATTGTGATTATTTGCGAAAGTGTGTGCAGGAGGTACACAGGTGTCAAAATATTGACATCGTGAAAGTTAATCCCTCAGGTGCCGTGGCACTCAGGCGCCACGGACGTAACCAACTCGTCCTGGTATGTTGCCCTCGGGGAAGCGCTAGCTCTCCCCCGAGGGCCTCACACCCTCCTCAAGGGGCAAGGATGGAAGGTGAATTGCTTCTCTTTCCACCCCTGCCCCTCCCGACCCCCCCAGTGACGTCTGATGACGTCAGCGCGCGATTGCACACTGACCTCATTAAAGGGCCCCCCCATTGCAGTGGAAGCTGAGCTTCCAGTGTGGATTGGAAGAGAAATGCTTTCAGAAGCATTCAAAGGAAATAAAGGGCCTTTCCATTCCTTTGTCTCTTTGAGCATTTCTGCAGCCCGAACGTGAATTGATTGGGCTGCAGAAATGCCCACTAGACACCAGGGAGTTTGCATTTTTTTATATTTACTTACAAGGGGAGTGACCAAATTATTTTTAGGCCATTTCTGACCAGAAACCACTAGACACCAGGGATTTTTTTCAGGTCAGTTACACGCAAGGGGAGCGACCCCTTACGGAAGGGTTGCTCCCCTGGGGGGTAAATTTAGTACCAGGGTTTATATTTTATTTTACTTATGGGGACCGACCCCTTAGGCAAGGGTCTCTCCCCTGGGGGCGCAACATTTATTTTAGACCATTTCTACCCCCTTGGGTGTAGATCGGCCCATTTTTATTAGGCCGATCTGCCCCCCAAGAGGGGCACAAACCACTAGGCACCAGGTATTTTTATTTTGTTTACTTTTTACAGATGGGGAGCAAACTTATTTTAGGCCATTTCTGCCCCCCTTCTGGGTAGATCAGCCTATTTCTATTAGGCCAATCTGCCCCCAGGGAGGGTCAGAAACCACGTAGACATTAGGGATTGGTGTGTGTGTGTTTTGTATGGGGGGGCAGCCCCCATGGGGGCACATTACTGTTTGTTATTTCTGTCCCCCTTGAGGGCAGATCGGCCTATTTTTTTAAGGCCATCTGCCCCTAAGAGGGCAAAAAGCCCACCAAAGACCAAGGAAGATCTTTTTTTTTTAAAAAAAGAGGGTGGGGGTATGGCCATACCCACACCCCAAATAAATGGTGACAAAATTGTTCTGCCCACCGGTGGGCAGATGGGACAATTACCACCGATCCACTCCCTGGGGGGCAGAAAGGCTACTAGATGCCAGGGAATTAAAAAAATATAAAATAGTGGGGTGGTGGCTACCAACCAGTAAGGGCATGGTTAAGGGCCCCCCCCCCAACTGAAGGGGGTAACAGTCTTTCAGCTCTCCCCGCACACTAAAACATCTTATCCCATGGCAAGCAAGAGGACATTTGAATATTTTGGGTTTTGGTTATACATTTGGGCCATGAGAGCTTGTCTAGCTCTCAAAATCATCCCACTTGGAATGGTGAGGGCTGCACTTTTTGCACTTTGGGACGCTGCCATGTAGAAAAATCCATGAGACCTAGACACAGCTGAAAACTAAACATCTGGGAGAGTCCAGGGTGGTGTGTTTCACATGCACCCCGCACCATTTTGTAACCCACAATGCCCTGCAAACCTCCAACTTTGCTTGAAATCACACATATTTCCTATATTTGTGTGATGGAACCTTCCGGAATCTGCAGGAATCCACAAAATTTCTACCACCCAGCATTGTGACATCTATACCGATAAAAATTCTGCCACACTTGTCAGCCTAAAAACACTTTTTTTCCAAACTGCCTTTTTGTACCCGCTTTGGTTCCCCCTGATTTTCGACCTGTTTTTGGCTCTTCCCTTTCACAGGCAATTGGCCCGCCTACGCAGGTGTATCATTTTTACCGGGACAATGAGGGGAACGTTGGGTGGTAGGAAATTTGTGCAGGTGCGATGATACCACACAGAAATGTGGGAAACATTTGATTTTTTAGCTAAATTTGAGGTTTTCTGAGGATTCTGGGTAAGAAAACACTGGGGGATCCACGCAAGGCACACCTCACTGGACTCCCTCGGGGGTCTAGTTATAAGAAATGTTTGGGTTTGGTAGGTTTTGGCTGAGTCCAGGACCACAAACACAGGTACACAGCCCCTGCAAAAAGAGGTAGTTTTGTACTTGATAATTTTGAAGTGTCCACATAGTGTTTTGGGGCATTTCCTGTTGCGGGCACTAGGCTTACCCACACAAGTAAGGTACCATTTTTATTGGGAGACCTGGTGGAACTCTGAGTAGAAGGAAGTTTGTGGCTCCCCCTCAGATTCCAGAATTTTGCAGCACCAAAATATGAGGAAAAAGTGTTTGTTTTGCCAAATTTTGAGGTTTGCTAAGGATTCTGGGTAACATAACCTGGTGAGATCACCACAAGTTACCCCAACCTGGGTTCCCCTAGGTGTCTAGTTTTGAAAAATGCACAGGTTTGGTATGTTTCCCTAGGTGCCAGCTGAGCTAGAAGCCAAAATCCACAGCTAGGCACTTTCCAGAAAACAGGTCAGATTTCAAAGTAAAATTGTGTTGTGTCCATGTTGCGTTTCCTGATGTGGGCATTAGGCCTATCCACACAAGTGAGGTAACATTTTTAGCAGAAGACTTGGGGGAACATAGAAAAGAAGAAAAAGTGTTATTGCCCCTTGCCTTTCTCTACATTTTTTCCTTCCAAATGTATGACAATGTGTAAAAAAGACGACTATTTGAGAAATGCTCTGTAATTGACATGCTAGTATAGGGACCTCGGAATTCAGAGAATGTGCAAATAACCACTGCTTCTGTACGAAAGTACCATCTTGCCTGGCATGTTACCCCTATATTTCACTGTATATATGTTGTTTTAGTCTATGTGTCACTGGGACCCTACCAGGCAGGGCCCCAGTGCTCATAAGTATGTGCCCTGTATGTGTTCCCTGTGTGATGCCTAACTGTCTCACTGAGGCTCTGCTAACCAGAACCTCAGTGGTTATGCTCTCTCTGCTTTCCAAATTTGTCACTAACAGGCTAGTGACTAAATTTACCAATTCACATTGGCATACTGGTACACCCATATCATTCCCTAGTATATGGTACTGAGGTACCCAGGGTATTGGGGTTCCAGGAGATCCCTATGGCCTGCAGCATTTCTTTTGCCAACCATAGAGAGCTCTGACAATTCTTACACAGGCCTGCCAGTGCAGCCTGAGTGAAATAACATCCAGGTTTTTTCACAGCCATTTACCACTGCACTTAAGTAACTTATAAGTCACCTATATGTCTAACCTTCACCTGGTGAAGGTTGGGTGCAAAGTTACTTAGTGTGTGGGCACCCTGGCACTAGCCAAGGTGCCCCCACATCGTTCAGGGCAAATTCCCCGGACTTTGTGAGTGCGGGGACACCATTACATGTGTGCACTATACATAGGTCACTACCTATGTACAGCGTCACAATGGTAACTCCGAAAACGGCCATGTAACATGTCTAAGATCATGGAATTGTCCCCCCAATGCCATTCGGGTATTGGGGGGTCAATTCCATGATCCCCCTTGTCTCTAGCATAGTACCCGGGTACTGCCAAACTGCCTTTCCGGGGTCTCCACTGCAGCTGCTGCTGCTGGCAACCCCTCAGACAGGTTTCTGCGCTCCTGGGGTCCAGGCAGCCCTGGCCCAGGAAGGCAAAACAAAGGATTTCCTCTGAGAGAGGGTGTTACACTCTCTCCCTTTGGAAATAGGTGTGAAGGCTGGGGAGGAGTAGCCTCCCCTAGCCTCTGGAAATGCTTTGATGGGCACAGATGGTGCCCATCTCTGCATAAGCCAGTCTACACCAGTTCAGGGAGCCCTGCTCTGGCGCGCAACTGGACAAAGGAAAGGGGCGTGACCACTCCCCTGACCGGCACCTTCCAGGGGAGGTGCCGAGAGCTCCTCCAGTGTGTCCCAGACCTCTGCCATCTTGGATTTAGAGGTGCTGGGGGCACACTGGACTGCTCTGAGTGGCCAGTGCCAGCAGGTGAAGTCAGAGACTCCTTCTGATAGGCTCTTACCTGTCTTGGTAGCCAATCCTCCTTTGTTGGTAGCCAAACCTCCTTTTTCTGGCTATTTAGGGTCTCTGCTTTGGGGAATTCTTTGGATAACGAATGCAAGAGCTCACCAGAGTTCCTCTGCACCTCCCTCTTCACCTTCTGCCAAAGGATCGACCGCTGACTGCTCAGGACGCCTGCAAAACTGCAGCAAAGTAGCAAGACGACTACTAACAACCTTGTATCGCCTCATCCTGACGGCTTTCTCTACTGTTTCCAGGTGGTGCATGCTCTGGGGGTAGCCTGCCTCCTCCACGCACCAGGAGCTCTGAAGAAATCTACAGTGGGTCGACGGAATCTTCCCCCTGCTAACGCAGGCACCAAAAGACTGCATCACTGGTCCTCTGGGTCCCCTCTCAGCCTGACGAACGTGGTCCCTGGAACTCAGCAACTCTGTCCAGGTGACTCCCACAGTCCAGTGACTCTTCAGTCCAAGTTTGGTGGAGGTAAGTCCTTGCCTCCCCACGCTAGACTGCATTTCTGGGTACTGCGTGATTTGAAGCTGCTCCGGCTCCTGTGCACCCTTCCAGGATTTCCTTTGTGCACAGCCAAGCCTGAGTCCCCGACACTCCTTCCTGCAGTGCACAACCTTCTGAGTTGTCCTCCGGCGTCGTGGGATTCCCTTTTGTGACTTCGCGTGGACTCCGGTTCACTTTCCTTCCAAGTGCCTGTTCAGGTACTTCTGCGGGTGCTGCCTGCTTTTGTGAGGGCTCCCTGAGTTGCTGGGTACCCCCTCTGTCTCCTCCTCCAAGTGGCGACATCCTGGTCCCTCCTGGGCCACAGCAGCACCCAAAAGCCTCTACCGCAACCCTTGCATCTAGCAAGGCTTGTTTGTGGTCTTTCTGTGTGGTAACACCTCTGCAAGCTTCATCGAGACGTGAGACATCCATCCTCCAAAGGAGACGTTCCTAGTCCTCTTTTTTCTTGCAGAACTCCAAGCTTCTTCCATCTGGTGGCAGCTTCCTTGCACCCTCAGCAGGCATTTCCTGGGCTCCTGCCTACTCTTGACACTGTCGTGACTATTGGACTTGGTCCCCTTGTCTTACAGGTACGCAGGTCCGGAAATCCACTGTTGTTGCATTGCTGGTGTTTGTTCTTCCTGCAGAATCCCCCTATCACTACTTCTGTGCTCTCTGGGGGTAGTAGGAGCACTTTACACCTACCTTTCAGGGTCTTGGGGTGGGCTATTTTTCTAACCCTCACTGTTTTCTGACAGTCCCAGTGACCCTCTACAAGGTCACATAGGTTTGGGGTCCATTCGTGGTTCGCATTCCACTTCTGGAGTATATGGTTTGTGTTGCCCCTATACCTATGTGCTCCTATTGCAATCTATTGTAATTCCACACTGTTTGCATTACTTTTCTTACTATTACTTACCTAATTTTGGTTTGTGTACATATATCTTGTGTATAGAACTTATCCTCATACTGAGGGTACTCACTGAGATACTTTTGGCATATTGTCATAAAAATAAAGTACCTTTATTTTTAGTAACTCTGTGTATTGTGTTTTCTTATTATACTGTGCACTTGACACCAGTGGTATAGTAGGAGCTTTACATGTCTCCTAGTTCACCCTAAGCTGCTTTGCCATGGCTACCTTCTATCAGCCTAAGCTGCTAGAAACACCTCTTGTACACTAATAAGGGATAACTTGACCAGGCATAAGGTGTAAGTACCTCTGGTACCTACTACAAGCCAGGCCAACCTCCTACAGCTTCTCAACACCTTACCTTGTGTCCATTTTGGAAAAACAAAGGTTTCCTTGATATCTATTTTTCACTCTTTACATTTCACCAAATGAATTGCTGTATACCCGGTATACAATAAAAACCCATTGCAAGGTGCAGCTCCTTTATTGGCTCTGGGTACCTATGAGTCTTGATGAACCTACAAGCCCTATATATCCCTGCAATCAGAAGAGTCCAGCAGACGTAACAGTATATTACTTTTGAAAATATGACATTGAAGGAAAAAGTTACAGAGTGCAATGTGGAGAGAATTGGCTGTGTTTTTCACCTCAATTTCAATATTTCTTTATTTCAGCTGTTATCTTCTGTAGCAAAACCTTAAGGATCTACACAAATGACCCCTTCCCGAATTTAGAATTTTGTCTACTTTTCAGAAATGTTTAGCTTTCAGGGACCCAGCATTGGCTTCACACCCATTTCTGTCACTAACTGGAAGGAGGCTAAAAGCACAAAAAATAGTAAAAATGGGGTATGTCCCAGTAAAATGCCAATATTGTGTTGAAAAATTTGGTTTTCTGATTCAAGTCTGCCTGTTCCTGAAAGCTGGGGAGATGGTGATTTTAGCACCACAAACTCTTTGTTGATGCCATTTTCAGGGAAAAAACACAAGCCTTCTTCTGCAGCCCTTTTTAAAAAAACGAAATATTCTCTATATTTCGGCTAATTTCTTGGTCTCTTCCAGGGGAACCCACAAACTCTGGGTACCTCTAGAATCCCCAGGATGTTGAGAAAAAAGGAGGCAAATTTGGCGTGGGTATCTTATGTGGACAACAAGTTATAAGGGCCTAAGCGCAAACCTCCCCAGATAGCCAAAAAAAGGCCTGGCACTTAAGGAGGAAAAGGCCTGGTGTAGGAGTCTGGCCTGGCTTGTAGTGGGTACCAGAGGTACTTACACCCTGTGCCAGGTCCAGTTATCCCTTATTTAGTGTAGAAGAGGTGTTTGTAGCAGCTTAGGCTGATAGAAGGAATCTATGGCAAAGCAGCTTAGGCTGAACTAGGAGACATGTAAAGCTCCTACTATACCACTGGTGTCATATGCACAATATCATAAGAAAACACAATAAACAGAAGTACTAAAAATAAAGGTACTTTATTTTTATGACAATATGCCAAAAGTATCTCAGTGAGCACCCTCAGTATGAGGATAAGTTATATACACAAGATATATGTACACAAACCAAAATTATGCAGATAATAGCAAAAGGAAGTAATGCAAGCAATGTAAAATTATTATAGATTGCAATAGGAGCACATAGGTATAGGGGCAACACAAACCATATACTCCAAAAGTGGAATGCGAACCACAAATGGACCCCAAACCTATGTGAGCTTGTAGAGGGTCGCTGGGACTGTAAGAAAACAGTGAGGGTTAGAAATATAGCCCAGACCCTGAAAGGTAGGTGTAAAGTGCACCTACTACCCCCAGAGAGCACAGAAGTCGTGATAGGGGGATTCTGCAGGAAGAACAAACACCAGCAATGCAACAACAGTGGATTTCCGGACCTGAGTACCTGTAAGACAAGGGGACCAAGTCCAATAGTCGTGACAGTGTCGAGAGTGGGCAGGAGCCCAAGAAATGCCAGCTGAGGGTGCAAGGAAGCTGCCACCTGTTGGATGAAGCTTGGTGTTCTGCAAGAACGAAGAAGACTAGGAACTTCCCCTTTGGACGATGGATGTCCCACGTCGTGAAGAAGCTTGCAGAGGTATTCCCACGCAGAAAGACCACAAACAAGCCTTGCTAGCTGCAAGGGTTGCTGTAAGGGTTTTTGGATGCTGCTGTGGCCCAGTAGGGACCAGGATGTCGCCACTTGGATGAGGAGACAGAGGGGGTGCCCAGCAATGTAAGGAGCCCTCACAGAAGCAGGCAGCACCCGCAAAAGTACCTGAACAGGCACTTAGAAGAAAAGTGAGCCGGAGTCCACCCAAAGTCACAAAAGGGAGTCCCACGACGCCGGAGGACAACTCAGGAGGTTGTGCACTGCAGGTTAGAGTATCGGGGACCCAGGCTTGGCTGTGCACGAAGGAAATCCTGGAAGAGTGCACAGGAGCTGGAGCAGTTGCAAATCACATGGTACCCAGCAATGCAGTCTAGCGTGGGGAGACAAGGACTTACCTCCACCAAACTTGGACTGAAGAGTCACTGGACTGTGGGAGTCACTTGGACAGAGTTGCTGAGTTCCAGGGACCACGCTCGTCATGCTTAGAGGGGACCCAGAGGACCGGTGATGCAGTCTTTTGTTGCCTGCGGTTGCAGGGGGAAGATTCCGTCGACTCACAGGAGATTTCTTCAGAGCTCCTGGTGCAGAGAGGAGGCAGGCTACCCCCAGAGAGCATGCACCACCTGGAAACAGTCGAGAAAGCGGCAGGATGAAGCGATACAAGGTTGCTTTTAGTCGTCTTGCTACTTTGTTGCCGTTTTGCAGGCGTCCTGAGCAGTCAGCGGTCGATCCTTTGGCAGAAGGTGAAGAGGGAGATGCAGAGGAACTCTGGTGAGCTCTTGAATTCGTTATCTGGTGAGATCCCCAAAGCAGAGACCCTAAATAGCCAGAAAAGGAGGTTTGGCTACCTAGGAAGGAGGATTGGGTACTAAGAGAGGTAAGAGCCTATCAGAAGGAGCCTCTGACGTCATCTGCTGGCACTGGCTACTCAGAGCAGTCCAGTGTGCCACAAACACCTCTGTTTCCAAGATGGCAGAGGTCTGGGGCACACTGGAAGAGCTCTGGGCACCTCCCCTGGGAGGTGCAGGTCAGGGGAGTGGTCACTCCCATTTCCTTTGTCCAGTTTCGTGCCAGAGCAGGGCTGGGGGATCCCTGAACCGGTGTAGACTGGCTTATGCAGAGATGGGCACCATCTGTGCCCATCAAAGCATTTCCAGAGGCTGGGGGAGGTTACTCCTCCCCAGCCTTCACACCTATTTCCAAAGGGAGAGGGTGTTACACCCTCTCTCAGAGGAAGCCTTTGTTCTGCCTTCCTGGGTCAGGGCTGCCTGGACCCCAGGAGGGCTGAAACCTGTCTGAGGGGTTGGCAGCAGCGGCAGCTGCAGTGGGGACCCCGGAAAGGCAGTTTGGTAGTACCCGGGTTCTGTGCTAGAGACCCGGGGGATCATAGAATTGTCCCCCCATGCCAGAATGGCATTGGGGTGACAATTCCATGATCCTAGACATGTTACATGGCCATGTTCGGAGTTACCATTGTGACGCTGTACATAGGTAGTGACCTATGTACAGTGCACTCGTGTAATGGTGTCCCGCACTCACAAAGTCCGGGGAATTTGCCCTGAACTATGTGGGGGCACCTTGGCTAGTGCCAGGGTGCCCTCACACTAAGTAACTTTGCACCCAACCTTCACCAGGTGAAGGTTAGACATATAGGTGACTTATAAGTTACTTAAGTGCAGTGGTAAATGGCTGTGACATAACAGACGTTATTTCACTCAGGCTGCAGTGGCAGGCCTGTGTAAGAATTGTCAGAGCTCCCTATGGGTGGCAAAAGAAATGCTGCAGCCCATAGGGATCTCTGGAACCCCAATACCCTGGGCACCTCAGTACCATATACTAGGGAATTATATGGGTGTTCCAGTATGCCATTGTGAATTGGTGAAATTGGTCACTAGCCTGTTAGTGACAATTTGGAAAGCAGAGAGAGCATAACCACTGAGGTTCTGGTTAGCAGAGCCTCAATGAGACAGTTAGGCATCACACAGGGAACACATACAGGGCACATACTTATGAGCACTGGGGCCCTGCCTGGCAGGGTCCCAGTAACACATAGACTAAAACAACATATATACAGTGAAATATGGGGGTAACATGGTAGGCAAGATGATACTTTCCTACACCTGGCAGTGAAGGGGTTAAAGAAAATGCTCTGTGTGCAGGTGATGGGGCGTGTTTGGGAATGACTTGTGAAGTGGAGATGCAGGAAAATACGCACAAGAGAGAGAGAAAAGAGGGTGCTGAAGAGCAAGGAATTGAGGTGTGAAATATGCAGATTGAGTGTTTCAGAAAGGTATGAGGAGAAAAAGAGTGAAAATGTCTAATAAAGAGACTGCAGAAAAGAGTGGCGTAAAGAGGACCACAGGAAAGAGTTAAACACTCTGAAGACTTTACCCTTTTCACTGACCATAGTAATGTTTAATTCACTGTCTCATTAGAATGTTTAAATTACTTTGTGTGTGTGGTTTATATGTATGGTGTTCATGATCGCCTGTTTTAGGTGGCCCTGCCAGTTTTTCTGTGGCCCCTTCTGAGTCCCCCTTACGTCATATCGCTATATACGTCACTGGAGGGGAGTGCTAAGTTAACCAGGAAAAACATAATGAGAACAGCAATCTTGTAAGGACAGTTCTTTTGTTAAACATTTTTTGAGTGATACATTTCAGCACCACATAGTTTTGACAAAGGGTTACTGAAAGGTAGTACCCACAAGATGTGGTAGCCTTACCAGGGTAACACCTTCTCAGATGTTGCTGATTGCTAAGGTGTTACCTTGATCTTCGAATACTGTGATGCTCCACACATAGACGTTGTCATGGTGGAAGACACAGTGAACAGGCAGAATGTGTGGAGCACATTCCATGGTTCTTGTACCCCTATACTTCTGAAAGTGTCTGGCTATCTGCAGTGTGCATGATCCTACTGATCCTACTGTGAGGTAGTGTACGCTAGCATGCCTGGAACTGAACCTAACCTACTCTGGCAGACACGTTGAAGCTAGTCCCACCCTGCTGGAGACCACGATTAGAATGCGGCCACAATGGCATGCCAGAGTCAAGGCAGCCCATCTTGCTCTGAAAGCAGACCACCGGGATGATGCTAGATTAGCAGAATGGCCAGACTGCCCTAAAATGCCAGTTTTTCAAAAGGGTCTGGAGGCATTCCTCACGACTCAAGCCACGCTTTAGCCCCTAGTTTGGCATTACAGCGCTGGGGTTTCTCTCTTATCTAGTCTATAGTTTCTTCTATTTGTCTGGGGACATACAATGAGGTAGTGGGATGAGTGAATGGAGAGCAGTAACACCCCTCACTCACTTTGTGAAAGTCGCATTTAGAAGTAACGTTCTTAACAGTATAGCCCACTTATTGCCTCACAAAGGTTTTCACAGCTTCAGAGGTTTTGTGGTTCGAGAATGAAGACATGTATCCATTTATATTTAGACAACAACACGTAGTTCCTTAAATTTAGTTTCGGAACTGCAACAGGCACATTCCAGAAAAGTAATATGGAAAAGCCAAAAGGGCTGGTTTTTAACTGAAAGTGTATCCTCGTTGAATGCTGAGTTTGGGTGATTGATACTGCGGATGAGTGAGTGGTTGACTATGAGAAATAGTGGGTGGATGAATGGATACTTTGCTCATTCATGCTGGACCTCATGCACCCATCCAGGCATGCATTGACTCATTCTTGCACTCATCCCATCGCCCATCCACAATACATACACACATTTTTTTATCAATGAAGAGGCAGCTATACTTTCATATATAAGCCAGATCCTTTGCCTTTGTCAATGTTTGTTAATAATTGGAGCTAAAGGAGTCCATGTGCTAAAGTTCTGTCTGAATGGTATCTCCTCACACTTGAAAATGAGTACACCACTGATATTGAACATTTTCTCTACTAGTTAGATGTGTCAAAAACAATGTAAAAAGTAGGGCGTTTGCCAAAGTCCATGGATTACTTACGATGCAGGAATCTTTCTGGCCCTCCGCATAGCCAGCGCAAACCATGTCATCCTGTATAATGGGAACGGCCAGGCTTGCGTCGGAGTCGATATGGTACAAAGTGTCACACGTCTTCTGATCTATGAAGCCCACCCGCACCTCCTGGAGGGTCTTTGGCTCTGGGAGGGGCACTGAAATCAGAGAGAAGGCACTGTTTATGAATAGGACCTGGCAAAACACAGGCCATAACAAAATAAGTGCGAGGGCCATACACGACATCACATAAAGGGACACTGCATCAAGTTACTTCTTATCTTGATCATAATCCTGAGAGAACGTGTCAGTTTCTAGTCTATGACTATCTAATAATCGTTTTATTCACCTAGGTCCAGATTTATTGTTATTTGATGCAGTGCAACGCAGTAAGACCTCTTTGTGTGCTGCGTCAAATGGAGAGGACAGGAATGAGCATTCCTACTCTCTTCCTGCGCTGGCGCACTGTCTGCTGCCTAGAGTCAATGAAGGCACCCTTGAGCCACGTGGTGCCTTTGTTGCGGGCAGGATTATTTTGTGCAGGAAGGGATACTTGCTCTGCTGTTTGCTGTACTTGTGCAGGTGTGGCCAAAGCAGGTTGGCATAGAAGGGCTACCTGAGCATTTTCGTGATGTACTGGCAGGGAGGGGCTGTTTTTATTGCTGATTTGGGCTGTGTAGGAGGCTGGACTGGCTTGTAGTGAGTACCCAGGGGTACTTACACCTTGCACCAGGCCCAGGTATCCCTTATTAGTTTAGAGGGGTGTCTAGCAGCTTAGGCTGATAGAAAAGGTAGCTTAGCAGAGCAGCTTAGGCTGAACTAGGAGACGAGTGAAGCTCCTACAGTACCACTAGTGTCATATGCACAATAATATAAGAAAACACAATACACAGATATACTAAAAATAAAGGTACTTTATTTTTATGAAAATATGCCAATAGTATCTCAGTGAGTACCCTCAGTATGAGGATAGCAAATATACACAAGATATATGTACACAATACCAAAAATATGCAGTATAGTATTAGAAAACAGTGCAAACAATGTATAGTTACAATAGGATGCAATGGGGGAACATAGGGATAGGGGCAACACAAACCATATACTCCAAAAGTGGAATGCGAACCACGAATGGACCCCAAACCTATGTGACCTTGTAGAGGGTCGCTGGGACTGTAAGAAAACAGTGAGGGTTAGAAAAATAGCCCGCCTCAAGACCCTGAAAATTGAGTGCAAAGTGCACTAAAGTTCCCCAAAGAGCACAGAAGTCGTGATAGGGGAATTCTGCAGGAAAGACCAAAACCAGCAATGCAACAACGATGGATTTCCAGACGAGGGTACCTGTGGAACAAGGGGACCAAGTCCAAAAGTCACGATCAAGTCGAGAGTGGGCAGATGCCCAGAAAATGCCAGCTGTGGGTGCAAAGAAGCTGCTACTGGACAGTAGAAGCTGAGGATTCTGCAAGAACGACAAGGGCTAGAAACTTTCCCTTTGGAGGATAGATGTCCCACGTCGTGAAGAGTTGTACAGAAGTGTTTTCCTGCAGAAAGACTGCAAACAAGCCTTGCTAGCTGCAAAGCTTGCGGTTAGGGTTTTTGGATGCTGCTGTGGCCCAGGAGGGACCAGGATGTCGCCAATTGTGTCAGGGGACAGAGGGGGCACCCAGCAAGACAAGGGGCCCTCTCAGAAGCAGGCAGCACCCGCAGAAGTGCTGGAACAGGCACTACGAAGTGGAGTGAAACAGTGCTCACCCGAAGTTGCACAAGAGAGTCCCACGCCGCCGGAGGACAACTCAGGAGGTTGTGCAATGCAGGTTAGAGTGCCGTGGACCCAGGCTTGGCTGTGCACAAAGGAAATCTTCGTGGAGTGCACAGGAGCCGGAGTAGCTGCAAAACACGCGGTTCCCAGTAATGCAGTCTGGCGTGGGGAGGCAAGGACTTACCTCCACCAAACTTGGACTGAAGAGTCACTGGACTGTGGGAGTCACTTGGACAGAGTTGCTGAGTTCAAGGGACCTCGCTCGTCGTGCTGAGAGGAGACCCAGAGGACCGGTGATGCAGTTCTTTGGTGCCTGCGGTTGCAGGGGGAAGATTCCGTCGACCCACGGGAGATTTCTTCAGAGCTTCTAGTGCAGAGAGGAGGCAGACTACCCCCACAGCATGCACCACCAGGAAAACAGTCGAGAAGGCGTCTTGATCAGCGTTACAGTGTCGCAGTAGTCGTCGTTGCTACTTTGTTGCAGTTTTGCAGGCTTCCAGCGCGGTCAGCAGTCGATTCCTTGGCAGAAGGTGAAGAGAGAGATGCAGAGGAACTCTGATGAGCTCTTGCATTCGTTATCTAAGGAAATCCCCAAAGCAGAGACCCTAAATAGCCAGAAAAGAGGGTTTGGCTACTTAGGAGAGAAGATAGGCTAGCAACACCTGGAGGAGCCTATCAGAAGGAGTCTCTGACGTCACCTGCTGGCCCTGGCCACTCAGAGCAGTCCAGTGTGCCAGCAGCACCTCTGTTTCCAAGATGGCAGAGGTCTGGAGCACACTGGAGGAGTTCTGGGCACCTCCCAGGGGAGGTGCAGGTCAGGGGAGTGGTCACTCCCCTTCCCTCTGTCCAGTTTCGCGCAAGAGCAGGGCTGAGGGGTCCCTGAACCGGTGTAGACTGGCTTATGCAGAAATGGGCACCATGTGTGCCCATGAAAGCATTTCCAGAGGCTGGGGGAGGCTACTCCTCCCCTGCCTTCACACCATTTTCCAAAGGGAGAGGGTGTAACACCCTCTCTCAGAGGAAGTCCTTTGTTCTGCCATCCTGGGCCAAGCCTGGCTGGACCCCAGGAGGGCAGAAACCTGTCTGAGGAGTTGGCAGCAGCAGCAGCTGCAGTGAAACCCCGGGAAAGGCAGTTTGGCAGTGCCAGGGTCTGTGCTAGAGACCCGTGGGATCATGGGATTGCACCAACAATGCCAGGATGGCATAGAGGGGGCAATTCCATGATCTTAGACATGTTACATGGCCATATTCGGAGTTACCATTGTGAAGCTACACATAGGTAGTGACCTATATGTAGTGCACGCGTGTAATGGTGTCCCCGCACTCACAAAGTCCGGGGAATTGGCCCTGAACAATGTGGGGGCACCTTGGCTAGTGCCAGGGTGCCCACACACTAAGTAACTTAGCACCCAGCCTTTACCAGGTAAAGGTTAGACATATAGGTGACTTATAAGTTACTTAAGTGCAGTGTAAAATGGCTGTGAAATAACGTGGACGTTATTTCACTCAGGGTGCAGTGGCAGGCCTGTGTAAGAATTGTCAGAGCTCCCTATGGGTGGCAAAAGAAATGCTGCAGCCCATAGGGATCTCCTGGAACCCCAATACCCTGGGTACCTCAGTACCATATACTAGGGAATTATAAGGGTGTTCCAGTAAGCCAATGTAAATTGGTAAAATTGGTCACTAGCCTGTTAGTGACAATTTGAAAGAAATGAGAGAGCATAACCACTGAGGTTCTGATTAGCAGAGCCTCAGTGAGACAGTTAGTCCTAACACAGGTAACACATTCAGGCACACTTATGAGCACTGGGGCCCTGGCTGGCAGGGTCCCAGTGACACATACAACTAAAACAACATATATACAGTGAAAAATGGGGGTAACATGCCAGGCAAGATGGTACTTTCCTACACAACCCCCCCCCAAACGAAGGACAATAAGACTAGCCATGACCTGATGAGTCTTCATTGTCTAAGTGGAAATATTTGGAGAGTCCATCTGCATTGGAGTGGCTACTCCCAGGTCTATGTTCCACTGTATAGTCCATTCCCTGTAGGGATATGGACCACCTCAATAATTTAGGATTTTCACCTTTCATTTGTTTTAGCCAAAGTAGAGGTTTGTGGTCTGTCTGAACAATGAAGTGAGTGCCAAACAGGTATGGCCTCAACTTCTTCAGTGCCCAGACCACAGCAAAGGCCTCCCTCTCAATGGCAGACCAACGCTTTTCTCTAGGGGTCAACCTCCTACTAATAAAAGCAACAGGTTGATCCTTGCCCTCAGAATTAAGTTGTGATAGGACTGCCCCTACTCCTAATTCAGATGCATCAGTTTGGACATAGACTTTTTTAGAGTAACAAGGGCTTTTCAGGACAGGTGCAGAGCACATGGCCTGCTTCAGCTCCTCAAAAGCTTTCGGACAGCTAGCTGTCCATAATACCTTTTTAGGCATTTTCTTGGATGCGAGGTCATTAAGAGGGGCTGCAATGGAGCCATAGTTCTTAATGAACCTCCTGTAATACCCAGTGAGGCCTAAAAAGGCTCTCACCTGGGTCTGAGTAGTAGGGGGAACCCAATCTATAAAAGCTTGGATTTTCCCCTGAAGTGGTGCAATCTGGTCTCCACCAACCAGGTGTCCCAGATAAACGACCTTCCCCTGCCCTATCTGGCACTTTGAAGCCTTGATAGTGAGGCCTGCCTTTTGCAGGGCCTCTAAAACTTTCCATAGGTGGACCAGGTGATCATCCCAACTGGAGCTAAAGACAGCTATATCGTCCAAATATGCTGCACTAAAAGCTTCCAGCCCTTGCAGGACTGTATTCACCAACCTCTGAAAAGTGGCAGGTGCATTTTTCAAACCAAAAGGCATTACTGTGAATTGGTAATGGCCTCCAATGGTTGAAAATGCTGTTTTTGCTTTTGCATCTTCTGATAATTTGATCTGCCAATACCCTGCAGTCAAGTCAAAAGTGCTTAGATACTTGGCAGATGCCAATGTATCTATGAGCTCATCTGCCCTGGGTATAGGGTGAGCATCAGTTTTGGATACCTGGTTGAGACCTCTGTAGTCAACACAAAACCGCATTTCCTTCTTTCCATCCTTGGAATGAGGTTTTGGTACAAGTACCACAGGAGAAGCCCATGGACTTTCAGAGTGCTCAACCACTCCCAGTTCTAACATTTTCTGCACCTCTTGCTTTATGCAGTCTCTGACATGGTCAGGCTGCCTATAGATCTTACTTTTGACAGGCAAGCTGTCTCCAGTATCTATAGTGTGCTCACACCAAGAAGTGGTACCTGGCACAGTAGAGAAGAGTTCAGAAAACTGACCCAGGAGATTTATGCAATGGTCTCTCTGCTCAGCAGTGAGACAATCAGCCAAAACTACACCTTCCACTAGAGCATCTTGCTCTGTGGAAGAGAAGAGATCAGGGAGAGGGTCACTCTCTTCTTCCTGTCCCTCATCAGTTGCCATGAGCAGGGTGAGATCAGCCCTTGCATAGTAGGGTTTCAGGCGATTGACATGGAGCACCCTAAGGGGACTCCTGGCAGTGCCTAAGTCAACTAAGTAGGTGACTTCACCCTTCTTTTCAACAATTATGTGGGGTCCACTCCATTTATCTTGGAGTGCTCTTGGGGCCACAGGCTCCAAGACCCACACTTTCTGCCCTGGTTGGTACTGAACCAAAACAGCCTTCTGGTCATGCCATTGCTTTTGGAGCTCTTGGCTGGCCTGAAGGTTTTTACTGGCCTTTTTCATGTACTCAGCCATCCTTGATCTGAGGCCAAGTACATAGTCCACTATGTCTTGCTTTGGAGCTTTTAAAGGTTGTTCCCAACCCTCCTTAACAAGTGTTAGGGGACCTCTCACAGGGTGTCCAAAGAGGAGTTCAAAGGGGCTGAAGCTCACTCCTTTCTGGGGTACCTCCCTGTAAGCAAAAAGGAGGCATGGTAAAAGGATATCCCATCTCCTGTGGAGTTTTTCAGGGAGTCCCATAATCATGCCTTTGAGAGTTTGGTTAAATCTCTCTACCAGTCCATTTGTTTGTGGATGATAGGGTGTAGTGAACTTGTATGTCACACCACACTCCTTCCACATGGCCTTTAAGTAAGCAGACATGAAATTGCTTCCCCTGTCTGATACCACCTCTTTTGGGAAGCGCACCCTGGAAAATATTTCCAGGAGGGCCTTTGCCACTGCAGGTGCTGTAGTGGTCCTTAGAGGAATTGCTTCAGGATATCTGGTGGCATGGTCCACTACCACCAAGATAAACCTATTGCCTGAAGCAGTAGGAGGGTCAAGGGGGCCAACTATGTCAACCCCTACCCTTTCAAAGGGAACCCCAACCACAGGCAGTGGAATAAGGGGTGCCTTTGGAGTGCCACCTGTTTTGCCACTGGCTTGACAGGTTTCACAGGACTTACAAAATTCCTTTGTGTCCTCTGACATTCTAGGCCAATGAAACAGGGGAACAAGCCTGTCCCAAGTTTTCATTTGCCCCAAATGTCCAGCTAAGGGAATGTTGTGAGCAAGAGTTAGGAGGAACTTTCTGTACTCCTGAGGAATCACTAACCTCCTGGCAGTTACATGTTTAGGATCCCTTCCTTCAGTGTACAAGAGGTTGTCCTCCCAGTAAACTCTGTGTGAGTCACTGACATCCCCATTTGCTTGTTTGACAGCTTGCTGTCTTAGACCCTCTAGTGTGGGACAGGTATGCTGTGCCGCACTCAGCTCCTCACTGGCAGGCCCCCCTTCGCCCAAAAGCTCAGCAGTGTCTGCTTCCAACTCCTCTGGTGTAGGTTCTGCACAGGGTGGAAATTCTTCTTCCTCAGAAGTAGAATCCACTGTAGAGGGAGGGATAGTAGGTAGTACTTTACTTCTACTAGCCCTAGCTTTAGGGAGCACTTGGTCCATTGTTCCAGGATCCAAGTCACCCTGTCCTTTTTGCTTTTTGGCCTGAGCCCTTGTCAAAGCAAAAATATGCCCTGGAATGCCCAGCATTGCTGCATGGGCCTCCAACTCTACATCTGACCAAGCTGATGTCTCTAAATCATTTCCAGGTAAATCTGAGGCTACCACAACTTTCTTTGGACCATTAACTCCCCCCCCAGTTGAGATTCACAACAGCCATGGGGTGGCTAAGTGTGTTGTTGTGAGCATCGGTTACTTGGTACTGGTGACCAAGTAGGTGTTGTTCAGGGTGGACCAGTTTCTCTATTACCATTGTAACACTAGCACCTGTGTCCCTGTAGGCCTGAACCTCAACACCATTTATTAGGGGTAGTTGCTTGTACTTATCCATGTTAAGGGGACAAGCAACCAAGGTGGCTAAATCAATAGCCCCTCAGAGACTAACACAGCCTCTGTGGTCTCCCTAACAAGACCAACCCCAACTAAGTTACCAAAAGTGAGCCCAGCTTATCCCTTGGATTGGTTATTAGTAGGTTTGCTCCCACCACCACTGCTATTAGTAGGGACACTAGGTGTAGCAGTAGGGGTTGTAGTGGTAGGAGGCTTGGTGCTTTTCTTTGGACAACTGGGATCTGTTGTCCAATGGCCTTTTATTTTACATAAATAGCACCATGGTTTCTTTTCTTTGTTTTGATTAGAAGAGGATTTGGGCCCACCACCCCCACCAGAGTGTTTTTGTGGGCCTGATGAAGACTCATTTTTAGATTTGTCCCCACCCTTGTCAGAAGACTTACCATCCTTCTTCTTCTTTCCATCTTTGTCACCCCCTGTATGAACTTTTCTGTTCACCCTTGTTTTGACCCATTTGTCTGCCTTCTTTCCCAATTCTTGGGGAGAGGTCAGATCAGAGTCCACCAAGTACTGGTGCAACAAATCAGACACACAATTATTAAGAATATGCTCTCTCAGGATCAAGTTATACAGGCTGTCATAATCAGTAAGTTTACTGCCATGTAACCACCCCTCCAAGGCCTTCACTGAATGGTCAACGAAATCAACCCAGTCTTGTGAAGACTCCTTTTTGGTCTCTCTGAACTTCATCCTGTACTGTTCAGTGGTTAAGCCATAACCATCCAGGAGTGCATTCTTAAGAACTGTAAAATTATTGGCATCACTTTCTTTCACAGTAAGGAGCCTATCCCTACGCTTTCCACTAAATGATAGCCATAGGATAGCAGCCCACTGCCTTTGAGGGACATCCTGTACAACACAGGCCCTCTCAAGTGCAGCAAACCACTTGTTAATGTCATCCCCCTCCTTATAAGGGGGAACTATCTTGTGCAGATTCCTGGAATCATGCTCTTTTGCAGGATGACTATGGGGAATACTGCTGCTGCCACCATGGGTTTCAAAACCCAACTTCTGTCTTTCCTTCTCTAGTTCTAAGGACTATCTATCCAAATCCATCTGTTGCTTTTTAAGCTTCATTCTGGTTTGTTCCACTCTCAACTTATTGAGCTCCCTTTCTAACAATCTGTCATCAGGGTGGGTGGGAGGGACCTGTCTTGAAACAGAGGTATGATGAGAATTGACAGAAGGAGACCTATCCCTTACAGAGGGCATCCTAACAGCTTGGTTAACAGAAACATCACTTCTACTATGATGTGAAGGAATACTCTTGCTATGATGTGAGACAACACTATCAGTATGGTGTGACTCTACATCAGTACCAACTATGCTAGACTGTCTAGTAATGGGCAGGCTAGGAAGTTTATTTCCTGAATCTTTTTCTAGGGGAGTCCCTGGATCAGATTGGGAACCATTAGCTACTTTTTCAACAGAAGGGGCACCCCTGGCCTTATCCTGTTCTATAAGCATGTTAACCAACAGTTCTCTGGGGGGATTCTTACCTACACTTAAACCTCTTTCTATGCAGAGACTCCTTGCTCCTTTCCAGCTAAGGTGATCATAAGCAAGTTTGGACAGATCAACAGTTTGGCCTGTGCCAGACATTTTAGAAAGTGTTAAAGTGATAGAAAAAGGAACAAAATGTTTGTCAGGACTTTTAGAAAGACAGAGAAAAAAAAAAAACTTTTTGGTTAGGTGTACATACACTGAACTTGTTTTGTATATTTTTCTCTTATGAAAAGTACAATGACAAAAGTGGTAAGTAGTTGCAAGCACTTATCCCACCACGGCACAACCAATGTAGGAGGCTGGACTGGCTTGTAGTGAGTACCCAGGGGTACTTACATCTTGCACCAGGCATCCCTTATTAGTGTAGAGGGGTGTCTAGCAGCTTAGGCTGATAGAAAACATAGCTTAGCAGAGCAGCTTAGGCTGAACTAGGAGACGAGTTATGCTCCTACAGTACCACTAGTGTCATATGCACAATATCATAAGAAAACACAATACACAGATATACTAAAAATAAAGGTAGTTTATTTTTATGACAATATGCCAAAAGTATCTCAGTGAGTACCCTCAGTATGAGGATAGCAAATATACACAAGATATATGTACACAATACCAAAAATATGCAGTATAGTATTAGAAAACAGTGCAAACAATGTATAGTTACAATAGGATGCAATGGGGGCACATAGGGATAGGGGCAACACAAACCATATACTCCAAAAGTGGAATGCGAACCACGAATGGACCCCAAACCTATGTGACCTTGTAGAGGGTCGCTGGGACTGTAAGAAAACAGTGAGGGTTAGAAAAATAGCCCACCCCAAGACCCTGAAAAGTGAGGGCAAAGTGCACTAAAGTTCCCCAAAGAGCACAGAAGTCGTGATAGGGGAATTCTGCAGGAAATACCAAAACCAGCAATGCAACAACGATGGATTTCCAGACGAGGGTACCTGTGGAACAAGGGGACCAAGTCCAAAAGTCACGATCAAGTCGAGAGTGGGCAGATGCCCAGGAAATGCCAGCTGTGGGTGCAAAGAAGCTGCTACTGGACAGTAGAAGCTGAGGATTCTGCAAGAACGACAAGGGCTAGAAACTTCCCCTTTGGAGGATAGATGTCCCACGTCGTGAAGAGTTGTGCAGAAGTGTTTTCCTGCAGAAAGACTGCAAACAAGCCTTGCTAGCTGCAAAGCTTGCAGTTAGGGTTTTTGGATGCTGCTGTGGCGCAGGAGGGACCAAGATGTCGCCAATTGCGTCAGGGGACAGAGGGGGTGCCCAGCAAGACAAGGGGCCCTCTCGGAAGCAGGCAGCACCCGCAGAAGTGCCAGAACAGGCACTACAAAGTGGAGTGAAACGGTGCACACCCGAAGTTGCACAAGAGAGTCCCACGCCGCCGGAGGACAACTCAGGAGGTCGTGCAATACAGGTTAGAGTGCCGTGGACCCAGGGTTGGCTGTGCACAAAGGAAATCTTCGTGGAGTGCACAGGAGCCAGAGTAGCTGCAAAACACGCAGTTCCCAGTAATGCAGTCTGGCGTGGGGAGGCAAGGACTTACCTCCACCAAACTTGGACTGAAGAGTCACTGGACTGTGGGAGTCACTTGGACAGAGTTGCTGAGTTCAAGGGACCTCGCTCGTCGTGCTGAGAGGAGACCCAGAGGACCGGTGATGCAGTTCTTTGGTGCCTGCGGTTGCAGGGGGAAGATTCCGTCGACCCACGGGAGATTTCTTCGGAGCTTCTAGTGCAGAGAGGAGGCAGACTACCCCCACAGCATGCACCACCAGGAAAACAGTCGAGAAGGTGGCTGGATCAGCGTTACAGTGTCGCAGTAGTCTTCGGTGCTACTTTGTTGCAGTTTTGCAGGCTTCCAGCGCGGTCAGCAGTCGATTCCTTGGCAGAAGGTGAAGAGAGAGATGCAGAGGAACTCTGATGAGCTCTTGCATTCGTTATCTAAGGAAATCCCCAAAGCAGAGACCCTAAATAGCCAGAAAAGAGGGTTTGGCTACTTAGGAGAGAAGATAGGCTAGCAACACCTGGAGGAGCCTATCAGAAGGAGTCTCTGACGTCACCTGCTGGCCCTGGCAACTCAGAGCAGTCCAGTGTGCCAGCAGCACCTCTGTTTCCAATATGGCAGAGGTCTGGAGCACACTGGAGGAACTCAGGGCACCTCCCAGGGGAGGTGCAGGTCAGGGGAGTGGTCACTCCCCTTCCCTTTGTATTTGCTGTGATGTTAGGCAGGTGTGCTCCTAACTGTTTGTGACTTTAAAAAGGCTCCCTTGAGCCACTGGGCTGACGAGCTCTGGAGCAGGCACCGGCATGCCAGTGAAGAGGTATTGAAACCGGATGATTAATGGCAGCATTTCCAGCACCCCGCAAATGTGCTTTATTTGTTCTCTGCTGAAGAAGGGATTAACCCAGAGACACATATGTGTCCAGAGATGCACAGCAAAGGCTGCACCTATTTAGAGGTGAAATATTTCAAATTAACGGAGTTAGTTTTTTGAGGAAACTACATTTATCATGATGCAATGGGGCTGATTATATGCTGGGATGTTAGGCAGGTGTGCTCCTAACTGTTTGTGACTTTAAAAAGGCTCCCTTGAGCCACTGGGCTGACGAGCTCTGGAGCAGGCACCGGCATGCCAGTGAAGAGGTATTGAAACCGGATGATTAATGGCAGCATTTCCAGCACCCCGCAAATGTGCTTTATTTGTTCTCTGCTGAAGAAGGGATTAACCCAGAAACACATATGTGTCCAGAGATGCACAGCAAAGGCTGCACCTATTTAGAGGTGAAATATTTCAAATTAACGGAGTTCGTTTTTTGAGGAAACTACATTTATCATGATGCAATGGGGCTGATTATTTGCTGGGATGTTAGGCAGGTGTGCTCCTAACTGTTTGTACCCCCACAGCATGCACCACCAGGAAAACAGTCGAGAAGGCGGCTGGATCAGCATTACAGTGTCGCAGTAGTCGTCGTTGCTACTTTGTTGCAGTTTTGCAGGCTTCCAGCGCGGTCAGCAGTCGATTCCTTGGCAGAAGGTGAAGAGAGAGATGCAGAGGAACTCTGATGAGCTCTTGCATTCGTTACCTAAGGAAATCCCCAAAGCAGAGACCCTAAATAGCCAAAAAAGAGGGTTTGGCTACTTAGGAGAGAAGCTAGGCTAGCAACACCTGGAGGAGCCTATCAGAAGGAGTCTCTGACGTCACCTGCTGGCCCTGGCCACTCAGAGCAGTCCAGTGTGCCAGCAGCACCTCTGTTTCCAAGATGGCAGAGGTCTGGAGCACACTGGAGGAGCTCTGGGCACCTCCCAGGGGAGGTGCAGGTCAGGGGAGTGGTCACTCCCCTTTCCTTTGTCCAGTTTCGCACCAGAGCAGGGCTGAGGGGTCCCTGAACCGGTGTAGACTGGCTTATGCAGAAATGGGCACCATGTGTGCCCATGAAAGCATTTCCAGAGGCTGGGGGAGGCTACTCCTCCCCTGCCTTCACACCATTTTCCAAAGGGAGAGGGTGTAACACCCTCTCTCAGAGGAAGTCCTTTGTTCTGCCATCCTGGGCCAAGCCTGGCTGGACCCCAGGATGGCAGAAACCTGTCTGAGGGGTTGGCAGCAGCAGCAGCTGCAGTGAAACCCCAGGTAAGGCAGTTTGGCAGTGCCAGGGTCTGTGCTAGAGACCCGTGGGATCATGGGATTGCACCAACAATGCCAGGATGGCATAGAGGGGGCAATTCCATGATCTTAGACATGTTACATGGCCATATTCGGAGTTACCATTGTGAAGCTACACATAGGTAGTGACCTATATGTAGTGCACGCGTGTAATGGTGTCCCCGCACTCACAAAGTCCGGGAAATTGGCCCTGAACAATGTGGGGGCACCTTGGCTAGTGCCAGGGTGCCCACACACTAAGTAACTTAGCACCCAGCCTTTACCAGGTAAAGGTTAGACATATAGGTGACTTATAAGTTACTTAAGTGCAGTGTAAAATGGCTGTGAAATAACGTGGACGTTATTTCACTCAGGCTGCAGTGGCAGGCCTGTGTAAGAATTGTCAGAGCTCCCTATGGGTGGCAAAAGAAATGCTGCAGCCCATAGGGATCTCCTGGAACCCCAATACCCTGGGTACCTCAGTACCATATACTAGGGAATTATAAGGGTGTTCCAGTAAGCCAATGTAAATTGGTAAAATTGGTCACTAGCCTGTTAGTGACAATTTGAAAGAAATGAGAGGGCATAACCACTGAGGTTCTGGATAGCAGAGCCTCAGTGAGACAGTTAGTCCTAACACAGGTAACACATTCAGGCACACTTATGAGCACTGGGGCCCTGGCTGGCAGGGTCCCAGTGACACATACAACTAAAACAACATATATACAGTGAAAAATGGGGGTAACATGCCAGGCAAGATGGTACTTTCCTACAGGCTGGTTTTGCTGATAGGGGCTGGTTTTGTTGTTAGGGGCCAAGCCATACGCGTTTCCTGCCTGCAGCGCTTCAGCACTTTACAAACAATGCAAAACAACAAATAATTCTAAAGCAAGTGGTGAGACCACGCTTGCTTCAAAACCATTTGTTTTTGCATTCCTTTAGTACCTATTTCATGCAGGGTCGCCACAAACAGCGCTGACATTCAGGAGTTCAGTGGGAAGTGGGATGAGGGGCCTGCTATTGCTTGCTCAGAATGTCCAGTATATATATGATGAAGACACTTTAAAGTTAAAAACAGTGTATTTATTCATAATGTGGCCATAGCAAGGCATTTCAGATTAGTATATTTAATGATACCACTGCATTAAGGGACAATTGTTAGAAGTGATTTTAGTCATGAACCTGGAAACATTCATATTGCTTTGCCACTGCCTTTACAATGATGCAATTAGTGAACACAACAGAAGGTTGTTTTGTGCACCCTACATGTGGCCTTGGGTGTTATTATAGATGGAGTAACATTACAATCCTTTGAGTTTGAGTAGTGGAGATCCTTGTTAGAAATTGGGTTTCTGGTTGGCTAGGGTATGCACCTAAGCCAGGCAGAATCCACCACTCTAGTCAAAGCAAGTCAGTTACACACCAGTGATATCCTGTACACACCCTCTGATACATTAGTGCAGAGCAGTCAGGCTTATCCACAGAAGCAATATATACAACATTTACACAACACACTCACATCATTTTCACAATAATTATATCTCAAAAGAGACTCCAGAAGTGATTATAAAAATTTGCTTCTCCAATTTGTATATATCATAAGACCAAAATGACATAAATCATAAATATTGTGCATAAAATGCAATTACTGTAATAAGACTCAGTATCCTGAGAAGGCAAGCATAAAAATGATATAAATTATGCAATGCCTTGAAACTATGCAGGTTAAGTGGAAGGCTTATAGGTTGCAGTTCAACATGAATTATATAACCACTACAAGTGATGTGAGTGGAAAGCTCATAAAAATACAATGAATTATATAATCCGCCCCAGTAATGCAAACAGGCTTAGAACACATAAATCACCACAGATAATCAAAAGGCACCGGATCCCCCACGCTCATATTAGCTGAAATATGGAAGCCTTGTCAAAGGAAGGTGTTTGGATTCTCAAACACAGGGAAAATGTTGACCTATGCACCTCTTAGGTTTTCTATGGTAACTTGGGGAACTCGGAGTGTGTCTCCAAAGAACAAGCACCTTTGGCTAGAGGCCGGAATCATGCCTCCTTGATGTTGGCGAACCTAGAGCCCTCTGTGGCCACTGGGTCACAGCTTCTTTTTTGAGGAGCCCAGCACCGCCCTCTAAGATAGGGTGGAACACCAATATGACTCCACCATGGTCGGGCTGATCTTGGAAGGGCTAACCTGTTGGGGAGTGCCAGCAAACACACTGGTCTGGGACTGAGGCCTGGCCGACAAGCCTCAAAAGAATGTCCGCCCATGGAAACCAAGACAGTGCGTCTGTCTCTGCAGGGAAGGGAATGCAGCAGTTGAGCAGTGATCCCATCCTTCAAGAAGGGAGGCGGATGCGGTATCCACAACTGGGTGCCCGCACCAGGCTCACAGGGTGCAGGTCGGGTACAGCTTCCCCCACAGTACTCCATCTACTAGTTCCAGCCCTCCTGAAGCGAGGCGTGGTGGGGGCTTCCCTCAAACCCATACAGACTGACCTCTCCTCTCCTGGTCAAGTGAGGCGCTGGAGGGCACAAAGTGTTCGAGGCCAGCTCTGCCCGGGTAAACAAAATAAATGCTTCACATTCTGGTGGACAATCAAGCGCTCTCCGCATGCTGGGTTTACAGAGAAAAGCACTCACCAGGTTAAAATCGCAAGAAAGTAAAAAAATGAGGCATTCTCCATGCGCTGATGGTAGGGACTGTGATGCTGGACTCAGAGTCCAATGGCCAATCCTGGGGCAGCCACTAGTCCCAGGAGAACACTTGGGGGGAGCACAGGGCCAGCAGGCAGGTCAGCACAAGAGTCCTTATTGCAGGATGGCAATCTCTCCAGCAACCTAACAGGCTGGCAGGTCAGCACACAACTAAGCAAGAAGTTTAAATAGTGGTTCCTCCAGACAACACCACAGTGCCTTGGTAAAACAGGGCCAGGGAGCAGTTGACAGCAGGGCAACAAACACAAAAGCAACGCAGTAAGGCCTTGAGGCCACCCGGCAAGTAGCAGGCAAGGGCAACAGCAGAAGAGCAGTCCACATGAGTCCCTTACGCTGCTCAGTAGTCCTTCAGACAGAGATTCAGGCCCTGTTCCAAAAGTGCTTTGAAAACATGGGGTCAGAGCCCCTGTTGTTATATTCACAAATATCTTTGATGTAGGGGTGAGTTCAAAGGAACCCTCTCAAGTGTACAACAAACCCCCTTTCAACCCAGCCCTGGTTCCAGAAAATCAGCCCTATGTATGAGGGCAGGACACAGCCTATACAATTGTAAAGTGTAGGAGGCTGGCCTGGTTTATAGTGGGTACCTTGTGGTACTTACACCCTGTGCCAGGTCCAGTTATCCCTTATTAGTAGAATAGAGATGTTTCTAGCAGCTTAGGCTGATAGAAGGTAGCTATGGCAAAGCAGCTTAGGCTGAACTAGGAGACATGCAAAGTTCCTACTATACCACTTATATCATATAGCACAATATCCTAAGAAAACACCATACACAGAGTTACTAAAAATAAAGGTACTTTATTTTTATGACAATATGCCAAAAGTATCTCAGTGAGTACCCTCAGTAAGAAGGTAAGTAATATACACAAGTTATATGTAAACAAACCCAAAACAGGTAAGTAAGAGTAAGAAAAGTAATGCAACCAGTGTAGAATTACAATAGGATACAATAGGTGAACATAGGTCTAGGGGCAACACAAACCATATACTCCAAAAGTGGAATGTGAATCACGAATGGACCCCAGACCTATGGGAGCTTGTAGAGGGTCACTGGGACTGTAAGAAAACAGTCAGGGTGTCCAAGATACCCCACCCCAAGACCCTGAAAAGTAGGAGTAAAGTACACCTACTACCCCAAAAGAACACAATAGTTGTGAGAGGGAGATTCTGCAAGAACCACAAACACCAGCAAAGCACTGAAGACGGATTCCTGGACCTGAGGACCTGCAAGGCAAGGGGACCAAGTCCAAGAGTCGCGATAGTGTCCAGGGGGGGCAGGAGCCCAGAAAACCCCAGATGAAGGTGCAAGGAAGGTGCCTACGGATGGAAGAAGCTTAGCATTCTGCAACAACGAAGAGGACTAGGAACTTTTCCTTTGAATGGAAGATGTCCCACGTCATGCTGAAGGTTGCAGAGGTGTTTCCACGCAGAAATGGCGCAAACAAGCCTTGCTAGCTGCAAGGGTTGCGGTAGAGGTTTTTGGGTGCTGCTGGGGAACAGGAAGGACCAGAATGTTGCCCCTTGGAGGAGGAGACAGAGGGGGAGCTCAGCAACTCAGAGAGCCCCCACATAAGCAGGCAGCACCTGCAGAAATACCAGAGCAGGCACTTAGAAGATTAGTGAACTGGAGCTGGCTCAGAGTCACAAAGGAGGGTCCCACGACGTCGGAGGCCAACTCAGCGGGTTGAGCACAGCAGGACGGAGTGGTGGGGACCCAGGCGAGGCTGTGCATGAAGGAATCCTTGGAAGAGTGCACAGTAGCCGGAGCAGCTGCATATCACCCAGTACACAGGGTTGCAGTCTAGCGTGGGGAGGGGCAAGGACTTACCTCCACCAAACGTGGACTGAAGCATCACTGGACTGTGGGAGTCACTTGGATAGAGTTCCTGTGTTCCAGGGACCACGCTCGTCAGGATGAGAGGGGACCCAGAGGACAGGTGATGCAGTCTTTTGGTGCTGCGTTAGCAGGGGGAAGATTCCGTCGACCCAAGGGAGATTTCTTCTTGGCTTCCAGTGCAGGGTGAAGGCAGATGACCCCCAAAGCTTGCACCACCAGCAAACAGTCGAGAAAGCCGGCAGGATGATGCGCTACAATGTTGCTGGTAGTCGTCTTGCTACTTTGTTGCGGTTTTGCAGGATTCCTGGTGCAGTCAGCAGTCGATCCTTGGCAGAAGTCGAAGAGGGAAGTGCAGAGGAACTCTGGTGAGCTCTTGGATTCGTTATCTGAAGAATTCCCCAGAGGAGAGACCCTAAATAGCCAGAAAAGGAGGTTTGGCTACCAAGAAAGGAGGATTGGCTACCAAGAGAGGTAAGAGCCTATCAGAGGGGGTCTCCGACCTCACCTGCTGGCACTGGCCACTCAAAGCAGTCCAGTGTGCCCCCAACACCTCTGTTTCCAAGATGGCCGAGGTCTGGGACACACTGGAGGAGCTCTGGGCACCTCCCCTGGGAGGTACTGGTCAGGGGAGCGGTCACTCCCCTTTCCTTTTTCCAGTTTTGCGCCAGAGCAGGGCTGGAGGATCCCTGAACTGGTGTAGACTGGCTTATGCAGAGATGGGCACCATCTGTGCCCATCAAAGCATTTCTAGAGGCTGGGGGAGGCTACTCCTCCCCAGCCCTTCACACCTATTTCCAAAGGGAGAGGGTGTAACACGCTCTCTCTGAGGAAATCCTTTGTTCTGCCTTCCTGGGCCAGGGCTGTCTGGACCCCAGGAGGGCAGAATCCTGTCTGAGGGGTTGGCAGCAGCAGCAGCTGCAGTGGAAACGCAGGAAAGGCAGTTTGGCAGTACCCGGGTTCTGTGCTAGAGACCTGGTGGATCATGGAATTGTCCCCTCAATACCAGAATGGTATTGGGGTGACAATTCCATGATCTTAGCCACGTTACATGGCCATGTTCGGAGTTACCATTGTGACGCTATACATAGGTAGTGACCTATGTATAGTGCACGCGTGTAATGGTGTCCCCACACTCACAAAGTCCGGGGAATTTGCCCTTAACAATGTGGGGGCACCTTGGCTAGTGCCAGGGTGCCCACACACTAAGTAACTTGTGTAGGAGGCTGGCCTGGCTTGTAGTGGGTACCAAGGGGTACTTACACTCTGTACCAGGTCCAGTTATCCCTTATTAGTGTAGAAGAGGTGTTTCTAGCAGCTTAGGCTGATAGAAGGAGCTATAGCAGAGCAGCTTAGGCTGAACTAGGAGACATGCAAAGCTCCTACTATACCACTGGTGTCATATGCACAATATCATAAGAAAACACAATACACAGATATACTAAAAATAAAGGTACTTTATTTTTATGACAATATGCCAAAAGTATCTCAGTGAGTACCCTCAGTATGAGGATAGAAAATATACACAAGATATATGTACACAATACCAAAAATATGCAGTATAGTATTAGAAAACAGTGCAAACAATGTATAGTTACAGTAGATTGCAATAGGAGCACATAGGTATAGGGGCAACACAAACCATATACTCCGAAAGTGGAATGCGAACCACGAATGGACCCCAAACCTATGTGAGCTTGTAGAGGGTCGCTGGGACTGTAAGAAAACAGTGAGGGTTAGAAAAATAGCCCACCCCAAGACCCTGAAAAGTAGGTGTAAAGTGCACCTATAACCCCCAGAGAGCACAGAAGTCGTGATAGGGGGTTTCTGCAAGGAAGACCAACACCAGCAATGCAACAACAGTGGATTTCCGGACCTGAGTACCTGTGAAACTAGGGGACCAAGTCCAAGAGTCGCGACAATGTCGAGAGTGGGCAGATGCCCAGGAAATGCCAGCTGAGGGTGCAAAGAAGCTGCCACCGGATGGTAGAAGCTGTAGATTCTGCAAGAACGAAGAGTGTTAGAAACTTCCCCTTTGGAGAATGGATGTCCCACGTCAAGAAGAAGCTTGCAGAGGTGTTCCCACGCAGAAAGACCGCAAACAAGCCTTACTAGTTGCAAGGGTTGTGGTTATGGTTTTTGGATACTGCTATGGCCCAGGAAGGACCAGGATGTCACCATTTGGATGAGGAGACAGAGGAGGCGCCCAGCAAGTCAGGGAGCCCTCGCAGAAGCAGGCAGCACCCGCAGAAGTACCGGAACAGGCACTTGGAAGAGGATTGAACCAGAGTCAACCCGAAGACACAAAAGGGAGTCCCACGACGCCCAAGGACAACTCAGAAGGTTGTGCACTGCAGGTTAGAGTGTCGGGGACCCAGACTTGGCTGTGCACGAAGGAAATCCTGGAAGAGTGCACAGGAGCTGGAGCAGCTGCAAATCAAGCGGTACCCAGCAATGCAGTCTAGCGTGGGGAGGCAAGGACTTACCTCCACCAAACTTGGACTGAAGAGTCAATGGACTGTGGGAGTCACTTGGACAGAGTTGCTGAGTTCCAGGGACCACACTCGCCGTGCTGAGAGGGGACCCAGAGGACCGGTGATGCAGGCTTTTGTTGCCTGCGGTTGCAGGGGGAAGATTCCGTCGTCCCACAGGAGATTTCTTCAGAGCTTCTGGTGCAAGAAGGAGGCAGGCTACCCCCAGAGCATGCACCACCAGGAAACAGTCGAGAAGGCGGCAGGATAAGCGATACAAGGTTGCAGTAGTCGTCTTTGCTACTTTGTTGCGGTTTTGCAGGCGTCCTGAGCAGTCAGCGGTCGATCCTTTGGCAGAAGGTGAAGAGAGAAATGCAGAGGAACTCTGGTGAGCTCTTCCATTCGGTATCTGAAGAATTCCCCAAAGCAGAGACCCTAAATAGCCAGAAAAGGAGGTTTGGCTACCTAGGAAGGAGGATAGGCTAGTAACACAGGTAAGAGCCTATCAGAAGGAGTCTCTGACGTCACTTGATGGCACTGGCCACTCAGAGCAGTTCAGTGTGCCAGCAACACCTCTGTTTCCAAGATGGCAGAGGTCTGGAGCACACTGGAGGAGCTCTGGGCACCTCCCCTGGGAGGTGCAGGTCAGGGGAGTGGTCACTCCCATTTCCTTTGTCCAGTTTCGCGCCAGAGCAGGGCTGGGGGATCCCTGAACCGGTGTAGACTGGCTTATGCAGAGATGGGCACCATCTGTGCCCATCAAAGCATTTCCAGAGGCTGGGGGAGGCTACTCCTCCCCAGCCCTGACACCTTTTTCCAAAGGGAGAGGGTGTAACACCCTCTCTTTGAGGAAGTCCTTTGTTCTGCCTTCCTGGGCCAGGCCTGGCTGGACCCCAGGAGGGCAGAAACCTGTCTGAGGGGTTGGCAGCAGCAGCAGCTGCAGTGAAACCCCGGGAAAGGCAGTTTGGCAGTACCCGGGTCTGTGCTAGAGACTCGGGAGATCATGGAATTGTCTCCCCAATGCCAGGATGGCATTTTGATGACAATTCCATGATCTTAGACATGTTACATGGCCATGTTCGGAGTTACCATTGTGACGCTATACATAGGTAGTGACCTATGCATAGTGCACGCGTGAAATGGTGTCCCCGCACTCACAAAGTCCAGGGAATTTGCCCTGAACGATGTGGGGGCACCTTGGCTAGTGCCAGGGTGCCCACACACTAAGTAACTTTACAGCCAACCTTCACCAAGTGAAGGTTAGACATATAGGTGACTTATAAGTTACTTAAGTGCAGTGGTAAATGGCTGTGAAATAACGTGGACGTTATTTCACTCAGGCTGCAGTGGCAGGCCTGTGTAAGAATTGTCAGAGCTCCCTATGGGTGGCAAAAGAAATGCTGCAGCCCGTAGGGATCTCCTGGAACCCCAATACCCTGGGTACCTCAGTACCATATACTAGGGAATTATAAGGGTGTTCCAGTATGCCAATGTGAATTGGTGAAATTGGTCACTAGCCTGTTAGTGACAATTTAGAAAGCAGAGAGAGCATAACCACTGAGGTTCTGGTTAGCAGAGCCTCAGTGAGACAGTTAGGCATCACACAGGGAACACATACATATAGGCCACAAACTTATGAGCACTGGGGTCCTGGCTAGCAGGGTCCCAGTGACACATAACAAACATACTGAAAACATAGGATTTTCACTATGAGCACTGGGCCCTGGCTAGCAGGATCCCAGTGAGACAGTGAAAACACCCTGACATATACTCACAAACAGGCCAAAAGTGGGTGTAACAGGGCTAGGAAGAGGCTACTTTCTCACAACTTGGCACCCAACGTTCACTAAGTGAAGGTTAGACATATAGGTGACTTATAAGTTACTTATGTGCAGTGAAAAATGGCTGTGAAATAACGTGGACGTTATTTCACTCAGGCTGCAGTGGCAGGCCTGTGTAAGAATTGTCTGAGTTCCCTATGGGTGGCAAAAGAAATGCTGCAGCCCATATGGATCTCTTGGAACCTCAGTATCCTGGGTACCTCAGTACCATATACAAGGGAATTATATGGGTGTACCAGTGTGCCAAAGAGAATTTGTAAATGTAGTCACTAGCCTGCAGTGACAAATTTGGAAAACAGAGAGAGCATAAACACTGAGGTTCTGGTTAGCAGAACCTCAGTGGTACAGTTAGGCACCACACAAGGAACACATACAGGGCACATAATAGGAGCACTGAAGTCCTGCCTAGCAGGATCCCAGTGACACAATGGCTAAAACAACATACATACAGTGAAAAATGGGGGTAACATGCCAGGCAAGATGGTACTTTCCTACATAAAGTGTGAACGACCTGTACCTCTCCCAGCCCAGGAAGACTAACAGTATGCAAATGAATGCATATGTATCCCCTGTCACACCTAGCCCTTCTTTGTTGTGGCTGCCTGGAAAGTATGCACAAAGTGTAACTATCACTCAGCCCTAGACGTGGATTTGAGTCAGGCTGCAAAGCACATAGAGTTATAAGCACAAAGAAATGCTCACTTTCTAAAAGTGGCATTTCTAAATTATTAATGTGAAATGTAACCACACCAGTATGCAGGATTTTTCACTACCATTCCAAATATGCCAACACTACTCATTTCTGACCAGAAATTGCCACTTACAGTATATAAGGAAAATTCCAATTCTAACCTATGGGAGGAGCAGCCCTCATAGTAGTGAAAAACAAAATAGGCTGCTTGTCACTACTAGAATATGTAAAATATAAGAGTACATGTCCTACCTTTTACTTACACAGAACCCTGCCCAGAAGGATACATAAGGCCTACCTTCGGGGTGATGTAGGTGTAATAAAAGGGGACTTTAGGCGTTGGAAAATAGTGTGAATTATCAAGTTAAGGTGGCAGTAAACTGCACATACAGGCCCTGCAGCGGCAAGCCTGAGACAGATTTGAAAGGCTACTTCTGTGGGTGGCGCAATCAGCGATGCAGGCCCACTAGTAGCATTTAATTTACAGGTTGCAGGTATATGGTATACCACTGTACAAGGGACTTACAGGTAAATCAGATATTCCAAACAGGTGTAAGCCAATCATACTATGTTTTAGAGGAGGGAGCACATGCACCTTAGCTCTGATTAGCAATGGTAAAGTAACCATAGTCCTAAAGCCAACAAAAAGGTCAGAAAAAAACATGAGAAGGAAGGCAAAAACTTTGGTGATAACACTGCAGAAAGGGCTATTTCCAACAATCCTGAACTGAAGTATTATGTGAAGATGACTGAAAAGGAGACACTTTGACACAATAATTTTAGTCTAGGTGTCCACTATGTGGTCAGGTGGCAGCCCCCTTCCCTTTGTCCAGTTTCGCGCCAGAGCAGGGCTGAGGGATCCCTGAACCGGCGTAGACTGGCTTATGCAGAGATGGGCACCATCTGTGCCCATCAAAGCATTTCCAGAGGCTGGGGGAGGCTACTCCTCCCCAGCCCTGACACCTTTTTCCAAAGGGAGAGGGTGTAACACCCTCTCTCTGAGGAAGTCCTTTGTTCTGCCTTCCTGGGCCAGGCCTGGCTGGACCCCAGGAGGGCAGAAACCTGTCTGAGGGGTTGGCAGCAGCAGAAGCTGCAGTGAAACCCCGGGAAAGGCAGTTTGGCAGTACCCGGGTCTGTGCTAGAGACTTGGGGGATCATGGAATTGTCTCCCCAATGCCAGGATGGCATTGGGGTGACAATTCCATGATCTTAGACATGTTACATGGCCATGTTCGGAGTTACCATTGTGACGCTATACATAGGTAGTGACCTATGTATAGTGCACACGTGTAATGGTGTCCCCGCACTCACAAGGTCCAGGGAATTTGCCCTGAACAATGTGGGGGCACTTTGGCTAGTGCCAGGGTGCCCACACACTAAGTAAGTTAGCACCCAACCTTTACCAGGTAAAGGTTAGACATATAGGTGACTTATAAGTTACTTAAGTGCAGTGGTGAATGGCTGTGAAATAACGTGGACGTTATTTCACTCAGGCTGCAGTGGCAGGCCTGTGTAAGAATTGTCAGTGCTCCCTATGGGTGGCAAAAGAAATGCTGCAGCCCATAGGGATCTCCTGGAACCCCAATACCCTGGGTACCTCAGTACCATATACTAGGGAATTATAAGGGTGTTCCAGTATGCCAATGTGAATTGGTGAAATTGGTCACTAGCCTGTTAGTGACAATTTGGAAAGCAAAGAGAGAGCATAACCACTGAGGTTCTGGTTAGCAGAGCCTCAGTGAGAGAGTTAGTCATCACACAGGGAACACATACAGGGCACACTTATGAGCACTGGGGCCCTGGCTGGCAGGGTCCCAGTGACACATACACTAAAACAACGTATATACAGTGAAATATGGGGGTAACATGCCAGGCATGATGGTACTTTCCTACAGGGTACAAGACCTAAAAGAAAAAAGAAGTAGACAGACAAAACAGAACAGATAGAAGATGAGAGTCAAAAGACAGCTGCACAAGAAAGTGACTCAGAAGACAAGTTTATAAGTCAGCTTTTCTTGAATTGTCCTCCGCCATACCATTTAGTTGAAAGGACAGCGCAAAAAGTATCCCAGAGTAGGCCTACAGCTCCAGTTTCTCAAAGTCTGGTCCAGGTAGTCACAAGTCTATCCGCTAGTTCAGTGACACAAGTGCCTGCAATTTATCCAGCATTTCCAGTTGTGATTCAGACCATGCAGAATACAGGGATGATTCAAATGGAATCCACACCTAATGTGGCAGCATCTGCACAGAATCTTAACCAGAGACAGATCATGCCTGTGTATTCTCCAGTATTGACAGCCCCAAATATGGCCCTGAATCAATCAGGACAGACTTTTGGTAGAGTATCGACAGGACAAAGTGCAGAGATACATTCTCCGCAAAATTAGATTAATCTGACAGGACCAGAAGTATTGACAATTCCCATAGCAATAGTTCCAGTTGTTCCAGTATATGGCTTGGGAATGACAGGAGAAATCCTGTGTCTACATTAGTTTCACCATATTCAACTAATTCAGAAATGAATACATCTGTTCCAGCTACGATACCCATGCAAATTACAAGTCCCAAACAGATGTTAGATCGAACAGGTCCAATAATAGATGTGAGCTGTCCTCCAGGAACCCGTTTCACACATGCCCTCAACAGAACAGATTACGAGAGTAACATGAAACACCCTACAAAATACAGGAAAACAATATTAGTCTGCAGGGGTTTTTAGCACAGCAAGTGAACCAAGTGGTTAGACAGTTTGAGTGGATCAACAGGCATAATAAATAACAGTGTCAGAATAGAAGAGACCCCAGAGAGAGACAGGACAGTGAATGTGCCCAGTTTAAAATTAGAATTAAATGAATTAATTGAAGGAACACTCACGCTGAAAAGATTGGATATCTTACAACGAAGACTAATTGTGCTTGATTTGCAAGGATATCACACACTGAGCAGGACAGACGTATGAGAAATTAGTAGAATTAGCAGAGAAATACGAGATTCAATTAGGCAGGTCAAAACCTTTTAAGAGAAGTTACAGACTAGACTTTAGTTCAAGGGATATTGCAAACATGAGGTCACCTGGCATGAGAATGCACATTAAAGAATTAATAACAAATATTCAAACCTGGGGAGCATTAGACAAGTGGGAAGGCACATGGGCAAAGAAAATAGAGCAGAAGTAAGCAAAGCAGAAACTGCCTCCAGCTGGAGAAATTCAAGCGGAGGAAAGCATACAATTGCTACCAGTGAGAGAAATACCAGGTGGAGAATATGCCATTGTCCCGTGGAGCAGAAGTGACATAGGCCCTCATTAAGACATTGGCGGTAAGTGCCGCCTACCGCCGCAGTGACAGCCACCAAAAGACCGTTTCCGTGGCTAACATCCGTCCGCCAAAGAAGGGCGGAAATCCAGTTGTGGCCATAATGACGGATGGTGTTAAGGTGGCACTGCTACCACCAGCAGCGCCACACCAGTAGACTGCCACCAGCCGTATTATGACAAATAATACAGCCTGATGGTGTTCTGCTGGCGGGCGCTGCTGGCGGTAGCAGCGCCCCGTCCCGTCCCCTGCCGGAAGACCCCCAGAATGCACGTAAGTTCGGTTTCTGACAGGGGAGAGGGTGCGGGGTGTTGTGTGTGTATGTGGGGGGGGGGGTGCATAAATGTGTGTGTGTGGATGAATGCAAATGTGCGTGTGTGGATGAATGCAAATGTGTGTGTAGTGTTGTTTGCATGTGTGTATGCATGTGTGAGAATGCATGTTTGAATGGAAATGTGAATGCATGTCTGCGTGTCAGTGTAAATGTCTGTACGGATGTGTGCGAGAATGAATGGATGCATGCGTGAATTAATGTGTGAATGCATGTGTGAGTGAGTGTGTGTATGCGTGGTGCATGTCTGTGATTGTGCGTGGATGTGGGTTGGGGATCGGAAAGGGGGGCGTGGATGGAGGGGGTGGGGGCGTCTGGGGAGTGTTTGGGGGGTGAAGGAATTCCCTGTAACTGGTAGGGCGTACTGCCATGTTTTTCGTGGCGTTACAAATGCCATGAAAACCACGGCAGTAGGCAGGGTCAAAATGCCGCCAGCAGTACAATAGCGGCCACCGGGCAGGAGATTGTTATCTCCGGCCCGGCGGCTACTACCGACATGGCCGTCGGAGTGGTATATTGGCAGGTTGGCTGCAGCCAACCTGCCAATGTCATAATGTGGCGTTATGTACCGCCAGCCTGTTCACAGTACTACTGCCACATTATCACCGACCGCCGGGGTCATAATGACCCACATAGTGTCATTCACAAATGATTACTTGAGATTGAGGGAGAAACCAGTAGAATGGTACAAGCAAACAGAGAAGTTTGTGAAACTTTCAAAATGCCAGTGGGAAGATTTGAATACCTTATTTGACATTGTGGTTCCAGCCCATTTGTGGGTTGAGTGCAAGCAGAGTATTGGTTGGCCGACTTGTGAGCCGCTGAGAGACCCAGTAACTGGTGTGCCCTCTTGAGAGGTGATGAAAGGGTATTATAAAGTGATTGAGTTTCTGACTAATAGAGCTTCCCCTAAAGATGTTGATTGGCAAAGGAGTGACAGAACAACACAGGAAACAAAGGAGTCGATTCATGCTTATTATGAAAGGCTGTTGCAAGCGTTTAAACAGCACAGTGGTTCTGAAGTTATTGAGCTGAAAGACATGGGTGATTTTGTGTTCAGATTTGTGCAAGGATTGAATCCTGAAATTAGCAGTATGATTCAGAGTCATTTGATTTGCTGGGAGAATAAACCGTTTGATGAAGTACTGCAGTATGGTAGGTAGTATAGTGATGACACTGAAATGAAACAGAAAAAGTTAAAGGAGAAAGTGATGGTGATGAAATTAAATCTGCAGAGGCAGGAACACAGAGTACGCAAGAAATGGTGAACACTAGGGAGATGCACGGTATGCCACAGCAGGGTGTAGGAGGCTGGCCTGGCTTGTAGTGGGTACCAAGGGGTACTTACACTCTGTACCAGGTCCAGTTATCCCTTATTAGTGTATGTAGGAGGCTGGCCTGGTTTGTAGTGGGTACCAAGGGGTACTTACACTCTGCACCAGGTCCAGTTATCCCTTATTAGTGTAGAAGAGGTGTTCTAGCAGCTTAGGCAGATAGAAAAGGGTAGCTTAGCAGAGCAGCTTAAACTGAACTAGGAGACATGCAAAGCTCCTACTATACCACTGGTGTCATATGCACAATATCATAATAAAACACAATACACAGATATACTAAAAATAAAGGTACTTTATTTTTATGACAATATGCCAAAAGTATCTCAGTGAGTACCCTCAGTATGAGGATGACAAATATACACAAGATATATGTACACAATACCAAAAATATGCAGTAATAGCAAAAGGAAGTAATGCAAGCAGTGTAAAGTTAGAATAGATTGCAATATGAGCACATAGGTATAGGGGCAACACAACCCATATACTCCAAAAGTGGAATGCGAACCACGAATGGACCCCAAACCTATGTGAGCTTGTAGAGGGTCGCTGGGACTGTAAGAAAACAGTGAGGGTTAGAAAAATAGCCCACCCCAAGACCCTGAAAAGTAGGTGTAAAGTGCACCTAAGTTCTCCAGAGAGCACAGAAGTCGTGATAGGGGAATTCTGCAAGGAAGACCAACACCAGCAATGCAACAAAGGTGGATTTCCGGACGAGAGTACCTGTGGAACAAGGGGACCAAGTCCAAGGGTCGCGACAAAGTCGAGATTGGGCCGAAGCCCAGGAAATGCCAGCTGAGGATGCAAAGAAGCTGCCACCGGATGGTAGAAGCTGTGGATTCTGCAATAACGAAGAGGACTAGGAACTTCCCCTTTGGAAGATGGATGTCCCACGTAGTGAAGAAGCTTTCAGAGGTGTTCCCACGCAGAAAGACCACAAACAGGCCTTGCTAGCTGCAAGGATTGCAGTTAGGGTTTTTGGATGCTGCTGTGGCCCAGGAGGGACCAGATTGTCGCCAATTGTGTGAGGAGACAGAAGGGGCGCCCAGCAAGATAGGGAGCCCTCACAGAAGCAGGCAGCACCCGCAGAAGTGCCAAAACAGGCACTACGAAGAGGAGTGAACCGGAGCTCACCCGAAGTCACAAAAGGAGATCCCACGACGCCGGAGGACAACTCAGGAGGTTGTGCACTGCAGGTTAGAGTGTCAGGGACCCAGGCTTGGTTGTGCACAAAGGAAATCCTGGAAGAGTGCACAGGAGCCGGAGCAGCTGCAAATCACGCGGTACCCAGCAATGCAGTCTAGTGTGGGGAGGCAAGGACTTACAACCACCAAACTTGGACTGAAGAGTCACTGGACTGTGGGAGTCACTTGGACAGAGTTGCTGAGTTCCAGGGACCACGCTCGTCGTGCTGAGAGGGGACCCAGAGGACCAGTGATGCAGTTCTTTTGTTGCCTACGGTTGCAGGGGGAGGATTCCGTCGTCCCACGGGAGATTTCTTCGGAGCTTCTAGTGCAGAGAGGAGGCAGACTACCCCCACAGCATGCACCACCAGGAAAACAGTCGAGAAGGCAGCAGGATCAGCGATACAAGGTTGCAGTAGTCGTCTTTGCTACTTTGTTGCGGTTTTGCAGGCTTCCTGAGCAGTCAGCGGTCGATTCCGTGGCAGAAGGTGAAGAGAGAGATGCAGAGGAACTCTGATGAGCTCTTGCATTCGTTATCTAAAGAATTCCCCAAAGCAGAGACCCTAAATAGCCAGAAAAGGAGGATTGGCTACCTAGGAAGGAGGATAGGCTAGCAAGACAGGTAAGAGCCTATCAGAAGGGGTCTCTGACGTCACCTGCTGGCACTGGCCACTCAGAGCAGTCCAGTGTGCCAGCAGTGTAGGAAAGTACCATCTTGCCTGGCATGTTACCCCCATATTTCACTGTATATATGTTGTTTTAGTTCTATGTGTCACTGGGACCCTGCCAGCCAGGGCCCCAGTGCTCATAAGTGTGCCCTGTATGTGTTACCTGTGTTATGACTAACTGTCTCACTGAGGCTCTGCTATCCAGAACCTCAGTGAATATGCTCTCTCATTTCTTTCCAAATTGTCACTAACAGGCTAGTGACCAATTTCACCAATTTACATTGGCATATTGGAACACCCTTATAATTCCCTAGTATATGGTACTGAGGTACCCAGGGTATTGGGGTTCCAGGAGATCCCTAGGGGCTGCAGCATTTCTTGTGCCACCCATAGGGAGATCTGACAATTCTTACACAGGCCTGCCTTTGCAGCCTGAGTGAAATAACGTCCACGTTATTTCACAGCCATTTACCACTGCACTTAAGTAACTTATAAGTCACTTATATGTCTAACCTTTACCTGGTAAAGGTTGGGTGCTAAGTTACTTAGGGGGTTATTCTAACTTTGGAGGAGGTGTTAATCCGTCCCAAAAGTGACGGAAAAGTGACGGATTTACCACCAGCCGTATTACGAGTCCATTATATCCTATGGAACTCGTAATACGGCTGGTGGTATATCCGTCACTTTACCGTCACTTTTGGGACGGATTAACACTCCTCCAAAGTTAGAATAACCCCCTTAGTGTGTGGTTACCCTGGCACTAGCCAAGGTGCTCCCACATTGTTCAGGGCAAATTCCCCGGACTTTGTGAGTGCGGGGACACCATTACACGTGTGCACTATACATATGTCACGACATATGTATAGCGTCACAATGGTAACTCCGAACATGGCCATGTAACATGTCTAAGATCATGGAATTGTCACCCCAATGCCATCCTGGCATTGGGGAGACAATTCCATGATCCCCCAAGTCTCTAGCTCAGACCCAGGTACTGCCAAACTGCCTTTCCCGTGGTTTCACTGCAGTTGCTGCCAACCCCTCAGACAGATTTCTGCCCTCCTGGGGTCCAGCCAGGCTTGGAAAAAGGTGTCAGGGCTGGGGAGGAGTAGCCTCCCCCAGCCTCTGGAAATGCTTTGATGGGCACAGATGGTGCCCATCTCTGCATAAGCCAGTCTACACTGGTTCAGGGATCCCCCAGCCCTGCTTTGGCGCGAAACTGGACAAAGGAAAGGGGAGTGACCACTCCCCTGACCTCCACCTCCCCTGGGAGGTGCCCAGAGCTCCTCCAGTGTGCTCCAGACCTCTGCCATCTTGGAAACAGAGGTGCTGCTGGCACACTGGACTGCTCTGAGTGGCCAGGGCCAGCAGGTGACGTCAGAGACTCCTTCTGATAGGCTCTTCCAGGTGTTGCTAGCCTATCCTCTCTCCTAGGTAGCCAAACCTCCTTTTCTGGCTATTTAGGGTCTCTGCTTTGGGGAATTCCTTAGATAACGAATGCAAGAGCTCATCAGAGTTCCTCTGCATCTCTCTCTTCACCTTCTGCCAAGGAATCGACTGCTGACCGCGCTGGAAGCCTGCAAAACTGCAACAAAGTAGCAAAGACGACTACTGCGACCTTGTAATGCTGATCCTGCCACCTTCTCAACTGTTTTCCTGGTGGTGCATGCTGTGGGGGTAGTCTGCCTCCTCTCTGCACTAGAAGCTCTGAAGAAATCTCCCGTGGGTCGACGGAATCTTCCTCCTGCAACCGCAGGCACCAAAGAACTGCATCATCGGTCCTCTGGGTATCCTCTCAGCACAACGAGCGAGGTCCCTTGAACTCAGCAACTCTGTCCAAGTGACTCCCACAGTCCAGTGACTCTTCAGTCCAAGTTTGGTGGAGGTAAGTCCTTGCCTCCCCACGCTAGACTGCATTGCTGGGAACCGCGTGTTTTGCAGCTACTCCGGCTCCTGTGCACTCTTCCAGGATTTCCTTTGTGCACAGCCAAGCCTGGGTCCCTGGCACTCTAACCTGCTGTGCACGACCTCCTGAGTTGTCCTCCGGCGTTGTGGGACCCTCTTTCGTGACTTCGGGTGAGCTCCGGTTCACTCCACTTTGTAGTGCCTGTTCAGGCACTTTTGCGGGTGTTGCTTGCTTCTGAGTGGGCTCTTTGTCTTGCTGGACGCCCTCTCTGTCTCCTCACACAATTGGCGACATCCTGGTCCCTCCTGGGCCACAGCAGCATCCAAAAACCCTAACCGCAAACCTTGCAGCTAGCAAGGCTTGTTTGCGGTCTTTCTGCACGGAAACACCTCTGCACGACTCTTCATGACGTGGGACATCTATCTTCCAAAGGGGAAGTTTCTAGCCCTTGTCGTTCTTGCAGAATCCACAGCTTCTACCATCCGGTGGCAGCTTCTTTGCACCCACAGCTGGCATTTCCTGGGCATCTGCCCACTCCCGACTTGATTGTGACTTTTGGACTTGGTCCCCTTGTTCCACAGGTACTCTCGTCAGGAAATCCATCATTCTTGCATTGCTGGTGTTGGTCTTCCTTGCAGAATTCCCCTATCACAACTTCCGTGCTCTTTGGGGAACTTAGGTGCACTTTGCACCCACTTTTCAGGGTCTTGGGGTGGGCTATTTTTCTAACCCTCACTGTTTTCTTACAGTCCCAGTGACCCCCTACAAGGTCACATAGGTTTGGGGTCCATTCGTGGTTCGCATTACACTTCTAGAGTATATGGTTTGTGTTGCCCCCATCCCTATGTGCCCCCATTGCATTCTATTGTGACTATACATTGTTTGCACTGTTTTCTATTGCTATTACTGCATATTTTGGTATTGTGTACATATATCTTGTGTATATTTGCTATCCTCATTCTGAGGGTACTCACTGAGATACTTTGGCATATTGTCATAAAAATAAAGTACCTTTATTTTTAGTATATCTGTGTATTGTGTTTTCTTATGATATTGTGCAAGTGACACTAGTGGTACTGTAGGAGCTTCACTCGTCTCCTAGTTCAGCCTAAGCTGCTCTGCTAAGCTACCTTTTCTATCAGCCTAAGCTGCTAGACACCCCTCTACACTAATAAGGGATACCTGGGCCTGGTGCAAGGTGTAAGTACCCCTTGGTACTCTCTACAAGCCAGTCCAGCCTCCTACAAATTCATACTTGGGAATTGAAATTAGTGTAAAAATGAAATTATTCAAAGCTTTAATAAGTGCGTTGAGAGGAGATGTGTTTATTCTAGTTAGGTAGGGTGAGCCAACACCGACCAAGGGAATTCCAGCATGTGAGGTAATAGAAGCAAGAGGTGTTTTGGCATGTTTTGAATCAAACAATGATGTACAATTATAGAGAAAGAGGGTTCATCAGCTTTCCCATGTTATAGAACTTTTAATTTGAGGATTCTAGAAAATTTGAGGAGAGTATTGTGCAAATTAAAGCCTCCCCAGAGACTCGCTCAATTTTAAGCAGTTGCTATTTGGGAACTAGTTGCGAGACAAAAGGAAACACTGAGATTTGAGAATTAAATGAGAATAGCAGAAAAAACATTGGCAGAAGCTAGATGGGATGAGGAACAGAAAATATGGAGATCAGACATGCTGGAAGGAGTAAAATGTTTCTGGCTGTAACAGAAGAAGGTGATGAGGGTATGTAGGAGGCTGGCCTGGTTTGTAGTGGGTACCAAGGAGTACTCACACTCTGCACCAGGTCCAGTTATACCTTATTAGTGTAGAAGAGGTGTTTCTAGCAGCTTAGGCTGATAGAAGGTAGCTATAGCTGAGCAGCTTAGGCTGAACTAGGAGACATGCAAAGCTCCCACTATACCACTGGTGTCATATGCACAATATCATAAGAAAACACAATACACAGATATACTAAAAATAAAGGTACTTTATTTTTATGACAATATGCCAAAAGTATCTCAGTGAGTACCCTCAGTATGAGGATAGTAAATATACACAAGATATATGTACACAATACCAAAAATATGCAGTAATAGCAAAAGGAAGTAATGCAAGCAATGTAAAGTTACAGTAGATTGCAATAGGAGCACATAGGTATAGGAACAACACAAACCATATACTCCAAAAGTGGAATGCGAATAATGTATGGACCCCAAACCTATGTGAGCTCGTAGAGGGTCGCTGGGACTGTAAGAAAACAGTGAGGGTTAGAAAAATAGCCCATCCCAAGACCCTGAAAAGTAGTTGTAAAGTGCACCTATATTCCCCAGAGAGCACAGAAGTCGTGATAGGGGAATTCTGCAAGGAAAAACAACACCAGCAATGCAACCAAAGTGGATTTCCGAACGAGAGTACCTGTGGAACAAGGGGACCAAGTCCAAGAGTCGCAACAAAGTCGAGATTGGGCAGATGCCCAGGAAATGCCAGCCGAGGGTGCAAAGAAGCTGCCACTGTTTGGTAGAAGCTGTGGATTCTGCAAGAACAAAGAGGACTAGGAACTTCCCCTTTGGAGGATGGATGTCCCACGTCGTGAAGAAGCTTGCAGAGGTGTTCCCACGCAGAAAGACCACAAAAAAGCCTTGCTAGGTGCAAGGGTCACGGTTAGGGTTTTTGGATGCTGCTGTGGCCCAGGAGGGACCAGGATGTCGCCAATTGCGTGAGGAGACAGAGGGGGCGCCCAGCAAGACAAGGAGCCCCCACAAAAGCAGGCAGCACCCGCAGAAGTGCCGGAACAGGCACTACGAAGAGGAGTGAACTGGAGCTCACCCGGAGTCACAAAAGGAGATCCCACAACGCCAGAGGACAACTCAGGAGGTTGTGCACTGCAGGTTAGAGTGTCGGGACCCAGGCTTGGCTGTGCACAAAGGAAATCCTGAAAGAGTGCACAGGAGCCGGAGCAGCTGCAAATCACGCAGTACCCAACAATGCAGTCTAGCGTGGGGAGGCAAGGACTTACCTCCACCAAACTTGGACTGAAGAGTCACTGGACTGTGGGAGTCACTTGGACAGAGTTGCTGAGTTCCAGGGGCCACGCTCGTTGTGCTGAGAGGGGACCCAGAGGACCGGTGATGCAGTCTTTTGTTGCCAGCGGTTGCAGGGGGAAGATTCCGTCAACCCACAGGAGATTTCTTCGGAGCTTCTAGTGCAGAGAGGAGGCAGACTACCCCCACAGCATGCACCACCAGGAAAACAGTCGAGAAGGCGGCAGGATCAGCGATACAAGGTTGCAGTAGTCGTCTTTGCTACTTTATTGCGGTTTTGCAGGCGTCCTCAGCAGTCAGCGGTCGATTCTTTGGCAGAAGGTGAAGAGAGAGATGCAGAGGAACCCTGATGAGCTCTTGCATTTATTATCTAAAGAATTCCCCAAAGCAGAGACCATAAATAGCCAGAAAAGGAGGTTTGGCTACCTAGGAAGGAGGATAGGCTAGCAACACAGGTAAGAGCCTATCAGAAGGAGTCTCTGACGTCACCTGCTGGCACTGGCCACTCAGAGCAGTCCAGTGTGCCAGCAGCACCTCTGTTTCCAAGATGGCAGAGGTCTGGAGCACACTGGAGGAGCTCTGGGCACCTCCCCTGGGAAGTGCAGGTCAGGGGAGTGGTCACTCCCCTTTCCTTTGTCCAGTTTTGCGCCAGAGCAGGGCTGGGGGATCCCTGAACCGGTGTAGACTGGCTTATGCAGAGATGGGCACCATCTGTGCCCATCAAAGCATTTCCAGAGGCTGGGGGAGGCTACTCCTCCCCAGCCCTGACACCTTTTTCGAAAGGGAGAGGGTGTAACACCCTCTCTCTGAGGAAGTCCTTTGTTCTGCCTTCCTGGGCCAGGCCTGGCTGGACCCCAGGAGGGCAGAAACCTGTCTGAGGGGTTGGCAGCAGCAGCAGCTGCAGTGAAACCCCGGGAAAGGCAGTTTGGCAGTACCCGGGTCTGTGCTAGAGACTTGGGGGATCATGGAATTGTCTCCCCAATGCCAGGATGGCATTGGGGTGACAATTCCATGATCTTAGACATGTTACATGGCCATGTTCGGAGTTACCATTGTGACGCTATACATAGGTAGTGACCTATGTATAGTGCACACGTGTAATGGTGTCCCCGCACTCACAAGGTCCAGGGAATTTGCCCTGAACAATGTGGGGGCACTTTGGCTAGTGCCAGGGTGCCCACACACTAAGTAACTTAGCACCCAACCTTTACCAGGTAAAGGTTAGACATATAGGTGACTTATAAGTTACTTAAGTGCAGTGGTGAATGGCTGTGAAATAACGTGGACGTTATTTCACTCAGGCTGCAGTGGCAGGCCTGTGTAAGAATTGTCAGAGCTCCCTATGGGTGGCAAAAGAAATGCTGCAGCCCATAGGGATATCCTGGAACCCCAATACCCTGGGTACCTCAGTACCATATACTAGGGAATTATAAGGGTGTTCCAGTATGCCAATGTGAATTGGTGAAATTGGTCACTAGCCTGTTAGTGACAGTTTGGAATGCAAAGAGAGAGCATAACCACTGAGGTTCTGGTTAGCAGAGCCTCAGTGAGACAGTTAGTCATCACACAGGGAACACATACAGGGCACACTTATGAGCACTGGGGCCCTGGCTGGCAGGGTCCCAGTGACACATACAACTAAAACAACATATATACAGTGAAATATGGGGGTAACATGCCAGTCATGATGGTACTTTCCTACAGGGTACAAGACCTAAAAGAAAAAAGTAGACCGACAAAACAGAACAGATAGAAGATGAGAGTCAAAAGACAGCTGCACAAGAAAGTGACTCAGAAGACAAGTTTATAAGTCAGCTTTTCTTGAATTGTCCTCCGTGTAGGAAAGTACCATCTTGCCTGGCATGTTACCCCCATTTTTCACTGTATATATGTTGTTTTAGTTGTATGTGTCACTGGGACCCTGGTAACCCAGGGCCCCAGTGCTCATAAGTGTGCCTGAATGTGTTACCTGTGTAGTGACTAACTGTCTCACTGAGGCTCTGCTAATCAGAACCTCAGTGGTTATGCTCTCTCATTTCTTTCCAAATTGTCACTAACAGGCTAGTGACCATTTTTACCAATTTACATTGGCTTACTGGAACACCCTTATAATTCCCTAGTATATGGTACTGAGGTACCCAGGGTATTGGGGTTCCAGGAGATCCCTATGGGCTGCAGCATTTCTTTTGCCACCCATAGGGAGCTCTGACAATTCTTACACAGGCCTGCCACTGCAGCCTGAGTGAAATAACGTCCACGTTATTTCACAGCCATTTTACACTGCACTTAAGTAACTTATAAGTCACCTATATGTCTAACCTTTACCTGGTAAATGTTAGGTGCAAAGTTACTTAGTGTGTGGGCACCCTGGCACTAGCCAAGGTGCCCCCACATTGTTCAGAGCCAATTCACTGAACTTTGTGAGTGCGGGGACACCATTACACGCGTGCACTACATATAGGTCACTACCTATATGTAGCTTCACAATGGTAACTCCGAAAATGGCCATGTAACATGTCTATGATCATGGAATTGCCCCCTCTATGCCATCCTGGCATAGTTGGCACAATCCCATGATCCCAGTGGTCTGTAGCACAGACCCTGGTACTGCCAAACTGCCCTTCCTGGGGTTTCACTGCAGCTGCTGCTGCTGCCAACCCCTCAGACAGGCATCTGCCCTCCTGGGGTCCAGCCAGGCCTGGCCCAGGATGGCAGAACAAAGAACTTCCTCTGAGAGAGGGTGTGACACCCTCTCCCTTTGGAAAATGGTGTGAAGGCAGGGGAGGAGTAGCCTCCCCCAGCCTCTGGAAATGCTTTGTTGGGCACAGAGGTGCCCAATTCTGCATAAGCCAGTCTACACCGGTTCAGGGACCCCTTAGCCCCTGCTCTGGCGCGAAACTGGACAAAGGAAAGGGGAGTGACCACTCCCCTGACCTGCACCTCCCCTGGGAGGTGTCCAGAGCTCCTCCAGTGTGCTCCAGACCTCTGCCATCTTGGAAACAGAGGTGCTGCTGGCACACTGGACTGCTCTGAGTGGCCAGTGCCACCAGGTGACGTCAGAGACTCCTGCTGATAGGCTCCTTCAGGTGTTAGTAGCCTATCCTCTCTCCTAGGTAGCCAAACCCTCTTTTCTGGCTATTTAGGGTCTCTGTCTCTGGGGAAACTTCAGATAACGAATGCAAGAGCTCATCCGAGTTCCTCTGCATCTCTCTCTTCACCTTCTGATAAGGAATCGACTGCTGACCGCGCCGGAAGCCTGCAAACCTGCAACATAGTAGCAAAGACGACTACTGCAACTCTGTAACGCTGATCCTGCCGCCTTCTCGACTGTTTTCCTGCTTGTGCATGCTGTGGGGGTAGTCTGCCTCCTCTCTGCACCAGAAGCTCCGAAGAAATCTCCCGTGGGTCGACGGAATCTTCCCCCTGCAACCGCAGGCACCAAAAAGCTGCATTACCGGTCCTTTGGGTCTCCTCTCAGCACGACGAGCGAGGTCCCTCGAATCCAGCGGCTCTGTCCAAGTGACCCCCACAGTCCAGTGACTCTTCAGTCCAAGTTTGGTGGAGGTAAGTCCTTGCCTCACCTCGCTGGGCTGCATTGCTGGGAACCGCGACTTTGCAGCTACTCCGGCCCCTGTTCACTTCCGGCGGAAATCCTTTGTGCACATCCAAGCCTGGGTCCACGGCACTCTAACCTGCATTGCACGACTTTCTAAGTTGGTCTCCGGCGACGTGGGACTCCTTTGTGCAACTTCGGCGAGCACCGTTTCACGCATCCTCGTAGTGCCTGTTTCTGGCACTTCTCCGGGTGCTACTGGCTTCAGAGAGGGCTCCTTGTCTTGCGCGACGTCCCCTCTCTCTGCTGGTCCAATTTGCGACCTCCTGGTCCCTCCTGGGCCTCAGCAGCGTCCAAAAACGCTAAACGCACGATTTGCAGCTAGCAAGGCTTGTTGGCGTTCTTTCGGCGGGAAAACACTTCTGCACAACTCTCCACGGCGAGAGGAATCCGTCCACCAAAGGGGAAGTCTCTAGCCCTTTTCGTTCCTGCAGAAACCTCAGCTTCTTCTGTCCAGTAGAAGCTTCTTTGCACCCGCAGCTGGCATTTCCTGGGCATCTGCCCATCTCCGACTTGCTTGTGACTTTTGGACTTGGTCCCCTTGTTCCACAGGTACCCTAGATTGGAAATCCACAGTTGTTGCATTGCTGGTTTGTGTCTTTCCTGCATTATTCCTCTAACACGACTTCTTTGTCCTTAGGGGAACTTTAGTGCACTTTGCACTCACTTTTCAGGGTCTTGGGGAGGGTTATTTTTCTAACTCTCACTATTTTCTAATAGTCCCAGCGACCCTCTACAAGGTCACATAGGTTTGGGGTCCATTCGTGGTTCGCATTCCACTTTTGGAGTATATGGTTTGTGTTGCCCCTATCCCTATGTTTCCCCATTGCATCCTATTGTAACTATACATTGTTTGCACTGTTTTCTAAGACTATACTGCATATTTTTGCTATTGTGTATATATATCTTGTGTATATTTCCTATCCTCTCACTGAGGGTACACTCTAAGATACTTTGGCATATTGTCATAAAAATAAAGTACCTTTATTTTTAGTATAACTGTGTATTGTGTTTTCTTATGATATTGTGCATATGACACTAAGTGGTACTGTAGTAGCTTCATACGTCTCCTAGTTCAGCCTAAGCTGCTCTGCTAAGCTACCATTATCTATCAGCCTAAGCTGCTAGACACCCTATACACTAATAAGGGATAACTGGGCCTGGTGCAAGGTGCAAGTACCCCTTGGTACTCACTACAAGCCAGTCCAGCCTCCTACACTCCGCCATACCATTTAGTTGAAAGGACAGCGCACAAAGTATCCCAGAGTGGGCCTACAGCTCCAGTTTCTCAAAGTCTGGTCCAGGTAGTCACAAGTCTATCCGCTAGTTCAGTGACACAAGTGCCTGCAATTTATCCAGCATTTCCAGTTGTTGGCACTGCACATCACAGCCCCAGTTGTGATTCAGACCATGCAGAATACAGGGATGATTCAAATGGAATCCACACCTAATGTGGCAGCATCTGCACAGAATCTTAACCAGAGACAGATCATGCCTGTGTATTCTCCAGTATTGACAGCCCCAAATATGGCCCTGAATCAATCAGGACAGACTTTTGGTAGAGTATCGACAGGACAAAGTGCAGAGATACCTTCTCCGCAAAATTAGATTAATCTGACAGGACCAGAAGCATTGACAATTCCCATAGCAATAGTTCCAGTTGTTCCAGTATATGGCTTGGGAATGACAGGAGAAATCCTGTGTCTACATTAGTTTCACCATATTCAACTAATTCAGAAATGAATACATCTGTTCCAGCTATGATACCCATGCAAATTACAAGTCCCAAACAGATGTTAGATCGAACAGGTCCAATAATAGATGTGAGCTGTCCTCCAGGAACCCGTTTCACACATGCCCTCAACAGAACAGATTACGAGAGTACCATGAAACACCCTACAAAATACAGGAAAACAATATTAGTCTGCAGGGGTTTTTAGCACAGCAAGTGACCGAGTGGTTAGACAGTTTGAGTGGACCCTACGGCTGACCCGAGCGACCTGAAAAACTTCCGCCCCATCTCTCTTCTGCCTTTCCCAGCCAAAGTAATAGAGAAGACCGTCAACAAACAGCTGACCACCTTCCTGGAAGACAACAACCTGCTCGACCCCTCACAAACCGGATTCCGAACCAACCACAGCACTGAAACCGCCCTCATCTCAGTCACAGACGACATCAGAACTTTGATGGACAACAGTGAAACAGTCGCCCTCATTCTTCTCGACCTCTCGGCTGCCTTTGACACCGTCTGTCACCGCACCCTAATCACCCGCCTCCGCTCCACCGGGATCCAAGGCCAGGCCCTGGACTGGATCGCCTCCTTCCTCGCAAACCGTTCCCAAAGAGTTTACCTCCCTCCGTTTCGCTTAGAACCCACCGAGATCATCTGCGGCGTACCTCAAGGCTCATCGCTCAGCCCGACACTCTTCAATGTCTACATGAGCCCCCTCGCCAACATCGTATGCAAGCACGACATCATCATCACCTCCTACGCCGACGACACCCAACTTATACTCTCCCTCACCAAGGACCCCGCCAGCGCCAAGACCAACCTACAAGAGGGTATGAAGGACGTCGCAGATTGGATGAGGCTCAGCCGCCTAAAGCTGAACTCTGAAAAAACATAAGTCCTCATCCTCGGCAACACCCCGTCCGCCTGGGACGACTCCTGGTGGCCCACGGCCCTCGGCACCGCACCGACCCCCACAGACCACGCCCGCAACCTCGGCTTCATCTTGGACCCTCTTCTCACCATGACCAAGCAAGTCAACGCCGTGTCCTCCGCCTGCTTGTTCACCCTCCGCATGCTCAGCAAGATCTTCCGCTGGATCCCCGCCGACACCAGAAAAACCGTGACCCACGCCCTCGTCACGAGCCGCCTGGACTACGGCAACACCCTCTACGCCGGGACCACAGCCAAACTCCAAAATCGCCTGCAACGCATTCAAAACGCCTCGGCCCGCCTCATCCTCGACGTACCCCGCAGCAGCCACATCTCCGCACACCTGAGACACCTGCATTGGCTCCCAGTCAGCAAAAGGATCACCTTCCAACTTCTCACCCACGCACACAAAGCCCTCCTCTGGCCTCGCACTCGCTGCTGTCCCTCGCATCCGCCGCTCCACGGCGGGTGGGAGATCCTTCTCCTTCCCGGCGGCCAAGACCTGGAACTCCCTCCCCACCAGCCTCAGGACCACCCAGGACCACTCCGCTTTCTGGAGACTCCTAAAAACCTGGCTGTTCGAGCAGCAATAACCCCCCTTTTTCCCCTAGCGCCTTGAGACCCGCACGGGTGAGTAGCGCGCTTTATAAATGTTAATGATTTGATTTGATTTGATTTGGATCAACAGGCATAATAAATAACAGTGTCAGAATAGAAGAGACCCCAGAGAGAGACAGGACAGTGAATGTGCCCAGTTTAAAATTAGAATTAAATGAATTAATTGAAGGAACACTCACGCTGAAAAGATTGGATATCTTACAATGAAGACTAATTGTGCTTGATTTGCAAGGATATCACACACTGAGCAGGACAGACGTATGAGAAATTAGTAGAATTAGCAGAGAAATACGAGATTCAATTAGGCAGGTCAAAACCTTTTAAGAGAAGTTACAGACTAGACTTTAGTTCAAAGGATATTGCAAACATGAGGTCACCTGCCATGAGAATGCACATTAAAGAATTAATAACAAATATTCAAACCTGGGGAGCATTAGACAAGTGGGAAGGCACATGGGCAAAGAAAATAGAGCAGAAGTAAGCAAAGCAGAAATTGCCTCCAGCTGGAGCAATTCAAGCGGAGGAAAGCATACAATTGCTACCAGTGAGAGAAATACCAGGTGGAGGATATGCCATTGTCCCGTGGAGCAGAAGTGACATAGGCCCTCATTAAGACATTGGCGGTAAGTGCCGCCTACCGCCGCAGTGACAGCCACCAAAAGACCGTTTCCGTGGCTAACATCCGTCCGCCAAAGAAGGGCGGAAATCCAGTTGTGGCCATGACGGATGGTGTTAAGGTGGCACTGCTACCACCAGCAGCGCCACACCAGTAGACTGCCACCAGCCGTATTATGACAAATAATACAGCCTGATGGTGTTCTGCTGGCGGGCGCTGCTGGCGGTAGCAGCGCCCCGTCCCCTGCCGGAAGACCCCCAGAATGCAGGTAAGTTCGGTTTCTGACAGGGGAGAGGGTGCGGGGTGTTGTGTGTGTATGTGGGGGGGGTGTGCATAAATGTGTGTGTGTGGATGAATGCAAATGTGCGTGTGTGGATGAATGCAAATGTGTGTGTAGTGTTGTTTGCATGTGTGTATGCATGTGTGAGAATGCATGTTTGAATGGAAATGTGAATGCATGTCTGCGTGTCAGTGTAAATGTGTGTACGGATGTGTGCGAGAATGAATGGATGCATGCGTGAATTAATGTGTGAATGCATGTGTGAGTGAGTGTGTGTATGCGTGGTGCATGTCTGTGATTGTGCGTGGATGTGGGTTGGGGATCGGAAAGGGGGGCGTGGATGGAGGGGGGTGGGGGCGTCTGGGGAGTGTTTGGGGGGTGAAGGAATTCCCTGTAACTGGTAGGGCGTACTGCCATGTTTTTCGTGGCGTTACAAATGCCATGAAAACCACAGCAGTAGGCAGGGTCAAAATGCCGCCAGCAGTACAATAGCGGCCACCGGGCAGGAGATTGTTATCTCCGGCCCGGCGGCTACTACCGACATGGCCGTCGGAGTGGTATATTGGCAGGTTGGCTGCAGCCAACCTGCCAATGTCATAATGTGGCGTTATGTACCGCCAGCCTGTTCACAGTACTACTGCCACATTATCACCGACCGCCGGGGTCATAATGACCCACATAGTGTCATTCACAAATGATTACTTGAGATTGAGGGAGAAACCAGTAGAATGGTACAAGCAAACAGAGAAGTTTGTGAAACTTTCAAAATGCCGGTGGGAAGATTTGAATACCTTATTTGACATTGTGGTTCCAGCCCATTTGTGGGTTGAGTGCAAGCAGAGTATTGGTTGGCCGACTTGTGAGCCGCTGAGAGACCCAGTAACTGGTGTGCCGTCTTGAGAGGTGATGAAAGGGTATTATAAAGTGATTGAGTTTCTGAATAATAGAGCTTCCCCTAAAGATGTTGATTGACAAAGGAGTGACAGAACAACACAGGAAACAAAGGAGTCGATTCATGCTTATTATGAAAGGCTGTTGCAAGCGTTTAAACAGCACAGTGGTTCTGAAGTTACTGAGCTGAAAGACATGGGTGATTTTGTGTTCAGATTTGTGCAAGGATTGAATCCTGAAATTAGCAGTATGATTCAGAGTCATTTGATTTGCTGGGAGAATAAACCGTTTGATGAAGTACTGCAGTATGGTAGGTAGTATAGTGATGACACTGAAATGAAACAGAAAAAGTTAAAGGAGAAAGTGATGGTGATGAAATTAAATCTGCTGAGGCAGGAACACAGAGTACGCAAGAAATGGTGAACACTAGGGAGATGCACGGTATGCAACAGCAGGGTGTAGGAGGCTGGCCTGGCTTGTAGTGGGTACAAAGGGGTACTTACACTCTGTACCAGGTCCAGTTATCCCTTATTAGTGTATGTAGGAGGCTGGCCTGGTTTGTAGTGGGTACCAAGGGGTACTTACACTCTGCACCAGGTCCAGTTATCCCTTATTAGTGTAGAGAGGTGTTCTAGCAGCTTAGGCAGATAGAAAAGGGTATCTTAGCAGAGCAGCTTAGGCTGAACTAGGAGACATGCAAAGCTCCTACTATACCACTGGTGTCATATGCACAATATTATAAGAAAACACAATACACAGATATACTAAAAATAAAGGTACTTTATTTTTATGACAATATGCCAAAAGTATCTCAGTGAGTACCCTCAGTATGAGGATGACAAATATACACAAGATATATGTACACAATACCAAAAATATGCAGTAATAGCAAAAGGAAGTAATGCAAGCAGTGTAAAGTTAGAATAGATTGCAATATGAGCACATAGCTATAGGGGCAACACAAACCATATACTCCAAAAGTGGAATGCGAATAACTTATGGACCCCAAACCTATGTGAGCTCGTAGAGGGTCGCTGGGACTGTAAGAAAACAGTGAGGGTTAGAAAAATAGCCCATCCCAAGACCCTGAAAAGTAGGTGTAAAGTGCACCTATATTCCCCAGAGAGCACAGAAGTCGTGATAGGGGAATTCTGCAAGGAAAAACAACACCAGCAATGCAACCAAAGTGGATTTCCGAACGAGAGTACCTGTGGAACAAGGGGACCAAGTCCAAGAGTCGCAACAAAGTCGAGATTGGGCAGATGCCCAGGAAATGCCAGCCGAGGGTGCAAAGAAGCTGCCACTGTATGGTAGAAGCTGTGGATTCTGCAAGAACGAAGAGGACTAGGAACTTCCTCTTTGGAGGATGGATGTCCCACGTCGTGAAGAAGCCTGCAGAGGTGTTCCCACGCAGAAAGACCACAAAAAAGCCTTGCTAGTTGCAAGGGTCGCGGTTAGGGTTTTTGGATGCTGCTGTGGCCCAGGAGGGACCAGGATGTCGCCAATTGCGTAAGGAGACAGAGGGGGCGCCCAGCAACACAAGGAGCCCTCACAGAAGCAGGCAGCACCCGCAGAAGTGCCGGAACAGGCACTACGAAGAGGAGTGAACTGGAGCTCGCCGGAGTCACAAAAGGAGATCCCACGATGCCAGCGGACAACTCAGGAGGTTGTGCACTGCAAGTTAGAGTGTCGGGGACCCAGGCTTGGCTGTGCACAAAGGAAATCCTGGAAGAGTGCACAGGAGCCGGAGCAGCTGCAAATCACGCGGTACCCAGCAATGCAGTCTAGCGTGGGGAGGCAAGGACTTACCTCCACCAAACTTGGACTGAAGAGTCACTGGACTGTGGGAGTCACTTGGACAGAGTTGCTGAGTTCCAGGGACCACGCTCGTTGTGCTGAGAGGGGACCCAGTGGACCGGTGATGCAGTCTTTTGTTGCCTGCGGTTGCAGGGGGAAGATTCCGTCAACCCACGAGAGATTTCTTCGGAGCTTCTAGTGCAGAGAGGAGGCAGACTACCCCCACAGCATGCACCACCAGGAAAACAGTCGAGAAGGCGGCAGGATCAGCGATACAAGGTTGCAGTAGTCGTCTTTGCTACTTTATTGCGGTTTTGCAGGCGTCCTCAGCAGTCAGCGGTCGATTCTTTGGCAGAAGGTGAAGAGAGAGATGCAGAGGAACTCTGATGAGCTCTTGCATTTATTATCTAAAGAATTCCCCAAAGCAGAGACCCTAAATAGCCAGAAAAGGAGGTTTGGCTACCTAGGAAGGAGGATAAGATAGCAACACAGGTAAGAGCCTATCAGAAGGAGTCTCTGACGTCACCTGCTGGCACTGGCCACTCAGAGCAGTCCATTGTGCCAGCAGTGTAGGAAAGTACCATCTTGCCTGGCATGTTACCCCCATATTTCACTGTATATATGTTGTTTTAGTTGTATGTGTCACTGGGACCCTGCCAGCCAGGGCCCCAGTGCTCATAAGTGTGCCCTGTATGTGTTACCTGTGTTATGACTAACTGTCTCACTGAGGCTCTGCTATCCAGAACCTCAGTGGATATGCTCTCTCATTTCTTTCCAAATTGTCACTAACAGGCTAGTGACCAATTTCACCAATTTACATTGGCATACTGGAACACCCTTATAATTCCCTAGTATGTGGTACTGAGGTACCCAGGGTATTGGGGTTCCAGGAGATCCCTAGGGGCTGCAGCATTTCTTGTTCCAACCATAGGGAGATCTGACAATTCTTACACAGGCCTGCCTTTGCAGCCTGAGTGAAATAACGTCCACGTTATTTCACAGCCATTTACCACTGCACTTAAGTAACTTATAAGTCACCTATATGTCTAACCTTTACCTGGTAAAGGTTGGGTGCTAAGTTACTTAGTGTGTGGTTACCCTGGCACTTGCCAAGGTGCTCCCACATTGTTCAGGGCAAATTCCCCGGACTTTGTGAGTGCGGGGACACCATTACACGCGTGCACTATACATATGTCACGACATATGTATAGCGTCTCAATGGTAACTCCGAACATGGCCATGTAACATGTCTAACATGTCTAAGATCATGGAATTGTCACCCCAATGCCATCCTGGCATTGGGGAGACAATTCCATAATCCCCCAAGTCTCTAGCTCAGACCCGGGTACTGCCAAATTGCCTTTCCCGGGGTTTCACTGCAGCTGCTGCCAACCCCTCAGACAGGTTTCTGCCCTCCTGGGGTCCAGCCAGGCTTGGAAAAAAGGTGTCAGGGCTGGGGAGGAGTAGCCTCCCCCAGCCTCTGGAAATGCTTTGATGGGCACAGATGGTGCCCATCTCTGCATAAGCCAGTCTACACCGGTTCAGGGATCCCCCAGCCCTGCTTTGGCGCGAAACTGGACAAAGGAAAGGGGAGTGACCACTCCCCTGACCTCCACCTCCCCTGGGAGGTGCCCAGAGCTCCTCCAGTGTGCTCCAGACCTCTGCCATCTTGGAAACAGAGGTGCTGCTGGCACACTGGACTGCTCTGAGTGGCCAGGGCCAGCAGGTGACGTCAGAGACTCCTTCTGATAGGCTCTTCCAGGTGTTGCTAGCCTATCCTCTCTCCTAGGTAGCCAAACCTCCTTTTCTGGCTATTTAGGGTCTCTGCTTTGGGGAATTCCTTAGATAACGAATGCAAGAGCTCATCAGAGTTCCTCTGCATCTCTCTCTTCACCTTCTGCCAAGGAATCGACTGCTGACCGCGCTGGAAGCCTGCAAAACTGCAACAAAGTAGCAAAGACGACTACTGCGACCTTGTAACGCTGATCCTGCCACCTTCTCGACTGTTTTCCTGGTGGTGCATGCTGTGGGGGTAGTCTGCCTCCTCTCTGCACTAGAAGCTCTGAAGAAATCTCCCGTGGGTCGACGGAATCTTCCTCCTGCAACCGCAGGCACCAAAGAACTGCATCACCGGTCCTCTGGGTCTCCTCTCAGCACAACGAGCGAGGTTCCTTGAACTCAGCAACTCTGTCCAAGTGACTCCCATAGTCCAGTGACTCTTCAGTCCAAGTTTGGTGGAGGTAAGTCCTTGCCTCCCCACGCTAGACTGCATTGCAGCTACTCCGGCTCCTGCTCCTGTGCACTCTTCCAGGATTTCCTTTGTGCACAGCCAAGCCTGGGTCCCCGGCACTCTAACCTGCAGTGCACGACCTCCTGAGTTGTCCTCCGGCGTTGTGGGACCCTCTTTCGTGACTTCGGGTGAGCTCCGGTTCACTCCACTTTGTAGTGCCTGTTCAGGCACTTCTGCGGGTGCTGGTTGCTTCTGAGTGGGCTCTTTGTCTTGCTGGACGCCCCCTCTGTCTCCTCACGCAATTGGCGACATCCTGGTCCCTCCTGGGCCACAGCAGCATCCAAAAACCCTAACCGCGACCCTTGCAGCTAGCAAGGCTTGTTTGCGGTCTTTCTGCACGGAAACACCTCTGCACGACTCTTCACGACGTGGGACATCTATCTTCCAAAGGGGAAGTTTCTAGCCCTTGTCGTTCTTGCAGAATCCACAGCTTCTACCATCCAGTGGCAGCTTCTTTGCACCCACAGCTGGCATTTCCTGGGCATCTGCCCACTCCCGACTTGATTGTGACTTTTGGACTTGGTCCCCTTGTTCCACAGGTACTCTCGTCAGGAAATCCATCATTGTTGCATTGCTGGTGTTGGTCTTCCTTGCAGAATTCCCCTATCACGACTTCCGTGCTCTTTGGGGAACTTAGGTGCACTTTACACCCACTTTTCAGGGTCTTGGGGTGGGCTATTTTTCTAACCCTCACTGTTATCTTACAGTCCCAGCAACATTCTACAAGGTCACATAGGTTTGGGGTCCATTCGTGGTTCGCATTGCACTTCTAGAGTATATGGTTTGTGTTGCCCCCATCCCTATGTGCCCCCATTGCATTCTATTGTGACTATACATTGTTTGCACTGTTTTCTATTGCTATTACTGCATATTTTGGTATTGTGTACATATATCTTGTGTATATTTGCTATCCTCATACTGAGGGTACTCACTGAGATATTTTGGCATATTGTCATATGTAGGAGGCTGGACTGGCTTGTAGTGAGTACCAAGGGGTACTTGCACCTTGCACCAGGCCCAGTTATCCCTTATTAGTGTATAGGGTGTCTAGCAGCTTAGGCTGATAGATAATGGTAGCTTAGCAGAGCAGCTTAGGCTGAACTAGGAGACGTGTGAAGCTACTACAGTACCACTTAGTGTCATATGCACAATATCATAAGAAAACACAATACACAGTTATACTAAAAATAAAGGTACTTTATTTTTATGACAATATGCCAAAGTATCTTAGAGTGTACCCTCAGTGAGAGGATAGGAAATATACACAAGATATATATACACAATACCAAAAATATGCAGTATAGTCTTAGAAAACAGTGCAAACAATGTATAGTTACAATAGGATGCAATGGGGAAACATAGGGATAGGGGCAAAACAAACCATATACTCCAAAAGTGGAATGCGAACCACGAATGGACCCCAAACCTATGTGACCTTGTAGAGGGTCGCTGGGACTATTAGAAAATAGTGAGAGTTAGAAAAATAACCCTCCCCAAGACCCTGAAAAGTGAGTGCAAAGTGCACTAAAGTTCCCCTAAGGACAAAGAAGTCGTGTTAGAGGAATAATGCAGGAAAGACACAAACCAACAATGCAACAACGATGGATTTCCAATCTAGGGTACCTGTGGAACAAGGGGACCAAGTCCAAAAGTCACAAGCAAGTCGGAGATGGGCAGATGCCCAGGAAATGCCAGCTGTGGGTGCAAAGAAGCTTCTACTGGACAGAAGAAGCTGAGGTTTCTGCAGGAACGAAAAGGGCTAGAGACTTCCCCTTTGGTGGACGGATCCCTCTCGCCGTGGAGAGTTGTGCAGAAGTGTTTTACCGCCGAAAGAATGCCAACAAGCCTTGCTAGCTGCAAATCGTACGGTTAGCGTTTTGGGACGCTGCTGTGGCCCAGGAGGAACCAGGAGGTCGCAAATTGGACCAGGAGGTAGAGGGGACGTCGAGCAAGACAAGGAGCCCTCTTAGAAGCAGGTAGCACCCGGAGAAGTGCCAGAAACAGGCACTACGAGGATGCGTGAAACGGTGCTCACCCGAAGTCACACAAAGGAGTCCCACGTCGCCGGAGACCAACTTAGAAAGTCGTGCAATGCAGGATAGAGTGCCGCGGACCCAGGCTGGACTGTGCACAAAGGATTTCCGCTGGAAGTGCACGGAGGCCGGAGTAGCTGCAAAAGTCGCGGTTCCCAGCAATGCAGTCTAGCGAGGTGAGGCAAGGACTTACCTCCACCAAACTTGGACTGAAGAGTCACTGGACTGTGGGAGTCACTTGGACAGAGTTGCTGGATTTGAGGGACCTCGCTTGTCGTGCTGAGAGGAGACCCAAGGGACCGGTAATGCAGCTTTTTGGTGCCTGCGGTTGCAGGGGGAAGATTCCGTCGACCCACGGGAGATTTCTTCGGAGCTTCTAGTGCAGAGAGGAGGCAGACTACCCCCACAGCATGCACCACCAGGAAAACAGTCGAGAAGGCGGCAGGATCAGCGTTACAGAGTTGCAGTAGTCGTCTTTGCTACTATGTTGCAGTTTTGCAGGCTTCCAGCGCGGTCAGCAGTCGATTCCTTGGCAGAAGGTGAAGAGAGAGATGCAGAGGAACTCGGATGAGCTCTTGCATTCGTTATCTAAAGTTTCCCCAGAGACAGAGACCCTAAATAGCCAGAAAAGAGGGTTTGGCTACCTAGGAGAGAGGATAGGCTACTAACACCTGAAGGAGCCTATCAGAAGGAGTCTCTGACGTCACCTGGTGGCACTGGCCACTCAGAGCAGTCCAGTGTGCCAGCAGCACCTCTGTTTCCAAGATGGCAGAGGTCTGGAGCACACTGGAGGAGCTCTGGACACCTCCCAGGGGAGGTGCCGGTCAGGGGAGTGGTCACTCCCCTTTCCTTTGTCCAGTTTCGCGCCAGAGCAGGGGCTAAGGGGTCCCTGAACCGGTGTAGACTGGCTTATGCAGAATTGGGCACATCTGTGCCCAAGAAAGCATTTCCAGAGGCTGGGGGAGGCTACTCCTCCCCTGCCTTCACACCATTTTCCAAAGGGAGAGGGTGTCACACCCTCTCTCAGAGGAAGTTCTTTGTTCTGCCATCCTGGGCCAGGCCTGGCTGGACCCCAGGAGGGCAGATGCCTGTCTGAGGGGTTGGCAGCAGCAGCAGCTGCAGTGAAACCCCAGGAAGGGCAGTTTGGCAGTACCAGGGTTTGTGCTACAGACCACTGGGATCATGGGATTGTGCAAACTATGCCAGGATGGCATAGAGGGGGCAATTCCATGATCATAGACATGTTACATGGCCATATTCGGAGTTACCATTGTGAAGCTACATATAGGTAGTGACCTATATGTAGTGCACGCGTGTAATGGTGTCCCCGCACTCACAAAGTTCAGGGAATTGGCTCTGAACAATGTGGGGGCACCTTGGCTAGTGCCAGGGTGCCCTCACACTAAGTAACTTTGCACCTAACCTTTACCAGGTAAAGGTTAAACATATAGGTGACTTATAAGTTACTTAAGTGCAGTGTAAAATGGCTGTGAAATAACGTGGACGTTATTTCACTCAGGCTGCAGTGGCAGGCCTGTGTAAGGATTGTCAGAGCTCCCCATGGGTGGCAAAAGAAATGCTGCAGCCCATAGGGATCTCCTGGAACCCCAATACCCTGGGTACCTCAGTACCATATACTAGGGAATTATAAGGGTGTTCCAGTAAGCCAATGTAAATTGGTAAAATTGGTCACTAGCCTGTCAGTGACAATTTGAAAGAAATGAGAGAGCATAACCACTGAGGTTCTGATTAGCAGAGCCTCAGTGAGACAGTTAGTCACTACACAGGTAACACATTCAGGCACACTTATGAGCACTGTGGCCCTGGTGAACAGGGTCCAAGTGACACATACAACTAAAACAACATATATACAGTGAAAAATGGGGGTAACATGCCAGGCAAGATGGTACTTTATTACAATGCCAATATGCCAAAAGTATCTCAGTGAGTACCCTCAGTATGAGGATGCCAAATATACACAAGATATATGTACACAATACCTAAAATATGCAGAAATAGCAAAAGGAAGTAATGCAAGCAATGTAAAGTTACAGTAGATTGCAATAGGAGCACATAGGTATAGGGGCAACACAAACCATAAACTCCAAAAGTGGAATGCGAAACACGAATGGACCCCCAAACCTATGTGTGCTTGTAGGGGGTCGCTGGGACTGTAAGAAAACAGTGAGGGTTAGAAAAATAGCCCACCCCAAGACCCTGAAAACTAGGTGTAAAGTGCACCTATATTCCCCAGAGAGCACAGAAGTCGTGATAGGGGAATTCTGCAAGGAAGACCAACACCAGCAATGCAACCAAAGTGGATTTCCGGACGAGAGTACCTGTGGAACAAGGGGACCAAGTCCAAGAGTCGCGACAAAGTCGAGATTGGGCAGATGCCCAGGAAATGCCAGCTGAGGGTGCAAAGGAGCTGCCACTGGATGGTAGAAGCTGTGGATTCTGCAAGAACGAAGAGGACTAGGAACTTCCCCTTTGGAGGATGGGTGTCCCACGTTGTGAAGATGGTTGCAGATGTGTTCCCACGCAGAAAGACCGCAAACAAGCCTTGCTAGCTGCAAGGGTTGCATTTAGGGTTTTTGGATGCTGCTGTGGCCCAGGAGGGACCAGATTGTCGCCAATTGTGTGAGGAGACAGAAGGGGCGCCCAGCAAGATAGGGAGCTCTCACAGGAGCAGGCAGCACCCGCAGAAGTGCCAGAACAGGCACTACAAAGAGGAGTGAACCGTAGCTCAACCAAAGACACAAAAGGGAGTCCCACGAAGCCGGAGGACAACTCAGGAGGTTGTGCACTACAGGTTAGAGTGTCGGGGACCCAGGCTTGGCTGTGCACACAGGAAATCCTGGAAGAGTGCACAGGAGCCGGAGCAGCTGCAAATCACGCGGTTCCCAGCAATGCAGTCTAGCGTGGGAAGTCAAGGACTTACTTCCACCAAACTTGGACTGAAGAGTCACTGGACTGTGGGAGTCACTTGAACAGAGTTGCTGAGTTCCAGGGACCACGCTCGTCGTGCTGAGAGGGGGACCCAGAGGACCGGTGATGCAGTCTTTTGTTGCCTGCGGTTGCAGGGGGAAGATTCCGTCATCCCACAGGAGATTTCTTCAGAGCTCCTAGTGCAGAGAGGAGGCAGGCTACCCCCACAGCATGCACCACCAGGAAAACAGTCGAGAAGGCGGCAGGATCAGCGATACAAGGTTGCAGTAGTCGTCTTTGCTACTTTGTTGCGGTTTTGCAGGCTTCCTGGGCAGTCAGCGGTCGATCCTTTGGCAGAAGATGTAGAGAGAGATGCAGAGGAACTCTGATGTGCACTTGCATTCGTTATCTAAAAAATTCCCCAAAGCAGAGACCCTAAATAGCCAGAAAAGGAGGTTTGGCTACCTAGGAAGGAGGATAGGCTGGCAACACAGGTAAGAGCCTATCAGGAGGAGTCTCTGACATCACCTGCTGGCACTGGCCACTCAGAGCAGTCCAGTGTGCCAGCAGCACCTCTGTTTCGAGGATGGCAGAGGTCTGGAGCACACTGGAGGAGCTCTGGGCACCTCCCCTGGGAGGTGCAGGTCAGGGGAGTAGTCACTCCCCTTTCCTTTGTCCAGTTTCGCGCAAGATGCAGGGCTGGGGGATCCCTGAACCGGTGTAGACTGGCTTATGCAGAGATGGACACCATCTGTGCCCATCAAAGCATTTCCAGAGGCTGGGGGAGGCTACTCCTCCCCAGCCCTGACACCTTTTTCCAAAGGGAGAGGGTGTAACACCCTCTCTCTGAGGAAGTCCTTTGTTCTGCCTTCCTGAGCCAAGCCTGGCTGGACCCCAGGAGGGCAGAAACCTGTCTGAGGGGTTGGCAGCAGCAGCTGCAGTGAAACCCCGGGAAAGGTAGTTTAGCAGTACCCTGGTTCTGTGCTAGTGACCGGGGGGATCATGGAATTGTCTCCCCAATGCCAGAATGGCATTGGGGTGACAATTCCATGATCTTAGACATGTCACATGGCCATGTTCGGAGTTACCATTGTGACGCTATACATAGGTAGTGAACTATGTATAGCGCACGCATGTAATGGTGTCCACGCACTCACAAAGTCCGGGGAATTTGCCCTGATCGATGTGGGGGCACCTTGGCTAGTGCCAGGGTGCCCACACACTAAGTAACTTTGCACCCTCCCTTTACCAGGTAAAGATTAGACATATAGGTGACTTATAAGTTACTTAAGTGCAGTGGTAAATGGCTGTGAAATAACGTGGATGTTATTTCACAAAGGCTGCAGTGGCAGGCTTGTGTAAGAATTGTCAGAGCTCCCTATGTGTGGCAAAAGAAATGCTGCAGCCCATAGGGATCTCTTGGAACCCCAATACCCTGGGTACCTCAGTACCATATACTAGGGAATTATAAGGGTGTTCCAGTATTCCAATGTGAATTGGTGAAATTGGTCACTAGCCTGTTAGTGACAATTTGGAAAGCAGAGAGAGCATAAACCACTGAGGTTCTGGTTAGCAGAGCCTAAGTGAGACAGTTAGTCATCACACAGGGAACACATACAGGGCACACTTATGAGCACTGGGGCCCTGGCTGGCAGGGTCCCAGTGACACATACACTAAAACAACATATATACAGTGAAATATGGGGGTAACATGCCAGGCAAGATGGTACTTTCCTACTCAACCCCCCCCCTCCCCAAACGAAGGACAATAAGACTAGCCATGACCTGATGAGTCTTCATTGTCCAAGTGGAAATATCTGGAGAGTCCATCTGCATTGGAGTGGGTACTCCCAGGTCTATGTTCCACTGTATAGTCCATTCCCTGTAGAGATATGGACCACCTCAACAATTTAGGGTTTTCACCTTTCATTTGTTTTAGCCAAAGTAGAGGTTTGTGGTCTATCTGAACAATGAAGTGAGTGCCAAACAGGTATGGCCTCAACCTCTTCAGTGCTCAGGACCACAGCAAAGGCCTCCCTCTCTATGGTAGACCAACGCTTTTCTCTAGGGGTCAATCTCCTGCTGATAAAAGCAACAGGTTGATCCTGGCCCTCAGAATTGAGTTGTGATAAGACTGCCCCTACCCCTAATTCAGATGCATCAGTTTGAACAATGAATTTCTTGGAGTAACATGGGCTTTTTAGGACAGGTGTAGTGCACATGGGCTGTTTCAGCTCCTCAAAAGCTTTCTGACAGCTAGCTGTTCACAATACCTTTTTAGGCATTTTCTTAGAAGTGAGGTCATTAAGAGGGGCTGCAATGGAGCCATAGTTCTTTATGAACCTCCTGTAATACCCAGTGAGGCCTAAGGAGGCTCTCACCTGGGTCTGAGTTGTAGGGGGAACCCAATCCATGATAGTTTGGATTTTCCCCTGAAGTGGTGCAATCTGTTCCCCACCTACAAGGTGTCCCAGATAAACCACTTTCCCCTGCCCTATCTGGCACTTTGAAGCCTTGATAGTGAGGCATGCCTTTTGCAGGGCCTCCAAAACTTTCCACAGGTGGACCAGGTGATCATCCGAGGTGGAGCTAAAGACAGCTATATCATCTAGATATGCTGCACTAAAAGCCTCCAACCCTTGCAGGACTGTATTCACCAACCTCTGAAAAGTGGCAGGTGCATTTTTCAAACCAAAGGGCATTACTGTGAATTGGTAGTGCCCTCCAATAGTCGAAAATGCAGTTTTTGCTTTAGCATCCTCTGATAACTTGATCTGCCAATACCCTGCAGTCAAATGAAAGGTGCTTAGATACTTGCCAGATGCCAGTGTATCTATGAGCTCATCTGCCCTGGGTATAGGGTGAGCATCAGTTTTAGTTACCTGGTTGAGACCTCTGTAATCTACACAAAACCTAATTTCCCTTTTCCCATCTTTGGAATGAGGCTTTGGTACAAGCACCACAGGAGAGGCGCATGGACTTTCAGAGTGCTCAACCACTCCTAGTTCTAGCATTTTCTGCACCTCTTGCTTTATGCAGTCTCTGACATGATCAGGCTTCCTATAGATCTTACTTTTGACAGGCAAGCTGTCTCCAGTATCTATAGTGTGCTCACACCAAGAAGTGGTACCTGGCACAGTAGAGAAGAGTTCAGAAAACTGACCCAGGAGATTTATGCAATGGTCTTTCTGCTCAGCAGTAAGACAATCAGCCAAAACTACACCTTCCACTAGAGCATCTTGTTCTGTGGAAGAGAAGAGATCAGGTAGAGGATCACTGTCTTCTTCCTGTCCCTCATCAGTTGCCATGAGCAGGGTGAGATCAGCCCTGTCATAGTAGGGTTTTAGGCGATTGACATGGAGCACCCTAAGGGGACTCCTGGCAGTGCCTAAGTCAACTAAGTAGGTGACTTCACCCTTCTTTTCAACAATTATGTGGGGTCCACTCCATTTATCTTGGAGTGCTCTTGGAGCCACAGGCTCCAAGACCCACACTTTCTGCCCTGGTTGGTACTGAACCAAAACAGCCTTCTGATCATGCCATTGCTTCTGGAGCTCTTGGCTGGCCTGAAGGTTTTTACTGGCCTTTTTCATATACTCAGCCATCCTTGATCTGAGGCCAAGTACATAATCCACAATATCTTGCTTTGGAGCTTTTAAAGGTTGTTCCCAACCCTCCTTGACAAGTGTTGGTGGACTCCTAACAGGGTGTCCAAAGAAGAGTTCAAAGGGGCTGAAGCCCACTCCTTTCTGGGGTACCTCCCTGTAGGCAAAAAGGAGGCATGGTAAAAGGATATCCCATCTCCTGCGGAGTTTTTCAGGGAGTCCCATAATCATGCCTTTGAGAGTTTTGTTAAATCTCTCCACCAGTCCATTTGTTTGTGGATGATAGGGTGTAGTGAACTTGTAAGTCACACCACACTCCTTCCACATGGCCTTTAAGTAAGCAGACATGAAATTGCTTCCCCTGTCTGATACTACTTCCTTTGGGAAGCCCACCCTGGAAAATATTCCCAGGAGGATCTTTGCCACTGCAGGTGCTGTAGTGGTCCTTAAAGGAATTGCTTCAAGGTATCTTGTGGCATGGTCCACTACCACCAAGATAAACCTATTGCCTGAAGCAGTAGGAGGGTCAAGGGGGCCAACTATGTCAACCCCTACCCTTTCAAAGGGAACCCCAACCACAGGCAGTGGAATAAGGGGTGCCTTTGGAGTGCCACCTGTCTTGCCACTGGCTTGACAGGTTTCACAGGACTTACAAAACTCTTTTGTCTCCTCAGACATTCTAGGCCAATGAAACAAGGGAACAAGCCTGTCCCAAGTTTTCATTTGTCCCAGATGTCCAGCTAGGGGAATGTCATGGGCTAGAGTTAGGAGGAACTTTCTGTACTCCTGAGGAATCACTAACCTCCTGGCAGTTCCAGGCTTAGGATCCCTTGCTTCAGTGTACAAGAGGTTGTCCTCCCAGTAAACTCTGTGAGAGTCACTGACATCCCCATTAGCTTGTTTGAGAGCTTGCTGTCTTAGACCCTCTAGTGTGGGACAGGTAGGCTGTGCCACACTCAGCTCCTCCCTGGCAGGCCCCCCTTCACCCAAAAGCTCAGCAGTGTCTGCTTCCAGCTCCTCTGGTGTAGGTTCTGCACAGGGTGGAAATTCTTCTTCCTCAGAAGTAGAATCCACCATAGAGGGAGGGATAGTAGGAAGTGCTTTACTTCTACTAGCCCTAGCTTTAGGGAGCACTTGGTCCATTGTTCCAGGATCCAAGTCACCCTGTCCTTTTTGCTTTTTGGCCTGAGCCCTTGTTAAAGCAAGAATATGCCCTGGGATGCCCAGCATTGCTGCATGGGCCTCCAACTCCACATCTGACCAAGCTGATGTCTCCAAATCCTTTCCTAGTAGACAGTCTACAGGTAAATCTGAGGCTACCACAACTTTTTTTGGACCAGTAACCCCCCCCCCCCCCCCAGTTGAGATTTACAATAGCCATGGGGTGGCTAAGTGTGTTGTTGTGAGCATCGGTTACTTGGTACTGGTGACCAAGTAGGTGTTGTTCAGGGTGGACCAGTTTCTATATGACCATAGTCACACTGGCACCAGTGTCCCTGTAGGCCTGAACCTCAACACCATTTATTAGGGGTAGCTGCTTGTACTTATCCATGTTAAGGGGACAAGCAACTAAGGTGGCTAAATCAATAGCCCCCTCAGAGGACTAACTGTAGGAAAGTACCATCTTGCCTGGCATGTTATCCCCATTTTTCACTGTATATATGTTGTTTTAGTTGTATGTGTCACTGGGACCCTGGTAACCCAGGGCCCCAGTGCTCATAAGTGTGCCTGAATGTGTTACCTGTGTAGTGACTAACTGTCTCACTGAGGCTCTGGTAATCAGAACCTCAGTGGTTATGCTCTCTCATTTCTTTTCCAAATTGTCACTAACAGGCTAGTGACCATTTTTACCAATTTACATTGGCTTACTGGAACACCCTTATAATTCCCTAGTATATGGTACTAAGGTACCCAGGGTATTGGGGTTCCAGGAGATCCCTATGAGCTGCAGCATTTCTTTTGCCACCCATAGGGAGCTCTGACAATTCTTACACAGGCCTGCCACTGCAGCCTGAGTGAAATAACGTCCACGTTATTTCACAGCCATTTTACCACTGCACTTAAGTAACTTATAAGTCACCTATATGTCTAACCTTTACCTGGTAAAGGTTAGGGTGCAAAGTTACTTAGTGTGAGGGCACCCTGGCACTAGCCAAGGTGCCCCCACATTGTTCAGAGCCAATTCCCTGAACTTTGTGAGTGCGGGGACACCATTACACGCGTGCACTACATATAGGTCACTACCTATATGTAGCTTCACAATGGTAACTCCGAATATGGCCATGTAACATGTCTAAGATCATGGAATTGCCCCCTCTATGCCATCCTGGCATTGTTGGTACAATTCCATGATCCCAGTGGTCTGTAGCACAGACCCTGGTACTGCCAAACTGCCCATCCTGGGGTTTCCACTGCAGCTGCTGCTGCTGCTGCCAACCCCTCAGACAGGCATCTGCCCTCCTGGGGTCCAGCCAGGCCTGGCCCAGGATGGCAGAACAAAGAACTTCCTCTGAGAGAGGGTGTGACACCCTCTCCCTTTGGAAAATGGTGTGAAGGCAGGGGAGGAGTAGCCTCCCCCAGCCTCTGGAAATGCTTTGTTGGGCACAGATGTGCCCAATTCTGCATTAAGTCAGTCTACACCGGTTCAGGGACCCCTTAGCCCCTGCTCTGGCGCGAAACTGGACAAAGGAAAGGGGAGTGACCACTCCCCTGACCTGCACCTCCCCTGGGAGGTGTCCAGAGCTCCTCCAGTGTGCTCCAGACCTCTGCCATCTGGAAACAGAGGTGCTGCTGGCACACTGGACTGCTCTGAGTGGCCAGTGCCACCAGGTGACGTCAGAGACTCCTTCTGATAGGCTCCTTCAGGTGTTAGTAGCCTATCCTCTCTCCTATGTAGCCAAACCCTCTTTTCTGGCTATTTAGGGTCTCTGTCTCTGGGGAAACTTCAGATAACGAATGCATGAGCTCAGCCGAGTTCCTCTGCATCTCTCTCTTCACCTTCTGATAAGGAATCGACTGCTGACCGCGCTGGAAGCCTGCAAACCTGCAACATAGTAGCAAAGACGACTACTGCAACTCTGTAACGCTGATCCTGCCGCCTTCTCGACTGTTTTCCTGCTTGTGCATGCTGTGGGGGTAGTCTGCCTCCTCTCTGCACCAGAAGCTCCGAAGAAATCTCCCGTGGGTCGACGGAATCTTCCCCCTGCAACCGCAGGCACCAAAAAGCTGCATTACCGGTCCCTTGGGTCTCCTCTCAGCACGACGAGCGAGGTCCCTTGAATCCAGCGACTCTGTCCAAGTGACCCCCACAGTCCAGTGACTCTTCAGTCCAAGTTTGGTGGAGGTAAGTCCTTGCCTCACCTCGCTGGGCTGCATTGCTGGGAACCACAACTTTGCAGCTACTCCGGCCCCCTGTGCACTTCCGGCGGAAATCCTTTGTGCACAGCCAAGCCTGGGTCCACGGCACTCTAACCTGCATTGCACGACTTTCTAAGTTGGTCTCCGGCGACGTGGGACTCCTTTGTGCAACTTCGGCGAGCACCGTTTCACGCATCCTCGTAGTGCCTGTTTCTGGCACTTCTCCGGGTGCTACCGGCTTCAGAGAGGGCTCCTTGTCTTGCTCGACGTCCCCGCTCTCTGCTGGTTCAATTTGCGACCTCCTGGTCCCTCCTGGGCCTCAGCAGCGTCCAAAAATGCTAACCGCACGATTTGCAGCTAGCAAGGCTTGTTGGCGTTCTTTCGGCGGGAAAACACTTTTGCACGACTCTCCACGGCGAGAGGGATCCGTCCACCAAAGGGGAAGTCTCTAGCCCTTTTTGTTCCTGCAGAAACCTCAGCTTCTTCTGTCCAGTAGAAGCTTCTTTGCACCCACAGCTGGCATTTCCTGGGCATCTGCCCATCTCCGACTTGCTTGTGACTTTTTGGACTTGGTCCCCTTGTTCCACATGTACCCTAGATTGGAAATCCACAGTTGTTGCATTGCTGGTTTGTGTCTTTCCTGCATTATTCCTCTAACACAAATTCTTTGTCCTTAGGGGAACTTTAGTGCACTTTGCACTCACTTTTCAGGGTCTTGGGGAGGGTTATTTTTCTAACTCTCACTATTTTCTAATAGTCCCAGCGACCCTCTACAAGGTCACATAGGTTTGGGGTCCATTCGTGGTTCGCATTCCACTTTTGGAGTATATGGTTTGTGTTGCCCCCTATCCCTATGTTTCCCCATTGCATCCTATTGTAACTATACATTGTTTGCACTGTTTTCTAAGACTATACTGCATATTTTTGCTATTGTGTATATATATCTTGTGTATATTTCCTATCCTCTCACTGAGGGTACACTATAAGATACTTTGGCATATTGTCATAAAAATAAAGTACCTTTATTTTTAGTATAACTGTGTATTGTGTTTTCTTATGATATTGTGCATATGACACTAAGTGGTACTGTAGTAGCTTCACACGTCTCCTAGTTCAGCCTAAGCTGCTCTGCTAAGCTACCATTATCTATCAGCCTAAGCTGCTAGACACCCTATACACTAATAAGGGATAACTGGGCCTGGTGCAAGGTGCAAGTACCCCTTGGTACTCACTACAAGCCAGTCCAGCCTCCTACATTGGTTGTGCAGCGGTGGGATAAGTGCTTTGAGATTACTTACCACTCTTGTCATTGTACTTTTCATAAGAGAAAAATATACAAAACAAGGTCAGTGTATATACACATAGCCAAAAAGTTTGGCATTTCCTCTTTTCACTCTTTTCTAAGTGCTGAAAAGTACTTCTAACTTTGTAAAAAGTTCTAAAAAGTTTTAAAAGTTTTTTTTCTCGGTCTTTCTAAAAGCTCTGACAAACTTTTTATCTTTTACTATCACTTTGACTCTCTCTAAAAATGTCTGGCACAGGCCAAAATGTTGATCTGTCCAAACTTGCATATGATCACCTTAGCTGGAAAGGAGCAAGGAATCTCTGCATAGAGAGAGGTTTGAGTGTAGGGAAGAATCCTTCCTTAGAACTGTTAATTAACATGCTTAGAGTACAGGATAAGGCCATAAGTGCCCAATCTGTAGAAAAAGTAGCTAATGGTTCTCAATCTGATCCAGGGACTCCCCCAGGAAAAGATTCAGGAAAGAAACTTCCTAGCCTGCCCATTACTAGACAGTATAGCATAGTTGGTAATGATGATGAGCCACACCATATAAATAGTGTTGTCTCACATCATAGCAAAAGCATTTATTCTCACCATACTGGTAGTGATGTTTCTGTTAGCCAAGCTGTTACGGTGGCTTCTGTAAGGGACAGGTCTCCTTCTGTCCATTCTCACCATACTTCTGTTTCAAGGCATGTCCCTCCCACCCACCCTGATGACAGATTGTTAGAAAGGGAACTCAATAGATTGAGAGTGGAACAAACCAGACTGAAGCTCAAGAAGTAACAGCTGGATTTGGATAGACAGACTTTAGAAGTAGAGAAGGAGAGACAGAAACTGGGTTTAGAAACCCATGGTGGCAGCAGCAGTATTCCCCATAGTCATCCTGCAAAAGAGCATGATTCCAGGAATCTGCACAAGATAGTTCCCCCTTATAAGGAGGGGGATGACATTAACAAGTGGTTTGCTGCACTTGAGAGGGCCTGTGTTGTACAGGATGTCCCTCAAAGGCAGTGGGCTACTATCCTATGGCTATCATTTAGTGGAAAAGGTAGGGATAGGCTCCTTACTGTGAAAGAAAATGATGCCAATAATTTCCAAGTTCTAAAGAATGCACTCCTGGATGGTTATGGCTTAACCACTGAACAGTACAGGATAAAGTTCAGAGAGACCAAAAAGGAGTCTTCACAAGACTGGGTTGATTTCATTGACCATTCAGTGAAGGCCTTGGAGGGGTGGTTACATGGCAGTAAGGTTACTGACTTTGAAAGCCTGTATAACTTGATCCTGAGAGAGCATATTCTTAATAATTGTGTGTCTGATTTGTTGCACCAGTACTTGGTAGACTCTGATCTGACCTCTCCCCAAGAATTGGGAAAGAAGGCAGACAAATGGGTCAGAACAAGAGTGAACAGAAAAGTTCATACAGGGGGTGACAAAGATGGCAACAAAAAGAAGGATGGTAAGTCTTCTGACAAGGGTGGGGACAAATCTAAAAATGAGTCTTCATCAGGCCCACAAAAACTCTCTGGTGGGGGTGGTGGGCCCAAATCCTCTTTTAATCAGAACAAGGAAAAGAAACCATGGTGCTTTTTATGTAAAATAAAAGGCCATTGGACAACAGATCCCAGTTGTCCAAAGAAAGGCACCAAGCCTCCTACCACTACAACCCCTACTGCTACACCTAGTGTCCCTACTAATAGCAGTGGTGGTGGGAGCAAACCTACTAATAGCCAATCCAAGGGAGTAGCTGGGCTCACTATTGGTAACTTAGTTGGGGTTGGCCTTGTTAGGGAGGCCACAGAGGCTGTGTTAGTCTCTGAGGGGGCTATTGATTTAGCCACCTTAGTTGCTTGTCCCCTTAATATGGATAAGTACAAGCAACTACCCCTAATAAATGGTGTTGAGGTTCAGGCCTACAGGGACACTGGTGCCAGTGTGACTATGGTCATAGAAAAACTGGTCCACCCTGAACAACACCTACTTGGTCACCAGTACCAAGTAACCGATGCTCACAACAACACACTTAGCCACCCCATGGCTGTTGTTAATCTCAACTGGGGAGGGGTTACTGGTCCAAAGAAAGTTGTGGTAGCTTCAGATTTACCTGTAGACTGTCTATTAGGGAATGATTTGGAGACATCAGCTTGGTCAGATGTGGAGTTGGAGGCCCATGCAGCAATGCTGGGCATCCCAGGGCATATTTTTGCTTTGACAAGGGCTCAGGCCAAAAAGCAAAAAGGACAGGGAAGCTTGGATCCTGGAACAATGGACCAAGTGCTCCCTAAAACTAGGGCTAGTAGAAGCAAACCATTTCCTACTATCCCTCCCTCTACAGTGGATTCAACTTCTGAGGAAGAAGAATTCCCTCCCTGTGCAGAACCTACACCAGAGGAGCTGGAAGCAGACACTGCTGAGCTTTTGGGTGAAGGGGGGCCTGCCAGAGAGGAGCTGAGTGTGGCACAGCAAACCTGTCCCACATTAGAGGGTCTCAGACAGCAAGCTGTCAAACAGGCTAATGGGGATGTCAGTGACTCTCACAGAGTTTACTGGGAGGACAACCTCTTGTACACTGAGCATAGGGATCCTAAACCTGGAGCTGCCAGGAGATTAGTGATTCCTCAGGAGTACAGAAAGTTCCTCCTAACACTGGCACATGACATTCCCTTAGCTGGGCACCTAGGACAAATGAAAACTTGGGACAGGCTTGCTCCCCTGTTTCATTGGCCTAGGATGTCTGAGGACACAAAGGAATTTTGTAAGTCCTGTGAAACTTGTCAAGCCAGTGGCAAGACAGGTGGCACCCCAAAGGCACCCCTTATTCCACTGCCTGTGGTTGGGGTTCCCTTTGAAAGGGTAGGGGTTGACATAGTTGGCCCCCTTGAACCTCCTACTGCTTCAGGCAATAGATTTATCTTGGTGGTAGTGGACCATGCACCAAGATATCCTGAAGCTATTCCTTTAAGGACCACTACAGCACCTGCAGTGGCAAAGGCCCTCCTGGGAATATTTTCCAGGGTGGGCTTCCCAAAGGAAGTAGTATCAGACAGGGGAAGCAATTTCATGTCTGCATACTTAAAGGCCATGTGGAAGGAGTGTGGTGTAACGTACAAGTTCACAACACCCTATCATCCACAAACAAATGGACTGGTGGAGAGATTTAATAAAACTCTCAAAGGCATGATTATGGGTCTCCCTGAAAAACTCCGCAGGAGATGGGATATCCTTCTACCATGCCTCCTTTTTGCCTACAGGGAGGTACCCCAGAAAGGAGTGGGCTTCAGCCCCTTTGAACTTCTTTTTGGACACCCTGTTAGGGGTCCACTCACACTTGTAAAGGAGGGTTGGGAACAACCTTTAAAAGCTCCTAAGCAGGATATTGTGGATTATGTACTTGGCCTCAGATCAAGGATGGCTGAGTACATGAAAAAGGCCAGTAAAAACCTTCAGGCCAGCCAAGAGCTCAGGAAGCAATGGCATGATCAGAAGGCTGTTTTGGTTCAGTACCAACCAGGGCAGAAAGTGTGGGTCTTGGAGCCTGTGGCCCCAAGAGCACTCCAAGATAAATGGAGTGGTCCCCACACAATTGTTGAAAAGAAGGGAGAAGTCACCTATTTAGTTGACTTAGGCACTGCCAGGAGTCCCCTTAGGGTGCTCCATGTCAACCGCCTGAAACCCTACTATGACAGGGCTGATCTCACCCTGCTCATGGCAACTGATGAGGGACAGGAAGAAGACAGTGATCCTCTACCTGATCTCTTCTCTTCCACAGAACAAGATGCTCTTGTGGAAGGTGTAGTTTTGGCTGATTGTCTTACTGCTGAGCAGAAAGATAATTGCATAAATCTCCTAGATCAATTCTCTGAACTCTTCTCTACAGTGCCAGGTACCACTTCTTGGTGTGAGCACACTATAGATACTGGAGACAGTTTACCTGTCAAAAGTAAGATCTATAGGCAGCCTGACCATGTCAGGGACTGCATAAAGCAAGAGGTCCAGAAAATGTTAGAACTAGGAGTGGTTGAGCACTCTGACAGTCCATGGGCTTCTCCTGTGGTACTGGTACCAAAACCCCATTCCAAAGATGGAAAGAAGGAAATGCGGTTTTGTGTAGACTATAGAGGTCTCAACTTGGTAACCAAAACTGATGCTCACCCTATACCCAGGGCAGATGAGCTCATAGATACACTGGCATCTGCCAAGTATCTAAGCACTTTTGATTTGACTGCAGGGTATTGGCAGATCAAATTATCATAAGATGCTAAACCTAAGACTGCATTTTCTACCATTGGAGGACATTACCAGTTTACTGTAATGCCTTTTGGTTTGAAAAATGCACCTGCCACTTTTCAGAGGTTGGTGAACACAGTCCTGCAAGGGCTGGAAGCTTTCAGTGCAGCATATTTGGACGATATAGCTGTCTTTAGCTCCAGCTGGGATGATCACCTGGTCCACCTATGGAAAGTTTTGGAGGCCCTGCAAAAGGCAGGCCTCACTATCAAGGCTTCAAAGTGCCAGATAGGGCAGGGTAAGGTGGTTTATCTGGGACACCTTGTTGGTGGGGAACAGATTGCACCACTTCAGGGGAAAATCCAAACAATTATTGATTGGGTTCCCCCTACCACTCAGACGAGAGCCTTCCTAGGCCTCACTGGGTATTACAGGAGGTTCATTAAGAACTATGGCTCCATTGCAGCCCCTCTTAATGACCTCACATCCAAGAAAATGCCTAAAAAGGTATTATGGACAGCAAACTGTCAGAAAGCTTTTGAGGAGCTGAAGCAGGCCATGTGCTCTGCACCTGTCCTGAAAAGCCCTTGTTACTCTAAAAAATTCTATGTCCAAACTTATGCATCTGAATTAGGAGTAGGGGCAGTCCTATCACAACTTAATTCTGAGGGCCAGGATCAACCTGTTGCTTTTATTAGTAGGAGGTTGACCCCTAGAGAAAAGCGTTGGTCTGCCATTGAGAGGGAGGCCTTTGCTGTGGTCTGGGCACTGAAGAAGTTGAGGCCATACCTGTTTGGCACTCACTTCATTGTTCAGACAGACCACAAACCTCTACTTTGGCTAAAACAAATGAAAGGTGAAAATCCTAAATTGTTGAGGTGGTCCATATCCCTACAGGTAATGGACTATACAGTGGAACATAGACCTGGGAGTAGCCACTCCAATGCAGATGGACTCTCCAAATATTTCCACTTAGACAATGAAGACTCATCAGGTCATGGCTAGTCTTATTGTCCTTCGTTTGGGGGGGGGGGGTGGTTGTGTAGGAAAGTACCATCTTGCCTGGCATGTTACCCCCATTTTTCACTGTATATATGTTGTTTTAGTTGTATGTGTCACTGGGACCCTGGTAACCCAGGGCCCCAGTCCTCATAAGTGTGCCTGAATGTGTTACCTGTGTAGTGACTAACTGTCTCACTGAGGCTCTGCTAATCAGAACCTCAGTAGTTATGCTCTCTCATTTCTTTCCAAATTGTCACTAACAGGCTAGTGACCATTTTTACCAATTTACATTGGCTTACTGGAACACCCTTATAATTCCCTAGTATATGGTACTAAGGTACCCAGGGTATTGGGGTTCCAGGAGATCCCTATGAGCTGCAGCATTTCTTTTGCCACCCATAGGGAGCTCTGACAATTCTTACACAGGCCTGCCACTGCAGCCTGAGTGAAATAACGTGCACGTTATTTCACAGCCATTTTACACTGCACTTAAGTAACTTATAAGTCACCTATATGTCTAACCTTTACCTGGTAAAGGTTAGGTGCAAAGTTACTTAGTGTGAGGGCACCCTGGCACTAGCCAAGGTGCCCCCACATTGTTCAGAGCCAATTCCCTGAACTTTGTGAGTGCGGGGACACCATTACACGCGTGCACTACATATAGGTCACTACCTATATGTAGCTTCACAATGGTAACTCCGAATATGGCCATGTAACATGTCTAAGATCATGGAATTGCCCCCTCTATGCCATCCTGGCATTGTTGGTACAATTCCATGATCCCAGTGGTCTGTAGCACAGACCCTGGTACTGCCAAACTGCCCTTCCTGGGGTTTCACTGCAGCTGCTGCTGCTGCCAACCCCTCAGACAGGCATCTGCCCTCCTGGGGTCCAGCCAGGCCTGGCCCAGGATGGCAGAACAAAGAACTTCCTCTGAGAGAGGGTGTGACACCCTCTCCCTTTGGAAAATGGTGTGAAGGCAGGGGAGGAGTAGCCTCCCCCAGCCTCTGGAAATGCTTTGTTGGGCACAGATGTGCCCAATTCTGCATAAGCCAGTCTACACCGGTTCAGGGACCCCTTAGCCCCTGCTCTGGCGCGAAACTGGACAAAGGAAAGGGGAGTGACACCTCCCCTGGGAGGTGTCCAGAGCTCCTCCAGTGTGCTCCAGACCTCTGCCATCTTGGAAACAGAGGTGCTGCTGGCACACTGGACTGCTCTGAGTGGCCAGTGCCACCAGGTGACGTCAGAGACTCCTTCTGATAGGCTCCTTCAGGTGTTAGTAGCCTATCCTCTCTCCTAGGTAGCCAAACTCTCTTTTCTGGCTATTTAGGGTCTCTGTCTCTGGGGAAACTTCAGATAACGAATGCATGAGCTCAGCCGAGTTCCTCTGCATCTCTTTCTTCACCTTCTGATAAGGAATCGACTGCTGACCGCGCTGGAAGCCTGCAAATCTGCAACATAGTAGCAAAGACGACTACTGCAACTCTGTAACGCTGATCCTGCCGCCTTCTCAACTGTTTTCCTGCTTGTGCATGCTGTGGGGGTAGTCTGCCTCCTCTCTGCACCAGAAGCTCCGAAGAAATCTCCCGTGGGTCGACGGAATCTTCCCCCTGCAACCGCAGGCACCAAAAAGCTGCATTACCGGTCCTTTGGGTCTCCTCTCAGCACGACGAGCGAGGTCCCTCGAATCCAGCGGCTCTGTCCAAGTGACCCCCACAGTCCAGTGACTCTTCAGTCCAAGTTTGGTGGAGGTAAGTCCTTGCCTCACGTCGCTGGGCTGCATTGCTGGGAACCGCGACTTTGCAGCTACTCCGGCCCCTGTTCACTTCCGGCGGAAATCCTTTGTGCACATCCAAGCCTGGGTCCACGGCACTCTAACCTGCATTGCACGACTTTCTAAGTTGGTCTCCGGCGACGTGGGACTCCTTTGTGCAACTTCGGCGAGCACCGTTTCACGCATCCTCGTAGTGCCTGTTTCTGGCACTTCTCCGGGTGCTACTGGCTTCAGAGAGGGCTCCTTGTCTTGCGCGACGTCCCCTCTCTCTGCTGGTCCAATTTGCGACCTCCTGGTCCCTCCTGGGCCTCAGCAGCGTCCAAAAACGCTAAACGCACGATTTGCAGCTAGCAAGGCTTGTTGGCGTTCTTTCGGCGGGAAAACACTTCTGCACAACTCTCCACGGCGAGAGGAATCCGTCCACCAAAGGGGAAGTCTCTAGCCCTTTTCGTTCCTGCAGAAACCTCAGCTTCTTCTGTCCAGTAGAAGCTTCTTTGCACCCGCAGCTGGCATTTCCTGGGCATCTGCCCATCTCCGACTTGCTTGTGACTTTTGGACTTGGTCCCCTTGTTCCACAGGTACCCTAGATTGGAAATCCACAGTTGTTGCATTGCTGGTTTGTGTCTTTCCTGCATTATTCCTCTAACACGACTTCTTTGTCCTTAGGGGAACTTTAGTGCACTTTGCACTCACTTTTCAGGGTCTTGGGGAGGGTTATTTTTCTAACTCTCACTATTTTCTAATAGTCCCAGCGACCCTCTACAAGGTCACATAGGTTTGGGGTCCATTCGTGGTTCGCATTCCACTTTTGGAGTATATGGTTTGTGTTGCCCCTATCCCTATGTTTCCCCATTGCATCCTATTGTAACTATACATTGTTTGCACTGTTTTCTAAGACTATACTGCATATTTTTGCTATTGTGTATATATATCTTGTGTATATTTCCTATCCTCTCACTGAGGGTACACTCTAAGATACTTTGGCATATTGTCATAAAAATAAAGTACCTTTATTTTTAGTATAACTGTGTATTGTGTTTTCTTATGATATTGTGCATATGACACTAAGTGGTACTGTAGTAGCTTCACATGTCTCCTAGTTCAGCCTAAGCTGCTCTGCTAAGCTACCATTATCTATCAGCCTAAGCTGCTAGACACCCTATACACTAATAAGGGATAACTGGGCCTGGTGCAAGGTGCAAGTACCCTTTGGTACTCACTACAAGCCAGTCCAGCCTCCTACACTAACACAGCCTCTGTGGTCTCCCTAATCAGACCAACCCCAACTAAGTTACCAAAAGTGAGCCCAGCTACTCCCTTGGATTGGCTATTAGTAGGTTTGCTCCCACCACCACTGCTATTAGTAGGGACACTAGGTGTAGCAGTAGGGGTTGTAGTGGTAGGAGGCTTGGTGCTTTTCTTTGGACAACTGGGATCTGTTGTCCAATGGCCTTTTATTTTATATAAATAGCACCATGGTTTCTTTTCTTTGTTTTGATTAGAAGAGGATTTGGGCCCACCACCCCCACCAGAGTGTTTTTGTGGGCCTGATGAGACTCATTTTTAGATTTGTCCCCACCCTTGTCAGAAGACTTACCATCCTTCTTCTTGTTGCCATCTTTGTCACCCCCTGTATGAACTTTTCTGTTCGCCCTTGTTCTGACCCATTTGTCTGCCTTCTTTCCCAATTCTTGGGGAGAGGTCAGATCAGAGTCCACCAAGTACTGGTGCAACAAATCAGACACACAATTATTAAGAATATGCTCTCTCAGGATCAAGTTATACAGGCTGTCATAATCAGAAACTTTACTGCCATGTAACCACCCCTCCAAGGCCTTCACTGAATGGTCAATGAAATCAACCCAGTCTTGTGAAGACTCCTTTTTGATCTCTCTGAACTTTATCCTGTATTGTTCAGTGGTTAAGCCATAACCATCCAGGAGTGCATTCTTAAGAACTGTAAAATTATTGGCATCACTTTCTTTCACAGTAAGGAGCCTATCCCTACCCGTTGCACTAAATGATAGCCATAGGATAGCAGCCCCCTGCCTTTGAGGGACATCCTGTACAACACAGGCCCTCTCAAGTGCAGCAAACCACTTGTTAATGTCATCCCCCTCCTTATAAGGGGGAACTATCTTGTGCAGATTCCTAGAATCATGCTCTTTTGCAGGATGACTATTGGAAATACTGCTGCTGCCACCATGGTTTTCAAAACCCAACTTCTGTTTTTCCTTCTCTACTTCTAAGGACTGTCTATCCAAATCCAGCTGTTGCTTCTTGAGCTTCAGTCTGGTTTGTTCCACTCTCAATCTATTGAGCTCCCTTTCTAACAATCTGTCATCAGGGTGGGTGGGAGGGACATTCCTTGACACAGAAGTGTGGTGAGAATGGACAGAAGGAGACCTGTCCCTTACAGAAGGCACCCTAACAGCTTGGTTAACAGAAAGATCACTTCTACTGTGGTGAGAAACAATACTTTTGTTATGATGTGAGGTAACACTATCTGTATGGTGTACCTCTTCATCATTACCAACTATGGTAGACTGTCTAGTAATGGGCAGGCTATGAAGTTTCTTTCCTGAATCTTTTCCTAGGGGAGTCCCTGGATCTGATTGGGAACCATTGGCTACTTTTTCAACAGATGGGGCCCTTGTGGCCTTATCTTGTTCTCTAAGCATGTTAAGCAATTATTCCAAGGAAGGATTCTTCCCTACACTCAAACCTCTTTCTAACAGAGACTCCTTGCTCCTTTCCAGCTAAGGTGGTCACATGCAAATTTGGACAGATCAACATTTTGGCCTGTGCCAGACATTTTTAGAAAGAGTTTAAGTGATAGAAAAAGAGAAAAACGTTTTCAGAACTTTTTTAGAAAGTTTAGAGGTACTTTTCAGCACTTTAGAAAAGAGGTGAGAAAAGAAATGAAAAACATGTTGGTTAGGTGTACATACACTGAACTTGTTTTGTATATTTTTCTCTTATGAAAAGTACAATGACAAGAGTGGTAAGTAGTCTCAAAGCACTTATCCCACCGCTGCACAACCAATGTAGGAGGCTGGACTGGCTTGTAGTGAGTACCTAGGGGTACTTGCACCTTGCACCAGGCCCAGTTATCGCTTATTAGTGTATAGGGTGTCTATCAGCATAGGCTGATAGATAATGGTAGCTTAGCAGAGCAGCTTAGGCTGAACTAGGAGACGAGTGAAGCTCCTACAGTACCACTAGTGTCATATGCACAATATCATAAGAAAACACAATACACAGATATACTAAAAATAAAGGTACTTTATTTTTATGACAATATGCCAAAAGTATCTCAGTGAGTATCCTCAGTATGAGGATAGCAAATATACACAAGATATATGTACACAATACCAAAATATGCAGTAATAGTATTAGAAAACAGTGCAAACAATGTATAGTTACAATAGGATGCAATGGGGACACATAGGGATAGGGGCAACACAAACCATATACTCCAAAAGTGGAATGCGAACCACGAATGGACCCCAAACCTATGTGACCTTGTAGAGGGTCGCTGGGACTATTAGAAAATAGTGAGAGTTAGAAAAATAGCCCACCCCAAGACCCTGAAAAGTGAGTGCAAAGTGCACTAAAGTTCCCCAAAGGACATAGAAGTCGTGATAGGGGAATTCTGCAGGAAAGACACAAACCAACAATGCAACAACGATGGATTTCCAGTCGAGGGTACCTGTGGAACAAGGGGACCAAGTCCAAAAGTCACAAGCAAGTCGGAGATGGGCAGATGCCCAGGAAATGCCAGCTGTGGGTACAAAGAAGCTGCTACTGGACAGTAGAATCTTAGGTTTCTGCAGGAACGACAAGGGCTAGAGACTTCCCCTTTGGAGGATTGATCCCTCACGCCGTTGAGAGTCGTGCAAAAGTGTTTTCCCGCCGAAAGACCGCCAACAAGCCTTGCTAGCTGCAAATCATGCGGTTGGTGTTTTTGGATGCTGCTGTGGCCCAGGAGAGACCAGGATGTCGCCAATTGCGTCAGGGGACAGAGGGGGCGTCGAGCAAGACAAGGAGCCCTCTCAGCAGCAGGCAGCACCCGCAGAAGTGCCAGAAACAGGCACTACAAGGATGCGTGAAACGGTGCTCACCCGAAGTCACACAAAGGAGTCCCACGTCGCCGGAGAACAACTTAGGAGGTCGTGCAATGCAGGTTAGAGTGCAGTGGACCCAGGCTTGGCTGTGCACAAAGGATTTCCACCGGAAGTGCACGGAGGCCGGAGTAGCTGCAAAAGTCACGGTTCCCAGCAATGCAGTCTGGCGTGGGGAGGCAAGGACTTACCTCCACCAAACTTGGACTGAAGAGTCACTAGACTGTGGGAGTCACTTGGACAGAGTTGCTGGATTCAAGGGACCTCGCTCGTCGTGCTGAGAGGAGACCCAGGGTACCGGTGATGCAGTTCTTTGGTGCCTGCGGTTGCAGGGGGACGATTCCGTCGACCCACGGGAGATTTCTTCAGAGCTTCTAGTTCAGAGAGGAGGCAGACTACCCCCACAGCATGCACCACCAGGAAAACAGTCGAGAAGGTGGCAGGATCAGCATTACAGAGTTGCAGTAGTCGTCTTCGCTACTATGTTGCAGTTTTGCAGGCTTCCAGCGCGGTCAGCAGTCGATTCCTTGGCAGAAGTTGAAGAGAGAGATGCAGAGGAACTCGGATGAGCTCTTGCATTCGTTATCTAAAGAATCCCCAAAGACAGAGATCCTAAATAGCCAGAAAAGAGGGTTTGGCTACTTAGGAGAGAAGATAGGCTAGCAACACCTGAAGGAGCCTATCAGAAGGAGTCTCTGACGTCACCTGCTGGCACTGGCCACTCAGAGCAGTCCAGTGTGCCAGCAGCACCTCTGTTTCCAAGATGGCAGAGGTCTGGAGCACACTGGAGGAGCTCTGGGCACCTCCAAGGGGAGGTACAGGTCAGGGGAGTGGTCACTCCCCTTTCCTTTGTCCAGTTTCGCGCCAGAGCAGGGCTAAGGGGTCCCTGAACCGGTGTAGACTGGCTTATGCAGAAATGGGCACCATGTGTGCCCATGAAAGCATTTCCAGAGGCTGGGGGAGGCTACTCCTCCCCTGCCTTCACACCATTTTCCAAAGGGAGAGGGTGTAACACCCTCTCTCAGAGGAAGTCCTTTGTTCTGCCATCCTGGGCCAGGCCTGGCTGGACCCCAGGAGGGGAGAAGCCTGTCTGAGGGGTTGGCAGCAGCTGCAGTGAAACCCCGGGAAAGGCAGTTTGGCAGTAGCAGGGTCTGTGCTACAGACCACTGGGATCATGGGATTGTGCCAACTATGCCAGGATGGCATAGAGGGGGCAATTCCATGATCATAGACATATTACATGGCCATATTCGGAGTTACCATTGTGAAGCTACATATAGGTAGTGACCTATATGTAGTGCACACGTGTAATGGTGTCCCCGCACTCACAAAGTCCGGGGAATTGGCCCTGAACAATGTGGGGGCACCTTGGCTAGTGCCAGGGTGCCCTCACACTAAGTAACTTTGCACCTAACCTTTACCAGGTAAAGGTTAGACATATAGGTGACTTATAAGTTACTTAAGTGCAGTGTAAAATGGCTGTGAAATAACGTGGACGTTATTTCACTCAGGCCTGTGTAAGAATTGTCAGAGCTCCCTATGGGTGGCAAAAGAAATGCTGCAGCCCATAGGGATCTCCTGGAACCCCAATACCCTGGGTACCCAGTACCATATACTAGGGAATTATAAGGGTGTTCCAGTAAGCCAATATAAATTGGTAAAATTGGTCACTAGCCTGTTAGTGACAATTTGAAAGAAATGAGAGTGCATAACCACTGAGGTTCTGATTAGCAGAGCCTCAGTGAGACAGTTAGTCATAACACAGGTAACACATTCAGGCACACTTATGAGCACTGGGGCCCTGACTAGCAGGGTCCCAGTGACACATACAACTAAAACAACATATATACAGTGAAAAATGGGGGTAACATGCCAGGCAAGATGGTACTTTCCTACAGTGGTGCAATCTGTTCCCCACCTACAAGGTGTCCCAGATAAACCACTTTCCCCTGCCCTATCTGGCACTTTGAAGCCTTGATAGTGAGGCATGCCTTTTGCAGGGCCTCCAAAACTTTCCACAGGTGGACCAGGTGATCATCCCAGGTGGAGCTAAAGACAGCTATATCATCTAGATATGCTGCACTAAAAGCCTCCAACCCTTGCAGGACTGTATTCACCAACCTCTGAAAAGTGGCAGGTGCATTTTTCAAACCAAAGGGCATTACTGTGAATTGGTAGTGCCCTCCAATAGTCGAAAATGCAGTTTTTGCTTTAGCATCCTCTGATAACTTCATCTGCCAATACCCTGCAGTCAAATGAAAGGTGCTTAGATACTTGGCAGATGCCAGTGTATCTATGAGCTCATCTGCCCTGGGTATAGGGTGAGCATCAGTTTTAGTTACCTGGTTGAGACCTCTGTAATCTACACAAAACCTAATTTCCCTTTTCCCATCTTTGGAATGAGGCTTTGGTACAAGCACCACAGGAGAGGCCCATGGACTTTCAGAGTGCTCAACCACTCCCAGGTCAAGCATTTTCTGAACCTCTTGTTTTATGCAGTCTCGGACATGGTCAGGCTGCCTATAGATCTTACTTTTGACAGGCATGCTGTCTCCACTATCTATAGTGTGCTCACACCAAGAAGTGGTGCCTGGCACAGTAGAAAAGAGTTCAGAAAACTGACCCAGAAGATTTATGCAGTTGTCTTTCTGTTCAGCAGTAAGACAGTCTGCCAAAACTACACCTTCCACTAGAGCATCTTGTTATGTGGAAGAGAAGAGATCAGGGAGAGGGTCACTCTCTTCTTCCTGTCCTTCATCTGTTGCCATGAGCAGGGTGAGATCAGCCCTGTCATAGTAGGGTTTCAGGCGATTGACATGGAGCACCCTATGGGGACTCCTGGCAGTGCCCAAGTCAACCAAGTAGGTGACATCTCCCTTCTTTTCAACAATAATGTGGGGTCCACTCCATTTGTCTTGGAGTGCTCTTGGGGCCACAGGCTCCAAGACCCACACCTTCTGTCCTGGTTGGTACGGAATCAGAACAGCCTTCTGGTAATGTCATTGCTTTTGGAGCTCTTGGCTGGCCTGAAGGTTTTTGCAGGCCTTTTTCATATACTCAGCCATTCTGGATCTTAGGCCAAGTACATAGTCCACTATGTCTTGCTTAGGAGCTTTTAAAGGTTGTTCCCAACCCTCCTTTACAAGTGTTAGAGGACCTCTTACAGGGTGTCCAAATACGAGTTCAAAGGGGCTGAAGCCCACTCCTTTCTGGGGTACCTCCCTGTAAGCAAAAAGGAGGCAAGGTAACAGGACATCCCATCTCCTCCTGAGTTTTTCAGGGAGTCCCATTATCATTCCCTTGAGAGTTTTATTAAACCTCTCAACCAGTCCATTTGTTTGTGGATGATAAGGTGTGGTGAATTTGTATGTTACACCACATTCCTTCCACATGGCCTTTAAGTATGCAGACATAAAGTTGCTACCCCTGTCTGATACCACCTCTTTTGGGAAACCCACCCTGGAAAAGATTCCCAGGAGGGCTTTTGCCACTGCAGGAGCTGTAGTGGTCCTTAGAGGAATTGCTTCAGGATATCTTGCGGCATGGTCCACTACCACCAAGATAAACCTATTGCCTGAAGCAGTAGGAGGGTCAAGGGGGCAAACTATGTCAACCCCTACCCTTTCAAAGGGAACCCCAACCACAGGCAGTGGAATAAGGGGAGCCTTTGGAGTGCCACCAGTCTTGCCACTGGCTTGACAGGTGACACAGGACTTACAAAAATCTTTTGTGTCCTCTGACATCCTAGGCCAATGAAACAGGGGGACAAGCCTTTCCCATGTTTTCATCTGACCCAAACGTCCAGCCAAGGGAATGTCGTGGGCTAGAGTTAGGAGGAACTCTCTGTATTGCAGGGAAATGACCAATCTCCTGGCTGCTCCAGGTTTTGGGTCCCTTGCCTCTGTATACAAGAGGTTGTCCTCCCAGTAAACTCTATGTGAGTCACTGACATCCCCATTTTGCTGTTTGACAGCTTGCTGTGCTAGACCCTCTAATGTGGGACAGGTCTGCTGTGCCACACTGGGCTCCTCCATGGCAGGCCCCCCTCCACCCAAAGGCTCAGCAGTGTCTGCTTCCAGCTCCTCTGGTGAAGGTTCTGCACAGGGGGGAAATTCTTCTTCCTCAGAAGTAGAATCATCTGTAGAGGGAGGGATAGTGGGTAGGGGTTTACCCTTACTAACCCTAGCTTTAGGGAGCACTTGGTCCATTGTTCCAGGATCCAAGTCACCCTGTCCTTTTTGCTTTTTTGCCTGAGCCCTGGTTAAAGCAAAAATATGCCCAGGAATGCCCAGCATTGCTGCATGAGCCTCCAACTCCACTTCTGCCCAAGCTGATGTCTCTAAATTGTTCCCTAGTAGACAGTCTACAGGTAAATCTGAGGCAACCACAACTTTCTTTGGACCAGTAACCCCCCCCCCTCCAGTTGAGATTCACAACAGCCATGGGGTGGCTAAGAATGTTGTTATGAGCATCAGTCACTTAGTACTGGTGACCAAGTAGGTGTTGTTCAGGGTGTACCAGTTTCTCTTTTACCATGGTAACACTGGCACCTGTGTCCCTGTAGGCCTGAACCTCAACACCATTTATTAGGGGAAGTTGCTTGTACTTATCCATATTAAGGGGACAAGCAACCAAGGTGGCCAAATCAATGGCACCTCCAGAGACTAACACAGCCTCTGTGGTCTCCCTAACAAGACCAAGCCCAACTAAATTACCAAAAGTGAGCCCAGCTACTCCTTTAGATTGGCTATTAGTAGGTTTGCTCCCACCACCACTGCTATTACTAGGGGCACTAGGTGTAGCAGTAGGGGTTGTGGTAGTGGGAGGCTTGGTGCTTTTCTTTGGAGAACTGGCATCAGTTGTCCCATGGCGTTTTACTTTACATAAATAGCACCATGGTTCTTTACTTGATTAGAAGAGGATTTGGGCCCACCACCCCCACCAGAGTGTTTTTGTGGGCCTGATGAAGACTAATTTTTAGATTTGTCCCCACCCTTGTCTGAAGACTTACCATCCTTCTTCTTGCCATCCTTGTCACCCCCTGTATGAACTTTTCTTTTCACTCTTGTTCTGACCCATTTGTCTGCCTTCTTTCCCAATTCTTGGGGAGAGGACAGATCTGAGTCCACTAGATATTGGTGTAACAAATCAGAGACACAGTTATTCAGAATATGCTCTCTCAGGATCAGATTATACAGGCTTTCATAGTCAGAAACTTTACTGCCATGTAACCACCCCTCCAAGGCCTTCACTGAATGGTCAACAAAGTCTACCCAGTCTTGTGAAGACTCTTTTCTGGTTTCTCTGAACTTAATCCTGTATTGTTCAGTGGTTAAGCCAAACCCATCCAAGAGTGCATTCTTTAAAACTGTAAAATTATTGGCATCACTTTCCTTCACAGTAAGGAGCCTATCCCTACCCTTTCCACTGAAAGATAGCCATAGGATAGCAGCCCACTGCCTTTGAGGGACCCCCTGTACAACACAGGCCCTCTCAAGTGCAGCAAACCACTTGTTAATGTCATCCCCCTCCTTGTAAGGGGGAACTATCTTATGCAGATTCCTAGAATCATGATCTTTCACAGGATTACTATCTGGAATACTGCTAATGCCACCATGGGGGCCTAACCCCAACCTCTGTCTTTCTTTTTCTAAGTCTAAAGATTCCCTGTCTAGAGCCAGCTGTTGCTGTTTAAGCTTCAGCCTGGACTCTTCCACTCTCAATCTATTGAGCTCCCTTTCTAACATTCTGTCATCAGGGTGGGTGGGTTGGGCATGCTTTGACACAGAAGAATGATGTGAATGAACAGAGGGGGACCTGTCCCTAACAGTTGGCACCCTAACAACCTGGCCTGCAGGAATGACATCCCTACTGTGATGAGAGCTCACATTAGTACCAGTTATGCTAGGTGGTCTGCTAAGGGGCATGTTGGGAAGGATACCATCTGACACTCTTCCTAGGGGTGCCCCAGAGTCAGAGTGTGAACCATCTCCTAACTTCTCAATGGATGTGCCAGCTAAGGGCTTATTCTCAATAAGCATGTTAGATAACAGTTCTCTAGAGGGATTCTTCCCTACCCCTAAACCTCTATCAATGCAGAGACTCCTCAAACCTTTCCAGTTAAGGTGGTCATAAGCTGAGCTGACCAGATCAAGAGAAGGGCCTACATCAGACATGATAGAAAAAGGTTTAGGGACAGAAAAAAGAAAGAAAAAGTTTCAGGACTTTTTAAGGAAAGAGAAAAGAAAAAAAAAATCAACTTTTTAGAAACTTTTTGAAAGTTTAGAGGTACTTTTCAGCACTTAGCAAGAGAGTAAGAGAAGAAAAGCAAAAAATGTTGGTTAGGTGTACATACACTGAACTTGTTTTATATATTTTTCTCTTATGAAAAGTACAATATGACAAAGTGGTAAGTAGTTACAAGTACTTATCCCACCGCTGCACAACCAATGTAGGAGGCTGGCCTGGCTTGTAGTGGGTACCAAGGGGTACTTACACTCTGTACCAGGCCCAGTTACCCCATATTAGTGTAGAAGAGGTGTTTCTAGCAGCTTAGGCTGATAGAAGGTAGCTATAGCAGAGCAGCTTAGGCTGAACTAGGAGACATGCAAAGCTCCTACTATACCACTGGTGTCACATGCACAATATCATAAGAAAACACAATACACAGATATACTAAAAATAAAGGTACTTTATTTTTATGACAATATGCCAAAAGTATCTCAGTGAGTACCCTCAGTATGAGGATGCCAAATATACACAAGATATATGTACACAATACAAAAACTATGCAGTAATAGAAAAAGGAAGTAATGCAAGCAATGTCAAGTTACAGTAGATTGCAATAGGAGCACATAGGTAGGGACAACACAACCCATATACTCCAAAAGTGGAATGCAAACCACAAATGGACCCCAAACCTATGTGAGCTTGTAGAGGGTCGCTGGGACTGTAAGAAAACAGTGAGGGCTAGAAAAATAGCCCGCCCCAAGACCCTGAAAACTAGGTGTAAAGTGCACCTATATTCCCCAGAGAGCACAGAAGTCGTGATAGGGGAATTCTGCAAGGAAGACCAACACCAGCAATGCAACCAAAGTGGATTTCCGGACGAGAGTACCTGTGGAACAAGGGGACCAGGTCCATGAGTCGCGACAAAGTCGAGATTGGGCAGATGCCCAGGAAATGCCAGCTGAGGGTGCAAAGGAGCTGCCACCGGATTGTAGAAGCTGTGGATTCTGCAAAAACGAAGAGGACTAGGAACTTCCCCTTTGGAGGATGGATGTCCCACGTCGTGAAGAAGCTTGCAGATGTGTTCCCACGCAGAAAGACTGCAAACAAGCCTTGCTAGCTGCAAGGGTTGTGGTTAGGGATTTTGGATGCTGCTGTAGCCCAGGAGGGACTAGGATGTCGCCATTTGGATGAGGAGACAGAGGGGGCGCCCAGCAAGTCAGGGAGCCCTCACAGGAGCAGGCAGCACCTGCAGAAGTGCCAGAACAGGCACTACAAAGAGGAGTGAACCAGAGCTCACACGAAGACTCAAAAGGGAGTCCCACGATGCCGGAGGACAACTCAGGAGGTTGTGCACTGCAGGTTAGAGTGTCGGGGACCCAGGCTTGGCTGTGCACAAAGGAAATCCTGGAAGAGTGCACAGGAGCCGGAGCCGCTGCAAATCACGCGGTACCCAGCAATGCAGTCTAGCGTGGGGAGTCAAGGACTTACCTCCACCAAACCTGGACTGAAGAGTCACTGGACTGTGGGAGTCACTTGGACAGAGTTGGTGAGTTCCAGGGACCACGCTCGTTGTGCTGAGAGGGGACCCAGAGGACCAGTGCTGCAGTCTTTTGTTGCCTTTGGTTGCAGGGGGAGGATTCCGTCATCCCATGGGAGATTTCTTCAGAGCTCCTGGTGCAGAGAGGAGGCAGGCTACCCCCACAGCATGCACCACCAGGAAAACAGTCGAGAAGGCGGCAGGATCAGCGATACAAGGTTGCAGTAGTCGTCTTTGCTACTTTGTTGCGGTTTTGCAGGCTTCCTGGGCAGTCAGCGGTCGATCCTTTGGCAGAAGGTGAAGAGAGAGATGCAGAGGAACTCTGATGAGCACTTGCATTCGTTATCTAAAAAATTCCCCAATGCAGAGACCCTAAATAGCCAGAAAAGGAGGTTTGGCTACCTAGGAAGGAGGATAGGCTAGCAACACAGGTAAGAGCCCATCAGGAGGAGTCTCTGACGTCACCTGCTGGCACTGGCCACTCAGAGCAGTCCAGTGTGCCAGCAGCACCTCTGTTTCCAAGATGGCAGAGGTCTGGAGCACACTGGAGGAGCTCTGGGGACCTCCCCTGGGAGGTGCAGGTCAGGGGAGTGGTCACTCCCCTTTCCTTTGTCCAGTTTCGTGCCAGAGTAGGGCTGGGGGATCCCTGAACCGGTGTAGACTGGCTTATGCAGAGATGGGCACCATCTGTGCCCATCAAAGCATTTCCAGAGGCTGGGGGAGGCTACTCCTCCCCAGCACTGACACCTTTTTCCAAAGGAAGAGGGTGTAACACCCTCTCTCTGAGGATGTCCTTTGTTCTGCCTTCCTGGGCCAAGCCTGGCTGGACCAGAGGAGAGCAGAAACCTGTCTGAGAGGTTGGCGGCAGCAGCAGCTGCAGTGAAACACCGGGAAAGGTAGTTTGGCAGTACCCAGGTCTGTGCTAGAGACTCGGGGGATCATGGAATTGTCTCCCCAATGCCAGAATGGTATTGGGGTGACAATTCCATTATCTTAGACATGTTACATGGCCATGTTCGGAGTTACCATTGTGACGCTATACATAGGTAGTGATCTATGTATAGCGCACGCGTGTAATGGTGTCCCCGCACTCACAAAGTCCGGGGAATTTGCCGTGAACGATGTGGGGGCACCTTGGCTAGTGCCAGGGTGCCCACACACTGAGTAACTTAGCACCCAACCTTTACCAGGTAAAGGTTAGACATATAGGTGACTTATAAGTTACTTAAGTGCAGTGGTAAATGGCTGTGAAATAACGTGGACGTTATTTCACTCAGGCTGCACTGGCAGGCCTGTGTAAGAATTGTCAGAGGTCCCTATGGGTGGCAAAAGAAATGCTGCAGCCCATAGGGATCTCCTGGAACCCCAATACCCTGGGTACCTCAGTACTATATACTAGGGAATTATAAGGGTGTTCCAGTATGCCAATGTGAATTGGTGAAATTGGTCACTAGCCTGTTAGTGACAATTTGGAAAACAGAGAGAGCATAACCACGGAGGTTCTGGTTAGCAGAGCCACAGTGAGACAGTTAGTCATCACACAGGGAACACATACAGGGCACACTTATGAGCACTGGGGCCCTGGCTGGCAGGGTCCCAGTGACACATACACTAAAACAAGATATATACAGTGAAATATGGGGGTAACATACAGAGGGTAACATCATGCCTCAGTTCAGGGGTGGAGGATGCAGTGTTCGAACAGATCAGAGTTGTAATGCGGTTGATGTTCAGTCAATCAAGAAAATGCTTCTATGTCATGCTTGCAGTAATCTTGGACAATGGAGACAATAGTGTCCGTACAGTAATGCAAATAACTTGGTGCAAAATGGTGTTGTTGCACAAACTGTGGACTGTAGTCAAGTTCAAATTCAGACAGTCCAAAGTCCCCAAGTTCAAAATGTGGCCATTCCTACTGGATTGCAGCAATTGCAAGTCCAACAACAGATGCTGGTCCCACAACAAATCCAAGTCCCTCAGCAAATGCAGGTACTGGTTGCATTCTTGGAGGTGGATCAGTGTGATCCCTGTGTAAATGCAAATATTGTGGGACATGATGTTTCACTCTTGGTTGACACTGGATCAACATGTTCCACTGTCAGAACTGCAGAAGTTCCAAATGTGCCTTTGTCAGGAAGAAAAGTACAGGTGGTAGGAGTAGCAAAATCAGCATCTAACAAACCTGATTACAGAGCATATTTCAGTTAGAATAGGGTCTTTTGAGGACTTACATCAATTTGTGGTTTGCGATTCGAGTCCTATAAGTTTGTTAGGACGTGACCTATTGTGCAACTAAATTGTTTCACTAGTTGTAGTCACAATGGAATAGCAATCCAGACAAACAGTGATTATGAGATGCCCAGCAAAAATGATGAGATGTATCCTCTCATTTCATTATTTCCAGTGATGACAGTTAATGATTTGCTCAAAGAGTTACAGGGAACAGTGATGGTGAAGGTTTGGGATTTTTCAGGAAAAGATATTGGACTCATCAGAGGTGTTGAGCCAGTTAAAATAACAATAAAGCCAAATGGAGTGTTTCCCAAGATCCCCCATTATAACATGGCCCTGGAAGTGATTGCAGGAATTGCTCCTGTAATCAAAAATGTTGTTGCGCAGGGAGTTTTAAAGGAAGTCATGGGAAGCCCATGTAATTCTCCTATTATAGGACAGTGGAAGCCCAATGGAAAATACCGCGTAGTCCCAGAGTTGAGAAAAGTAAACAAAATTGTTGTTCCATGTTGTCCTGTGTTACCGAATCCTTCTGTGTTTTTGTTTCAAATTCCTTGTGAAGCGGGATGGTTCTCTGTCATTGACTTGTGTAAGGCATTCTTTTCCGTTCCACACCACAAGGAAAGTCAGTTCTTATTTTCATTTAAATTTGGAAGCTGTGTATATTCCTGGTGTCGTACTTCTCAAGGGTATACTGACTCCCCATCCATGTTCAATCAGATTTTGAAAAATAATTGAGTCCCTGAACATGCTGTTTCATTCAACCTTAGTTCAGGACATTGATGATTTGATGGTTGCATCAAATGCAAGAAGCCTGCAGGAGAGATACCATTGCTTTACTGAACCATTTGGGTGAAAATGGGCATAAAGTCTCCCCCGCACAATTACAGTGTTCTCAGAAAGAACTGAAATATTTGCGTCATCACTTTGAGAAGGGAGTAAGGAAGGCATCCTAAGAGAGAGTTGCAACAATCATGCAAATGAATCCACCCATGACACAGAGATGTAAAAATATTCCTGGGAGTGGGTGGCTACCGATGCCAATGGATCCAGAATTTCTCAATGATTTTCAAGCCCTTACAAAACTGACCCACAAAGAGGTGCCAGATCCGGTAACATTTGATGACACTTGCATGGAAGCCTTCTGTGAGCTGAGAGAAAGCTTGTACCGAGCTCCAGCTCTGGGAATGCCAGATTACAATAAATGAACGTGTTGGTTGTGCGCTTTGTGTTTTGACTCAGTTACATGGAGGGGTCAACAGACTAGTGGTGTATTTTTCTGCTACACTGGATCATGGAGCTGCTGCTTTGCCCGGCTATTTTGCAGTCACAGCAGTGAGTGTCAGCATCGGACAGTGCAAAGGCATTGTCATGGGTCAGCCCCTGAATGTCTATGCCGCCCACTATGTTGAGGTCTTTTTGACCCAAATCAAAACCCAACATCTGACCAATGCATGTTTAACCCGTTAAGAGCAGGCAATTTTGGGCTCACCAAATGTGAATATTATAGATGTACCGCTCTGAACCCAGCAACACTGTTACCTATGAGCGTCGATAATGTTAATGATGAAAATTAAGTGGAACATGAGTGTCTCGATTTGACTGAACTATGCACCAAACCTAGACCCGACACTCAAAGTACCCCATTAGATGAAAATGACTATGTCATGTTTGTTGATGGCTCCTGTTTGAGAGATAGCGAAAGAACTCTGCGAGCTGGTTATGCAGTCTGCACAGTCTCAGGAATGATAAAAGTTTCATGGCTTCAAGGAGCCGTTTCAGCCTAAGTAGCCAAATTGGTGACTCTTCCTAGAGCATGCTGTGCCTCTGAACAGCTCTAAGTAACCATTTTCACTGATAGTCAATATGGTCTTGGTGAGGTTCACAACTTCAGACAGTTGTGGTCCCAGAAAGGTTTTTTGACCTCTTCAGAATCACCAATCCTAAATGATGAAAGAATCTATCAGTTATTGAAAGCATTACAATTAGCAGTAAAAATTACAGTTGTGAAATGTGAAGCACATCAAAAGTCAAATGATTATGGGGGTCATTCTGACCCTGGCGGGCGGTGTTAAAGCGGCGGCCAACCCGCCAACAGGCAGGCGGTCAAAAAAAAGGAATTCTGACCCTGGCGGGAACCGCCAACACAGCCCGCTACTTTAACACTCCGACCGCCACGGCGGGACAGACAAACAGCGCGGCGGTCACCGCCAACAGGCAGGCGGCAGACAATGTACCGCCCAACCTATCACAACTCACCAATCCGCCACCTATTCCGGGGCGGGAGCCCCGCCGATAAAAACACGGCGGAAACAGACTACGAATGGGAAAACGCTCACCTATACACACTCCACGAGGAAGGAGGACAGAATGGAACCTGAATTAAACATCCTACCAGCTATTGTCTACCTGCTCATCTACCAGGAGTACGAACGCCGGCGCAGACGACAACGTGAGTACTGCACCTACGACACAGGGGAGGGGGGAGGAGGAAAGCTTACGGGCACACACATGCGCCATACATCCACCCCCCCCCCACCACAAATACCTACACCCCAATGCCGAGCAACAAGTCAGAGTGACACCACCCAAACCCACCGGAATAATGCAAAGACACAATTAAAATGATCTATAAAATATATGTATAAATAGCTCCATTAAAGGTATGGGAAATATGCTATATAAAAGATACAAAAATAAGGAATGAACATAGTCACCAATATATACATAGGCAATAAGTCCTGCACATTCCGTCAAAGTTCCATAGTCCGTGGGCCAATGTGCACAAACACATGGGCAAAGCCCACACAGGAGACCAGATACCATTGGAGAGAACACTGCTGGGGCATCAGATGATAAAACTACAGGCACCTCAGGGGGAAGGGAAGGGGGGGGCACCTCAGCCACATGAGTCCTTGACGCCAGATCCACGAGGGGCCTCCATGCCCACTGTCCCATCCTGGGGAGTGCAAAGCCACAGTCTCACAAGTCTCTACAGTGGGTGGGTTGCCCACTGTACCATCCTGGGGAGTGCAAAGCCACAGTCTCTCAAGTCCCTACAGTGGGTGGCTTGCCCACTGTCCCATCCTGGGGAGTGCAAAGCCACAGTCTCTCAAGTCCCTACAGTGGGTGGCTTGCCCACTGTCCCATCCTGGGGAGTGCAAAGCCACAGTCTCACAAGTCTCTACAGTGGGTGGCTTGCCCACTGTTCCATCCTGGGGAGTGCAAAGCCACAGTCTCTCAAGTCTCTACAGTGGGTGGGTTGCCCACTGTTCCATCCTGGGAAGTGCCAAGCCACAGTCCATCAGATGGATTACCGACTCCACTGTTAATGGAGGAGGCATGGTGCCCAGAGCGCTTCCTGAAGCCCTGCTCGACACAGAACAGGCACTGTCAATGGGCCAGCGGTGCTTGAGATGAAGGCCCCAGCGGAGCGGTGCTTGAGATGAAGGGCCCAGCGGAGCGGTGCAGAGACGGCGGGCCCAGCGGAGCGGTGCTTGACAGGAAGGGCCCCTCGGAGCGGTGGTTGACAGGAAGGGCCCAGCGGAGCGGTGGTTGACAGGAAGGGCCCAGCGGAGCGGTGCTTGAGATGAAGGGCCCAGCGGAGCGGTGCTTGAGACGGCGGGGCCCAGCGGAGCGGTGCTTGAGATGAAGGCCCCAGCGGAGCGGTGCAGAGACGGCGGGGCCCAGCGGAGCGGTGCTTGACAGGAAGGGCCCATCGGAGCGGTGCTTGAGATGAAGGCCCCAGCGGAGCGGTGCAGAGACGGCGGGGCCCAGCGGAGCGGTGCTTGACAGGAAGGGCCCATCGGAGCGGTGCTTGAGATGAAGGCCCCAGCGGAGCGGTGCAGAGACGGCGGGGCCCAGCGGAGCGGTGCTTGACAGGAAGGGCCCATCGGAGTGGTGCTTGAGATGAAGGCCCCAGCGGAGCGGTGCAGAGACGGCGGGGCCCAGCGGAGCGGTGCTGAAGATGAAGGGCCCAGCGGGGCGGTGCTTGAGACGGCGGGGCCCAGCGGAGCGTTGCTTGACAGGAAGGGCCCATCGGAGCGGTGCTTGACAGGAAGGCCCCAGCGGAGCGGTGCAGAGACAGCGGGGTCCAGCGGAGCGGTGCTTGACAGGAAGGGCCCATCAGAGCGGTGCTTGAGATGAAGGCCCCAGCGGAGCGGTGCAAAGATGGCGGGGCCCAGCGGAGCGGTGCTTGAGATGAAGGGCCCAGCGCAGCGGTGCTTGAGACGGCGGGGCCCAGCGGAGCGGTGCTTGAGATGAAGGGCCCAGCGGAGCGGTGCAGAGACGGCGGGGCCCAGCGGAGTGGTGCTTGAGATGAAGGGTCCAGCGGAGCGGTGCAGAGACGGCGGGGCCCAGCGGAGCGGTGCTTGACAGGAAGGGCCCATCGGAGCGGTGCTTGAGATGAAGGCCCCAGCGGAGCGGTGCAGAGACGGCGGGGCCCAGCGGAGCGGTGCTTGAGATGAAGGGCCCAGCGGAGCGGTGCTTGAGATGAAGGCCCCAGCGGAGCGGTGCAGAGACGGCGGGGCCCAGCGGAGCGGTGCTTGACAGGAAGGGCCCATCGGAGCGGTGCTTGAGATGAAGGCCCCAGCGGAGCGGTGCAGAGACGGCGGGGCCAGCGGAGCGGTGATTGACAGGAAGGGCCCATCGGAGCGGTGCAGAGACGGCGGGGCCCAGCGGAGCGGTGCTTGAGACGGCGGGGCCCAGCGGAGCGGTGCTTGACAGGAAGGGCCCATCGGAGCGGCGCTTGACAGGAAGGGCCCATCGGAGCGGCGCTTGACAGGAAGGCCCCAGCGGAGCGGTGCAGAGACGGCGGGGCCCAGCGGAGCGGTGCTTGACAGGAAGGGCCCATCGGAGCGGTGCTTGAGATGAAGGCCCCAGCGGAGCGGTGCAAAGACGGCGGGGCCCAGCGGAGCGGTGCTTGAGATGAAGGGCCCAGCGGAGCGGTGCTTGACAGGAAGGGCCCAGCGGAGCGGTGCTTGACAGGAAGGGCCCAGCGGAGCGGTGTTTGAGATGAAGGGCCCAGCGGAGCGGTGCAGAGACGGCGGGCCCAGTGGAGCGGTGCTTGACAGGAAGGGCCCATCGGAGCGGTGCTTGAGATGAAGGCCCCAGCGGAGCGGTGCAGAGACGGCGGGGCCCAGCGGAGCGGTGCTTGAGATGAAGGGCCCAGCGGAGCGGTGCTTGAGATGAAGGGCCCAGCGGAGCGGTGCTTGAGATGAAGGGCCCAGCGGAGCGGTGCAGAGACGGCGGGGCCCAGCGGAGCAGTGCTTGACAGGAAGGGCCCATCGGAGCGGTGCTTGAGATGAAGGCCCCAGCGGAGTGGTGCAGAGACGGCGGGGCCCAGCGGAGCGGTGCTTGACAGGAAGGGCCCATCGGAGCGGTGCTTGAGATGAAGGCCCCAGCGGAGCGGTGCAGAGACGGCGGGGCCCAGCGGAGCGGTGCTTGACAGGAAGGGCCCATCGGAGTGGTGCTTGAGACGGCGGGGCCCAGCAGAGCGGTGCTTGACAGGAAGGGCCCATCGGAGCGGTGCTTGAGATGAAGGCCCCAGCGGAGCGGTGCAGAGACGGCGGGGCCCAGCGGAGCGGTGCTTGACAGGAAGGGCCCATCGGAGCGGTGCTTGAGATGAAGGCCCCAGCGGAGCGGTGCAGAGACGGCAGGGCCCAGCGGAGTGGTGCTTGAGACGGCGGGGCACAGCGGAGCGGTGCGGTGCTTGAGACGGCGGGGCCCAGCGGAGCGGTGCTTGACAGGAAGGGCCCATCGGAGCGGTGCTTGAGATGAAGGGCCCAGCGGGGCGGTGCTTGAGACGGCGGGGCCCAGCGGAGCGTTGCTTGACAGGAAGGGCCCATCGGAGCGGTGCTTGAGATGAAGGCCCCAGCGGAGCGGTGCAAAGACGGCGGGGCCCAGCGGAGCGGTGCTTGAGATGAAGGGCCCAGCGCAGCGGTGCTTGAGACGGCGGGGCCCAGCGGAGCGGTGCTTGAGATGAAGGGCCCAGCGGAGCGGTGCAGAGACGGCGGGGCCCAGCGGAGTGGTGCTTGAGATGAAGGGCCCAGCGGAGCGGTGCAGAGACGGCGGGGCCCAGCGGAGCGGTGCTTGACAGGAAGGGCCCATCGGAGCGGTGCTTGAGATGAAGGCCCCAGCGGAGCGGTGCAGAGACGGCGGGGCCCATCGGAGCGGTGCTTGAGATGAAGGGCCCAGCGGAGCAGTGCAGAGACGGCGGGGCCCAGCGGAGCGTTGCTTGACAGGAAGGGCCCAGCGGAGCGGTGCAGAGACGGCGGGGCCCAGCGGAGCGGTGCAGAGACGGCGGGGCCCAGCGGAGCGGTGCTTGACAGGAAGGGCCCATCGGAGCGGTGCTTGAGATGAAGGCCCCAGCGGAGCGGTGCAGAGACGGCGGGGCCCAGCGGAGCGGTGCTTGACAGGAAGGGCCCATCGGAGCGGTGCTTGACAGGAAGGCCCCAGCGGAGCGGTGCAGAGACGGCGGGGCCCAGCGGAGCGGTGCTTGAGATGAAGGGCCCAGCAGAGCGGTGCTTGAGACGGCGGGGCCCAGCAGAGCGGTGCTTGACAGGAAGGGCCCATCGGAGCGGTGCTTGAGATGAAGGCCCCAGCGGAGCGGTGCAGAGACGGCGGGGCCCAGCGGAGCGGTGCTTGACAGGAAGGGCCCATCGGAGCGGTGCTTGAGATGAAGGCCCCAGCGGAGCGGTGCAGAGACGGCAGGGCCCAGCGGAGTGGTGCTTGAGACGGCGGGGCCCAGCGGAGCGGTGCTTGACAGGAAGGGCCCAGCGGAGCTTGAGATGAAGGGCCCAGCGGAGCGGTGCAGAGACGGCGGGGCCCAGCAGAGCGGTGCTTGAGATGAAGGGCCCAGCGGAGCGGTGCAGAGACGGCGGGGCCCAGCGGAGCGGTGCTTGACAGGAAGGGCCCATCGGAGCGGTGCTTGAGATGAAGGCCCCAGCGGAGCAGTGCAGAGACGGCGGGGCCCAGCGGAGCGGTGCTTGAGATGAAGGGCCCAGCGGACGGTGCTTGACAGGAAGGGCCCAGCGGAGCGGTGCTTGACAGGAAGGGCCCAGCGGTGCGGTTCTTGTGCCGGCGGGCCCCTGTTCGGCGATTCTTGTCCCGGCGGGCCCCTGTTCGGCGGTGCTCCTCCCGGCGGAGCCCTGTTCAGCGGTTCTTGTCCCGGCGGGCCCCTGTTCAGCGGTGCTCCTCCCGGCGGGCCCCTGTTCGGCGATTCTTGTCCCGGCGGGCCCCTGTTCGGCGGTGCTCCTCCCGGCGGGGCCCTGTTCAGCGGTTCTTGTCCCGGCGGGCCCCTGTTCAGCGGCGCTCCTCCCGGCGGGCCCCTGTTCAGCGGTTCTTGTCCCGGCGGGCCCCTGTTCAGCGGTGCTCCTCCCGGCGGGCCCCTGTTCAGCGGTTCTTGTCCCGGCAGGGCCCTGTTCAGCAGTGCTCCTCTCGGCGGGCCCCTGTTCAGCGGTTCTTGTCCCGGCTGGGCCCTGTTCAGCGGTGCTTGTCCCGGCGGGGCCCTGTTGAGCGGTGCTCCTCCCGGCGGGGCCCTGTTCAGCGGTGCTCCTCCCGGCGGGCCCCTGTTCAGCGGTGCTCCTCCCGGCGGGGCCCTGTTCAGCGGTGCTCCTCCCGGCGGGCCCCTCTTCAGCGGTTCTTGTCCCGGTGGGCCCCTGTTCAGCGGTTCTTGTCCCGGCGGGCCCCTGTTCAGCTGTTCTTGTCCCGGCGGGCCCCTGTTCAGCGGTGCTCCTCCCGGCGGGGCCCCTGTTCAGCAGCGCTCCTCCCGGTGGGCCCCTGTTCAGCGGTTCTTGTCCCGGCGGGCCCCTGTTCAGCGGTGCTCCTCCCGGCGGGCCCCTGTTCAGCGGTTCTTGTCCCGGCAGGGCCCTGTTCAGCAGTGCTCCTCTCGGCGGGCCCCTGTTCAGCGGTTCTTGTCCCGGCTGGGCCCTGTTCAGCGGTGCTCCTCCCGGCGGGGCCCTGTTCAGCGGTGCTCCTCCCGGCGGGGCCCTGTTCAGCGGTGCTCCTCCCGGCGGGGCCCTGTTCAGCGGTGCTCCTCCCGGCGGGCCCCTGTTCAGCGGTGCTCCTCCCGGCGGGCCCCTGTTCAGCGGTGCTCCTCCCGGCGGGCCCCTCTTCAGCGGTTCTTGTCCCGGTGGGCCCCTGTTCAGCGGTTCTTGTCCCGGCGGGCCCCTGTTCAGCTGTTCTTGTCCCGGCGGGCCCCTGTTCAGCGGTGCTCCTCCCGGCGGGGCCCTGTTCAGCGGTGCTCCTCCCGGCGGGGCCCTGTTCAGCGGTGCTCCTCCCGGCGGGGCCCTGTTCAGCGGTGCTTGTCCTGTGTGTCTAGGGAGCCAGACCTGGGCAAGACTTCCCGCTCATTCGCCATCCGAACTTGCGGTCGCGGGGCCCTCCTGTGATGGAGTCCTGGGCCCGTGGGTGTCGTCCGTCACAACCGGAATGGGGCTGGTGGGGCCCTCCTGGGCAGCTCGACTGCTGCCTGACTTCTCTGCCCTGCTGCCCTTGCCCTCCCATCGCTGAAGCTCTGTGGCCCTTGCCTCCCTTGGATGATGTGGCAGGTGACGGGGCAAGGCTACTGTCCTTGGTGGCAGCCGTCTCAGCCTTGTCGCGCCGGCCCTTTTTTTTTTTTGTCCTCTTCCCAGGGGGTGGGCTGGCTGTCCCCTTGCTGCTGGCCGATGTTCCTGCCCTAGGAGCTGGTGGACTCCAATAGCCCTGCACTATGGTCACAGTAGATGCAGGGCTGGTGGTGGCTGAGGTGCTTTTTTTACTCTTACCAGATGGAGGGGGTGGGTCAGTGATTGGAACGAGCTCAAGGTTGGAAAGGAAAACGACTTGGGAAGGACAGGGACGGGTAGGTGTAGTGGGTATGGGAGTGGAGGAAGAGGATGTGGTTGTAGGAGAGGCAAGTGTGCTGTCTTTGGGTGCAGGTGCTTGTGACGGAGGCTGTCGTGAGGTGGATGGCTGTTGGGTGGGTGGCTGCCTGCGTTTGTGTGCTTTGGAAGAGGGGTGACAGACACACTGGGAGAGGACACAGGGGACGTGTAAATGGCAGTGGGGGTGGTGACTGCACGTGTGCGGACTGTAATGGAGGGTGTGCTGTGATGGAAGCACTGGCTGATGGTGGTGTGCATGCAGGTGTGAGTGGAGATGTCACAGGGAGGGAGGAGGGAGATGAGGAGGTGGGGGACACAGAGGTGGTAGTGACTGTTGGCATGTCTGCATCTGGATGTTGCTTGGGTGAGTGTTTGTGGGATCTGTGGTGCTTGTGTTTGGATGAGCTGCTCTTGGGTGTTGAGGTGTGTGCAGGCTGGTCTGATGGTGTGGATGGGATAGGCTGAGGAACAGGAGACAGAGAAAGGCTAGAGGCAGTAAGAAGAGGGAGGCTGGAAACAGGGACAATGGCTGCCGTCAGTGCTGAGGCCAGAGCAGTAAACGCTCGTTGCTGGGCAGCCTGACCCGAATGAATGCCCTCCAGGTACGCATTGCTCTGTTGCACCTCCCTTTGCACACCCTGGATGGCATTCAAAAGGGTCGTCTGCCCAACAATGAGCGTCCTTACCAGGTCAATGAGCTCCGCACTGAGGGCAGCAGGGGCAACAGGGGCAGGGGCTGAGGTGCCTGGGGCGAAGGAGACGCGCGCCTTCCTGGGCGAACCGGCACGGAGCGAAGACTGAGGGGCTGCTGGGAGGGCGGGGCTGGTGCGCTGGGTGGCGGCTGTACCTGTAGAGGCAGGGGGCACGGATGTTGCCGCCACCCCTAGGGAGCTCCCATCCGAGGACGTGTCGCTTTCGCTGCTCTCACCAGCGGTCCCCGTCGTGGTGCTCCCCTCGCCCTCCGGATCACTGGTGCCCTCGGTGTCTGTTCCTGGGCCCACCGGGGCCTTGTGTCCTGCAGCTCCCTCGTGCTCCGATGCCAAATCTCCTCCGCCTGATGATGCTAATGCACACATGCACAAGAAGATGAAGAGAAAGGGTGGGGGGAGAAAAAAGAAGACCAGGTTGAGTGCATGCAATGTCAACACCGTTGGCGGAGAGGACAGACACAGGAGCCTATGGCACTAAGCCGCGCATTTGGGGTACACTACTCAGTACTACTGACTAGGACAACAGGCCAAGAGACGTCAAACGCGCACATGGGAGATGCTGGACCTTCAGTGGCTGTACTTGTCACCCTACAGAGGTGGGGGCCGGGGGCACAGGGCCATGCCTAAGGGAGAGGACTACACTACAGAAAGCGCCCTGGCCTAATGTCACCCACAGCCCTCCTCCCCCACCCAGACGCCTCCACTGGGAGTGGAGGAAGAGGATGTGGTTGTAGGAGAGTCAAGTGTGCTGTCTTTGGGTGCAGGTGCTTGTGACGGAGGCTGTCGTGAGGTGGATGGCTGTTGGGTGGGTGGCTGCCTGCGTTTGTGTGGTTTGGAAGAGGGGGTGACAGACACACTGGGAGAGGACACAGGGGACGTGTAAATGGTAGTGGGGGTGGTGACTGCATGTGTGCGGACTGTTCTGATGGGTGTGGTGGTGATGGACGTACTGGCTGATGGTGGTGTGCATGCAGGTGTGAGTGGAGACGTCACAGGGAGGGAGGAGGGAGACAAGGAGGAGGGGGACACAGTGGAGGCAGTGGGTGTTGCTGTGTCTGCATGTTGTTTTTTGCTTGGGTGAATGCTTGTGTGATCTGTGGTGCTTATGTCTGGATGAGCTGCCCTTGGGTGTAGAGGTGTGTGCAGGCTGGTCTGATGGTGTGGATGGGATAGGCAGAGGAACAGGAGACTGGGACTGGGTGGAGGGAGTCAGAAGAGGGAGGCTGGAGACAGGGACAATGGCTGCCGTCAGTGCTGAGGCCAGAGCGTTGAACGATCGCTGATGGGCAGCCTGACCCGAATGAATGCCCTCCAGGTATGCATTGCTCCGATGCACCTCCCTTTCTACACCCTGGATGGCATTCAAAAGGGTAGACTGCCCAACAATGAGTGTCCTGAGGAGGTCGATGACCTCCTCACTGAGGGCAGCAGGGGTAACTGGGGCAGGGCCTGAGGTGCCTGGGGCGAAGGAGATGCCCGCCTTCCTGGGCGAGCGGGCACGGAGCGAAGGCTGAGGGGCTGCTGGGAGGGCGGGGCTGGTGCGCTGGGTGGCGGCTGTACCTGTTGTGGCGGTGGGCACGGATGTTGCCGCCACCGCTAGGGAGCTCCCTTCCGAGGACGTGTCTGTGTCGCTGACGTCTCCACGGGTCCCCGTTGTGGAGCTCCACTCGCCCTCCGTCTAACTGGTGTACTCGGAGTCTGTTGTATGGCCCTCCGGGGCCATGTGAGATGCAGCTCCCTCGTGCGCTGATGCCACTTCTCCTCCGCCTGATGATGCTAATGCACACATGAACAGGAAGACAAAGAAAATGGGGGGGGGGAGAAATGAAGACAGGTTGAGTGCATGCATGGGCAACACCGTTGTCGGAGAGGACAGACACAGAAGCCCCCTGAACTAGGCCGCGCAATCGGGGTACACTACTCAGTTATTGTGACTAGGCCTACAGGTCTATGGACGACAAATGCACACATGGGTGAGGCCGGACCATGGATAGCTGTACTTGGCACCCTACAGAGGTGGGGGGCGGGGGCACAGGGCCGTGTCTAATGTAGGGGCCTAGCCTACAGAATGCGCCCTGGCCTGGAGATAGCCACAGCCCTCCTCCCCCACCCAGACACCTTCACTGCGCGCAAAGATAGCAGAATGTGTTGATACTCACCCCCTTGTGTCTGCTGTGATGTCCTCACGCGCCCATCCAAATCGGGGTAGGCCACCGCCAGGATCCGGGACATCAGGGGGGTCAATTGGCGGCTGGCACCCCTCCTACGTTGGGAGGCCATCCCCAGCAGAGACTCAGCGGTCTTTCTGGTCCCGCGGCGGATGTCCTCCCACCTCTTTCGGCAGTGGGTGCCCCGTCTGCTGTGAACCCCCAGGGCCCGGACGTCCTTGGCGATGGCACGCCAAATGTCGATCTTCTGATGGGCGCTGACCTATGTGACATGTACAGGGTGGTAAAGGAAATCGCATCAGTTTTCTGCCTGGTCAATGTGAGTGGCCCCCCCCTCCCTAACCTTGCCATGTGGCACATGCTCTCATCTTTCGTGCGTTGCACTCCTCATTCGCTCCCCTCCCCACCATCTTACATACACCCCACTCAACACAGGCATAGCCCATTCAACGTGCACCCTGTGTACTAACCTGTTGGTCTGGAGGACCGTAGAGTAGCGCATACTGGGGGAGGACCCCATCAACAAGTCTCTCCAATTCTTCGGAAGTGAAGGCAGGGACCCTTTCCCCAGTCGCAGCAGCCATTGTATCTCCCAGACCGAGGTCACAGCAGCACTTGCAGTATAGGTCCTCTCCTGAGGATGATCAGGTCTCGAGTGATTAATCAGATAGAAAATGGCGGTCACGCCCGCGGCGGTGCGTACCGCGACCGCCGGCGCACATCGTCATTGGCTCCTGAGACCCATAGGGTTCAATGTTAACCAATGGTGCTTTGCACCGCGGTCTTCGACCGCCTACCGCCACGGTGTGCCACGCCAGCGCAGTGACCTCACATCCCACTGTCACACTTCACAGGTCAGGCAGCCACCATTTCAAGGGCCCACATGGCATGATTTCTACTGCGTCACACAGGCCTCGGCCTAGCATTGCCACTCATACAAGCCTTTCAATGCATAGCGATTCGTGTACTGTGCAAGCTGTGTGAACGAACCTGTGGGTTGCTTGACTCTGTGCTCCATGTTGTCCTTCCTAGGCACCGTCCGCTGGGACTTGCGAGGAGAAGGATGAATCCTCCCGTGTACCGACCGCTGGTGGACCTGTCGACAATGGAAGAACGACATATCATACTTACATACAGGCTTGACAGAGCAACTATACATGAACTATGTGCCCAGCTGGAGCCAGACCTGATGTCCCCCATCCGCCAACCCACAGGGATTCCCCCTCTGGTGCAGGTTCTGTCAGTGCTCCATTTTTTGGCAAGTGGGTCTTTTCAGACAACAGTGGCCATATCATCTGGGATGTCTCAGCCTATGTTTTCTAAGGTTTTGTCCAGAGTGTTGTCTGCCCTGATGAAATACATGCGGAGCTACATTATTTTCCCTGAGGTGGGCGAATTGGCTACAGTGAAGGGTGATTTCTATGCCCTTGGACATATCCCCAACATCATTGGTGCCATTGATGGGACCCATGTGGCTTTGGTTCCCCCCAAAGAAAGTGAGCAGGTGTACAGAAACAGAAAAAGTTATCATTCGATGAATGTCCAGGTGGTCTGTTTGGCTGACCAGTACATCTCCCATGTAAATGCCAAGTTCCCTGGGTCAGTGCATGACGCGTATGTCATGCGAAATAGCAGCATCCCTTATGTGATGGAACAGCTACAGAGACACCGTGTGTGGCTAATTGGTGACTCTGGTTACCCCAACCTGTCGTGGCTACTGACCCCAGTGAGGAATCCCCGGACCAGGGCAGAGGAACGGTACAATGAGGCCCATGGGCGAACTAGGAGGATCATAGAAAGGACCTTCGGGGTCCTGAAGGCCAGGTTTAGGTGCCTGCATATGACAGGGGGATCCCTAATGTACTCACCAAAGAAGGTGTGCCAGATCATCGTGGCCTGCTGTATGCTTCACAATCTTGCTTTGCGACACCAGGTGCCTTTTCTGCAGGAGGATGGTCCAGATGGTGGTGTTGTAGCAGCTGTGGAGCCTGTGGAGAGTGAAGAGGAGGAAGACGACGGGGACGACACGGACAACAGGGATACAGTCATACAACAATATTTTCAGTAGCACACAGGTAAGAATCAGCCACGCCATTTTACATTTACTTAAGGCCTCATGCGTCTCCACTGTCTGTGTTTCCCCCCAGTTCCTGTTAACTGATTTGTGACTTTCCCTTCCCTTTTCAGAGCTGTATGACCCACTGCCTGACTTCAGCTTTGTTTGCCCATAGACTAAAGCTTATTGAAATTGGTATGTTGTCATCACAAAGTAACTGGACATTATTGCACCGTTATGTGTAATACATTTGTTAAGAATACAAGCAGACTCCTGTTATTTTAAGTGCAATAAGTGATTTATTTTAAGTGCTACATATAGGTACATGATTGGGAAACGGTGATGGGTGGGGGTGGAGTAATGTCCATGGCAGAGTCCAGTTCTCAGTCGCACAGGTGCATTGTCCATATGCCTGGGGAAGGATTGAGCAGGGGCAGTTCAAGGTTGGACAGGGTGACAATGTGGGACAGTGGGATGACATCAGGGGGTATCTTAGGCTGGCGGGGGTCTTGCAATCCTACTCTGTCTTCTTGTGAGATCTCAGGTTCCGCTTGCGGGGTGGTTCTTCTTCTGCAGGAGGTGGGGTTCTGGTGGCCTGTCGTTGTGTGGGGGCCTCCTATCCACTAGCGCCGGCGGAGGTGGTAGGTTGTTCCTGGCCTGGGCTAGTGACAGGGGCCCTTTGGGGTGCCACATGGTCCCGCAATGTGGTGACGATCTGGGTAAGGGCCACGACGATGGTCCCCATTGCGGAACCGATGTTCCTCAGTTCCTCCCTGAACCCCATGTACCGTTCCTCCTGCAGTTCCTGGATCTCCTGGAACCGGGCCAGTACCGTCGCCATCGTCTCCTGGGAGCGGTGGTATGCTCCCATGATGGAGGAGAGGGCCTCTTGGAGAGTCGGTTCCCCGGGCCTGTCCCCCCCCTGTCGCACAGCAGCCCTCCCAGTTCCCCTGTGTTCCTGGGCCTCTGTCCCCTGGACGGTGTGCCCACTACCACTGCCCCCAGGTCCCTGTTGTTGTTGGGGTGGTGGGTCAACCTGGGTGCCCTGTAGTGGTGGACACACCGCTGATTTACATGTCCTGGAGACAGAGGCATGGGCCCGCTGGGTGGGAGCTGTGCTGGTGTTCCCAGAGGGGGTTGGGTCTGGTGTAGCCTGTGGCTGTCTGTGGGGAACCGACTGTCCAGAGGTCCCCGATGGGCCGGGCTGGTCATCTGGCTCCAGGGAGACAGAGCTGCTGTCATCGCTGGGGGCCTCTTCTGGGGGTGGGATGGACATCTCTGGACCCTCCGTGGCGGTGTGGTGGCGTTCGGGTCCTGCAGGGGTATAAAGGTATGGTTATTGCTTCTGTGTGTGGCATTTCGTGTGATGGGTGGGTGTCCGTGTACCCAAGTGCAGGCATTTACTTGTGGGGGCTTTTGTGAGGGTGGCTTGTGGGGGTGATGTGTGTGTGCAGTGGTCATGCTTTGGTGATGGGTGTCCATGCTTTGTGGTCGCATGCAGGGCTTGGTGTTGGGATGGGTGGGTTGTGATGGTGAGCCTTTTGCTAGGTGTTGGTGTGATGGGGGTGGGGGTGGGGGTGAGGGTGGGGGTATGATTTGGCATGCAGGTGGGGTGGGGGTGGGAGGCAGTAGTGAAGATTTGACTTACCAGAGTCCATTCCTCCGCCTACTCCTGCGAGGCCCTCAGGATGCAGGATGTGCAAGACTTCCTCCTCCCATGCGGTAAATTCGGGGGGAGTAGGTGGGGGTCCGCCGCCTGTCTTCTGCACTGCAATGTTGTGCCTTGATACCATGGAACGCACCTTCCCCCATAGGTCGTTCCATCTCTTCCTGATGTCCTCCCGATTGCGTGGATGCTGTCCCGCCGCGTTAACCCTGTCCACTATCCTTTGCCATAGCTCCATCTTCCTGGCAATTGTGGTGTGCTGCACCTGTGCCCCGAAGAGCTGGGGCTCTACACGGACTATTTCCTCCACCATGACCCTGAGTTCGGCGTCACTGAACCTGGGGTGTCTTTGGGGTGCCATGGGGTGGTGTGGTTGAGGTGTGGGGTGGCGTTTGTGGTGATGAGTGTGGTGCGTGTGGTGGTGTGTGGTGTTTGGTGCGTGGATTCTGTGTGGGTGATGGTGTTGTGTGCCTCTGTGTTGTGGGATTGTCTATTCTGTGCTCTCTCTCTAGCCTTCGTCAATAATTTTGGGTCGTAGGGGTTTGTGGGTGATGTGGGTGTGTGTTTTATATTGTGTTGGGTGTGTGGGAGTGGTGTTAGTATGTGTATCAGGTGTGTGTATTTCAAACTGACCAATGTGGCTGAGTTTTCTATGTGTGTGTGTATTTTGACCGCGGCGGTGTGTACCGCCAATGGAATACCGCGTTTGAAAGACCGCCGTGTGGATTTGTGGGTCGGAATGGTATGGGCGTATTTCTGTTGGCGTGACGGTGGAGGTTTGTTCATCGCCATTTTTGCGCTGACCTTTGGTGTGGCGGACTTTTGTGGATGTCGGGTTTTTGGCGGCTTGCCAGTTGCGGGTCAGAATGACCGTGGCGGTTTACCACGGCCGCGGCGGTGTTATGGCAGTCTTCTGACCGGCGGTAAGCGCCTTTTACCGCCGAGGTCAGAATGACCCCCTATATCTTGTTGGGCAATGCCTATGTCGATCAAGTAGCCAGATCCTGCAATTACCATTGCACGTCTTTTAATGAGGAATGGAGTGATGGGAGTAGTACTAATGAAGAAAGCCAAAGTTTTCTGATGACATCATTTGATACCTGGGAAGAAGTTAAGAGATTACAGGAGGAAGTTGCTGAAGAGGAACGCAAGGATTAGAGTAGAGCAGGTTGTGTTCAGAGAGAAGAGGATGACGTTTGAGTTTCAAATGAAGGAAAAGCAGTGCTGCCAAACAGTTTGTTGCCCTCAATTGCGAGGTTCTATCATGAACAAGAACATCTTGGCTGGGATGCAATGATCTGCACGTTCAAACAGACATGGCACAACCCCAGATTCCAACTAGTTGCAGAGCGGTGTGTCACAGGTGTGTAATGTGCTAGCAGATGGATGCTGGAAAACGCACTGTGGTTAATTTGAGTCCATAGGCAGATCAGATGGACCCTTCAACAGAATGCAACTAGGTTTCATTGAAAGGCCTTCATGCAATGAACTGAAGTATGTATTGGTGATAGAGTGTGTCTTTTCACATTGGATAGAAGCTTATCCAACACACAAAAATAATGGTCTCACTGTTGCAAAGTTGCTTTTAAAGGTATGGATTCCGAAGTTCAGATGCCCGGCTTCTTTGGAATCAGACTCAGGATCTCATTTTAATACTGAGATTATTAAATTGCTGTGTTTAGCATTACAAAATGAGCAAAGACTGCACTGCAGTTACAGACCAGAGGCATCTGGATTGCCCGAGCAGATGAATAGATCTTTAAAGCCTCAAATGGCAAAGGTATGTGCTTCTACGACATCGAAATGGCCTGATGCATTGCCACTTGTTAAGATGAGCATGCGTAGTACTCCTGACTGGAAGACAGGATTGTCCCCACATGAGATTATCATGGGACTCCCTATGAGGCTGCCAGCCGTGCCTATAAATGCACTTGTGAACATTACAGATGACTTAGTGCTGGATTATTACAAAGAACTAGCTAATGTGGTTCGCTCTTTGTCTCATCAGGCCAAAGAAGCAACAGTTCAGCCATCACAGGAACAGTGTCACGACTTGAGTCCAGACGAATGGGTCCTAGTGAAAACACATGTTAGAAGGACATGCTTAAAACCACATTGGTAAGGGACGTATCAGATTGTTCTAGTGGCTACAACAGCTGTGAAGCGTGCTGGTCTTCCAAATTGGGTTCATGCAAGCCACACTTGCAAACTTCCATGTGCTCTTGAAGATGCAGTCCCTGTTCCTCTAGGGTTGGACCTAGTGTGTGAAGGGGTCCAGGTCAGCAAACCTGTGAGGACTGGACAAGTGGCTACAGCAGAGCTTGCACAAACTGGTGAGAGTCTGGGCGAATCAAAGACTGTTGGAGATGCAGGAGAGTCAGGTCAAAGTCAGCCGACTCCTGCTAACTCAGCCAATGTTGCAGCACCCTTAGTGCCTGAAAAACAAACTCGGAGAGGAGACCAGTGACCCTCAAAAAATCCAGACCCAGTTGCAGATGTGCTTCCAACAATTGCAGAAGTAGCTGAAGACTTAGATCAAAGTGACTATGAAAACAGTGCAGCAAGGAGATCAAAGAGGAAAAGTGTGCCATGTTGTGGATACTCTGCACTTGAATGGACTCACTTTGCTGCAAATGAATGTGAGAACAAATGTATTGCCTCTTGTTTTGACCATGCATATTCAGCTGAACATTCTGGAACTTAAAATGGCCTTAGAGCTGAATTTTAAAATAACCTTGTCAATTGATGAATAGAAACAGTATTTGCTGGAAGTGCTAATCATAGATTACCAAATGGTAATTTTTTTAAGACATTTCCTTTTAAATTATTTAATAACTTATTACTAGAAACCTGATGAACTTTCTAGACCATCAAGAACTGTTGTAAATAAGTGTAAAAAGACTTTTAAGTATTTTAGATTTTTGATTTTGCTCAAGAAAAAAAAGTGCATTTTAAAAACTGCTTTACATTTTTGATTTTGTTTTGTTTTTTATTTTAAAATTTGGTATTTTTGGTTTGATTTTTACACAAGCCATGAATCCTAATCAAGGTAAACGGAGTAAATGCAAAATGTGTGTATTGGTTTAGCAATAGTGTGTGCTTGTGAGCATATTAGTAATTGCTGAATAGAGTGTATCAGTGAATGATAGTTTAGAGAGCACAGTCACACCAGTCCGTGAGGAGAGACATACAAAACAATATCAGTTGAATGAGAATGAGAGATTGCTTCACCTTGACAACTCAAAGGGAGACAACCTATATTACAGATTACTGTATGAATACATTGAAATTATGGATGTGTGTGATTGTTATGTGTGTACACAGATTCCTTGATCTGTACAGGAAGGAATTAAATACCATAGTCTGCCTTTGACTTATCGTATTAGTTGCAGCTTGCTATTAACATGTTTATATAACCAAGAGTATATTCAGTATTTTTACTCTAATTATTATGTCATATTTTCTTTTGTGCTATTAACCATCATCTGAGTAGCATTGCTAATCAATTAATATAGACATAGTGGGAGGTTTCTTTGAACCAACACTAACCTTTGGCACTGCTTACGCAAAAAAAATAACTTGACATGCATTATCACACAAGTAGAGAAAAACTTCATTAATCAGGTGGATGACAGGAGGAAAGCAATGAAACCAAATTAGATGAGGGAAAAAATGTACAGGGTTGGCAGAAAGATGCTACACATCTTTCAGGTGGTGATATATAAGGACTATTAGCTCTAGATTGGCAACATGTAGGGAAGCTATGTGTATATAGGCCGCAGTCAAAGGTTGATAACAAGTTTGTAGGGACTAGTGAATGTAGACATGAGTTTTTGTTTAAGAGCATTTGGAACTTTATGTTAAACAGACAAGACCCAGTCATGCGAGGTGTTTATTTCATTTGTGGGAAAAATGCTTATTACAAACTGCCGAAAGGCTGGTATGGTACATGCTATTTAGGAGTCGTTTTTCCAAAAATCTACCAGTTTGAAAATTTGACAATCCAGTCTGGAAGGGGAAATCTAATTCTAGGACAAAAAAGAGCTAATGCAGCAGACATTACTGGTGAATTTTGTGGTGCATTGATTCCATCAGTTGGTGTGATTCTGACTGACATCAAGATAAGAAAGTTGTCAACTATTGTAGATGAGATGTCAACTGATTTGGCAGGTGCTATGCTATGGACACAGAAATGGTTGTTATGAGATCAATGGTTTTGCAAAATCGTCTTGCGTTAGACATCTTTTTAGCGAAGGAAGGCGGAGTCTGCAAAGTTTTACAGGTGCAACATTGTTGCACTTTTATTCCTGATAACAGTAGGGAGATTCATATCAAACATGACAAACCTGAAAAATGACCTAAAAGATCTGAAAGAGACACATATCTGGGAATCAATAGACAAAGGATTTTTGAATGTTGAATCATGGTTTGGAGATCTAGGAAAGGGAATTGTGAGAATGATCCTGAGAACTTTGTTGATTGTGACTGTGTGCATTATTGTAGCACTTGGATTTTACAAATAACAATTCTTTGAAGAAGCAAAGAGCTAAGAATAAACAGAGTAGGGAAGAAATTGAAATGTAGAAAATTAGGAGCAGTTATTACAAGAACCTGAAAAGACTTGAGAATTTCTGTAGACCAAGACCCTCATTATAAAACAACCAGACTTTGAGTTGTCTCATTGTAAATGAGTGTGTCCATTTGTGATGGCATCATTTGCTGTCAGAAGTGGGCTTGTTAGATTGAAAATGCTGGTAATGCTTTTGTGGCACAGAAGTCAGCATTAGGTGACTTTGTATTTGCATTTGGAAGCCTAACAGAGATGTGCTAAGGTGTATTTTAAAGTGTACACGTTTTGATTCCTGGTGGACATTGTGCCTACTATTGATGGACATTGTGCCTACTATGGCACAAGCCGTACCCAACCGTGTTTAATAAAAAGCTAACCTGATTTATAACAATGTTTGTAAAATATTAATCATTAGACTGAATTATTATGAGTAAAAGATAATAATGATTTATTTGGATTTATATGAGTTATTAGTTTAAAGTTACATGTATGCAGAAAAATACATGTACAACTCAGTCATATCTAATATGATGCTTTAAAAAAGATTGCAGTTAACACTGAAATGCCTTGCATGTTCTATGTTATATTATTAATGAGCTATTTATACATTTGCATAATTATGTGTGTTTTATTAGAAGCAATATTAATGCACTGATTTTTTTGTGTTAGCATAATTAGCACCGAGTTTCATAATTGCAGTAACATTAAAAGGGTGAATCATTTCTTCTCCTTTCACCTGAATTTTTTCCATTAGGTTGTTTCACATGATTAGCAAAGAGCTCTATTGGAGATGGAACATTGAGAGTTGGAGATTTGGATATTAAGACAGACCCCATTGTTAAATCATTTGGTTTCATGTGAATTGCTGGAACTGTTGTGAGCCAAGGGAAGATTTTGGAATGTATCAATTAATGCACAGAGTTGCTAGTTATTGCTGGTGTTACACAAAAGGAGAGATGACTTCACAACTATCCTCAGAGAATCTGGAGATGTTGCAAACCTAATGGACGTTTTATTTTTCATTGGATATTGTTCTTCTTACATGATGTGAGCCCATTCAGTCACACAAAGGATGATGGACGGAGTGCTGAACAATGCAAACACTCACCCACAGATCTGGGTTTAATCTATTGTTCTTTTGCTCACCATGCCACCCCAGTTTGGACCCAGCCATATGGAAATCAGTCTTGACCCTGTTTGTAGGAAAGTACCATCTTGCCTGGCATGTTACCCCCATATTTCACTGTATATATGTTGTTTTAGTCTATGTGTCACTGGGACCCTGCCAGACAGGGCCCCAGTGCTCATAAGTATGTGCCTTGTATGTGTTCCATGTGTGATGCCTAACTGTCTGTAGGAGGCTGGACTGGCTTGTAGTGAGTACCAAGGGGTACTTGCACCTTGCACCAGGCCCAGTTATCCCTTATTAGTGTATAGGGTGTCTAGCATTTTAGGCTGATAGATAATGGTAGCTTAGCAGAGCAGCTTAGGCTGAACTAGGAGACGTGTGAAGCTACTACAGTACCACTTAGTGTCATATGCACAATATCATAAGAAAACACAATACACAGTTATACTAAAAATAAAGGCACTTTATTTTTATGACAATATGCCAAAGTATCTTAGAGTGTACCCTCAGTGAGAGGATAGGAAATATACACAAGATATATATACACAATAGCAAAAATATGCAGTATAGTCTTAGAAAACAGTGCAAACAATGTATAGTTACAATAGGATGCAATGGGGAAACATAGGGATAGGGGCAACACAAACCATATACTCCAAAAGTGGAATGCGAACCACGAGTGGACCCCAAACCTATGTGACCTTGTAGAGGGTCGCTGGGACTATTAGAAAATAGTGAGAGTTAGAAAAATAACCCTCCCCAAGACCCTGAAAACTGAGTGCAAAGTGCACTAAAGTTCCCCTAAGGACAAAATAGTCGTGTTAGAGGAATAATGCAGGAAAGACACAAACCAGCAATGCAACAACTGTGGATTTCCAATCTAGGGTACCTGTGGAACAAGGGGACCAAGTCCAAAAGTCACAAGCAAGTCGGAGATGGGCAGATGCCCAGGAAATGCCAGCTGCGGGTGCAAAGAAGCTTCGACTGGACAGAAGAAGCTGAGGTTTCTGCAGGAACGAAAAGGGCTAAAGACTTCCCCTTTGGTGGACGGATCCCTCTCGCCTTGGAGAGTCGTGCAGAAGTGTTTTCCCGCCGGAAAGACGCCAACAAGCCTTGCTACACGCAAATCGTGCGTTTGGCGTTTTTGGACGCTGCTGGGGCCCAGGAGGGACCAGGAGGTCGCAAATTGGACCCGCAGAGAGAGGGGACGTCGAGCAAGACAAAGAGCCCTCACTGAAGCAGGTAGCACCCGGAGAAGTGCCAGAAACAGGCACTACGAGGATGCGTGAAACGGTGCTCGCCGAAGTTGCACAAAGGAGTCCCACGTCGCCGGAGACCAACTTAGAAAGTCGTGCAATGCAGGTCAGAGTGCCGTGGACCCAGGCTTGGCTGTGCACGAAGGATTTCCGCCGGAAGTGCACAGGGGCCGGAGTAGCTGCAAAGTCGCGGTTCCCAGCAGTGCAGTCCAGCGAGGTGAGGCAAGGACTTACCTCCACCAAACTTGGGCTGAAGAGTCACTGGACTGTGGGGGTCACTTGGACAGAGTCGCTGGATTCGAGGGACCTCGCTCGTCGTGCTGAGAGGAGACCCAAGGGACCGGTAATGCAGCTTTTTGGTGCCTGCGGTTGCAGGGGGAAGATTCCGTCGACCCACGGGAGATTTCTTCGGAGCTTCTGGTGCAGAGAGGAGGCAGGCTACCCCCACAGCATGCACAAGCAGGAAAACAGTCGAGAAGGCGGCAGGATCAGCGTTACAGAGTTGCAGTAGTCGTCTTTGCTACTATGTTGCAGGTTTGCAGGCTTCCAGCGCGGTCAGCGGTCGTTTCCTTATCAGAAGGTGAAGAGGGAGATGCAGAGGAACTCAGATGAGCTCTTGCATTCGTTATCTAAAGTTTCCCCAGAGACAGAGACCCTAAATAGCCAGAAAAGAGGGTTTGGCTACCTAGGAGAGAGGACAGGCTACTAACACCTGAAGGAGCCTATCAGCAGGAGTCTCTGACGTCACCTGGTGGCACTGGCCACTCAGAGCAGTCCAGTGTGCCAGCAGCACCTCTGTTTCCAAGATGGCAGAGGTCTGGAGCACACTGGAGGAGCTCTGGACACCTCCCAGGGGAGGTGCAGGTCAGGGGAGTGGTCACTCCCCTTTCCTTTGTCCAGTTTCGCGCCAGAGCAGGGGCTAAGGGGTCCCTGAACCGGTGTAGACTGGCTTATGCAGAATTGGGCACCTCTGTGCCCAACAAAGCATTTCCAGAGGCTGGGGGAGGCTACTCCTCCCCTGCCTTCACACCATTTTCCAAAGGGAGAGGGTGTCACACCCTCTCTCAGAGGAAGTTCTTTGTTCTGCCATCCTGGGCCAGGCCTGGCTGGACCCCAGGAGGGCAGCTGCCTGTCTGAGGGGTTGGCAGCAGCAGCAGCTGCAGAGAAACCCCAGGAAGGGCAGTCTGGCAGTACGAGGGTCTGTGCTACAGACCACTGGGATCATGGGATTGTGCCAACTATGCCAGGATGGCATAGAGGGGGCAATTCCATGATCATAGACATGTTACATGGCCATATTCGGAGTTACCATTGTGAAGCTACATATAGGTAGTGACCTATATGTAGTGCACGCGTGTAATGGTGTCCCCGTACTCACAAAGTTCAGGGAATTGGCTCTGAACAATGTGGGGGCACCTTGGCTAGTGCCAGGGTGCCCTCACACTAAGTAACTTTGCACCTAACCTTTACCAGGTAAAGGTTAGACATATAGGTGACTTATAAGTTACTTAAGTGCAGTGTAAAATGGCTGTGAAATAACGTGGACGTTATTTCACTCAGGCTGCAGTGGCAGGCCTGTGTAAGAATTGTCAGAGCTCCCTATGGGTGGCAAAAGAAATGCTGCAGCCCATAGGGATCTCCTGGAACCCCAATACCCTGGGTACCTCAGTACCATATACTAGGGAATTATAAGGGTGTTCCAGTAAGCCAATGTGAATTGGTAAAATTGGTCACTAGCCTGTTAGTGACAATTTGAAATAAATGAGAGAGCATAACCACTGAGGTTCTGGTTAGCAGAGCCTCAGTGAGACAGTTAGGCACCACACAGGGAACATATACATGCACACCTATGAGCACTGGGGCCCTGTGTGACAGGGTCCCAGTGACCCATACATATAGGCCACAAACCTATGAGCACTGGGGTACTGACCAGCAGGATCCCAGTGACACATAACAAACATACTGAAACCATAGTGTTTTCACTATGAGCACTGAGGCCTGGCTATCAGGATCCCAGTGAGACAGTGAAAACAGTGACAAACACCCTGACATACACTCACAAACAGGCCAAAAGTGGGGGTAACAAGGCTAGAAAGAGGCTACCTTCTCACACTGTCTCACTGAGGCTCTGCTAACCAGAACCTCAATGGTTATGCTCTCTCTGCTTTCCAAGTTTGTCACTAACAGGCTAATGACTAAATTTACAAAATCACATTGGCATACTGGTAAACCCATATAATTCCCTAGTATATGGTACTGAGGTACCCAGGGTATTGGGGTTCCAGGAGATCCCTATGGGCTGCAGCATTTCTTTTGCCACCCATAGGGAGCTCTGACAATTCTTACACAGGCCTGCCAGTGCAGCCTGAGTGAAATAACATCCAAGTTATTTCACAGCCATTTACCACTGCACTTAAGTAACTTATAAGTCACCTATATGTCTAACCTTCACCTGGTGAAGGTTAGGTGCAAAGTTACTTAGTGTGTGGGCACCCTGGCACTAGCCAAGGTGCCCCCACATCGTTCAGAGCAAATTCCCTGGACTTTGTGAGTGCGGGGACACCATTACACACGTGCACTATACATAGGTAACTACCTATGTATAGCGTCACAATGGTAACTCCGAACATGGCCATGTAACATGTCAAAGATCATGGAATTCCATGATCCCCCAGGTCTCTAGCACAGAACCCGGGTACTGCCAAACTGCCTTTCCGGGGTTTCCACTGCAGCCAACCCCTCAGACAGGATTCTGCTCTCCTGGGGACACCATTACACGTGTGCACTGTACATAGGTCACTACCTATGTACAGCGTCACAATGGTAACTCTGAACATGGCCATGTAACATGTCTAAGATCATGGAATTGTCCCCCCAATGCCATTCTGGCATTGGGGGGACAATTCCATGATCCCCCAGGTCTCTAGCACAGAACCCGGGTACTGCCAAACTGCCTTTCCGGGGTCTCCACTGCAGCTACTGCTGCTGCCAACCCCTCAGACAGGTTTCTGCCCCCCTGGGGTCCAGGCAGCCCTGGCCCAGGAAGGCAGAACAAAGGACTTCCCCTGGGAGAGGGTGTAACACCCTCTCCCTTTGGAAATAGGTGTGAGGGCTGGGGAGGAGTAGCCTCCACCAGCCTCTGGAAATGCCTTGATGGGCACAGATGGTACCCATCTCTGCATAAGCCAGTCTACACGGGTTCAGGGATCTCCCAGCCCTGCTCTGGCGCGAAGCTGGACAAAGGAAAGGGGAGTGACCACTCCCCTGACCTGCACCTCCCAGGGGAGGTGCCCATAGCTCCTCCAGTGTGTCCCAGACCTCTGCCATCTTGGAAACAGAGGTGTTTGTGGCACACTGGACTGCTCTGAGTGGCCAGTGCCAGCAGGTGACGTCAGAGGCTCCTTCTGATAGGCTCTTACCTCTCTTGGTAGCCAATCCTCCTTCCTTGGTAGCCAAACCTCCTTTTCTCGCTATTTAGGGTCTCTGCTTTGGGGAATTCTTCAGATAACGAATGCAAGAGCTCACCAGAGTTCCTCTGCATCTCCCTCTTCACCTTCTGCCAAAGATCAACCGCTGACTGCTCAGGACGCCTGTAAAACCGAAACAAAGTAGCCAGATGACTACTAGCAACCTTGCATCGCCTCGTCCTGCCGGCTTTCTCAACTGTTTTCAGGTGGTGCATGCTCTGGGGGTAGCCTGCCTCCTCTCTGCACCAGGAGCTCTGAAGAAATCTCCTGTGGGTCGACTGAATCTTCCCCCTGCAACCGCAGGCACCAAAAGACTGCATCATTGATCCTCTGGGTCCCCTCTCAGCACGACGAGCGTGGTCCTTGGAACTTAGCAACTCTGTCCAAGTGACTCCCACAGTCCAGTGACTCTTCAGTCCAAGTTTGGTGGAGGTAAGTCCCCACGCTAGACTGCATTGCTGAGTACAGCATGATTTGAAGCTGCTCCGGCTCCTGTGCACTCTTCCAGGATTTCCTTCGTGCACAGCCAATCATGGGTCCCCGATACTCTAACCTGCAGTGCACAACCTTCTGAGTTGTCCTTCGGCATCGTGGGACTCCCTTTTGTGACTTCGGGTGGACTCCGGTTCACTCTTCTTCCAAGTGCTTGTTTAGGTACTTCTGCGGGTGCTGTCAGCTTCTGTGAGGGCTCCCTAACTTGCTGGGCGCCCTCTCTGTCTCCTCCTCCAAGTGGCGACATCCTGGTCCCTCCTGGGCTACAGCAGCACCCAAAAACCTATACCACAACCCTTGCAGCTAGCAAGGCCTGTTTGCGGTCTTTCTGCGTAGGAACACCTCTGCAAGCTTCATCGCGACGTGGGACATCCACCCTCCAAAGGAGAAGCTCCTAGTCCTTTTCTTTCTTGCAGAACACCAAGCTTCTTCCAACAGGTGTCAGCTTCCTTGCACCGTCAGCTGGCATTTCCTGGGCTCCTGCCCACTCTCGACACTGTCGCGATTATTGGACTTGGTCCTCTTGTCTTACAGGTACTTAGGTCCGGAAATCCACTGTTGTTGCATTGCTGGTGTTTGTTCTTCCTGCAGAATCCCCCTATCACGACTTCTGTGCTAACTGGGGGTAGTATGTGCACTTTAGACCTACCTTTCAGGGTCTTGGGGTGGGCTATTTTTCTAACCCTCACTGTTTTCTTACAGTCCCAGCGACCCTCTACAAGCTCACATAGGTTTGGGGTCCATTCGTGTTTCGCATTCCACTTTTGGAGTATATGGTTTGTGTTGCCCCTATATCTATGTGCTCCTATTGCAATCTACTGTAATTGTACACTGCTTGCATTACTTTTCTTGCTATTACCTGCTTAATTTTGGTTTGTGTACATATATCTTGTGCATATAACTTATCCTCATACTGAGGGTACTCACTGAGATACTTTTGGCATATTGTCATAAAAATAAAGTACCTTTATTATTAGTACTTCTGTGTATTGTGTTTTCTTATGATATTGTGCATATGACACCAGTGGCATAGTAGGAGCTTTACATGTCTCCTAGTTCAGCCTAAGCTGCTTTGCCATAGCTACCTTCTATCAGCCTAAGCTGCTAGAAACACCTCTTCTACACTAATAAGTGATAACTGGACCTGGCACAAGGTGTAAGTACCTCTGGTACCCTCTACAAGCCAGGGCCAGCCTCCTACACTGTTCCTCATGGAACAGTCCTGCCCGAACTGCCAAGCCAGGTCCTCCCTGGTCCGGAAACAAGCATTCTGGGACCAGTTTCAGGGCATCACCCTTCATCAGCCAGGCTAGCTTGAATCCAGTGGCACAGTGAAGACGGGACCCACGTCTGGGCATACTTTTCCCACTTAGGGCAACTTTAGCAGCACAAAAGGATGATGGACGGAGTGCTGAACAAGGCAAACACTCACCCCCAGTTACAGATCTGGGTTTAATCCATTGTTCCTTTGCTCACCATGCCACCCCATTTTTTTTTCCCAGCCATATGCAAATCAGTCTTGACCCTGTTCCTCATTGGAGCAGTCCAGCACGAACTGCTAAGCCAGGCCCTCCTTAGACCGGAAACAAGCATCATGGGACCGGTTTCAGGGCATAACCCTTCATCAGCCAGGATAGCTTGATTCCAGTGAAACAGTGAGCATGAGACCCTCGTCTGGGCATTCAGTCAACCAGTCAAAATGCTTTGGACATTCTTAGTTAGGAAGAGACTTTTGGAACTTTTAATTTGTTTCCACTTGATTCTCATATTGTTAAGTCTCCTCTTGATTCATACAGTTAAGTCCCTTCTTGATTCTTGTCTTCTATTGTTAAGTGCCCATTTGAATTTCAAACTGTTAACTTGTCCCCTTGTTGTTGCTGATGTGTCGCTCATGTTCTGCACTTTCCCCTGATGACGCTTCTGATGAATTCCACGGATTGTGAATTGCTCTGCTGACGAAACTGAATTGTATGCTGATCCCAGGAGAGGTATAATTAATTGTAATGTTATTTGCCCCCATTGGCTCATTATACTTAGTTTAGCATGCTGACTGACACCTGTTCATTATTTTTAGTTCGTCTAATTTCACCCAAAATAGATAAATTGTTAAAATTATTTTTGTCTTCTTTTTCTATTTGCTTTTGCCTGCATGTTTTAGCCCTTTCTCATATATGCTTGTCCTAATCTGTAATAGTAGTAGGGATAACCTTGCCCATAAAATTTTATGTATTGATATGTAGGTCTGAATTGGACTAATTTCCCCATCTAATGATTTGAAATCTGTTTCTGTTGCACAAATTATATCATTGCTTGTGTGTTTAATTCTTTTGGAATGTTTAATGGTATTGATATTGAGTAGATGAAACTTGTTTCGCAGATTTGGCCAGCCTGTTTTTTAAATTTATTTGTACAATTTAATATTATGCGCTATTTATGTGACTTTGGCTTGTGGTTATAATAAAGCTTTGAAGCTTTTCACACAGTGGAGTTTTGTTTCTGTGGCCACATAGGTCATGGTGTTAACATTTGTTGTGGTAGTGACTGAGATTGGAAGGATTGTATGCGGTTAACCAAAGTTCCATTGACCTTGGTGAAAGTGTTTTCAAATCCTGACCTATAGGAGAAAACCCGTTAACACTGCCAAAAGTGAGGTCCCGGCAAGGGGGTTGGTCATCTCCAACATTTGGAGAGACCTGGGTCACTTTACAGAGGCAGCTAGGCCTTTGAAGCTTCCCGCCCTGGAATGTCCATCCTGCCTTTAGGAGGTGTCAAAATCCCTGCCCAGTGCAGGCTTTTGTCTCTGGACCACGAGAGAGGTGGCTCTCACCTTAGGGGGTCAGAAATGTGTCTTAGATGGCTGAACTGGTCGGGATCAGTCAGTTAACACACTATTAGCTGGTAAGTTTTCAGGGGGAACCTCTAAGGTGCCCTCTGGGTGCATGTATTGGTAAATTCAACACTGGCATCAGTGAAGGTTCACCAATACGACCTGCGTGATACCAAACATCCCTATCTGCAGTGAAGGCATCATGTAGCTGGGGTACTCAAAGTGACCGGTGTTCAGAACATGTGTTTAAAATGGCTTCCTTGGTCACTTTGCACCCTGACTTAGGGCTATAAGGCCTGCTAGAGAGCTGACTTACATATAATATATGCAGTGTTATGGGACATGGCACACAGACTGTGTGCCATGTCATGTTTTCACTTTTGCCTGCACCAAGACACGCAGCCTGCAATAGCAACCTGTCATGTGCTTGGTGAGCGGTCCCTTAGGGTGGCGCACTTTGTGATGCAGCCCTTATGGGCCCTCTTTAGAACCCCAGGCCCTAGGTACCAGGGGTACCATTTACTAGGGACTTACAGAGGATGCTAAAGGTTTGCCAATTGGGGAACCAACTGTGCAGTTTTAGGGGAAAGAGATCTCTCACTGGGGACCTGGTTAGCAGGAACCCAGTGCACTTTCAGTAGAAATTACATCAGATACCAGGCAAAAAGTGGGGGGTAACCATGCTTTACTACAATGATAAACTCAGATGAATAGGCGACTGGGTTTTCACACCATATCTCTGTAACTGAGCAGACAAGGTCTCCATACTTCCTTGACTACTTTCTGATAACACTCTTACGATAGTTGAGCTCTCGCTTCCAGAGGATGCTACACATGTTCATACCTGAAGGTTTCCCTCAGAGGTCCTTCTGGATTCAGTGATTTGATCTGAACTTCATCAAGCAATCAGAGAATATGTTCAGGTTAATATAGTCTTGGTATCAAGTTGTGGCATGATAAGAGGCCAACATCTTGAAGCAAGAAATAATTCTTAGGTTGATCCGGAATCAATGATCTCCCTCTGGAGGAGACTTGGGGAGCTGGAGAAAATGTTCAAATCCATGTCGGACAATGTGGCACTGGTGATGAAACATTATGAACTCCTAGGTTTTTAGGATACAGAATATCATGAGGTGAAGTGACTGGGAAAACATGCCAATGAAAAGTGATATGTGGAGGGTAGATGCCCAATTATGACTCTTGTCCAACAGTTTAGAACATGACTGGAGGTAGAGAGGAAGTGTTTAGATTTTGTATTGTGTAAGTATGTGTGTGGCACTTGCAGAGGGCAAACCTAGTCAAAAGGCAGCAGAGCAGGGCACAGTGCCAAATACAAGCAAAGTTACAGACAGTTAATGCAGTGTGATTCAGTAGTCTTTAAAAGGCAAGTCTTCAACTCTTTCCTAAATTGGAGCAGTGGTGGGGCCAGTCCTGATGGATACAGGGAGGTTCTTCTAGATCGTGGGTGGATACATAGAAAAGGCTTTCTGCTTCGTTTTTAAATTTTTTATACAACTTAGTCTGCAGTTTGATGTGCCGAGAACTCCAAGAGATGGTGAGCTTGTCTTCAAGATAAGCAAAGAGCTGGTCATGTTGACTTTGTAAATGATGCAACTGGTGCTTGAAGATGGAGTGGCATGCAAGTGTTTTCAGTAGAGTTCCATCAGAATGAAGGTGATGTAATCATATTTCTTTAGGTCCTTGATGAGGTGTGCTGTGATATGGTCACAGCCAGGTCCTACCTGAACCAGAACACAAGAAACTCAAGACTGGTGTTGCCCGGATTGGGGCTTGTCAGTTGGGTGTAGCTTGGTTCCAGTGGCTCAGTGACCTTAGGAGTCACATCTGGGCATATCAGTCCCACTTAAGGTGTCGGTTTGAAGGATGCAAAAAAGTGAGGAATGGAATGCTTGAATGAATCACATCCATTGGTAATTATGCTGGGCCGCATTCCATTGCATCGTTATTTTGCACACCATTCCACTTTAGTCTGGACCCAGCCATATGGAAGTCAGTCTTGACTCCGAGTGCCACTGGAACCAAGCAGCACCTGCATGATTATCCCTAATCAGAACAAAATGGTCTTGGGTGGCTTGTTCTGTTTCAGGGAGGACCTGGCTTGGCAGTTCAGGCTGCACTGTTCCTATTTGCGCAGGGTCAAGACTGATTTGCATATTACTTGGCCCAAATTGAGGTGGCATGGCTAGACTATTTGCAGATATTTCTGTCATCACCTTTTGTGTGTTGGATGGCATTCCCCAAGTGACCAGACATGGGTTCCATGCTAACTGTCCCACATGATCCAAGCTGCACCTGACTGAAGAGGCCCAAATAGGCCAATACCTGTCTTGGGTTGCTTGTGTTCCGGTTCCAAGAGAACCTGGCTTGTCCATTCGGTCTAGACTGTTCCAGTTGGATCGGGACCACGGCTGATTTACTGTGTCTAAGCTGCAATGGTTTAGTGGGCGAAAAAGATGGTTTGGAATGCTATCCACAGCCAATGTCAAAGCTTAGACTTTTTACAAGCATTTCTCCCATCACATTTTCTGTGTTGGAGTCTATCAGTTACCATATCGAATAAAAGATACAACCAATTAATGATGGAGAATAAAGTATATTTGCCAAAAGTCTACATAATAACAAATTTTATGACTACATAATGCCTTCAGAACTAAGGGCCAGATGTAGCAAAATTTTGCGGGGTCGCAAATGGCCCGAATCGCAATTTGCGACCCCGCAAAATCGGAAATGGGATGCAAAAACCCCATTTCCGAATCGCAAATTGCGACGCGAGCCATTACCGACTCGCAAAATTTGCGACCCCATAGTGCGACCCGCAAATAGGAAGTCGCAATTTGCGAGTCGCAAACCATATGAAAAAGCCACTCGCAAATTGCGACTAGTCGCAAAAAGCCCATTTTGCACACCCAATTTACCACTAACTCAGAGCAGGTGGTAACCAGAACCAAAGTATAAAAGGAGACCCAGAAGGCACCTGGGTTACTCAAGATGGCAGAGATATATGTGATAGCAAGGAGGAGGAGAGTCCACGCCGCACAGCAGAGGAGGAGCAGGAGCCGGAGACAGGAGAGGACTTACAGAACCAGGCAGACACTTTTCCAACAAACTGAGGAGGAGATATATGATAAATACAGACTTAGCAGTGCAGCAATATTAGAATTAATAGATCTACTCAATCCGCAGCTGCAACGCCAGACTGTGCGCGGCAGCGCCATCCCCACACATGTGCAAGTGCTATGCTCACTGCACCTCTTGGCCTCGGGTAGCTATCAGGGGGTCATTGCTGTGGCAGGTGGGGTATCCCAAAGTGCACTTTCACGGTTCTTCAGATGTTTCTTAGATGCCATACTCACACACACATGTCCAGATACATATACCTACCCAGGAATGAGGCAGAAATCAACAGCACCAAGTTGGAATTCTACAGGATTGCCAACTTCCCACATGTAATAGGGTGTGTAGACGGGACACATATACAAATATGCCCTCCTGCAAATCTGGAATATCTGTTCCGCAACCGGAAGTGTACACACTCACTGAACATCCAGGTGGTATGTGACGCCCATTATGTAATCACTGACATGGTAGCCAAATTTCCAGGGAGTACACATGACTCTTACATTTTCAGGCACAGTGGGATACACCAACGCCTAGAACGTGGGGAGTTTGGAGACGGATATCTCTTAGGTATTGCTGAATACTCCCTGAAGCCATACACACAGGTCATTGTTGAAACCATCCATGCCCTGCTAACATTGTCCATTTATGCCAAACAGGTGACAGTGCATATGCGCTACGTCTATGGATACTTACCCCGTACTTAACACCCAGCAATGAGAATGAGAGGCGATACAACAGTGCACATAGGAGGACCCAAAATGTCATAGAGAGGACCTTTGGCCTGTTGAAGGCAAGATTCAGATGCCTCCACAGAAGTGGAGGTGCGCTCCAGTATGCCCCAATAACAGCATTCAAGATAGTTGGTGCATGCGCTATACTGCACAACATTGCCACCAGGCGTGGGCTACATCTCACCCCTGAAGACCCAGATTCGGAGGATGACGAGCAAGAGCTACCACATCGCCATCATGGGGATAGAAGCATTGCAAATCAAGGCAGACAGAGACAGGACCACATTGCAAACCAATACTTTGGAAGGTACGTGCTAAATGTCACCACACACACTAATGTCACACACAAAGAGCCCAGTTGTGAAGTGGAACAAACAAGAACTTTTATTAAGTGAAGCTAAGTAATGATGAACTGAACTTTTGGGAAGGGGCTGTAAATGTCCACCTACAATGAGGACACATTCACCTCATGTGCCTCAAGTATCCTGCAGTGCATAGGCTCAACTCCTCCGCCTGGGACGCCCAGCATGGCTAGTGCTTGGAGTGTCAGCAGATCCCTGACGTGCACTGCTACTCCTCAATACCCTTGTGTCCGTGGCAGATGCACTACTGACAGTGGAGCCCTCCTCACTATCTTGAGGTGTGTCTGCCGTGTCCCTAGCCACCTGTCTTGCCTCAATCATGTCCACAGCGTGGCTAATCCGACCCAGTCCCCGAGCCACATCCCCTGCAAAGTGGCCCACGTCAACCTGCAAACTAACTGTACGGCGTGACAGCCCTGTGGTGTTGACTGCCAGGCAGACGATTGATGCAGCCATGCAGTCCAACCGGTGTATGAGTTGCCACTCATGGCGCCTTGCACTCTCTCTCTCTGACACTAGTTCAGTTACGAGTTGACGGATGGAGAGTGCAAGGTCACCGACATTATTGTTCAGGCGTTGGAACTCTGTGTGCACCTGTGCCAGCCCTGTGGTGAAATTCTGCTCCATACATTGCATTGCCCCTATTACCCTCATCTGCCTTGTTTGCAGACGCTGACCACTTATTAGGGCTGCCTCCGCGGCGGACATGGAAGAGTAACCTACATCCTCCTGGGACACTGCAGGAACATGGACTAGGCGTCTGCAACATGGTGGAGCATCAGGGTCCTGCTGTATGGCACTGTGGCTGGGACCGGGTGCTGTGTTGATCTCCCCAATGTCCATTGGTGCAGCTGGAGGGGACTGTGGTTGGGTGGTGCTGGGCCCTGTAGTGGCTGCTTCTGACTCCTGTGCTGCCTGTTGGCTGCTCTCTGTACCCTGGACGGACTGGCTGGTGGGGATGTCTTGTGGGAGACCTGTGGGGCATAGGGAACACACTGTCAGTATCTAACATCTGTTGTATACCTCCTATTAAACTGTTGCCTATCAGCTGACTACTGAACTACATTGCCCATAATGCACCATTCTGGTGGTTGCAAGTCTGGAATGAAGCTAATTTGGTTGTGCATGCTTCTGTGTACTGGGTGGGTGGGGGGTATGGCAGATATGGGTGTACATGCATGTAGGAGGCTGGACTGGCTTGTAGTGAGTACCAAGGGGTACTTGCACCTTGCACCAGGCCCAGTTATCCCTTATTAGTGTATAGGGTGTCTAGCAGCTTAGGCTGATAGATAATGGTAGCTTAGCAGAGCAGCTTAGGCTGAACTAGGAGACGTGTGAAGCTACTACAGTACCACTTAGTGTCATATGCACAATATCATAAGAAAACACAATACACAGTTATACTAAAAATAAAGGTACTTTATTTTTATGACAATATGCCAAAGTATCTCAGAGTGTACCCTCAGTGAGAGGATAGGAAATATACACAAGATATATATACACAATACCAGAAATATGCAGTATAGTCTTAGAAAACAGTGGAAACAATGTATAGTTACAATAGGATGCAATGGAGACACATAGGGATAGGGGCAACACAAACCATATACTCCAGAAGTGGAATGTTAACCACGAATGGACCCCAAACCTATGTGACCTTGTAGAGGGTCGCTGGGACTATTATAAAATAGTGAGGGTTAGAAAAATAGCCCACCCCAAGACCCTGAAAAGTGAGTGCAAAGTGCACTAAAGTTCCCCAAAGGACAAAGAAGTCGTGATAGGGGAATAAGGCAGGAAAGACACAAACCAACAATGCAACAACGCTGGATTTCCAATCTGGGGTACCTGTGGAACAAGGGGACCAAGTCCAAAAGTCACAAGCAAGTCGGAGATGGGCAGATGCCCAGGAAATGCCAGCTGCGGGTGCAAAGAAGCTTCAACTGGACTGAAGAAGCTGCGGTTTCTGCAGGAACGCAAAGGGCTAGAGACTTCCCCTTTGGAGGACGGATCCGTCTCGCCTTGTAGAGTCGTGCAGAAGTGTTTTCCCGCCGAAAGAACGCCAACAAGCCTTGCTAGCTGCAAATCGTGCGGTTAGCGTTTTTGGACGCTGCTGCGGCCCAGGAGGGACCAGGAGGTCGCAAATTGGACCAGGAGGTAGAGGGGACGTCGAGCAAGACAAGGAGCTCTCTTAGCAGCAGGTAGCACCCGGAGAAGTGCCAGAAACAGGCACTACGAGGATGCGTGAAACTGTGCTCACCCGAAGTCGCACAAAGAAGTCCCACGTCGCCGGAGACCAACTTAGAAAGTCGTGCAATGCAGGTTAGAGTGCCGTGGACCCAGGCTTGGCTGTGCATGAAGGATTTCTGCCGGAAGTGCACAGGTGCCGGAGTAGCTGCAAAAGTCGCGGTTCCCAGCAATGCAGTCTAGCGAGGTGAGGCAAGGACTTACCTCCACCAAACTTGGACTGAAGAGTCACTGGACTGTGCGGGTCACTTGGACAGAGTTGCTGGATTCGAGGGACCTCGCTCGTCGTGCTGAGAGGAGACCCAAGGGACCGGTAATGCAGCTTTTTGGTGCCTGCAGTTGCAGGGGGACGATTCCGTCGACCCACGGGAGATTTCTTCGGAGCTTCTAGTGCAGAGAGGAGGCAGACTACCCCCACAGCATGCACCACCAGGAAAACAGTCGAGAAGGCGGCAGGATCAGCGTTACAGAGTTGCAGTAGTCGTCTTTGCTACTATGTTGCAGGTTTGCAGGCTTCCAGCGCGGTCAGCAGTCGATTCCTTGGCAGAAGGTAAAGAGAGAGATGCAGAGGAACTCGGATGAGCTCTTGCATTCGTTATCTAAGGAATCCCAAGAGACAGAGACCCTAAATAGCCAGAAAAGAGGGTTTGGCTACTTAGGAGAGAGGATAGGCTAGCAACACCTGAAGGAGCCTATCACAAGGAGTCTCTGACGTCACCTGGTGGCACTGGCCACTCAGAGCAGTCCAGTGTGCCAGCAGCACCTCTGTTTCCAAGATGGCAGAGGTCTGGAGCACACTGGAGGAGCTCTGGGCACCTCCCAGGGGAGGTACAGGTCAGGGGAGTGGTCACTCCCCTTTCCTTTGTCCAGTTTCACGCCAGAGCAGGGCTAAGGGGTCCCTGAACCGGTGTAGACTGGCTTATGCAGAATTGGGCACATCTGTGCCCAAGAAAGCATTTCCAGAGGCTGGGGTAGGCTACTCCTCCCCTGCCTTCACACCATTTTCCAAAGGGAGAGGGTGTCACACCCTCTCTCAGAGGAAGTCCTTTGTTCTGCCATCCTGGGCCAGGCCTGGCTGGACCCCAGGAGGGCAGCTGTCTGTCTGAGGGGCTGGCAGCAGCAGCAGCTGCAGTGAAACCCCAGGAAGGGCAGTTTGGCAGTACCAGGGTCTGTGCTACAGACCACTGGGATCATGGGATTGTGCCAACTATGCCAGGATGGTATAGAGGGGGCAATTCCATGATCATAGACATGTTACATGGCCATATTCGGAGTTACCATTGTGAAGCTACATATAGGTAGTGACCTATATGTAGTGCACGCGTGTCATGGTGTCCCCGCACTCACAAAGTTCAGGGAATTGGCTCTGAACAATGTGGGGGCACCTTGGCTAGTGCCAGGGTGCCCTCACACTAAGTAACTTTGCACCTAACCTTTACCAGGTAAAGGTTAGACATATAGGTGACTTATAAGTTACTTGAGTGCAGTGTAAAATGGCTGTGAAATAACGTGTACGTTATTTCACTCAGGCTGCAGTGGCAGGCCTGTGTAAGGATTGTCAGAGCTCCCTATGGGTGGCAAAAGAAATGCTGCAGCCCATAGGGATCTCCTGGAACCCCAATACCCTGGGTACCTCAGTACCATATACTAGGGAATTATAAGGGTGTTCCAGTAAGCCAATGTAAATTGGTAAAAATGGTCACTAGCCTGTTAGTGACAATTTGGAAAGAAATGAGAGAGCATAACCACTGAGGTTCTGGTTAGCAGAGCCTCAGTGAGACAGTTAGGCACTACACAGGGAACACATACATATAGGCCACAAACTTATGAGCACTGGGGTCCTGACTAGCAGGGTCCCAGTGACACATAACAAACATACTGAAAACATAGGGTTTTCACTATGAGCACTGGGCCCTGGCTAGCAGGATCCCAGTGAGACAGTGAAAACACCCTGACATACACTCACAAACAGGCCAAAAGTGGGGGTAACAAGGCTAGAAAGAGGCTACTTTCTCACACAACCCCCCCCCCAAAACGAAGGACAATAAGGCTAACCTTGGCCAGTTGAGACTTTATTGTCTAAGTGGTGATAAGTAGAGAGTAGCTCTGCAATAGACTGGTTACTCCCTTTATCATCCACTATATGGTTACTTCCCTGTGGGGATGTAAACCACCCTGTTTGAAGTTTTTTAGCTAAGCAACAATGTGAAGATGTATTTTCAGAGTTTCTATCAGTAAGTTTTAGTTTAGAGCAGTGGGAATTGTCCACTGAACCTATTTGTAATGATGGAAATGCCAGACAGGGATGTTGTCTCAGAAAAGCCATAGCTGGGCAAAAACTTTGTCCATATGGCTGGAAGAGAGAACAGGGATGCTGTTTCTCTTGAGTTGGAGCAGGGCAGGGATGCTGTCCTATGAGCTCCACACTAGGGCAGGGATGCTGTCCTAAGTGTTGTGAGGCAGTGCAGGGTTTCTGCACTAAAGTTTCTCTGGGAGGGTTGGAGGGATGCTCCATGTTAACTAAAATGGTGCTCTTTTTGTCACCAATGTTAGTTATCCCACAGAGAGGTACTTCTACCTCAGGGAGTACAGCTTTGCCAGCTGATGATTCCCTTGGAACAGGTGCCACCCCAGGAGAGGTTTCTCCCACCACAGGAATGGTATCCTGAATGGCAGGGTGGTTAGGGGATACTGTGATACCCTTTTTACCTGTTGATTGAGAGGGATCCTGAGTTTTCAGGCCTTCTCTCCTTTGCTTTTTCATTTCAGTAGAAATGAGAGGGAACAATTCCTCAGGGATGCCCAGCATGGCTGCATGGGCATAAAACTCTACATCAGCCCAACCTGAGGCCTCTAGGTCATTACCTAAGAGAGGGTCTACAGGTAAGCTAGGTGATACCACCACCTGCTTAGGGCCAGTAACTCCACCCCAACTAAACTGAATTATAGCTAAGGGAAGAATCTTAGTGGAGTTATGGACATCAATAATCTTATACTGTTGTCCAATGATGTGTTGATCAGGGTGCACTAGGTTTTCAGTCACCAAAGTGAAACTGGCACCTGTGTCCCTGTAGGCCAAGGCATCAACACCATTTATTGAAACTGTCTGCCTGTACTTATCCATTGTAAGGGGACAAGCAGCCAGTGTGGCAAGGCCAATGCCAATAGGTGTGACAGAAACTGTCTTGGGACTGACTACCCCAGTTTCTATGATGGACCCATAAGTGAACCCAACTACACCCTTTGCTTGACTGTTGCCAGCAGTCCCACCACTAGTACCACTACTGCTAGGGGCACTAGAGCTTGATGTATTAGTGGTGGTAGGCTCAGGGGGTTTACCTGGACAGGACTTATCCCCTGGCCTATGGCCTCTGTTTTTACACACAAAGCACCAAGGCTTTTTAATGTGTGCAGGTTGAGAAGAAGAGGAAGAATTAGTTTTATCCCCACCCTCTGAAGAGTGTTTAAGATTTGAAGTGGGATCTTTGTTTTTACCCTTATCCCCATGCTTATCTTGAGATTTTTCACCATCTTTCTTCTTAGTGTTCTCTTTGTCACCCCCTGTATGAACTTTTCTGTTCACCCTTGTTCTGACCCATTTGTCTGCCTTCTTTCCCAATTCTTGGGGAGAGGTCAGATCAGAGTCCACCAAGTACTGGTGCAACAAATCAGACACACAATTATTAAGAATATGCTCTCTCAGGATCAAGTTATACAGGCTGTCAATATCAGTAACTTTACTGCCATGTAACCACCCCTCCAAGGCCTTCACTGAATGGTCAATGAAATCAACCCAGTCTTGTGAAGACTCCTTTTTGGTCTCTCTGAACTTTATCCTGTATTGTTCAGTGGTTAAGCCATAACCATCCAGGAGTGCATTCTTAAGAACTTTGTAATCATTAGATCCATTTTCTTTTACAGTAAGGAGCCTATCCCTACCTTTTCCACTAAATGATAGCCATAGGATAGCAGCCCACTGCCTTTGAGGGACATCCTGTACAGCACAGGCCCTCTCAAGTGCAGCAAACCACTTGTTAATATCATCCCCCTCCTTATAAGGGGGAACTATCTTATGCAGATTCCTGGAATCATGCTCTTTTGCAGGATGACTATGGGGAATGCTGCTGCTGCCACCATGGGTTTCTAAACCCAGTTTCTGTCTCTCCTTCTCTACTTCTAAAGTCTGTCTATCCAAATCCAGCTGTTGCTTCTTGAGCTTCAGTCTGGTTTGTTCCACTCTCAATCTATTGAGCTCCCTTTCTAACAATCTGTCATCAGGGTGGGTGGGAGGGACATGCCTTGAAACAGAAGTATGGTGAGAATGGACAGAAGGAGACCTGTCCCTTACAGAGGACACCCTAACAGCTTGGCTAACAGAAACATCAGTACCACTGTGGTGTGAGTAAATGCTTTTGCTATGATGTGAGACAACACTATTTGTATGGTGTGACTCTTCATCATTACCAACTATGCTAGACTGTCTAGTAATGGGCAGGCTAGGAAGTTTATTTCCTGAATCTTTTCCTGGGGGAGTCCCTGGATCAGATTGGGAACCATTAGCTACTTTTTCAACAGATGGGGCACTTCTTGCCTTATCTTGTTCTCTAAGCATGTTAAGTAACAATTCCAAGGAAGGATTCTTCCCTACACTCAAACCTCTCTCTATGCAGAGACTCCTTGCTCCTTTCCAGCTAAGGTGATCATATGCAAGTTTGGACAGATCAACATTTTGGCCTGTGCCAGACATTTTTAGAGAGAGTTAAAGTGATAGAAAAAGAGAATAAGTTTGTCAGAGCTTTTAGAAAGACTGAGAAAAAAAACTTTTTAAACTTTTTAGAAAGTTAGAAGTACTTTTCAGCACTTAGAAAAGAGTGAAAAGAGGAAATGCAAAACTTTTTGGCAATGTGTATATACATTGAACTTGTTTTGTATATTTTTCTCTTATGAAAAGTACAATGACAAGAGTGGTAAGTAGTCTCAAAGCACTTATCGCACCGCTGCACAACCAATGTAGGAGGCTGGACTGGCTTGTAGTGAGTACCAAGGGGTACTTGCACCTTGCACCAGGCCCAGTTATCCCTTATTAGTGTATAGGGTGTCTAGCAGCTTAGGCTGATAGATAATGGTAGCTTAGCAGAGCAGCTTAGGCTGAACTAGGAGACGTGTGAAGCTACTACAGTACCACTTAGTGTCATATGCACAATATCATAAGAAAACACAATACACAGTTATACTAAAAATAAATGTACTTTATTTTTATGACAATATGCCAAAGTATCTCAGAGTGTACCCTCAGTGAGAGGATAGGAAATATACACAAGATATATATACACAATACCAGAAATATGCAGTATAGTCTTAGAAAACAGAGCAAACAATGTATAGTTACAATAGGATGCAATGGAGACACATAGGGATAGGGGCAACACAAACCATATACTCCAGAAGTGGAATGGGAACCACGAATGGACCCCAAACCTATGTGACCTTGTAGAGGGTCGCTGGGACTATTATAAAATAGTGAGGGTTAGAAAAATAGCCCACCCCAAGACCCTGAAAAGTGAGTGCAAAGTGCACTAAAGTTCCCCAAAGGACAAAGAAGTCGTGATAGGGGAATAAGGCAGGAAAGACACAAACCAACAATGAAACAACGCTGGATTTCCAATCTGGGGTACCTGTGGAACAAGGGGACCAAGTCCAAAAGTCACAAGCAAGTCGGAGATGGGCAGATGCCCAGGAAATGCCAGCTGCGGGTGCAAAGAAGCTTCAACTGGACTGAAGAAGCTGCGGTTTCTGCAGGAACGCAAAGGGCTAGAGACTTCCCCTTTGGAGGACGGATCCCTCTCGCCTTGTAGAGTTGTGCAGAAGTGTTTTCCCGCCGAAAGAACGCCAACAAGCCTTGCTAGCTGCAAATCGTGCGGTTAGCGTTTTTGGACGCTGCTGCGGCCCAGGAGGGACCAGGAGGTCGCAAATTGGACCAGAAGGTAGAGGGGACGTCGAGCAAGACAAGGAGCCCTCTTAGCAGCAGGTAGCACCCGGAGAAGTGCCAGAAACAGGCAATACGAGGATGCGTGAAACGGTGCTCACCCGAAGTTGCACAAAGAAGTCCCACGTCGCCGGAGACCAACTTAGAAAGTCGTGCAATGCAGGTTAGAGTGCCGTGGACCCAGGCTTGGCTGTGCACGAAGGATTTCCGCCGGAAGTGCACAGGGGCCGGAGTAGCTGCAAAAGTCGCGGTTCCCAGCAATGCAGTCTAGCGAGGTGAGGCAAGGACTTACCTCCACCAAACTTGGACTGAAGAGTCACTGGACTGTGGGGGTCACTTGGACAGAGTTGCTGGATTCGAGGGACCTCGCTCGTCGTGCTGAGAGGAGACCCAAGGGACCGGTAATGCAGCTTTTTGGTGCCTGCGGTTGGAGGGGGACGATTCCGTCGACCCACGGGAGATTTCTTCAGAGCTTCTAGTGCAGAGAGGAGGCAGACTACCCCCACAGCATGCACCACCAGGAAAACAGTCGAGAAGGCGGCAGGATCAGCGTTACAGAGTTGCAGTAGTCGTCTTTGCTACTATGTTGCAGGTTTGCAGGCTTCCAGCGCGGTCAGCAGTCGATTCCTTGGCAGAAGGTGAAGAGAGAGATGCAGAGGAACTCGGATGAGCTCTTGCATTCGTTATCTAAGGAATCCCAAGAGACAGAGACCCTAAATAGCCAGAAAAGAGGGTTTGGCTACTTAGGAGAGAGGATAGGCTAGCAACACCTGAAGGAGCCTATCACAAGGAGTCTCTGACGTCACCTGGTGGCACTGGCCACTCAGAGCAGTCCAGTGTGCCAGCAGCACCTCTGTTTCCAAGATGGCAGAGGTCTGGAGCACACTGGAGGAGCTCTGGGCACCTCCCAGGGGAGGTGCAGGTCAGGGGAGTGGTCACTCCCCTTTCCTTTGTCCAGTTTCACGCCAGAGCAGGGCTAAGGGGTCCCTGAACCGGTGTAGACTGGCTTATGCAGAATTGGGCATCTGTGCCCAAGAAAGCATTTCCAGAGGCTGGGGGAGGCTACTCCTCCCCTGCCTTCACACCATTTTCCAAAGGGAGAGGGTGTAACACCCTCTCTCAGAGGAAGTCCTTTGTTCTGCCATCCTGGGCCAGGCCTGGCTGGACCCCAGGAGGGCAGCTGCCTGTCTGAGGGTCTGGCAGCAGCAGCAGCTGCAGTGAAACCCCAGGAAGGGCAGTTTGGCAGTACCAGGGTCTGTGCTACAGACCACTGGGATCATGGGATTGTGCCAACTATGCCAGGATGGTATAGAGGGGGCAATTCCATGATCATAGACATGTTACATGGCCATATTCGGAGTTACCATTGTGAAGCTACATATAGGTAGTGACCTATATGTAGTGCACGCGTGTAATGGTGTCCCCGCACTCACAAAGTTCAGGGAATTGGCTCTGAACAATGTGGGGGCACCTTGGCTAGTGCCAGGGTGCCCTCACACTAAGTAACTTTGCACCTAACCTTTACCAGGTAAAGGTTAGACATATAGGTGACTTATAAGTTACTTAAGTGCAGTGTAAAATGGCTGTGAAATAACGTGTACGTTATTTCACTGAGGCTGCAGTGGCAGGCCTGTGTAAGGATTGTCAGAGCTCCCTATGGGTGGCAAAAGAAATGCTGCAGCCCATAGGGATCTCCTGGAACCCCAATACCCTGGGTACCTCAGTACCATATACTAGGGAATTATAAGGGTGTTCCAGTAAGCCAATGTAAATTGGTAAAATTGGTCACTAGCCTGTCAGTGACAATTTGAAAGAAATGAGAGAGCATAACCACTGAGGTTCTGGTTAGCAGAGCCTCAGTGAGACAGTTAGGCACTACACAGGGAACACATACATATAGGCCACAAACTTATGAGAACTGGGGTCCTGACTAGCAGGGTCCCAGTGACACATAACAAACATACTGAAAACATAGGGTTTTCACTATGAGCACTGGGCCCTGGCTAGCAGGATCCCAGTGAGACAGTGAAAACACCCTGACATACACTCACAAACAGGCCAAAAGTGGGGGTACCAAGGCTAGAAAGAGGCTACTTTCTCACAATGCATGTTTCATGGTACTCACTTGTTGATGTTCCTGGCGCTGACGTGTCCAGCTCTTCCATTCCAGCCACTGCCTCAGGCTCAAGGGTCTGTTCCACAAGTTCCTCCATGGGTGTGGGTGGTGGGACGGTGGATGGGCCTCCTCCTGTGCCCCTAATCTCCCGGAGGCGCTCTGCCACCCTCTCCTAGGTCCTGGATCACAGGTCATACCATCTCTTTTTTATCTCCTCTATACTCCTGCGGCTCACCCCTATGGCGTTGACCTTCTCCTAGATGTCATTCCAGATCCGCCTTTTTTCAGTCTCTGGCACACTCAGGGCAGCCCTTCCAAATAGCTGGTCATGGTGCTGTCAGCATTCATCTGTCAGCACCTCCAGTTCCTTTTCTGAAAACTTCAGTTTTCTCTTCCTGCCAGAGTCTTCCATTCTTGCTGCTGTTCCTCCAGGTGGTTGCTCAGCAGTTTGAACAGGGTGTGGTCCTCCCTCCTCCCAGGTGTATTTGTAAACTTCCTGGCTGTGATGTCATCAGCAAGAGCCAGGAAGTGTTTTCCAGACAGTTCTGCTGCACCTGAATGCAATTTCCAGCACAGTCGCAATTTGCGACACCCACTCGCAATTTGCGTGTCTGTTTTTAGCGAGGTCGCAAAAAGCGACCTCACAAACAGCGGACTCGCAATCTGCGGTGCGACTTCATTTGCGAGTCGCAAAATGAAGTTGCTTTTTCTTGTTGGATACCGGTTTGCAAGTCGGAAATTGCGAGTCGCAACGACTCGCAATTTCCGACTCGCTATTTTTTAGCTACCTACATCTGGCCCATAATGTGTCACCAGTAACAGAAGACGTAAACTGAGGCCCATATATATATTTTTTAGCGCCGCATTTGCGTCGTTTTTTGACACAAAATCGGCGCAAACTTACAAAATACAATTGTATTTTGTAAGTTAGCGCCGCATTTGCGTAAAACTACGACGCAAATGCGGCGCTAAAAAAGTATAAATATGGGCCTGAATGTCTAAGTCCAAGTTGAGAGTCACCATCATAAATATGCATTAGTCAAACTATTCCAATCCAACTTGACTGTCACAGAGGCATACACTTTCTAAGTATACGTGATGCCGATCAGACATTCCACAGTACATGATTATTTGTCACCGAGCCATAGCCTCAGGTGTGGCCAGCAATACGTCCCTTGAATGGTATCACCTCATTAGACACTTTTTTAAGAAGGCGTTCTTATCCATTAGAACGGGTGCAATGTTTCCAATTAGGCAGATGCATTTGCTCCTTTCAGTGCATCATAGTGATCAATTGGCCTGACAAATCATTGGAATAAACAAGGATGCTTCGTATGAAAGGCATGAGCAAGACACATCAATATACTCATAAAGATTGACCCACAGAAGGTTTCTGGGAGAAGTATCAGTGACAGCAGAGTATTGTAGCTGTGCTCCAGATCGCAATACACCATTAGTAGAATGATGCTAGGTTCCCTTACCAGTAACAAGAAGTATTTGAGGTGTCAGAATACTAATACTGAAATGCCACTAAGTATCAGATTATGTGGTTCTACATGATGGTATATTCCCCAGCTGCCCACAGGAAGGATTCCCAGGAATACAGAGGAATGTGTGCTCTGGTACCACTTTGTGGCCAATCTAACATTGATGATACTGCACAGGTAAGCTTTACTTAACAGAGCTGAACATGACTAAATCACCCATTCAAAGCCATAACTGACTGTTAAATTCCTACACCATATTCACTTTTTTCCATTTCCCATATAAATCATTTGCTCCAGAAAGCTCATTCAGACCAGACACCTCTCAAATACACTTCAAACACAAAAGGCCACTCACTCAATCACTGTTTACAGATCGTATACCTATTTTGTTACTAGTCATACCAGCATTGGATAATACATGACGCACACTCAGATTGTATTGTGCCATAAATCATCCTCCTATCAAATTGTTACTCTGCAAATAACCAGGCACACACAAATAATCATAGTTATTGTCCTATTTACCAGTTGCAGATAATTATGCCCGTAACCAACTTCGATGAAAAATGTAGTACATCAATAATCATACCTCAAGCGCTACGAATATGTTTATTATTTTCTAAACAATGGGCATATCACAACTTGGTTTTGTCTTGCTGTGTGTGTGTTTGTACCTTGTCTTTAGAAAGGCAAAATACAAACAAACAGTTAGTGATGTGCAAGCCACTAAATATACCTTAAGTTACAAAGGAAAAGTCAAACTATTTGTTAAACAATCACACGAGCGGCAAGCACAATAATTTAAATCATTGTGGACCTTAAAACATAGGTAAGAGATGAGAAACCACGATGGCACGCAATTCTAAACCAAACACCACTTTGATAAAGGCACACATGAAAGCTTTCCCCCCCCAAAAAAAATATGAGCATTTTTGTTGAATTTTATTGTATTCAAGGTTAAATAAGCAAGAAAAGACTAAGTAAAAAAAAGATACGTTGAAAAGGGAAGACACTCAGGAAAATGTTGAAGAAATTATTTATAATGTGACCAACATTAAGTAAGAAACATGGGCCAGATAGTTTTTTTGGGAGAATACTAAAAAGTGTCAGTGATGCATAAAGCTCTTGGTTACGATATACAGCTGTTCACAAAGTTGGACTCAACTTCCAATAGCTCTTATACTGAAACCTAATGGACCACCACATCCACGCCAGTAATATCTACCTCCCTCCCTCCTGGATCAAGATTATAAAATTGTTACTACTGTTCAGACTAAAAGTATCAATGATGAAAGACGGCTGCTCCCACCAACTGTCCAGAACATTGACAAAACATCACCAACATTCCAACCAATCTACATTCCACATCAAACCCCCTTTAGCATTCCACTGACTTGTCTAAAACGCCACGTTACTTTTCCCCTTCGAAGGAATCAAAACTAAACGAAGAAAACTAAACGAAACATTATATAAAAGTGGATAATAACACCTTATTGATCGCATAATGTAACTATTGATAGATAATGTAAAAACGCCTGTAATAAGAATAATAAAATAAACATAAAAAATCTAACTTGGCCTTTTCTTAAAATACGTTTGGTTGAATTATAATTGAGCAAAATAAACAATTTCACAACCTTAACATTCAGAAATAATTCCAATCATAAAGTACCGTTTACGTCCTAAATTGTAGAGGAATTTGTTTATTTCTGGGACTTCTGTGGAACACAGGATCACTTTTTCTTAAGAAACTTTAGAAATTTCAGATGGTTTGAGATACTTGAATAAGTGGTGGAGTTATCTGTTCACCATTGATATCACACTTAACGACTCTCCCCCATTCCATCAATCAATACTATTAACCCTGAGGGCACTTCCACATACTTTGTCCACCACTCACAGGGGCATATTTAAGAGCACCTTGAGCCTCTTTGCAGCACATTATCCTCATTTGTTTTCGCTAATGTGGCCCAATAAGCCAAATCCCCAGACCATATTTACAAAGTGGCGCAATGCACGCATTGCGCCACTTTGTAACCTTTTGGTCTACATTATGCCTGTGCCAGGCATAAGGTGTGCAAAGGGGGCATTCCCCTGTTAGGTGGTGTCTAAAAAAATGGCGGATTTCTTTGCGTCATTTTTTTCTGCATTTTTAATGCCTCCTCAGAGCAGGCGTTAAAAGGAGGCACACAATTGATTACAATGGGCCTTATTGAGCTTTGCAGGATTACCGTCAAGTTTTTTTTATGTTAATCCTGCAAAGTTCCGGACTAGCGTAAAAAACTCTGATGCAAATCTCCTAACTACCACCATGATGTGCTGTATTTTAAATACAGGGCACACATAGTGACGTTAGGTGGGCGCTAAGGGATGCAAGAAAAGTGGTGCTGCACTGTGTGCAGCAACACTTTTCTAAATATGCCCCACAGTTCATTAAATTTCTTATCTCCTCTTGATATAGAATTTATCTCAAACCTCAATTTTTTTTCATGTACTCGATTATTCCTCTCAAATACTTCTTTTTCTTTTAATTCACAATTGGCCACATCATTTTTAACTTTGTCATCAAACACATCCAAATGTACACCAAATTTTACCCTTCTGCCCATCCAACTAGGACAATTCTTTGTGGCTGGCTTTCTTCCCCTCAACAGTTCGAATGGAGACACATACTGAGTTAACACCTTTTTCATGTGCTCAACTTGGCCATTAGTTTGGGGATGATAGAGTGATGTCCTAAAATGCTTGCTGCCCCACTCACAAACTGAACCCCATTGTCTGACATCAAAAACCTAGAGTGAACTTCTCTGATAAACGTCTAATTTACAAATTAAATAACTGCTTTAGTACTAGGTTGAGATATGAATTTTCCTTCAGGCCACTTAGAATAGAAATCCACTACTACTAAAGCATAAAGCAGATGGCTTGGTAAACTGTTGAAGGGGGCAACCAAATCAACACCAATTTTCTCCTAGGCTTTAAAGAGGCATTCAATTGGTTGTAATGGTGGTTTTCTGACTACCAAACACTTTTAAGCTCTAGAGAACACAACACACCTTTCTACAGGTGGTCAATGTCTCTATCCATGGATGGCCACCACAACATCTGATACACCGCGCATTTGGTAAGGGTCTTTCTCCAATGTCCCTCCCGCCCCATTTTGATTATTCTAAATCTTGTCTCTGCCAAGGGAACTAACTTATCTCCTCTCAACAGAAGACCATCTTCTAGAGATATTTCATCATGTGTTTTCCAAAAAAGGCTGACATGATGGTACTAGGGACCTTTCCAATGGCCATTCAGTTTTCACATAGAATATAATTAATTTCAGGACTTCATCTTGATCCAGCTTGTATCTCCATTCATGCTAGGACACTGCACACATTTTTTTCAGATCCATTGCAGCAATAAAATAATCTTCATCAACATCCACACACACATCATCTGGATTACAATCTGTAGCTGGAAACCTTGGCAAAAAAATCTGCCTGTACATTCTTAGCACCTTTGATGTGTTCTATGTGAAATTGATATTGCAATAATTTGGTTGTGATCCTTGCAATCCTTTGGGGTCTGCTCCTTTATCTTCTCTCCAAAAATAATGGCTACTAATGGTTTACGTTCAGTCACAATCATACACCTGCTTCCCCACACATAGGATTTGAATTTTTTAATAGCTTACTAACACGCAAATATCTTTTTTTCCAATTGTAGCATAATGAGTTTATGACTCCCTCAACACTCGAGATGCATAGCAAACTGTATTTTCATCTTTACCACTGGATTGTGTAATGCAGACACCTAAATCAACATTGGATACATCAACTGTGATACAACGCTGCAAACTTGGATTGATTGGTTTTAAAATCTTAGAGCTGGTTAATTCTTTCCTAACCCACTCAAATGACTCTTGACATGTAGTGTCCCACTTGAAAAGTACATTTTTCTTTAACAACACAATCAATGGTTTGATATGAGAAGCGTAGTCTGCGATAAAGCAAGAATAGAATTCGCACATACCCATTAAACTTTTCAAACCAGACTTATCACTCGGTGGTCTTGCATCAGTGATGGCATTAACCAATCCTGGTCTTGGCTTAATGTCATTGCCTGAAACCACATGCCCTAGATACTCCACCACGGCCTTGGCAATTTCACATTTCTTAAACTTCAATACCATGCCTCTTTCTTGCAAAATAAGCAATAACTCGTCTAAAACGGTGGCATGCTCCTGCCTTGTCTTTGCAAAAATCAAAACGTCACCCTGAAAGGTGAGCACCAATTTTATATCCTTTAGAAGCTGATACATGATCCTCTGAAAAACAGATTTCACAGAGGCCATACCAAAAGGCATCCGGCTATACAGAATTGTTCCTATTGGTGACACGAAGGCCGTGAAATGTCTTGACTCAGGATCCAAAGCCACCTGATGATAAGTGGAAATTAAGTCATGTTTTGAAAACCAATTCGCCCCTGCCACCATGCTCAAAAGGTCGGTGATCCTAGGATGGGGGTGCAAATCTACCCAAATAGGGCTGCTGAAACTGCACAAATCAACACAAATCCTTAGTTTACCATTTTTCCTAAGCTACTACTAGTGGAGATAACCATAAAGATCACTCTATTGGTTTGATGATCCCACTATCACATGATTTTATCAGCTCTTTCTCCAGATCCTCCCTGATGGAAAACAGGACATTACATATCTTGCACTTATTAGGGATAGTGTTTTGCTTGACCATAATCTTATGCTGAAACCCTTTTAATGTGCAAAGATTTCCTGGTAGAAATTTAGGAAATTTGATAGTGATGTAATTTACTAGTTCCTCTGTGACCACTGACACTTGTTCCTTTGTGCCAGGTTTCACCACGATCTTAAAAAGCCCTTGGTTAAACCACCCTATTATGCATAAAGCCTTTACTGCTGCATATACTTTTCAAAACATCTTTCGGTCCTTGATAATCCAAACCTCCTTAAAATACCTTGACAAATCTATCCGTCTTTCTTCATATGAGACTGGAGTTCCAAATTTTTCCCAGGCCACACCTCATCAAAAATGTTTTGTGTAACCATTGTGATTCTGGCACCAGAATCAACCAAATGTCTGAGTGATTTATTACCTACTACCACCTCCAGATCCGGATCAATGCAATCTGCAGGATCCCCTGTACAGACTTCCCCCCCAACTGTCAAAACCATATCCTGGAGAGCATTCTGAATTTTTCCTAACAGTGTAACGTAGTCATCATCTACTAAGTTTGCAACATTATTGGTACTTTTCTCTGTATGATTCCATTGACTTTGGCAAACCTTCACAAAATGACCTACTTTACCACATTTTCTACATACAACATTTTTGGTTGGACATCGTTTTCCTGGCTTAATGTGTGGTATATTGCCAGATCTAAAGCAAACATTGGCTGTCTGAAAAGCCCCTTAGATGATCTTGAAACCTCTGTATTTACTGAGATCTCTTTTGCCATACTTTTACTCATTAGGCGAACATTGCCAACCACCTCAGATTTTGTTTTCTCAAGTTCCTTAACAGACAACTAAGATGTTTCAATGCTTTTAGCAATCCGTAAAGTCTCCTCAAGGGTCGGATTGCTCAATGCCAAGAGCTTCTGCTGAATAACTTTCTTAGAATAATGACAGATGACTTGATCACTGTTAGACCTGACAGCCTTAGGGTAGTCACCCCTAACTTTTTGCCTGCCTCCCTCCACTTTTGGGATACTGTTTTTGCTGGTTTTTAGACTCTGCGCACTTTACCACTGCTAACCAGTGATAAAGTGCATATGCTCTCTCCCTTTAAACATGGTAACTTTGGATCATACCTGATTGAACTATTTAATCTACTTATAAGACCCTAGTAATGTGCACTACAGGTGCCTAAGGCCTGTAGATTAAATGCTACTAGTGGATCTGCAGCACTGGTTGTGCCACCCACTCAAGTAGCCCCCTTACCCTTGTCTCAGGCTTGCCATTGCAAGACCTGTGTGTGCAGTTTCACTGCCACCCCGACTTGGCATTTAAAAGTACTTGCCAAGCCTAGAACTCCCCTTTTTCTACATATAAGTCACCCATAATGTGTGCCCTAGGTAACCCCTGGAGCAGGGTGCTGTGTAGGTAAAAGGCAGGACATGTACCTATGTAATTATATGTCCTGGTAGTGTAAAACTCCTAAATTCGTTTTTACACTACTGTGAGGCCTGCTCCCTTCATAGGCTACCATTGGGGCTGCCCTCATACACTGTTGAAGCGGCAGCTGCTCATCTGAAAGGAGCAGGAAGGTCATATTTAGTATGGCCAGAATGGTAATACAAAATCCTGCTGACTGGTGAAGTCGGATTTAATATTACTATTCTAGAAATGCCACTTTTAGAAAGTGAGCATTTCTTTGCACTTACATCTTTCTGTGCCTTACCATCCACGTCTGGCTGGGCTTGGTTGACAGCTCCTTGTGCATTCACTCAGACACACCCCAAACACAGGGTACTCAGCCTCACTTGCATACATCTGCATTTTGAATGGGTCTTCCTGGGCTGGGAGGGTGGAGGGCCTGCTCTCACACAAAGGACTGCCACACCCCCTACTGGGACCCTGGCAGACAGGATTGAACTGGATGGGGACCTGGTGCACTTCTTAGCCACTCTTTGAAGTCTCCCCCACTTCAAAGGCACATTTGGGTATAAAACAGGGCCTCTGCCCTACCTCATCAGACACTTGCTGGAGAAGAAACCTGAACCAGAAACTACATCCTGCCAAGAAGAACTGCCTGGCTGCTCAAAGGACTCACCTGCCTGCTTTCTACAAAGGACTGCTGCCTTGCTGTTGCCCTGCTACCTTGCTGAACTCTTGTCTGGCTGTGAAAGTGCTCTCCAAGGGCTTGGATAGAGCTTGCCTCCTGTTTCCTGAAGTCTCAGGACCAAAAAGATTTCTCTTTTTCACTTGGATGCTCCGTGCGCCGAACATTTCGACGCACAGCTTGTTACGCGGCGAGAAAAACGCCGCACACCGAAGCTGACCGACGCAACGCTCTGGGGACGATCGAAAATCCGACGCACGGCTTCGCAAGGATAACGCCGCCCGACCTCTAGAGGAGAAATCGACGCAACGCCTGCCGTGAGATCGTAATTTCAACGCGCAGCCCCGCAGACCGACGTCTAGTGGAGAAATCGACGCGACGCCTGCCGTGAGATCGTAATTTCGCCGCGCAGCCCCGCAGACCGACGCGCAGCCGGAGAACAAGCAGGAAAATCCACGCACAGACCCGGGACATCTGGTAATCCCCACGATCCACAGAAAGAGACTGTCCGCGCGCCGGAAAACGACGCACGACTTTGTTTATCTTCTAAAGACTTAAGACACTTTATATCACTTTTCAGTGATATCTCTACAATTTCCCATTGCAACTTTATTCTTTTTGACCTACAATTATCCTGATAAATATTATATATATTTTTCTAAACACTGTGTGGTGTATTTCTGTGGTGCTATATGGTGGTATTGTATGATTTATTGCACAAATACTTTACACATTGCCTTCTAAGTTAAGCCTGACTGCTCGTGCCAAGCTACCAGAGGGTGGGCACAGGATAATCTTGGATTGTGTGTGACTTACCCTGACTAGAGTGAGGGCTTTTGCTTGGACAGGGGGTAACCTGACCGCCAACCAAAAACCCCATTTCTAACATTGGTGAGGATAGGACTTGTATTTGTGCAGTGACATACAGTATCTAAGTATTTCACTACCTACCCACAGTTGAAGGTCAACTTGGTTTTTATCTCTTTTTGCAAATCCGTTTTTTCTGACAATTTTCAAAAACTAAATCCTCACTCAACATGTCTCTGACTGGGTCTCAGACAGGGGACTTTGACCTAGTCCAGTTGGATACATATACGGTCACACAACTAAGAGGATTCTGCAGGGCATTGAGGGTCCCCACCCAAGGGGCCTCCAGAAAGGAGGACTTTCAAGTGGCGCTGAGGGCCTGGGCAGAAGCCCATTTAGAGGATGATGAGGAAGAGGAGCCAGAAAATGGCCCCTCAGAAGGATTTTCACTATCTATGGATGGTGTTACCACTGCAATTGTGCCCCCTTCCAGACCAGGGAGCAGTGTCTCTGTGCAAAGCCTGACCGCAGAGGAAAGGAGAGAAGAGAGGGAGTTCCAATTGCAAATGGCAAAACTGAAAATTGAGGCTCAACAGGAGGAGAGGAGGGCAGAAAGAGAAGCCAAGCAAGCTGAGGCTGAAAGAGCAGCCAAACAAATTGAAGCTGAAAGAGAAGCCAAACAAGCTGAAGCTGAAAGAGCAACCAAACAGGTGGAGGCTGAGAGAGCTTTGGCTGAAAAGAAACTATTGTTGGCTCATGAACTGAGTCTCAAGGAGCTGGAGATCAAGGCGAGACAGTCTGAATCCAGCAATAATGGTGGCAGCATACTGACAGGACCTGCTGGAGAAAAGAAGGTTTGTATACCCAAAAATGTGGTGCCCAGTTTTGTGGTGGGAGATGACATAGATAAATGGTTAGCTGCTTATGAAGTAGCACTAAGGGCTCATGAGGTTCCTGAAGGGCAATGGGGGGTAGCTATGTTGGGTTATGTACCGCCATTGGGGAGGGATACACTCCTCACATTAGATCCACCTGATCAAAACACATACCCACTTCAGAAAGCCACTTTACTTGCCAAGTTTGGGCTGACCCCTGAGGGATACCGTCAGAGGTTCAGGGACAGCACCAAACAAACCACACAAACATGGGTAGATTTCTTTGATTTCTCCAGTAAGGCACTGAATGGATGGGTGCGGGGCAACAAAGTAGCTGATTATAAAGGTTTATATGACTTGATTCTGAGAGAGTATATGCTTAATACTACTTATACAGAGTTGCGCCAGCACTTAGTGGATAGTAAGCTGACTGATCCCAGGAAGCTTGCTGAGGAGGCGGACCTCTGGGTTAGCACCAGAGTGTCCAAGAAGGTACCTGGGGGGGACTCCCACAAAGGTGGTCAGGGTTCCCAACAGAAGAAAGAGGGGGGAGATAAACTTGCAGATAAGGAACTCTCCAAAGGCCCCCAAAAGAATTCCCAGGGAGGGGGTGGCAACCCTTCCTTTTCCAGATTTGGGAAGAAGCCAGGGACATATGACAAGTCAGGGAAATCTAACCCCAAATGCATGGAGTGTTACCAGTATGGTCACTATAAAGGCGATCCCCAGTGCCCCAAGAGGGCACCGTCCACTACCGGACAGGCACCTGGGTTGACTAGTGTAGCGCTCGGGGGGGGGGAGATGGACCCAGATAACTTTGGGGGACAGGTAGAGATTTCCCTAGTGTCCCTGGGAGAAGGAGAAATGGTGCCCAAGGCCCACATGCCCAAAAATACTTCCAAGTACCGGCAGTGGGTCACCGTTGATGGGCAGAAGGTGGAGGCTCTGTGTGACACAGGAGCCAGTATGACTACTATCAAGAGTCAGCTGGTGTCAACAGAGCAGATAGTCCCTAATACATTCCACCAGGTCATAGTCGCTGACAATTGCGAGAGTCACCTACCAGTGGCTCTGGTTCCCTTTGAGTGGGGGGGGGGTCTCTGGTACTCTGAAAGTAGCTGTGAGTCCTGCCATGCCTGTAGATGGTCTGTTAGGCAATGATCTTGAGCATACTGCTTGGAAAGAAGTGGAGCTCAAGTCTCACCTGGAGATGTTAGGGTTACTTGAGTGGGTCTGCATGACCACACGGTCCATGGCTGACCGAGAGGGAAGTCAAGGGCATCTGGAGCCTGGAACAATGGCCCAGAGAGCTGCCAAGAGGATGGACAAGGGGCGCTGGAAACCGGCCCCAGAAGTTCCCGCAGTGGCTGACGGGGCTCCTGAAGAGGAGGCTCCCGAGCCAACTGGGGAAGACATTGCCACCCTAGGTGACTTACCTGAGCTTGCTGGCTGGCAAGTTGAGGGTGGACCCACCAGGGAGGAATTCTGCAAGGCGCAGAAAGAATGTCCCACTATGGAAGGTTTAAGGAAACAAGCCTCAAACCAGGCAGCAGGTGATGCCTCTGGCGATCACCACCTATATTGGGAGAATGATCTCCACTACAGTGAGCTTAAGGTTCTGGCCTTTGGGGCAGCACGTACGCTGGTGGTCCCCCAATGTTACCGAACCTTCCTATTGGGTCTGGCTCACGACATTCCCCTGGCAGGACATTTGGGGCAAGGCAAGACCTTTAACAGGCTTGTCACCCACTTTTATTGGCCCAAAATGAGGACACACTCAGATAAGTTCTGCAGATCCTGTCCTACCTGCCAGGCCAGTGGTAAAGCAGGAAAAAGGGTTAAAACCCCCCTGATTCCACTTCCTGTCGTTGGCACCCCCTTTGAAAGGGTGGGCATCAACATTGTTGGTCCCTTGGACCCCAAAACTGCCTTAGGCAACAGGTTCATCCTGGTTTTGGTGGACCATGCCACCCGTTACCCAGAGGCAATCCCTCTGAGGACCGTAACTGCACCGGTGGTGACCAGAACTCTGATGGGGATATTTACCCGTGTGGGATTCCCCAAGGAGATAGTGTCTGACAGAGGCACTAACTTCATGTCTGCATACATGAAGTCTCTGTGGGATGCGTGTGGTGTAACCTACAAGTTCACCACAGCCTATCACCCCCAATCTAATGGTCTTGTGGAGAGATTCAACAAGACCCTGAAAGGCATGATTTGTGGCCTCCCTGAGGCCATGAGGCGTAAGTGGGACGTCCTCTTACCATGCCTTCTCTTTGCTTACAGAGAGGTCCCCCAGAGGGGGGTAGGGTTCAGTCCCTTTGAGCTGCTCTAAGGGGACCCTTAAGCATTGTCAAGGAGGGATTGGAGAAAGCTCCAAAGACACCCCCTCAGGACGTGGTCAGCTACATGTTGGCCCTACGCAACCAGATGACCCGCTTCTGGAAAGAGGCCCAAAGTAACCTTGAGGCCAGTCAAGAGGTAATGAAACACTGGTATGACCAGAAGGCCACCCTGGTAGAGTTTCAACCTGGAGACAAAGTGTGGGTAATGGAGCCAGTAGAGCCCAGAGCTCTCCAGGACCGCTGGTCTGGCCCATTTGAAATAAAGGAGCGGAAAGGGGAGGCTACTTACCTAGTGGACCTCCAAACCCCTAGGAATCCCCTAAGGGTGCTCCATGTGAACCGACTAAAAGCTCATTTTGAGAGGTCAGAGATCAATATGCTTCTGGTCACAGATGAAGGAATGGAAGAGGAGAGTGAACCTCTCCCCGACCTCCTCTCTGCCCAAGAAGGTGATGGGTCAGTAAGCGGGGTCATTCTATCTGACTCCCTGACTCTAAACCAGAAAGGAGACTGCTATGAGCTGTTGGAGCAGTTCTCCCCCCTGTTCTCCCTTACTCCTGGACTGACCCACCTCTGTGTTCATGATATTGACACGGGTGACAGTCTCCCTGTGAAGAACAAAATTTACAGGTTGTCAGATAAGGTGAAGGCCAGCATCAAGGACGAGGTCTCCAAGATGTTGACTCTAGGGGTTATCGAGAAATCCAGTAGTCCCTGGGCCAGCCCTGTGGTGTTGGTCCCTAAGGCTACTGCCCCAGGAGCGAAGCCAGAACTCCAGTTCTGTGTGGACTACCGGGGTCTCAACTCAGTCACACGGACTGATGCTCACCCCATCCCCCGAGCAGATGAGCTCGTTGACAGGCTTGGCGCTGCCAAATTCCTGAGTACGTTTGATCTTACTTCAGGGTACTGGCAGATCGCCCTGACTGAGGGGGCTAAGGAAAGATCTGCATTTTCAACCCCTGATGGCCATTACCAGTTCCGGGTAATGCCGTTTGGATTGAAAAATGCCCCCGCTACCTTCCAACGGTTGGTTAACGGGGTCCTAGCTGGCAAGGATGCCTTCTGTGCAGCCTACCTGGATGACATAGCTGTCTACAGTTCCAGCTGGGAGGAACACCTGCTTCACCTCAAGGAGGTGCTTCAGGCCCTGCAACAGGCAGGCCTGACCATCAAGGCTAGTAAGTGCCAGATTGGGCAGGGTTCTGTGGTGTACTTGGGACACCTAGTGGGTGGTGGCAAGGTGCAGCCACTCCAGGCCAAGATTGAAACTATCAAGGCCTGGCAACCACCTCGAACGCAGACTGAGGTGAGAGCCTTTTTAGGCCTCACCGGATATTACCGCAGGTTTGTCAAGGGCTATGGTACCATTGTGGCACCCTTGACAGAACTCACGTCCAAGAAACAACCTAGGTTGGTGAATTGGACAGAGGCTTGTCAGAAAGCCTTTGACGCCCTGAAGGAAGCCATGTGCACGGCCCCCGTGCTCAAGGCCCCTGACTACTCCCAGGAATTTATCGTGCAGAAGAACGCTTCAGAGCATGGCATAGGGGCAGTTCTAGCACAGCTAAATGAGGAGGGCCTAGACCAACCGGTAGTCTTTATTAGCAGAAGGCTATTACCACGGGAACAGAAGTGGAGTGCTATTGAGAGAGAAGCTTTTGCTGTGGTCTGGGCACTGAAGAAGCTAAGACCCTACCTATTTGGGACTCACTTCCGGGTTCAGACAGACCACAGGCCCCTCAGATGGCTCATGCAGATGAGGGGTGAGAATCCAAAACTCTTGAGCTGGTCCATTTCCCTACAGGGGATGGACTTTACGGTGGAACATCGCCCAGGGGTTGACCACGTCAATGCTGATGGTCTCTCCAGGTACTTCCGCCTTAGCGATGAGAGCTCCCAGGAGGTCGGGTAGCTCTCCCCACTTTCAGCTGGTGGGGACACCTGTTAGACCTGACAGCCTTAGGGTAGTCACCCCTAACTTTTTGCCTGCCTCCCTCCACTTTTGGGATACTGTTTTTGCTGGTTTTTAGACTCTGCGCACTTTACCACTGCTAACCAGTGATAAAGTGCATATGCTCTCTCCCTTTAAACATGGTAACTTTGGATCATACCTGATTGAACTATTTAATCTACTTATAAGACCCTAGTAATGTGCACTACAGGTGCCTAAGGCCTGTAGATTAAATGCTACTAGTGGATCTGCAGCACTGGTTGTGCCACCCACTCAAGTAGCCCCCTTACCCTTGTCTCAGGCTTGCCATTGCAAGACCTGTGTGTGCAGTTTCACTGCCACCCCGACTTGGCATTTAAAAGTACTTGCCAAGCCTAGAACTCCCCTTTTTCTACATATAAGTCACCCATAATGTGTGCCCTAGGTAACCCCTGGAGCAGGGTGCTGTGTAGGTAAAAGGCAGGACATGTACCTATGTAATTATATGTCCTGGTAGTGTAAAACTCCTAAATTCGTTTTTACACTACTGTGAGGCCTGCTCTCTTCATAGGCTACCATTGGGGCTGCCCTCATACACTGTTGAAGCGGCAGCTACTGATCTGAAAGGAGCTGGAAGGTCATATTTAGTATGGCCAGAATGGTAATACAAAATCCTGCTGACTGGTGAAGTCGGATTTAATATTACTATTCTAGAAATGCCACTTTTAGAAAGTGAGCATTTCTTTGCACTTACATCTTTCTGTGCCTTACAATCCACGTCTGGCTGGGCTTGGTTGACAGCTCCTTGTGCATTCACTCAGACACACCCCAAACACAGGGTACTCAGCCTCACTTGCATACATCTGCATTTTGAATGGGTCTTCCTGGGCTGGGAGGGTGGAGGGCCTGCTCTCACACAAAGGACTGCCACACCCCCTACTGGGACCCTGGCAGACAGGATTGAACTGGATGGGGACCTGGTGCACTTCTTAGCCACTCTTTGAAGTCTCCCCCACTTCAAAGGCACATTTGGGTATAAAACAGGGCCTCTGCCCTACCTCATCAGACACTTGCTGGAGAAGAAACCTGAACCAGAAACTACATCCTGCCAAGAAGAACTGCCTGGCTGCTCAAAGGACTCACCTGCCTGCTTTCTACAAAGGACTGCTGCCTTGCTGTTGCCCTGCTGCCTTGCTGAACTCTTGTCTGGCTGTGAAAGTGCTCTCCAAGGGCTTGGATAGAGCTTGCCTCCTGTTCCCTGAAGTCTCAGGACCAAAAAAGACTTCTCTTTTTCACTTGGACACTCCGTGCGCCGAATATTTCGACGCACAGCTTGTTCCGCAGCGAGAAAAATGCTGCACACCGAAGCTGACCGACGCAACGCTCTGGGGACGATCGAAAATCCGACGCACGGCTTCGCAAGGATAACGCCGCCCGACCTCTAGAGGAGAAATCGATGCGACGCCTGCCGTGAGATCGTAATTTCAACGCGCAGCCCCGCAGACCTACGTCTAGAGGAGAAATCGACGCGACGCCTGCCGTGAGATCGTAATTTCGCCGCGCAGCCCCGCATGCCGACGCGCAGCCGGAGAACAAGCAGGAAAATCCACGCACAGACCCGGGACATCTGGTAATCCCCGCGATCCACAGAAAGAGACTGTCCGCGCGCCGGAAAACGACGCACGACTTCCCCGCATGGAAAATAACGACGCGAGTCCGTGTGTGCTGGGGAGAAATCGACGCACACACCCTTTTTCCACGCACCTCTTCCTTTGTGGCCCTCTGAGGAGATTTTTCCACTCCAAACCAGGTACTTGTGCTTGAAAGAGACTTTGTTTATCTTCTAAAGACTTAAGACACTTTATATCACTTTTCAGTGATATCTCTACAATTTCCCATTGCAACTTTATTCTTTTTGACCTACAATTATCCTGATAAATATTATATATATTTTTCTAAACACTGTGTGGTGTATTTTTGTGGTGCTATATGGTGGTATTGTATGATTTATTGCATAAATACTTTACACATTGCCTTCTAAGTTAAGCCTGACTGCTCGTGCCAAGCTACCAGAGGGTGGGCACAGGATAATCTTGGATTGTGTGTAACTTACCCTGACTAGAGTGAGGGCTTTTGCTTGGACAGGGGGTAACCTGACTGCCAACCAAAAACCCCATTTCTAACAATCACGTTATCTGATCTGTAAAGTTTTGTAAATCATAGACTACAAATAAACTTTTGAGTGCAGACATATATGTGTATACTCTCTCTCCACTCAGCTGCTTCCTCATTAAGAACTTTTGTCATAGTGCTACAGTAGTGTGTTGAACGTTAAAACGTTTTTCCAACTCCCTGATTGCTTCTGTGAGCTTATCCACTGGTTCTTCTACTTGTGCAGCTTCACTATCTGGAAGATGTTTAAAGATAGCACAGCCTTCAAAACCTACTTAATGTATTTTTTTCCTTTCTGGATGAAACCTTGAAGCACCTATGGCCCCAAGAAATGTACAGAAAGTGTCAAACCTATTGCTCCAGGATATCAGTGGTTCTTCTGGAACATCTAGAAATGGAGGTGGTGGATTAACTGACGGCATGCTACACTAAATAGACAATCACTGATTCATCAGACATTGTCCCCACTTATCAAGCACAGACACCCCAGACACTTCTGTTTAATCGAACAAAATCATAAACACAAAGAATGAATGCTGCTATAACTCGAAAGAGTTGCTATCACAGTAGGACTATGGATAACAGTACACAGTCATCAATACTTTATATGCAAAGCCTGGGTATACTGAAGCACTCTCAGTACTGGAGCAAAGAAAGTGTGTATATCTCCGTGAATTCAATGACACACCATAATGTTGTTACATGGAGTGAGTGTATCATGGCAGGCATTGAAAGTAAGTGTATAACTGTAGAGGATACCAAAATTCTGGAAAACCCAAAAGTGAGTGTATCACTGTGAATTCAATAATACACTTGTATACTGTTAGACCAAGTGAGTGCCTCACTGAATATAAATGTGATTGTATCACTGTGGTGGTAACTGTGTTACAGGTGTATTTTCCATTGTTACACTTGATGGCAAGCTACTTACTCTGTTGAACACCATGCAGAAGTATAAAATGATCTGTACATGAGTTGTGCTTACTACAGATCACATTACAGCTAACTGTTGTTGATGACACATAATGACGTGTACAGAATACCAATGTAGAAGAAATATCACCAAAATATACGCTGTTCTTGGTATCCCTGACCAGAAAGTTTAAAATGGCCATCGCAGTAGATTGAATTCATATGTCATGTTGATACATAGCAATAAATTCCTTTGACTAAGATGGCCGCCAAGCATGACATTACAGGCATGTAGCGCACAACCCTTGGGAATGCGCTAGAGAGTTCCAAAACCAGCAGCAAGAAGGATTCCTCTGCCTAAGATGGCCACCAGGCTGACATCACTAGCATGCAGTGCACAATACCATAAGAAGTGCACTCCAGGCTTCAGAAGATGGCTGCATCAGCTGTCGTCACTACTCAGCATCCCAGTGCATGCATATAACGAAACAGGCAGAGACAGAAACGCAATACCAAACTGAGCCACTGAGACAAGCTGCTGGAAAAACAAAGCGGGGACCACAGCAAACAGTTAAAGGTCACAGAATGGGGCATGGAAGAACGGAGCACAAAGCAATACTGAAGGGGAAATCAAACTCGCGATTATACATGCAGTCAGCGTGGGTCGTCCAGGTCCTAGCAACTCCTGCTCATGGCCAACAAATGTTGTGGTGATGACGGAGAAGACTCGAATATTTAAAGAGGTAACATGAGCCATGAGGAACGTTGTGTCAGCATGGCTGCTCCCACCAACTGTCCAGAACATTGACAAGGGATCATCACATTCCAGCCTCTATACATTCCACATCAAAACCCCTTTAGCATTTCACTGCCTTGTCTAAAACACCTCAGATTGCTTAAAGTAAAGTGTAAAGATCAGAAATATTTGCCCTAAGAATTGTGCATTCAAAACAAATAGAACAGCTAATTAAGATAATTTAGGCACTCAGGCTGTCCGCCGTCCAATATCAGTCATAGAAAGGAGGAAAAAGTATTTGATGAAGATAGGTAGAGCTCCCACTGGGAAGACATATCACCATTTGGATTTAGGGATAACCTTATTAAGATTATTTCAATTAATGTGAAACTTTCAATAAATTATATTCTGTCTATTGATCTAAAGAAAGAAAGGATTGCAAGATAGGGTACCACTTATTCTCAGAGCTTTTTAGTTTGAAATGAGAACCTTTGGAAAAATGGTGTAGATGAATAAAAACAGCTTCCTTGAAAGACTGAATCTTACACTAAAAAAATAACGCTTTATATGGAGGTATATTTATAATCAGAAGCAACTTGAAAATGTAAGGGTAAAGTTGAAGCATTAAACAAGGAATATGGAAACATGAATAGCTTGAAGTTAAATTAAGAGAAAATTAAAATAATGGCATGCCACAAGATGACACACTGAACACAAGATGGAAATCAGATACCTCACAATTAAAGTGATTGAAAGTAAATTGTAGAAGAATAAAGGTAATTATAAATCCACTAATACCTCTTCTGACCAATCATCCTGGACATACGTTGAACACCCCTGCTGTAGGCACTTGTTACCAATTATCACTAATGTTGGGCAGGATTAAAAGTGGTATATTTTCTGCATTATCTTGAATCTACTTAAATTCTCTTCCCTGTAATTGTCGACAGGGAGAGAGTTTACTAATCTAGCCACCCAAATCCTCCAATATGCAGGAAAATTACAATGTCTCCGGGTGGGATTAGGAGTAACTGGTGTGAAGACCATACATGCCGTTTTGGAAGCAGATATTTTGACCTGTAAGTTTTACGGGCAGATCGTGTCCACAGCTTTAAATAGCATAGAATAATTGAAACAGATTATATGTTCTAAAGGCACCACAGCAAGACCTCCCATGGCATTGGAACATGAATCTCCAAAGATGTTGATGTAGCCAAATGGATCCCAACAATGTGCCCTCTAAAGTTGGTGGATCTAAAGTTGGATATGTCCATTAAGAGGGTATTGTCATAGTCCACTGTAGGAGGCTGGACTGGCTTGTAGTGAGTACCAAGGGGTACTTGCACCTTGCACCAGGCCCAGTTATCCCTTATTAGTGTATAGGGTGTCTAGCAGCTTAGGCTGATAGATAATGGTAGCTTAGCAGAGCAGCTTAGGCTGAACTAGGAGACGTGTGAAGCTACTACAGTACCACTTAGTGTCATATGCACAATATCATAAGAAAACACAATACACAGTTATACTAAAAATAAAGGTACTTTATTTTTATGACAATATGCCAAAGTATCTCAGAGTGTACCCTCAGTGAGAGGATAGGAAATATACACAAGATATATATACACAATAGCAAAAATATGCAGTATAGTCTTAGAAAACAGTGCAAACAATGTATAGTTACAATAGGATGCAATGGGGAAACATAGGGATAGGGGCAACACAAACCATATACTCCAAAAGTGGAATGCGAACCACGAATGGACCCCAAACCTATGTGACCTTGTAGAGGGTCGCTGGGACTATTAGAAAATAGTGAGAGTTAGAAAAATAACCCTCCCCAAGACCCTGAAAAGTGAGTGCAAAGTGCACTAAAGTTCCCCTAAGGACAAAGAAGTCGTGTTAGAGGAATAATGCAGGAAAGACACAAACCAGCAATGCAACAACTGTGGATTTCCAATCTAGGGTACCTGTGGAACAAGGGGACCAAGTCCAAAAGTCACAAGCAAGTCGGAGATGGGCAGATGCCCAGGAAATGCCAGCTGCGGGTGCAAAGAAGCTTCTACTGGACAGAAGAAGCTTATTTTTCTGCAGGAACGAAAAGGGCTAGAGACTTCCCCTTTGGTGGAAGGATCCCTCTCGCCTTGGAGAGTCGTGCAGAAGTGTTTTCCCGCTGAAAGGACGCCAACAAGCCTTGCTAGTCGCAAATCGTGCGTTTGGCGTTTTTGGACGCTGCTGGGGCCCAGGAGGTCGCAAATTGGACCTGAAGAGAGAGGGGACGTCGAGCAAGACAAAGAGCCCTCACTGAAGCAGGTAGCACCCGGAGAAGTGCCAGAAACAGGCACTACGAGGATGCGTGAAACGGTGCTCGCCGAAGTTGCACAAAGGAGTCCCACGTCGCCGGAGATCAACTTAGAAAGTCGTGCAATGCAGGTTAGAGTGCCGTGGACCCAGGCTTGGCTGTGCACAAAGGATTTCCACCGGAAGTGCACAGGGGCCGGAGTAGCTGCAAAGTCGCGGTTCCCAGCAATGCAGCCCAGCGAGGTGAGGCAAGGACTTACCTCCACCAAACTTGGACTGAAGAGTCACTGGACTGTGGGGGTCACTTGGACAGAGTCGCTGGATTCGAGGGACCTCGCTCGTCGTGCTGAGAGGAGACCCAAGGGACCGGTAATGCAGCTTTTTGGTACCTGCGGTTGCAGGGGGAAGATTCCGTCGACCCACGGGAGATTTCTTCGGAGCTTCTGGTGCAGAGAGGAGGCAGACTACCCCCACAGCATGCACAAGCAGGAAAACAGTCGAGAAGGCGGCAGGATCAGCGTTACAGAGTTGCAGTAGTCGTCTTTGCTACTATGTTGCAGGTTTGCAGGCTTCCAGCGCGGTCAGCAGTCGATTCCTTATCAGAAGGTGAAGAGAGAGATGCAGAGGAACTCGGATGAGCTCTTGCATTCGTTATCTAAAGTTTCCCCAGAGACAGAGACCCTAAATAGCCAGAAAAGAGGGTTTGGCTACCTAGGAGAGAGGATAGGCTACTAACACCTGAAGGAGCCTATCAGCAGGAGTCTCTGACGTCACCTGGTGGCACTGGCCACTCAGAGCAGTCCAGTGTGCCAGCAGCACCTCTGTTTCCAAGATGGCAGAGGTCTGGAGCACACTGGAGGAGCTCTGGACACCTCCCAGGGGAGGTGCAGGTCAGGGGAGTGGTCACTCCCCTTTCCTTTGTCCAGTTTCGCGCCAGAGCAGGGGCTAAGGGGTCCCTGAACCGGTGTAGACTGGCTTATGCAGAATTGGGCACCTCTGTGCCCAACAAAGCATTTCCAGAGGCTGGGGGAGGCTACTCCTCCCCTGCCTTCACACCATTTTCCAAAGGGAGAGGGTGTCACACCCTCTCTCAGAGGAAGTTCTTTGTTCTGCCATCCTGGGCCAGGCCTGGCTGGACCCCAGGAGGGCAGCTGCCTGTCTGAGGGGTTGGCAGCAGCAGCAGCTGCAGTGAAACCCCAGGAAGGGCAGTTTGGCAGTACCAGGGTCTGTGCTACAGACCACTGGGATCATGGGATTGTGCCAACTATGCCAGGATGGCATAGAGGGGGCAATTCCATGATCATAGACATGTTACATGGCCATATTCGGAGTTACCATTGTGAAGCTACATATAAGTAGTGACCTATATGTAGTGCACGCGTGTAATGGTGTCCCCGCACTCACAAAGTTCAGGGAATTGGCTCTGAACAATGTGGGGGCACCTTGGCTAGTGCCAGGATGCCCACACACTAAGTAACTTTGCACCTAACCTTTACCAGGTAAAGGTTAGACATATAGGTGACTTATAAGTTACTTAAGTGCAGTGTAAAATGGCTGTGAAATAACGTGGACGTTATTTCACTCAGGCTGCCGTGGCAGGCCTGTGTAAGAATTGTCAGAGCTCCCTATGGGTGGCAAAAGAAATGCTGCAGCCCATAGGGATCTCCTGGAACCCCAATACCCTGGGTACCTCAGTACCATATACTAGGGAATTATAAGGGTGTTCCAGTAAGCCAATGTAAATTGGTAAAAATGGTCACTAGCCTGTTAGTGACAATTTGGATAGAAATGAGAGAGCATAACCACTGAGGTTCTGATTAGCAGAGCCTCAGTGAGACAGTTAGTCACTACACAGGTAACACATTCAGGCACACTTATGAGCACTGGGGCCCTGGGTTACCAGGGTCCCAGTGACACATACAACTAAAACAACATATATACAGTGAAAAATGGGGGTAACATGCCAGGCAAGATGGTACTTTCCTACATCCACCCATTATTGACCATAGTTTTGAATAAGACAAGAAGAAACAAATCAGATTAACTTGCACAGCTGCAGAATGTGATAGCAGACAATACTTGTGAATGGAACAACCATTGCCTCCAAGGACATATGATAGACATTACTAACTTTCAAGCGTGTTGCCTGGAGTTTAGGGGATGGTCTGATTAAATGTCAAGAAAAAGCAAAATTGTGATCAAATTTAATAAGGCTTGGATGTGACCTAAACAAGAGGTCTTCCGGTTTTACCACTATCAAGTTGGAACCAAGTATTCATCATCTGAGCCCTTGAGTTAGACATCTTGCCAAATGAACAAGGCCCGACTTAGAATGGTCACTTCTTAGCAGGGTTTGTGTAGCATCAGCATGACATTGAAACCACTGCTAATAACAACTGATGATAATTAACAACAGTCCAATATAGACATTAAAAAGGGCCAGAAGGCAGTGTTGAGCTCTTAGGAACACGCACACTAAACTGTGGTCACTAATTAAGTCCCTATCTCAAGTGATTGAGTATTCTTCAGTTGAACCACAAAGGACTAAGAGAATGCCACTTTTTTGCTCCAATCTTGGGGTATTGCCAGTGGAAGAGTTTACAGGAAATGTTGTACTTGGAAATGCTGCTAATATTTCTGACCCTTTAGGTTTAGGGGTGGCAGGTGTGGAGCTTAGGGCCAGATGTATCAAAGCTTTTTGCATTCGCAAACGGTGCAAATGCCTGTTTGCGAATGCAAAAATCCATTTCAGAATGTATCAAAGGCATTCTGAATGCAATTTTAAGGAATCGCTAAAATACTGATTCCTTAAAATTGCGACCCTGTTTAGAGAGTCGCAAATTGCGACTCTCTAAATAAGAAATCACAAATAAGGATTCCTTATTTGCGATTTCTAAAGCACATGTAACAAGCAATTCCTTAATGCGAATTGGGCATTAAGGAATCGCTGTTTACCACCAAGTTGAACTTGGTGGTAACCATGTGCAAATTTAAAAAATGCATTTAAAATGCATTTTTAAAATGTACATGTAAAGCACACATGCCCTTTTGGCATGTGTGCACCTTACATGTTGTAAAAAAAATATTTTGGGGTGCAGCAGAGGGGGCCTAAGGCCCCCAGTACCCTGGACTTTGCATTTCCAAAACTTGCGAATTCCAGTTAGGAATTCGCAATTTTGGAAATGCAAAACAATCACAAATATGGGCCTACAGGCCCATAGGTGTAAATGGGTGCCGGTATAGCAGTTTGTGATTCGGTAATAGCATTTGCGATTTTTAAGAAATCGCTATTACCGAATCGCAAATGTGATACATTGCATTTTGCGAATCAGAAATAGCGATTTCTTAAAAATCGCTATTTCCGATTCACAAAAGGCCTTTTTCATACATCTGGCCCATAGTGCTGTCTTCAAGGAATTGGAGGAGGGTCTCTCTTTGGTACAGCTGGTGGCATGACATTCTGTTGGCACTAGCTGCGATTTAAGGTCTGGCTCCTTGATACTGCAAACTCAGATTCAGGCACCTCACAACAATGACAAGATATGATATTTGCTCCTAAGAAGGGGGGGCGAAGGTTCACAGGTGACTAAGATCTCTGAGGGAATTGATTCAGTATCTCCTGGTGTCAGCAAGCGAGGGCCAAGCCAACTAAATGGGACCGAGTCTGATGCTACTGAGAAAGATGTGATTGTTTCCGAAGTATTGGATGATTCTTCATTACCTTCTCTTTCACAGTTGCCAGTATCAGTGGTGGATACTCAGCCTAAAGGCTCTTTTCCAAATGACCATTAAGTTAACCATTTGTTTGCAATTCTTTTAACAGCTATTGGGGACTTCAAAAAGTCTCAGTCACTGACTATTTTGTCTTTGCAAGATCATTTAACTAAGGTTGATGATAACTTTACTTTTTTCTGTGAATGACTCAACCAGATTGAACAGCGGATCTTGGATCTGAAGGACAACGCTATTCAACAGCACAGTTTTGTAGCTGAAGCCAGGAAAACTCTTGCTATGCTGAGAATACATTTAAATGAGTTGGAAAATCATTTGAGACATTCAAAATTAGGATTTGGTGATATCCCGGAGGGCAAGGGGTTCCAGGAAGGGGGTAAATACCCTAATTGAGACTTTGATTAAAAAAACTTGTAGTCTCCGATCCACCAGCGGATCTATCAATTACGCAAGCCCGTAGGGTTCCTTTTCACTCATCTCTGAATGTGAAGCAACCACAAACAGTTTTGGTAAACTTTTCAGGTTACACGGCCATGCAACAGATTCTATCAATAGCAATTCAGCAGGTATTTGTATTGGGGGAATGGCTCAAATCTTGAAAAATTTTCTGACATGCCTATTGAAGCAGCTTGCCATAGGAGAGAGTTTAAGGACATGATTGGCTTGTTTAAAGCAGCTGGAGCACAAACTGCTAATCATCAGCAATCTAAACTAAAAGTGGTCTTTAAGGTTCGTTTTGGGGTACTTTCCTCAGGTACAGAGGCTGATGATTTGTTAAAAGAGGTCCAGATAAATGTACTTTTAGGGGACGTCTATATATGAGGTATGATTAAGACTCTAAGAATTTACTCACTTGTTGATTTTGGGTTTTCTTTCTTCTTGAGGGTGTTGGTGGGTTTGAGTGGGGCTTCAGTGGAATCTAAGGTGCCACTCAAAGGCACCCATCCAGTGGGAAGGGACATCTTCCTGCACAGGAACAATCCTGAGAGGGATTTTCCTCTTTTTATGTGTGCTGCAGAAAGCAGTACAAATAGAAAGAGGAAAGGAAAAAAACGAAGAGTAATAAGCATATTTCTCTTTGTTACAATTTTGACAAATTACCAGGTCTACAACTAATGGTAAATCTGTGTAAGCACCGAGATACCCACACTACACCCATGTAACAATTGAACAGGCCCTTTTCTCTGCCCAAGATGTAAACCTTGTTCCACGAAGTTGCTCCTATTGCTGACACTTAGACAAACGTGTATTCTTTGATAAAATACACAAATGACAAAGGTGTAACTAGTTTCTACAAACGAAATTATCACAATCTTTGTCAGAGAAATAAAATCACGTTGCTAACTCCAGCTTCTCCCTGAAGGAAAATGCCTCCAAAAATAGCACTATAAAACTGAAGGTAAGTGGAATCAAAATTAGCTTCATAACAACTCATTTGGGGTAAAAACCAACAACATTGGTAACCATTCAAGCATCTTCAGATTTTTGAAGATGAACTGTTGGTGGAGGAAATATAGTTACCTCCAATTATTTTGGAACAATAGGCATAGGAACAAAATAGCATGCAAATACTGATTCTTGAGGAAATACTCCAGCCTCCAAAAATGAATTTTTGCCCGCATTAACACGTATATCAAAATTAGCACGGGAGGGAGGCTTAATATAAAAACAATTGAAAAATTCAGAAAGCAGTGTTTTATATTTTGATGTATTCCTCTGACTCATCTCTGCCACTCTGATAATTATTAAGCACTGAAGTGACAATTGAAGATCATGCACATTCAAGAATTGAAAATGGTCTTCATTTACACCTTGCATGAAGGGGAAACATGCATAGCACAGTATGACATGCAGAACACTTTCTACACAATAGCTAACGGTCTGACTGATTTAGGATACTTCTGGCAATCTTCCCTTCTATGGTGGTTTAGGTTTGGGAGTATTGTATGTGAGTACACCTTCCCCACATGTTCGCTAATGATACACGGGTTACAGGCTTTGTTTCATGTAAAAGTAGCAGTGGTTTACTCACAAAAATGATTTGAATATTTTGACTAAACATTCTTATGCAAGGCCTAACAAAGTTTGTACGTGCTAAATTGTCATGTACTTTCTGTTGATCTCATTATAGTAGCCAAAAAGGGATTGTTCTTTTATTTGCTGAAGGTAGGTAGAAATCTGTTTACAGATTACCTTGGGCAAGTTCCATGCTGGCGGAGTCACAAATATACAACATGGCAGCTTCTGTTTGCTTACTAATAAACTAATAGAAGCATTGTTTTCTCATGTGTAACAAATGTAGGGTCTGAGTGGAAAAGGGCCCTTACTTGCTGTATAGACCTAAAGCATGAAAGGAATATAGAAGCCATTACCAATTGGAGTGGGGTGAGCAAACTGAACGATTGGTAGGGAGGGATGTTGAAAATTGGGGTTCCGATTTGAGGTCTACGGAAAACTGGTCTGCAAAGCTTTACATGACTTGGTAAATTATGATGGGTTAATACATCAAGCTGAATTCAGTATAGTGCAGAATAATGCTAATATGTGATGAACAGGTTTGGAGTTGTATTTCGCTTTCGTGCTAATTTCATTTCTGATTACGCCAGTGTTTATTATTGCGATGATGCCATCTGATTTACTCCACAATACCACATAGTATATTCTAATAGTTTATAAAATGCTACTATATTTGGGTGTAATAAATCAGGAGTCTGGGTGCAGCTGTAAATCATCTGCAGGTAAAATAAATTTTGTGACACGGTCGTCTGTCTCCTAAAACCCCACTCCACTGAAACATAACTCCATGGGAGTGACACGCTGGTTTTCCTTTTCTCCCAAATTATCCCAGTTTCCTTTTTGGGCTCAGCGTATCTACCGGAAGTGACTTTTAAGATATTTTGTTAATAGAACAGAGGCATGAAGAGGAAGGCAGGACACATAGGGTGGGTATACACTTTTTAAAACTATTTACAGTATGCAAAATAAAACATAAAAAGAGAAATCATGAACTTTAGATGCAGACTTTAAATAAAAGACAGTAGGAACTAAACCGAGAACTCTAGAACTATAATCCCAACCATACATGTAGAATCATTATCTGTAACGTTTAAACATCTATACATTAAAGTTGAATTTGAACCATGAAAAACAATGTTAAAGTCTCAAACGTAAGTCAAAACTTGCTTGGGAAATATTTTGTGAGGCTTGGCCTTGTGTCCATCTTCGTTAAGGTATGACTCCATGAAACAGTTTGTTAGATATGAAGCATGTGACATTTGGAGCACAATATATAAATAAGGTGTTTTGTGCAGCAACTTCTTACTAAGTATTGGCAATATTACTTACAGTATTCATTACAGACCTTAACGCGTGTTAACATAGTCTGGGCTTGTGCACTGAATGATATAATTATTGTGTGACCCCTTAGCATAAATGTATTAGGGCTGAAACTCACATGTTCAAATAACTGGTATTTGTGTTTGTTTTATTTTGTGTAAACTGATAGAATGGTCTGTGTGTGCGCAAAGTTGCCACATCTATTGCTTCAGCTATAGAGACATTTTCCAATTATTAACTGAATATTAACAGTGTCTGCAGCTGAACCCTGCTGGAAGATCTTGAAAGAAGTTTCTGACAAACCCAAAAGGGTTTGATTCTGCAGCCTGGCACCAAGAGACAAACTACTGCGCTCAGCGTCAAGACTTGGCCCTGTTTTTAGAATATGGTGGAAAGGCAAAAGAGACAGAGTATCCTTTCCTCCCAAATGAAACTCCGCATGCTTTATTTAGAGACAGGTGGGCCTTCAGTATGTCAGTGGCGGATACTACGCTGTCTCTGCTGTCTACACACACTTCCAATGGCCTGACGGAGTAAGAGCCATTGGAGGTTTTGCCATGTGTCCGCACGCCTGATTTAGATGGGGCTGGACACATAGCCAGTTTTAACTGCCCATCACTGCCATGAAAAATTTAGCGGTAAGGGGCAATTAAAACTTTTAATTGACCCCCACACCATAGGAGAATGCTTTGGGATATGATTTTCTTTTTGAAAATTACAAAAAACTGTAAATTTGACATACAGCTCGATCTTGTTGACAGAGCCTGCCATAGAACTTACAATGCATTTCCAGGAACTGCCAGGACGGCGATGTCTAGAAATGTAAGAGATGTCCACAGGAGCCGCATACACCTCCAAATAGGGCAGGCGGAGTATGGTCACAATGGTGGGAGTAGAGTACTCCACCATTGCAACACTAATTAATCCATCTCCCAAGCTATAAATCAGCCCCTTAGTTTCTGCTGAAAGCTAATTTTAAATGCAAAAAGAACAGATGATGGACGGAATGCAGAGCAAATCAAAGATTCACCCCCAGTCACAAATATCTGGGTTTAATCCATCGTTTTTTTGCTCACCATGCTACCCCAGGTTGGACACAGCCATATGCAAATCAGTCTTTACCCTGTTCCTCACAGGAACAGTCCAGCCCGAACTGCCAAGTCAGGTCTCCCATGGACTGGAAACAAGCATCCTAGGACCGGTTTCAGGGTATCAACCTTCATCAGCTAGGCTAGCTTGAATCCAGTGGCGAAGTGAGCAAGGGACCCACTTCTGGGCATACCCTTCCCACTTGGGGCAACAAATGCAAAAAGAACAGATGATGGACGGAATGCAGAGCAAATCAAACATTCACCCCCAGTCACAAAGATCTGGGTTTAATCCATTGTTTATTTTTTGTTTTGTTTTTAACAGGGTCAAGACTGATTTGCATATGACTGGGTCCAAACTGGAATGGCATGGTGAGCAAAAAAACTGATGTATTAATCCCAGATCTGTGACGGGGGTGAATGTTTGAATTGTTCTACATTCCATCCATCAACTGTTCTTTTTGCGAAAGCTAATTTAAGACAAAATGCCCCAGAGCCCAAAATATGGCTGCTCAAAAATTTATGTCAGAAATCAGAATTGTGTTAAACTATCCATATTCATTAATTTGAACATAAAAATACAATTTACCGTCTCCATCCACTGAACCCCATCCGGTGACCCAGCACTCCATGCTTGGTTGGAACAGCACAGAAGTGGTTGGAAGGTTTACAGGGAGAATATGTCTTGTGTAGTTGACTGACGCTTCCAGCTCTACCAGAGCAATGTCCCCGCTAGAGTCGATGGCTCCTGTGTATGCTGGATTGATAATCACTTGCTTTGCATACAGTGAAATCAAATTAGGGTTCTTTGAGTTGTTTGACAACTGATATGCTCCAAGTATTACCTCATACGTGAAAGGTGGAAAGTCTCTGTAGAGCAAGCAAAAGTAGTGGATGGTTACTTCGTTTATGTAAGATTGAAAACCCCACTGCAGCATCATTACTCACACACGTCCTAGATATTTCTGTAAGTAACAAATTAATATCAATCAACATTCTGTTCAATTAATCCTTTACTGTGGAAGATGTGATGTTCATTGATGACAAAGCTCTCCACAGTACCTCTGCAGTGCAGAGAACCTGAACATCACACTCTCCTAAGGAGGTGTGGGGAATCCTCCGCTGCTTGCACCAGAAGCATCTGCCTATTTTGCCCACACCAGGGCTGACAAATAAGCACTTCTTCATCAACCCATCCCTCTCGCTTGCACGGTTGATGATACAGCTGCTAGGTAAGTCTTGTGGACCAAGAGATCTCCCAAGCACCTAACATCCCCTTTCAAATGGTGCCTCTCAGCAAAGGATTCCTGCTTGGGGGTGTGGCCTAGCCACAATCCCTGAGCAGGAGCCTCCACTGGACACCAGGGAACATTTTTTTGGGGGGGGGGGGGGGGGGGAGTGGATTCCTCCACCCACCCCCACCCGGGCCATAATATTATGTGAGGTCTTTTCTTCCCTAGGGGAGCATATCAGCCTTTCAGCACCTGTCCCCAAACACAGTGCACCACTTCCCAGACACAGTTTCTGAAATTGAGGGGCAGTAGTGAAAAGATGAATGTACCCTTTCCAGTGGTGCTTCTCACTAAAGGTTTTCTGTTAAAGGATAGCAGCTGGGCTTGTGAAATCAAGGCAGGAATCCTCCATTAGGCAACATGGTTTATTTAGTTTGTGTGGGTGCATCTATAGGGTCATGTCTAATTTGGACCTTTTAAGTCATCAGGCCCCAGGTCCCCTGCTTGGTGCAATCAGGGAAAATGCCAGCCACTATGTTTTATAGTGGTCTATGACCAGGGTGTCTGTCGCCCCAGGCAAATCGCTTGGAAAGAGTGGCACCATTTGAAAGGAGAGCCTCTCTCAATTCCACTGGTGGCCTCCCTGAGCGGTTTCCTGCTCATGGATAGTGGTAGCACCCTTCCCAGTTTGTTAAAAACACTCCTTGTTGGCTTTCTTATGGTATTATTTACAACCACCGAGTTAAAAAAGTAGCACAATTAATCATACAACATCGAACCAGCTTTTTTCAAGATCACATAATAAAATCTTGAAACACCAAACTATACAAAGGTAAGAAATTAAAAGCGATATATGACAACAAAACAGTGAAGTACAAATACATTAATTGACATTAAAGCAGTGAAACATTCACTTTCCAAGGCTCTGAATATTTTCTGTCTACAGAAATGGGGTACAAATTGCACAGAATCAAATTTGACAAAGCATGGGCTGCAACTTTTGGTGAATTTGCCCTTTGTATCTGACTCAGTTTTGTGTATCCAAGAATAGGGAATTGCATGCAGTTTGTGCATGAAGCAACCTACTATTAGATACACTGAAAGCAGTGTTGCACACTTTTAATTTGAAGTTGTTTTTACTTACACATTCTGCTCGTTCCCGTTTCCTCTGACCAGTTAGATCAGCATTTTCACTGTTTACACTGCTAAGTGGCTTAAAATCGAAACACAACCAAAATTCAAACTGAAATGCAATTACAGTAACAGCATTCGAAAACGCAGCAGGAAGCGGAAACTGTACAGATGATGATGATGATTGAACTGCACATCAAATGTCATCCAAAAACTCATATGTGCTTTCAAAACAATATTACAATAATTCAGGAGTATACATTACCTGGAAAGAAAGCACACACTATTGGCATTAGGAAAATCCAGCTGCCAGTATGGGAGAAAGGTGTGCTACTTTTCGGAAACGTACAGTTTTTCAGGTTCGCCCATGAGTTTAATACCCGCCTCCAGCCCCCAAAATACATGTAGGTTGAAACAGCCCAAAAAAATAAAAAACTATGACTAAGGAAACAGCGAAAACTGTACGAAAATCATTTTTTTACAGCCTGCCTGTCCTCTGAGAAGAAGGCAATCTTGACATAGCAAACCTTGTGTTGATGCCATCCTTAGAAAAAAACACATATTTTCTTGCAAAGCACTTTGGGCCAGATGTATCAAAGTACCGTTTAGCATTTCCTAAATAGCTAATTTTAAGAAATGCAAAATGGTATGTAAGAAAATAATGATTCCGTAATAGTGATTTCTTAAAATTTGCAGTCGCTATTAGGGAATCGCTATTGGGGAATTGGACTCCATTCATTCCTATGGGCCTGAACCCGTAGCCATAGGTGCAAATGGTTTTGCATTTCCTAATTTGTGAATCCCTTTTAGGAATTCGCAAATTAGGTAATACAAATCCAAAGGTGATGGGGGGGCCTAAGGCTTCCTTTGATGCACCCCCCCAAAAAATGTGCACTTTTAAAGGGCACAAATGCCTTTGCCCAAATTGCACATGGTTGCCACCAGCTTGGAGTTGATGGTTATTGCATTTCCTATATGCCCAGTTCCCATTTAGGAAATGCATGATACATGTGCATAAGTAATCGTAAATACGCATTCCCTATTTGCCATTTCTATTTAGGGAATCGCAAATTGCGATTCCCTTTTCGGAGTCACAATTTTAGGCAATCGGAAAAAATTGCGATTTCCTAAAATTGGTCTGTGATGCTTTTCATACATCGTGAAAGGCGATTTTGCATTTGCAAATGATGGAATCTTGCGATTCTCAACGTTTGCGAATGCAAAATGTCTTGATACATCTGGCCCCATGTCCCTTATTCCCCCAAAAAATCCTTAAATTTTGCTACACTTTGGATAGTTTCTTTGTTCCATATAGTGGAATCCATAAACCCTGGCTATCTTTAGAATTCCCAACATGTGGGGGAAAAATATGCAGATTTGATCTAAGATATCTTTTTGGGAAAAAAAGTTAAGGAAACTTAAACACAAGCCTCTTTCACAGCAGCACTGTTCCTTATCCCCACCATAGAGCTGCAAGAGTTCTTTTATACTTACGGGGAGAAGCAGTGGGCTGCAGACAGCACCCACTGGTTGGCGATGAGTGATCCTCCACAATAGTGACGACCATACACATAGATGCTGACCTGCCAGGGCCATGCCCCATCCTGCGCATCTTGTCCTCCTACAATCCGTGGCAATTCAAGTGGGGATCCACACACTGCAATAGGATTAAAATGATCAAACGTGAATGCTGAGACTTCTGACACAAGGACTTTTAATGTAGTGTCAGTCTGTGCCAAATACAACAGTAGTTTTTAGTTGAGTCTAACCCTGATGATGACAGTTTTAAGTTCAAAGTAGCAACACAGAGCAGCAGTAGTAAGTAAGCTGGGAGCGAAAGTCAAAAACAAGCATTGGCAAAGCCATTAGGTCTCGTCTATGCAAGATCTGTTGGCTTTGTCACCGTTTTAAGGGTCAAGCGCGCAAGCGCTCTATCCTGCTATAATCTCTGTGGTCTTTTAACCACACCCACTGCACGTCCATCAGTTTCATTGGTACATGGACTTGTCTTTTAAATGCTTGATTTCATTTGTGTAAGGCATGCATATGTCATGCATTTTCCAGAGTTTAGCCCTCCTCGAGCGCACCGGCCAAGTTCTGAAAACATACGAGGCTCCATGTTTTCTGCATGGCTTCTGGACTACTTTTTCTTTTTATTTCCTACGCAGTGCCATCTCGCTGGGCAGTAGTCGAGCGCGTTGCATGACAGCGACCCTTTTACATGGATAATTGCATAACTTCTTTTACGTTTGACTGCGAGCAAACTTCTGTTTCCAGTTGTGTGCTCCTTCATGCTCATGGCGTGGCCCTTTAAATTGGCTAGCTTATGTAAAACTGTATTACTTTTCATTTACAATTTATATGGCAATAAAAGTCCGGTTAGGACTTTACAGTGCTAATAGCTGCAAGTCGAGCAAAGGCGAGACCCATTGCATTGCAAATGCTTGTCTCAGCCATGTCATACATCAGCAAAGCTGCTGTGCAGCATGGCTGCAAGGACAAAAAAAACCACTATTAATCAGTCATCACTGGCCGGATCAAAGCGTTTTTTTTGTTGCTTTCAACCATACTGCACAGCAGCCATGCTAGTGTACAGCATGGCAAAACAAACATTGACACAGCCAAATAGCTAAAAAAGTTGTCTTTGCCAATGTTATTTTTAAACCTCTGTTGTACAGTAGTATGGCTGCTATGGAGCATGGTTGGAAGTACATTTTTTAAATGTGTCCACCGTTGATCGCATTGTAGTGATTTTATTTTTACTTTGAGCAATACTGCACAGCAGCCGTGCTCAGAGTCAGGTGGCGACTTTTGAAAGTGGTGGGGCAGGTGCAGCACGTAAAAGTTAAATAATTTTGTAAAGGACAGACATGCTTAAATTTGTATTGCAGAGGTGACTGGGGCACATTCTATTTATAGGTATGTTTTATTTATATAGAATGTGAACTGATCACCTCTCCAATACAAATTTAATCTATCAGCATATTAGGAGTACTGGTATTAAATAAAGAAACATATTCTTACTTTGATCTGGCTTGATGATCCAATCCTCCTCCTCGCACTGCCTGGCAAAGACATGCATGCTGGGTAATAGCATCCCAGCCAATTAAAGGACTGCTGTCATGCTGTTTTTAATACCAAAACAGTATAAGAGCAGTGCCAGGATTGGCTGAATGAGGGAAACGCAACGCTCACCCAGAGACCGATGGGGCTGTGTCGAAGCTCTTTCACCTCCCACATAGCATTGATCATGGAAGCCTGAACGGTGCATGTCAGGCTGGCCACAACAAAAACATCGGCCATTCTGACATGCGCAGTTCATTCAAAGCCTCCTCCAATCCTCGCCAGATTGCTCAGTACCCACCCGCCCTACAGGAACCAAATGATCAGAGATATGGAGTCTGTCCGGGGTGTTGTGGCTCGCAGTAGGGGGTCAACTCCCCATGCTCCTATTAATGAGCTGCCCCTGGCTGCACTTCTGTACAACATGGCTAAAATTTAATTCACAACGCCTGTACCTCTTGCATAGGCAATTTGCCTTTGCTAATGCTTGTTCTGAAAATCTGGTCACCCTAAACATGGAGGTATTATCAGTTTTGATATGCGTAAAGAAATGTGTTAAATATTAGATTTTAAATCACTACACAAATTTAACACCTTCTGCTTATTTTTCAATATTTTGCAATCATTTCACTGGGACTCTGCGTGACATCGACGCTTAATGTGACTGTTCTTTAAAATCACAAGTAGGTAGAATACATGCTTTCTTTAGGGGGTGTAGTGGCGTTGACTCTACAAAATAGTCTACAACAGACGGTTTTCGAATCTAGATAAAGAGAACAGAAAACTGAGATTTCCTTCCTGCACCCATAATGTAAATGACTGTATACTCTTTTCATTCATGGGCGATGATGTGTGTTATTAACCGTGAACTCTGCATTCTGGGCAAATGGCACACGTTAAGCTTGAGATAGCTGTAAAATAAAGCTGGAATTAGGTTTTAATATACATCAATAGGTCAGCTTCACATCTAGGGCACTGGCCCATCTACACGCCTAACACCAAAGTGAAGTAACAGCTAGTTTGTTGTTTTGGAAATGTCATTTTTTCAGATCTAAGATTATTGGTCCAGTGGTGTAACAAATATCGCATTTTACTTTGTTTATCGAATGCGCATTGTTCACAAACTAATATAGTATTGAACAAAACATTTTCACTGACTGAACAAGGATAGCTGTAAAGCACACTCCAAACCAACATTGTGAAAGCCAAATAGGTCTCGCCCGATACAAAAGCTGCCGTTGTCAATGTATTTTAGCCGTGTTGTACAGAAGTACAACTGCTGTGCAGCATATCTAAAAGTTAGGGAAAAAAGTGCCATGATTTGGTTGTGTTTTTTCTGGTGGGAGGGGTGGGACAAGCACCACAAAACCTAAGGGGGTTGGGGAACGGAGCGAGCAAGACAACGCAAGAGAGGACCTGAACTCTGGGGGGGCTCTCTAGGACTTGCAGGCAGCATCTTCAACTTTGAGCTCCAGATGCCCTTAGTGAATACAAGTGCTAAGAAAACAGATTGTAGTCTAGTAACCCCAATCAGTGAAGGCCATCGTTTCCTCTTGCCTTTTTCACTGCAACTTGAGAGGATTGAGTTGATAGAACATTTGCCTTAGCTTTGTGCAGGAAGCTTGCAAAGAGATTCAGCAATGAAAGGGACATTTTGCCCTTTTATTGATGCATCAATGTCATATAGTTGGTAGGTTTTTCCGAGTAACGAAACCCCTAAAGATAGATACTCTTGACTGGAAATTAACAATTGAGTCACATCTCTGTTGAGTGAAGTACTGCCAGAATTTACCCTATTTTGGTGCCAGCATGCAACACCCCTAACACACGTTCGACACATAAACCAACCCCACCCAATCTTACATACAAAAGCATCTTCGTCTTGACAGATAGCCCCTCCATCTGGCCAGGACTAGGCCTTGGAACAAAACAAATTGACCACCCCTGTCCAGCGTAATACCGTGGCTGGCCAGTGCCAAAATAATGCAATGCTTTTTCGTGGGCAGAACTGATTTCCCACCTCTTAAGCTATTTTATGGCACAATAAACAAAAAAGAAAGGACAGAGCACATAATTGTAAATTGACTGTGGTTGCGAGAACGGGACATAGGGAAGCCATTTGCCCCTTACCAGATGTCTTGAGGGCCCTCCGTGGCGGTTCTTAATTTGCATTGCGGTACTCGTAGTACTGTGTCCTAAATTGTCATTACCTCCCGTCCCTCCCTCGCCTTCCTTTTAAACCAATGAGGCCTCCCACCTCCCCCCTAGACCCTCCCTTCCCCTTTTAACCCCCCCCCCCCACCCTTATCCCCTCCTGTTTCTTTTGTCTAGCCCACGCTAGACGTTTTTCTTTCCCTTACCTGCACGGCGGGGCCTGGAGGTCTACGTTGGAGGCGCTCCTAAGGGTGCGGAGCCCCACGAGGAGTGCTGCAGCTGATCGCGTCGGAAAGCGAGCAGCCGGGCTGCTCAGGACTACGCGGAAGGAGGGCCGGCTGACGGGGTCGACCGGCCCTTTGTGGCTGGGGCTTCGATTTCCGGGTTATCGCGCTGCAGAGCAGGGAGGAACTGCGGGATGGAGATTTTTTGGCTGTGATGCCACGATTCGACTGGTAGGACGGGCGTTCGGCCCGCTGTTTTATGGTTTGGCCAGGAATGTTTGACCTTTTTGGGGATTGGTTTATTCCTAAGGGGGAGGTTCTGGTCACTATATATGTGGAGTGATTTTAGCTGAAGGGCAGTGTATATTGGATATTGAAATGCCGAAGGTTCAGGCGAAGAGGCGTAGGATTGTCTCATCTTCCTCTTCGGAGGAGGATGGTGCTGCTAGAGTTTCCAATCCTGGGGACTCACAGTTGCAGGATAAGGGCACTCCCCTCATGTCTAGGGAGGAGGTGCAGGAGATGATTGAAGTGGCTGTTACCAGGGCCCTTCAAGCAGGGGTGACCAGGTCTGGTCACTCTAAGACTTCTCATTCATCGGCTGCTACGAGGAAGTCCTCGTCAGACAGTGAGGGTGATGAGGCCCCATCTACGTCATCTGGGGGTAAATATGTATCCAGAGAGGAAATGTGGGAGGTGATGGCACATGTTCTGGACAATTTGGGTTTCCCTGTGTTTCAACCTTCAAGCTCGGATTCTCACTTATTTCCTCAATATCAGACCCCTTCCAAGTTTGCCATGCCTTTTCAGGGACCTGTGAAGGATATGGTGTTTCGTGAATGGAAGGATGTGGATAAAGCTCAGGTTCCACGATTCCTACCGAAACTGTATTTACTTGAGGGTGAGGAGGTATTACCTCCTTCAGTCCGCCTGGATTCGATTTTAGCTACCCTGATTGGCAAGACGGCAGTAAATCCGGAGGATTGTGTGCCTACGGATGCCACGGATCGTAAAGTGGATTCAGGTCTTAAAAGGGCATTTGCCGGTGAGAATCTGGCGCTAAGGGCAGGTATATATTCTGCTTATGCGGCTCAGTCGTTGGTGCAAGACTTTGATAAGCTGGCGGTGGCTGTTCAGGAAGGAGCTGAATGTTCAGAGCTCCTGGCTGGTATGGAGCAACAGGCCAGATTGTTGGCGGATGTTTCTTCGGATGTGGTTCGTACTTCGGCTCTGGCCTCTGGGGCTTTGATTGGGGCTCGTAGGTCCCTCTGGTTACGTTCATGGAAGGCTGACCCAGGGGAGAAGGCGGCCTTGCTGAGACTGCCGTTTGAAGGTCGTAACTTGTTTGGAGAGCAATTGCCATCCATGCTTTCCAAGGCATTTAAGGAACAGAAGCATGCCTTACCTTATAAAGGGGGTTCTACTTCCAGTAAAGGGTGGAAGAAGCATTCCCGATCTTCTCCGAATAGGGATGCCAAATCCTTTTCCTTTAGGAAACGGCGTTTTCAGCCGCGTTTTTCTCCTAAGAAGGCTGCTCCTGCGAACCGGGGTGGTTTCAAGAAGGGGTCCTGACAATCACTGTGGGCCTGGCATAGGGCCGGTTGGGGGAAGGCTGAGTCACTTTCTTTCTGTTTGGGAGGAGAGTATCAACGATCGTTGGGTGCTAGACATTGTGGCAAATGGTTATGCCATCGATTTTGTGGGGGTTCCTCCAGATTCAGGGGTACGTCCCACCCCTCTGCCTTCAGGGGGGTCACGGAGAAGGGCATTATTGGACGGAGTACAGGACTTGCTGGTCAAGGGGGCCATTTCCCGCGTTCCTCTGGAAGAACGGGGTCAGGGGACTTATTCGGTCCTGTTTCTTGTGCAGAAAGTTTCAGGGGGTTTTCGACTGGTGCTCAATCTGAAGGAGGTGAATACTTGGATCAGGACGGTGCATTTCCGTATGCTGTCTATTCAGACTATCTTTCCGTTGGTCAAGCAAGGGGACTTTCTAGTGTCGCTGGACCTGCAGGATGCTTACCTGCATGTGCCTGTGGCAAGGTCTTCTCAGAGGTTCCTGAGGTTTGCTGTGGATCAAGAACACTACCAGTTTTGCGTTCTACCTTTCGGTCTGAAATCTTCTCCTCGGATTTTCACAAAGGTGCTGGCCCCCCTGGTGGCTTTGCTACATTCAGAGGGGGTGTTTATTCATCCTTATCTGGACGACATCTTGATTCATGCCCAGTCACGGGTCCTGTTGCAGAGACAGGTGGACCAAGTTCTGGGGGTCCTGCAAAACCACGGGTTTTTAATCAATTGGGAGAAATCAGATTTGGTTCCGTCCCAGGATCTGGTTTTTCTGGGGGCTCGGTTTCAGACTCTTCTAGGCTTGGTGTCGGTATCAGAGAAGAGGTTGGGTGTACTCCAGGCCTTGGTCAAGAAGGTTGTATTGCTGACTGCACCACGAGCTCTTCTTTGGTTGCGGCTGCAGGGTCATTTGGCGTCTGTGATATTTCTGGTTCCTTGGGCGTGTTTCCATCTCCTGTGCTTGATGACGTGGTTCTTGAAAAGGTGGACTCCGGGGTCCGGTTCTCTGAGGGACAGGTTTCCGGGGTCCAGATTAATTCGCAGGGAGTTGCAATGGTGGTTGGAGGCAGATCATCTTCGGGTAGGGGTTTCTTTGTCTCCTCTGAGTCCTGTGGTGGTGACTACAGATGCCAGCCTATCCGGTTGGGGTGCGTGGATAGGGTCGGCTCAGGTTCAGGGGTTTTGGTCCCCTCGGGAGGCGAGTCGGTCATCGAATTGGCGCGAATTGAGAGCGGTCTTTCTGGCTTTGGTCCATTTCCAGGGGTCCCTGAGGGGGACGGCGGTTCTTATTCGGACGTACAACTTAGTAGCCAAAGCTTATGTCAACCGGCAAGGAGGGACCAGGTCAAGGGCTCTGTTCAGTCTAGCCAGGGAGATTTTTGTGTGGGCTCAGGAGTGGGTTCCTTCTCTCAGGGCTACGTACATTCGGGGGTGGTCAATGTTCGGGCGGATCTACTGAGCAGGGTGATTCCTTCGTCTCAACTTTTCTCCCTCCGGAGGTCTCTGTTTCTGCATCTGGTTCGGCTTTGGGGGCTTCCAGTGCTGGATGTGTTTGCGTCCGCAGAGAATGCGAAGTTGGATCACTTCTGCTCCCGGTTTCGGTGTCCCCAGGCCTGGGAGGTGGACGGGATGTCATGTCCTTGGCCGAGGGGTCTTTTGTATGCATTCCCTCCGTTTCAACTTCTCAGGGCTTTTCTGTTGAGAGTGAGGGATCTGGGATCCAGAGTTATCCTGATTGCACCTCTTTGGCCGCGAGCGAATTGGTTCCCGTTGTTACGGCTGATGGCAGACGGGAGGATGTGGCCTTTGCCTCTTTGTCCATCTCCCCTGGAGTTTCCCTGCCTCCCAGTGGTGTCGTTGAGGAGGTTGCACTCGACGGCCTGGAAGTTGAACGACAGGGCTTGACGGGCCTGGGGGTTCCTGTAGCTTTGAGTTCTACATTATTGGCTTCCAGGCGGCGTGCCACTTTACTTTCCTATGGTAGACAGTGGCGAGTTTTTTCTTCTTGGTGTTTGAATCATGAGTTGGATCCTACCTGCGCATCTATCTCTGAAGTGATGCAGTTCCTGCAGGACGGTGCACAATTGGGTTTGTTGGTAGCATCTCTAAGGGTACAATGGGCGGCGATTCAGGCATTCAGAGGTCAGTGGCGTAATCTTCAAGATGAAGGGCGCCTGATGCCTAGATTTTTTCAAGGTCTGGTTAATTTGTTTACTCGCCCGGTACGTTCTTTTCCTTCCTGGGATCTTTCCTTGGTTTTGGATGTTTTGACGGAGGCCCCATTTGAACCACTGGGGGACTGTGATTTGCGTCATTTGTCTTTAAAGACGTTCTTTTTGGTAGCCATTACTTCGGCTCGTCGGTTAGGGGAATTGGGGGCATTGGCCTGTTCCTTTCCTTTTTGTAAGGTTTTTCCCGATCGGGTGGTTCTGGTTCCGGTTCCTTCCTTTATTCCGAAGATCAATTCTTCATTCCATTCCCGTCAGGAGGTTATCCTTCCTTCATTTTGTCCAGATCCCTCCTCAAGGGAGGAGGTCCGTTTGCATTCGTTGGATGTACGCAGGGCTTTATTGGAGTGCCTGCGGGTGGTGGCTCCTTTTCGTAAGGAGGATTCGCTTTTTGTTAATTTCGGTCCGGCACATAAAGGTGAGAAACCTTCCACGGCTTCTTTGAGTCGGTGAGTGAGATCTTTGATTCTGTTGGCCTATTCCTTGAAAGGGGTGGTTCCTCCTCAACGGATTCAGGGTCGGTCTACCAGAGGTATGGCGGCTACGGTGGAAGAGCTTCAGGGGACTTCTGTGGTGGAAATTTGCAGGGCCGCCACTTGGGCTTCGCCTTTGATGTTTGTGCGTCATTATAGGCTAGCGGACTTGGGTAATTTGGAGTCGGTTTTAGGTCACCGAGTCTTATCCTCTATGAGGTAATAGGGGTAGGGTGTTTTGGTGTCCTTGGGGGCAGGATATGAATAAAGGATCTTGCAACTCTGTGTCCGTCTCCTGTGTTTTACTTGCTATGTCTCATTGGTTTAAAAGGAAGGCGAGGGAGGGATGGGAGGTAATGCTTCCATTTTCTTGCGATAATGGCATTACTCCTAGTCCTACTCCCTCGCCTTCCTTTTCCGTTCCCTCCCACACTCCCGGTACGGACTGTCCGAGTTGCTGCTTGGGCTTGGTTTTTGTACAGGAGGGGATAAGGGTGGGGGGGGTTTAAAAGGGGAAGGGAGGGTCTAGGGGGGAGGCGGGAGGCCTCATTGGTTTAAAAGGAAGGCGAGGGAGTAGGACTAGGAGTAATGCCATTATCGCAAGAAAATGGAAGCATTAGCTTGTATGTAGCGCAGTACAAATAAATGAGTTATAAAACTAAAACTGTAAATGGTGGCGGGGGTTGGCGTTGTGATGCCCAGGCGGGCCATGATCCTTTCCACTTCTGCAGGCCGAGGAGTGAGGCAGGATACCTACACAGAGCTGTCTGCATTATCTAGGGCTGCCATCTTCTGCCCCTTACATCACATTCCTTTGCGCATTATTCCCCCCCTCGTTAGCTCTGGAGCAGCTGGGCAGTGAACTGCCTGCCCCTGGAAGGATGGAGGGGAAGAAGTGGCATTGCAGCATTGGACAAGCCCTCTAGCAGCACACGCTACAAGCGTGCTCTCACCCTACCTTTTGGATAATGGCCTCTATCACCATTGTACACTTCAATGCTGCTAATTCACTGACAGTAAGAGCATCGAACACTGCAACGGCACCAGTGCTTAATTTGTTGTTTCCGGCGTGAAGCAGCAGAACTTATTTTTGAGGGTCAGCACTTATTTTTCTGCCTCAAGCATTTAGTGCTAGCAAAAGACAAATATGGGAAGGATGGAGGAAGAGAAAAACGAAAAAGTGTGACAATGGAAGAAAGCAGAAAGCTGCAAGAATGAGCTGAAGGGGCAGAGAGTGGTTTTAAATGGATTGAAGAGGCCTGAGATGGCTTCAGGATTACGCTGCCTCAATATTCCTTGTTCGCACATTTAATTGCAGCAGCCGCGTGTTTAAGAGCAGTGCTTTGGGCACCAGCGCGTTTTTATTTACAAATTAAGCATTGATCAGCACTATAGTTGTTCTAAACTATAAGTTACACACATACCACGCATTAAATGCGCAGGCCTGCAAGAAAATCACAGTGGTGCTTGCATCAGGTATTACTGCGTCTGGCCTCAAGGCCACAGAGTGCTTTGTAGTTATATAATGTTTCCCCAAAATCTCTTGATTTTAAGTACTCTACTCAACCTGCCTTTTCCTCATGCAATTTCAGAATTTACCATCTTGAAGGACAAACAAAAGGAAAAAAATCAGCCTGTAGATTACACTGGCCATACTGGGAAGTGCTCAGTTATTTTAATACAGTTTAAAGAAACAACAGAACTTTCCTAGCATTAAAAAACTTTGATTTGGTACAGCTACATTTAAAAAAAACAAGCTGAATCAAATGTAATGCTGCTAAATTAGAAGGTGAAATAAAAAGAAGAATGAACAACTCCTGGCACCAAATGCTGTTTGCTTTTCTGATCTTTGTGACTGAAGCAGAAAAACTAGCATTTGCAATGCAGTGGGTCTCAGGTTGCTTGAGTTAAAGCTATTAGCATTGTAAACTCTTAACCAGACTTTTATTGCCACATGAACTGAAAATGAAAAGTAAAACAGTTTTTATAAGCAAGCCGATGGCCACCATGAGCGCAAAGCAGACTCACAAAAGGAAACAGAAGTTCGCTTGCAGTGAAACATATTGGCAAAAGTGCAATTATCCAGGTAACTGGCAAAAGTGCAATTATCCATGTAACTGGCAAAAGTACAAATATCAATGTAACAGGGATGATGTGATGCAAAGCTCTAGACTACTGCCCAGCGAGATCGCACTGCCTACAAAATGAAGAGAAAAGGTAGTACAGAAACCATACCGAAAACATGGAGCCGCGTATGTTTTCAGTAGTTGGCCGGTGCGCTCGAGGTGGGCTAAACACCGTAAAAGGCATGACGTATGCATGCCTTCCACTAAATAAATCAAGCGAATTTAAAAAGGCAAGCCCACAAACCAACCAAACTGATGGGTGTGGTTGAAAGCCCACAGAGAGATTACACAAGGGACAGAGCACTTTGCGCGCTCGACCATGAAAACAAGCAAGGACTAGGAGGAACCCAATTGAGATCAGGGGAAGAAGATTGAAGAGAAACAAGTATAGAGGGGTGAGAAAAGTACAAGCATCTGCAACACGGAAATATAATGCGTGGGATGTGATTTGAATAAAAGCAGCACAACTGAGCAGGGGATAGCATGTAGCATAATGGCCAGAGCTGTCAGTTTTGGATCTGAACAACTGCGTTCGAATTTTGAGATCTATTCAACATCTTGTGATTCTGGGAGATTCATTCAATTTTCCATGTCTGAAAATCCCAAACTGTGTGACTGTGTAATTGTAACCAAGTAGTTTAACTGGCACTCATGCAAAGTGCTCCAATACTTTCTAGTCGAGTTTGCACTATAAGCAACTGCCAAAAAAATGTGTTTGCAGGAGTGGAAAAAAAGCAACACAAGCTGGATGTAAACATGAGATTAAAGTTGTAAAACACACACAAACTCTCAAAAGAGTGCTTACTGAAACCAGAAAAAGAAAGCGATACAGAAGGAGCATCAGCCTCAGAGGAAAGAGGCAGAGGAAATGGAGTGATCGCTTGTGTCAAGCGCAAAAAAAGAACAAAGTAGCTCCTAAAACAGAAGCAGCAGACGCATACAAGTCATATAGAAGTACTTGGTCCGTGCTCTAGGGGAGTGCTGAACACACAAAAAGGCATGACCCATCCACGCCATGAAGCAAAAGGAATAAAGTATTAGAGAGCAACAAAGGAACAAACAAATGGTCAGCTTATGGGTGGGGTGAAGCCCACATATTGAAGACAACATGTGTCTTCGAGACAGCGCATATGCTGTCTAGCCGAGACCTAATAAGACTTTTGGCTAGATTCTCACTATAGATATACCTTATACATACATTTGAAGAGCTGGGCTTGGGAGTGCCAGATGACAGAATTGGAGGTGCTGTGTTATGTCTTCTGCCTCTCATTTAGCTTAAAACTCAACCTTCATGTTTTACCCTTGTCTGCTATGTCTCTTAATCTCCTTGTTCATAGAGTGATACAGTGTGCTTGCATCAGTTTTGGGTTATGCTATGGTTGAGGAATAAGGGCTCTGTATTAAAGCTGCAGCCAAATAAATGTATTGGCCATTGACCCTATCCCTCTCTTCTGCTCAGAATGAATGGTTAAACTCTTCCTTACTTCATAAATCACAGCGGTAAAATTTGTAAAGTAGAAGAAAGTTTAGACCGTCTTGTATACACAAGATGGTCCTTTTTTCATTAAAGATGTCTCAGGTACGTTAGACATAATCCTTTCATAGCCTAGCCAATGTATAGCACTTTGCTTCTCTTGAATTATAGATAAACATCCTTATGTCTCGTTTGTGCCATTATTCTTGGCCCTTTTACAACATAAAAACCCATGCACTGCTGCCTACAACCACTGTGTCTGATAGGCAAGAATAAATATTTCAAGCAGAAGTTCGTATTTTCTTTGTAGCAGCCCCTACATATCCATACATAGAAAGGGGCTTGCAATTGTATGCAAAGCTCCTTAATGGTAATTGGCTTTGAGAAATGCTGTTTCAATTTTTTTATTTTCAAGACAGTATAACATTTTTCTTTAATCTAGTTATCCCCAAGCAAATACAAGTCAGGTTTGTCTGGAAGTACCTGAATTAGTGATGCAGATTCTAACTAACCTATCTGAGAAAGACCTAGCATTGGATGTTACACCCAATCCCCTTCAGAAAGACACATTAGTGTCAAGCATTGGATTTTACACCTAACTCTCTTCAGGAAGATCCTTTAGCTTGTTAATTAGCCCAAGCATTGGATGTTACACCTAAACCAGTTCAGGAAGATGCTTTGGCTTGTTAATTAACCCAAGTAATACATGTCACACCAAAAACTCTTCAGGAAGACCGTTTAGCTTGTTGATTAGCCCAAGCATAGGATGCTACATTTAAACCACTTCAGGAAGACCTTTTAACTTGTTGATTAGCCCAAGCATTTGATGTTACACCTAAACCACTTCAGGAAGAGCTTTTAGCTTGTCATTAGCTAAAGCATTGGAAAGACCCCTTAGCTTGCCGATTAGCCCAAGCATTGGATGTTACACCTAAACCACTTCAGGAAGACCATTTAGATTTTTAATCAGCCCAAGCATTGGATGTTACGCCTAAACCACTTTAGAAAGATCCTTTAGCTTGTTGATTAACCCAAACATTGGATGTTACACCTAACCTACTTCAGGAAGACCGGCTATCTTGTTCATTAGCCAAAGCATTGAATGTTACACCTAACCTACTTCAGAAAGACCGTTTAGCTTGTTCTAAGGAAAGTACCATCTTGCCTGGCATGTTACCCCCATATTTCACTGTATATATGTTGTTTTAGTGTATGTGTCACTGGGACCCTGCCAGCCAGGGCCCCAGTGCTCATAAGTGTGCCCTGTATGTGTTCCCTGTGTGATGACTAACTGTCTCACTGAGGCTCTGCTAACCAGAACCTCAGTGGTTATGCTCTCTCTGCTTTCCAAATTGTCACTAACAGGCTAGTGACCAATTTCACCAATTCACATTGGCATACTGGAACACCCTTATAATTTCCTAGTATATGGTACTGAGGTACCCAGGGCATTGGGGTTCCAGGAGATCCCTATGGGCTGCAGCATTTCTTTTGCGACCCATAGGGAGCTCTGACAACTCTTACACAGGCCTGCCACTGCAGCCTGAGTGAAATAACGACCTGTGGAACAAGGGGACCAAGTCCAAAAGTCACGATCAAGTCGGGAGTGGGCAGATGCCCAGGAAATGCCAGCTGTGGGTGCAAAGAAGCTGCCACTGGACAGAAGAAGCTGAGGATTCTGCAAGAACGACAAGGGCTAGAAACTTCCCCTTTGGAGGATGGATGTCCCACGTCGTGAAGAGTCGTGCAGAAGTATTTTCCTGCAGAAAGACCGCAAACAAGCCTTGCTAGCTGCAAAGATTGCAGTTAGGGTTTTTGGATGCTGCTGTGGCCCAGGAGGAACCAGGATGTCACCAATTGCGTGAGGGGACAGAGGGGGCGTCCAGCAAGACAAGGAGCCCTCTCAGAAGCAAGCAGCACCCGGAGAAGTGCTGGAACACGCACTACAAAGTGGAGTGAAACGGTGCTCACCCGAAGTTGCACAAGAGAGTCCCACGCCGCCGGAGGACAACTCAGGAGGTCGTGCAATGCAGGTTAGAGTGCCGTGGAACCAGGCTTGGCTGTGCACAAAGGAAATCCTGGAAAAGTGCACAGGAGCTGGAGTAGCTGCAAAACATGTGGTTCCCAGCAATGCAGTCTGGCGTAGGGAGGCAAGGACTTACCTCCACCAAACTTGGACTGAAGAGTCACTGGACTGTGGGAGTCACATGGACAGAGTTGCTGAGTTCAAGGGACCTCGCTCGTCGTGCTGAGAGGAGACCCAGAGGACCGGTGATGCAGTTCTTTGGTGCCTGCGGTTGCAGGGGGACGATTCCGTCGACCCACGGGAGATTTCTTCAGAGCGGAGGAGGCAGAGAGGAGGCAGACTACCCCCACAGCATGCACCACCAGGAAAACAGTCGAAAAGTTGGCAGGATCAGCGTTACAGTGTCGCAGTAGTCGCCTTTGCTACTTTGTTGCAGTTTTGCAGGCTTCTAGCGCGGTCAGCAGTCGATTCCTTGGCAGAAGGTGAAGAGAGAGATGCAGAGGAACTCTGATGAGCTCTTGCATTCGTTATCTAAGGAATTCCCCAAAGCAGAGACCCTAAATAGCCAGAAAAGAGGGTTTGGCTACTTAGGAGAGAGGATAGGCTAGAAACACCTGAAGGAGCCTATCAGAAGGAGTCTCTGACGTCACCTGCTGGCCCTGGCCACTCAGAGCAGTCCAGTGTGCCAGCAGCACCTCTGTTTCCAAGATGGCAGAGGTCTGGAGCACACTGGAGGAGCTCTGGGCACCTCCCAGGGGAGGTTCAGGTCAGGGGAGTGGTCACTCCCCTTTCCTCTGTCCAGTTTCACGCCAGAGCAGGGCTGAGGGGTCCCTGAACCGGTGTAGACTGGCTTATGCAGAAATGGGCACCATCTGTGCCCATGAAAGCATTTCCAAAGGCTGGGGGAGGCTACTCCTCCCCTGCCTTAACACCTTTTTCCAAAGGGAGAGGGTGTAACACCCTCTCTCTGAGGAAGTCCTTTGTTCTGCCTTCCTGGGCCAAGCCTGGCTGGACCCCAGGAGGGCAGAAACCTGTCTGAGGGGTTGGCAGCAGCAGCAGCTGCAGTGAAACCCCAGGAAAGGCAGTTTGGCAGTACCCGGGTCTGTGCTAGAGACCCGGGGAATCATGGGATTGTCTCCCCGATACCAGGATGGCATTGGTGGGGCAATTCCATGATTTTAGATATGTTACATGGCCATATTCAGAGTTACCACTGTGAAGCTACACATAGGTAGTGACCTATATGTAGTGCACGCGTGTAATGGTGTCCCCGCACTCACAAAGTCCGGGGAATTTGCCCTGAACAATGTGGGGGCACCTTGGCTAGTGCCAGGGTGCCCACACACTAAGTAACTTAGCACCCAACCTTTACCAGGTAAAGGTTAGACATATAGGTGACTTATAAGTTACTTAAGTGCAGTGTAAAATGGCTGTGAAATAACGTGGACGTTATTTCACTCAGGCTGCAGTGGCAGGCCTGTGTAAGAATTGTCAGAGCTCCCTATGGGTGGCAAAAGAAATGCTGCAGCCCATAGGGATCTCCTGGAACCCCAATACCCTGGGTACCTCAGTACCATATACTAGGGAATTATAAGGGTGTTCCAGTATGCCAATCTGAATTGGTGAAATTGGTCACTAGCCTGTTAGTGGTTATGCTCTCTCTTTACAAATTGTCACTGAGGTTCTGGTTAGCAGAGCCTCAGTGAGACAGTTAGGCATCACACAGGGAACACATACATATAGGTCACAAACTTATGAGCACTGGGGTCCTGACTAGTGACACATAACAAACATAACATAACAAACATACTGAAAACATAGGGTTTTCACTATGAGCACTGGGCCCTGGCTAGCAGGATCCCAGTGAGACAGTGAAAACACCCTGACATACACTCACAAACAGGCCAAAAGTGGGGGTAACAAGGCTAGAAAGAGGCTACTTTCTCACACAACCCCCCCCCCCCAAACGAAGGACAATAAGGCTAACCTTGGCCAGTTGAGACTTTATTGTCTAAGTGGTGATAAGTAGAGTAGCTCTGCAATAGACTGGTTACTCCCTTTATCATCCACTATATGGTTACTTCCCTGTGGGGATGTAAACCACCCTGTTTGAAGTTTTTTAGCTAAGCAACAATGTGAAGATGTATTTTCAGAGTTTCTAACAGTAAGTTTTAGTTTAGAGCAGTGGGAATTGTCCACTGAACCTATTTGTAGTGATGGAAATGCCAGACAGGGATGCTGTCTCAGTAAAGCCATAGCTGGGCAAAAACGTTGTCCATATGGCTGGAAGAGAGAACAGGGATGCTGTTTCTCTTGAGTTGGAGCAGGGCAGGGATGCTGTCCTATGAGCTCCACACTAGGGCAGGGATGCTGTCCTAAGTGTTGTGAGGCAGTGCAGAGTTTCTGCACTAAAGTTTCTCTGGGAGGGCTGGAGGGATGCTCCATGTTAACTAAAATGGTGCTCTTTTTCTCACCAATGTTAGTTATCCCACAGAGAGGTACTTCTACCTCAGGGAGTACAGCTTTGCCAGCTGATGATTCCCTTGGAACAGGTGCCACCCCAGGAGAGGTTTCTCCCACCACAGGAATGGTATCCTGAATAGTAGGGTGGTTAGGGGATACTGTGATACCCTTTTTACCTGTTGTTGTAGAGGGATCCTGAGTTTTCAGGCCTTCTCTCCTTTGCTTTTTCATTTCAGTAGAAATGAGAGGGAACAATTCCTCTGGGATGCCTAGCATGGCTGCATGGGCATAAAACTCTACATCAACCCAACCTGAGGCCTCTAGGTCATTACCTAAGAGACAATCTACAGGTAAGCTAGGTGATACTACCACCTGCTTAGGGCCAGTAACTCCACCCCAACTAAACTGAATTATAGCTAAGGGAAGAAACTTAGTGGAGTTATGGACATCAATAATTTTATACTGTTGTCCAATGATGTGTTGTTCAGGATGCACTAGGTTTTCAGTCACCAAAGTGATACTGGCACCTGTGTCCCTGTAGGCCAAGGCCTCAACACCATTTATTGAAACTGTCTGCCTGTACTTATCCATTGTAAGGGGACAAGCAGCCAGTGTGGCAAGGCCAATGCCACTAGGTGTGACAGAAACTGTCTTGGGACTAACGACCCCAGTTTCTATTATAGACCCATAAGTGAACCCAACTACACCCTTAACTTGACTGTTGCCAGCAGTCCCACCACTAGTACCACTACTGCTAGGGGCACTAGAGCTCGATGTATTAGTGGTGGTAGGCTCAGGGGGATTACCTGGACAGGACTTATCTCCTGGCCTATGGCCTCTGTTTTTACACACAAAGCACCAAGGCTTTTCAAATTGTGTAGGTTGAGAAGAAGAGGAAGAATTTGTTTTATCCCCACCCCCTGAAGAGTGGTTAAGATTTGAAGTGGGATCTTTGGTTTTACCCTTATCCCCATGCTTATCTTGAGATTTCTCACCAATCTTTCTTCTTGCCATCCTTGTCACCACCTGTATGAACTTGTCTGTTCACTGTTGTTCTGACCCATTTGTCTGCCTTCTTTCCCAATTCTTGGGGAGAGGTCAGATCTGAGTCCACTAGATACTGGTGCAACAAATCAGACACACAATTATTAAGAATATGCTCTCTCAGGATTAAGTTATACAGGCTTTCATAGTCAGAAACTTTATTGCCATGTAACCACCCCTCCAAGGCCTTCACTGAATGGTCAACAAAGTCTACCCAGTCTTGTGAAGACTCCTTTTTGGTTTCTCTGAACTGCATCCTGTACTGTTCAGTGGTTAAGCCATAACCATCTAGGAGTGCATTCTTAAGAACTTTAAAATTATTGGCATCACTTTCCTTCACAGTAAGGAGCCTATCCCTACCCTTTCCACTGAAAGATAGCCATAGGATAGCAGCCCACTGCCTTTGAGGGACCTCCTGTACAACAGAGGCCCTCTCAAGTGCAGCAAACTACTTGTTAATGTCATCCCCCTCCTTGTAAGGGGGAACTATCTTGTGCAGATTCCTAGAATCATGCTCTTTTGCAGGATGACTATTTGGAATACTGCTGCTGCCACCATGGGTTTCAACACCCAATTTCTGTCTTTCTCTTTCTATTTCCAAGGACTGTCTATCTAAATCCAGCTGTTGCTTCTTGAGCTTCAGCCTGGATTGTTCCTCTCTCAATCTATTGAGCTCCCTTTCTAACACTCTGTTATCTGGGTGGGTGGGTGGGACATTCCTTGACACAGAAGTATGGTGAGAATGAACAGAGGGAGACCTGTCCCTAACAGATGGCACTCTAACAGCCTGGCTAATAGAAATAGCACTTCTACTATGATGAGAAGGAACACTCTTACTGTGATGTGACTCTACATCAGTACCAGCTATGCTAGGTGGTCTGCTAATGGGCAGGCTGGGACGTTTCCCTTCTAAATCTTTTGCTAGGGGTGCCCCAGGGTCAGATTGGGAACCATCAGCTAATTTCTCGACAGAAGTGTCAACTCTGGTCTTATCTTGTTCAATGAGCATATTAACCAATAATTCTCTAGAGGGATTCTTCCCTACCCCTAAACCTCTTTCAATGCAGAGACTCCTTGCTCCTTTCCAGCTAAGGTGATCATAAGAAAGTTTGGACAGATCAACAGTTTGACCTGTACCAGACATTTTTAGAAAGTGTTTAAGGGATAGAAAAAGTGAGAACTTTCTGAAAGACAGAAAACTTTTCAAGAACGTTTTAGAAAGTTTAGAGGTACTTTTCAGCACTTAGTAAAGAAGTGATAGGAGAAAAGCAAAACTTTTTGGTTAGGTGTACATACACTGAACTTGTTTTGTATATTTTTCTCTTATGAAAAGTACAATATGACAAAGTGGTAAGTAGTTGCAAAGTACTTATCCCACCGATGCACAACCAATGTACGAGGCTGGACTGGCTTGTAGTGAGTACCAAGGGGTACTTACACCTTGCACCAGGCCCAGGTATCCCTTATTAGTGTAGAGGGGTGTCTAGCAGCTTAGGCTGATAGAAAATGGTAGCTTAGCAGAGCAGCTTAGGCTGAACTAGGAGATGAGTGAAGCTCCTACAGTACCACTAGTGTCACTTGCACAATATCATAAGAAAACACAATACACAGATATACTAAAAATAAAGGTACTTTATTTTTATGACAATATGCCAAAGTATCTCAGTGAGTACCCTCAGTATGAGGATAGCAAATATACACAAGATATATGTACACAATACCAAAATATGCAGTAATAGCAATAGAAAACAGTGCAAACAATGTATAGTCACAATAGGATGCAATGGGGGCACATAGGGATAGGGGCAACACAAACCATATACTCTAGAAGTGGAATGCGAACCACGAATGGACACCAAACCTATGTGACCTTGTAGAGGGTCGCTGGGACTGTAAGAAAACAGTGAGGGTTAGAAAAATAGCCCACCCCAAGACCCTGAAAAGTGAGTGCAAAGTGCACTTAAGTTCCCCAAAGAGCACAGAAGTCGTGATAGGGGAATTCTGCAGGAAAGACCAAAACCAGCAATGCAACAACGATGGATTTCCAGACGAGAGTACCTGTGGAACAAGGGGACCAAGTCCAATAGTCACGATCAAGTCGGGAGTGGGCAGATGCCCATGAAATGCCAGCTGTGGGTGCAAATAAGCTGCCACTGGACAGTAGAAGCTGAGAATTCTGCAAGAACGACAAGGGCTAGAAACTTTCCCTTTGGAGGATGGATGTCCCACATCGTGAAGAGTCGTGCAGAAGTGATTTCCTGCAGAAAGACCACAAACAAGCCTTGCTAGCTGCAAAGCTCGCGTTTAGGGTATGTGGATGCTGCTGTGGCCCAGGAGGGACCAGGATTTCACCAATTGAGTGAGGGGATAGAGGGAGCGTCCAGCAAGACAAGGAGCCCTGTCAGAAGCAAGCAGCACCCGGAGAAGTTCCGGAACAGGCACTACAAAGTGGAGTGAAACGGTGGTTACCCGAAGTGGAACAAGATAGTCCCACGCCGCCGGAGGACAACTCAGGAGGTCGTGCAATGCAGGTTAGAGTGCCGTGGACCCAGGCTTGGCTGTGCAGAAAGGAAATCCTGGAAAAGTGCACAGGAGCCGGAGTAGCTGCAAAACACGCGGTTCCCAGCAATGCAGTCTGGCGTGGGGAGGCAAGGACTTACCTCCACCAAACTTGGACTGAAGAGTCACTGGACTGTGGGAGTCACTTGGACAGAGTTGCTGAGTTCAAGTGACCTCGCTCGTCGTGCTGAGAGGAGACCCAGAGGACCGGTGATGCAGTTCTTTGGTGCCTGCGGATGCAGGGGGACGATTCCGTCGACCCACGGGAGATTTCTTTGGAGCTTCTAGTGCAGAGAGGAGGCAGACTACCCCCACAGCATGCACCACCAGGAAAACAGTCGAGAAGGCGGCAGGATCAGCGTTACAGTGTCGCAGTAGTCGTCTTTGCTACTTTGTTGCAGTTTTGCAGGCTTCCAGCGCGGTCTGCAGTCGATTCCTTGGCAGAAGGTGAAGAGAGAGATGCAGAGGAACTCTGATGAGCTCTTGCATTCGTTATCTAAGGAATTCCCCAAAGCAGAGACCCTAAATAGCCAGAAAAGAGGGTTTGGCTACTTAGGAGAGAGGATAGGCTAGCAACACCTGAAGGAGCCTATCAGAAGGAGTCTCTGACGTCACCTGCTGGCCCTGGCCACTCAGAGCAGTCCAGTGTGCCAGCAGCACCTCTGTTTCCAAGATGGCAGAGGTCTGGAGCACACTGGAGGAGCTCTGGGCACCTCCCAGGGGAGGTGCAGGTCAGGGGAGTGGTCACTCCCCTTTCCTTTGTCCAGTTTTGCGCCAGAGCAGGGCTGAGGGGTCCCTGAACCGGTGTAGACTGGCTTATGCAGAAATGGGCACCATCTGTGCCAATGAAAGCATTTCCAGAGGCTGGGGGAGGCTACTCCTCCCCTGCCTTAACACCTTTTTCCAAAGGGAGAGGGTGTAACACCCTCTCTCTGAGGAAGTCCTTTGTTCTGCCTTCCTTGGCCAAGCCTGGCTGGACCCCAGGAGGGCAGAAACCTGTCTGAGGGGTTGGCAGCAGCCGCAGCTGCAGTGAAACCCCGGGAAAGGCAGTTTGGCAGTACCCGGGTCTGTGCAAGAGACCCGGGGAATCATGGGATTGTCTCCCCGATACCAGGATGGCATTGGTGGGGCAATTCCATGATCTTAGACATGTTACATGGCCATATTCGGAGTTACCATTGTGAAGCTACACATAGGTAGTGACCTATGTGTAGTGCATGCGTGTAATGGTGTCCCCGCACTCACAAAGTCCGGGGAATTGGCCCTGAACAATGTGGGGGCACCTTGGCTAGTGCCAGGGTGCCCACACACTAAGTAACTTAGCACCCAACCTTTACCAGGTAAAAGGTTAGACATATAGGTGACTTATAAGTTACTTAAGTGCAGTGTAAAATGGCTGTGAAATAACGTGGACGTTATTTCACTCAGGCTGCAGTGGCAGGCCTGTGTAAGAATTGTCAGAGCTCCCTATGGGTGGCAAAAGAAATGCTGCAGCCCATAGGGATCTCCTGGAACCCCAATACCCTGGGTACCTCAGTACCATATACTAGGGAATTATAAGGGTGTTCCAGTATGCCAATCTGAATTGGTGAAATTGGTCACTAGCCTGTTAGTGACAATTTGTAAAGAGAGAGCATAACCACTGAGGTTCTGGTTAGCAGAGCCTCAGTGAGACAGTTAGGCATCACACAGGGAACACATACATATAGGTCACAAACTTATGAGCACTTATGACTAGCAGGGTCCCAGTGACACATAACAAACATACTGAAAACATAGTGTTTTCACTATGAGCACTGGGCCCTGGCTAGCAGGATCCCAGTGAGACAGTGAAAACACCCTGACATACACTCACAAACAGGCCAAAAGTGGGGGTAACAAGGCTAGAAAGAGGCTACTTTCTCACACAGGGGAGGTGCCCAGAGCTCCTCCAGCGTGCCCTAGACCTCTGCCATCTTGGATTCAGAGGTGTGCTGGCACACTGGACTGCTCTGAGTAGCCATGGTCAGCAGGTGACGTCAGAGACTCCTTCTGATAGGCTATACCTGTTTTACTAGCCTATACTCCTTCCTAGGTAGCCAAACCTCCTTTTCTGGCTATTTAGGGTCTCTGCTTTTGGGAATTCTTCAGATACCGAATGTAAGAGCTCACCAGAGTTCCTCTGCATCTCCCTTTTCACCTTCTGCCAAAGGATCGACCGCTGACTGCTCAGGACGCCTGCAAAACTGCAACAAAGTAGCAAAGACGACAACTGCAACCTTGTATCGCTTCATCCTGCCGGCTTTCTCGCCTGTTTCCTGGTGGTGCATGCTCTGGGGGTAGCCTGCCTCCTTATTGCACCAGGAGCTCTGAAGAAATCTCCTGTGGGTCGACGGAATCTTCCCCCTGCAACCGCAGGCAACAAAAGACTGCATCACCGGTCCTCTGGGTCCTCTCTTAGCACGACGAGCTTGGTCCCTGGAACTCAGCAACTCTGTCCAATTGACTCTCACAGTCCAGTGACTCTTCAGTCCAAGTTTGGTGGAGATAAGTCCTTGCCTCCCCACGCTAGACTGCATTGCTGGGTACCGCGTGATTTGCAGCTGCTCCGGCTCCTGTGCACTCTTCCAGGAATTCCTTCATGCACAGCCAAGACTAGGTCCCCGACACTCTAACCTACAGTGCACAACCTTCTGAGTTGTCTTCCAGCGTCGTGGAAGCTTCTTCACGACGTGGGACATCCATCCTCCAAAGGGGAAGTTCCTAGTCCGCTTCGTTCTTGCAGAACACAAAGCTTCTTCCATCCGGTGGCAGCTTCCTTGCACCCTCAGCTGGCATTTCCTGGGCATCTGCCCACTCTCGACACTGCCGCGACTCTTGGACTTGGTCCCCTTGTCTTCCAGGTACTCAGGTCCAGAAATCCACTGTTGTTGCATTGCTGGTGTTGGTCTTCCTTGCAGAATCCCCCTATCACGACTTCTGTGCTCTCTGGGGGTTGTAGGTGCACTTTACACCTACCTTACAGGGTCTTGGGGTGGGCTATTTTTCTAACCCTCACTGTTTTCTTACAGTCCCAGCGACCCTCTACAAGCTCACATAGGTTTGGGGTCCATTTGTGGTTCGCATTCCACTTTTGGAGCATATGGTTTGTGTTGCCCCTATACCTATGTGCTCCTATTGCAATCTACTGTAACTTTACATTGCTTGCATTACTTCCTTTTGCTATTACTGCATATTTTTGGTATTGTGTACATATATCTTGTGTATATTTGGCATCCTCATACTGAGGGTACTCACTGAGATACTTTTGGCATATTGTCATAAAAATAAAGTACCTTTATTTTTAGTATATCTGTGTATTGTGTTTTCTTATGATATTGTGCATATGACGCCAGTGGTATAGTAGGAGCTTTGCATGTCTCGTAGTTCAGCCTAAGCTGCTCTGCTATAGCTACCTTCTATCAGCCTAAGCTGCTAGAAACACCTCTTCTACACTAATAAGGGATAACTGGACCTGGCACAAGCTGTAAGTACCTCTGGTACCCACTACAAGCCAGGCCAGCCTCAGCTGACATGGCAATCATCCCCAGTGGGCAGCCGTCCGAGGCTGCAGGAGACGTCATGGACCCTGCCCAGCGTCCATGAGGCATGACTCCCAGAACCGTTTGTACCTGCAGGTGGTAGGCAAAGTCGCAGCAGGGTGGATTGTGTCTCTGCCTCCATGGCGTATCATGCTACCTGTTCCCAGGCACTCTCGTGGCACACACACCCAGGTGAGGGAATGTGACCTGCCACACTGCAAGTGAAGCACTCTGGGCACCAAGCCCCCTCCAGAACCAGTGGAGAATGACATCCACTACCTCAGTCCTTGGCAGGATGAAGCACTCTGGGCACCAAGCCCCCTCCAGAACCAGTGGAGAATGACATCCACTACCTCAGTCCTTGGCAGGATGAAGCACTCTGGGCACCAAGCCCCCTCCAGAACCAGTGGAGAATGACATCCACTACCCCAGTCCTTGGCAGGATGAAGCACTCTGGGCACCAAGCCCCCTCCAGAACCAGTGAGAATGACATCCACTACCTCACTCCTTGGCAGGATGAAGCACTCTCAGCACCAAGCCCCCTCCAGAACCAGTGGAGACTGTTATCCACTTGAGAGACTGTGACTTTGCACTCCTCAGGATACAGCAGTGGCAAACCATCCACTGGAGAGACTTGAGAGACTGTGGTTTTGCACTCCCCAGGATACAGCAGTGGGCAAACCACCCACTGGAGAGACTTGAGAGACTGTGGCTTTGCACTCCCCAGGATACAGGAGTGGGCAAACCACCCACTGGAGAGTCTTGAGAGACTGTGGCTTTGCACTCCCCAGGACCAATCAGTGGGCATGGAGCCCCCTCGTGGAGCAGTGGCGTCGTCCGTTCATCCGGTTGAGGTGCCCCCCATCCCCCTCCCCCTGAGATGCCTGTTTATTTTCCATCTGATGCCCCTGCAGTGTTCTCTCCGTTTCGAGTCAGGTATCTGGTGTGGGGTTCGCCCAGGCATTTTGGGACTCTGATACACGGACACTGATTTGATTAATATCCTGACTTGTGTAGTTGGTGTACATATTTGTATATCAACCATGAGAGGGATAGGGAGGTTGGTGGTCCAGTGTACGGTCTCCCAAAATGACTAATCACACACTAAATAGGTACACTGTTCCATAAATCTAGGGGAACACTAATGTTTAGGAGCAAGAGCCCTCACACATCCAAATGGATGTCATTCTTCATCATCGGGTTGCTCTTCGTCAGACTGGCACTGCAATATCTGACGGGCTCCCCGTTTGGGGGCTCTTTGCCGGAGATCTTTTTATAAGTGGCTGCCGTTATGATCGTAGAAGTCAGGCACTCATTCTGGCAAGAGAGTTAAAAGTTAAAATTGGTTCTCAGACCCACAGGAATCAGCACTGTTTAATGTGTCAGAAAGAAAGGGCTAAGACCAAGATTAAGAACACAAGGAAAGTGGAATTTGAGGATTCATGCTCAACCACTTTCTAACTAAACATGGAGATCTGGGAAATTATCACCTATCTCCTAAGGCATGGTCAACATGTTTCGCGAATGGTGGTCTATACAGATCCTATAATGCTTCTTCAGGACCAACAATCAATTTAACTTCTCTTGACTCATAATAAGTTAAGGAAAAATAAATAAGTAAAATACAAAACTACTTTGTGTATGTATAAAGAAATTACAGTCACTTACATTTTAGTAAACTGTCTGTCAAAAATAATGAACAAAAAGGTCGCCCTAGAAAACAAAATGAACAATATATACAATCAGCATACACAGTTATTGATCAAAACACCTGTGGTAAACCAGAGAGAAAAAAGGGGTGGTACCCCATAGTGTTACAAAAACAAGCAGAATCATATGCTTACCATCCCGCATCATTGGGGGGGCGGGGCGCTTGGGAAGTAGCATGCCACAAACGGTCACTACTAATAGAAATTGTAATATAATGTATTGAATCAAGAGACTGAATCTTGTTATAATCCAACCAATACAATGCAGTGTAGAATTCACCAATCTACAACGCTAAATGTGTGAAAACACTAATGTGTTACTATGTCTAATAGCCTAAATGGCTCATCTAATTTGGATGCAGGTTAATCTTCACAAAAAATTGGTAAAGAAATCTGTCAACAAACACAGTGCCTATTTCACTGTATAGCATGTACATTAATAAGCGGTTGTTAATTTCACCAAAATCAATGTTATAACCACCAATAACAAAAGGGTCTACAGTCTGTAACCAAGTGAGCCCGCTAATCCATTTAGTTCAAAAAGCCGTCAGATCATTAGTTTCAGAGGAGCCTACAATCTGTAGGGTTCCCCAGAGCGTAAATTGAAAGGGTCGCACCTTCATGCAAAAATCATTGGAATGCCGATGAGGCATACAGACCACTTACTCCTTTAGTGGCGGTCTCGGTCCAAATCACCTACCCTTGGCGTGCTCTCCCGTATTAATGTAGACCGGGAGTGCAAGGCTCGTATTAAAGTCAACGCGACGCGGAGACAACGTTCTTCAGCGTCACGTGAGACAATTCTACAGGAAACATAGAAAACGGACTGGCCTAGACTCCGGTCAGTCATGGTTCATAGAAATAGAGGAGGGACAACAAAATAGGAAATACTGGCGGCCATATTGGATTCGCTAACTCAATGCTAACCGGTAAGTGTCTGGTACTGAGGCAATTCTGCAGAACGACACTTAAAAATGGAAAAAAAGGACTGGCTATAGCTATGGTCAGTTATGAACCGTTATAATAGAAAGGTTGTAATAAAAAATGGGGGGTAGTCAAATAGAAAACACTGGCAGCCATATAGGAATAACTGTCTCCATTCTAGCCGATAAGTATGATATATTACCCTGTGAGCAGTCGGGTGGTAAAATCCGTGGAGACCTATACATTCCTCTATTATAGTGAGGCCTGACGTCTAACAGGTAATAGAGAAATTGAACGTCAAGGTGATGGCATGTGCCCCTAAAAAGTCTAGAGACTGTGTAAAACTAGTCAGGTTGTTAAAACAGCAGGTTACATGGAACTATATTAATTCAATTCACATAGGAAAGAGTCGCAAGACCCATCCAATTAGTCAGGAAAGAACTATTGGGACAGCATTATCCATGGAATGTCGTCGTTCAAACCATTGATATTAGTATGGAGCTTGAACACCCAACGTTGTTTGAGTCTGAACAGCGAGTGTGAGGAGTCATTAATGAATCTAGGGGATTCCAAGACCACCCAACGTAAGTCGTCAGGACTGTGAGGTGTCTCCAATTTTGCTAGTACCACTCGGCTCAAGATCTTGACAGAGCTGTCTAAGAGGGAGATTGGACGATAATACTGTGGTTCAGCCCTATCCCCTTTCTTAAAAACAGGTACAATGATCGCCTCTCTCCAGGTGTCTATCAGGGGGCCTATCACATCAGATCTCAAAACATTGGTAAGTAATGGCCCCCAAAATTCTGGTATAGTTTTATATACGTCAGCAGGGATTCTAGCAGGTCCTGGGGCTTTGTCATGGCCTGAAGAAGGTCGGATACTTCAATTGAGTTACTAAAGGTTATGGCTAGAGAGACATCTATCCCATCAATAGGGCCATTCACTGATTCCTGGAAGGCATTATCCTCGGTTTTAAAAGTTTTAGAGAAATATTGAACCTACACTTGGGCTAAGATGACAATATCTATTACAGCACTATCCTTGCCAGCCAATGGGATGGAATTAACCACTCACCAAAAAGCCTTCATATCTTTTTTATGACTTGCTTCGATTAACTCGTTCCAGGCCTTATCCCTCAGTTCTTTCTTCCTGGCAAAAAGGGTGTCCTTGTATGTCTTTCTTGCCAATGTGATAGCGGTCTTATTACGTGGGGAAGTGCCAATAGCCTTCTTTAAGGCTTTGAGAGCGGACGCACATGCATGATTGAACCAACGAGGGACCTATCTTTATTGACAATTGCTCGCTGTAACTTATTTGCAATATAGCTTGTTAAGGCAGAAAATGCCTCAATAATTTTATGCACAGGGGTATTTTCCCCCAGAGCAGCCATGACCTCTTCTTTCTTATTTGTCATCAGGTCTCTATAGGAGCTACATTTATCAATGTTTTCCCACTTGATGGTCAGGCCTTTCTGTCCATTAAGCCTCAACTCTGGTTGATAGACTTTAACACCAGAACCCTTATCCAAACCCATCCTAGTTTCTAGAATTAAGGGAGTATGATTACTCATACAAGTTAGCATCACACTAAACTTCCCTACAGAGGGGCTTATATATTCTGAATAATCTATATTTGTGGATTGAGCACTTCCACCCAAAAAAGCAGGGGCCCCTTGACTTCTGCGGATGGAAAGATCATAGAGTTGGTCGGCTAGCATTCTGTTGAGTGCGTTCCCATAGGGGGAATGTTTAAAGTGCTGTATGGGAAAATCATACTCATCGGAGATCCTGCAACAGTCTAAAAATGTAGGTTCACACAAATGGGCGTTAAAATCTCTAACTTAGATAATCATAAGTTCCTTCTTATGTTCATTCCGTAGCTTATGCACCCTTGTCTCAAGACCATTGATAACGCTAGTGTCTGAGGAATCAAAAACAATGTTGGAATAATTAACCAACTGCAGGAAAGTACCATCTTGCCTGGCATGTTACCCCCATATTTCACTGAATATATGTTCTTTTAGTTGTATGTGTCACTGGAACCCTGCCAGCCAGGGCCCCAGTGCTCATAAGTGTGCCCTGTATGTGTTCCCTGTGTGATGACTAACTGTCTCACTGAGACTCTCCTAACCAGAACCTCAGTGGTTATGCTCTCTCTTTGCTTTTCAAATTGTCACTAACAGGCTAGTGACCAATTTCACCAATTCACATTGGCATACTGGAACACCCTTATAATTCCCTAGTATATGGTACTGAGGTACCCAGCGTATTGGGGTTCCAGGAGATCCCTATGGGCTGCAGCATTTATTTTGCCACCCATAGGGAGCTCTGACAATTCTTACACAGGCCTGCCACTGCAGCCTGAGTGAAATAACGCACACGTTATTTCACAGCCATTTTACACTGCACTTAAGTAACTTATAAGTCACCTATATGTCTAACCTTTACCTGGTTAAGGTTGGGTGCTAAGTTACTTAGTGTGTGGGCACCCTGGCACTAGCCAAGGTGCCCCCACATTGTTCAGGGCCAATTCCCCGGACTTTTTTGAGTGCGGGGACACCATTACACGCGTGCACTACATATAGGTCACTACCTATGTGTAGCTTCACAATGGTAACTCCGAATATGGCCATGTAACATGTCTAAGATCATGGAATGGCCCCCTCTATGCCATCCTGGCATTGTTGGCACAATCCCATGATCCCACGGGTCTCTAGCACAGACCCTGGTACTGCCAAACAGCCTTTCCCGGGGTTTCACTGCAGCTGCTGCTGCTGCCAACCCCTCAGACAGGTTTCTGCCCTCCTGGGGCCCAGCCAGGCTTGGCCCAAGATGGCAGAACAAAGGACTTCCTCAGAGAGAGGGTGTTACACCCTCTACCTTTGGAAAATGGTGTTAAGGCAGGGGAGGAGTAGCCTCCCCCAGCCTCTGGAAATGCTTTCATGGGCACACATGGTGCCCATTTCTGCATAAGCCAGTCTACACCGGTTCAGGGACCCCTCAGCCCTGCTCTGGCGCGAAACTGGACAAAGGGAAGGGGAGTGACCACTCCCCTGACCTGCACCTCCCCTGGGAGGTGCCCAGAGCTCCTCCAGTGTGCTCCAGACTTCTGCCATCTTGGAAACAGAGGTGCTGCTGGCACACTGGACTGCTCTGAGTGGCCAGGGCCAGCAGGTGACGTCAGAGACTCCTTCTGATAGGCTCCTTCAGGTGTTGCTAGCCTATCTTCTCTCCTAAGTAGCCAAACCCTCTTTTCTGGCTATTTAGGGTCTCTGCTTTGGGGATTTCCTTAGATAACGAATGCAAGAGCTCATCCGAGTTCCTCTGCATCTCTCTCTTCACCTTCTGCCAAGGAATCGACTGCTGACCGCGCTGGAAGCCTGCAAAACTGCAACAAAGTAGCGAAGATGACTACTGCAACTCTGTAACGCTGATCCTGCCACCTTCTCGACTGTTTTCCTGGTGGTGCATGCTGTGGGGGTAGTCTGCCTCCTCTCTGCACTAGAAGCTCTGAAGAAATCTCCTGTGGGTCGACGGAATCGTCCCCCTGCTACCGCAGGCACCAAAGAACTGCATCACCGGTACCCTGGGTTTCCTCTCAGCACGACGAGCGAGGTCCCTTGAATCCAGCAACTCTGTTCAAGTGACCCCCACAGTCCAGTGACTCTTCAGTCCAAGTTTGGTGGAGGTAAGTCCTTGCCTCCCCACACCAGACTGCATTGCTGGGAACCGCGACTTTTGCAGCTACTCCGGCCTCTGTGCACTTCCGGCGGAAATCCTTTGTGCACAGCCAAGCCTGGGTCCACGGCACTCTAACCTGCATTGCACGACTTTCTAAGTTGTCCTCCGGCGGCGTGGAACTCCTTTGTGCAACTTCGGGCGAGCACCATTTCACTCCTCTTCGTAGTGCCTGTTCCGGCACTTCTGCGGGTGCTGCCTGCTTCTGAGAGGGCTTCTTGTCTTGCTGGGCGCCCCCTCTGTCCCCTGATGCAATTGGCGACATCCTGGTCCCTCCTGGGCCACAGCAGCATCCAAAAACCCTAATCGCACGATTTGCAGCTAGCAAGGCTTGTTGGCAGTCTTTCGGCAGGAAAACACTTCTGCACAACTCTTCACAACGTGGGACATCCATCCTCCAAAGGGGAAGTTTCTAGCCCTTGTCGTTCCTGCAGAATCCTCAGCTTCTACTGCCTAGTAGCAGCTTCTTTGCACCCACAGCTGGCATTTCCTGGGCATCTGCCCATCTCCGACTTGCTTGTGACTTTTGGACTTGGTCCCCTTGGTCCACAGGTACCCTCGTTTGGAAATCCATCGTTGTTGCATTGCTGGTTTGTGTCTTTCCTGCAGAATTCCCCTATCACGACTTCTGTGTCCTTTGGGGAACTTTAGTGCCCTTTGCACTCACTTTTCAGGGTCTTGGGGTGGGCTATTTTTCTAACCCTCACTGTTTTCTTACAGTCCCAGCGACCCTCTACAAGGTCACATAGGTTTGTAATACTTTATTTTTATGACAATATGCCTAAGTATCTCAGAGTGTACCCTCAGTGAGAGGATAGGAAATATACACAAGATATATATACACAATACCAGAAATATGCAGTATAGTCTTAGAAAACAGTGCAAACAATGTATAGTTACAATAGGATGCAATGGAGACACATAGGGATAGGGGCAACACAAACCATATACTCCAGAAGTGGAATGCGAACCACGAATGGACCCCAAACCTATGTGACCTCGTAGAGGGTCGCTGGGACTATTAGAAAATAGTGAGGGTTACAAAAATAGCCCACCCCAAGACCCTGAAAAGTGAGTGCAAAGTGCACTAAAGTTCCCCAAAGGACAAAGAAGTCGTGATAGGGGAATAAGGCAGGAAAGACACAAACCAACAATGCAACAACGCTGGATTTCCAATCTGGGGTACCTGTGGAACAAGGGGACCAAGTCCAAAAGTCACAAGCAAGTCGGAGATGGGCAGATGCCCAGGAAATGCCAGCTGCGGGTGCAAAGAAGCTTCGACTGGACTGAAGAAGCTGCGGTTTCTGCAGGAACGCAAAGGGCTAGAGACTTCCCCTTTGGAGGACGGATCCCTCTTGCGTTGTAGAGTCGTGCAGAAGTGTTTTCCCGCCGAAAGAACGCCAACAAGCCTTGCTAGCTGCAAATCGTGCAGTTAGCGTTTTTGGACGCTGCTGCGGTCCAGGAGGGACCAGGAGGTCGCAAATTGGACCAGGAGGTAGAGGGGACGTCGAGCAAGACAAGGAGCCCTCTTAGCAGCAGGTAGCACCCGGAGAAGTGCCAGAAACAGGCACTACGAGGATGTGTGAAACATTGCTCACCCGAAGTTACACAAAGGAGTCCCACGTCGCCGGAGACCAACTTAGAAAGTCGTGCAATGCAGGATAGAGTGCCGTGGACCCAGGCTTGGCTGTGCACGAAGGATTTCCGCCGGAAGTGCACAGGGGCCGGAGTAGCTGCAAAAGTCGCGGTTCCCAGCAATGCAGTCTAGCGAGGTGAGGCAAGGACTTACCTCCACCAAACTTGGACTGAAGAGTCACTGGACTGTGGGGGTCACTTGGACAGAGTTGCTGGATTCGAGGGACCTCGCTCATCGTGCTGAGAGGAGACCCAAGGGACCGGTAATGCAGCTTTTGGTGCCTGCGGTTGCAGGAGGACGATTCCGTCGACCCACGGGAGATTTCTTCGGAGCTTCTAGTGCAGAGAGGAGGCAGACTACCCCCACAGCATGCACCACCAGGAAAACCGTCGAGAAGGCGGCAGGATCAGCGTTACAGAGTTGCAGTAGTCGTTTTTGCTACTATGTTGCAGTTTTGCAGGCTTCCAGCGCGGTCAGCAGTCGATTCCTTGGCAGAAGGTGAAGAGAGAGATGCAGAGGAACTCGGATGAGCTCTTGCATTCGTTATCTAAGGAATCCCAAGAGACAGAGACCCTAAATAGCCAGAAAAGAGGGTTTGGCTACTTAGGAGAGAGGATAGGCTAGCAACACCTGAAGGAGCCTATCACAAGGAGTCTCTGACGTCACCTGGTGGCACTGTCCACTCAGAGCAGTCCAGTGTGCCAGCAGCACCTCTGTTTCCAAGATGGCAGAGGTCTGGAGCACACTGGAGGAGCTCTGGGCACCTCCCAGGGGAGGTACAGGTCAGGGGAGTGGTCACTCCCCTTTCCTTTGTCCAGTTTCGCGCCAGAGCAGGGCTAAGGGGTCCCCTGAACCGGTGTAGACTGGCTTATGCAGAATTGGGCACATCTGTGCCCAAGAAAGCATTTCCAGAGGCTGGGGGAGGCTACTCCTCCCCTGCCTTCACACATTTTCCAAAGGGAGAGGGTGTCACACCCTCTCTCAGAGGAAGTCCTTTGTTCTGCCATCCTGGGCCAGGCCTGGCTGGACCCCAGGAGGGCAGCTGCCTGTCTGAGGGGTTGGCAGCAGCAGCAGCTGCAGTGAAACCCCGGGAAAAGCAGTTTGACAGTACCAGGGTCTGTGCTACAGACCACTGGGATCATGGGATTGTGCCAACTATGCCAGGATGGTATAGAGGGGGCAATTCCATGATCATAGACATATTACATGGCCATATTCGGAGTTACCATTGTGAAGCTACATATAGGTAGTGACCTATATGTAGTGCACGCGTGTAATGGTGTCCCCGCACTCACAAAGTCCGGGGAATTGGCCCTGAACCATGTGGGGGCACCTTGGCTAGTGCCAGGGTGCCCTCACACTAAGTAACTTAGCACCCAACCTTTACCAGGTAAAGGTTAGACATATAGGTGACTTATAAGTTACTTAGGTGCAGTGTAAAATGGCTGTGAAATAACGTGTGCGTTATTTCACTCAGGCTGCAGTGGCAGGCCTGTGTAAGAATTGTCAGAGCTCCCTATGGGTGGCAAAAGAAATGCTGCAGCCCATAGGGATCTCCTGGAACCCCAATACCCTGGGTACCTCAGTACCATATACTAGGGAATTATAAGGTTGTTCCAGTAAGCCAATGTAAATTGGTAAAATTGGTCACTAGCCTGTTAGTGACAATTTGAAAGAAATGAGAGAGCATAACCACTGAGGTTCTGGTTAGCAGAGCCTCAGTGAGACAGTTAGGCACTACACAGGGAACACATACATATAGGCCACAAACTTATGAGCACTGGGGTCCTGACTAGCAGGGTCCCACTGACACATAACAAACATACTGAAAACATAGGGTTTTCACTATGAGCACTGGGCCCTGGCTAGCAGGATCCCAGTGAGACAGTGAAAACACCCTGACATACACTCACAAACAGGCCAAAAGTGGGGGTAACAAGGCTAGAAAGAGGCTACTTTCTCACAGTACCCGGGGCCAAAATCAGCACAGGGAGTTGTGCGGCATGCCCCCCCTTTTAATTATTGGCTGGGCCCTGGGGTATGGGGTCCCCAGAGCCAAAATCAGCCCAGGAAGGGGGGCCCATGACCCCCTCTCCCTCTAAATAATTGTGCAAGCCCCAGAGGATGGGGTCTAGGGTCCAAAATCAGCTCAGGGAGGGGGGCCACATGGCCCTCCTTTCCTCTTTCAATAGTCAGCCAGGCCCTGGGAGATAGGGGGCTGGGGGCCCAAATCTGCAGGGAGGGAGGCCTGTGGCCAACTCCTGCCTCACACAGCCAAAGGCCATGTGTTGTGCAGGGCTGGGTGCTTATGGAGGGTTGGCTACAGGACGATGCCGCAGGCGAGGCTCTGCAGCCAACTCCCACCGCACAGGGCAAAAGACCCCATGTTGCTCGGACTTGGCTGCTTTTAGGGGGGTAGGCTGCAGTAAAAAAACAGAGCGGTCAGATTTGAGGCATGAGCTTCAAACACAGTAATGATATCTATGGAAGAAAAATACACTGCATAGGTATACGTGCAATTGCTTTTGGGGGGTGTTTTCAAGACTTAAGGTGCTTGGTGGCCAAGGTCCAAGAAACCACCCGCAGGTCAGCTTACCTGCCCTGGTGTGCCTGGGTGCAGAAGTGCTGGTTGCATTGGTAGCCGCAAGCTCTACGCGTTGAAGTCTATGAAAGGGGTACCTGTAAAAGAGAGGCTGCAAGTGGGGACTTGAGCACAAGTCTAGCAGAACCCAAAGAGAGTCTCGGCTCTTGAGGGTCTCTGGTGCACAAGGACACAGTCAGTTTTGGTCAACCTCGGATGGGGAGCTCAGGTACAGAAGTGTTTGGTCCACTGGGTCACTCCAGTTAGAGGCTCTCACTTGGTTTTGGTGACCTGGAGAGGTGGGGAAAACAGGGCAGGAGAGCTACTCTCGATGATGATCTTACGGATCCTGAAGTTCCACAATGTCAGTTTGATGTTGGCGTTGGTTTGTGTCTGGACTGCAACCTACGGGATTGGTGCTGAGAGACTCCTAGCGGAATCAGCATCTCCAGACTTGGTGAAGCGACAGGGCTGACCACCTGGACTCACCACAACCTCCTCCTGATGAAATGTTCCCCCGATGGGTCCGATGGTCAGCATAACGAAGTACCCAGCAGATGAGGTCAGTGCCTGCAGATGCACGGGGATGGCTCCTCCCGCCCACTGGAGCTGCTGCTTGGTTGTTGAAGAGTGGGACAATCTTCCAAGGGTTTGGGGAGGCTGTTCAGCTTCTGGACGGGTCGATCTTCGTGATTGTCGCAGTGCAAACAGCCAGGCAGTGTTTTTTGCACCAATTTCGGTGCTGGACCTGTGTTCTCTCAAGTTTGGCTCTTCTTTGTCCTCCCTTCAGTTCCCAGTGACAAACTTGAGTTCCTGGTGTCAGAGGCCTCCTAAATACTGAATTTAGGAGTGTTTAAGGGAGTGAAGGGCAGTAGCCAATAGAGAATAACTCCCACAATAGAGAGCCACAGTGTCTCTGGTATAACTTTCGCATTTTGCAAGCCCTTTCAAAGAATGTAAACTATTTTGTAATGTCATCGTCCTCAACATATATGGGGACAATCCCTTTGGGGATTTTGGGATCAAAAGTGTCCTCTCTCTTCCTAATTATTTTGTTGCTGCCACCATCTATAGATGCTAGACCCAATTCAGCCCTTTCCTTTTCTATTGCCAGTAACCAGTAACTCATAGTCCGAATGGGGGCCAAAACTTTGGGGGGGCAATCTGTAAAAAGCCTGGTTTCCTACACCATTAGCCCCTAAAAACATTTTTGTGATTTCATACAGTTTTACAAATCTTTTCATGCCTTTCCCTTTGATTTTATTTCCTTTATATTCTACTCACCTAAATAGAGAGCCAGAAGGAAGCCAAGGAGGTGTGTGTGTACCAAAGAGGTCATCCTCATCATTGCTTGACAACGATCACTTTTCTAAAACAATTAAAAGCAATTGAAATATATAATTTTAAGTATCCTTATTTCTTCAACATCCTACACCTCACTGTTGCATTGAGCTGGTACATTTGTTTCTGCTGAGGTGCATGGGTTTGCAACTATACAACCCACCCCACTGCCCTTCAAGTGGCCTCAAGGTGCCCTCATATCAATACAGTGTTCAAGGGAACCAAGTTCCAGCTTTAACCCTTCCATTACAACCATTGGGTATATTTGATAAGAACCCTGATCTATTGAAGATCATTTACAGTAACTTGAGATTAAACTAATCCTTGGGCTACAGAACCGGGCATCCAGGCCGCCCCATCCTTAAAGCCTAACAGAGCAACAGTCCAGCCAGAAACTTTGAATTGTTAACTTCCCGCCCAATCCAGTAACATTCTTTCAGGAGTATGGAACACTAGTAGGTCCCTGGGAGTTCAGACCCCCAAACTGCGGAACACCCTCAAACTAGCTGTGAGATCCAGACATATTTATCTTTGACTCAGAAAACTCCTAAATACTGAACTAGTTAGACATGTTTTCCAAGTGTGCTTCTCTCTGACAGATAGCGATCGAGGAATATCGGATAGGTGTCCAGACTTTCATTTGGACATACCTCCTGAGTCCCATAAATAAAGCACATTGTCAAATATTTTAGTGCTTTGAAGTAACCATATAGTAGAATGTAGTACTTTAGAAGAATAGCAAGCAATATAATGGAACAAAAAAAAAGATGCAATATAAATCCATGGAACCCCTAGTAATGTTTAATGAGAAAACTACATGAGTGGAAAACACGTTATCATTACACAGTGCTGAAAGTGAGGGTATGGATCCTGGGCATTCACAAGTGTCAAGAACCACACTAGCGGCAGAGTAGAAAGATATTATGCATATACCAGCAACACAGCATTCTCCAAAATATCACAGAGATTCCACACTGCAGTCACATTATATCAAGATTTGCTTGTCTTCATTGAATTAAGCCAAGGAGCTGAACTCAAAACATCACTTTGAGAACTTACCTAACTGTACTGACATCATACTGTCTGATGTACTTCTTTGCAGCAATGTCACAGAGGCAACTGTACTGAATTTGTAGCAATATTCACTGAAAAATACTCGTTTGTGCTGAAATTGTAATGTGCGATATCCCTTACTGTAGTCATATCATACAGGGAACTGAACTGAACTTCTAACAATATGTTCGATGGCATGTGTAGCTGCAGATACACATGCTATGCATATTATTTCCGACATCCACTGTTGGGCTCGGAGTGTTACAAGTTGTTTTTGTTCGAAGAAGTCTTTTAGAGTCAAAGGATCGAGTGACTCCTCCTCTCAGTTACATTGCGCATGGTCATCGACTCCATTCTTAGGTTGTTTTCTTTCCGCCGTCGGATTCGGACGTGTTTCCTCTCGCTCCTAGATTTCGATTCTGAAAACTTTAGAAAACCTACTCGGGCTGACCGCGTGGAGAGCCTGATGGATTGGACTCCATTCCGATTCTGTCCTCAGTATCACACTAAGTACCAGACATAGAGCAGCATTTGATTTGCAGCCTCTGCCTTTCTCCAGACCATTGGGAGGAAAACTGCAAGGACTGTTTGTAGGAAAGTACCATCTTGCCTGGCATGTTACCCCCATTTTTCACTGTATATATGTTGTTTTAGTTGTATGTGTCACTGGGACCCTGCTAGTCAGGGCCCCAGTGCTCATAAGTGTGCCTGAATGTGTTACCTGTGTTATGACTAACTGTCTCACTGAGGCTCTGCTAACCAGAACCTCAGTGGTTATGCTCTCTCATTTCTTTCAAATTGTCACTAACAGGCTAGTGACCAATTTTACCAATTTACATTGGCTTACTGGAACACCCTTATAATTCCCTAGTATATGGTACTGAGGTACCCAGGGTATTGGGGTTCCAGGAGATCCCTATGGGCTGCAGCATTTCTTTTGCCACCCATAGGGAGCTCTGACAATTCTTACACAGGCCTGCCACTGCAGCCTGAGTGAAATAACGTCCACGTTATTTCACAGCCATTTTACACTGCACTTAAGTAACTTATAAGTCACCTATATGTCTAACCTTTACCTGGTAAAGGTTGGGTGCTAAGTTACTTAGTGTGAGGGCACCCTGGCACTAGCCAAGGTGCCCCCACATTGTTCAGGGCCAATTCCCCGGACTTTGTGAGTGCGGGGACACCATTACACGCGTGCACTACATATAGGTCACTACCTATATGTAGCTTCACAATGGTAACTCCGAATATGGCCATGTAACATGTCTATGATCATGGAATTGCCCCCTCTATACCATCCTGGCATAGTTGGCACAATCCCATGATCCCACAGGTCTGTAGCTCAGACCTGGGTACTGCCAAACTGCCTTTCCCGGGGTTTCACTGCAGCTGCTGCTGCTGCCAACCCCTCAGACAGGCTTCTGCCCTCCTGGGGTCCAGCCAGGCCTGGCCCAGGATGGCAGAACAAAGGACTTCCTCTGAGAGAGGGTGTTACACCCTCTCCCTTTGGAAAATGGTGTGAAGGCAGGGGAGGAGTAGCCTCCCCCAGCCTCTGGAAATGCTTTCATGGGCACACATGGTGCCCATTTCTGCATAAGCCAGTCTACACCGGTTCAGGGACCCCTCAGCCCTGCTCTTGCGCGAAACTGGACAAAGGAAAGGGGAGTGACCACTCTGCTGACCTGCACCTCCCCTGGGAGGTGCCCAGAGCTCCTCCAGTGTGCTCCAGACCTCTACCATCTTGGAAACAGAGGTGCTGCTGGCACACTGGACTGCTCTGAGTGGCCAGTGCCAGCAGGTGACGTCAGAGACTCCTTCTGATAGGCTCCTTCAGGTGCTAGCCTAGCTTCTCTCCTAAGTAGCCAAACCCTCTTTTCTGGCTATTTAGGGTCTCTGTCTTTGGGGATTCTTTAGATAACGAATGCAAGAGCTCATCCGAGTTCCTCTGCATCTCTCTCTTCACCTTCTGCCAAGGAATCGACTGCTGACCGCGCTGGAAGCCTGCAAAACTGCAACAAAGTAGCGAAGACGACTACTGCAACTCTGTAACGCTGATCCTGCCACCTTCTCGACTGCTTTCCTGGTGGTGCATGCTGTGGGGGTAGTCTGCCTCCTCTCTGCACTAGAAGCTCCGAAGAAATCTCCCGTGGGTCGACGGAATCGTCCCCCTGCAACCGCAGGCACCAAAGAACTGCATCACCGGTACCGTGGGTCTCCTCTCAGCACGACGAGCGAGGTCCCTTGAATCCAGCAACTCTGTCCAAGTGACTCCCACAGTCCAGTGACTCTTCAGTCCAAGTTTGGTGGAGTTAAGTCCTTGCCTCCCCACGCCAGACTGCATTGCTGGGAACCGCGACTTTTGCAGCTACTCCGGCCTCCGTGCACTTCCGGCGGAAATCCTTTGTGCACAGTCCAGCCTGCGTCCACGGCACTCTAACCTGCATTGCACGACTTCCTACGTTGTCCTCCGGCGACGTGGGACTCCTTTGTGCGACTTCGGGTGAGCACCGTTTCACGCATCTTCGTAGTGCCTGTTCTGGCACTTCTGCGGGTGCTGCCTGCTGCTGAGAGGGCTCCTTGTCTTGCTCGACGCCCCCTCTGTCCCCAGACGCAATTGGCAACATCCTGGTCCCTCCTGGGCCACAACAGCATCCAAAAACGCTAACCGCACGACTTGCAGCTAGCAAGGCTTGTTGGCGGTCTTTCTTCAGGAAAACACTTCTGCACGACTCTCCACGGCGTGAAGGATCCGTCCTCCAAAGGGGAAGTTCCTAGCCCTTGTCGTTCCTGCAGAAACCTCAGCTTCAACTGTCCAGTAGCAGCTTCTTTGCCCATCTCCGACTTGCTTGTGACTTTTGGACTTGGTCCCCTTGTTCCACAGGTACCCTCGACTGGAAATCCATCGTTGTTGCATTGCTGGTTTGTGTCTTTCCTGCAGAATTCCCCTATCACGACTTCTATGTCCTTTGGGGAACTTTAGTGCACTTTGCACTCACTTTTCAGGGTCTTGGGGTGGGCTATTTTTCTAACCCTTACTATTCTCTAATAGTCCCAGCGACCCTCTACAAGGTCACATAGGTTTGGGGTCCATTCGTGGTTCGCATTCCACTTTTGGAGTATATGGTTTGTGTTGCCCCTATCCCTATGTGTCTCCATTGCATCCTATTGTAACTATACATTGTTTGCACTGTTTTCTAATACTATTACTGCATATTTTGGTATTGTGTACATATATCTTGTGTATATTTGCTATCCTCATACTGAGGGTACACTCTGAGATACTTTGGCATATTGTAATAAAAATAAAGTACCTTTATTTTTAGTATATCTGTGTATTGTGTTTTCTTATGATATTGTGCATATGACACTAGTGGTACTGTAGGAGCTTCACTCGTCTCCTAGTTCAGCCTAAGCTGCTCTGCTAAGCTACCATTATCTATCAGCCTATGCTGCTAGACACCCTATACACTAATAAGGGATAACTGGGCCTGGTGCAAGGTGGAAGTACCCCTTGGTACTCACTACAAGCCAGTCCAGCCTCCTACAGTTTGTGTTGCCCCTATCCCTATGTGTCCCCATTGCATCCTATTGTAACTATACATTGTTTGCACTGTTTTCTAATACTATACTGCATATTTTTGGTATTGTGTACATATATCTTGTGTATATTTGCTATCCTCATACTGAGGGTACTCACTGAGATACTTTTGGCATATTGTCATAAAAATAAAGTACCTTTATTTTTATTATATCTGTGTATTGTGTTTTCTTATGATATTGTGCATATGACACTAGTGGTACTGTAGGAGCTTCACTCGTCTCCTAGTTCAGCCTAAGCTGCTCTGCAAAGCTACCATTATCTATCAGCCTAAGCTGCTAGACACCCTATACACTAATAAGGGATAACTGGGCCTGGTGCAAGGTGTAAGTACCCCTTGGTACTCACTACAAGCCAGTCCAGCCTCCTACACTGTTGATCATTCCGATCGGAAAATACTCTTAGAGACCGAAGAGCAAGAAGGCTGGAAATGGCTTTGAAGAGCGGTGAACATTTCGATGTTACGGAAGAGGAACAGATGCAAACAGCAGTCTCCATCTGAGACACAGGGTCGGAGCAGGAGTCCGAAGATGACAGACCAATCACAGCCGGCCAGCATGTGAGTACATCTGCCCCTGAACCCCCACACAAAAAACAATAGGCCTTGGGTACACCACTGCCGGAAGGACATGGTTTGGCACAGAAAAAGACTGTCGGTGATCGACCCTCGGGTTCGGCACCGAAAAAGGCCACACCTCCGACTACTACGGAGTTGCCAAAAAATATCAAGGGCTCTTTTTCGGACTCCAGCAAAAAACAAAAATTTTCAGGGTCGAAAATTAGAAAGACAGTTTCGGAGCCGAGACCTTACACAACATTTTCGATACTGAAAAACATCAAACTTCGGAACTCAAAAAGACAGTTTATACAGAGGAGCAAGGACTTTCCAAAAGACTACGAGAAAGCCATGAAACCTCGGAGGAAGAGTCGGACATTGAACCAATTCTGCAAATTATGGATGAGAGACAATCTAGGATACCCATCCATAAAGAGACGGGGAGAATTATTACAGCACCTCCTCTGAAGACAAAGAGAAAGATGGCATTTCAAGAGGGACTGGACACTGCACAGCCTCCAGCTAAAGTGCCAAATCATAAAGAGAAGCCAGCACCTCCTCATTCTCCGAACCTACCTACCTCTCCTCACACCAGCCCTACACCAATGCATACTCCAACACATTCTTTTGATTCTCAAGAAGACATTGTTGATCCATGGGGCCTTTATGACCCTGATCCCATTCCAGATAATGACCCAGACACCTATCCCTCTAAACCATCTCCACCTGAAGATACTACAGTATACAATCAGGTTCTAGCCAGGGCTGCTGCCTATCATGGGGTAACAATGCACACAGAACCATTAGAGGAAGACTTTTAGTTTAATACGTTATCCTCAACACATTCTAGGTACCAATGCCTTCCAATGCTACCAGGAATGGTAAAGCACGCAGACCAAATTTTTAATGAGCCTGTGAAAGCAAGGATAATCACACCTAGAATAAAAAAGAAGTATAAGCCTGCACCCTCTGACCCTGATTACATCACACATCAGGTGCCTCCCGATTCAGTAGTGGTTAGTGGTGCACGAAAGAGGGCAAATATCAAGTCCTCAGGAGATGCACCCCCTCCTGATAAGGAGAGCAGGAAATGTAACGCTGCAGGATGGAGAGTTGCGTCCCAAGCAGCAAACCAATGGAGGATAGCTAATTCCCAGGCACTACTAGCCCATTATGATAGAGCCCATTGGGATGAGATGCAGAATATCATACAGCATCTCCCAAAAGAGCACCAAAAGAGGGCACAACAGGTAGTAGAGGAAGGGCAAGCTTTCAGTAACAACCAGATAAGGTCTGCCCTTGATGAGGCTGATACAGCTGCAAGGAGCGTGAACACAGCAATTACTATGCGCAGACATGCGTGGCTGTGCTCCTCTGGTTTTAAACCAGAAATCCAACAGGCTGTGTTAAACATGCCTTTTGACAAGAAACATCTTTTTGGGACAGAGGTGGACACTACAATAGAAAAATTGCGAAAAGACTCAGATACAGCCAAGGCAATGGGCGCTCTCTATACTATACCATATAGGGGGTCATTTCGTAAGCCTCAGTTTCGAGGAGGTTTTAGACCACAATCCTCAGAGGCATCAACCTTACAAGCAAAACCAACTTATCAAACCCAGTACCAGGGAGGTGGGTTTAGAGGCACATATAGAGGACAATACTCTAGAAATAGAGGTATATTCCAAACCTCTAAACAATCAGCAACACAACCAAAACAGTGACTTTCCTCACTCCCTTTCACTCCACACATCTCCTCTGGGGGGAAGACTACAACAGTTCCATGCACATTGGAAAAATATCACCACAGACAACTGGTTGTTATCAATTATCAGCAATGGCTATTGCCTAGAATTGATAAAAACTCCAACTATTCCACCAAGGTATCACAAATTAACCCCAGAACATACAGTTCTGTTACAACAAGAGGTCCAATCTCTACTACTCAAACAAGCAATAGAATTAGTTCCACAGTCTCAACTAGGAATAGGAGTTTACTCACTGTACTTTCTAATTCCCAAAAAAGATGGCCCCCTCAGGCCAATATTAGACCTCAGGCCCCTAAATCTACATCCTATCAGAACATTTTCACATGGTAACTCTGCAAGATGTTATCCCACTGCTACAAAAACAAGACTTTATGACAGCCTTAGACCTCAAAGATGAGTATTTCCACATACCCATTCATCCAGCTCACAGAAAATACCTCAGGTTTGTTATACAAGGAAAACACTACCAATTCAAAGTGTTACCTTTCGTCATAACAACAGCTCCAAGGGTATTCACAAAGTGCTTAGCAGTAGTAGCAGCCTAACTAAGAAGACAACATATCCATGTCTTTCCATTTCTAGACGATTGGCTAATAAAATCAAGCAATCATACACAATGCCAAAATCATACATGTTACGTGATAGAAACTCTGCACACCCTAGGGTTTTCTATAAACTACCAAAAGTCACACCTTCAGCCACCACAAATACAACAGTATTTAGGTGCTATCCTAAATACTCAACTAGCTCTAGCGTATCTAAATATACAAAGGATACAAGCTTCTTAAAATCTAATTCCACTTATACAACCAAATCAACAATACAGTGTAAGATTTGTCATGAAAATACTAGGAATGATGGTGTCTTGCATTGCAATAGTCCCACATGCAAGATTAAACATGAGGCCCTTACAACAGTGCCTTGTACAACAATGGTCACAGGCACACAGTCAACTTCAAGATCTAGTGTTGGTAGACCACCAGACACATATGTCCCTTCAGTGGTGGAATCGCAGCAACTTAATCAAGGGGCAGTCATTTCAAGACCCTATGCCTCGGACCATAATTACAACAGATGCATCAATGATGGGTTAGGGAGCTCACCTAAACAATCACAACATTTAAGGGCAATGGGATGTCAAACAGAAACAGCTACACATAATCCATTTAGAGTTATTAGCTGTGTTCCTTGCCCTCAAAGCTTTTCAACCTCTTCTCAAACAGAAGAATGTTCTTATAAAAACAGACAACATTACAACCATGTATTATTTCAACAAGCAGGGAGGGACACATTCATCTCAACTGTCCCTTCTAGCCCAAACAATTTGGAAATGGGCAAGTCACAATAAAATTCATCTATTAGCACAGTACATTCCAGGGATAGGCAATCAGTTGGCAGATGTCCTGAGCAGAAATCACAAACAGACACATGAATGGGAAATTCACCCTCAAGTACTTAAAAAATACTTTCAAAAGTGGGGAACACCAAACACAAATCTATTTGCAACAAGCGAAAATACAAAATGCCAAACCTTTGCATCCAGACACCCACATTGTGAGAAAGTAGCCTCTTTCTAGCCTTGTTACCCCCACTTTTGGCCTGTTTGTGAGTATATGTCAGGGTGTTTTCACTGTCTCACTGGGATCCTGCTAGCCAGGGCCCAGTGCTCATAGTGAAAACCCTATGTTGTCAGTATGTTTGTTATGTGTCACTGGGACCCTGCTAGCCAGGACCCCAGTGCTCATTAGTTTGTGGCCTATATGTATGTGTTCCCTGTGTGATGCCTAACTGTCTTACTGAGGCTCTGCTAACCAGAAGCTCAGTGGTTATGCTCTCTCTGCTTTCCAAATTTGTCACTAACAGGCTAGTGAATAAAATTACCAATTCACATTGGCATACTGGTACACCCATATAATTCCCTAGTATATGGTACTGAGGTACCCAGGGTATTAGGGTTCCAGGAGATCCCTATGGGCTGCAGCATATCTTTTGCCACCCATAGGGAGCTCTGACAGTTCTTACACAGGCCTGCCAGTGCAGCCTGAGTGAAATAACGTCCACGTTATTTTACAGCCATTTACCACTGAACTTAAGTAACTTATAAGTCACCTATATGTCTAACCTTCACCTGGTGAAGGTTGGGTGCAAAGTTACTTAGTGTGAGGGTACCCTGGCACTAGCCAAGGTGCCCCCACATCGTTCAGGGCAAATTCCACGGACTTTGTGAGTGCGGGGACACCATTACACGCGTGCACTATACATAGGTCACCACCTATGTATGGCGTCACAATGGGAACTCCAAACATGGCCATGTAACATGTCTTAGATCATGGAATTGTCAACCCAATGCCATTCTGGCATTGGGGAGACAATTCCAAGATCCCCCGGGTCTCTAGCACAGAACCCGGGTACTGCCAAACTGCCTTTCCGGGGTTTCCACTGCAGCTGCTGCTACTGCCAACGCCTCAGACAGATTTCTGCCCTCCTGGGGTCCAGGCAGCCCTGGCCCAGGAAGGCAGAACAAAGGATTTCCTCTGAGAGAGGGTGTAACACCCTCTCCCTTTGGAAATAGGTGTGAAGGCTTGGGAGGCTGCTGCCCATCTCTGCATATGCCAGTCTACACCGGTTCAGGGATCCCCCAGCCCTGCTCTGGCGCGAAGGACAAAGGAAAGGGGAGTGACCACTACCCTGACCTGCACCTCCCAGGGGAGGTGCCCAGAGGTCCTCCAGTGTGCCCCAGACCTCTGCCATCTTGGATTCAGAGGTGTTGCTGGCACACTGGACTGCTCTGAGTGGCCAGTGCCAGCAGGTGACGTCAGAGACTCCTTCTGATAGGCTCTTACCTGTGTTACTAGCCTATCCTCCTTCCTAGGTAGCCAAACCTCCTTTTCAGGCTATTTAGGGTCTCTGCTTTGGGGATTTCTTTAGATAACGAATGCAAGAGCTCACCAGAGTTCCTCTGCATCTCCCTCTTCACCTTCTGCCAAAGGATCGACCACTGACTGCTCAGGACGCCTGCAAAACCGCAACAAAGTAGCAAGACGACTAATAGCAACCTTGTATCGCTTCATCATGCCGGCTTTCTCGACTGTTTCCAGGTGGTGCATGCTCTGGGGGTAGCCTGCCTCCTTCTTGCACCAGGAGCTCTGAAGAAATCTCCCATGGGTCGACGGAATCTTCCCCCTGCAACTGCAGGCAACAAAAGACTGCATCACCGGTCCACTGGGTCCTTGCAGCTAGCAAGGCTTGTTTGTGGTCTTTCTGCGTGGTAACACCTCTGCAAGCTTCTTCACGATGTGGGACATCCATCCTCCAAAGGGGAAGTTCCTAGTCCTCTTCGTTCTTGTAGAACACCAAGCTTCTTCCAACCGGTGGCAGCTTCCTTGCATCCTCAGCTGGCATTTCCTGGGCTCCTGCCCACTCTCGACACTGTTGCGACTCTTGGATTTGGTCCCCTTGTCTTACAGGTACTCAGGTCCGGAAATCCACTGCTGTTGCATTGCTGGTGTTTGTTCTCCTTGCAGAATCCCCCTATCACGACTTCTGTGCTCTCTGGGGGTTGTAGGTGCACTTTACACCTACCTTTCAGGGTCTTGGGATGGGCTATTTTTCTAACCCTCACTGTTTTCTTACAGTCCCAGCGACCCTCTACAAGGTCACATAGGTTTGGGGTCCATTCGTGGTTCGCATTCCACTTTTGGAGTATATGGTTTGTGTTGCCCCTATCCCTATGTTTCCCCATTGCATCCTATTGTAACTATACATTGTTTGCACTGTTTTCTAAGACTATACTGCATATTTTTGCTATTGTGTATATATATCTTGTGTATATTTCCTATCCTCTCACTGAGGGTACACTCTAAGATACTTTGGCATATTGTCATAAAAATAAAGTACCTTTATTTTTAGTATAACTGTGTATTGTGTTTTCTTATGATATTGTGCATATGACACTAAGTGGTACTGTAGTAGCTTCACACGTCTCCTAGTTCAGCCTAAGCTGCTCTGCTAAGCTACCATTATCTATCAGCCTAAGCTGCTAGACACCCTATACACTAATAAGGGATAACTGGGCCTGGTGCAAGGTGCAAGTACCCCTTGGTACTCACTACAAGCCAGTGCAGCCTCCTACATTGGTTGTGCAGTGGTGGGATAAGTGCTTTGAGACTACTTACCACTCTTGTCATTGTACTTTTCATAAGAGAAAAATATACAAAACAAGGTCAGTGTATATACACATAGCCAAAAAGTTTTGCATTTCCTCTTTTCACTCTTTTCTAAGTGCTGAAAAGTACTTCTAACTTTCTAAAAAGTTCTAAAAAGTTTTAAAAGTTTTTTTTCTCTGTCTTTCTAAAAGCTCTGACAAACTTTTTATCTTTTACTATCACTTTAACTCTCTCTAAAAATGTCTGGCACAGGCCAAAATGTTGATCTGTCCAAACTTGCATATGATCACCTTAGCTGGAAAGGAGCAAGGAATCTCTGCATAGAGAGAGGTTTGAGTGTAGGGAAGAATCCTTCCTTAGAACTGTTAATTAACATGCTTAGAGTACAGGATAAGGCCATAAGTGCCCAATCTGTTGAAAAAGTAGCTAATGGTTCTCAATCAGATCCAGGGACTCCCCCAGGAAAAGATTCAGGAAAGAAACTTCCTAGCCTGCCCATTACTAGACAGTCTAGCATAGTTGGTAATGATGATGAGCCACACCATATAAATAGTATTGTCTCACATCATAGCAAAAGCATTTATTCTCACCATACTGGTAGTGATGTTTCTGTTAGCCAAGCTGTTAGGGTGGCTTCTGTAAGGGACAGGTCTCCTTCTGTCCATTCTCACCATACTTCTGTTTCAAGGCATGTCCCTCCCACCCACCCTGATGACAGATTGTTCGAAAGGGAGCTCAATAGATTGAGAGTGGAACAAACCAGACTGAAGCTCAAGAAGCAACAGCTGGATTTGGATAGACAGACTTTAGAAGTAGAGAAGGAGAGACAGAAACTGGGTTTAGAAACCCATGGTGGCAGCAGCAGTATTCCCCATAGTCATCCTGCAAAAGAGCATGATTCCAGGAATCTGCACAAGATAGTTCCCCCTTACAAGGAGGGGGATGACATTAACAAGTGGTTTGCTGCACTTGAGAGGGCCTGTGTTGTACAGGATGTCCCTCAAAGGCAGTGGGCTGCTATCCTATGGCTATCATTTAGTGGAAAAGGTAGGGATAGGCTCCTTACTGTGAAAGAAAATGATGCTAATAATTTCCAAGTTCTTAAGAATGCACTCCTGGATGGTTATGGCTTAACCACTGAACAATACAGGATAAAGTTCAGAGAGACCAAAAAGGAGTCTTCACAAGACTGGGTTGATTTCATTGACCATTCAGTGAAGGCCTTGGAGGGGTGGTTACATGGCAGTAAAGTTACTGATTATGACAGCCTGTATAACTTGATTCTGAGAGAGCATATTCTTAATAATTGTGTGTCTGATGTGTTGCACCAGTACTTGGTGGACTCTGATCTGACCTCTCCCCAAGAATTGGGAAAGAAGGCAGACAAATGGGTCAGAACAAGGGTGAACAGAAAAGTTCATACAGGGGGTGACAAAGATGGCAACAAAAAGAAGGATGGTAAGTCTTCTGACAAGGGTGGGGACAAATCTAAAAATGAGTCTTCATCAGGCCCACAAAAACACTCTGGTGGGGGTGGTGGGCCCAAATCCTCTTTTAATCAGAACAAGGAAAAGAAACCACGGTGCTATTTATGTAAAATAAAAGGCCATTGGACAACAGATCCCAGTTGTCCAAAGAAAGGCACCAAGGGGGTGATTCTAACCCTGGCGGTCGGTGTTAAAGCGGCGGCCAACCCGCCAACAGGCTGGCGGTAAAAAATATGGGATTCTGAGCCTGGCGGGAACCGCCAACACAGACAGCCACCTTAACACTCCGACCGCCACGGCGGTACAAACAAACAGCGCGGCGGTCACCGCCAACAGACAGGCGGCAGACAATGTACCGCCCACACTATTCCAACTCACCAATCCGCCACCTTTTCCGGGGCGGGAGCACCGCCGATAAAAACACGGCGGAAACAGACTACGGACGGGAAAACGCTCACCACTACGCACTCCAGGAGGAAGGAGGACAGCATGGAACCCGAATTAAACATCCTACCTGCTCTCGTCTACCTTCTCATCTACCACGAGTACGAAGTCCGGCGCAGACGACAACGGTGAGTACTGCACCTACGACACACGGGAGGGGGAGGACGAAAGGTTACGGCCACACACATATGCGACCCCCCCCCCCCAACTATGTACTCACCAATGCAGCGCACCAAGTCACAGTGACACCACCCAAACACCCCTGAAAAATGCTAGGACATAATCATATTTTGAATAAATATTTATGTACCAAAAAGCTCCAGAAAATTAGCGTACAACCATGAAAGATATCCACAACAAAACTAATGACACACACATCAGTGTATAACTGAAGTACCAAGTCCTGCACAACCTACGATTTCAGCATGTCCGTGGGCCAAAGTCTTGAGAAACAATGGCAAAGCCCACACAGGAGACCTGAGTCCTTTGGAGAGAACACTGCAGGGGCATCAGATGTAAAAACTACAGGCACCTCAGGGGGAAGGGAAGGGGGGGCCACCACAGCCACATGAGTCCACGACGCCAGATCCACGAGGAGCCACCATGCCCACTGGACCATCCTGGGGAGTGCAAAGCCACAGTCTCTCAAGTCTCTGCAGTGGGTGGATTGCCCACTGGACCATCCTGGGGAGTGCAAAGCCACAGTCTCTCAATGTCTCTACAGTGGGTGGGCTGCCCACTGGGCCATCCTGGGGAGTGCAAAGCCACAGTCTCTCAATGTCTCTACAGTGGGTGGGCTGCCCACTGGGCCATCCTGGGGAGTGCAAAGCCACAGTCTCTCAATGTCTCTACAGTGGGTGGGCTGCCCACTGGGCCTTCCTGGGGAGTGCAAAGCCACAGTCTCTCAATGTCTCTACAGTGGGTGGGCTGCCCACTGGGCCATCCTGGGGAGTGCAAAGCCACAGTCTCTCAATGTCTCTACAGTGGGTGGGCTGCCCACTGGGCCATCCTGGGGAGTGCAAAGCCACAGTCTCTCAATGTCTCTACAGTGGGTGGGCTGCCCACTGGACCATCCTGGGGAGTGCAAAGCCACAGTCCATCAGGTGGATGACAATCTCTACTGGTGGGCACAGTAAACCATAAACGGTGCTTGCGACGGCGGTGCCCAGCGGAGCGGTGCTTGAGAGGAAGGGCCCAGCGGAGCGGTGCTTGAGAAGAAGGGCCCAGCGGAGCGGTGCTTGAGACGGCGGGGCCCAGCGGAGCGGTGCTTGAGACGGCGGGGCCCAGCGGAGCGGTGCTTGAGACGGTGGGGCCCAGCGGAGCGGTGCTTGAGAAGAAGGGCCCAGCGGAGCGGTGCTTGAGAAGAAGGGCCCAGCGGAGCGGTGCTTGAGAAGAAGGGCCCAGCGGAGCGGTGCTTGAGACGGCGGGGCCCAGCGGAGCGGTGCTTGAGAAGAAGGGCCCAGCGGAGCGGTGCTTGAGACGGCGGGGCCCAGCGGAGCCATGCTTGAGAAGAAGGGCCCAGCGGAGCGGTGCTTGAGACGGCGGGGCCCAGCGGAGCGGTGCTTGAGAAGAAGGGCCCAGCGGAGCGGTGCTTGAGAAGAAGGGCCCAGCGGAGCGGTGCTTGAGATGAAGGGCCCAGCGGAGCGGTGCTTGAGAAGAAGGGCCCAGCAGAGCGGTGCTTGAGACGGCGGGGCCCAGCGGAGCGGTGCTTGAGAAGAAGGGCCCAGCGGAGCGGTGCTTGAGACGGCGGGGCCCAGCGGAGCGGTGCTTGAGAAGAAGGGCCCAGCGGAGCGGTGCTTGAGACGGCGGGGCCCAGCGGAGCGGTGCTTGAGAAGAAGGGCCCAGCGGAGCGGTGCTTGAGACGGCGGGGAACAGCGGAGCAGTGCTTGAGACGGCGGGGAACAGCAGAGCGGTGCTTGAGAAGAAGGGCCCAGCGGAGCGGTGCTTGAGACGGCGGGGCCCAGCGGAGCGGTGCTTGAGAAGAAGGGCCCAGCGGAGCGGTGCTTGAGAAGAAGGGCCCAGCGGAGCGGTGCTTGAGACGGCGGGGCACAGCGGAGCGGTGCTTGAGAAGAAGGGCCCAGCGGAGCGGTGCTTGAGACGGCGGGGCCCAGCGGAGCGGTGCTTGGGAAGAAGGGCCCAGCGGAGCGGTGCTTGAGAAGAAGGGCCCAGCGGAGCGGTGCTTGAGACGGCGGGGCACAGCGGAGCGGTGCTTGAGACGGCGGGGCCCAGCGGAGCGGTGCTTGAGAAGAAGGGCCCAGCGGAGCGGTGCTTGAGACGGCGGGGCCCAGCGGAGCGGTGCTTGAGAAGAAGGGCCCAGCGGAGCGGTGCTTGAGACGGCGGTGCCCAGCGGAGCGGTGCTTGAGACGGCGGGGCCCTGTTCAGCGGTGCTCTTCTCCACGGCGGGCCCTGTTCAGCGGTGCTCTTCTCCACCGCGGGCCCTGTTCAGCGGTGCTCTTCTCCACGGCGGGGCCCTGTTCAGCGGTGCTCTTCTGCACCGCGGGCCCTGTTCAGCGGTGCTCTTCTGCACCGCGGGCCCTGTTCAGCGGTGCTCTTCTCCACGGCGGGCCCTGTTCAGCGGTGCTCTTCTCCACGGCGGGCCCTGTTCAGCGGTGCTCTTCTCCACGGCGGGGCCCTGTTCAGCGGTGCTCTTCTCCACGGCGGGGCCCTGTTCAGCGGTGCTCTTCTGCACCGCGGGCCCTGTTCAGCGGTGCTCTTCTCCACGGCGGGCCCTGTTCAGCGGTGCTCTTCTCCACGGCGGGCCCTGTTCAGCGGTGCCTATCTCCACGGCGGGGCCCTGTTCAGCGGTGCTCTTCTCCACGGCGGGCCCTGTTCAGCGGTGCTCTTCTCCACCGCGGGCCCTGTTCAGCGGTGCTCTTCTCCACGGCGGGGCCCTGTTCAACGGTGCTCATCCAGCAGGTCAAGGGAGCCAGACCTGGCCTCGACTCCCTGCTCAGTCGCCCTCGGACCGTGACGTTTCTGGACCCTTCGGGACGGACTCCTGGCCTCCTTAGTGTCCTCCTTCCCAGCTGGGATGTGGCATGTGGGGTCCACCTTCTCCGCGCTCCTGCTGCCCTTCCGCTCCTTTGATGGGGCTCTCGGGCCCTTGCCTCCCCCAGATGGTGTGGGTGGTGAAGTGGCCGCACATTGCTCCTTGGGGGCAGCCCTGTCGGTCCTCGCACGGCGGTCCTTGGTTTTGCGGGTCCTCTTGCCGGGGGGGGGGGCTGGACGTGTCCTTGCTGCAGCTCGATGTGTCACTGCTGGCAAAGGGTGGGCTCCAGAACCCAGGCACAACAGTGACACCCGAAGCTGGGCTGGTGGTGGCTGCGGTGCTCTTGGGACTCTTTGAAGATGGATGGGGGAGGTCATCGGGGGGAAAGAGGTTAAGGTTAGCCAGGAAAAGTTTTTTAGGGCCAAGGTAAAGGGTAGGAGAAGTGGAGATGGAAGTGGAGGTAGAGGAGGTGGTTGTAGGAGAGTCAGGTGTGCTGTCATTGGGTGAAGGTGCTGGTGCTGTAGGCTGTCGTGAGGTGGATGGCTGTTGGGTGGGTGGCTGCCTGCGTTTGTGTGTCTTGGAAGAGGGGGTGACAGACACAGTGGGAGAGGACACAGGGGACGTGTACATGGCAGTGGGGGTGGTGACTGCACGAGTGTGGACTGTACTGGAGGGTGAGGTGGTGATGGAAGCACTGGCTGATGTTGGGGTGCATGCAGGTGTGAGTGTAGACGTCACAGGGAGGGAGGAGGGAGACGAGGAGGAGGGGGACACAGGGGTGGCAGTGGCTGTTGGCATGTCTGCATCTGGGTGTTGCTCGGGTGAGTGTTTGCAGGATCTGTGGTGCTTGTGTTTGGATGAGCTGCTCTTGGGTGTTGAGGTGTGTGCAGGCTGGTCTGATGGTGTGGATGGGATAGGCTGAGGAACAGGAGACAGAGACAGGCTGGAGGCAGTCAGAAGAGGGAGGCTGGAAACAGGGACAATGGCTGCCGTCAGTGCTGAAGCCAGAGCAGTGAACGCTCGTTGATGGGCAGCCTGACCCGAATGAATGCCCTCCAGGTACGCATTGCTCTGTTGCACCTCCCTTTGCACACCCTGGATGGCATTCAAAAGGGTCGTCTGCCCAACAATGAGCGTCCTTACCAGGTCAATGAGCTCCGCACTGAGGGCAGCAGGGGCAACAGGGGCAGGGGCGAAGGAGACGCGCGCCTTCCTGGGCGAACCGGCACGGAGCGAAGACTGAGGGGCTGCTGGGAGGGCGGGGCTGGTGCGCTGGGTGGCGGCTGTACCTGTAGAGGCGGGGGGCACGGATGTTGCCGCCACCCCTAGGGAGCTCCCATCCGAGGACGTGTCGCTTTCGCTGCTCTCACCAGCGGTCCCCGTCGTGGTGCTCCCCTCGCCCTCCGGATCACTGGTGCCCTCGGTGTCTGTTCCTGGGCCCACCGGGGCCTTGTGTCCTGCAGCTCCCTCGTGCTCCGATGCCATATCTCCTCCGCCTGATGATGCTAATGCACACATGCACAAGAAGATGAAGAGAAAGGGTGGGGGGAGAAAAAAGAAGACCAGGTTGAGTGCATGCAATGTCAACACCGTTGGCGGAGAGGACAGACACAGGTGCCTAATGCACTAAGCCGCGCATTCGGGGTACACTACTCAGTACTACTGACTAAGACAACAGGCCAAGAGACGTCAAACGCGCACATGGGAGATGCTGGACCTTCAATGGCTGTACTTGTCACCCTACCGAGGTGGGGGCCGGGGGCACAGGGCCATGCCTAAGGGAGAGGACTACACTACAGAAAGCGCCCTGGCCTAATGTCACCCACAGCCCTCCTCCCCCACCCAGACGCCTCCACTGCGCAGAAAGATAGGAGAATGTGCTGATACTCACCCCCTTGTGTCTGCTGTGATGTCTTAAAGCGCCCATCCAATTCAGGGTAGGCCACCGCCAGGATCCGGGACATCAGGGGGGTCATGGTGCGACTGGCACCCCTCCTAGGTTGGGAGGCCATCCCCAGCAGTGTTTCTGCGGTCTTCCTTGTTCCGCGGCGGATGTCCTCCCACCTCTTGCGGCAGTGGGTGCCCCGTCTGTTGTGGACCCCCAAGGTCCGGACTTCCTTGGCGATGGCACGCCAAATGTCGATCTTCTGATGGGCGCTGACCTATTAGACATGTACAGGGTGGAAAGGAGGAACTCATCAATGACCTGCATGTTAGATGTAATTGGCCCCCCCACCCACTTTGCCATATGGCACATGCTCTCATCTGTCGGGCGTTGCACTCCTCATTCGCCCCCCACCCCACCAACTTACATCCACCCCAATCCACACAGGCATAGCCCATTCCATTAGCACCCGGTGTACTCACTTGTTGGTCTGGAGGACCGTAGAGTAGCGCATACTGGGGGAGGACCCCATCCACGAGCTTGTCCAACTCTTCAGACGTGAAGGCAGGGGCCCTTTCCCCAGTCGCAGCAGCCATTGTATCTTCCAGACCAAGGTCATAGCAGCACTTGCAGTATAGGTCCTCTCCTGTGGATGATCAGGTCTCGAGTGATTAAGCAGATAGAAAATGGCGGTCACGTCCGCGGCGGTGCGTACCGCGGCGGTGCGTACCGCGGCGTTGCGTACCGCGACCGCCGGCGCACTTCGTTATTGGCTCCTGAAACCCATAGGCTTCAATGTTAACCAATGCGGCTTTGCGCCGCGGTCTGCGACCGCCTACCGCCACGGTGTGCCCCGCCAGCGCATTGACCTCACATCCCATTGTCCCACTTCACAGGTCAGGCAGCCGCCATTTCAAGGGCCCACATGGCTTAATTTTGACTGCGACACACAGGCCTAGGCCTTGCATTGCCACACATACACGCCTTTCAACCCATTGCCATTCTTTAACTGTGCAAGCTGTCTGTACGTACCTGTGTTTTGGCTGACTCTGTGCTCCATGTTGTCCTTCCTAGGCACCGTCCGCTGGGACTTGCGATGAGAAGGAGGAATCCTCGCGTGTACCGACCGCTGGTGGACCTGTCGACAATGGAAGAACGCAATATAATACTTCGATACAGACTTGACCGTGCCACTATCCATGAACTGTGTGCCCAGCTGGAGCCAGCCCTGATGTCTCCCATCCGCCAACCCACAGGGATTCCCCCTCTGGTGCAGGTTTTGTCAGTCCTCCATTTTTTGGCCAGTGGGTCATTCCAGACCACAGTGGCCATGTCATCTGGAATGTCTCAGCCTATGTTTTCTAAGATTTTGAGCAGAGTGTTGTCTGCCCTGATGAAACTCATGCGGAGTTACATCATTTTCCCCGAGGAGGGTGACTTGCCTACAGTGAAGGGTGATTTCTATGCCCTTGGACACATCCCCAACATCATTGGTGCCATTGATGGGACCCATGTGGCTTTGGTACCCCCAAAAGACGATGAGCAGGTGTTCCGAAACAGAAAAAATTATCATTCGATGAATGTCCAGGTGGTCTGTTTGGCTGACCAGTACATCTCCCATGTAAATGCCAAGTTCCCAGGGTCAATGCATGACGCGTATGTGATGCGAAATAGCAGCATCCCCTATGTGATGGAGCAGCTACAGAGACAACGTGTGTGGCTAATAGGTGACTCTGGTTACCCCAACCTGCCGTGGCTACTGACCCCAGTAAGGAATCCCCGGACAAGGGCAGAGGAACGCTACAATGAGGCCCATGGGCGTACTAGGAGGGTGATTGAGCGAACCTTTGGACTCCTGAAGGCCAGGTTTAGGTGCCTGCATATGACTGGTGGATCCCTAATGTACTCACCAAAGAAGGTGTGCCATATCATCGTGGCCTGCTGTATGCTTCACAACCTGGCTTTGCGACGCCAGGTGCCTTTCCTGCAGGAGGATGGTCCAAATGGTGGTGTTGTAGAAGCCGTGGAGCCTGTGGAGAGTGAAGAGGAGGAAGACTCAGAGGACGACACAGACAATAGGGATAGAGTGATACAACAGTATTTCCAGTGACACCCAGGTAAGAATCACCCACGCCATTTCCCAATTGCTTCTAGCCTCCTGCATCTGTACTTTCTGTAGTTCCCCACAGATGTTTTTCAGTAATTTTTGCCTTTCCCTTCCCTTCTCAGTGCTGTCTGACTCAGTACCTGACTTCTGCTTGGTTCGCCCATGAAATACAGCGTATTGACATTGGTATGTTGTCATGACTAATTGACAGAACAGAAATTGAACAGTAATATGTAATACATTTGTTAATAAGACAGCATGACTCAAAACAGATTATTGTGCAAAATGTGATTTATTTACAGTGCTAGATATCGGTACATGTGATTCTAAGGGTGATGGGTGGGGGTGGAGGAATATCCATGGCAGAGTCCAGTTCTCAGTCTCACAGGTGCATTGTTCTTTTGCCTGGGGAAGGATGGAGCATAGGCAGTTCATGGTTGGACAGGGTGGCAATGTGGGACAGTGGGAAGAGTTCAGGGGGTATGTCCTGCTGGCGGGGGTCTTGACATCCTACTCTGTCTTTTTCTTTGGTCTCAGGCTCCTCTTACGGGGTGGTTGTTCTTCAGCAGGAGGTGGGGTTCTGGGGGGCTGTCGAGGTGTTGGGACCTCCTGTCCACTAGCGCCGGCGGAGGTGGTAGGCTGTTCCTGGTCCGGCCTAGTGACAGGGGCCCTGTGTGGTGCACCATGGTCCCGCAACGCGTCCTCTATCCTGTGGAGGGCCAGGACGATGGTCCCCATTGCGGTCCCGATGATTCTCAGCTCCTCCCTGAACCCCATGTAGCGTTCTTCCTGCTGTGCCTGGATCTCAGTGAACCTGGCCAGTACCGTCGCCATCGTTTCTTGGGAGTGGTGGTAGGCCCCCATGAGGGTGGTGAGGGCCTCTTGGAGAGTGGGTTCCCTGGGCCTCTCCTCCCCCCCCTGTCGCACAGCAGCCCTCCGAGCTGCCCGGTTTCCCCCGGCCTCTGTCCCCTGGCCGGTGTGCCCGCTCCCACTGCCCCCAGGTCCCTGTTGTTGTTGGGGTGTTGGGTTAGCCTGGGTGCCCTGTAGTGGCGGACACACCGCTGATTGAGCTGTCCTAGAGACAGAGGCATGGGCCCGCTGGGTGGGAGCTGTGCTGGTGTCGGCAGAGGGGGTCGGGTCTGGTGTGGCCTGTAGCTGCCTGAGGGGAACCGACTGCCCAGAGGTCCCCGATGGTCCGGGCTGGTCATCAGGTTCACTGTCGACAGAGCTGCTATCCTCAGTGTGGGCCTGTTCCGGTGGTGGGATGGACAGTTCTGGACCCTCCTGGCTGGTGTGTTGTCGTTCGGGTCCTGCATGGGGTAAGAGAGTTTGGTTATTGTTTCTGTGTGTGCAATAGCGTGCGTGTTATGGGTGCCCTTGTTCCCCAGTGCAGGCATTCCCTTGAGGGAGGTGTTGTGAGGGTATTTAGTGGGGGGGAGGGGTTAGTGCAGTGGTCATGCATAGGTGATGGGTGCCCATGATTTGTGTTGGCATGCAGGAGTTGGTGTTGGGATGGGTGGGTTGTGCTGGTGAGACATTGTCAGGGAGGATATGTGCTGGGGGGTTGGGGGTGAGGGTGGGGGTTGGCATGCTGGTGGGGTGGGGGGGATATAGTAGTTGAGATGGGACTTACCAGAGTCCATTCCTCCGGCTACTCCAGCGAGGCCCTGAGGATGCAGGATGGTCAAGACCTCTTGCTCCCACGATGTAAATTCGGGAGGGGTGGGTGGGGGTCCGCCGCCAGTCTTCTGGACCGCGATGTTGTGCCTGGAGACCATCGATCGGACCTTCCCCCGTAGGTCGTTCCATCTTTTGCGGATGTCCTCCCTATTCCTGGGATGCTGTCCCACCGCGTTGACCCTGTCCACGATCCGCTGCCATAGCTCCGCCTTCCTGGCTATACTGGTGTGCTGCACCTGCGAGCCGAAGAGCTGGGGTTCCACTCTTAGGATTTCCTCCACCATGACCCGGAGTTCTTGGTCCGAAAAGCGTGGGTGCCTTTGGGGTGCCATGGGGTGGTGTGGGTGAGGTGTGGGGTGGTGTATGTGATGATGAGTATGTTGGTTTGTGGTCCTTTGTGCTACTATGTGGTGTGTGTGATGGTGTAGTGTGCCTCAGTGTGTCTTGCTATGGATTGTCTGCTGTGTCTCTCTCTCCTTCTCTCAGTAATTATGGTCGCAGGGGTTTGTGGGTGATGTGGGTGTGTGTTTTATAGTTGGTTGATTGTGTGGGAGTGGTGTGTGTATGTGTATCAGGTGTGTGTATTTCAAATTGTCCAATGTGGCTGTGTTTTGGAGATGTGTGTGTATTCTGACCGCGGCGGTGTGTACCGCCAATGGAATACCGCGTTTGAATGACCGCTGTGTGGATTCGTGGGTCGTAATGGCATGGGCGTATTTCTGTTGGCGTGACGGTGGAGGTTTGGTCATCTCCAGTTTATCGCTGCCCGCCGATGTGGCGGGCTGCAGTGGAGGACGGCCGCGGCGGTGTTATGGCGGTCTTATGACCGGCGGTAAGGGCATTTTACCGCCGAGGTCAGAATGACCCCCCAAGCCTCCTACCACTACAACCCCTACTGCTACACCTAGTGTCCCTACTAATAGCAGTGGTGGTGGGAACAAACCTACTAATAGCCAATCCAAAGGAGTAGCTGGGCTCACTATTGGTAACTTAGTTGGGGTTGGCCTTGTTAGGGAGGCCACAGAGGCTGTGTTAGTCTCTGAGGGGGCTATTGATTTAGCCACCTTAGTTGCTTGTCCCCTTAATATGGATAAGTACAAGCAGCTACCCCTAATAAATGGTGTTGAGGTTCAGGCCTACAGGGACACTGGTGCCAGTGTGACTATGGTCATAGAGAAACTGGTCCACCCTGAACAACACCTACTTGGTCACCAGTACCAAGTAACCGATGCTCACAACAACACACTTAGCCACCCCATGGCTGTTGTTAATCTCAACCGGGGGGGGGTTACTGGTCCAAAGAAAGTTGTGGTAGCTTCAGATTTACCTGTAGACTGTCTATTAGGGAATGATTTGGAGACATCAGCTTGGTCAGATGTGGAGTTGGAGGCCCATGCATCAATGCTGGGCATCCCAGGGCATATTTTTGCTTTGACAAGGGCTCAGGCCAAAAAGCAAAAAGGACAGGGAAGCTTGGATCCTGGAACAATGGACCAAGTGCTCCCTAAAGCTAGGGCTAGTAGAAGCAAACCACTTCCTACTATCCCTCCCTCTACAGTGGATTCTACTTCTGAGGAAGAAGAATTCCCTCCCTGTGCAGAACCTACACCAGAGGAGCTGGAAGCAGACACTGCTGAGCTTTTGGGTGAAGGGGGGCCTGCCAGAGAGGAGCTGAGTGTGGCACAGCAAACCTGTCCCACATTAGAGGGTCTCAGACAGCAAGCTGTCAAACAGGCTAATGGGGATGTCAGTGACTCTCACAGAGTTTACTGGGAGGACAACCTCTTGTACACTGAGCATAGGGATCCTAAACCTGGAGCTGCCAGGAGATTAGTGATTCCTCAGGAGTACAGAAAGTTCCTCCTAACCCTGGCACGTGACATTCCCCTAGCTGGACACCTGGGTCAAATGAAAACTTGGGACAGATTGGTTCCATTGTTTCATTGGCCTAGGATGTCTGAGGACACAAAGGAATTTTGTAAGTCCTGTGAAACCTGTCAAGCCAGTGGCAAGACAGGTGGCACCCCAAAGGCACCCCTTATTCCACTGCCTGTGGTTGGGGTTCCCTTTGAAAGGGTAGGGGTTGACATAGTTGGCCCCCTTGACCCTCCTACTGCTTCAGGCAATAGATTTATCTTGGTGGTAGTGGACCATGCCACAAGATATCCTGAAGCTATTCCTTTAAGGACCACTACAGCACCTGCAGTGGCAAAAGCCCTCCTGGGAATATTTTCCAGGGTGGGCTTCCCAAAGGAAGTAGTATCAGACAGGGGAAGCAATTTCATGTCTGCATACTTAAAGGCCATGTGGAAGGAGTGTGGTGTAACTTACAAGTTCACAACACCCTATCATCCACAAACAAATGGACTGGTGGAGAGATTTAATAAAACTCTCAAAGGCATGAATATGGGTCTCCCTGAAAAACTCCGCAGGAGATGGGATATCCTTCTACCATGCCTCCTTTTTGCCTACAGGGAGGTACCCCAGAAAGGAGTGGGCTTCAGCCCCTTTGAACTTCTTTTTGGACACCCTGTTAGGGGTCCACTCACACTTGTAAAGGAGGGTTGGGAACAACCTTTAAAAGCTCCTAAGCAGGATATTGTGGATTATGTACTTGGCCTCAGATCAAGGATGGCTGAGTACATGAAAAAGGCCAGTAAAAACCTTCAGGCCAGCCAAGAGCTCCAGAAGCAATGGCATGATCAGAAGGCTGTTTTGGTTCAGTACCAACCAGGGCAGAAAGTGTGGGTCTTGGAGCCTGTGGCCCCAAGAGCACTCCAAGATAAATGGAGTGGTCCCCACACAATTGTTGAAAAGAAGGGAGAAGTCACCTATTTAGTTGACTTAGGCACTGCCAGGAGTCCCCTTAGGGTGCTCCATGTCAACCGCCTGAAACCCTACTATGACAGGGCTGATCTCACCCTGCTCATGGCAACAGATGAGGGACAGGAAGAAGACAGTGATCCTCTACCTGATCTCTTCTCTTCCACAGATCAAGATGCTCTTGTGGAAGGTGTAGTTTTGGCTGATTGTCTTACTGCTGAGCAGAAAGACAATTGCATAAATCTCCTAGATCAATTCTCTGAACTCTTCTCTACTGTGCCAGGTACCACTTCTTGGTGTGAGCACACTATAGATACTGGAGACAGTTTACCTGTCAAAAGTAAGATCTATAGGCAGCCTGACCATGTCAGGGACTGCATAAAGCAAGAGGTCCAGAAAATGTTAGAACTAGGAGTGGTTGAGCACTCTGAAAGTCCATGGGCTTCTCCGGTGGTACTGGTACCAAAACCCCATTCCAAAGATGGAAAGAAGGAAATGCGGTTTTGTGTAGACTATAGAGGTCTCAACTTAGTAACCAAAACTGATGCTCACCCTATACCCAGGGCAGATGAGCTCATAGATACACTGGCATCTGCCAAGTATCTAAGCACTTTTGATTTGACTGCAGGGTATTGGCAGATCAAATTGTCAGAAGATGCTAAACCTAAGACTGCATTTTCTACCATTGGAGGACATTACCAGTTTACTGTAATGCCTTTTGGTTTGAAAAATGCACCTGCCACTTTTCAGAGGTTGGTGAACACAGTCCTGCAAGGGCTGGAAGCTTTCAGTGCAGCATATTTGGACGATATAGCTGTCTTTAGCTCCAGCTGGGATGATCACCTGGTCCACCTATGGAAAGTTTTGGAGGCCCTGCAAAAGGCAGGCCTCACTATCAAGGCTTCAAAGTGCCAGATAGGGCAGGGTAAGGTGGTTTATCTGGGACACCTTGTTGGTAGGGAACAGATTGCACCACTTCAGGGGAAAATCCAAACAATTATTGATTGGGTTCCCCCTACCACTCAGACTCAGGTGAGAGCCTTCCTAGGCCTCACTGGGTATTACAGGAGGTTCATTAAGAACTATGGCTCCATTGCAGCCCCTCTTAATGACCTCACATCCAAGAAAATGCCTAAAAAGGTATTATGGACAGCAAACTGTCAGAAAGCTTTTGAGGAGCTGAAGCAGGCCATGTGCTCTGCACCTGTCCTGAAAAGCCCTTGTTACTCTAAAAAATTCTATGTCCAAACTGATGCATCTGAATTAGGAGTAGGGGCAGTCCTATCACAACTTAATTCTGAGGGCCAGGATCAACCTGTTGCTTTTATTAGTAGAAGGTTGACCCCTAGAGAAAAGCGTTGGTCTGCCATTGAGAGGGAGGCCTTTGCTGTGGTCTGGGCTCTGAAGAAGTTGAGGCCATACCTGTTTGGCACTCACTTCATTGTTCAGACGGACCACAAACCTCTACTTTGGCTAAAACAAATGAAAGGTGAAAATCCTAAATTGTTGAGGTGGTCCATATCCCTACAGGGAATGGACTATACAGTGGAACATAGACCTGGGAGTAGCCACTCCAATGCAGATGGACTCTCCAGATATTTCCACTTAGACAATGAAGACTCATCAGGTCATGGCTAGTCTTATTGTCCTTCGTTTGGGGGGGGTTGTGTAGGAAAGTACCATCTTGCCTGGCATGTTACCCCCATTTTTCACTGTATATATGTTGTTTTAGTTGTATGTGTCACTGGGACCCTGGTAACCCAGGGCCCCAGTGCTCATAAGTGTGCCTGAATGTGTTACCTGTGTAGTGACTAACTGTCTCACTGAGGCTCTGCTAATCAGAACCTCAGTGGTTATGCTCTCTCATTTCTTTCCAAATTGTCACTAACAGGCTAGTGACCATTTTTACCAATTTACATTGGCTTACTGGAACACCCTTATAATTCCCTAGTATATGGTACTGAGGTACCCAGGGTATTGGGGTTCCAGGAGATCCCTATGGGCTGCAGCATTTCTTTTGCCACCCATAGGGAGCTCTGACAATTCTTACACAGGCCTGCCACTGCAGCCTGAGTGAAATAACGTCCACGTTATTTCACAGCCATTTTACACTGCACTTAAGTAACTTATAAGTCACCTATATGTCTAACCTTTACCTGGTAAAGGTTAGGTGCAAAGTTACTTAGTGTGAGGGCACCCTGGCACTAGCCAAGGTGCCCCCACATTGTTCAGAGCCAATTCCCTGAACTTTGTGAGTGCGGGGACACCATTACATGCGTGCACTACATATAGGTCACTACCTATATGTAGCTTCACAATGGTAACTCCGAATATGGCCATGTAACATGTCTATGATCATGGAATTGCCCCCTCTATGCCATCCTGGCATAGTTGGCACAATCCCATGATCCCAGTGGTCTGTAGCACAGACCCTGGTACTGCCAAACTGCCCTTCCTGGGGTTTCACTGCAGCTGCTGCTGCTGCCAACCCCTCAGACAGGCATCTGCCCTCCTGGGGTCCAGCCAGGCCTGGCCCAGGATGGCAGAACAAAGAACTTCCTCTGAGAGAGGGTGTGACACCCTCTCCCTTTGGAAAATGGTGTGAAGGCAGGGGAGGAGTAGCCTCCCCCAGCCTCTGGAAATGCTTTGTTGGGCACAGAGGTGCCCAATTCTGCATAAGCCAGTCTACACCGGTTCAGGGGACCCCTTAGCCCTGCTCTGGCGCGAAACTGGACAAAGGAAAGGGGAGTGACCACTCCCCTGACCTGCACCTCCCCTGGGAGGTGTCCAGAGCTCCTCCAGTGTGCTCCAGACCTCTGCCATCTTGGAAACAGAGGTGCTGCTGGCACATTGGACTGCTGTGAGTGGCCAGTGCCACCAGGTGACGTCAGAGACTCCTTCTGATAGGCTCCTTCAGGTGTTAGTAGCCTATCCTCTCTCCTAAGTAGCCAAACCCTCTTTTCTGGCTATTTAGGGTCTCTGTCTCTGGGGAAACTTTAGATAACGAATGCAAGAGCTCATCCGAGTTCCTCTGCATCTCTCTCTTCACCTTCTGCCAAGGAATCGACTGCTGACCGCGCTGGAAGCCTGCAAAACTGCAACATAGTAGCAAAGACGACTACTGCAACTCTGTAACGCTGATCCTGCCGCCTTCTCGACTGTTTTCATGGTGGTGCATGCTGTGGGGGTAGTCTGCCTCCTCTCTGCACTAGAAGCTCCGAAGAAATCTCCCGTGGGTCGACGGAATCTTCCCGCTGCAACCGCAGGCACCAAAAAGCTGCATTACCGGTCCCTTGGGTCTCCTCTCAGCACGACGAGCGAGGTCCCTCGAATCCAGCGACTCTGTCCAAGTGACCCCCACAGTCCAGTGACTCTTCAGTCCAAGTTTGGTGGAGGTAAGTCCTTGCCTCACCTCGCTGGGCTGCATTGCTGGGAACCGCGACTTTTGCAGCTACTCCGGCCCCTGTGCACTTCCGGCGGAAATCCTTTGTGCACAGCCAAGCCTGGGTCCACGGCACTCTAACCTGCATTGCACGACTTTCTAAGTTGGTCTCCGGCGACGTGGGACTCCTTTGTGCAACTTCGGCGAGCAGCGTTTCACGCATCCTCGTAGTGCCTGTTTCTGGCACTTCTCCGGGTGCTACCTGCTTCAGAGAGGGCTCCTTGTCTTGCTCGACGTCCCCTCTCTCTACTGGTCCAATTTGCGATCTCCTGGTCCCTCCTGGGCCTCAGCAGCGTCCAAAAACGCTAACCGCACGATTTGCAGCTAGCAAGGCTTGTTGGCGTTCTTTCGGCGGGAAAACACTTCTGCACGACTCTCCACAGCGAGAGGGATCCTGCAGAAACCTCAGCTTCTTCTGTCCAGTAGAAGCTTCTTTGCACCCGCAGCTGGCATTTCCTGGGCATCTGCCCATCTCCGACTTGCTTGTGACTTTTGGACTTGGTCCCCTTGTTCCACATGTACCCTAGATTGGAAATCCACAGTTGTTGCATTGCTGGTTTGTGTCTTTCCTGCATTATTCCTCTAACACGACTTCTTTGTCCTTAGGGGAACTTTAGTGCACTTTGCACTCACTTTTCAGGGTCTTTGGGAGGGTTATTTTTCTAACTCTCACTATTTTCTAATAGTCCCAGCGACCCTCTACAAGGTCACATAGGTTTGGGGTCCATTCGTGGTTCGCATTCCACTTTTGGAGTATATGGTTTGTGTTGCCCCTATCCCTATGTTTCCCCATTGCATCCTATTGTAACTATACATTGTTTGCACTGATTTCTAAGACTATACTGCATATTTTTGCTATTGTGTATATATATCTTGTGTATATTTCCTATCCTCTCACTGAGGGTACACTCTAAGATACTTTGGCATATTGTCATAAAAATAAAGTACCTTTATTTTTAGTATAACTGTGTACTGTGTTTTCTTATGATATTGTGCATATGACACTAAGTGGTACTGTAGTAGCTTCACACGTCTCCTAGTTCAGCCTAAGCTGCTCTGCTAAGCTACCATTATCTATCAGCCTAAGCTGCTAGACACCCTATACACTAATAAGGGATAACTGGGCCTGGTGCAAGGTGCAAGTACCCCTTGGTACTCACTACAAGCCAGTACAGCCTCCTAGGGATCTCCTGGAACCCCAATACCCTGGGTACCTTAGTACCATATACTAGAGAATTATAAGGGTGTTCCAGTAAGCCAATGTAAATTGGTAAAATTGGTCACTAGCCTGTTAGTGACAATTTGAGAGAAGTGAGAGAGCATAACCACTGAGGTTCTGGTTAGCAGAGCCTCAGTGAGACAGTTAGGCACCACACAGGGAACACATACATATAGGCCACAAACTTATGAGCACTGGGGTCCTGACTAGCAGGGTCCCAGTGACACATAACAAACATACTGAAAACATAGGGTTTTCACTATGAGCACTGGTCCCTGGCTAGCAGGATCCCAGTGAGACAGTGAAAACACCCTGACATACACTCACAAACAGGCCAAAAGTGGGGGTAACAAGGCTAGAAAGAGGCTACTTTCTCACACCAGTATGCCAATTTGAATTGGTAAATTTAGTCACTAGCCTGTTAGTGACAAATTTGGAAAGCAGAGAGAGCATAACCACTGAGGTTCTGGTTAGCAGAGCCTCAGTGAGACAGTTAGGCATCACACAGGGAACACATACAGGGCACATACTTATGAGCACTGGGGCCCTGCCTGGCAGGGTCCTAGTGAAACATAGACTAAAACAACATATACACAGTGAAATATGCGGGGTAACATGCCAAGCAAGATGGAACTTTCCTACAGGTATCTTGGACACCCTACGTGTTTTCTACACTCCCAGCGACCCTCTACACACTACACTAGGCCCGGGTGCCAAAGTGGTTCGCAGTCCACTTTCTTAGTATATGGTTTGTGTTGCCCCTAGGCCTATTGCATCCTATTGTATTCTAAAGTGTTTGCACTGCTTTTTTAACTATTTACTTACCTGATTTTGGTTTGTGTGTATATTTTGTATATTTCACTTGCCTCCTAAGGGAATATTTCCTCTGAGATATTTTGGCACATTGTCACTAAAATAAAGTACCTTTATTTTAATAACTCTAAGTATTGTGATTCCTATGATATAGGGCTATATGATATACGTGGTATAGTAAGAGCTTTGCATGTCTCCTAGTTCAGCCTAAGCTGCTCTGCTATAGCTACCTCTATCAGCTTAAGCTGCTAGAACACTACTAATCTACTAAAAAGGGATAACTGGACTTAGCACAAGGTGTAAGTACCATCAGGTACCCAATATAAGCCAGGCCAGCCTCCTACACTCCTTTCTTCACCCTCTGCGGGTAAACAATCTAACAATGGAGTCGATGACCATGCGCAATGGAACCGAGAGGAGGAGTCAGTCAGTCAGTCAAATAACTTTATTCGGCAATTGCCATAAAAGTACAAACCAAGACACATTTACCGATCTATAAATAGTATAAAATAAAACTTAAAACCATTGCTGAAAACACCACATGAGCATCCAATCTGAAACCCCTTGACATACATAGATAAATATACTAGACATGATTAAAAATCACAAAGTCAGAAAAGTACAAATATTAGCTTTAAAATGATATACAATACGTACATAAAATTTTTAAAAAGGAGTAGGCCTTTTCCTAATACTTAAAGAAGCTGTGACAAAGTCTAATACATGATGACAAATTTGAATATCAGGCAATCTCTGAAGATATAGTAGGGCTTCCTTATAATGAATGGGTCTAAGAAGGTGTAACGTGGGTAAAATAAAGGCCCCTCTAGGAGCAGCGTATAAAGGGAAAAAAGTGCAAAGTGCTCTGAGTTGATTTGGAGTCACAGGGACAAAGTGGTAAGTCCTTTTTCCAGAAACATGGTTCGGGGAAAGCTAACTTAAAATGAATTAGATTAAGTCTAAAAAGTGTTAAAAAGGAAATTATTCTAAAACTTGAAAACCAAGTCAAATAGGGTTCAAGGCATGGAACAGTCACAATCCGAAAGTAGGAATCAAAAGATTTCAATTTCAGGGAACTATAAAATCTCTGCTCTGATATGTGCTTGGAGTAAGTAGACTTCAAAACAGACCTAGAGTTTGTGGTTAACAAATGAGGATCATCAAACATGTATCTAAGCCCTAGGTTCTCAAAAGAGTTTTGCAGAAACATAAGCCAGGGAATCCTATTTGAATTTTCCAATTGTAGACAATCAGAGATACAGTCTTGGACCAAACTTGCCGTAGGGTTTGACCAACATCTGATCCAGAGCAGTAGGGGGGCCATAAAGACCCTGTCCTCCAAAAAGCACTGACCAAGTTCTTCATGGCAGATTATATTTGCGGTGCATTTTGGAACCAACAATAATCTGCACAGGAATTTATTTTCAACACTCTGAAGAGACGGTATTTTATTATAGCCCCAGACGCCTGCCCCATAAAGGACTGATGCAGCGCATTTGGAATTATAAAGAGTTTTCAACTGTGCAGGGGGTCTGTGACCTAATTTATTTGAAAAGCGAAAAATTGCTTTATTGTTCCTTATCAACTGTTGGAGCTTAAAATTAATGTGTGTCTTCCAGGACAAGGAAGAACTCATGTACATGCCTAGATAACAAAATTCTTTGACCTTAATAAGAGTGTGCCCTCCCATAGTAAATTGTTTAGACTTTGTATTGCGTGGGCCACAAGTCATAACGAAAGTCTTGGGGTAATTTACTTTCAGATCAAGGTTCAACATAAAATCATAAAATACATCCAGTAGTCCCTGTAAACTGTTTGCAGTACGAGCAATTAAAACTGCATCGTCAGCATATAATAAAACTGGAAGTTGTCTCTGGCCCATCTTCGGTATGTCCTTTGCATGCTTTATCAGTGAATCATAGAGCCCATTAATGTAAATCAGAAAAAGAAAAGGGGCTAAGATACATCCCTGCCTTACACCCCTAGTTGACGGGATGGGGGAGGTTCTCTGCCCATGTGAGCCGGCCTGAACAGAAATCGTTAGGTCTGTGCGTAGGCGTTTAATAAGCTCCAATAGAGGCGGATCGCAGCCTAAGGCTTCCAAAATTTGCCATAACTTTGACCTATTAACCATATGAAAGGCACTGGTTAGATCAATGAAAGCCATGTGAATAGACTCTTTTTTGACTGTCACGTATTTGCTGAGTATCAGCTGCAAGTTTAAGACTTGCTCAACTGTGCCTACACCAGGTCTGAAACCAAATTGAATAGGGGATAAAATCTGGGCCTCGGACACCCAATCTTCTAAACGGGACAGAATCACGCTACCTAAAATCTTTGCCGTCGAGTCGATAAGAGAAATTGGTCTGTAACAAGAAGGATCTTGTCTATTTCCTTTTTTGAAGATAGGAACAATAATAGCCGATTTCCATGAGAGGGGCACGTTACTATTTACCACACTATTCAACACATTTGTAACTAACGGACCCCAAAGATCAATTTCTGATTTTAAAAGATCAGCGGGAACCCCATCGGGGCCAGGAGCTTTTCCCTGCCTTGATCTATCAATGGCATTTTTGACATCATAGAGGTCAAAAATAATGTTTGGGGCCTTAGTTTTGGAGTCTAAAATAAAAGGTGCAGAAGGATTTACATGCGAATTCTCATAAGTTCCTGAACAGAAGACTTTCCTAAAATGAGTTAACCAGACGTCCTCAGCAATAAGACAGTCATTGGCCAAAGAGTGGTTACCAGAAAAGTAAGAGTAATTTATCACTTTCCAGAATTTAGAAGTATCCTTCTGCTCAGATGCAGCCAAAAGTTCGCCCCAGGCCCTAGACCTAATTTCTGATTTCCGTTTGTCAATGGCAGCCTTATAAGCGGCTCTGGCTATTTTAACTAATTGACGGGAGAGAGGAACTGCTTTAAGTGCATCTTTGAGTTTTTTGTGGGCAGATGAGCACGCAGAATCGAACCATCTGTGGGCCACCGGCCCCTTCGCGGGCCTGTCCACCGCCAGGGCGCGTGAGATGTCAGTGCTTAAAGATTCAAATTCACGCACTATGCGGTCAGAATCTAACTGCTGGGACAGACACATATGAATCGAGTCAGACCTACTTCTTACAATTTCCTGGTTAAAAATTTTTGGATCTATTTTGTCCCATTTTAGACGTATGCCACAATTTGGATTATAAACAGTAGCAGCGCTCAAGCTTTTATTCTTGGGTGCCTGGTAACTTTTTAGGTCCAATATAATGCTAAGGGGGTTATGATCGCTCGCACAATGAGGCGTAATCTTAAATTCTTGAATTACATAAAAATCAGAGGAGCTGATAAGTATGAAGTCGATAATGCTCCCCGTCAAATTCCCTGTAAAGGTTGGTGTATTACAGGCGTCGGGGGCCAATTTCTCGGTGACATGAACCAGATCAAATTTACAAGTAAAAAGGTTTATGGCATCTCCTTCAGATGTATGGTTAAAATGAATTACTGACTCTCTGCCCTCAGCAGGAAAGGCACACAGGTCCATGTGTTCTTTGCTGCACAGAGGAGTATTGAAATCGCCCACCCAGATAATAATTAGATCACTATTCTGCAAAACACGTGAAGAATCTATGAGGTCCGTTACCTCTTACAGATGACCCATAAGGAGGCCCCGAGGGATGTTATTGTAAAAATTAAAAATTAGGATATCCTTTAGGCCACTAATAGAGACCAAGACAACCATAAAATAAAGGGAAGACCAGATTAAAGACACATTTAAAAGCGGAAGATGTACGGAGACAAGAACTAAAAGGCCGCCACTAGTTCTCCCCATTTGGGAGGTTAGTGCTGGCTGACACAGAGAGGTGAAACCGTTCAGAAGGAACGTATCTTTGGACCAGGTCTCCTGTAGACAAATTGTATCGTAGGAGGAAATAAAGCTCTTCCAGTCCGAATTGTCAGATTTGGATCGCAGCCCTGCTATGTTCCAGCTAAGCAGAGTTAATGGTCTAGACACAGGACATGACATTAGAACTTTAGTATTTATAGGAACTTTCAGATCCAATTCAGGCTTTCCTGTGTGCCAGGTACATTCAACGTCGACGTTCCCAGCCTTCGGTCTCTCCATGTTAGAAGAACAGGGGTGGATCACCGATAGTCAATCGTTCTCGTCAAGGTGACTAAGAGTCGAGAACCAGTTGCTAGAGGGTACAGTAACCTGTAAATGAAGCCTTTCTGGGTCTGGTCTGTAAATACTTGAATTAGTGACAGTGCGGTTTGGTAGGAGCACAGGGTCGTAAAAATGACACAGGGGATGTATTTGAATCCTGTTAGTTGACATATTACAGTGGCCCAAATTGGTCAAAAAAAGGTCTACTGAACGAGGATTAGCAAAATTTAAAACGACATAGTCTCCCTCCTCCAATACCTTGGAATATCCTACCCTCCTCACTCTTCGGGCCATGAGAATCTTATCATTATGAAAACAATTAGGTTTGAAATTGGAGTTCAACCAGTGACCAGCTTTTCTAATTAGGGAGTGGGTATCTTCTTGTTTGGAGCACTCCAGAGGAGGAACATTTGAGAGAACTAGAACGTACGGATTGCAGGCAGGTGGTAAATGTAAAAAGTCTGCATGGTTAGTAAGTTTATTTGGACCTTTGTCATGTGTCCTAGAGGAATAAACTTCCCTTGTAGGCCCTAATACAGGGTTGTCAACATGAGTTCCTTGACCAGAGACGGCTTATGGATCAAGCAAAGAATTACTTACACCTTGGGGTACCAAAGTAGAGGGAGGAGTGGATCGATGGGCTGGTTCAGGGCTATGATGTATTCCCGTACATAAAGGACCTGGTTTTAAAAAACTAGAGAAAAACCTGGTCACGTCATTACAAAAGCAATCAAGCTTCCTAGCGATCAGGGTGGTAATTTTTGCCTCTAGAGTTGCGCAAAAGGATTTGAGTGTCTGGTCAATGAAACTAGAACAATCTTCAGGAGCATCCTTACTCAGAGGGCATTTGGGGAAGGAGACCAGGGAGATTGGGGGTTGGTCACTTTGGGCCGGGAAGGTAGGTAGTTTATTTTTGGAGCCCAGGGCCTTTTTTGTGTTTTTGGGCTTTTTCCCTGCTCTCCTCTTCTTCAAAGGAGGAGAATCTGCCTGAGAGCAAGAGCTTTCAAGAGGAGGAGTAGCTAAAAGGGGAGAAGAATTGATTCGGTCGGTAGTGGGGAGTATATCGACGCCCAACTGACTGGTATTCAGAGGCGAAATCAGTGATAAAGGACCAGTTCTTGGAAAGGTGGAAATGTGAACGATAGGTTCCAAGGGGGGGTGTTGAACAGTACTTTGAACAGCCCCAATCCTTTCTTAAAAACATGTTCAAGTTCAGATTCAATGGCCCCCATCACAGAAGATAAATAACTAGTAATGGAGGACTGAAGGGAGCTGGACCCGGCTTCCCCCTTCTGAACATTAGTCTTTCTTTTCCCCATATTTAATAACAGACTCACACAGTATCTGACACAGCACCCAGATGGAATTACCACAGGCGGAAGGAGTAGACGTTAGGGGGGTGGCCCAGCCCGGCCTCTTCCGGTTGATGACCCGCGCAGCGGGAGCGCGAAAGTAATTTAAAGGGCTCCTGCCCTTCAATCAAGGTCCCGGCAAGGTCCCGGCAGCAACGCGCTTCCCGCGACGGCGGGAGCGCGAAAGTAATTTAAAGGGCTCATGCCCTTCAACCAAGGTCCCGGCAAGGTCCCGGCAGCAACGCGCTTCCTGCGACGGCGGGAGCGCGAAAGTAATTTAAAGGGCTCCTGCCCTTCAATCAAGGTCCCGGCAGCAACGCGCTTCCCGCGACGGCGGGAGCGCGAAAGTAATTTAAAGGGCTCCTGCCCTTCAATCAAGGTCCCGGCAAGGTCCCAGCAGCAGCGCGCTTCCCGAGAGGAGGAGTCACTCGATCACGTGACTCTAAAAGACTTCTTTGAACAAAAACAACTTGTAACACTCCGAGCCCAACACTAGATCTTGGAATCGATATGCGTAGCATGTGAATCTGCAGCACAACATGCCACAAACAGATGTACACTGGGTAAGTGACATTTTCCATATTGAGCAATCTCCTTTGAGCAGTAACATCTTACTATGGGATGCCCCTCACTGCTGTGATATCACACATGCAAATGAAGTGAGTGTATAGCAATGTACAATGAGAACTGCCATTTTTGTGGTGATGTCTGAGAGATATCCATCACTGCTGCAATTGAAATAAACCTATAGCAATATACTCTGAGAAATGTACTTTGTGCAGTGACATCACACATGCAGCTTCACTTACTTCCCTGTTATTAATAGTGGAATGATTATAGTCGGTGATATCATACACGGCACAAGTTCTCTAATTGTAGTGATGTCATACACAAGCTTGGCTTAATGAAGTGACATCACAAGTTCAACTGCAACAGCATCACCCAAGGAGCTGAACTCATTACAACATCACACCGAGAGCTGCAATACCACACTAATATCACAAACGGGACTGAACCTACTAAACTCTATTAAAACTGTAACAAAAACAATGACAGTTATGAGGTGCTTCTCGCAAGGCCAAATTTTCTCTTACCACTTATTGTGGATACTGACCACACAAACAAAACACGCACCATCAGAGTGGCACAGGACTTGCCCCACACAGAAGCCATCAACTCGGATCCTCGGGTTTCCAGTAGTTATGTACGACCAGCATCTATGGCTCAAGAGCCTACTCACCTTCAACCTGCCACTGACGACACAAAGTCGCAGGCCATGGCACCCCTTTCATCGCTACCATCAGCATCTTCCTATGGTTGCGCCCGGACCAGTGCGATTCCATTTTTCCCTGAGTATAAGGGGATCATTTGACCTGCTCAGCTGGGGCAACATTCTTTGTCTGCTGAGCCAAATACCAAACACTGCGAACCTAACCACCACTGACATGGTCTCAGTAGAATTTTTACCATCCTGCTCAACTCAAAGAAACAAAACCACCAAGGTGACTTGGACATCTAGCGCAGTCGCCAACCTGGTTTTGGGAGCAGCAGGATTTTTTAGGAACTGGGGCATTCAGGTTACTCCTGTCATTGAAACTGCATGTCCACATTTCTTACTCTCGAGAGCATGTAACTGGGATCCTACGTTTCCAAATAATGAACCTGGTGCAACTTTAAGGAGCACGTGAAGTAAATCACCAATGCACCCCGCTCAACAAGGTGCCTCAATACTGCTGCGACTCTCCAGGGACCCTGTATGTTGTAATGGCTGGAGTTGGCCCAAGGCACTCTGAATTCAACAGCACGGCAATCATGAATTAACAGATCAACTCCAGGGGCCTCAGAGCCAAAAGGAGAACTCAATATTTGTTCCCGGAATATCAACAGTCTACTTGATAAAATAGGCGTCAGAGACACTGAATTGTGTGGCCTCTTTTCAAATAATCATGCTGCAAGAAACTTGGGCCGAAATAGCCCTGGCAATTCCAGGGTATGTCGATTACTATGTGTCAGCCACAAAAAGTGCCTGCTATGGTCACCCAAGTGGAGATTTAGCTATTTACATCCACTCTGCCATGCAATAAGCCACCTTATGCGTCAGACTCACTGCAACAGCTAACAAACTGTCTTACTTTCTCTGAATCAAGATCCTCCAAACCTCAATTTAGCTCTTATGAACATCTACATCCCTCTGAAAGAGGATCATAAACTGACAGCTAAAGTCTGCCTGGTCAGGGAAATCGCTGAGCTGCAGGATGTTTTTACCTGTTTTGAGTTAAACCTCTCTGGAGCCTTTACTATGAACCTATAGAGCACAAAATGCTCTGAGGAAGCTATTGTGGCTCAGAACACTTTTTGGCAAGTTCATGACCAAGTTTCGAGTGGAATCTTAAAGATTGACAAACTGGGCAGATTGCTAATAAACAATCTGGAATGTATTAATCGATATGTCATCAATGGTTGCTTCAACACGGACCAGTCGCCTTCCTTTACCTTTCATAATCAAAAGGCGTATATGCTAATCGACATTACTATTCTTTCATCCCCCTAGTTTCATCAATTTTTTAAGTTCCAGATCACAGAGGGAAGTGAAAGTGATCACTTACCACATGAACTGTTCCTTATCACCAAAGACCACACAAATAACAGCCAAAAGCTTAAATGGTCGTCAGATACCACTTTTGGTCGACCAGAGAAGGCCAAACATATGTGTATCACTATGTCTGGCTGTGCAACTTCCATAAAAACGGCCTGGGATCAGTTTGTTGAAGAGCTCGGGGCTTCCTACCCGCACAAGCCAGGGCTGTGCAGGCACAATAACCACACTATGGTGCCGCTAACAAGGCAAGAAACCAAGACACTAAAACGAAATCTAAATAGATCTTACGACTATGTCAACGAAATCTCAGAGACGCAACCTCAAAAATGCTTGTGTCCAAATCTAGAATAGCCTACAGGAAACATTTGTGGGAATGTCAAAGGGGAGCAATGACAAACTTAGCAATCAAGCTTTTGTACGATCTCAAGGTGAACAGGCACGCACGATTCTCGAAGCAGGTGAACAGCCTGAACAGCTCAACTCAGTCAAAAACTGCAACAAACATTTTCGAAGCCACCTGGCACCAGTTCCTTTCCCAGCCTTTTAGCCCCTCAAGTTACGTACTAACCCAGGAGCAAGAAGCATTTGGCCTGACATCTACAGCCACCAAAATGGAGGAACGAAACCTAAGCAGTCTATTTATTCAATCAGAAGCAGTGGAGCAGCAAATAACCAAAAGCCGGATAGAGGGGGCTCCAGAGAATTCCTGCTGCACTTTTCAAACCAGACAAATCTTTTTGGGCAGCTCATCTGCCAACACTTTACAACGGCATAATCCCCTCCATCTCCATCCTGCATGCATGCATGGAGAGGCTCAATAATATCCACAATCTTTAAAGGGGGCTCAGTCAGCCATCGGCTAATAGTCCTTCTGGACGTTGAATCCAAGCTCTTTGCAGGTTGCCTCCTGCAATAACTAGAAGCCTATGCATCAGATAAAGATCTAATTCCGTTCAATTAAACAGCTTTTCTAAAGGAGCAGACACATCAGCCAACCTCATGACAGTATCTTTACTGTTTGATCAAAGCAGGCGTGCCAAGCAACCTCTTTACTTATTATTTATAGACTACAAGATCACCTTTGACCGGGTAAACAGAAACAAACTATGGACCAAACTCGCAAAATGGAACATCTCAAACCATCAACCATCTGCTGAGAGCAATAATTCTTCTCCACGCAAATACCTAGGTGAGAATTAAGCTGGGGGACGGTGCCCAACTATCTAGAGTAATACCAACTTCTTAGGGCCTATGACAGGGTTGCATGTTAACTCCTCTTCTTTTTAATCTTTTTTTGGCTGACGTACCAACTAACTTACTGCAGGTTAATTCTCACCATCCGAAACTGGGGAACATTACTCTGTGGTGTCTGATGTACACAGATGACTTGATTCTTGTCAACCGTACCAGAAATGGGCTACAAAAGCTTCTGAACTCCACAGCTGAGTAATCCATCGAAAATGCCCTGACCATCAATTTGAAAAAATCTAAAATAAGGTCCTTCAGGGCAACTCAGCAGCGTTCACATCAGTGGTACTTGGGCGACAACAAAATAAAAGTGGTGCAGGAATACAAATACTTGGGAATCCTCCGGGATAATAACAGGTCTGTCAATTCACACATGGAATTACTAATGAAGAAATATCTTTCCCATATGTCTGCATTCAAATGCATTAAAGCTGCCACAGGCTGCTTGACTTATCTACCTCTGCTAAAAGTGATCCAGGCCAGACTGGTCCCCGTTATTGCATAGGGCAGCGAAACCTTGAGAGGAAGAGATGGGGGCCTCCTGGAGAAGATAGTCTTCAAGCTCTTTAAATCTACATTCTCTATACCAAGTTATAGGTCACCTGCTCAGCTGCGCCTTGAGTTTGGTCTGGTGAGGCAGTCATTAGCAAGGAATGAGGCATACATCAAGTTGTGCTATAAAATCAAGGCTGCAAGCCCTGGCACACTCAGCTCACTTCTTTGGGCAGAAATAAATGGGCGTTCCAACTCTTTAGCCATGCTCTAACTAGACACCTCATTCGAATCTGTAGGTCTAACAGCCCAATGGGAACGCCAAGCCAAACTGCTAATTCAGAAAAGGGTCAAGGTCTACTCCTCATTAGCCGATAAAGAGGCATTTGCTAAGAGACATCACGCTTGGCTTTCTTTGTCATTGTAGACCAAAGTAGCACCCCAGCCATATCTGGGAACAACTATCAAACCTCAAGTTGAAGCACCCTTTATGAAATTCTGAATGGGATGCTTGCCATCATACAACCATGTCGCTCAATGGAAAGGCAGAGACACGAAAGGGCTATGTCGGCTTCGTGTACTAGTTCCAGAGACGATGGTTCACCACATATGCAATTGCAAAGGATGTATGGACGGCTGGAGAGCAATCCTGCGGCCTATTTGGCTTCAGAGAAGATTGCACAGATGCAGACCCGCTATAATGGCCTGCTTTTAACGTGGAGGACATACACCTCAGCTGCAGGCTGGTGAAATACGTGGTCACGCTCGAACGCAAGCTCCTAAATCTCTAACGGCACAACCACCCCTGAGTACGCTTCTGCTGTTGGAAATAGCGCTGCCTTCAGAACTGCTCCTTACAACACTCAATCAAGTATATTTGTCCTAGCAGCTCTGTATATTTCAATTTTAAGTATTGACCGCTTCACTTTTCTCCTTCTTGCACTTTGAATTGCATTTTATGATATTTACTGATACGCTTGATTAACTTTGTGTTAATTGAAACTAGCCTTCTAAGTTGTATATGTTAACACTGCTTTTACGATTACAAGTGCAACGGTTTTAAATAACTATTCAACACAGAAACAGACTTGAACTCTCGCCACATGAATACTTTTTGTTATGAAAATCTCGGTGCTTAATTTATCAGTATCAGAAGGATGACAGGCGCATCCGGCCGGGTCAGGATGTGGCCATATTATAGTAGCGCCAATTTTTTAAATAAATCCACGTAGCATGTCACTAAAGTTCCCTGAACACAATCTAACTAAACAAACAGAGGAAAAGAAAACGAAGCATAAAACTCGCATGAACATTGCCGGAGAATTAAGGGAAAACAATCACAAGCGAGCGCTCCATTTCAGTCATTGCCCACCTTAGGAATCAGAGTTGATCTTGGGACACGTACTCAGATGATAAGAATTTTGGACTGCTCGCACAGTCTCTTCTAAATCCCTTTAGTTTGGTAGAGCGGTGAGAAGAAAACCAGTAGAAGTCTGTTCTCAGCAACTCCTGAGCAAAGATCAAGTACCAGACTATGACACTGACCTGAAGTGCAAAATCCGCATATGCTTGTACTGCAGGCTTTAGAGCACCTTCGGGAAAGCTGGCAGGAGACCAATCTCTGCAGAGTGATTGGTAGTGAGTGAGGTGGTGGGTGACGTGAGCAGTAAGTAGAAAGGTCCAGGAGTGATCAACATGCCACCAGTGGAGTTTGTTCTGTGAACCACACCCTGATCATGAACGCTTGAGTCTCTCGTCCTGTCACAGAGCAAAGGTGGAAAATGAACAGGGATGGTACCTACAGGAGAAAAGTGGAACAGTACTGACAACTCACTGCACCATAAGCAATACTTCTCGCAATACACTCGTACTCAAGAAAGACCCTGTGAAGCATTGAATAAAAACAGTTTTCCTGGCTGGATTCTGCCCCTCGTTCTCCTCCTCTGTAAAATGTGTGGAGTATGCCCTAGACACATACTTTATCATTATTACCCGACATCCAGAGGATAGCCAAACCTGCCAACATTTATCAAAAATTATCCTGCGTGGTTAAATAAAATCATTACACGTGCTAACGGTTAAATGACAATGGTTTAAATTAGCGTCAGTTCACCAAAATCCCATGGGTAACGGAAGAGACGTGATATCCATTTTGACCTTCAATTCCTCTCTCACACACATGCTTACACATACACACATTCACACTTACATGCTCATCTAAACACATTTACCCGCAAGCAGGTACACAATATGCATTTAAAGGCATTTTTTTTCCTGCCTCAACTGTGAGGGAGGGTCCAATCCAGCGAATTGCACTCCATTTTTTATTACACAAATAGTGAATAATTAAACATTATTCACTATCAGTGTAATAAAAAAAATGAGACAAAACAAAGAGAAAGGAACCGCAAACACCGACATAAGGACGTGCTGCCACTGTTTCTGGCACTGCTTTTGCTACACTTGAAGCCATGCTTTGCAAAAACAGTTCCAGGGGTCGCTGGTGTTGCAGTTGCTACCCTTAAATGACTCCCAATATTTGAGTAATGTCATATTTTTCGTTTCTTAAAACAGCTACAACAAGGAAGAGAGTCTTAGTGCAGTTAACATTTTGAGATGCAGTAAATCATCAGTGGCCTCCTTCTAGCATGGTTACTCACATTTTTGGCCTGTTTGTCAGTGTGTTTGACTGTGTCACTGGGATCCTGCTATCCAGTGTAGGAGGCTGGCATGGCTTATAGTGGGTACCTTGTAGTACTTACACCTTGTGCCAGGTCCAGTTATCCCTTATTAGAAGATTAGAGGTGTCCTAGCACCTTAGGCTGATAGAGGTAGCTATAGCAGAGCAGCTTAGGTTGAACTAGGAGACATGCAAAGCTCCTACTATACCACTTATATCACTTAGTACTATATCATAAGAAAACACAATACTCAGAGTTACTAAAAATAAAGCTACTTTATTTTGGTGACAATATGCCAAAAGTATCTCAGAGCATATACTCCCTTAGGAGGTAAGTAATATACACAAAATATACAAACACAAACCAAATCAGGTAAGTAAACAGTTAGAAAAATAGTGCAAACACTGTAGAACACAATAGAATGCAATAGGGAGAAATAGGCCTTGAGGCAACACAAACCATAAACTACAAAAGTGGAATGCAAACCACAAATGGACCCCATGCCTAGTGTAGTGTGTAAAGGGTTGTTGGGAGTGTAAGAAAACACTAAGGGTATCCAAGATACCCCACCCCAAGACCCTGAAAAGTAGGAGTAAAGTTACCCTACTACCCTAGAAAGACAATAAAGTCGAGATAGGGGATTCTGCAGGGACAACAACTGACTGCAAAGCTATGAAGATGGATTCCTGGACGTGAGGACCTGTAAAGGAAGGGGACCAAGTCCAAGAGTCACGCAAGTGTCCGGGGGGGCAGGAGCCCACTAAATCCCAGATGAAGGTGCAAAAGGGCTGCCAATGGTTCTGCAACAACGGAAGGTGCCAGGAACTTCTCCTTTGGTCAGAAGATGTCCCACGGCGTGCTGGAGGACGCAGAGTTGATTCCACGCAGAAGGACTGCAAACAAGCCTTGCTAGCTGCATGAGTCGCCATTGAGGATTTTGGGTGCTGCCAGGGCCCAGGAAGGACCAGGAGGTCGCCCCTTGGAGGAGACAGAGGGGGCACTCAGCAACACAGAGAGCCCATGCAGAAGCAGGCAGCACCCGCAGAAGCACCTGAACATGAGCTGGGTCCAAGTGTCTTCGACAGTCCAGTGGCTTTTCTGTCCAAATTTCGTGGAGGTAAGTCCTTGCCTCCCCACGCCAGCCAGCAAACATGTGTACTGCGTGATTTGTAGCTGCTCCGGCTTCTGTGCACTTTTCCAAGGATTCCTTTGTGCACAGCCTAGCCTGGGTCCCCAGTACTCTGTCCTGCATTGTAGGAAAGTACCATCTTGCCTGGCATGTTACCCCCATATTTCACTGTATATATGTTGTTTTAGTGTATGTGTCACTGGGACCCTGCCAGACAGGGCCCCAGTGCTTATAAGTGTGCCCTGTATGTGTTCCCTGTGTGATGCCTAACTGTCTCACTGAGGCTCTGCTAACCAGAACCTCAGTGGTTATGCTCTCTCTGCTTTCTAAATTGTCACTAACAGGCTAGTGACCAATTTCACCAATTCACATTGGCATACTGGAACACCCTTATAATTCCCTAGTATATGGTACTGAGGTACCCAGGGTATTGGGGTTCCAGGAGATCCCTATGGGCTGCAGCATTTCTTTTGCCACCCATAGGGAGCTCCGACAATTCTTACACAGGCCTGCCACTGCAGCCTGAGTGAAATAACGTCCATGTTATTTCACAGCCATTTACCACTGCACTTAAGTAACTTATAAGTTACCTATATGTCTAACCTTCACCTGGTGAAGGTTGGGTGCTAAGTTACTTAGGGGGTGATTCTCACCCTGGCGGGCGGCGGAGGCCGCCCGCCAGAGTTCCCCCCTCCAAAATACCGCTCCGCGGTCGTAAGACCGCTGAGGGTATTTTGGCTTTTGCACTGGGCTGGCGGGCGACCGCCAAAAGGCCGCCCGCCAGCCCAGTGCAAAAGACCCTTCCCACGAGGACGCCGGCTCAGAATTGAGCCGGCGGAGTGGGAAGGTGCGACGGGTGCAGTGGCACCCGTCGCGTATTTCAGTGTCTGCAAAGCAGACACTGAAATACAAAGTGGGGCCCTCTTACGGGGGCCCCTGCAGTGCCCATGCCATTGGCATGGGCACTGCAGGGGCCCCCAGGGGCCCCACGACAACCCATACCGCCATCCTGTTCCTGGCGGGAGAACCGCCAGGAACAGGATGGCGGTATGGGGTGTCAGAATCCCCCATGGCGGCGCAGCTTGGGGGATTCCCAGGGCAGCGGAAAACCGGAGGGAGACCGCCGGTTTTCCGCATCTGACCGCGGCCAAAGCGCCGCGGTCAGAATGCCATGCGGGGCACCGCCAGCCTGTTGGCGGTGCTCCCGCCAACCCTGGCCCCGGCGGTCCATGACCGCCGGGGTCAGAATGACCCCCTTTGTGTGCAGGCACCCTGGCACTAGCCAAGGTGCCCCCACATCATTCAGGGCAAATTCCCCGGACTTTGTGAGTGCGGGGACACCATTTCACGCGTGCACTATACATAGGTATATACATACCTATGTATAGCGTCACAATGGTAACTCCAAACATGGCCATGTAACATGTCTAAGATCATGGAATTGTCACCCCAATGCCATTCTAGCATTAGGGAGACAATTCCATGATCCCCCGAGTCTCTAGCACAGACCCGGGTACTGCCAAACTGCCTTTCCCGGGGTTTCACTGCAGCTACTGCAGCTGCTGCTGCTGCCTACCCCTCAGACAGGTTTCTGCCCTCCTGGGGTCCAGCCAGGCTTGGCCCAGCGAGGCAGAACAAAGGACTTCCTCAGAGAGAGGGCGTTACACCCTCTCCCTTTGGAAAAAGGTGTCAGGGCTGGGGAGGAGTAGCCTCCCCCAGCCGCTGGAAATGCTTTGATGGGCACAGATGGTGCCCATCTCTGCATAAGCCAGTCTACACCGGTTCAGGGATCCCCCAGCCCTACTCTGGCGCGAAACTGGACAAAGGAAAGGGGAGTGACCACTCCCCTGACCTGCACCTCCCAGGGGAGGTACCCACAGCCCCTCCAGTGTGCCCCAGACCTCTGCCATCTTGGAAACAGAGGTGTTGCTGGCACACTGGACTGCTCTAAGTGGCCAGGGCCAGCAGGTGACGTCAGAGACTCCTTCTGATAGGCTCTTACCTGTGTTACTAGCCTATCCTCTTTCCTAGGTAGCCAAACCTCCTTTTCTGGCTATTTAGGGTCGCTGCTTTGGGGAATTCTTCAGATATCGAATGCAAGAGCTCACCAGAGTTCCTCTGCATCGCTCTCTTCACCTTCTGCCAAAGGATCGACCGCTAACTGCTCAGGACGCCTGCAAAACCGCAACAAAGTAGCAAAGACGACTACTGCAACCTTGTATCGCTTCATCCTGCTGGCTTTCTCGCCTGTTTCCTGGTGGTGCATGCTCTGGGGGTAGCCTGCCTCCTTTCTGCACCAGGAGCTCTGAAGAAATCTCCCATGGGTCGACGGAATCTTCCCCCTGCAACCGCAGGCAACAAAAGACTGCATCACCGGTCCTCTGGGTCCCCTCTCAGCACGACGAGCGTGGTCCCTGGAACTCAGCAACTCTGTCCAAGTGACTCCCACAGTCCAGTGACTCTTCAGTCTAAGTTTGGTGGAGGTAAGTCCTTGCCTCCCCACGCTAGACTGCATTGCTGGGTACCGCGTGATTTGCAGCTGCTCCGGCTCCTGTGCACTCTTCCAGCATTTCCTTTGTGCACAAGCAAGCCTGGGTCCCCGGCACTCTAACCTGCAGTGCACAACCTTCTGAGTTGTCCTCCGGTGTCGTGGGACTCCCTTTTGTGTCTTCGGGTGGACTCCGGTTCACTTCTCTTCCAAGTGCCTGTTCTGGTACTTCTGCGGGTGCTGCCTGCTTCTGTGAGGGCTCCCTGACTTGCTGGGCGCCCCCTCTGTCTCCTCATCCAAGTGGCGACATCTTGGTCCCTCCTGGGCCACAGCAGCATCCAAAAACCCTAACCGCGACCCTTGCAGCTAGCAAGGCTTGTTTGCGGTCTTTCTGCGTTGGAACACCTCTGCAAGCTTCTTCACAACGTGGGACATCCATCCTCCAAAGGGGAAGTTTCTAGCCCTCTTCGTTCTTGCAGAATCCACAGCTTCTACCATCCGGTGGCAGCTTCTTTGCACCCTCAGCTGGCATTTCCTGGGCATCTGCCCACTCTCGACATTGTCGCGACTCTTGGACTTGGTCCCCTTGTTTCACAGGTACTCAGGTCCGGAAATCCACTGTTGTTGCTTTGCTGGTCTTCCTTGCAGAAACCCCCTATCACAACTTCTGTGCTCTCTGGGGGTTATAGGTGTACTTTACACCTACTTTTCAGGGTCTTGGGGTGGGCTATATTTCTAACCCTCACTAGTTTCTTACAGTCCCAGCGACCCTCTACAAGCTCACATAGGTTTGGGGTCCATCTGTGGTTCGCATTCCACTTTTGGAGTATATGGTTTGTGTTGCCCCTATACCTATGTGCTCCTATTGCAATCTACTGTAACTTTACATTGCTTGCATTACTTCCTTTTGCTATTAATGCATATTTTTGGTATTGTGTACATATATCTTGTGTATATTTGGCATCCTCATACTGAGGGTACTCACTGAGATACTTTTGGCATATTGTCATAAAAATAAAGTACCTTTATTTTTAGTATATCTGTGTATTGTGTTTTCTTATGTTATTGTGCATATGACACCAGTGGTATAGTAGGAGCTTTGCATGTCTCCTAGTTCAGCCTAAGCTGCTCTGCTGTAGCTACCTTCTATCAGCCTAAGCTGCTAGAAACACCTCTTCTACACTAATAAGGGATAACTGGACCTGGTACACAGTGTAAGTACCCCTTGGTACCCACTACAAGCCAGGCCAGCCTCCTACAGTACCTAAGAACCATATACTAGGGACTTATACGATGGCACCAGTATGCCAATTGTGGGTGAAATACTGGGTTACCAGAATGCAACAAGCAAATTTAGAGGAGAGAGAGCATAATCACTGGGGTCCTGATTAGCAAGATCCCAGTGAACACAGTCAAGCACACTGACATCAGGCAGAAAATGGGGGCAACCAGGGCAAAAAGAGAGTACTTTCCTACAATAGGAGAGCGCAAACAACTTGTGTATATGTTTGTTTCCTAAAGTGCAGCTACATTAAGTGGTCAAACTTGTTCACACTGTAATTGCTGCATGTTCCTTATCAAATAACCTCAAATGATTGCTGTGGCCCACTGTGCGCTACCGTATAACAGAGATACTTTGTCAAAACGTAGGTGCAGTTTCTGCAGATTGGGTTTTGCAATAAAAGATTTCTGAGAATATGTTGGGCTAGTCAGAACTGGAAAGTAAGGGAGTGGAAGACTCGAATCTCAAAGGACTTCAACATTAGAGCGATCACCAGACTTGTTTCCCTATGTACGATCACTTCCTTGTACTTAGTACACCTCCGAGGCATAAGGGGTAGAGCCTGTATTTAAATTAATTCCAACATGGAGGCGATGCATGGCAATGTACTGTTACTTGTGGCTCTTGGCTATATAAAGGATCTCACCCTTTCTGAGTACCTCATTTTTATCGTTTTATTCCTTTTCAGTTCCCTTGTGAGGTTTCCCTCCACTTCCCCCTATTGTTGTGTGGGTTGTTGTGCTGAATGCCTTCAGATACCTCTCTTTTTCTCAGCTCCTGTCCTATTTGCAGTAGAATCCTGGCTGGAAACCTGCTCTGCTGGGGGCTCATCATCTGGGTCAGATTGGGAACAAAATTAAGCACAGGCACCGAAAGAAACAGTGACCCACATTTGTAAATAATGACCTTTCATGAAACGATACAGGAGGCCTGTAGTCCATAAACCCTAGAGAACAGTACAATCCTTTGTGTTTCCAGAACAGCCTCTGCATCTCATGCCAGAATGCTGAACACATGTAACCCAAGAGGTTAAAGGCTGTGTATACCATAATCTCATGTACAATGCAGTCCCAAAGGTAAAAGTATCTGTATCGGTATCCTGTGTCAGTCCTCTGTGACGTCCAAACCTGGAAAGGATGGTCTCCATCCTTGGGCTAATACTATGGTTCACCCAGCCCTAGGGGTGTTATATTCTATTCATGTGCCAACCCTCTGAACAAACGAGTAACATTCTGGTGCTCCTGAGCATGTCTAGTCCAGATGTGTAGGACACTGCATCCCATTGCACACTCAATAGCCCATCCTGTCTTAGACGGGAATCAAGTTTCTTAAATGTATACCTAGTCACCAACTCATTCAGCCTTTGGGATGCCAGGCCATGTTTCTCTGTGCCAGCTCCATAATGCACCCATCTCTGGTGGAGAGAGGGTCTATATTTATGTGTAAGCCCCAGGAGCCACCCAGCCGCTAAGATAAGGGTCCATCCATTCCAGTGCTGATACCTTTGCCATGCAGCCCTAGAAAACAAATGCCTTGTACCCTTGTGTCCACTCTTTGAGGACATTCACTAATACATGAGCTGGGGCCTGATTCTTATAAATTACTTGAGCCATTCAATCCAAGATATGACCAGTTTTGTATCTCGATGCCAGACTCCTAAGGAAACAAACTCTAAACGTTACAGACCCTATGTTTATATGCCTAACTCCTGAACATCTATAGCCATAGGAGGCAATGGAAGAATGAGTAACAGGTGACCTTAAGTCATAGAGGTGACACGGTCTGTTTAATTGTGACTCATGGCTCTAGAGAGCAAAGACTTTGTATCCCAGTACCAATCCACCGAGGTTCACAGGTCTAGAGAACAAAAGCTTTGTGTTCCAGTACCAACCCACTGAGACTTGCAGCTCTAGAGAACAAAGGTTCACTATCCCACTACCACTCGACTGTGGCTCACAGCACTAGAGATGAGTGGCTCATTATCCCAGTACTAACCCATTGAGAGCTCCAGCTCCAGAGAACAAATGTCTGGGAAGAGCCAAAATGTCTTCTCCATCAGCGCACCCAGGATCTTGCACCATCAGCCCTGTTGCCATCAGGACCTCCCCAACCCTGCTAAATATTAGGAACAAGTTGAAGATACACCTCTCTAAAGAATACTACACCACTATAAATTTACAAAACACTTCCTCTCCAGGAACCAGGCTACCTTCCAGTCACTTGTTGGCTGTATCGTACATTGTACAGTGCTGCATTGCCTTTGGTCTAGGCTTGCACTATGCAAATAGCACATACATACTTTACAATCTTCACCCACATTACACTCTTATTTTGTGAAAGTTTGATAAATAACCTTCTAAACTGAGCACAAGAAAAAAGGAAGCTTAACTATTATTTTTACAAATCAAAAACAGCTTATTTGTTTTATTCAAATACTTTTTTAAGTCTGGCGAATCAGCTCATACAGCTGTCGAAGTTGTCTTAAGGAGGGAGTTTCTATTTTCTTTAATGAGTTTTAACATAGAGACAGTGATATCAGCATTGTCAGTCTGGGCAGTATGAAAAGACACAATTATAGTCACCAAACTACATCAATGCAGTAATGACAAGATTTAACATCAGAGGCAGAGGATAAGTATGATATGGTGAGAAAGAGTAGAAGAAGGGGAACTGCAATATGTAGTGAGTGATGAGGTGGAAGGATCCGGGTGCCCTGATAACTGATTGAGTTGGTGGAGAAGTCAGATTACATTGGTGTAGGCCACTTGCAGGTATGTTAGCAGACCACTGGCCTATGAGACTGGTAGCTGTGGTCTGATCTATTGAGGGTGTTCTGAAGAGGTGGCCAGTGACAATGTGAGCTGATATAACACCCATATGGGTTGGGTCCCTGATGAAGTGTGTCGATGAGGGGAGAAATTGGAGAGGTGAACTGTGGGGTGTGGAGGCTGGAGGAAAGAGTATAAATGGGGCGGGATACGAGCGGTGGGGCGATGAGTGATTAGGCAGAAGTGGAGTGATGCAGGTAGATTCAGTAGGCAAATGGACCATCTGAGGTTCATGGCTGTGGGTCGGGGAAGTGGGGGGCGAAGGAGGGGATGTCTCTGCAACAAGGCCTTGGAGCCTGAACAACATAGCATCCCGAGCAGGTGAAATTGGACTCTTACGTATCCGCCTTGCCTCCTCCCAATGCAATGCAGAGCTGTCTGCTGTGCTCCAACAGATAAGTGTTGTCTGCCATTCAGGAAGAGTGGAGGGGTGAGGGGAACGCCAGTGCATGGTGGGGATGGCTAATAGAAGTGCAAAGTTTTTCCGTTATGGGAAAATATGAAGGGCTGTGGATTCCCAGGGGTTGAGGGCTGGCAGCTCAGTGATTGTGGCTAAGGTACAGTGTACTGCCTACCAAAGGTGGGCTATATCTGGGAAGGGTCAGAGCATGTGTTGGAGGTTAGCCGAAGGGAATTGGCATCTCAGGCAGTTCAGGAGTGGTGTGGGGAACAGCCGGATCAGGCGGGTCGGTGTGAGGTAGAACCTATGAATGACTGTGTATTGAATGTTTTTAAAACAGGCATTTCTGGATACCTTGTGTGGTGACTCCAGTGCTTTTGACCATTCAGAGTCATGCAAGGATCTCCAGAGGTCCTCCTCCCACAGCTGACAGAGGGGTACGAGGGAGTATCCAGTGTGTTCCCCGAGTGCTGTGTAAAACCACATAATGAGGAGCCGGCCCTCTCCCATGATGTGTGTAGTGTGGATTGCAGAATGCGTTGGCGGTTCCTCGTCCAGAGGGATTAGAGGGCTGCGAGTAGGTGTCTGCATGTCAAGAATTGGCCAGGGAGAATGGCATAGTCTTGATGTAGTGCTTCAAATGAAAGTAGTTCTGAATTGTGGAAGAGGTCTCCCACTGTGGTCAGGGAGTGTTAAAGCCATTCCGTAAACTGGACAGACGTGAAAAAACATAAGGGCCCAGGTAAGTTCTTGAGTGGCTCACAGGAGAATATGGGATGACCTGCCGCGTCAACTGGAAGGCCCTTTTCAGGCATTTCTGAGCTACCTAAATGTGGAGAGACCAACACTGCTGAAGATGGATGGTAGGATGAAGGAATTGACGTAATACATGGAGGGGGAGAGGTCCTCCGGGTGTGCTTGTTTCATATACGTTCTTCCCTGCCAACCACCAAGAGAACCATTGGATTTGTGCTGCCAGGTAATACATTTCAAAAGACAGAGGGGGTTATTACAACTTTGGAGGAGGTGTTAATCCGTCCCAAAAGTGACGGTAAAGTGACGGATATAACCCCAGCTGTATTACGAGTCCATTATATCCTATGGAACTTGTAATACGGCTGGTGGTATATCCGTCACATTTGGGACGGATTACCACCTCCTCCAAAGTTGTAATAACCCCCAGAGTCCCCAACTCCCCTTGCCACACCGGCAGCTGAAGCTTACAAAGGGATACCTGCCGCCACCCTCTATCTCACAGGAGATCTCTGAATAACTGATCAATCACTCGGAAGAATCGCCAACTGGGGAACACTGTGACGTTTGCAAAATGACAATGGAGTTGTGTTCGGACGATCATTTTAGATAGCGCAATCCTACCCGTAAGGTCCAGATGCAATTTCTGCCAGAAGCGCATCTGCGACTTTAAGTTATGGGTGTATACCACAGGTTCCTTTTAAACAAGCCCTCCTGATTATGGCAGAGACAGATTCCCAAGTAATGGACTCCCTCTGAGGCCCAAGTCAGGGGAGTGCCACCCATGAGTATTGCTTGGTGAGTTGCATCCCGTCATAGAGGGAAAGCACGATTTCGGCCAGTTAAAACGTAGTCCTGAAGCAGTGGCAAAGTCTTGGAAGATCGTCGCTATAGATGACATGCCAATGTATACGTCATGGACGTTCAAGAGTAGGTTGTCCACATACAGTATCACTGTGTGTGTGGTGTCATCCAGTGGAATGCCCCAGTGTGGCCTTCTTGGGAAAGCCAGTGGGCCAGCGGTTCCATGACTATGGCAGGCAAATAAGATGGGGAAGAGCTGACACCCCCAACAGGTTCTGCGTTCAACTGGAAATGAAGGAGCAATGAGGCGGCCAATGCAGAACCTAGATGTAGGGTGAGTGTATAATCATTTAGTGTACACGAGAAGCTGCAAACCTATGCATACTGCCATTAGAACCTCAAAAAGGTAATCACATGACAGAGTCAAAGGCCTTTTAGAGGTCTAGTATCAGGCAGAGTGCCCATGGGAATCACAGGGAGGCCTGGTCCATGACGTGGAAAAGAAGCCTAATATTATTGGATGTATTCCGCCCCGTATAACACCATTCTGATCGGGATGGATTCCAGTGGGGAGGACCTGTAGGTAGCGCTGAGCCAGAACTTTGCCTAAGATTTTGTAGTCGGCTCCCAGTATTGCTATTGGACGGTATGAGGATAGTAAGTTAGGGTTACAATCTGTTTTTAGCAGGGTGATCAGGACTGACTCCCTTACGGATGGCAGAAGAGCACCAGTAGTAAGGGCCTCATTAAACATCTCCACCAGGTGGGGCACTAAGTGGGAATCGTCGTAATATTCGATGGGGATGCCATCTAGACCAGGTGTTTTGTTACGGGCTAAATCATGGATAGCCGTTTAACTTTGTCCGGAGTGATTAACCTATCCAGTACTTCTCGCTCAAGTGCACTTATGAAAGAGGGAGTTTCTCTTGCCTTGGTCTCAGGATAATGAGTGCAAGTACTGATGTTCGGGTGTCTGGGCAACAGGAGATATAGTAGGGTTATGTGGAGGAATAACTGGAGTGGGAAGTTAAGTGTAGGGCCCATTCTTTAGGATGGTGGTTGGCGTCCAGGTGAGGGATGGGGTTATTCTTTGGCTGGAGAATCGCTTATTCTGGAAAAACTAGTTACTTGTATTTGACAACACTCTTTCTGGTACAGACTCTAACTGCAAATTCATCACCTTTTGAATACTCCTCCAGGCATCAGACTGGATCCAGAAAATCTTAAGAAGTACCCTTATGCATCACCAGGTGGTGATGCTGCTCTGTATCAACGTCGATACAAGACAGAAGTTATATGCAGGGTACTGTAGAGGTGACAGCCATATGCGCTTACATCAATTGCTTTCTGACTCTTCTGCAGATGTGAGGCCAAATCAGATTGGTTGTTACCAGTGTGCTAAAATCTTACCTGGGACCTTTTTAGGTGGAAAAAGTCTAGTTCAGAGAAGAGGAAGGATGAGAGGGTCAGTGAGGAATCTGCAGTTGGATAGTGTCTCCATCAGAAAGAGCGTAACCAAAGGTAAATAACTTGTTCTTCTGATACATCTGTTAACCGCAGATTCCTCACCTTTTGACTAAATACCAAACCAGGACCACCCAGGTGGCAAGTCAAGTGAATTGGACAAATAAAAAAGTCCTGCAGGAACTAGCAGCCAACCTGGATGTCCAGACAGCAGTGATTCATTAACGTGAGAGGGACGCCAAAGTAGGATGCATAGCAAATGTCCATGACAGGCACTCCCACGTGTCAAAGCACTGGTATCATCCTTGTCTCTGGTGGAATGAGCGACAAGCATTTTAGAGGTTGCTTGTTAGCTAGTGTGTGGCAGATTTTAATGCAGCAAGAGATGGTCAATTTCTGCACTGCCTTGCCCTTCTTCGATCCTATGATCCCTATAAAGGATTCAGGCAATGTAATCTCTCCTCCTTCGTTAGAGGGGTGAGGCAGAACAAAGAACGTTCAGAGAGTGATGGATTGCCTAATGTGAAAAGGAGTTGCCACCTTTGGCAGAAAGGAGGCAAGCATCCGAAGAATCAGCTTGTCTGGTTAGAAAGAGGCATAAGGAGAGTTAGCAGAGAGGGCCTCCAGCTCATCCATCTTCCTGGCCAAGGTTATTTACACCAAAGAGACTGTCTTAAGGGTAAACAGCCTGACAGGTAAGCTGTGCAGAGGTTTGAAAGCTGAAGACATGAGAAAACACAAAACTAAATTGAAGTCCTACTGGGGTACAGCTAAAGGACAAGGAAAAACAGATGATGTAACCCTTTGAAAAAAATGCATCACAACTGGTGATTTAAAGAACGAAGGCTGATCCCACAAAAGCAAAAAGGCCAAAACAGCCGACAGGTAGCCTTTAACTGTGCCCAAACCAATGCCATGCTGGACTAGGGACAACACTAACAACAAAACCTCAGCCTATCTGGTGCGAGGATGGATGGATATAAGGATAAATTGATGGATGAAAGGCTTTATTAATGGATGTATGGAGGAATGGATGGGTGCATGCATAGATGATGGATGTGTGAAGGGATGGATGGATGGAATGGGGAAAGATTGAGTGATGGATGAGAGAATGAATGGATGACAGATTGTAAAGGTTTAATGGTGGATATCAATGGGTAGATGGCAGGGTGAAAAGATGAATGATAGATGCTTGGATGGAAGAGAAACCTGAGCTCTTCTCGAGAGGTTGACGCTTACTTGATTCGCAGCTTGGTGCCACCACAGCTTTAGTTCCAAGTCGGGTATTTAAATTTTCTGGTTACTCCCTTGCATTAGGTAAACTAATGCATCATCCTGGTTGTGGGAAGCCTGTAATACTAAACAGCCGAATCTGCTCATTTGGCACTGAAATAGGTTTGTAGAGGTCTTACAATCAAGTCCACGAATGTCCAGCGTTAGTGCACAAAGACCGAAGCCACACCTGATAGTCAACACGATCTGTTTAAATATTCGTCTTAAGTGAATAACCCGAGATTCAAAGAGGCAAGAGGGAAACTAATTACATCCGTGGAGTTGCTGGAATTCATGCCAATCATACCAGGCCTCTCTAACATACCAAGAGTATATCTTTCAAATGGGACTGCTATGTGTATATCTGATTAACAAAAGAGAAACATGTAGTGCAAATCGGGTCAAGTGGGGATGCAAATCAGCAACCTGAGCTGTCAGAAGTCTACTCCTGCCCCGAAAACAGCAAAAGTAAGAGTGTATACTCCATTTAATGCACACCAACGTGAGTAGCATCACAAAAGCTACTTCCATAGTAGAAAGACCAATGAGGTAGGAGTACTTGGACCTATGGGGCATCCTGCCAAGCGTTCCATGCACCACTTACGCTTTTGCCACCTTACCATTTCAATGGGGTAACCTTTCGTAATGTGCTCCCTACTGTCAACCTGAAAAGGAACCATTTTGGAAAAGCTTTTTTTATTATTCAAAGCAGTGAACGGTAAAGATATACATTTGGCCAGCTGTGCTTATTTAATAATGCTTCTACAAGTGCAAGGTAAACGATTGTGGAATGGTAATTTGGAGAGTAGATTATTGACCTTTAGGGTGTGGAAGAGAGAACTGAAATAACAGGATCATGAAATTTATCTACCAAACTTCCCTGAGATGAACACCGTTTGGGTTCTTTAGTGGCTTCTCTGTTTTTTGTTCTCCGATTCAACATTTCCATTTTGTCCAGATCCCTCGGGCTGGTTCCAGTTTTTCTTCCGGTCAAACGTTTTTGCCCTGGCAGCGGCCCGCATACGACTGCCTGCAATCAAGCTGGTGAATCCTCCGACCACGGCTGCCACAGACAGGGGCACAGCTGAGAGAGAAAGGACTGGGGCTGCCACCACGGCTGCCACTCCTGCTGCCAACCCTGTCAGCATGGTCTTCTGGCGCTTCTGGCTGTACTTGCCAGTGACCTGCTCAATATCCTCCTCGATCTCGGCCAACAGTTCATGCAGCACATGCTGTCTCAGTGCATCGTCACCAACCAACCGCATGGCGCAGGCCTCCAGCAGCTCCAGCAGACGACGACTGAGCTCCTCCTTGATTTCAATAGGCTTTGTCTGCAGGACTTTCATCAAGGAGCTAGATTTCATATCCTGCCCAGGACAAAGGAATAAGCACAAGTCTCTTAAACAAGTTCAGTTCTTTTTGATACCTAAACTCACAAGACACTTCATCAGGGTTGTATGGTACTCTTTTTCTACAAAATTACATTTCAAATAGAATACGCAGAAAATCAGTTATAGATGAAAATGTGAAAGTTACTTACTTAAGTTACTCCGCGATGCTTAGCCCCTTTAGTCATATGTACGGCAATGTCTCAGCATAGGATTATACTACGCAGGTGCAAAGTATGTAAAACAACTTAAAAGCATGATTTTAGACTCCTCGAGCGAGGGTGGCTCTATCGACTTCCAGATGTACCCACAGAACCGGACCCTCCACTTCCATTACCTCAGTCCCTTTTTAATGTATATAACATGAAAGGTGTAATGGACAGGACAAAGTAAGTATTTTGGAAGTGCAATGCATTAATTTAATACCCACTCAAAGGAGCCATCAGGATGGCCATGTTTATACTGACATTAAAAGTTTGACACAGCAATTCTGGAGGCACCCACGCCTTGTAGACTGTTAGACTACAGGGTGATACTTCTGTGCAAACCTCAGTTTTAGAAATAACCTTTTAATCCTTAAAAATAATCCAGTGCCTACACAAAAAGCGAGCAACTACCCTTTTTTGTCATTTACAAAGGTTTCCTTCTCTTGGCTAACCCTTATTATATTGACTGACAATTGGCACAGTAAGATCATTAAAGTCTTAGGAATCTAATAGCCTTGAAGAAGGCTACTGACTCCATCTGGGCGCAACAAATCAGCTGAAACATGTTGACGTTGAATAGATGGTGGAGAGATAATAAGCCAGGCCTATCAATTTTTTAACCGTGTCAGGAGAACCAGGAAATAATACCCATAAGGCTCAGTATCCACCATAGCAGTGCTTAATTTGAGCTGGTGGTTTCTGGTGGGGGCACCAGCACTTATTTTTGAGGGGCGGCACTTATTTTTCTGCATCAGGCATTTACTGCGAGCAAAAAAAGGCACATGGGAAAGAAGGAGGAAGATAAAAAAGAAAAAGCTTTACAAAGGGAAAAAGCAGAGAGATGTGGGAGTGTGGTGCAGGGGCAGGGAGTGGCTGTAAATGGAATAAAGAGGCCAAAGATGGCTTCAGGATTACACTGCCTCAGAATTCTGTGCTCCCACATTTAATTGCACAACTGCATGTTTCAAAGGAGAGCTTTAGGCATCGCCATATTTTTATTTAGAAATTAAGCACTGCATCATATACAGTTTCAACCCAAGTTCCTTGATCCCTAAAATATAATATCTTGTGCTCCCAAATACTAAGTGAGCCAACCCAAACAAAAACTGTTGTTTTGGATGTGTAAATACCCTACGATGAAGCATTCCATGAAACGTGAGTTAGGGCATTCTTTCAAAATTAAGAGAAGCCTTGATGATGTGTATCCTACTCTTGCACATTGATTGGGAGGTAGAATTAATGGATTTCCTCCTCTCTTCCCTACTCAGATCTCCTGCAGCCTTCCGTGGAGTCAAAGACAGGTAGGCAGAACATTCCTGTTCTCTGTGTCCGCAGCTGCCCACAGCTGAAGTGAACTCTCTGCTAGTGTACGAAGAGTGCCTCATCTTCTAAGGATACGAAAGTAGGCATGCTGAAAATATATATTAACACCCAGTCATGCAGCTCTACGGCATGAGGAATCTTAACCAGGATGACCAATTTGCATATTCCCCTAACGGCATCGGATAAAAAGAAAAAGATCAAAACCCTTCTATGGGACTGGGATGTATTTTAAGTAACTTATACTTTCTTTCTCTCAATAGCACCTCTTAGAGCTAAGGTTTCTACTTACTGCTTCGCCCTCTGCAAATATAAGGGAAACTGGGGAAAAAGGAGAGAGAAACTGGGAAGGATTCTTAGAGAAGATGAAAGGGTATCTACATAGGTCGTGTATTATCTGCCTCCATATATCCTTCACCCAAAACACCCCTAAACCTCCACTCTACCACGAAGGAACTGTTTGATTGAACAGATACACCATTAAAGGTGTTTCACTGATGATGGATCAGCCTCAACAGTGGTGGACTAGGTTCCTGCGCCTCTAAAAGGTCAAAATTAAAGCTGCTGTTGGGACTGAATAGTAATTTCTATATTTGGAAGGTAGGGCTACAAAATAAGTCCCCGGATATATTGTACAGGCAGCTAAAAGGTCTCCTCTCCTTTTCTTGAAACTTTCCATTTATTTATTAACCTTAAATGAGAAAAACCTTTCAAAATCAAATATGCATATCTATCAGATATAACTATCCATCTCCTGAAGATTCAGCAGGCCTAAACATGAGTGACAATGCAACACCAAACGTGTTCCATTGAACTTGCAAGACCCTTTGAGGTAGTATGTGAAACTCCATGACAACATTAACCATAAACACAAAGGGATTTTTTGTGTGGTCAAATACTTGAACTGTAGCAAGCTTTGTTTTTCCCCAGAAAGCATGTCCATAGCTCCCAAGGAAACTAGATATATTACAGGACATGAAAGCAATACAGCCCAAGGCAAAGACTTAGAGGCTGATTCCGACCGCCAGGGTTAATGTGGTGGTATCACTACTAACAGGCGGGCAGTGAAGACCGCCACATTATGAGTGTGGCGGGTTGACAGTGGTCAACACGCCACATATCCACTCATACCGCCATGGTGGTATGAACCGCCGGGCCGGAGATGTTCATCTTCGACCCCACGGTCCACAGAGTACTGCCGGCAGTATTGGGAGCCGGCCGACTGCCATGGTTTCCGTGGCGGTAGCACCGCCACGAAAACCATGGCGGTAGGGCTACAGGTGACAGGAAATTCCTTCCCTGTCACTGGTAGATGGCTCCCCCACCTCACCAGCAGGCATCTGAACCCCTAACCCCCTCTACAGTCACAGCACCCCCCAAATCTCCTTCTCACATAGCGCCTCCCACTCACATAGCGCCCCCACTCCCCTACTCACATAGCGCTCCCCCACCACCCACTCCCCCCTCACATATTGCCCCCACCACCCCTCCTAGCATACATGCACAAAGACACCCACACTCAACACGCATACACCCATTCACCTATGCTTCCAGACATGTATCCACCTACACGCATCCATACACGCATTCACTCACACGCATCCATACACGCACACACACATTCATAAACACATACAACAACCTCCACCCTCCTATCCCCCTCCCCTCTCGGACGCCCGACTTACCTTGTCCGGCGAGGAGGTCATCCGGCAGGGAACGGGTGCTGCCACTGCTGGCAGTGCCCCGTCAACAGGACACCGCCAGACTGTATTAATGGTCTTAATACGGCTGGCAGCGTCCTACCAGTGGGGCGGTGCAGGTGGTAGCAATGCCAGAACACCACCGCCGCGAGCATGGCTACTGCCAGAAATCCGCCCACAGTGTGGCGGAAATCTGGCAGTACCCATTATATGGTGGGTGGAAGACCGTCAGCACCAGCGGTCTTCTGGTGCCAGTGGCTTTGGCGGTCTCACTCAGAAACCAGAATAAGGGCCAATGTCTTTGACTTTGGCTGTTTAGGGATCAATGTGTTTGCAATGACAATAGTGTAAACATCTTTTCCATTTAGCAGCGTAACAGGCATGAGTAGCAGGCCTGTGCACTTCTTTAAGAATGTCCATGTTTTCCAGTGGGGGATTAAGGTATCTGAGCTCTGGGACTTGAGGAGCCAGATCGCAAAGTTGAGAGACCTGAGCTCGGGGTGCCTGATCACTCCATGGTTCTGCGTGAGAAAGTCCTGCCTGTTGGGGAGTGTCTTGTGCGGGACCACAGAGAGTTGGAGGAGGGTGGTGAACCATGGCTGTAGTGCCCATGTTGGAGCCACCAGGAACAGGGTGCAAGATGTCTACTGAAGTTTGTGAACCACAAATGGAAGCAGAGGAAGAGGAAGAAAAGCAACTCATCCATAGTGCACTGCCCTTGGATTGTGGGTGTGGGATTCTCAAGGCGCAGTTTGGGCATTTGGCGTTTTCTGCTGTGGCAAAGAGATCTATTTCTGGTAGTCCTCCATGCTGGAAGTAGTGGTGGAGGACTTTTGGGTGGAGTTCCCACTTATGGATGTGTTGCCACATCCTCCTGAGGTCGGCAAAGTTGTTGTACACTCCCAGCAAGTATTCTGCTAAGAGGTGGATCTTGTGATGGAGAGCCCATTTCCAAATGGTCTTGACTAGGTGAGAGAGCCAAGGTGATCTGGCGCCCCCTAGATTCTGAAGGTAATACATGGCTGTTATGTTGTCCTTCTTGATGAGGACTACCTTGCCAATTAGTTGAGGAAGGAAAGCTTTCAAATGTAGGTGAACAGCTAGTAGCGCTAGGTGATTTATGGTGAGAGTTCATAGACTGGGACTCTGCTGTGAATGTGCCCTCCCATCCCATATGCATGTAACCTGCAAGACTATATATTTATCGATTACACACTACTTAGACTGAAAGAGTACCACTAATGTCCCTTCACCTTACACAGGTCTACAACATAGACAGCCAGCGGATTAACGTTTTATTTACTCTTTGCATTGCTAGATTTGCTGTTCATTAAGGTGGAAACAACACATTGTCTCAATAAGGCCCCAATTGTAAGTGGGTCGGAATATGGGCAATATTTACCACACCTGGTAAAAAACATTACCTCGCTGGGTGCAATGAATACCTCCTGTTCTGAGTGTTTATCTTGGAAAGGGGGCATAAGATGTAGAATCAGTATTTCACTCAGTTCAGCACCTTTTTAAATTTTTCACTGGCCATTTTCTTCACAATAAACGTTTATATATTTGACTTGTAGAAATCAGTGAGGAGGAAACTGCAGAGGTGCAGTGTTTACTGCAAAACTTACAATTCTTATGTGCAAACCCCTATCTTGAGTCAGGATCAAAATTCTCCTTTGAGCTCTGAATCAGGGCCAAAGTGCAATACACAATTTGCTCCATGTCTTTGATAACCAGTACAGCCTACGGACAGCAGGTTACAAAATGGTTACTTGCAGGTCAGAGTAGTTTTGCAGGTTGAAGAATGTTCTGGATTCACATGCTGAGCATTATTCTGCCGTCTAGTGGTTGGGTCTGGAATTTATTGTGTTGAGCAGTAGTCATTCTTCTCCTTTTTTTGTTGTCGCTGGGCGTCAACGTCTTCCACCATTTGGTGCTTGGTCCATCCTCCTGTGACGTCAGACGCCCTTTCCGAAAGCCTTCCTCTTGGTCGCCATCTTCAGATTCCTTTTTTTTTTGCTTCCTGTCCTATCCTGTATGCATGTCCTATTTACTTGTATCGCCCCATCTTCTCGGGAGGCGGGTGGGTGCCTGTGAACCTAGGAAATTCTTCAAGCTGTAAAAATAATGCTACCGGTAAGTAACAATTTTGTTTTGCAGCGTGAATCTTTTCTGGATTCACATGCTATGCATTGATTTTGTAACAGTTTTCCTCACTGTGGTGGTTGGGTTAAAGATGAGGTGGAACTTGGAAACAGATGATTTAAAACTCTTTGTCCCACCTGTGCTTCTCTATTTATCTGTACATAAATGCAAAAATGTTTTGTGAACATATGTACTGCTGACCATGTGGCTGCCATACAAATACCTTTCAACAGTGTGATTGCTAGAGGGACGATGTTGCTCCATCTTCCTTGTGTAGTGTGCCCTAGTCTTTCCTTCTATGTGAATGCCAGCCTTCTTGTAACATATCTCAATAGTATGTGTTATCCATCTTGCAACAGTCCCTTTGTAACTGGTTCTCCTGTATTGTTGTCAGCAAAGGATACACAAAGTTGTTTCCCTTTTCTGATGTTCCCTTTTTTCTACATTATTGCTTTGCATGCATTCAGGGTGTGCAGAGTTCTCTATGCTTGAGTTTTTAGATTTTGGAAAAAACTTGGTATTTGGATAATCTGGTTTATGTGAAAATGAGAGACGACCTTAGGCAGGAATTGTGAAATCGTGGGTTAGTTCTACCCTGTCCTTATGGTTCCTGCATAGTGAGTGCCTGCTACTCACTTGATTTTTAAACTTGCTTTGTATATTGGTTCGAATGGTTCCTTCATTAGTTATATGGGTACCACATTGAGATTCCATGCAGGTGTTGGTGCACTCATGGGTGGTGCTATCTATTTTCCCCATTCCAAGAATCTTTTAATCACTGGGGCTGTAAATAAACTTCTTCTTATGAAGCCTATTGTGTAAGTTACTATTGCTGCAAGGAATACTTTCACTGAAGCATACGTTGGTCCCTCTTCCAGCTGTGTTAGATATCTAATTACTGTATTTCTTCTGTTCCGTTTTGAAGTAATTTGTGTCATTTGTGATTGTTTACACTTGTTTATCACTCTTGAGATCAGTGGTATTGGGAGGGGGGAAGCGTAAGCAAATTTCTCTGAACAGCTTACCAACAGTGCATTCCCTATGGACTAAGAGTATGGATGTCCGGATGTAAAGTACTGGAACATTGTGTTTTGTGGAGTTGCAAATGAGTCTATTTTTGATGTTACCCACCTGTGGAACACTGTCTCCCAATACTGTCTTTTTTAGCTCCCATTCATGTGAAATGGATGCATGTCTGCTCGGTTTGTCTGCTTGAATGTTGTTCACTGCTTGCAAATGTATTACAGTTAGCATTATCTGCCTTTAGAATGGCCCAATTCCATACCTGTTGTGCCATGCTTTATAGGGGTAACAATTTTGTTCCCCCTTGTTTGTTTAGACAGAACATTGCTGTGGTGTTGTCTGTCTGTATTTGTATAGATTGTTTCCAAAACAGCTGTTGAAAGGCTTTTAAGGCTAGGTACACTGTTTTTAACTCCAGCAGGTCTATATGTTGAACTGCGTCCTTGGGATTCCATATTCCTCTCATCTTGAGCTTTTCCGTGTGTGTCCCCATCCGATATGTGAAGCATCTGTAGTAATGGTCACTGTTGGAGCTGTGGTAAAAAATGGTCTTCCTGCTGTTATATTTGTCTTGTTCCACTAGCTCATCTCCTCTTGCATACTTTGCATAACAACCACAAGATCCTCTTAGATCCCTGTTGCTTGTAACCATTCTTGAATGGGTATCATGTGGAGCCTCGCATAGAGACGTTTTGAGGCATGGGCTAAGTGTAAAATTGCCCAGGGCCCCCACCTTCTAAGGGGTGCCCTGGGAAAGGGAACTTTGAAATCTGGAGTCCAGCACAGGAAATATTTCAGTTATTTCTGTGTAAACTTGTTAAAGTTTAAAGTATAATTTAGTATTGTTGGCATTGTGTGGGCTTGAATTTGGAGGAAATGAGTACTAGCATTCAAATTTGTTCTCTACAGGGGCCCACAAAATATTTCTTGCCCGGGGCCCCCAAAATCCTCAAGATAACACTGGCCTCACATGTGGTATTAGTGGTATTAGTGGTATGCATGATGCCATTATTCCTAATAGCTTCCACATTTCCTCACTGTAAGAGCCTGACCCTTCTGGTAACTGAGAGCTTCTTCTGTTAACTCTTGTCACAAGGAAAAGCTTTCCCTGAATTGTGTCTATTTTTGCTCCCAATAAATGTTTCTGGTGTTCTGGTTTTGACAAAGATTTCTCCATGTTTATTGTGAATCCCGGTCTGTGTAATGTTGTCATTACACTCTTTATGTTCTCCTTGTACTTCAGTTTTAATTTGTTCTTACCATTTAGTCGTCTAAGTATAGGTAGACAAGTATTCTTTTCATTCTCAAATGTGCCGCTACTACCGCTAGACACTTTGTGAATACCCTTGGCGCCGACTTTATGCCGAAGGGTAGCACTTTGTATTGGTAATATTTTTAGTTTATGAAGCGAAGGAATCTTTTGTGTTTTGGGTTAATGGGAATGTGAAGATATGCATCCTTCAGATCTATGGTTGCAATGCAATCCCCCTGTTCGATTTGAGGGATAACCTCTTGGAGAGTTGCCATCTTCAATTTTTACACCTTTATGAATTTGTTAGAAAACATACGTCTAGTATAGGTCGCAATGTCTTGTCTGGGTTTTGAACCAGAAAGTATGTTGAGTAGACTCCTTGGTTTTTATCTCCGTGTGGTACTTCCTTTGCTGCTTGCTTTTGTAGCAGCTCTTTACTTCTTTTTGCAGATGTTATTTCTTCATTCGTGTGTGTTTTTTTGTTTTGAGTAACGTGTTGGTGGATGTTTCGTCAACTCTATACAGTATCTTTATTGTATTATATTGAGTACCTACTTGTCTGATGTTATTTCCATCCACCCCTGGATGAAGTTTCCAATTAATGCCCCTCCCTCCAATCCCCACCCTGCAACTGGTGGGTGGGTGTTCCAATTTAAACAGTCACTTTGATGGTGTTGCTCTTCCTGTTGGTAGTAGGCTTATTCATCTAGCTTGTCCACGAAAGGACTGCCTTTGTGATGTCTGAAATTGCCACTGTAGTGAAGTAGGCTGCATTTGACTTGTGCTTTGGAAGCTTTGCTGTGGTGTGCCAGCGTGAAAAACCCCTCGTCCTGTAGGTCTCATGGTCCTGTAGGTCTACAAGTTGAGGGTGTTCCACTTCTTGGCTGACTCCAGAATTGCAGTGCCTCCATAGACCTTACTGTCTCATTGTCTTTTTTAATCTGTTGCAGTGTGCCATCTGCAGTGCTCCCAAACAGATGCTCTCAGTCGAAGGGGCTGTTGACAATATTGACCTGTACTTTACTCTTGAAACCTGACATCTGTAGCCATTCAAGCTGTCTTAAAGTTGATCCCATCACCATCTGTCTGCTGCTGTGTCTGACGCATTTAGGGCCAACTTTAGGCATGTGTTGGCAATCCCTTTCCCTCCTTCCACTATTGCTTTTGCTCTTTTTTGATATTGCTCAGACAGGTTCTTCATGAGCTCTGCCATTTCTTTCCTGTTTTGATGGGCATACGTATTGAGAAAAGCATTTGAGTTTGCTAACCTTCCATTGAGTAGCAGCTCCTCTTTCAAACTTTTTCCTCACCATGTCAATTCTTTTGCTCTCCCTGTCTGGTGGGGGCCACCAGCATCTTTTTTGTTGTTACCTGTCTGTATTTTTCTTTCTCCTTTGGTCTTCTGTGTTCCTTTTCATCATCGATGATGTATTTTTTGACGTTGGTGTCTTCACCTTCCACTTCCTCTGCAGCGTTATCTTCCTTCTCCCTCAACAACCACAATTCTCAGAGTGAAGTAGTGTCCTTCTGGCCCTGCATAGCGTAATATGCATGCCTCTGCTTGTCTTAAATCTTTAGCTTCTTTGCCTTGAATTCAGTACAGGCCTCACGGGAACCCTCTGTGCAAACTTGTGGTGTCACTGTGGGCAGAAATGCAACAGTGTGTTCATCATCTCAAGTCGGACAGGGAGCCCCCTAGCTGAACATTCTTTCTTTTTTTGGGCGAAAAGAGAGAAAAAACACCTACTTCATGTCGTCGATATGACCTTCTTTGAGTTCTGAGTTTTTTCTCTGCTACTCTTCAACAAAAAACTCTCTTACTTCAAATCCTCTTCAAGTTTGAGATCTTCCCAATGCTTCCAAACCCAACGGCGGAAAAAAAAAAAATCTGAAGATGTCGACCAAGAGGAAGGCTTCTGGGGAGGGCATATGACATCACAGGAGGATGGACCAAGCACCAAATGGTGGAAGTCATTGACGCTCAACAACAACAACAAAAAAGAGAAGGACAAACACAAGAAATTCCGGACTCAACCACTAGATGGTGGAATAATGCACAGCATACACATCCAGAAAAGATTCATGCTGCAAAACTGATTCTGCCTTTCAGAAGCAGCATGCACTTTTAGCAGTTATGGCTGACTCCCAAGAGTGCAGAAGACAACATGCCACACTCACCTGGTCCCTTAGATAGTCATTGTACAGCTCCCTGAACTCCTCCTTCACGTCCTGGTTCTTCATTGTGATGGCCATCTGAAAGAGAAGAGTTCAAGAGTTATGTCACAAGCGGGAGACTGTCAGAGAGCCAGACAGAGAGCTGGAACGGGGTAAAGTGTTCCAGCCTCATGCTGCTCTGGCTCAGTGAGTCAGTGCCCTGTGCAGACAACTGTACCATTCTGTACTTCTAAGTTCTTGCCCACTTTTTGTTCTCCACAGTGACCTTGACATCCTCAAGACTACTGGTGACATTGCTGAATGGGGTTACTCAAACTGTACCTACACACATACTGTAGAGTGGGACCAGCCCATCACCAGGATATGGAGAGTTCAAGGGATGTCCACCATGCCTAAATGTAATGTGGATGGAGGAATTATATTCTGCACCTGCTGGAGAGGTGCCTACGTGTCCTTTTAGTATAACAATCTAATCTATCATATGATCTATCGTATGGTAACCTGGATTCTTCCCTGTACTTCGACTGCAGGAGGTGGCTGGGGGGTATCGGAAGGGATCAGAGTGTGTGAATGCTGCAGGAGATGTAACGTGTCCTCCAAAACAACACAGTGACTACAAAAAAGTAAGGAGGCCCCTTTTTAGTTGTCTTCACATGCAGATGTGGCACATTGCCAGTAGCAGGGCCTAAGGCATGCACTACAGACAACTCGTTTGTAGCTTACTCCTGTCCCGATTTGAATTGAATGCACACTCCACAGGGATTTACCTGGCACTAGCACCAGAGCAATGTCAACTTAGCCTAGTCCCTTGTGCTACGTGAAGCGCACATGCCTGTTCTGCTTTGCCATAGTCCTGGTAAAACAGCAGTCTGCATTTGGATGCTCTGGTCAGACGACATCCAAACTGACATCTGTTTTCTCTCTTTACTCGGACCTTTATTGTATGGCATCTCAGAATTTTTTTACCAAAATGCTCCCTACTCCTGGTTGTCTGGGAAGTTCACTTTTGCAAGTCGTACTACTCTGAACGGGCACTACATTTTTGTCAGTGGTCCCATCTTCAGTAAACATTGTCCCTCTGGGACTCATAGTTTGTACTCATCTTGACTTCAAGAAGAAACTGCTGCACAAGCAGAGAGTAAGGACTCTGCCATTTGCCCTTCACCTACTTATCATAACTCTATCCCTCCCTCTCACATCATTCCACAAGTACAAGACCAAAGCCCACCCGAGGCTGATGCCTGCTTGAAAAATTGACTCATGGAAGAGCTGGTCCAGGAGTCAGACTACACGAAACCATGCTCACCAGGACCAAAGAGCAATCATCCAGAGGTTAGTAGATAGGTCCTACTTGATCATGGTAGTATGGTGGGCCTAGAACGCAAGTAGTGTAGAGTGTGCAACTCTACTGTTCTCCTCCGTCTGCTGAATGAGATGAAGCAACATTGCATTTTCTCTGAAGCACCCACCCTTGGTATCCTTTCACTTCTGAGGATGTTCAAGCTTGAGTCAAAACCATTCAAATTACTGCTCTACTACTTATGTATGGTTCCTGGGTCATCACTATTAAACCATTCCGGTGCCAGCCCAACCCTAAACGCTGGAGCTTTTCTTCTAACAAAGTTTGTGCCCTCTGCCAATTGCAAGATACGGGTCCTTCAAGTTTGCTACCTCCCTTGTTCAGAAGGCACTGGTTCTCTCTTCTTTCCACGCCTCAAGGGCAAGACCAAAGCCTGTTTCATACTTTGACTGCCTACTGACCCTTTGTAAGTTTGGTGTTTGAGAACACCCAAAGCAGAGGAACAACCTTCTTGCTTTTGCTTGGAGCTCTTTGCCAAATTTGAGGGCCAAAGGATAAACCAGATAGGCAGAGAGACGCTTGTTTCAATACACCGTTTGGCCACAAATTTACTGGCAGGATTCACCTATTTGTGCGACACCAAGATGGCCACATCCCAAATGTCCTGTAAGGTACTTCAAAGGCTTCTGAATATTCACAGGATAACATTGGCTACAGATCTCACTGTAAAATGGTAACAGCTTTATTGGGCATAATCTCTGTACAACTGTTTGGGGTTGGATCTTAGCTCCAAAAGCAGGTAGGATTTTCTGGCTGCCTGTGCTCATCATTTTTCAATTGTCCTACATGTCCCTAGTATAAATAAAAACAAACACATATTTTTCCAAAGTACGACACTGGCTGGACATTAATATTTACTGAAAGTGACTATGGTTTCGGAATTTCAAATCTACAACCACTCGGATTACGACTGGGCTTCTTGGCCAGCCTATCCTTGGAGAATTAATTTTACATGGGGCGTGTTGGTTTGAAGGCCGTGAGACACAAGGGGCAGATGACAAAACCCACAAAAGATATTCCCAAGTGACGAGAAGTTGCTCAAGACCCGATGAAAAGGACTCAGCATGCAGCAAAACTGGCAGGGGAATTGCAAAACGTATCCCTTTTTAGGGACAGACTGTTTTTGAGCCCAAACTCCACCAACATACCATCTAAATCTATAGTAAGTTTAAAAAGTAATATTTACCACCTCAGGGTCTAAATAATGAAGATGAAAACCTACCTCAAGTGGAGAGGAGAAACCATAATTCTTCTTCATCACGTCCACAAATTTCTGAAAAGGTGAGCACAAGCTGTGAATGTTAAGTGGGTTTTTATTTGGCACATGTAGCAAAGCAAGTTAAAGCTGGGACTACGTGAGATGTTTGCCTATCTAGTGAGCCTCTCTCAACTCGACACACACACACACATTCATGTTCTCCAGCTATTTCTTTGCCCATCCAGTGCTTCTGCTCTTTTGTAGAATGGGGCAAGGCCAACGTCTGACTTTATTTTCAAGTGTTGGTAAGCAGGTGTTGGGACAGAAAAGTCCTCTGCATGGTAAAGACATGTACCCCTGCCCTGAGTGACAGACTGTACTGATTTCTGAATCCATAATGCTGATTGTCACAGGTGAACACGGATCATACATGTGTGCTATTTGATAGGTATGTCTCATACACCTGTATGCATGTTTACATGTGAGGGTACAATGCAGAGAGGTATTAGTACTGAAGAGAAAGTGTGCTATGAATACACATACTGAGTACAAGTGTGCCAGCGATGATAGATTACATGGAGGATCTTCGGTTCCTTTTTGGGAAGCCCAGGTCTGCCTGGTGAATAAATGAGGAGGAAATAGATCCCCCAGACAGATTTGTGTACTGCTGAATTCCTATGAACTGGGTGGGGGCACACTGTAGGGAAAAGGAAAAGGCTCCCTTTACACTTCAAAAGACTTTGATTCTTTGGTTCAGGGATAGATAACAAGGAAGGAGCCGAGACACATCTCAGGAAGGGAAATGGGGCTGATAAGAGAAACATAAATAGTAAGGCTGGGGGTCTATGATTAACCTTTTGACGCACATATCACTGTGCCTGATATCCAGATATGAACTCTAGTTACACCCATGAATTGTCTTGTGGACAATCAGCTTCAGAGTCTGCCTGCTGTGACAGACATCTTTCATGAAGAAAGAAGAAAAAGAGAAGTGCTGAGTTCAAAAGAAGCACAACCCCAACATAAAACTTCAAAGACCCAGACCCTAAATCATATTTGGTGTCTGGAAAATGACTATAAGAAGGGGAGGTTAGGTCACCAAAAATATGTCATCTGCAAAGCAGCCAGACAGCCTGTGTGAGAAGGGGAAGCTCTACAAGACTTCTGCCTGTGACCAAGGCTGGGTGCCAAAGGCTGCTAGTCTCCCTGCTAGGTGAGACCATATCATCCAGGGAAACAAAGACCACCTGCTCTGGAGCCCACAGCACCAGTGAAAGAGTGCTTGCCAAGACCAGTGAGCCCTGTGAGGAAGAGGAGAGCGCTAAAGTGAGCAAGGCCCAGTGGGGAACCCTACCATGAGGACTCTCTGCGTGGTGTGAGGACTCGGCTGTGCAACTGTCGGGTCGTTGCCCATGTTTAGGATTTGTTTTGTAAACCATGTATGCCAGGAGTGGGCCGTCGTAGACTTAGATGTGTGATGAGCGCTGTGCGTATCTTGCCACGCCTGTACCACTGCGCTGACGGTGTATGCCAGAGGGGGCCATCGGTAAAATTACCATTTCATGGAGTGCCAAGACTTGGGACCATCTCAGGTACTTGTGCTGGACGAGCCTGCACCAGCACAACCATGTACTGTGGCAACCCTGTATGCCAGGAGTGGCTGCTGGTACCAATGTTGTCAAAGGATTCAGACTACTGCCTGAAGATGAGACGGAGGCTACGATCTGCAGGTGTGATCCGCACTGCGAGTGAACTGCCTCCAACTCACCGCAGAGGACTGCCAGGAACGGCGTGGACAATGTTGCTTCCTTGTTGGCTCCAGTTGGGAGCTGAAGAAAGGATTCCAATGCTCACAACATCCCCAGTTGAGCAAAGTCAACTTACCGCGTCTATGTGATCAGGAAGCTGCTCTGACATCCAAAAGAACTCCGGCAGTGCCTTTCAGGAGAGAGAGCCTGTGCCATCTGGTGCTGCTGCTTGGGCTGCCAGCAGCCCAACATTTCCAAACTGAGCAGGACTCAGGGGTGTGTCTTGAAGGTGCTCCACTGCATCTCTGAACTCTTCTATGCTGTGAGAGTGGGTACGATATGAAATGGACCATTTGGGCACAGAGGGACTCGCTGCTAGCAGTGCTGTCATCAACACTTTTGACTAAACTCCTAAAGATTCAAAGAACCCTTGAGTACAGCTTAATAGCTTGCATTCCCTGAAGCGGTCAGGCGTAAAGGGGGAATAACTCTGAATATGTTTCACAAAGGAAGATGGGACAGGTATTTGCATGACAGCTACTAGATACCCGACTTCAAGGGGGATTGTGCATGTGTTGAGTTACAAATAAAATACTACTTTTCTTGTAAAAGCAAGTATTTGCCTGGACAATGATCTATTGTCTTTACTGTTTGCAAATTTGAGTAGTGAGTCATGTTCACTGACCTCTATCTACATCAGCCTTGAGGGAGCCTTTACTGCTCGACCACAGATACCACTGAGAGTCAAGTGAAGAAGGGGTATTTGGCCCAGTTGAGCAGGATCCAGAGTAGGTCAGTCCCCAGGACATCAGGAGCAAAAGGCCTCAACCACCACGGTTGAGCTCAATAACCCCTGCTTGCCTCATGGTCCTCTGAATAGGGGTTCTGACTGCAGACAATCCATTGCCACAGTTTCTTTGTCTAAGCAGGAGAAAGAGCTGAGTACACAGAGGTTGCTGGAGGATAGTGGACTTCCTGGGTGAGATGAGTGCTTGGAAATTATGCTTTCCCTGTGCACCAGGGAAGCACAACTCCACCTGGAGTCACACCTGGCCAGTGGACTGAGGAAATAGAGAATGTTGTGATTTGCTGATATTCCACTTGCTTTTGAGAGTGATTGGTAGTAGCGCAAAGATCAAGCTTCCCCAGTGGTAGGGCCATATAACGACTGAAGGATTAAGTTGGGACCTACGAAGTTTGGGTCAGAGAGGCTTGATGATGTTGTAGCCTGTATGTGGCTCCCTAGCACCGCATCAGAGGAATACCGTTCGGAGTATTTGGAAGGCTAAATTCAGGTGGGTTTTACCAATGTGTATACTATATTAAGAACAACCTAACAAATAATCTTACTCACCTTACTTGTAGCTACTCACTATTCTCCAACTCTTTCTGCGTGTCTCTCCCATCCCATGTCCCAGGATAATTGTTTCTGGTCTGGAGAGGACCTGGTCTGGCAGTTCAGACTGGATTGTTTCCATGGAGAGGAAGGCCAAGACTGAATTGCATACTGCTGGGTCGAAACTGGGATGGCATGGTGGGCAATAAAACAATAGATTTAGGACCAGATCTGTGACTGGGGGAGAACGATTGACATTTTTCAGCATTTCACCCATCATCTATCAGTTCTTTTCGCTATTATGGATCCTCAGCAGCAGGCCAACTGGTAGTGCAAGTCAGGCAGCCCAAGGCATTTTATGGGGAGATGGGTTCAATGCCTACACAGAGGAAAAACTCAAAGAACAAACAGTAACCACAGTAAGCTGATTGTCCAGTCAAACACTTGCTTTTGTGCTAAACAGTATTTAATACATGCACACAAAGTATATGAAGAGCCCACTAATTAACATCCGCAGTGCCCAGGTCTGTGGCAACGGCCATTTTCTTCAGGGTGGTCACCAACTGTCATACAGAGACTGGCGATTTACTCCACTACACGGGCCACAAACTTAGGGGGTCATTCCAACCCTGGCGGTCAATGACCGCCGGGTTGGAGGACCGCGGGAGCACCGCCGACAGGCCGGCGGTGCTCCCAAGGGCATTCCGACCGCGGCGGTAAAGCCGCGGTCGGACCGGCAACACTGGCGGTCTCCCGCCAGTGTACCGCCGCCCTTTGGAATCCTCCAAGGCGGCGCTGCAGGGGCCCCCGTAAGAGGGCCCCTACAAGTATTTCACTGTCTGCTTGGCAGACAGTGAAATATGCGACGGGTGCAACAGCACCCGTCGCACCTTCCCACTCCGCCGGCTCGATTACGAGCCGGCATCTTTGTGGGAAGGGAGTTTTTCCCTGGGCTGGCGGGCGGTCTTTTGGCGACCGCCCGCCAGCCCAGGGAAAAACTTAGAATACCCTCTGCGGTCTTTCGACCGCGGAGCGGTATTTCGGAGGGGGGAAGTCTGGCGGGCGGCCTCCGCCGCCCGCCAGACTTGGAATGACCCCCTTAATGTTTGTAATGGCCCTTACCTGGCAAAGGAGAGTTGCCAACTTACCCAATCAGTGGCGCCAGTTCAAAACTTCACATGGCCCCACCTGGACAATGGGAAGGGTGGAGTCTTAACTAACTTTCCACGAGAGGGCCAGACGCCCCACAGTCTTGCAACTGTCCTAACCGGATATCTCACACTTCACTCACTGGGAACCACTTGATAAGATCCCTGCTGGGCAGCGCTCTCTCTAGGTGCTCTCCTTCTCCTCACAGGTTCTGCTGGTAGGCAGGCAGAAGGCTGGTACTTCAGGCTCAGGGAAAGTGATTTTGACTTCCTTGGTGATGGCGCCTCACCCCGCAAGGAGACTAGAAGACCTTGGGCCCCAATCCTGGTTTATAGTCCATCTCCGGAAAGAGATGTGGTTAAGTGTCTGGCTCTTTGAAGTGCACTATTCTCTGTACTGTCCTTTGTCAAAGGGACAGTCTGCCACAGCAGGTGAGCCGACAATTACAACTGCGCCACAACATAGTTTAAGAGAGTAATAGGGGATCACACCTGGCTGTTCATTTTCATTGAAATATGCCTTACAAAGGTTCAAAGGCCTAAGCCATCCCCTCTGCTATGATTCCCTGGTCTAATCGTGCTGACTGTATGAGACCCACCATCTTGCCTGACAATGAGCCCAAGCCCCACTGACCAGTATTTATTCCTTAATCAAAGTGACCTTTGATGTACACAGAAGATGCTTTGCTCCTCATTCTCCAGTGTGTGTTCCCATCCCAGCCCTCAGGGATGTCAGCAATCCACATTTCCTGTATGGGGGTTACAGTACTCACCTCCAGCTAGCCATTCAAGGTCCAGGGCTTCCAAAATTGAACCCATAGGCCTCTGTGTTTTGCACCAAGCAAGCACATGCACACATCCAACACATCATACACACACACACACACACACACAAGTATCACACGCTGGCTGGCACTGATCAGTTACTGTGTTGGCCAGTGTGAGTTAAGTACACAGCGGTGAAAATTTGCATGAGTTGGCCTGTAGGCTCCACTCCACTGACACAGGTAAAAAGGCCTGTTCACACTACTGATTACTGTGAAACACAAAAAGGGTATACTGCCGCCACAGTACTTGTGTCACTTAACTCCTAGTAAGATCAGTAGCCTCTCCCACTATGAGGGTGGCGCTTGGTGTGCTCCTCCCGGTCTAACATGGCTGCATTACCACAAGACAGGCCTATGTAATGGCACACATGCATAATCCGTGTGCACTCATGACCAAACATCAGTGCCAGGGCTCCATATATCAATGCAGTTGGGGCACTAAAGGCAGAGGTGCACATCCGTCACCATGGAGAAGACTTTTGTGTCCCAACAGGGATTAGTCTTGAGCTCTCAAGGAGATCATTCTATGTGTTTATTTCAGTGTCACTAAGGTTGATTAAAATTAGTAGGAGTCAGATATGATCATTAGTGGGGAAGGGGGTGCCAAAATAAATAAGTCTCTTGTTCAGACCTTTAGCTTCTTGGCAAACTGGACAAATGTCACCTTGGCCCCTCTATTATCCATCTTCACGCAGTGCAGAGCCGCCTCTGCCAGCCCATCAAAAATCCTTGCAGTATCTTCGGTGTCTACAACAGAATTCAGAGAGGAAAGTTTGACTGGAAAAATGACTAATGGTTAACCCATTTTTAATATATTATTTATATTGACCATTTACAAAGTTCAAGCCGGAAACTAGATTGTTACTTGGCACTTAAAAGACACTTTCTTATTACCACACTCAAGTGTCCTATTTTATCTTTAGTTGGAGCCCAGAATGCATAAACATCTCTGCAGAAGACCTCAAGCCAACTGAGCTCTGTTTTCTTTTGTTGCAGTAATGGATGCAAGATAGGGAATCGAGAGTGAACGTCACATCCACCATGTTTCACCACCTTTATGTACTTGACTCAGCTCTGAAATGGACACCTCCTCACATCACTCTCTGATGGCCTTTATTTCAGGCCTTCTAAAAAACTACTATCCTCGGATGTCCCTAGGCGAGTTTCCTACCCACCGAGGTGGTTGGAACTGTCAATGCCTCCTTCTGGTATTTATGCCATCTACTCCCTGAGCATTTCTGGCTTATTTCCTATCAATCTATGCTCGCTGGATACAGAAGCACACTCAGTCACCAATCAAACTATATTTGTAATTTTCTATTCCTTTTTTTATTGATTTTCCATAAAAATTCAATGTTTGAAGAGTACAATAAGTTCTTTAATGCTCACACGATAGCTGTACCATCGGAAATGTCTTCCGTGATGCGAAAGTCTGTCAACAGGTTAGGGCAACTGAGATCTCTGCAATCTTTGGCTTGATGAATTACAATTGGGCCCCAAATCTTCCTGAACATTCTTTTTATGGAGATTGCACACCATTTTTTTCAATCCCCAGCAAAGACTATGGGCCTCATTCCGACCCGGACGGGAGGCGGACGCCGCCCGCCGGGCGGAAACCGCCCAAACACCGCCCCGCGGTCAGAAGACCGCGGGGGGCATTTCAACTTTCCCGCTGGGCCGGCGGGCGATCTGCAAAAGATCGCCCGCCGGCCCAGTGGGAAAGCGCCTTCCACGAGGATGCCGGCTCCGAATGGAGCCGGCGGAGTGGAAGGTGTGCGACGGGTGCTGTGGCAGCCGTCGCGCTTTTCAGTGTCTGCTAAGCAGACACTGAAAAGCAATGTGGGGCCCTGTTAGGGGGCCCCTGCAGTGCCCATGCCATGGGCATGGGCACTGCAGGGGCCCCCAGGGGCCCCACGACACCCGTTCCCGCCAGCCAGGTTCTGGCGGTGTAAACCGCCAGAACCAGGCTGGCGGGAAGGGGGTCGGAATCCCCATGGCGGCGCAGCTTGCTGGAGGATTCCCATGGGCAGTGGGAAACCGGCGGGAGACCGCTGGTTTCCAGTTTCTGACCGCGTCGTTACCGCCGCGGTCAGAATGCCCATGAATGCACCGCCAGCCTGTTGGCGGTGCATTCGCTGCCCTCGGCCCTGGCGGATTCAATCCGCCAGGGTCAGAATGAGGGCCTATGTTCTCGAGAACCAGGTATCTACAGTTAGTGTCAGCATCATGCCCCATATCACCAACAACTCCTGTTTCTCTGACAGGAGCATACGTGCTATAGTATAGGTGGTAAGTTCCCTTCATAATTTTTGCTTTAAAATCAACAGTCTCCAAGTTCATCCTTCAGCTTTGTAAAAATCTTCAGTAGCACGTTATACTTTGTTTCATACCTGGGGAAGTTGCAAAAGCAAAACTAGGAAACTACTGGAACACCCTAATGTATTGTTGGCATATCTACTCATCCCACATCAACACATAACTTAAGTTCACAAACAAGGAGCAAGGAAATGCAAGCCACATTAGCATGCCCATTTTCGCCATCATGGACTGTTGACTGTATCCCTAACAACCAAACATCATCAGGGTGCAGCCAAACAAGGTGAAACAATACCTGCATGTCATGTTTGGACTTCTGAAGCCCCTTCCTCTATTCCGTCCTAATTCACAGTAGAATATATACTTGCATGTGCCACAGAGCTGACCTTCTCTGCTGTTAATGAAATGGATGACACACCCTGATAAGAGGCAGCTAATCAAACAAGTTCTTACAAACGACTTTCTTAAAAGCTGCAGTTTGCCAACATCTGGCGTTCTATCTTGAGATTATCTGCTGATGCACCCCAAGCCATTTCCGCAGTTAATAAGAGATCCTATGACTACCTTACCTCCTTCCCAAAGTGTTTTTCTTACCACCATAGCACCTGTATGGACAATCCCTCAGAAAAGTTTATTATAAAGTTTTCTTTAAAGTTGAACGGTTTATGGGGGTGTGGCCAAGATGGCGGGCATGTAGGATGTGTTTTCTGTCCTCCCCATCTCCGGCAGGCACAGGCGAAGCCCCCCCCCAAATGGTGACCATAACGGGCCCATAGTGAGCTCAACTACCCTCTGCCCACTTCCGGACTACAGCAGGGACAATCGGGACTTCAGGACCGCTGCCTGTCGTCCCACAGTGAACTGGTGGCACGGACCCAGTGGTCCCAAGAACGCAAGCACCATGGGCTTACAGTGAGGTCTAATCTGAATAACCCGCCCCAACATCGATGCATGTCACTGGGGAGTAGAGATTGCTGTGCTGATGAGACAACAGAGGAGACAAGGAGACTCCCCTGACTCTCAAATCACCACAGCAGCCCAGAGGGAGGAGCAGGCTGCGCTGACGAGGGAGAGGCACGGCTGGGGAGCAGTCGGCAGGCTAAGGACGGACTTGTGCGTGACCCACATCTACGAAGCAGAAGGTGAGCTCCTTCTCTGCCTGGGAGCCGTGGCTGCCTACTTCTCAGTGGAGACGGGAGACAAACGGGTCTGCACCAGTGGCCCAAGGTCATCACCCCGGGGCCAGGATGCCCATCCTCTTGACTCGGGCAGCCCTGGGGCTTCGCTTCTCGCCTGACCATACCCAGTGAACAACCGACTCTGTGCGGAGCACCGCTGCTGCAGCAAAGAAGCATCTGGGGGGACTCGCAGTGCCAGGGGGGAGCTGCGACATCAAGGACTAAGGGGCCAAGATAACAGAGGTCACGGAGGTGAGACGTGGCTAGCAGGGACCTCTCCCTTCGAAGGTGCTGGTGGAGTGGATAGGAGGCAGACCTAACAAAAAATCCCGGCCCGCCTCCTGTGCCTGAGCCATTGAGGGACAGCTGCCTGTTCCCAGGAGGGGGTGGGTGGCGAGGTTCCACGCATTGCAGGCTGTCATAGGCACAGCACTGTATCGGGTTGTACTGCCTGGCACACGGAAGACCACCTTCACCACACAACCTGCTTGGTCCTAAGGGACCTCAGGGTCTCTAAATATATACTTAAGTGACTGGTTGGTGAGACTTGTCACCATCTCCTCAACGATTAGCTTAAACTCACCACACCACACAATGTCACTGGTCCACCCACCAAGTTTGGGACTCACTGATTGACACCCTGTTGATACCCCTGAGAGGCGAGAGAAGCCATAGAATCCTGATCTTCACATCCTGCACACAGACAGCGTGGAACTCCCGAAGCTAGCCCTCCTTAGTGACAGAGGAACTGAAAGGGCTTTCTTGCATCACCATCCCCTGCAGGCTCTTGGTCATGTGCAAAACCCACAGGAACCCTTGGCAGTGGCCCACAGCATGGGTGAGACATCTTACCTGTCATAAGAGGTGACAGGTGGCAGGTAAAGATGGGAGAGTGGGAGCAGAATGGGACCCTGAGCAGGTACAACCTATAAAGAAGGTAACTTCCCCTAAGGACTTGAGCACTGGACCGCGAGCACTAAGACACACCTTGAAACCCTCAGAAGGGGAGGAACGCAGGAGACCCAAGCTGTGAAACAAATCACCAAGGTACACTCCCTAAATGATATCAGGCAGAAACAGCATTGTCAAGTCCATCTGCTGCTTAGTCCGCTAAGATACACAAGACCTGACAATGGCGACGGCGAAAGTAAAAAACACTGAAAAGACATGCTGGTGAAATCAGTGGGTCTGGGCGTGGCTCGTCCACCCCCACCAATCAGTATACATAGCAGGAGGATGAGGAGACTGACAGCCCTGTCACTCTGCCCTTCCTAGAGGCGTTATTTGTGTTCCTCAAAGACGATCTCCAAACAGTCCAAAAGGACCTCTCCCAAGGCATAAAAACAGTGGGCAAAGACATCGCCGAGCTCGGGGATAGAGTATCGATAATGGAAGGCCAGGAGACAAGTAGAGGTGAGGAAATCGAGCAACTACAACAAGATGCCCTCCATCTCAGAGTACAACAAATAGACTTGCACGCACACGCAGAAGACCTGGAGAATAGGTTTAGACAAAATAACATCTGCATAAGAGGAGCTCCTGCTGGGGCAGAGAAGGGGAATGTTGAAGCATATGCCCCATTCACTCAAATCTTAGAGGCGCCAACAAGCACCACTATCCAGTTGGACTGTGCACACAGAGTCAGCTTCTCACGCTCCGAACATGTCCATCTGGCCGACATCCTGGCCTGCGTTCATGATTTCCCTTTAAAAGAGCAGATTTTGCGTAAGGCACAGGACCAACTTCTCCTTCACTTTCGAGGTCACACAGTGACGCTCTATCAAGACCTCTAAGCATTGACACTGCAAAAGAGTAAAGACTTCAGCCCTGTGACCTCCTTCCTCCGGGAACAGAACATCTCCCAGTCGTGGGGACAGCTGTTCCGAATTATCTTCCGCTGGGACGGGAAGCTCTACCGGATTCGTTCTTTCACGGCTGCGTGTGAACTCTTGGAGATAAACACTGACTCAGACAGAGCAACCTCACCCACCCTCAGGAATGGGAGAACCACAAAGCGCTCCTGATGGTGGAGGAGTCCCAAACCATCTAAATATCTCTGACCTGACCCAGATACTATTGCACAGGAGAGGAGAGCAGTTTTACAGACAATATCAAGGGACCCTGACTAATAAAGCATAGTAGTAATTCAGATGGGTTCAAATCGATAACATAAGTGTGGGGGGGGGGTGGTAAGAGGAGAGAGGGCTGACCTGAACCGGAGTGTGACAAAATGATTGATTGGAACTGGACTGGTGACCCCGATTCTGGAGACATCACTGGATGACAGGTAGCTCTAACTCGAGCTCTTGACCTACCAGGGACACTACGTTCATTGTTGTTAAGTTGGGTTGTTATTGGGGAGGGTACTCATGCATTCGAGTGGGACACACACCCAGAGATAGACTTATATTAACTGGTAACATCACAACAAGACTATCAGCAAGGAGACCATGGAGGTTCTGAAGGCAATAACCTTCCCATTATTCAAACATAATATGCACACATCACACGATAAGTTGCACATCATTTCCATCAGTGTGAAAGGGCTGAACAATCCTGTTAAAAAAAGGGTCCTCTTCTATATCTAGAGCAAATAGGGGTTGAGATTTGCCTAATCCGATAAACACACTTGGTACCTAAATATTGGCATCGCCTCAAATCTAGATCAATTCCACAACAATTTCTTTCATTCGACCCTACCAAGAAATCTGGGGGTAGGGATATTGAACTCTAGTAAATTATGGAGGACAACTGGAGCTAAAATAGCTGAAATTAGGGGACAACTCTTGGCCTACCACATACAAATGGTAGATCAGACTTTTGTACTGGGTACTATATATGCCACCAGTGAAGGTCAGGAATCCTTCTTCTGCAGATTGATAGCGGAAGTAATGACAAATGGAAGCAGGATGGTGCTAATAGGAGTTGACCTAAACGTAGTCTTCAGCAATGAGCTTGACCGCTCTGCATAGAGACAGGGGGGAACCGGGGAACTGTCAAATGAGAATGTGCAATGGCTTTTAGAAATGGAACTGAGGAATCTAAGGAGAGCCCGCAACCCAGTCACTTTTGACTACACATTCAACTCTCACGGACAAATCCTAGGCACGCCTAGACCATTTCTTCAGGACAAAAGACATTCAAGATTTGATCATCTTGTTAGAAAAAGAACCTTGATCTCTCTCAGATCACGCAGTGGTGTTAGTGGATGTAGCCATACTCCATCGAGACCTGCACGTCAACACTGGCGCCTATGTGCAACATTCTTAGTTAAACCGGACGTGGTCAGTCAGATCCAGACAGCGCTTACTAATTACCTGCAAACCAATGAAATAAGAAATACACCCATTACACTACTATGGGACACTCTGAAGGCAGTGACAAGGGGGGGGAATTCATAGCTCTATATTTGGCAGACAAAAGAACACGCAGGGAGCAAAGGGAGAGGCTCCAGAATCAGGTGAGGGACCTGAAGCATATCCATCAACACACAGATCCCCCGAGGGTCTGGTGACAGTTAGAAGCTGCTATGAAGCAACTAGCGGGCTAGATACAGACAGGGCTAAATAAGCACTACTACGCCTTAAACACACCTTCTACCTGGGGAGTAATAAATGTGGCAGACTTCTAGCTAACCGGCTCCAAGCTCAGAGACAGGAAATGAGAATGGAGGCCCTAGAGGGAGAGAACGGGGAAGTGATCACGAAAGACAGTCACATAGCAGCTCATTTTCAGAGGTTTTACACAGATCTAGTCATGGCTGAATCCCTCACCGAGGATGGCCCCACACAGTACCTCCAAGGGGCAAAAATGACCCGACTTACCAAAGAGCAGAGGTCTCACTTAGACCGCCCAATCCGTATTGAAGAGGTTGTATCAGTGTAGGAAAGTACCATCTTGTCTGGCATGTTACCCCAATTTTTACTGTATGTATGTTTGTTTTTGCCTGTGTGTCACTGGGATCCTGCTAGTCAGGACCCCAGTGCTCATAATGTATGCCCTGTATGTGTTCCCTGTGTGGTACGTAACTCTATCACTGAGGCTCTGCTAACCAGAACCTCAGTGCTTATGCTCTCTCTGCTTTTAAAACTGTCACTGCAGGCTAGTGACTAATTTTACCAATTCTCATTGGCACACTGGAACACCCTTATAATTCCCTTGTATATGGTACCTAGGTACCCAGGGTATTGTGGTTCCAAGAGACCCTATGGGCTGCAGCATTTCTTTTGCTATCCATAGGGAGCTCAGACAATTCTTACACAGGAGTGCCACTGCAGCCTGAGTGAAATAACGTCCACGTTATTTCACAGCCATTTTTCACTGCACATAAGTAACTTATAAGTCACCTATATGTCTAACCCTCACTTGGTGAAGTTTGGGTGCCAAGTTACTTAGGGGGTGATTCTAACCCTGGCGGTCGGTGTTAAAGCGGCGGCCAACCCGCCAACAGGCTGGCGGTCCAAAAAATGGAATTCTGACCCTGGCGGGAACCGCCAACACAGCCCGCCAACTTAACACTCCGACCGCCGCGGCGGTACAGACAAACAGCGCGGCGGTCACCGCCAACAGGCAGGCGGCAGACAATGTACCGCCCACACTATCATAACTCACCAATCCGCCACCTTTTCCGGGGCGGGAGCACCGCCGATAAAAACACGGCGGAAACAGACTACGAACGGGAAAACGCTCACCAAAACACACTCCACGAGTACGGAGGACAGCATGGAACCCGAATTAAACATCCTACCTGCTCTCGTCTACCTTCTCATCTACCACGAGTACGAAGTCCGGCGCAGACGACAACGGTGAGTACTGCACCTACGACACACGGGAGGGGGAGGACGAAAGGTTACGGGCACACACATATGCGCCCCCCCTCCCCCCCCAACCATGTACTCACCAATGCAGAGCACCAAGTCACAGTGACACCACCCAAACACCCCTGAAAAATGCTAGGACATAATCATATTTGGATTAAATATTTATGTACCAAAAAGCTCCAGAAAATTAGCGTACAACCATGAAAGATATCCACAACAAAACAAATGACATACACATCAGTGTATAACTGAAGTACCAAGTCCTGCACATCCTACGAATTCAGCATGTCCGTGGGCCAAAGTCTTGAGAAACAAGGGCAAAGCCCACACAGGAGACCTGAGTCCTTTGGAGAGAACACTGCAGGGGCATCAGATGTAAAAACTACAGGCACCTCAGGGGGAAAGGAAGGGGGGGGCACCACAGCCACATGAGTCCACGACGCCAGATCCACGAGGAGCCACCATGCCCACGGGACCATCCTGGGGAGTGCAAAGCCACAGTCTCTCAATGTCTCTACAGTGGGTGGGCTGCCCACTGGGCCATCCTGGGGAGTGCAAAGCCACAGTCTCTCAAGTCTCTGCAGTGGGTGGATTGCCCACTGGACCATCCTGGGGAGTGCAAAGCCACAGTCTCTCAAGTCTCTGCAGTGGGTGGATTGCCCACTGGACCATCCTGGGGAGTGCAAAGCCACAGTCTCTCAATGTCTCTACAGTGGGTGGGCTGCCCACTGGCCCATCCTGGGGAGTGCAAAGCCACAGTCTCTCAATGTCTCTACAGTGGGTGGGCTGCCCACTGGACCATCCTGGGGAGTGCAAAGCCACAGTCCATCAGGTGGATGACAGTCTCCACTGGTCAAGGAGGAGGCATGGTGGGCACAGTGAACCATCAACGGTGCTTGAGACGGCGGTGCCCTGTTCAGCGGTGCTTGAGACGGCGGGGCCCAGCGGAGCGGTGCTTGAGACAGCGGTGCCCAGCGGAGCGGTGCTTGAGAGGAAGGGCCCAACGGAGCGTTGCTTGAGAGGAAGGGCCCAGCGGAGCGGTGCTTGAGAGGAAGGGCCCAGCGGAGCGGTGCTTGAGAGGAAGGGCCCAGCGGATCGGTGCTTGAGAAGAAGGGCCCAGCGGAGCGGTGCTTGAGAAGAAGGGCCCAGCGGAGCGGTGCTTGAGACGGCGGGGCCCAGCGGAGCGGTGCTTGAGACGGCGGGGCCCTCTTCAGCGGTGCCTATCTCCACGGCGGGGCCCTGTTCAGCGGTGCTCTTCTGCCCCGCGGGCCCTGTTCAGCGGTGCCTATCTCCACGGCGGGGCCCTGTTCAGCGGTGCTCTTCTGCCCCGCGGGCCCTGTTCAGCGGTGCCTATCTCCACGGAGGGGCCCTGTTCAGCGGTGCTCTTCTGCACCGCGGCCCCTGTTCAGCGGTGCCTATCTCCACGGCGGGGCCCTGTTCAGCGGTGCTCTTCTGCACCGCGGGCCCTGTTCAGCGGTGCCTATCTCCACGGCGGGGCCCTGTTCAGCGGTACTCTTCTGCACCGCGGGCCCTGTTCAGCGGTGCCTATCTCCACGGCGGGGCCCTGTTCAGCGGTACTCTTCTGCACCGCGGGCCCTGTTCAGCGGTGCTCATCCAGCAGGTCAAGGGAGCCAGACCTGGCCTGGACTCCCTGTTCAGTCGCCCTGGGACCGTGACGTTTCTGGACCCTTCGGGGACGGACTCCTGGCCTCCTTAGTGTCCTCCTTCCCAGCTGGGATGTGGCATGTGGGGTCCACCTTCTCCGCGCTCCTGCTGCCCTTCCGCTCCTTTGATGGGGCTCTCGGGCCACTGGTCAAGGAGGAGGCATGGTGGGCACAGTGAACCATCAACGGTGCTTGAGACGGCGGTGCCCTGTTCAGCGGTGCTTGAGACGGCGGGGCCCAGCGGAGCGGTGCTTGAGACGGCGGTGCCCAGCGGAGCGGTGCTTGAGAGGAAGGGCCCAGCGGAGCCTTGCTTGAGAGGAAGGGCCCAGCGGAGCGGTGCTTGAGAGGAAGGGCCCAGCGGAGCGGTGCTTGAGAGGAAGGGCCCAGCGGATCGGTGCTTGAGAAGAAGGGCCCAGCGGAGCGGTGCTTGAGAAGAAGGGCCCAGCGGAGCGGTGCTTGAGAGGAAGGGCCCAGCGGAGCGGTGCTTGAGAGGAAGGGCGCAGCGGAGCGGTGCTTGAGAAGAAGGGCCCAGCGGAGCGGTGCTTGAGAGGAAGGGCCCAGCGGAGCGGTGCTTGAGACGGCGGTGCCCAGCGGAGCGGTGCTTGAGAGGAAGGGCCCAGCGGAGCGGTGCTTGAGAGGAAGGGCCCAGCGGAGCGGTGCTTGACAGGAAGGGCCCAGCGGAGCGGTGCTTGAGACGGCGGGGCCCAGCGGAGCGGTGCTTGAGACGGCGGGGCCCTCTTCAGCGGTGCCTATCTCCACGGCGGGGCCCTGTTCAGTGGTGCTCTTCTGCCCCGCGGGCCCTGTTCAGCGGTGCCTATCTCCACGGCGGGGCCCTGTTCAGCGGTGCTCTTCTGCCCCGCGGGCCCTGTTCAGCGGTGCCTATCTCCACGGCGGGGCCCTGTTCAGCGGTGCTCTTCTGCCCCGCGGGCCCTGTTCAGCGGTGCCTATCTCCACGGCGGGGCCCTGTTCAGCGGTGCTCTTCTGCACCGCGGGCCCTGTTCAGCGGTGCCTATCTCCACGGCGGGGCCCTGTTCAGCGGTGCTCTTCTGCACCGCGGGCCCTGTTCAGCGGTGCCTATCTCCACGGCGGGGCCCTGTTCAGCGGTGCTCTTCTGCGGGCCCTGTTCAGCGGTGCCTATCTCCACGGCGGGGCCCTGTTCAGCGGTACTCTTCTGCACCGCGGGCCCTGTTCAGCGGTGCTCATCCAGCAGGTCAAGGGAGCCAGACCTGGCCTGGACTCCCTGTTCAGTCGCCCTGGGACCGTGACGTTTCTGGACCCTTCGGGGACGGACTCCTGGCCTCCTTAGTGTCCTCCTTCCCAGCTGGGATGTGGCATGTGGGGTCCACCTTCTCCGCGCTCCTGCTGCCCTTCCGCTCCTTTGATGGGGCTCTCGGGCCCTTGCCTCCCCTAGATGGTGTGGGTGGTGAAGTGGCCGCACATTGCTCCTTGGGGGCAGCCCTGTCGGTCCTCGCACGGCGGTCCTGGTTTTGGCGGGTCCTCTTGCCGGGGGGGGGGGGGGGCTGGACGTGTCCTTGCTGCTGATCGATGTGTCACTGCTGGCAAAGGGTGGGCTCCAGAACCCAGGCACAACAGTGACACCCGAAGCTGGGCTGGTGGTGGCTGCGGTGCTCTTGGGACTCTTTGAAGATGGATGGGGGAGGTCATCGGGGGGAAAGAGGTTAAGGTTAGCCAGGAAAAGTTTTTTAGGGCCAAGGTAAAGGGTAGGAGAAGTGGAGATGGAAGTGGAGGTAGAGGAGGTGGTTGTAGGAGAGTCAGGTGTGCTGTCATTGGGTGAAGGTGCTGGTGCTGTAGGCTGTCGTGAGGTGGATGGCTGTTGGGTGGGTGGCTGCCTGCGTTTGTGTGTCTTGGAAGAGGGGGTGACAGACACAGTGGGAGAGGACACAGGGGATGTGTACATGGCAGTGGGGGTGGTGACTGCACGAGTGTGGACTGTACTGGAGGGTGAGGTGGTGATGGAAGCACTGGCTGATGTTGGGGTGCATGCAGGTGTGAGTGTAGACGTCACAGGGAGGGAGGAGGGAGACGAGGAGGAGGGGGACACAGGGGTGGCAGTGGCTGTTGGCATGTCTGCATCTGGGTGTTGCTCGGGTGAGTGTTTGCGGGATCTGTGGTGCTTGTGTTTGGATGAGCTGCTCTTGGGTGTTGAGGTGTGTGCAGGCTGGTCTGATGGTGTTGATGGGATAGGCTGAGGAACAGGAGACAGAGACAGGCTGGAGGCAGTCAGAAGAGGGAGGCTGGAAACAGGGACAATGGCTGCCGTCAGTGCTGAGGCCAGAGCAGTGAACGCTCGTTGATGGGCAGCCTGACCCGAATGAATGCCCTCCAGGTACGCATTGCTCTGTTGCACCTCCCTTTGCACACCCTGGATGGCATTCAAAAGGGTCGTCTGCCCAACAATGAGCGTCCTTACCAGGTCAATGAGCTCTGCACTGAGGGCAGCAGGGGCAACAGGGGCAGGGGCTGAGGTGCCTGGGGCGAAGGAGACGCGCGCCTTCCTGGGCGAACCGGCACGGAGCGTAGACTGAGGGCCTTCTGGGAGGGCGGGGCTGGTGCGCTGGGTGGCGGCTGTACCTGTAGAGGCGGGGGGCACGGATGTTGCCGCCACCCCTAGGGAGCTCCCATCCGAGGACGTGTCGCTTTCGCTGCTCTCACCAGCGGTCCCCGTCGTGGTGCTCCCCTCGCCCTCCGGATCACTGGTGCCCTCGGTGTCTGTTCCTGGGCCCACCGGGGCCTTGTGTCCTGCAGCTCCCTCGTGCTCCGATGCCAAATCTCCTCCGCCTGATGATGCTAATGCACACATGCACAAGAAGATGGAGAGAAAGGGTGGGGGGAGAAAAAAGAAGACCAGGTTGAGTGCATGCAATGTCAACACCGTTGGCGGAGAGGACAGACACAGGTGCCTAATGCACTAAGCCGCGCATTCGGGGTACACAACTCAGTACTACTGACTAAGACAACAGGCCAAGAGACGTCAAACGCGCACATGGGAGATGCTGGACCTTCAATGGCTGTACTTGTCACCCTACCGAGGTGGGGGCCGGGGGCACAGGGCCATGCCTAAGGGAGAGGACTACACTACAGAAAGCGCCCTGGCCTAATGTCACCCACAGCCCTCCTCCCCCACCCAGACGCCTCCACTGCGCAGAAAGATAGGAGAATGTGCTGATACTCACCCCCTTGTGTCTGCTGTGATGTCTTAAAGCGCCCATCCAATTCAGGGTAGGCCACCGCCAGGATCCGGGACATCAGGGGGGTCATGGTGCGACTGGCACCCCTCCTAGGTTGGGAGGCCATCCCCAGCAGTGTTTCTGCGGTCTTCCTTGTTCCGCGGCGGATGTCCTCCCACCTCTTGCGGCAGTGGGTGCCCCGTCTGTTGTGGACCCCCAAGTTCCGGACTTCCTTGGCGATGGCACGCCAAATCTCGATCTTCTGATGGGCGCTGACCTATTTGACATGTACAGGGTGGAAAGGAGGAAATCATCAATGGCCTGCATGTTAGATGTAATTGGCCCCCCCCCACCCACTTTGCCATATGGCACATGCTCTCATCTCTCGGGCGTTGCACTCCTCATTCGCCCCCCACCCCACCAACTTACATCCACCCCAATCCACACAGGCATAGCCCATTCCATTAGCACCCGGTGTACTCACTTGTTGGTCTGGAGGACCGTAGAGTAGCGCATACTGGGGGAGGACCCCATCCACGAGCTTGTCCAATTCTTCAGACGTGAAGGCAGGGGCCCTTTCCCCAGTCGCAGCAGCCATTGTATCTTCCAGACCGAGGTCACAGCAGCACTTGCAGTATAGGTCCTCTCCTGTGGATGATCAGGTCTCGAGTGATTAAGCAGATAGAAAATGGCGGTCACGTCTGCGGCGGTGCGTACCGCGGCGGTGCGTACCGCGACCGCCGGCGCACTTCGTTATTGGCTCCTGAAACCCATAGGCTTCAATGTTAACCAATGCGGCTTTGCGCCGCGGTCTTCGACCGCCTACCGCCACGGTGTGCCCCGCCAGCGCAGTGACCTCACATCCCATTGTCCCACTTCACAGGTCAGGCAGCCGCCATTTCAAGGGCCCACATGGCTTAATTTTGACTGCGACACACAGGCCTAGGCCTTGCATTGCCACACATACACGCCTTTCAACCCATTGCCATTCTTTAACTGTGCAAGCTGTCTGTACGTACCTGTGGTTTGGCTGACTCTGTGCTCCATGTTGTCCTTCCTAGGCACCGTCCGCTGGGACTTGGGATGAGAAGGAGGAATCCTCGCGTGTACCGACCGCTGGTGGACCTGTCGACAATGGAAGAACGCCATATAATACTTCGATACCGACTTGACCGTGCCACTATCCATGAACTGTGTGCCCAGCTGGAGCCAGCCCTGATGTCCCCCATCCGCCAACCCACAGGGATTCCCCCTCTGGTGCAGGTTTTGTCAGTCCTCCATTTTTTGGCCAGTGGGTCATTCCAGACCACAGTGGCCATGTCATCTGGAATGTCTCAGCCTATGTTTTCTAGGATTTTGAGCAGAGTGTTGTCTGCCCTGATGAAACTCATGCGGAGCTACATCATTTTCCCCGAGGAGGGTGACTTGCCCACAGTGAAGGGTGATTTCTATGCCCTTGGACATATCCCCAACATCATTGGTGCCATTGATGGGACCCATGTGGCTTTGGTACCCCCAAAAGACGATGAGCAGGTGTACCGAAACAGAAAAAATTATCATTCGATGAATGTCCAGGTGGTCTGTTTGGCTGACCAGTACATCTCCCATGTAAATGCCAAGTTCCCAGGGTCAGTGCATGACGCGTATGTGATGCGAAATAGCAGCATCCCCTATGTGATGGAGCAGCTACAGAGACAACGTGTGTGGCTAATAGGTGACTCTGGTTACCCCAACCTGCCGTGGCTACTGACCCCAGTAAGGAATCCCCGGACAAGGGCAGAGGAACGCTACAATGAGGCCCATGGGCGTACAAGGAGGGTGATTGAGCGAACCTTTGGCCTCCTGAAGGCCAGGTTTAGGTGCCTGCATATGACTGGTGGATCCCTAATGTACTCACCAAAGAAGGTGTGCCATATCATCGTGGCGTGCTGTATGCTTCACAACCTGGCTTTGCGACGCCAGGTGCCTTTCCTGCAGGAGGATGGTCCAGATGGTGGTGTTGTAGAAGCCGTGGAGCCTGTGGAGAGTGAAGAGGAGGAAGACTCTGAGGACGACACAGACAATAGGGACAGAGTGATACAACAGTATTTCCAGTAACACCCAGGTAAGAATCACCCACGCCATTTCACAATTGCTTCTAGCCTCCTGCATCTGTACTTTCTGTAGTTCCCCACAGATGTTTTTTATTAATTTATGCCTTTCCCTTCCCTTCTCAGTGCTGTCTGACTCAGTACCTGACTTCTGCTTGGTTCGCCCATGAAATACAGCGTATTGACATTGGTATGTTGTCATGACTAAATGACAGAACAGAAATTGAACAGTAATATGTTATCCATTTGTTAATAATACAGCATGACTCAAAACAGGTTTGTGTGCAAAATGTGATTTATTTACAGTGCTAGATACCGGTACATGTGATTCTAAGGGTGATGGGTGGGGGTGGAGGAATAGCCATGGCAGAGTCCAGTTCTCAGTCTCACAGGTGCATTGTTCTTTTGCCTGTGGAAGGATGGAGCATAGGCAGTTCATGGTTGGACAGGGTGGCAATGTGGGACAGTGGGAAGACTTGAGGGGGTATGTCCTGCTGGTGGGGGTCTTGACATCCTACTCTGTCTTTTTCTTTGGTCTCAGGCTCCTCTTACGGGGTGGTTGTTCTTCAGCAGGAGGTGGGGTTCTGGGGGGCTGTCGAGGTGTTGGGACCTCCTGTCCACTAGCGCCGGCGGAGGTGGTAGGCTGTTCCTGGTCCGGCCTAGTGACAGGGGCCCTGTGTGGCGCACCATGGTCCCGCAACGCGTCCTCTATCCTGTGGAGGGCCAGGACGATGGTCCCCATTGCGGTCCCGATGATTCTCAGCTCCTCCCTGAACCCCATGTAGCGTTCTTCCTGCTGTGCCTGGATCTCAGTGAACCTGGCCAGTACCGTCGCCATCGTTTCTTGGGAGTGGTGGTATGCCCCCATGATGGTGGTGAGGGCCTCTTGGAGAGTGGGTTCCCTGGGCCTCTCCTCCCCCCCCTGTCGCACAGCAGCCCTCCGAGCTGCCCGGTTTCCCCCGGCCTCTGTCCCCTGGCCGGTGTGCCCGCTCCCACTGCCCCCAGGTCCCTGTTGTTGTTGGGGTGTCGGGTTAGCCTGGGTGCCCTGTAGTGGCAGACACACCGCTGATTGAGCTGTCCTAGAGACAGAGGCATGGGCCCGCTGGGTGGGAGCTGTGCTGGTGTCGGCAGAGGGGGTCGGGTCTGGTGTGGCCTGTGTCTGGGTGAGGGGAACCGACTGCCCAGAGGTCCCCGATGGTCCGGGCTGGTCATCAGGTTCACTGTCGACAGAGCTGCTATCCTCAGTGTGGGCCTGTTCCGGTGGTGGGATGGACACTTCTGGACCCTCCTGGCTGGTGTGTTGTTGTTCGGGTCCTGCATGGGGTAAGAGAGTTTGGTTATTGTTTCTGTGTGTGCAATAGCATGCGTGTTGTGGGTGCCCTTGTCCCCCAGTGCAGGCATTCCCTGGAGGGAGGTGTTGTGAGGGTATTTAGTGGGGGGGAGGGGTTAGTGCAGTGGTCATGCTTAGGTGATGGGTGCCCATGGTTTGTGTTGGCATGCAGGAGTTGGTGTTGGGATGGGTGGGTTGTGCTGGTGAGACATTGTCGGGAAGGATGTGTGCTGGGGGGTTGGGGGTGAGGGTGGGGGTGTGGGTTGGCATGCTGGTGGGGTGTGGGGGATATAGTAGTTGAGATGGGACTTACCAGAGTCCATTCCTCCGGCTACTCCTGCGAGGCCCTGAGGATGCAGGATGGTCAAGACCTCTTGCTCCCACGATGTAAATTCGGGAGGGGTGGGTGGGGGTCCGCCGCCAGTCTTCTGGACCGCGATGTTGTGCCTGGAGACCATCGATCGGACCTTCCCCCGTAGGTCGTTCCATCTTTTGCGGATGTCCTCCCTATTCCTGGGATGCTGTCCCACCGCGTTGACCCTGTCCACGATCCGCTGCCATAGCTCCGCCTTCCTGGCTATACTGGTGTGCTGCACCTGCGAGCCGAAGGGCTGGGGTTCCACTCTTAGGATTTCCTCCACCATGACCCGGAGTTCTTGGTCCGAAAATCGTGGATGCCTTTGGGGTGCCATGGGGTGGTGTGGGTGAGGTGTGGGGTGGTGTATGTGATGAGGAGTGTGTTGGTGAGTGGTGCTTTGTGCTACTATGTGGTGTGTGTGATGGTGTAGTGTGCCTCAGTGTGTCTTGCTTTGGATTGTCTGCTGTGTCTCTCTCTCCTTCTCTCAGTAATTGGGGTCGCAGGGGTTTGTGGGTGATGTGGGTGTGTGTTTTATAGTTGGTTGATTGTGTGGGAGTGGTGTGTGTATGTGTATCAGGTGTGTGTTTTTCAAATTGTCCAATGTGGCTGTGTTTTGGTGATGTGTGTGTATTCTGACCGCGGCGGTGTGTAGCGCCAATGGAATACCGCGTTTGAATGACCGCCGTGTGGATTCGTGGGTCGTAATGGCATGGGCGTATTTCTGTTGGCGTGACGGTGGAGGTTTGGTCATCTCCAGTTTATCGCTGCCCGCCGATGTGGCGGGCTGCAGTGGAGGACAGATTTTTGGAGGTTTGGCCGTTGTGGGTCAGAATGACCGTGGCGGTTGACCGCGGCCGCGGCGGTGTTATGGCGGTCTTCTGACCGGCGGTAAGGGCATTTTACCGCCGAGGTCAGAATCACCCCCTTAGTGTGTGGGCACCCTTGGCACTAGCCAAGTTGCCCCCACATTGTTCAGGGCAAATTCCCCAGACTTTGTGAGTGCGGGGACACCATTACACGCGTGCACTACATATAGGTCAATACCTACATGTAGCGTTACCATGGTAACTCCGAACATGGCCATGTAACATGTCTAGGATCATGGAATTGTCAATACCATTCTGGTATTGGGGGGACAATTCCATGCATACCCGGGTCTCTAGCACAGAACCCGGGTACTGCCAAACTTGCTTTCCGGGGTCTCCACTACAGCAACTGCTGCTGCCAACCCCTCAGACAGGTTTCCGCCCCCCTGGGGCCTGGGCAGCCCGGTCCCCGGAAGGCAGAACAAAGAATTTCATCTGAGAGAGGGTGTTACACCCTCTCCCTTTGGAAATAGGTGTGAAGGGCTGGGGAGGAGTAGCCTCCCCCAGCCTCTGGAAAATGCTTTGATGGGCACAGATGGTGCCCTCTCTGCATAAGCCAGTCTACACCAGTTCAGGGATCCCCCAGCCCTGCTCTGGGGCGAAACTGGACAAAGGAAAGGGGAGTGACCACCCCCCCTGACCAGCACCTCTCAGGGGAGGTGCCCAGAGCTCCTCCAGTGTGTCCAAGACCTCTGCCATCTTGGATGCAGAGGTGTTGGGGCACAATGGACCGCTCTGAGTGGCCAGTGCCAGCAGGTGACGTCAGAGACCCCTCCTGATAGGTGCTTACCTTTCTCAGTAGCCAATCCTCCTCTGTGGGCTATTTAGGGTCTCTCCTCTGGGCTATTCCTCAGATAATGAATGCAAGAGCTCACCAAAGTTACTCTGCACTTCCCTCTTCGACGTCTGTCAAGGATTGACTGCTGACTGCTCCAGGACGCCTGCAAAACCGCAACAAAGTAGCAAGACGACTACCAGCAACATTGTAGCGCCTCATCCTGACGGCTTTCTCTACTGTTTCCTGGTGGTGCATGCTCTGAGGGCTGTCTGCCTTCACCCTGCACTGGAAGCCAAGACGAAATCTCCTGTGGGTCGACAGAATCTTCCCCCTGCTAACGCAGGCACCAAACTTCTGCATCACAGAGCCTCTGGGTCCCCTCTCATCCTGACGAGCATGGTCCCTGGAACACAGGAGCTGGGTCCAAGTGTCTCCCACAGTCCAGTGGCCCTTCTGTCCAAATTTGGTGGAGGTAAGTCCTAGCCTCCCGGCGCCAGACAGTAATCCTGTGTACTGTGTGATCTGCAGCTGCTCGGGATTCTGTGCACTTTTCCAAGACTTCCTTTGTGCACAGCCTAGCCCAGGCCCCCAGCACTCCTTCCTGCATTGCCCAACTTGCTGAGTTTGACTCTGACATCGTGGGACCCTCCTTTGTGACTCTGAGTCGAGTCTGTCCTCAGATCTTCTAAGTGCCTGTTCCGGTACTTCTGCGGGTGCTGCCTGCTTCTTCCTGGGCCCCAGCAGCACCCAAAGTCCTCAACTGCGACTCTTGCAGCTAGCAAGGCTTGTTTGCGGTCTTTCTGCGTGGAAACAACTCTGCATCCTCCAGCACGCCTTGGGACATCTTCTGACCAAAGAAGAAGTTCCTGGCACCTTCCGTTGTTGCAGAATCTTCGGCTTCTTCCACCCGGAGGCAGCCCTTTTGCACCTTCATCCCGGGTTAGTGGGCTCCTGCCCACCCTGGACACTTGCGTGACTCTTGGACTTGTTCCCCTTCCTTTTCAGGTCCTCAGGTCCAGGAATCCGTCTTCAGTGTTTTGCTGGCAGTTGTTGTTCCTGCAGAATCCCCTATCTTGACTTTACTATCTTTTTGGGGTAGTAGGGTAACTTTACTCCTACTTTTCAGGGTCTTTTGGTGGGGTATCTTGGACACCCTTAGTGTTTTCTAACAGTCCCAGCGACCCTCTACAACCTACACTAGCCCTGGGGTCCATTCGAGGTTCGCATTCCACTTTTGGAGTATATGGTTTGTGTTGCCCCTAGGCCTATTTCTACCTATTGCATCCTATTGTGATTCAACATTGTTTGCACTACTTTCCGAACTATTACTTACCTGTTTTTGGTTTGTGTACATATAATTTGTGTATATTACTTACCTCCTATGGGAGGGTATCCTCTGAGATACTTTTGGCATATTGTCACTAAAATAAAGTACCTTTATTTTTAGTAACTCTGTGTATTGTGTTTTCTTGTGATATAGTGCTATATGATTTAAGTGGTATAGTAGGAGCTTTGTATGTCTCCCAGTTCAGCCTAAGCTGCTCTGCTATAGCTACCTCTATCAGCCTAAGCTGCTATAACACCTCTATTCTACTAATAAGGGATAACTGGACCTGGCACAAGGTGTAAGTACCACAAGGTACCCACTATAAGCCAGGCCAGCCTCCTACACTGGTGGTGCAGCTGTGGGATAAGTACTTGTAACTGCTTTACCACTTTGTCATTTGGTGCTTTTCATAAGAAAAACATATACCAAATATTTCAATAGATGTACATTGAACCAAAACAGTTTACTTTTCTACTCTAAAACTTTCTACTAAGTTTCTGAAAAGTTCTGAAAACTTTTAAAACTTTTCAAAAAAGTTTAAAAAAGTTTTTCTCTCTTTGCTTTCAAAAGTTCTAAAACGTATTCTCTCTCTGTCTTAAACCTTTTCTATCATGTCTACAGTGGAGCCCACTCCCAAAATTGTTCAAGCAAGCTATGAGAGTTTAAACTATAAAAGTCTGAGGGGTCTCTGCCTAGAAAGAGGTTTAAGCATTGGTAATAATCCTACAAAAGAATTTCTCTTTAACCTGCTCCTAGAAAGTGACCAGAACCAGTCTGGCCCATCTCAGGAAGAGGAGGTAGGAGGGGAATGTACCCAGTCAGACTCAGAGGAGTCCCCTGAAGAGATTGGGGAGGGTTCTTACAAAGACCTGCCATCTAGCAGGCCTCCTAGTGACACTGGTAGTGGGAAAGGTTCACACATTAGTAGGGCATCTTTCAATCCTAAAGGCCAGGTTACCAGGATCAAGCCAGTTAGGGGCAGGTCCCTCTCTGCCAATTCCCACATTTCCTCTGTATCCAAACATTCCCAGGCCTCCCACCCTGAGGATAACTTAATGGAAAGGGAACTCAGAAAGCTGAGGTTGGAAGAGACCAGACTGAAGCTTAAACAGCAGCAGCTGGCCTTAGACAGGGAATCCCTAGACATAGAGAGGGAAAGACAGAGAATGGGGTTAGTTCCCCATGGTGGCAGCAGCAGTGTTTCAGATAGTAATCCTGTTAGAGGGCAAGATTCCAGAAACCTGCATAAGATAGTCCCCCTTACAAGGAAGGAGGAGGATGACATTAACAAGTGGTTTGCTGCACTTTAGAGGGACTGTATGGTAGAGTTGGTCCCTCAAAGGCAGTGGGCTGCTATCTTGTGGCTATCTTTCACTGGAAAGGGTAGGGATAGGCTCCTTATTGTCAGAGAAAGTGATGACAATAATTACAAAGTTTTGAAGGATGCACTCTTGGATGGATTTGGTTTAACCACTGAACAATACAGGATTAAGTTCAGAGACACCAGAAAAGAGTCCTCTCAAGACTGGACAGATTTTGTTGACTGTTCAGTGAAGGCCTTGGAGGGTTGGTTACATGGCACTAAGGTGACTGACTATGAAAGCCTGTATAATCTGATCCTGAGAGCATATTCTCAACAATTGTGTGTCTGATTTGTTGCACCACTACTTGGTAGACTCAGATCTGACTGGAAAGAAGGCAGACAAATGGGTCAGAACAAGAGTGAACAGAAAAGTTCATACAGGCAGTGACAAGGATGGCAAGAAGAAGGATGGTAAGTCTTCTGACAAGGGTGGGGACCAAGATAAAAAACATTCTGAGTCTTCATCAGGCCCACACAAATCCTCTGGGGGTGGTGGGTCCAAATCCTCTTCAAACAATCAGAAAAAGCCTTGGTGTTGCTTATGTAAAGTAAAAGGCCATTGGGCAAGTGATTACACTTGTCCAAAGAAAAACACCAAACCTCCCACCACCACAACCCCAACTGCAACCTCTAGTGCCCCTAGTATTAGCAGAGGTGGTGGGAAATCTACTACAAATAGCCAATCCAAGGGTGTAGCTGGGCTCACTATTGGCAGTGTAGTTGGGGTTGGTCTTGTTAGGGAGACCACAGAGGCTGTTTTAGTCTCTGATGGTGGCATTGACTTTGCCACCTTGGTTGCTTGTCCCCTTAATATAGGTAAGTACAAGCAACTACCCCTAATCAAAAGTGTTGAGGTTGAGGCCTACAGGGACACCGGAGCCAGTGTAACTATGGTGATAGAAAAACTGGTCCACCCTGATCAACACCTACTTGGTCAGCAGTATCAAGTGATTGATGCTCATAACAACACTCTGTTACTGGCCCAAAGGAAGTTGTGGTAGCCACTGAATTACCTGTAAATTGCTTACTGGGCAGTGATTTTGAAACATCAGCTTGGGCAGAAGTGGAGTTGGAGGCCCATGCAGCAATGCTGGGCATTCCTGGGCATATTTTTGCTTTGACAAGGGCTCAGGACAAAAAGCAAAAAGGACAGGGAAACCTGGATCCTGGAACAATGGACCAAGTGCTCCCAAAAGCTAGGGGTAGAAAGAGTAAATCCTTGCCCACTATCCCTCCCTCTCCAGAAGATTCCCCTTTTGAGGAAGAGGAATCCTCTCCTTGTGCAGAACCTACACCAGAGGAGCTAGCAGCAGACACGCCTGAGCTTATGGGTGCAGGGGGGGCTGCTAGGGTAGAGCTGAGTGTGGCACAGCAGACCTGTCCCACACTAGAGGGTTTAAGACAGCAAGCTGTCAAACAGCAGAATGGGGATGTCAGTGATAGCCATAAGGTGTATTGGGAAGACAACCTCTTGTACACTGAGTCAAGGGACCCTAAACCTGGAGCTGCCAGGAGATTGGTTATTCCCTTGCAGTACAGAGAGTTTTGTCTTACCTTGGCACATGACATTCCTTTGGCTGGGCATTTGGGCCAGACGAAAACCTGGGAGAGACTTGTGCCCCTGTTTCACTCGCCTCATATGTCAGAGGACACCAAAGAGTTTTGTCGCTCTTGTGTGACCTGCCAAGCCAGTGGCAAGACTGGTAGCACTCCAAAGGCCCTCTTAATTCCACGTCCAGTGGTTGGGGTGCCCTTTGAAAGGGTGGGGTTGACATAGTTGCCCCCCTTGAGCCTCCAACAGCTTCAGGCAATAGATTCTTCCTTGTGGTAGTGGACCATGCCACTAGGTACCCTGAAGCCATCCCTTTAAGGACCACTACAGCTCTTGCAGTGGCAAAGGCCCTCCTGGGAATCTTTTCAAGAGTGTGTTTCCCTAAGGAAGTGGTGTCAGACAGAGGTAGTAACTTCATGTCTGCATACCTCAAAGCAATGTGGAAGGAGTGTGGTGTAACTTACAAGTTCACAACTCATTATCACCCACAAACAAATGGCCTGGATGAGAGGTTTAATAAAACTCTCAAAGGTATGATAATGGGACTCTCTGAAAAACTCAGAAGGAGGTGGGATGTCCTGTTACCTTGCCTCCTTTTTGCTTACAGGGAGGTACCCCAGAAAGGAGTGGGCTTCAGCCCCTTTGAACTCCTTTTTGGGCACCCTGTGAGAGGTCCCCTTGTTCTTATAAAGGAGGGTTGGGAACAACCTTTAAAAGTTCCTAAAAAGGACATAGTGGACTATGTACTTGGCCTAAGATCAAGAATGGCTGAGTATATGAAAAAGGCCAGTAAAAACCTTCAGGCCAGCCAGGAGCTGCAAAAGCAATGGCATGACCAGAAGGCTGCCTGACTCACTATCACCCAGGACAGAAGGTGTGGGTATTGGAGCCTGTGGCCCCAAGAGCACTCCAGGACAAATGGAGTGGACCCCATCTAATTGTTGAAAAGAAGGGTGAGGTTAACTATTTGGTAGACCTAGGCACTGCGAGGAGTCCCCTTAGGGTGATCCATGTCAACCACCTGAAACCCTACTATGACAGGGCTGATCTCACCCTGCTCATGGCAACAGATGAGGGACAGGAAGAAGAGAGTGACCCTCTCCCTGATCTCTTCTTCACCACTGTAGCTGATGGCTTAGTAGAGGGAGTGGTCTTAGCAGATTGTCTTACTGCTGAACAGAAAGACAACTGTGTCAATCTCCTAAGTCAGTTTTCTGAACTCTTTTCACTGATACCAGGTACTACTACTACTTGGTGTGAACACACCATCAATACTGGAGACAGTTTACCTGGCAAAAGTAAGATATATAGGCAGCCTGACCATGTCAGGGACTGCATTAAACAAGAGGTGCAGAAAATGTTAGACTTAGGGGTGATTGAGCCTTCAGAAAGCGCCTGGGCTAGCCCAGTTGTGCTTGTCCCAAAGCCTCACACTAAATATGCAAAAAGAGAGATGAGGTTTTGTGTTGATTATCGAGGGCTCAACCAAGTAACCAAGACAGATGCTCACCCTATACTCAGGGGAGATTAGGTCATAGATACACTGGCTTCTGCCAAGTATCTAAGCACTTTTGATCTAACTGCAGGGTATTGGCAGATTAGGTTATCAGAAGATGCTAAACCCAAGATTGCATTTCTAACCATTGGAGGGCACTATCAATTCACAGTATTGCCCTTTGGTTTGAAAAATACACCTGCCACTTTTTAAAGGTTGGTGAACACAGTCCTGCAAGGGTTGGAAGCTTTTAGTGCAGCCTATCTAGATGATATAGCTGTCTTTAGCTCAACATGGGATGATCACCTGGTCCACCTATGAAAAGTTTTGGAGGCCCTGCAAAAGGCAGGCCTCACTATCAAGGCCTCAAAGTGCCAGATAGGGCAGGGGAAAGTCGTTTATCTGGGCCACCTGGTAGGTGGGGAACAGATTGCACCACTGGAGGGGAAGATCCAGACCATTATGGAATGGACTCCCCCCTACAATTCAAACCCAGGTGAGAGCCTTTTTAGGCCTCACAGGGTATTACAGGAGATTCATTAAAAACTATGGCTCCATAGCAGCCCCTCTTAATTATCTCACTAGCAAAAAGATGCCTAAAAAGGTATTGTGGACAGCTAGCTGTCAAAAGCTTTTGATGAGCTCAAACAGGCCATGTGCTCTGCGCACCTGTCCTAAAAAGCCCTTGCTACTCCAAGAAATTCATAGTACAGACTGATGCTTCTGAATTAGGGGTTGGGGCAGTGCTATCACAGCTGAATACTGAGGGCCAGGATCAACCTGTTGCTTTTATCAGCAGGAGGTTGACCCCTAGAGAAAAGTGTTGGTCTGCCATAGAGATGGAGGCCTTTGCTGTGGTCTGGGCACTGAAAAAGTTGAGACCATGCCTGTTTGGTACTCACTTTATTGTTCAGACAGACCACAAACCTCTACTTTGGCTAAAACAAATGAAAGGTGAAAACCCAAAATTGTTGAGGTGGTCCATATCCCTACAGGGAATGGACTATACAGAGGAACATAGACCTGGGAGTACCCACTCCAATGCAGATGGACTCTCCAGATATTTCCACTTAGACAATGAAGACTCATCTGGGCAAGGTTAGCCTTATTGTCCCTCGTTTTGGGGTTGTGTAGGAAAGTACCATCTTGCCTGGCATGTTACCCTAATTTTTAGTGTATGTATGTTTGTTTTTGCCTATGTGTCACAGGGATCCTGCTAGTCAGAACACCAGTGCTCATAATGTATGCCCTGTATGTGTTCCCTGTGTGGTGCCTAACTGTATCACTGAGGCTCTGCTAACCAGAAGCTCAGTGTTTATTATGCTCTCTCTGCTTTTAAAATTGTCACTGCAGGCTAGTGACTAATTTTACCAATTCTCATTGGCACACTGGAACACCCTTATAATTCCCTTGTATATGCTACCTAGGTACCCAGGGTATTGGGGTTCCAGGATATCCCTATGGGCTGCAGCATTTCTTTTGCCACCCATAGGGAGCTCATACAATTCTTACACAGGACTGCCACTGCAGCCTGAGCGAAGTAACGTCCACGTTATTTCACAGCCATTTTTCACTGCACATAAGTAACTTATAAGTCACATATGTGTCTAACCCTAACTTGGTGAAGGTTGGGTGCCAAGTTACTTAGTGTGTGGGCACCCTGGCATTAGCCAAGGTGCCCCCACATTGTTATGGGCAAATTCCCCGGACTTTGTGAGTGCGGGGACACCATTACACGCGTGCACTACATATAGGTCAATACCTATATGTAGCGTCACCATGGTAACTCCGAACATGGCCATGTAACATGTCTAGGATCATGGGATAGTCACCCCAATACCATTCTGGTATTGGGGGGACAATTCCATGCATCCCCAGGTCTCAAGCACAGAACCCGGGTACTGCCAAACTTGCTTTCTGGGTTCTCCACTGCAGCTACTGCTGCTGCCAACCCCTCAGACAGGTTTCTGCCCCCCCTGGGGCCTGGGCAGCCGGTCCCAGAATAAAGAATTTCCTCTGCGAGAGGGTGTTACACCCTCTCCCTTTGGAAATAGGTGTGAAGGGCTGGGGAGGAGTAGCCTCCCCCAGCCTCTGGAAAATGCTTTGATGGGCACAGATGGTGCCCTCTCTGCATAAGCCAGTGTACACTGGTTCAGGGTTCCCCCAGCCCTGCTCTGGCGCGAAACTGGACAAAGGAAAGGGACCACTCCCCTGTCCATCACCACCCCACGGCTGGAGCCCAGAGATCCTCCAGTGTGTCCCAGACCTCTGCCATCTTGAATGCAGAGGTGTGAGGGCACAATGGAGGCCTCTGAGTGGCCAGTGCCATCAGGTGACGTCAGAGACCCCTCCTGATAGGGGCGTACCTGGTTAGGTGGCCAATCCTCCTCTGAGGGCTATTTAGGTTCTCTCCTGTGGGTTTCTCATCAGTTAACGAATGCAAGAGCTCACCAGAGTTCCTCTGCATCTCCCTCTTCAACTTCTGCCAAGGATCGATCGCTGACTGCTGCAGGACGCCTGCAAAACCGCAAGAAGACTACCGGCAACATTGTTGCACCTAATCCTGCCAGCTTTCTCGACGGTTTCCTGGTGGTGCATGCTCTGAGGGCTGTCTGCCTTCATCCTGCACTGGAAGCCAAGAAGAAATCTCCTGTGGGTCGACAGGATCTTCCCCCTGCTAATGCAGGCACCAAACTTCTGCTTCACTGGTCCTCTGGTCCCCGACGAGTGTGGTCTCTGGAACACAGGAGCTTGATCCAAGTGACCCCGACAGTCCAGTGGTACCTTCTGTCCAAATTTGGTGGAGGTAAGTCCTTGCCTCCCCACGCCAGACAGTAATACTGTGTACTGCGTGAACTGCAGCTGCTAGGGCTTCTATGCACTTTTGCAAGGAATCCTTTGTGTACAGCATAGCCCAGGTCCCGAGCACTCCGTCCCGCATTGCTCAACTCGCTGAGTTTACCACGGACTTCGTGGGACCCTCCTTTGTAGCATTGAGATGACCGCCGTGCTCAGATTTCATGAACACCTGTTCAGGTGCTTCTGCGGGTTCTGCCTGCTTCTGTGTGGGCTCTCTGTGCTGCTGAGCGCCCCCTCCGTCTCCTCCTCCAAGGGGCGACCTCCTGGTCCTTCCTGGGCCCGGGCAACGCCAATTTTCGTCAACCGCGGCTCTTGCAGCTAGCAAGGCTTGTTTGCTGTCTTTCTGCGTGGGAACAACTCTGCATCCTCCAGCACGCCGTGGGACATCTTCTGTCCAAAGGAGAAGTTCATGGCATCTTCTGTTGTTGCAGAATCTTCAGCTTCTTCCACCCGGAGGCAGCCCTTTTGCACCTTCATCCGGGGTTTAGTGGGCTCCTGACTCCCCTGGACACTTGCATGACTCTTGGAGTTGGTCCCCTTCCTTTACAGCCCCTCAGGTCCAGGAATCCGGCTTCAGTGCTTTGCAGTCAGTTGTTGCCTTTGCAGAATCTCCTATCACGACTTTGGTGTATTTCTGGGGAAGTAGGGTCACTTTACTCCTACTTTTCAGGGTCTTCGGGTGGGGTATCTTGGACACCCTTAGTGTTTTCTTACACTCCCAGCGACCCTCTACACACTACACTAGGCCTGGGGTCCATTCGTGGTTCGCATTCCACTTTTAGAGTATATGGTTTGTGTTGCTCCTAGGCCTATTGCATCCTATTATGTTCTACAGTGTTTCCACTACTTTTCTAACTGTTTACTTACCTGATTTTGGTTTGTGTGTATATTTTGTGTATTTTACTTAGCTCTTAAGGGAGTATATCCTCTGAGATATTTTTGGCACATTGTCACTAAAATAAAGTACCTTTTTTATGGTAACTCTAAGCTTTGTGTTTCTTATGATATGGTGCTATATGATATTAGTGGTATAGTAGGGGCTTTGCATGTCTCCTATTTCAGCCTAAGCTGCTCTGCTGTAGCTGCCTCTATCAGCCTAAGCTGCTAGAACACTACTAATAAGGGATAATTGGACCTGGCTCAAGGTGTAAGTACCATCAGGTACCCACTTATAAGCCAGGCCACCCTCCTACAGCCATTGTTTATGATGGTGAGGGTTCGGCAGCTCTCACAACAATAACGTTTTACAAAAACCATATCAAAACAAGACATGCACTGACAAAACCAAAAAGCTGACCATCAATGTCAGACATATTGGCTTTGCCAATGCTTGTTTAACGTCATGTTTCCCATAATCTTGTTGGAAGTGGTTACACTGTTTTTTTCCATTATGAATATTTTCTTGGAAATACTAGCATGCATCAACACATTTACCTGGATGACGCTTTAAAGAAATGGTACCTAAATTTCACAGTAGTTTAAAAAATCTTTTTTCCCTAATTGTATTTTTTGTGAACATCATATTTGTAAAGCAAAGAACTATCAGTCTTTCAAGCTTCTGCTGATATTTGCATCAAACCAGAGGGTATGCTGAGAGCATTATACGTAGCCTTATATCGTTAAACTTTGCAAATATCTCTACATATTTTTATACTGGAACCATTGAACACAAGTTCGAACAGCATTAACATATGGAAACAAATATTAACTTAAGTGCAGACAATGCCCTTCCCTGATCCATAAAGTGGTACTTTAAAGTGGCAGCTAAAGGGTGTGTGCTGCAGGGGGTTGGGCCTACTTGTCCCAGGGACAACATTAGCATGAAAATTTGTTGCCCTTGACCCCAAGCAACATGTCCTGGGCGTCGGGCTTTAAGAATTCCCCGCCCCTGAGGCATGCACCTATGGAAGGCCCTATTTCTCAAGAGATCACAGCATCCCTGAGGTGTTTACTCCTCCCCAGTCACAAGATTGCTGCTTCGGGTGTGGGATGATGTAGAGATATGCAATGGCCTGAACATGTTCCACTTGCCTCTTACACCCATAACTGGCTACATGGATTTCACCCCAGGAATGGACAAAGTAGCATTTAGCCCTTGGCAGGAGGTGGGTTGCCTGTCTATGGGCCACTTCTTTGACGAAGAAGGCCCCATCCCTTTTGACTGCCTGAGAGGAACTTATGATCTCCCACAGACAGAGCGTCTGCACTATTTATCCAGCTCCAGCACTGGCTCACCAACCCCGCTAACCAGGCACCGGCATGCAGCCCCCGACAACATATGAACAATGGCTCATAACACAATATAACCATAAGCACTTGACCATTGATCTGGAAGGCATTCTTCTACACGCCACTCCACCACCCAAGGCCCACAGTCAAATAAGCTGGGAACTAAACATTGTCAGACAGTTCTCTCCTAAGGAATGGAGCGAAATGCACTACAGGCCACACCACATGGCCAGCAACACTGAGCATAGAGACAGCCAATAAAATAATTACCTACTGGTATCTCACAACCCTCCAATTGCATAAAACAACTCCACACGTAGCCCTAACTGCTGGCGTCACTGTGGCCAGCTGGGGACCCTGTTCCATATATTATGGGATTATTGCAAACTTGCACACTTTTGGGAAGCTGTACTAACCGTTATAGACGACTGTCTGGATGTCAAATTCCCCCAATTTCCTTCATACAAGATTTTAGGCCTTCCAAACGCACTCATGTATCTGCTCAAATTCTGCAGGGGCCGCCACGCTATCATTGCCTCTGGAGAGGCTCATCAGACGATCCTGGCTCACTGGGGGACAGACAGAATTCCCACACATTTAGCTTGGATCCACCAGATGTGGCATGTCCTGGGGATGGAGAAGCTGTCCCTAGTGTTAACATCCCAACTATGGAGACTGTACCTTACACTCGTGCCCAAGGACTTCAGAGAACTTACTTGCCCTGAATATTTGTGACTGCTTTATCTTCTAGATGAGTAAACTCAGCCCTCGCTGAACCAATTATCCTCACATCTACATCATGCGCAGATTATGCTCCAAGTTAATGACCACATGAGGCATGAGTACATGTGGAAGGCTGCCTTTTCTCTTGTTGTTTCATGTTCTTTTTTTTACTTCAGTACGGTTTGCATCATCGCATTCCACGTGCTGCAGGTGGGTGTATGTATACTTGACAAAACTACTTAATAAAACAGAGTTAAACCATGAAGTTGAACGGTTTAACCAGTGTGTGAGTTTTTCAACCAGAGCCTTTTCTAACCCCTACCACCACTTTGCCAGGATGGCCTTTGCTTGCCAAACATATCTAATGCTCAAAATTACACTATTTTGACTCTGTTGCAGGCCACCTTAGGCTATTGTTATCAGTTACGTGGTGAATGCCCAGCATGCCTCCTTAAACTAACATTTAATCTGTACCTTCCTGATCTCCTCCATGTATTTCCACATGACAACCCAACATTTTGTTAGGCGTCCACAATGAACTTAAGTGCAACAAAGTATGCTGGGGCCATATTATCGATAGTTACAGGGATTTTTGTGGTATAATATTACCAAAATCACTCAATACACAGCACTCTCTGTAAGGAATTTGAAATCTCAACGGTGCTGTTACATTAATCTTTTAAAACAACATCAGGGGGCTAGCAATATATCAGTTATTTTCATGCATGACTGCTTTGTCGTCTCACTTTCAAATTAAAACTTTCCAGCAATCCTTCTGTCTTTCTTCAGGAGGTCACTTCATAAACTTTTTCATGCTCAGTATTTCTTTAAAACTACTTCCACTCTCACCTTCTACATTCCCTGCCTGATACTAATCTGATACTAATCTTTGTTATCATCCACATTCTGGGTATGCCTGCCCCCTAAGAGTGGGACACGAAACTGCTTCTATAACTGTTATCAATACAGGCTGTTGCTATATATGCCTTAGCCTCCCACTTTAAAATAAATGAAAGGAAAACAGTATTTTCAATAATCTATTTAAGAATGATTCAAGGCCATTAGGGCAAGCGGCTGGCTCTATCGGTGGGCCCCCTGAAAGGCCCTGAGCCAAAGACCTCTTTGCCAGTGCTTTAAAACGTCTCTCTCCTTTCTTCAGAATGAGTAGCGTATTCAGCAACACTCTAGCTATTGGAGGCTGTGAGAAAGTAGCCTCTTTCTAGCCTCGATACCCCCACTTTTAGCCTGTTTGTGAGTGTATGTCAGGGTGTTTTCACTGTCTCACTGGGATCCTGCTAGCCAGGGCCCAGTGCTCATAGTGAAAACCCTATGTTTTCAGTATGTTTGTTATGTGTCACTGGGACCCTGCTAGTCAGGACCCCAGTGCTCATAAGTTTGTGGCCTATATGTATGTGTTCCCTGTGTGGTGCCTAACTGTCTCACTGAGGCTCCGCTAACCAGAACCTCAGTGGTTATGCTCTCTCATTTCTTTCAAATTGTCACTAACAGGCTAGTGACCAATTTTACCAATTTACATTGGCTTACTGGAACACCCTTATAATCCCCTAGTATATGGTACTGAGGTACCCAGGGTATTGGGGTTCCAGGAGATCCCTATGGGCTGCAGCATTTCTTTTGCCACCCATAGGGAGCTCTGACAATTCTTACACAGGCCTGCCACTGCAGCCTGAGTGAAATAACGTCCACGTTATTTCACAGCCATTTTACACTGCACTTAAGTAACTTATAAGTCACCTATATGTCTAACCTTTACCTGGTTAGGTGCAAAGTTACTTAGTGTGAGGGCACCCTGGCACTAGCCAAGGTGCCCCTACATTGTTCAGGGCCAATTCCCCGGACTTTGTGAGTGCGGGGACACCATTACACGCGTGCACTACATATAGGTCACTACCTATATGTAGCTTCACAATGGTAACTCCAAATATGGCCATGTAACATGTCTATGATCATGGAATTGCCCCCTCTATGCCATCCTGGCATAGTTGGCACAATCCCATGATCCCAGTGGTCTGTAGCACAGACCCTGGTACTGCCAAACTGCCTTTCCTGGAGTTTCCCTTCAGCTGCTGCTGCTGCCAACCCCTCAGACAGGTTTCTGCCCTCCTGGGGTCCAGCCAGGCTTGGCCCAGGATGGCAGAACAAAGGACTTCCTCTGAGAGAGGGTGTTACACCCTCTCCCTTTGGAAAATGGTGTGAAGGCAGGGGAGGAGTAGCCTCTGGAAATGCTTTCATGGGCACATTTGGTGCCCATTTCTGCATAAGCCAGTCTACACCGGTTCAGGGACCCCTTAGCCCTGCTCTGGCGCAAAACTGGACAAAGGAAAGGGGAGTGACCACTCCCCTGACCTGCACCTCCCCTGGGAGGTGCCCAGAGCTCCTCCAGTGTGCTCCAGACCTCTGCCATCTTGGAAACAGAGGTGCTGCTGGCACACTGGACTGCTCTGAGTGGCCAGTGCCACCAGGTGACGTCAGAGACTCCTTCTGATAGGCTCCTTCAGGTGTTGCTAGCCTATCCTCTCTCCTAGGTAGCCAAACCCTATTTTCTGGCTATTTAGGGTCTCTGTCTCTGGGGATTCCTTAGATAACGAATGCAAGAGCTCATCAGAGTTCCTCTGCATCTCTCTCTTCACCTTCTGCCAAGGAATCGACTGCTGACCGCGCTGGAAGCCTGCAAAACTGCAACAAAGTAGCTAAGACGACTACTGCAACTCTGTAACGCTGATCCTGCCGCCTTCTCGACAGTTTTCCTGGTGGTGCATGCTGTGGGGGTAGTCTGCCTCCTCTCTGCACTAGAAGCTCCGAAGAAATCTCCCGTGGGTCGACGGAATCGTCCCCCTGCAACCGCAGGCACCAAAGAACTGCATCACCGGTCCCCTGGGTCTCCTCTCGGCACGAAGAGCGAGGTCCCTTGAATCCAGCAACTCTGTCCAAGTGACTCCCACAGTCCAGTGACTCTTCAGTCCAAGTTTGGTGGAGGTAAGTCCTTGCCTCCCCACGCCAGACTGCATTGCTGGGAACCGCGACTTTTGCAGCTACTCCGGCCTCCGGGCACTTCCGGCGGAAATCCTTTGTGCACAGTCCAGCCTGGGTCCACGGCACTCTAACCTGCATTGCACGACTTTCTAAGTTGGTCTCCGGCGACATGGGACTCCTTTGTGCAACTTCGGGTGAGCACCGTTTCACGCATCCTCGTAGTGCCTGTTTCTGGCACTTCTGCGGGTGCTGCCTGCTGCGGAGAGGGCTCCTTGTCTTGCTCGACGCCCCCTCTGTCCCCAGACGCAATTGGCGACATCCTGGTCCCTCCTGGGCCACAGCAGCATCCAAAAACCCTTACCGCACGATTTGCAGCTAGCAAGGCTTGTTGGCAGTCTTTCGACGGGAAAACACTTCTGCACGACTCTCCACGGCGTGGGGGATCCATCCTCCAAAGGGGAAGTCTCTAGCCCTTGTCGTTCCTGCAGAATCCTCAGCTTCTACTGTCCAGTAGCAGCTTCTTTGCACCCACAGCTGGCATTTCCTGGGCATCTGCCCATCTCCGACTTGCTTGTGACTTTTGGACTTGGTCCCCTTGTTCCACAGGTACCCTCGACTGGAAATCCATCGTTGTTGCATTGTTGGTTTGTGTCTTTCCTGCAGAATTCCCCTATCACGACTTCTATGTCCTTTGGGGAACTTTAGTGCACTTTGCACTCACTTTTCAGGGTCTTGGGGTGGGCTATTTTTCTAACCCTTACTATTTTCTAATAGTCCCAGCGACCCTCTACAAGGTCACGTAGGCTTGGGGTCCATTCGTGGTTCGCATTCCACTTTTGGAGTATATGGTTTGTGTTGCCCCTATCCCTATGTGTCCCCATTGCATCCTATTGTAACTATACATTGTCTCTAGCCCTTGTCGTTCCTGCAGAATCCTCAGCTTCTACTGTCCAGTAGCAGCTTCTTTGCACCCACAGCTGGCATTTCCTGGGCATCTGCCCATCTCCGACTTGCTTGTGACTTTTGGACTTGGTCCCCTTGTTCCACAGGTACCCTCGACTGGAAATCCATCGTTGTTGCATTGTTGGTTTGTGTCTTTCCTGCAGAATTCCCCTATCACGACTTCTATGTCCATTGGGGAACTTTAGTGCACTTTGCACTCACTTTTCAGGGTCTTGGGGTGGGCTATTTTTCTAACCCTTACTATTTTCTAATAGTCCCAGCGACCCTCTACAAGGTCACGTAGGCTTGGGGTCCATTCGTGGTTCGCATTCCACTTTTGGAGTATATGGTTTGTGTTGCCCCTATCCCTATGTGTCCCCATTGCATCCTATTGTAACTATACATTGTTTGCACTGTTTTCTAAGACTATACTGCATATTTTTGGTATTGTGTACATATATCTTGTGTATATTTGCTATCCTCATACTGAGGGTACAATCTGAGATACTTTGGCATATTGTCATAAAAATAAAGTACCTTTATTTTTAGTATATCTGTGTATTGTGTTTTCTTATGATATTGTGCAAGTGACACTAGTGGTACTGTAGGAGCTTCACTCGTCTCCTAGTTCAGCCTAAGCTGCTCTGCTAAGCTACCATTATCTATCAGCCTATGCTGCTAGACACCCTATACACTAATAAGGGATAACTGGGCCTGGTGCAAGGTGCAAGTACCCCTTGGTACTCACTACAAGCCAGTCCAGCCTCCTACAGAGGCATCGGTTGTTAGCTGCAGCTAAGCCAAATTACTTCTGCTTGGGGAACAGTAATCATGCACTCTAATCTCCTCCTCCTGTGACCCCCCTCCTGGGGAGCCGATACGCGCGGACATTTGTAAAGATGGGTCCTACAGTGTGGTTGCTGAGCAGAACGAAATTCTGGATCTGTTCAAGCTTAGCTGTTGACTTTGGTTAATGTTGACAAACAACATAAAAGTACACAAATATAAAGGAACACAATTCCAAAGGGTGGTTGCTGCGGTAGCATCAGCAACAACAGCAGTCGACCAGGAAGACAGGAAGATTTAAGTGCTTCAAAGTATACAGTATATGGTACTAATTTTTCCTGTGCAATTTTCGAGTTCCATTGCCCAGTACCCCAGGGCCCGTGAGTAAAAACAATAAAATATTAGTGCTATGGTTTCTCCCCTTGGACGGTAACGTGGATAAGGGACACTGATTATGTTGCATCTGATCTGCACCAAACTACGCAGCACACCAGAAGACGATGGAGGAGGAGAGAGCCACAAGCAGGGCAATCGGGCGGCCATTGGTGAGCCGTGGTGGTGTGGATGAGGTCGGCGTGCTGGGAGCTGCCGCCAGGGGGCAGCGGCACCCTGAGCTCCACAGCCGTATATGGTTGCCTTGTTAAACAAGCATTTGCAATGCAGTGGGTCTCGCATTTGCTTGAGTAAGAGCTACTGGCATTGTAAATTCATAACTGGACTTTTCTTGCCACAGAAATTGGTCAATCCTGACGCATAATTTGATATTTTCCTGCTGCAGAATTCCAGTGGCCCTGCATACAACTAAATCACTTCCATGTACATTCTTCTTCTATCTGTAGCCAAAATAGAAAATGTTGCCATTTAGCATCTTAATTTAAATCTGCCATGCTAATTCCAATAGAATATCACTTTCACCACCCCACCATTAGAGTTGCTGGCTGGCTGGCTAGCACAATTCCCAAAACAAGACACGACAGCCACAGAGGAGAAATAAAATAGAAGGGTCACCAAAACATATCAAGATTGTTCAAACAGTCATCTGTGATTTTTACATGAAGCATTTGCAAATTATAAGTGTTTTTGGGAGAGCTATGCACCGTGAAGGGGAGAGCCAAAAGAAATTACTCTGATTAGTGAACAGTGGGACCAATGTGACCAGCGCTCCAATACCGCCAATGGAGTTTGCGCTGTTGGTGTTGAGGGAGGCCATGGCTGCCACGTAGCACGAAAGGGAGAGACAAAAGAAAATGAAAATGTCACTTACCCAGTGTACATCTGTTCGTGGCATTAGTCGCTGCAGATTCACATGTTGAGCACAGTCCGCTGCCTGGTGTTGGGCTCGGAGTATTACAAGTTGTTTTTCTTCGAAGAAGTCTTTTTTGGTCACGGGACCGAAGGACTCCTCCCTCTTCGGCTCCATTGCGCATGGGCGTCGACTCCATCTTAGATTGTTTTCCCCGCAGAGGGTGAGGCTGGAGTTGTTTGCTATAAATAGTGCCCATGCAATGGAGTGAATACGTATGTACATAAAAAGTTTATAATAATTATTTACAAATGTACAAATGTTTAAGATTTAAGATTTACTTCTAAACGGCTACAGGCTTCCCGGGGAGGCGGGAGGGCACATGTGAATCTGCAGCGACTAATGCCACGAACAGATGTACACTGGGTAAGTGACATTTTCAGTTCGATGGCATATGTTGCTGCAGATACACATGTTGAGCATAGACTATAAAGCAGTTACCTCCCCTAAAAGCGGTGGTTTAGCCTGTAGGAGTTGAAGTAGTTTGGAATAATGTTCTTAGTACAGCTTGGCCCACTGTAGCTTGTTGTGCATTTAGTACATCTACACAGTAGTGTTTAGTAAATGTATGAGGCGTAGACCAGGTTGCAGCCTTACATATTTCGCTCATAGGAATGTTTCCTAGAAAGACCATTGTAGCACCTTTCTTTCTGGTTGAGTGTGCCTTTGGTGTAATAGGCAATTCTCTCTTGGCTTTAAGATAGCATGTTTGAATACATCTGACTATCCATCTAGCAATGCCTTGTTTAGAGATTGGATTTCCTATGTGTGGTTTTTGAAAAGCTATGAACAGTTGTTTTGTTTTCCTGATGAACTTTGTTCTGTCAATGTAGTACATTAGTGCTCTTTTGATGTCTAATGTATGTAGTGCCCTTTCAGCCACGGAATCTGGCTGTGGGAAGAACACTGGTAATTCTACTGTTTGATTTAAATGGAATGGTGAGATTACTTTTGGTAGAAATTTTGGATTTGTTCTTAGAACTATTTTATTTTTGTGTATTTGAATAAATGGTTCTTGTATGGTAAATGCCTGTATTTCACTTACTCTTCTGAGGGATGTGATTTCAATGAGAAATGCGACTTTCCACGTTAAATATTGCATTTCACAGGAATGCATGGGTTCAAAAGGTGGACCCATGAGTCTTGTTAAGACGATGTTAAGGTTCCATGAAGGAACTGGTGGTGTTCTTGGTGGTATAATTCTTTTTAGCCCTTCCATAAATGCTTTAATAACTGGTATTCTAAATAGAGACGATGAATGAGTAGTTTGTAGGTAAGCAGATATTGCTGCGAGGTGTATTTTTATAGATGAAAAAGCGAGGGTTGCTTTTTGCAAATGTAGTAAGTATCCCACTATGTCCTTTGTAGAGGCATGCAACAGTTGGATTTGATTGGTATGGCAGTAGCAAACAAATCTTTTCCACTTAGATGCATAGCAGTGTCTAGTGGAAGCTTTTCTAGCTTGTTTTATGACCTCCATACATTCTTGTGTGAGGTCTAAGTGTCCGAATTCTAGGATTTCAGGAGCCAAATTGCTAGATTCAATGATGCTGGGTTTGGATGCCTGATCTGTTGTTTGTGTTGTGTTAACAGATCTGGTCTGTTGGGTAGTTTGACATGCGGTACTAGTGAAAGGTCTAGTAGAGTTGTATACCAAGGTTGTCTTGCCCATGTGGGTGCTATCAGTATGAGTTTGAGTTGGTTTTGACTCAATTTGTTTACTAGATATGGAAGGAGAGGGAGAGGGGGAAAAGCGTATGCAAATATCCCTGACCAACTCATCCATAGAGCATTGCCTTGTGATTCGCGGTGTGGGTACCTGGATGCGAAGTTTTGGCATTTTGCGTTTTCTTTTGTTGCGAACAAATCTATCTGGGGTGTTCCCCAAATTTGAAAGTAATTGTTCAGAACTTGGGGGTGAATTTCCCATTCGTGGACTTGTTGGTGATCTCGCGAAAGGTTGTCTGCTAGTTGGTTTTGGATCCCTGGAATAAATTGTGCTATTAGGCGAATGTGGTTGTGAATCGCCCACTGCCATATTTTTTGTGTTAGGAGACACAATTGTGTTGAGTGTGTTCCTCCTTGTTTGTTTAAATAATACATTGTTGTCATGTTGTCTGTTTTGACAAGAATGTATTTGTGTGTTATTATGGGTTGAAAGGCTTTTAACGCTAGAAATACTGCTAACAGTTCTAGGTAATTTATATGAAATTTTGTTTGGTGTACGTCCCATTGTCCTTGAATGCTGTGGTGATTGAGGTGTGCTCCCCACCCTGTCATGGAAGCATCTGTTGTTATAACGTATTGAGGCACTGGGTCCTGAAATGTCCGCCCTTTGTTTAAATTGTTGCTGTTCCACCATAGAAGCGAGAGGTATGTTTGGCGGTCTACCAACACCAGATCTAGAAGTTGACCCTGTGCTTGTGACCATTGTGATGCTAGGCACTGTTGTAAGGGTCGCATGTGTAGTCTTGCGTTTGGGACAATGGCTATGCATGATGACATCATGCCTAGAAGTTTTAGCACAAATTTTGCTTGTATCTTTTGGTTTGGAAACATAGCACTTATTACCTTGTGGAATGCTTGAACTCTTTGTGGACTTGGAGTGGCAATTCCTTTTGATGTGTTGATGGTTGCCCCTAGATATTGTTGTGTCTGACACGGTTCGAGGTGTGACTTTGTATAGTTGATGGAGAAACCCAGTTTGTGAAGGGTTTGTATGACATATGTGGTGTTGTTTGTGCACTTTCTTACTGTGTTGGTCTTGATTAGCCAATCGTCTAGGTAAGGAAACACATGTATTTGTTGTCTCCTGATATGTGCTGCTACTACTGCTAGACATTTTGTGAATACTCTTGGTGCAGTTGTTATTCCGAATGGCAACACCTTGAATTGGTAATGTATTCCTTTGAATACGAACCTTAGGTACTTTCTGTGAGAAGGATGTATCGGTATATGAAAGTACGCATCTTTTAGGTCTAATGTGGTCATGTAATCTTGCTGTTTGAGCAGTGGAATGATGTCTTGTAGTGTGACCATGTGAAAGTGGTCCGATATGATGTAGGTATTTAGTGTCCTGAGATCTAATATTGGTCTTAATGTTTTGTCTTTTTTTGGAATTAGAAAGTACAGGGAGTAAACTCCTGTGTTTTTTTGTTGTACTGGTACTAATTCTATTGCATCCTTTTGCAGTAGTGCTTGAACTTCTAGTCCTAAAAGTTCTAAATGTTGTAGTGACATTTTGCGTGTTTTTGGAGGGATGTTTGGTGGGAATTTGTGGAATTCTATGCAATAGCCATGTTGGATTATTGCTAGTACCCAATTGTCTGTTGTAATCTGCTGCCAAGATTGGTAGAATTGGCTTAGTCTTCCCCCCACTGGTGTTGAGTGAAGGGGTTGTGTGACTTGCAAGTCACTGTTTAGGTGGTGTTTTTGGAGTTTGGAATTTTCCCCTACTCCTTGGGAATTGACCCCCTCTATATCCCCTGAAACCTCCCCTTTGGAATGAACCCTGATAGGGTGTGGTTCTTGTTTGTTGGCTGGTGGTGTCTGTGGGTTGGCCACGAAACCCCCCTCTAAATGGAGTTTTTCTAAAAGAGCCTCTGCTCTGCGGGGAGTAGAGTGCGCCCATGGCTTTGGCCGTGTCTGTGTCCTTTTTAAGTTTTTCAATGGCTGTGTCCACTTCAAGGCCAAAAAGTTGTTTTTCGTTGAAGGGCATATTAAGGACAGCCTGCTGGATTTCAGGTTTGAACCCTGAAGTGCGGAGCCATGCGTGTCTCCTTATGGTGACAGCAGTGTTGACTGTTCTTGCTGCAGTATCGGCTGCGTCCATTGAAGAGCGGATTTGATTGTTCGAGATCGTTTGTCCCTCTTCAACTATTTGCTGCGCCCTTTTTTGGTATTCCTGGGGAAGATGGTCTATGAGAAGTTGCATCTCATCCCAATGTGCGCGGTCATATCGGGCTAGCAGCGCTTGAGAATTTGCGATGCGCCATTGGTTGGCTGCCTGTGATGCGACTCTTTTTCCTGCCGCATCAAATTTTCGGCTTTCTTTGTCCGGAGGTGGGGCGTCGCCAGATGTATGGGAATTTGCTCTTTTGCGAGCTGCCCCTACTACTACGGAGTCAGGTGGTAACTGCGAAGTAATAAACACCTGGTCTGTGGGTGGTGGTTTATATTTCTTATCCACCCTTGGGGTGATGGCTCTTGATTTTACGGGCTCTTCAAAAATGTGTTTTGCGTGCCGTAACATCCCTGGTAGCATTGGGAGACATTGATATTGGCTATGTGTAGCCGAGAGGGTGTTAAATAAAAAATCATCCTCTATAGGATCGGAATGCAGTTGGACATTGTGGAATTCTGCTGCCCTAGCCACCAGTTGCGAGTATGAGGTACTGTCCTCTGGCGGTGACGGCTTTGTGGGGTATGAATCGGGATCATTGTCCGGCACTGGGGTGTCGTATAAGTCCCAAGCGTCTTGATCCTGATTATCTTGACTTATAGTAGTTTGCGCTGGTGAGTGCATTTGTGGCGGAGTTTGTGCCGGCGATGCCTGTTGTGGTGGAGAGGGCGGAGGCGTGACTTTTTTAACCACTTTGGCTTGTGGTTGTGCGTCATCCTTGAGAAATCCGATCCTTCTTTTTCTCATTATTGGGGGAAGGGTTGATATCTTCCCTGCGTCTTGTTGGATGTACAGTCTCTTTTGTGTGTAGTCTGATTCTACACTTTGGAGCTCTTGTCCAAATCTGTGCATCTGGCCACTTATTCCTTGTTCCTCTGTGTAGGAAGGAGGTGTGTAACTTTTCGGCGCCGAGAGAGAATCTTTTTTCGGCTTCGGTACAGACTGAATTTTTGTGGCTTTCGGCAGTGTGTCTCGGTGCCGATGTTTTTCGGTGCCGGCATCTTGTTTTTGCTTCTCGGAGCCGCTATCTCGGCTCCGAGGTTGCTCCATGGCGGTCCCTCGACCGGAGTCGGGTGTCTTAGCTATGGGCGTGCCCTTTTTCGGCGCCTTCGACGGGTCGCCGGTTTTATGGGTCGAGCCATGGCCTGTTGGCAGTGGCGTCCCCTGGGCTTTTGTTTTTTCGATGGTCTTTATTTTCGACGTCTTACTCACTGTTTGTTGTTGTTGTTCGACGTCGGAGTCTCCGGATTCTGAGTCCGGAACCGAGAATGTTTCCTCTTCGTCGTCGAAACATTGTTTTGTCGGCGTGGACGCCATTTGTAGACGCCTGGCTCTTCGGTCCCGGAGTGTTTTTCTGGACCGGAAGGCTCGACAGGCCTCACAGGTATCCTCCTTGTGCTCGGGGGACAAGCACAAGTTACAGACCAAGTGCTGATCTGTATAAGGATACTTACTGTGACATTTTGGGCAGAAACGGAACGGGGTCCGTTCCATCGGCTTCGGCGTCACACGCGGTCGGTCCGATCAGGCCCCGATGGGGGATCGAAGCTACCCCAAAGTCTTCCGATGATCGGTGTCGATGTACCTAACTATCCCGATACCGAACGGAACAATACCGACGCTTTCTTCCGAGATTCTGACTAACTTTCCGAACCGAAACACGGAGCGAAAAGGAACACGTCCGAACCCGACAACGGAAAAAAACAATCTAAGATGGAGTCGACGCCCATGCGCAATGGAGCCGAAGAGGGAGGAGTCCTTCGGTCCCGTGACCAAAAAAGACTTCTTCGAAGAAAAACAACTTGTAATACTCCGAGCCCAACACCAGGCAGCGGACTGTGCTCAACATGTGTATCTGCAGCAACATATGCCATCGGACATATAGTTCTCCCACACTGAAGTATATTGTCAATCATGCAATTATCCATGTAACAGGGTCAGTATGCAAGGTGGTAACAAAACAGCCCCAAGGCGGGACAAATGTAAAGCAATTACCAATGACACCAAAGTATTTTTGAAAGGCAAGCCCACGAATGAGTGAAAGTGATGGGCGCAAGGTGGATGTGGTTGAAAGCCCACAATACTTACAACAGGTCAAAGTGCTTGCACGCTCGACCCAAAAAAGCTAAATACAACAGTGTTCCATGAGCCCTTTGGACTACCTTCTGTATGGAGGTCCACACTGCACGCAGAGAGAATGCTAGCTAAAGTGCACTGGCCCTTTGCACCATGCTGTATAAAGTAGTAGACGGAAGCAAAGAGTAACAGACATTGTAACAGACCAATGGAAGAAGACTGCTGACCAAAACATTAAGCTGTGATATTTTTTTTAAACTCTGAAAACCGACAAAACAGCTAAAGCTGTCTTTAACAACCAGACACAAAAAAATATATCTACATAAGCAGACACATCTATTCTCAAACGTTTCTGCAACAACATGTGCTTAAGAAAAGGCTGCAGTGGTTTTCCCTGACCAACTTTACAGTATTTTCTGAACCTCATGCACCTCAACAACATGTCTCACACAAGCTTTAACTCCAACCGACGACCTATCAACCATTCACTCCAAAAAGGGTGTCCAGGCACCTGATATGAATCAGAGCCTTTGTGTGGCCCTTTCAGTGATAAGAAGCAAACACAACGTCCAAAACCGAGGGGCTGCTGCCTTCAGGGGAAAGAAGGAAAATGGCGGAACCTCCAAGTTAGCTCAATATTCAAGGGGTTTAATGAATAGAAGTATTGGTGGTGTGGTGTGAGCTACAGGTCTTGAGTCACGGCCAGCCGGCCTAGGGGGCAGCCGGAGAACCACCAGCAGTAGACGGCTACCTATGAGAGGCTGGGAATAGGTCTCTTGGACTATTACTGGCTGCCCCAGCCCTTTCTTCCTTTCAAAACCTATCTCGGGGATAACCTGTGACATTTCAAATAGAAGACTGGGGGAGGGCCAGTCACAAGTTAGCCTCGACATCTGTTTTGTCCCACTAGATAGAACCACTCTTAGCATTCAGTACGGGTACAACCCAGTGCGATTTATGAGAATGAACAAAAAGTCCTGAAAAGGACCACAAATGAAGCTAGTGGTTGGGACCCACCTGTGCCGCAAGGGGCTGCTTTACGCCGCTGGGGGTGATGGAAAGAGCAGATTGCAAGCGGCGGGGAGATGCATGGGTGTGGTGGGTGCAGCGAAAGGCGCGCAACTTATGTTAACTCACCGAGCAAAAGAACAGAGGGCGCTGGCAAGCAGCCACATAGGCGTAGTTGACTCCCACTGCACCCCAGGATCCGGATGAGGGAACCCTGGGAAGTGATGCTGAAAGGGGACTCTCCTTGGAAGTTGGGGAGTAGGCAGAACTCTCCAAGTGCCCCAGTGCTCTGGGTGTGGGGGAAGTCCCAGGATTCTGAATAAAGCGAGAGTTTGTGTAGTGAGGACGGGCACTGGGTGGGTGGCAACGAAGGTGGGCCTTCTCGCCATGTTCTATGCTGTGGTCGTCTCCTCCTCTCGGAACACAGAAGACAAAGCGCCCCCACTCGTCAAGAACTAGAGTTGGGGGTGGCTGTGACGGTCTCTTCTGGAGTACCAGAAGACAAAGACCCCCCTGTCACGCTGGGGCTGTCGGTGGGGAGGTCAGCGGTCAGACTCGCTTTTAAGCGACTAGGCATAGCTTTGTGCGTTGTCTCTATAGTGCTGGGACAATGGGCTGTCAGTGCCCAAAAAACATGCAGAACAAGAGGCAGTGCTGTGAGCCCCCGTCGCCGCACGGCTTCTCTTTGGGGGTGGGAGGGTCCTATGATACAGTGAGTTGTTTTGGGCTTGGTTTGGCACAAAAGTGAAGCGCAACAAGTCTATATAGATGGCAAGTCTGATCAGGATGAGGACTAGGCCTCGCTCTAAAGTGAGAGCTGTCACTGTAGAAAACAAGCGAGATCGTGCTGCGAACAAAAGATAAAAAGTAGTCCACTAACCTGACGGGAAACAGCGAGCCTCACATGTTTTCAGTACTTGGTCGCTCCGCTCGAGGAGGGCTACCTGTAGGAGGCTGGACTGGCTTGTAGTGAGTACCAAGGGGTACTTACACCTTGTACCAGGCCCAGGTATCCCTTATTAGTGTAGAGGGGTGTCTAGCAGCTTAGGCTGATAGAAAAGGTAGCTTAGCAGAGCAGCTTAGGCTGAACTAGGAGACGAGTGAAGCTCCTACAGTACCACTAGTGTCACTTGCACAATATCATAAGAAAACACAATACACAGATATACTAAAAGGAAAATGTCACTTACCCAGTGTACATCTGTTCGTGGCATTAGTCGCTGCAGATTCACATGCTGTGCATAGTCCGCCGTCTGGTGTTGGGCTCGGAGTGTTACAAGTTGTTTTTCTTCGAAGAAGTCTTTTAGAGTCACGAGACCGAGGGACTCCTCCTACTTTGGTTCCATTGCGCATGGGCGTCGACTCCATCTTAGATTGTTTTCCCCGCAGAGGGTGAGGTAGGAGTTGTGTATGCTAGTAATAGTGCCCATGCAATGGAATGAATAAGTATGTACAAAATGAAGGTTAAAGTAATATATTTACAAATGTACAAATGTTGAAGAATTACTTCCAAACGGCTACAGGCTGCCGGGGAGGCGGGTGGGCGCATGTGAATCTGCAGCGACTAATGCCACGAACAGATGTACACTGGGTAAGTGACATTTTCCGTTCGGTGGCATGTGTAGCTGCAGATACACATGCTGTGCATAGACTAGTAAGCAGTTATCTCCCCAAAAGTGGTGGTTCAGCCTGTAGGAGTGGAAGTAGTTTGAAATAAAGTTCTTAGTACGGCTTGACCTACTGTGGCTTGTTGTGCAGATAACACATCTACACAGTAGTGTTTAGTAAATGTATGAGGCGTAGACCATGTTGCTGCCTTACATATTTCGTTCATTGGAATATTTCCTAGAAAGGCCATAGTAGCACCTTTCTTTCTGGTTGAGTGTGCCCTTGGTGTAATAGGCAGTTCTCTTTTTGCTTTAAGATAGCAGGTTTGGATGCACCGTACTATCCATCTGGCAATACCTTGTTTTGATATTGGATTTCCTGTATGAGGTTTTTGGAATGCAATGAATAGTTGTTTTGTGTTCCTAATTTCTTTTGTCCTATCAATGTAGTACATTAGTGCTCTCTTGATGTCTAATGTATGTAGTGCTCTTTCAGCTATTGAATCTGGCTGTGGGAAGAACACTGGTAATTCCACTGTTTGATTTAAGTGGAACGGTGAGATAACCTTTGGTAAGAATTTTGGATTTGTTCTTAGAACGACCTTATTCTTGTGTATTTGAATAAATGGATCTTGTATGGTAAACGCCTGTATTTCACTTACTCTTCTTAGAGATGTGATGGCAATGAGAAATGCAACTTTCCACGTTAAGTATTGCATTTCACATGAATGCATGGGTTCGAAAGGTGGACCCATGAGCCTTGTTAAGACAATGTTGAGGTTCCATGAAGGAACAGGTGGTGTTCTTGGTAGTATAATTCTCTTTAGGCCTTCCATAAACGCTTTAATGACAGGTATTTTAAACAGGGAAATTGAATGAGTAATTTGCAGGTAAGCAGATATTGCGGTGAGATGTATCTTTATGGAAGAGAAAGCTAGATTAGATTTTTGCAAAAGTAGTAAATATCCTACTACATCTTTTGGAGATGCATGCAATGGTTGAATTTGATTATTATGGCAGTAATAAACGAATCTTTTCCATTTACTTGCATAGCAGTGTCTAGTGGAAGGTTTTCTAGCCTGTTTTATGACCTCCATACATTCTTGTGTGAGGTCTAAGTGTCCAAATTCTAGGATTTCAGGAGCCAAATTGCTAGATTCGGCGATGCTGGGTTTGGATGCCTGATCTGTTGTTTGTTTTGCGTTAGCAGATCTGGTCTGTTGGGTAGTTTGACATGAGGTACTATTGAAAGGTCTAGTAGCGTTGTATACCAAGGTTGTCTTGCCCATGTTGGAGCTATTAGTATGAGTTTGAGTTTGTTTTGACTCAATCTGTTTACTAGATATGGAAGGAGTGGGAGAGGGGGAAAAGCGTACGCAAATATCCCTGACCAATTCATCCATAGAGCATTGCCTTGGGAGTGCCGGTGTGGGTACCTGGATGCGAAGCTTTGGCATTTTGCATTTTCTTTTGTTGCAAATAGATCTATTTGAGGTGTTCCCCAAATTTGAAAGTAATTGTTTAGTATTTGGGGGTGAATTTCCCATTCGTGGACTTGTTGGTGATCCCGAGAGAGATTGTCTGCTAGCTGGTTCTGGATCCCTGGAATAAATTGTGCTATTAGGCGAATGTGGTTGCGAATTGCCCAATGCCATATTTTTTGTGTTAGGAGACACAACTGTGTTGAGTGTGTCCCTCCCTGTTTGTTTAAATAATACATTGTCGTCATATTGTCTGTTTTGACAAGAATGTATTTGTGGGTTATCATGGGTTGAAATGCTTTCAACGCTAGAAATACTGCTAACAGTTCTAAGTGATTTATGTGGTACTTTCTTTGATGAATGTCCCATTGTCCTTGGATGCTGTGTTGATTGAGGTGTGCTCCCCACCCTGTCATGGAAGCATCTGTTGTTATAACATATGTTGGCACTGGGTCTTGGAAAGGCCGCCCTTTGTTTAAATTTGTACTGTTCCACCATAGAAGCAAGATGTATGTTTGGCGGTCTATCAACACCAGATCTAGAAGTTGACCCTGTGCCTGTGACCATTGTGATGCTAGGCACTGTTGTAAGGGCCGCATGTACAACCTTGCGTATGGGACAATGGCTATGCATGAAGACATCATGCCTAGTAGTTTTAAAACTATTTTTGCTTGTATCTTTTGTGTTGGATACATGGCTTGTATGACCTGGTGAAGTGTTTGAACCCTTAGTGGACTTGGAGTGGCTATCCCTTTTATTGTGTTGATTGTCGCTCCTAAGTATTGTTGTGTTTGACACGGCAAAAGTTTTGACTTTGCATAGTTGATGGAGAAACCCAGCCTGTGAAGGGTCTGTATGACATACTTTGTGTGATGTGAACACTTTGTTAGCGTGTTGGTTTTGATTAACCAGTCGTCTAAGTAGGGGAACACGTGTATTTGCTGCCTTCTGATATGTGCAGCTACTACTGCTAGGCATTTTGTAAAGACTCTTGGCGCAGTTGTTATTCCGAATGGCAACACTTTGAATTGGTAATGTATTCCCTTGAATACGAACCTCAGGTATTTCCTGTGCGAAGGATGGATCGGTATATGGAAATACGCATCCTTTAGATCTAATGTTGTCATGTAGTCTTGCTGTTTGAGCAGTGGGATTACGTCTTGTAATGTGACCATGTGAAAATGGTCTGATTTGATGTAGGTGTTTAGTGTTCTGAGATCTAGAATAGGTCTTAGTGTTTTGTCCTTTTTCGGTATTAGAAAGTACAGTGAGTAAACTCCTGTGTTCTTTTGTGGACCTGGTACTAATTCTATTGCGTCCTTTTGCAGTAATGCTTGAACTTCTAGTCCTAGAAGATCTACATGCTGTTTTGACATATTGTGTGTTTTCGGTGGGACGTTTGGAGGGAATTGGAGAAATTCTATGCAATAACCATGTTGGATAATTGCTAAGACCCAAGTGTCTGTTGTTATTTCATCCCAAGATTTGTAGAACTGGCTTAGTCTTCCCCCCACTGGTGTTGTGTGAAGGGGTGGTGTGACCTGTGAGTCACTGTTTATTTTGAGGGGTTTTGGGACCTTGAAATTTTCCCCGGTTTCTTGGGAATTGTCCCCCTCTGTATTGTCCCCGAAAACCTCCCCTTTGATATTGTCCCTGGTAGGTAGGTGGTCTTGTTTGTGAGGTGCTGGTTTCTGTGGGTTGACCTCGAAACCCTCCCCTAAAAGTAGTTTTACGAAATGTGCCAAATGTGCCTCTGCCCTGCGGGGAGTAGAGTGCGCCCATGGCTTTGGCTGTGTCGGTGTCCTTTTTTAATTTTTCAATTGCTGTGTCCACTTCCGGCCCAAACAATTGTTGTTCATTAAACGGCATGTTAAGCACAGCCTGTTGAATCTCGGGTTTGAACCCAGAGGTGCGCAGCCATGCGTGTCTCCTTATGGTGACTGCAGTATTTATTGTTCTTGCAGCTGTATCCGCTGCATCCATAGAAGAACGTATTTGGTTGTTGGAGATATTTTGTCCCTCTTCAACCACTTGTTGCGCTCGTTTTTGGAACTCTTTGGGGAGGTGTTCGATGAAATGCTGCATCTCGTCCCAATGAGCCCTGTCGTATCGTGCTAGGAGCGCTTGGGAGTTGGCGATGCGCCACTGATTTGCAGCTTGTGCTGCAACCCTTTTCCCAGCTGCATCGAACTTGCGGCTCTCCTTGTCCGGAGGTGGTGCGTCGCCTGATGTATGCGAGTTGGCTCTTTTACGAGCTGCTCCTACGACTACTGAATCTGGCGCCAGTTGTGATGTAATAAAAGCAGGGTCTGTAGGCGGTGCTTTGTATTTTTTCTCCACCCTTGGAGTTATTGCTCTGCTTTTAATTTTAACTTGCTCCTTAAAAATCTGTTTAGCGTTCCTTAGCATTCCCGGGAGCATGGGAAGGCTTTGATAATGGCTATGGGTGGAGGACAGGGTGTTAAAGAGGAAGTCCTCCTCAATAGGCTCCAAATGTAGCGATACATTATGAAATTCGGCTGCCCTGGCTACCACCTGTGCATATGCTGTACTATCCTCAGGTGGTGAGGGCTTAGTTGGGTACGACTTAGGGCTATTGTCCGATACTGGAGCGTCATAGAGGTCCCATGCATCTGGATCCTCTTGGCTCATGGTGGTATGAGCTGGTGAATGTGGTGGAGTTTGTGCTGGTGATGCATGGGTTGACGGTGGTGAAGAGGGTGGTGGAGTTACTTTCTTTACCACCTTTGCTTGTGGCTGCTTGTCTTCTTGTTGGAAGTCAAGTTTTCTTTTTCTCTTGATTGGGGGAAGAGTGCTGATTCTCCCTGTATCCTTTTGGATAAAGATCCGCTTTTGCGTGTGATCTGGTTCTATTGTTTGTAATTCCTCCTCAAATCTGTGTTTTTTTAGTTGGGAGGACAGTCCTTGTTCCTCTGAGTAGGAACTGGTTTTCGGTTCGGTTGCCGGATGTTTTGGCACCGAAACCGTGACTTTGGATTTTTTCGGCTCTGACAAGATCTTTCTTCTTTTCGGTGTCGTGCCTTCTCGGTGCCGACCATCTTCGGTGCCGTTGTCTCTGTGCCGAGCAACTTCGGTGCCGCTATCTCAGTGTCGACCCTTTTCTGCACCACTCTCTCGGTCCCGAGATTGCTGCGTGCCTGTGTCTCGACCTGAGTCGGACGACTTCGGCACCAGCTCGCCCTTTTTCGGTGCCGATGGACGGTCACCTACTTTATGGGTTAAGCCATGGCCTGTTGGCGGTGGCGTCCCCTGGGCTTTCTCTGTTTTTTCGTGTGATCTTTGTTTCGACGTCTTACTCACGGTTGGTTGCTCTTCGACGTCGAATTCTTCGGAGTCTGAATCAGGGATGGAGAATGTTTCTTCTTCCTCCTCCTCGACCCGTTGTTGTCCTGTCGGCGTGGACGCCATCTGCAACCTCCTGGCTCTTCGGTCTCTGAGCGTTTTTCTAGACCGAAACGCGCGACAGGCCTCGCACGTATACTCCTTGTGCTCGGGGGACAGGCACAAGTTACAAACCAAATGTTGGTCCGTGTAAGGATATTTATTGTGGCATTTAGGACAGAATCGAAACGGGGTCCGTTCCATCAGTCTCGATGTTGCACGCGGTCGGGCCGACCAGGCCCCGACGGGTGATCGAAATTACCCCGAAGGGCTACCGGAGCGTCTTCAAGATTCGGTGTCGATCTGTCTAATCTAACCCGATACCGAACGAAACAATACCGACGGATTTTTCCGAGACTCTGACTAACTTTCCGACCCGAAACACGGAGCGAAAAGGAACACGTCCGAACCCGATGGCGGAAAAAAAACAATCTAAGATGGAGTCGACGCCCATGCGCAATGGAACCAAAGTAGGAGGAGTCCCTCGGTCTCGTGACTCGAAAAGACTTCTTCGAAGAAAAACAACTTGTAACACTCCGAGCCCAACACCAGACGGCGGACTATGCACAGCATGTGTATCTGCAGCTACACATGCCACCGAACATAAAGGTACTTTATTTTTATGACAATATGCCAAAGTATCTCAGTGAGTACCCTCAGTATGAGGATAGCAAATATACACAAGATATATGTACACAATACCAAAATATGCAGTAATAGCAATAGAAAACAGTGCAAACAATGTATAGTCACAATAGAATGCAATGGGGGCACATAGGGATAGGGGCAACACAAACCATATACTCTAGAAGTGGAATGCGAACCACAAATGGACCCCAAACCTATGTGACCTTGTAGAGGGTCGCTGGGACTGTAAAGAAACAGTGAGGGTTAGAAAAATAGCCCAACCCAAGACCCTGAAAAGTGGGTGCAAAGTGCACCTAAGTTCCCCAAAGAGCACAGAAGTCGTGATAGGGGAATTCTGCAGGAAAGACCAACACCAGCAATGCAACAACAATGGATTTCCAGACGAGAGTACCTGTGGAACAAGGGGACCAAGTCCAAAAGTCACGATCAAGTCGGGAGTGGGCAGATGCCCAGGAAATGCCAGCTGTGGGTGCAAAGAAGCTGCCATGGATAGTAGAAGCTGTGGATTCTGCAAGAACGACAAGGGCTAGAAACTTCCCCTTTGGAGGATGGATGTCCCACGTCGTGAAGAGTCGTGCAGAGGTGTTTCCGTGCGAAAAGACCGCAAACAAGCCTTGCTAGCTGCAAGGGTCGCGGTTAGGGTTTTTGGATGCTGCTGTGGCCCAGGAGGGACCAGGATGTCGCCAATTGCGTGAGGAGACAGAGGGGGGCGTCCAGCAAGACAAAGAACCCACTCAGAAGCAAGCAGCACCCGCAGAAGTGCCGGAACAGGCACTACGAAGTGGAGTGAACCGGGCTCACCCGAAGTTGCACAAGAGGGTCCCACGAAGCCGGAGGACAACTCAGGAGGTTGTGCAATGCAGGTTAGAGTGCAGGGACCCAGGCTTGGCTGTGCACAAAGGAAATCCTGGAAGAGTGCACAGGAGCCGGAGTAGCTGCAAAACACGCGGTTCCCAGCAATGCAGTCTAGCGTGGGGAGGCAAGGACTTACCTCCACCAAACTTGGACTGAAGAGTCACTGGACTGTGGGAGTCACTTGGACAGAGTTGCTGAGTTCAAGGGACCTCGCTTGTCGTGCTGAGAGGAGACCCAGAGGACCGGTGAGGCAGTTCTTTGGTGCCTGCGGTTGCAGGGGGAAGATTCCGTCGACCCACGGGAGATTTCTTCGGAGCTTCTAGTGCAGAGAGGAGGCAGACTACCCCCACAGCATGCACCACCAGGAAAACAGTCGAGAAGGCGGCAGGATCAGCGTTACAAGGTCGCAGTAGTCGTCTTTGCTACTTTGTTGCAGTTTTGCAGGCTTCCAGCGCGGTCAGCAGTCGATTCCTTGGCAGAAGGTGAAGAGAGAGATGTAGAGGAACTCTGATGAGCTCTTGCATTCGTTATCTCAAGAATTCCCCAAAGCAGAGACCCTAAATAGCCAGAAAAGGAGGTTTGGCTATCTAGGAAGGAGGATAGGCTAGTAACACAGGTAAGAGCCTATCAGAAGGAGTCTCTGACGTCACCTGCTGGCACTGGCCACTCAGAGCAGTCCAGTGTGCCAGCAGCACCTCTGTTTCCAAGATGGCAGAGGTCTGGAGCACACTGGAGGAGCTCTGGGCACCTCCCAGGGGAGGTGCAGGTCAGGGGAGTGGTCACTCCCCTTTCCTTTGTCCAGTTTCGCGCCAGAGCAGGGCTGGGGGATCCCTGAACCGGTGTAGACTGGCTTATGCAGAGATGGGCACCATCTGCGCCCATCAAAGCATTTCCAGAGGCTGGGGGAGGCTACTCCTCCCCAGCCCTGACACCTTTTTCCAAAGGGAGAGGGTGTAACTCTCTCTGAGGAAGTCCTTTGTTCTGCCTTCCTGGGCCAAGCCTGGCTGGACCCCAGGAGGGCAGAAACCTGGCTGAGGGGTTGGCAGCAGCTGCAGTGAAACCCCGGGAAAGGTAGTTTGGCAGTACCCGGGTCTGAGCTAGAGACTCGGGGGATCATGGAATTTTCTCCCCAATGACGGAATGGCATTGGGGTGACAATTCCATGATCTTAGACATGTTACATGGCCATGTTCGGAGTTACCATTGTGACGCCACACATATGTCGTGACATATGTATAGTGCACGCGTGTAATGGTGTCCCCGCACTCACAAAGTCCGGGGAATTTGCCCTGAACAATGTGGGGGCACCTTGGCTAGTGCCAGGGTGCCCACACACTAAGTAACTTAGCACCCAACCTTTACCAGGTAAAGGTTAGACATATAGGTGACTTATAAGTTACTTAAGTGCAGTGGTAAATGGCTGTGAAATAACGTGGACGTTATTTCACTCAGGCTGCAAGGGCAGGCCTGTGTAAGAATTGTCAGAGCTCCCTATGGGTGGCAAAAGAAATGCTGCAGCCCATAGGGATCTCCTGGAACCCCAATACCCTGGGTACCTCAGTACCATATACTAGGGAATTATAAGGGTGTTCCAGTATGCCAATGTAAATTGGTGAAATTGGTCACTAGCCTGTTAGTGACAATTTGTAAAGAGAGAGCATAACCACTGAGGTTCTGGTTAGCAGAACCTCAGTGAGACAGTTAGGCATAACACAGGGAACACATACATATAGGTCACAAACGTATGAGCACTAGGGTCCTGGCTAGCAGGGTCCCAGTGACACATAACAAACATACTGAAAACATAGGGTTTTCACTATGAGCACTGGGCCCTGGTTGGCAGGATCCCAGTGAGACAGTGAAAACACCCTGACATACACTCACAAACAGGCCAAAAGTGGGGGTAACAAGGCTAGAAAGAGGCTACTTTCTCACACTACCCACCGGAAAAGGCATGACATACGCGTGCCTTCTACTAATGAAAGCAAGCCTATTTTAACAGGCAAGCCCACGAACCAATGAAAGACACTGACGTGATGTGGATGGGGCTCCAAGCCCTTTTCTAACTCCTAAAGCGTCTTGCAAGTGAAACGCAAGGGCATGCAATGCAGGCTCAACCCTAAAAAGCATCTGAAAATAAAAGTGCTCCATGCCAGACTCGGGGTGCTCCCTTCAGTCGATGCAGTTCCAAAATGGCTTCAACCCTCAAACATCAATGGATGCAGGCTCTGTTCATACACCCAGGAAGACTTCCTACTTATACTCTGCATATGCCCAGCTTTGCTACCTTGGCACAAAATCTACCTCCAAAACATCTTTAACGCCAATGGAATCAGATCATGCCGCCAAGCAATTCCGTTCTGTCTGAAGGGGATATCTCCACAATATAGGGCATGTTTTGAAATACTTATCTCAAAAGCAGGCTTGCTGATCAAACAGTCCACAAGTAATCAAGTGTGAAGTTAGAAATCAGCACATATATAATGCATCTTATATGTTTGGCTCTTCCTCTTTACTCCCATATTATTTCAACATCAAGCCTCATAACAACCTACACCGCACTTTAATTTGTTATTGACTTAGGTACTTTGGCCCCGTAGTTTCAAACTAATGCAATAAAACAGTGGGTCGTCCATAGAAAGCAGACCTATCAGGTCTAGATGGGTTTGTCACAGACCATATGTCACTGCCGCACTCTATTCTTAGCAAAAACAAAATGTTGCAGCATTTAATCTCAGCCGGCTCTGATAGTTCTTATGCTTTTTAGGGCATCCCGAGAGCCTTTAACTTTTGTATCCGGCGTTTTAGTTTTTTTAATACTTTGAAGTTGATTGCAAAAGTGCTTATTAATCGCACAAATACTAAAATAAATGAAATAAAAATCAAAAATTAGTTAAGAGATTCCACTCTGAAGGAAAAAGTCTGTCAAGCCATAGGTGGCATGTAGAAAAGGGACATTCGGTGCCAGCATCAATGTGGCAGATGGAGTTTCTGAAGAGCCCTGTGGGGACAAGGCCCTAAGAACCTCCTGTACCAGTGTGATTTGCCAGACAAAGGAAGTGTTTCCTACTCATTATCCCAAAGTACTCACGTCGGTTGTGTCCTTAGCCGCTTCAATAAAGGTAAAAAGCAGCCATGAGTCGCATTTTCCCCTCTATGTTTCAGGCAGTTGATGCATCTTTTTCCCTGCAGATAATCACACAGGGAAGGGAGAGGCTGGTGCAGGAACAGGAGGGGCTAGTCACTTCAGATGATGTGGTTAGCATGGTATCTTGCATACCTTCCCCACCATGTTTCTTCTGCGTGCCTCTATTAAGTCCTACCTCCCTGTAAATGAGAGTGAGAACGTACCAGGAAGTGGGGTTAAGGGGTGGGGTAGCCTCCCGATTGTAGGAGGCTGGCCTGGTTTGTAGTGAGTACCAAGGGGTACTTACACTCTGCACCAGGTCCAGGTATCCCTTATTAGTGTAGAAGAGGTGTCTAGCAGCTTTGGCTGATAGAAAAGGGTAGCTTAGCAGAGCAGCTTAGGCTGAACTAGGAGACATGCAAAGCTCCCACTATACCACAAGTGTCATATGCAAAATATCATAAGAAAACACAATACACAGATATACTAAAAATAAAGGTACTTTATTTTTATGACAATATGCCAAAAGTATCTCAGTGAGTACCCTCAGTATGAGGATAGCAAATATACACAAGATATATGTACACAATACCAAAATTATGCAGTAATAGCAATAGAAAGCAATGCAAGCAATGTACAGTCACAATAGATTGCAATGAGAGCACATAGGTATAGGGGCAACACAAACCATATACTCTAGAAGTGGAATGCGAACCACGAATGGACCCCAAACCTATGTGAGCTTGTAGAGGGTCGCTGGGACTGTAAGAAAACAGTGATGGTTAGAAAAATAGCCCAACCCAAGACCCTGAAAAGTAGGTGTGAAGTGCACCTAAGTTCCCCAGAGAGCACAGAAGTCGTGATAGGGGAATTCTGCAAGGAAGACCAACACCAGCAATGCAACAACAATGGATTTCCAGACGAGAGTACCTGTGGAACAAGGGGACCAAGTCCAAGAGTCACACTCAAGTCGGGAGTGGGCAGATGCCCAAGAAATGCCAGCTGAGGTTGCAAAGAAGCTGCCACCGGATGGTAGAAGCTGTGGATTCTGCAAGAACGAAGAGGACTAGAAACTTCCCCTTTGGAGGATGGATTTCCCACGTCGTGAAGAAGGTTGCAGAGGTGTTCCCACGCAGAAAGACCGCAAACAAGCCTTGCTAGCTGCAAGGGTCGCGGTTAGGGTTTTTGGATGCTGCTGTGGCCCAGGAAGGACAAGGATGTTGCCAATTGCGTGAGGAGACAGAGGGGGCGTCCAACAAGACAAGGAGCCCACTCAGAAGCAAGCAGCACCCGCAGAAGTGCCGGAACAGGCACTATGAAGGAGAGTGAACCGGAGCTCACCCGAAGTCACAAAAGAAGGTCTCACGACGCCGGAGGACAACTTAGGAGGTCGTGCACTGCAGGTTAGAGTGTCGGGGACCCAGGCTTGGCTGTGCACAAAGGAAATCCTGGAAGAGTACACAGGAGCCAGAGCAGCTGCAAATCACGCGGTACCCAGCAATGCAGTCTAGCGTGGGGAGGCAAGGACTTACCTCCACCAAACTTGGACTGAAGAGTCACTGGACCGTGGGAGTCACTTGGACAGAGTTGCTGAGTTCCAGGGACCATGCTCGTCGTGCTGAGAGGGGACCCAGAGGACCGCTGATGCAGTCTTTTGGTGGCTGCGGTTGCAGGGGGAAGATTCCGTCGACCCACTGGAGATTTCTTCGGAGCTTCTAGTGCAGAGAGGAGGCAGACTACCCCCACAGCATGCACCACCAGGAAAGCAGATGAGAAGGCGGCCGGATCAGCGATACAAGGTTGCAGTAGTCGTCTTTGCTACTTTGTTGCAGTTTTGCAGGCGTCCAGAGCAGTCAGTGGTGGATTCCTTGGCAGAAGGTGAAGAGAGAGATGCAGAGGAACTCTGATGAGCTCTTGCATTCGTTATCTAAAGAAGTCCCCAAAGCAGAGACCCTAAATAGCTAGAAAAGGAGGTTTGGCTACCTAGGAAGGAGGTAGGCTAGCAACACCTGTAAGAGCCTATCAGAAGGAGTCTCTGACGTCACCTGATGGCACTGGCCACTCAAAGCAGTCCAGTGTGCCAGCAGCACCTCTGTTTCCAAGATGGCAGAGGTCTGGAGCACACTGGAGGAGCTCTGGACACCTCCCAGGGGAGGTGCAGGTCAGGGGAGTGGTCACTCCCCTTTCCTTTGTCCAGTTTCCTGCCAGAGCAGGGCTGGGGGATCCCTGAACCGGTGCAGACTGGCTTATGCAGAGATGGGCACCATTTGTGCCCATCAAAGCATTTCCAGAGGCTGGGGGAGGCTACTCCTCCCCAGCCCTGACACCTTTTTCCAAAGGGAGAGGGTGTAACACCCTCTCTCTGAGGAAGTCCTTTGTTCTGCCTTCCTGGGCCAAGCCTGGCTGGACTCCAGGAGGGCAGAAACCTGTCTGAGGGGTTGGCAGCAGCAGCAGCTGCAGTGAAACCCCGGGAAAGGTAGTTTGGCAGTACCCGGGTCTGTGCTAGAGACTCGGGGGATCATGGAATTGTCTCCCCAATGCCAGAATGGCATTGGGGTGACAATTCCATGATCTTAGACATGTTACATGGCCATGTTTGGAGTTACCATTGTGACGCTGTACATAGGTAGTGACCTATGTACAGTGCACGCGTGTAATGGTGTCCCTGCACTCACAAAGTCCGGGGAATTTGCCCTGAACAATGTGGGGGCACCTTGCTAGTGCCAGGGTGCCCACACACTAAGTAACTTAGCACCCAACCTTTACCAGGTAAAGGTTAGACATATAGGTGACTTATAAGTTACTTAAGTGCATTGGTAAATGGCTGTGAAATAACGTGGACGTTATTTCACTCAGGCTGCAATGGCAGGCCTGTGTAAGAATTGTCAGAGCTCCCTATGGGTGGCAAAAGAAATGCGGCAGCCCATAGGGATCTCCTGGAACCCCAATACCCTGGGTACCTCAGTACCATATACTAGGGAATTATAAGGGTGTTCCAGTATGCCAATGTGAATGGGTGAAATTGGTCACTAGCCTGTTAGTGACAATTTGTACAGAGAGAGCATAACCACTGAGGTTCTGGTTAGCAGAGCCTCAGTGAGACAGTTAGGCATCACACAGGGAACACATACATATAGGTCACAAACTTATGAGCACTGGGGTCCTGACTAGCAGGGTCCCAGTGACACATAACAAACATACTGAAAACATAGGGTTTTCACTATGAGCACTGGGCCCTTGCTAGCAGGATCCCAGTGAGACAGTGAAAACACCCTGACATACAATCACAAACAAGCCAAAGTGGGATAACAAGGCTAGAAAGAGGCTACTTTCTCACACCGATGAGACTCGATCCTCAAACAAATGGGTAATATTAGTAGGCTGCAAGGATGTGACAATATTTTAAGAGGGGGAAATCTTCAAAAACTATGCAACAAGAAATTAATCTCTTAGCGTCCAATTTGGAAATGTCATACACTGGTGCTTTGCAGATGCTGGATTTTCTGCTGCTAATGCAAAAACCGTTGCAAGGCTTTCTTCAAAAATCGGTTCTGACAAACGACAATTTGAAAAATCAGACAAGCATCTTAAAGGAGATTGTTCATGAATTGAGATCAATTAACTTGAGCATTCCAGCCTTAGCGATTGCAACTATGGAAGATTGTGTTATCTCACTAGAAAAGGCTAGACAGAGCAAGGAATCCTCATCAGTATACGAGTCAAGGTGGCCTATTTTGATAAATAGAAGTGTAGGAGGCTGGCCTGGCTTGAAGTGGGTACCTTAGGTACTTGCACCTTATACCAGGTCCAGTTATTCCTTGTTAGTAAAATGTACACAGTGTTCTAGCAGCTTAGGCTGTCTAGAGGTAGCTGTAGCTTAGCAGCTTAGGCTGAACTAGGAGACGTGCAAAGCTCCTGCAATACCACTATAGTTACACAGTACTTAGACACAATAAAAGACAATACTCAATGTTACCAAAAATAAAGGTACTTTATTTTAATGACACAAGGCCAAAAATATCTTAGAGGCAATACTCCTTCTGGAGCTAAGTATTATACACAATATATACACTAGAGACCAAAATCATGTAAGTAAATAGTCACAGAATAGTGCAAACAGAAAATACAATAGAATGCAATAGGCCTAGGGGTAACACAAATCATATACTAAGAAAGTGGAATGTGAACCACGAATTCCCCTCTAGGCAAAAGTAGTGTGTAGAGGGGCATTGGGAGTGTAAGAAAACACCCAAGCTAAGTAAAATGCCCCACTCCACAGCCCAGGAAAGTAGGAATAAAGTACTGCAAGTTTTCCTCAGGACACACTACAAGTTGTGATAAGAGTTATTGCAAAAACCAAGCAAGGCTGCAAGCAACCATTGTTGGATTCTTGGACCTGAAGACCTGTGAAGACCTGTGAAGAGAGGAGACCAAGTCCAGAAGTCGCAGAAGATTCCAGGAAGGACACAAGCCCCTGCCAACCTAGAAGATGGTGCAAAAGATGATTCTCCTGTTAGAAGAAGTCTGCAGAAGAGCACCAAAGAAGATGGCTGCGGATTTCTGCGTGGTGCAGGAGATGTCCCACGTCGAGATGTTGGATGCAGGCTGTTTGCGTCGCTGGATTCGTCCAACAAGTCTTGGTTCAGGCAAGGTCGCAGTTTGCATCAAAATGGCGCTGCCTGGACCCAGGAGGGACCTGGGGGTCTAAACTAGGACTTAGGGGGCTCCCAACACTGCAGAGAGCCCACAGATGACCAGGCAGCACCCACGGAAGTCCCAGGACATGGGGACAAAGAGGATGCAAAATGCAGTTGGTGCACTGTCCCACGCCGCCAGAGAACAACTCAGCGAGTTGTGCGTAGTAGGATGGAGTGCTGGGGGCCTTGGCTACATTGATCACGAGGGATTCTTGGAAGAAGTGCAAAGAAGCCCAAGGAACTGGAGATGACTTGGTGCACAGGGGTACTGTCGCAAACCGGGAAGGCAAGCTCTTACCTCCACCAAATTTGGACAGATGGACCTTAGGACAGTCAGGGTAGTGCTGCTCCACCGCCTGTGTTCCAGGGAGCATGCTCGTCATCAGGAGAGGAGTCCCAGAGAATCAGTCGTCGTCGTAGAAGGTGCCTACAGGAGCAGCGAAGTGACTACGTCATGCCACAGGAGATTCCTTCGGTTCTTCTGGTGCATGGTGAAGACAGGGAGTCCTCAGAACATGCACACTTTGGAAACTGTTGCAGCTGCTGGCTGGAGCTGAAGTTGCACAGTCACAGTAGCATTTCTCAATACTTTGTTGCTGTTACAGCGGTTCCTGGAGCAGTCTTCAGTTGATTCAACGATCAGAAGCTGAAGCTGTGGATGCAGAGGATTCCTGGAGGAGTCTTGCAAGCTGAATCTGAAGAAGAACCCACAGGAGCGACCCTAAGTAGCCCTGAGAGGGGAATTGGCTACCTACCCAGGTATGCACCTATTAGGAGGGGTCTCTGACTTCACCTGCTGGCACTGGCCACTCAGAGATCTCCAGAGTGTCCCCACACCTTGGAGAACAAGATAGCTAAAACCAGGGACACACTGGAGGGGCTCTGGGCGCCACCCCTGGGGTGGTGATGGACAGAGGAGTAGTCACTCCCCTTTTCTTTGTCCAGTTTTGCACCAGAGCAGGGACTGGAGGTCCCTGAACCGGTGGAGACTGGCTTATGCAAGGAGGGCTCCATCTGTGCCCTTCAAAGCATTGAGGCTACCCCTCCCAAGCCAGTAACACCCATTTCCAAAGGAACAGGGTGCAACACCCTCCTCCCAGAAGAAACACATTGTTCTGCCTTCCTGGGACTGAGCTGCTCAGATCCCAGGAGGGCAGAACCCTGTCTGTGGGATGGCAGCAGCTGTAGCTGCAGTGCATCCCTCAGAGAGCTGGTTTGGCAGTACTGGGGGTCGATGGTGGAGCCTCCAGGATGCATGGGATTGGCCCCCAATACCAGATTTGGAATGGGGGGGATAATTCCATGATCTTAGACACCTCACATGGCCATATTCGGAGTTACCATTGTGAAGCTACCTATAGGTATTGACCTATATGTAGTGCACGCATGTAATGGTATCCCTGCACTCACAAAGTCTGGGGAATTCACCCTGAACAATGCAGGGCACCTTTGCTAGTGCAAGGGTGCTCTGACATCACTAAATGAAGGTTAGACATATAGGTGACTTATAAGTTACTTAAGTGCAGTGAAAATGGCTGTGAAATAGTGTGTGCACTATTTCACTCAGGCTGCAGTGGCAGTCCTGAAGAAAGGTTTGTATGTGCTCCTTATGGGTTGCAAAAGAAATGCAGCAGCCCATAAGGATCTCCTGGAAACCCAATGCCCTGGGTACCTAGGTACAATACCGGTGTACTTATAAGGAGGGTCCAGTGTGGCAACTGGGATTGGTATATGAAGTCACTAAACTATAGTGACTAATTTGGAAGCAGAGAGAGCATAAGCACTGGAGTTCTGGATAGCAGGTCTGATGGAAGTGTTACAGGCCAGAGTAAAAGCATGGGAAAAAGAGCCACTAGGATAGTGGAAGCCCACAAACAGCTACCAGGAAGGACATAGAACTACGTCGGAAAGATGCAATTAAAATGAGAGCAGGGGCCTTATCCACAGGCCTGTTAACCTTAATATCTACAAAAAGTGAACAAGATGGCCACAGCACACAGAGTATATAGTCCAATGGTGTGACAGGGAAAATATTCCTGAAAGTATATTTGTTGAAGTGAAAAGTAGACTGGAGTCCAAGTTCTTGTTTTGCAGATGTAGCCTTTAATTGTAGATGCCAGAGATCATTGTGTCATCAACGAGATACAGCCAACACGTAGGAGTGTGGCACCAAATAGTCATTACTACGATCTGAGTATTTGGTGCCACACTCCTCCGACTTACAGGTTTTTGACCACAGGCTTATCAGGGTCTACTACTACCATTGCCCTCTTCTTACCCAGGTACACTACTGACAGGTCCACTCATAGAAGTTATAATTGACCTTCTGGAGCCCAGCTAACTGAACACGGGGCTCCCTCGCTACTTACCTTTGTCACATACCATTCTGGCCGGACGGCCCAGCCTTGATGAAGTCACTTGTGTGACGAAACACGTGTTGGCTGTATCTCGTTGATGACACAATGATGCACATATATTAGATATATTTTGTCTAAGCATTAATCCTGAAACAGTGGGAGTCTTTTAGATTGATGGAAATGAATACAGACGGGAAGTAAGAAAGATACTGGAAGAACTAGGTGTATGGTATCTGAGAAAGTCTAGGTAACCAATATCAGTAATAGTTATAAGGCTGCGGATAGCTGGGTTCATCCAGAGGAAAACCTGCTGAGCTATCTCTATGGAACTTTGTGAAAAAGGTAATAGCCTTCATTAATCTGATAAGGGCAGCAGGCCCAGACAACCTCCTGGATGAAATTTTAAAATCAAACTCCGACTGGTGAGCAAGCTCTTTTTTAAAGGTAATTATTTCTGCAACCGAATCTAGAATGCTTCCAATCAGCTGGAAAGGTGCAGTAATTAAGCCAATCCTAAAGATGAACGATCCTTCTGACCCTAGTAATTTTTGTTTGATCAGCTTGATAGATGTGGGTGCCAAGCTTTATTCTAAAGCAGTATTCTTGTATGTGAAGGACTAGACAGAGTAATGGTCCTACGTTATTTGGCCACAATGAAGTCCACTTGTCATTTAGTGTAATCATGGCAGGCAAACAGAGCATATCCTTATCAGTCAAAGTGTTCTCTCTGATTGCCTATACTTTTTTTTTTTTTTATCATCCAGGCGCTTTACTTGAAAACCTAATTTTATCAAGTATATAATTCCGAAAAGAAAAGATGCCATTGGTCACCGGTTTGATGTAACGTGCTTTGGGAAGGATTTTAAGGGAAGTTCTTTGTTAACTGTATAGTAATTTTAGATTGTTATAATGTAATGTCAATGTATGTATTCGGTTTTACAGTCTATGGTTTACATAAACTTATTTTTACTGCTACTTGCACTCCTGCGCTCTGTGAGCTACAATTGGTACGAGGTTCATTTGGAAGCAGCTGGCTACGATGCAGAGCAATGGTGCGCCAACCTCTAAAAAGACACTGAGTTACAACACTATGAAGAGTGAGGAGGTGAGTACATGATCTCAGCCACCGGGCATGGTACTGACCTCCCTTCTTATTGGTAAAGTAGCGAAGTACCCCCCAGGAACAGCCCCTCTACCACCAAATGGTGATGAGTAACTCAAGGCAAAGTGAAAGTACCTGGTCAAAACATTGTCTATTCCCTGGAACCTGACAAATTGATGCAGCCGATCCTGCTACTGCGTTCTAGAGAAAAAAGTGTGAAGTACCCGTGAAGCATCATTTGGGGCTAGTCCAGCCATGAATTCAAGCCCAGTTCCTTGTCTTGGTGCATACGGGATCATGCATCACCAGCCGCACCTTAAGTTGCCAGTTCCTCCAGAACTACAAGTTCGGCAAAAATCACGGTAAAAACCTTGGAGTGCCATCCATGCTGTACAAGTCAGATTTCTTTCTGTCTGCTAGCTGGCAAAGAGCTTCCAGCCACTCAGTGCTGGGGAATTCTTTGGTAGTAATACTGCAGATGGCACCTTCATTTCCTCAGAGTGTAGGCAGGCAAAGAGAAGACAGTTTAGGGGGAAGAACAAACCCAATACCCCTGCCCTAGCTGAAGCCAAGGCCACTTACCAAGATTAGATGCTATCAAAAGTTAAAAGGCTATGGCCCGGATTTAGAGTTTGGCGGACAAGGTAATCTGTCAAAAATGCAACTTAGAACCCTGTCCACCCAACCATCGGCCTGCCTGCCTTTTTTTAAATTATTTTTTTATATAAGAGTCAGGCGGACTGCCAGCTTTCCTTTGGCAAAGCCCCTGTCTGCTCTGTTGATGGAAATCATTCTCCAACAGCCTGATGCATAGGGACAGGTGGCAATTTGGAGGGCAGAGTATCCTTGGGGTAGTGGAGGTAACATCCTCTGCTATCCAGTCGGACAATATATTGACTACCAAACTCTAAAGAAGACCTATGACATGTAAGGTCTTTGATGTTGTCTTTACCAAGGCTCACTCTTTAGCACCTTAGAAAACTTGCATTAACAAAGCCATTAGATCAGGATTTTTAAATGTTTGTTACCTGATGGAAAAGAGAGAGGGAGAGTGTCTGTGTGTTTGTATGCGGGTGTTGTGTGGATAGGTAAGTCAGGGAATGAATGTCAGAGTGGATGAATTTAAGATTGGGTTGCAATTGTGAGTGATTTGGTGGTGTATGTGAGTTAGTGGGTGACTGAATGGGAATACCTCATGCAAGTGAGGGAATTTGAGAGGTTAGAAGGGTGAAGGTAGGTGGGTTAAGGATGAAACTGGAGGGGTGGTGGAAGGTGTGTGAGTGACTATGGAGGTGAGTAGATGAATGTGAGAAAGGAGAGGTGAAAAGTGTATGTATGGACAACCCTAAAGTAGGAAATATGTACTATTGAGAAAATGCTCAATGTAGAAAAACAATGCAGAACAAACATAGATGCACCACAGAGGAACAAAGAATCTCAGCAATGGAATACCTATGTGCACACAAGGCAAACAAACTGTAGAGTGTCTGATGATTTTAATCAGCAACAAAAAAACAACATTGTTTGTCAATTCTAGGAGGTTCTCCAGAAACATAAAAATGTACATGGAAGAAAACCAGGTGCTGGTATCTTCTGCACAGGCTCATTACTTCTGAAAGCACCAGTTGGTTCACCAGGATATGCTGGAAGAGAGGAGGTGCAGAAGAGTGCCTTCAGTGTGCCAGGGGTTGGAATGCTCTTGTGGTCGGGCAACTTTAGGAGGGGATCCAAGTTGGTTTGCTGCAGATTCACCATAATCTTGCCCCACAGAAAGAACCAGTTGGACTCTGCACTTCTCCAGAGCTACTGAAAGTAGATAACCAGACCACACCACAATTTAATGACTCCACCACGGTGGGCTGTCCCCAGCATTGCGGAATCAAGACTGCAGCATCCATGAGTGAGCTTCTCCAAGCTCAGCCCTGACAGCGTTCTGCAGGTCTGGACAAGCTTTAAAGCAATGGCCTCAGGGAAGAGATGAACACCTGCTGCAGTGTAGCACCTGACACCTTGCCGTCCAGCAGCACTTGCCATAGGTTGCACATGACCTGCGGTGAGACTTCTTATTCTTACCCTGCAGGGAAATTAGATTTGATGCCGGACTGCAATATCTCTATGGGTGCTCTTCCTTCCATGGCTTGCCCAATGGACCAGATTGCAGAGTCCTGGAGCAACTCCATTACTTTCTTGTTTACCACTGCCACACTCCCCACTATCACTCTTACCCGTTCAACACTAGGCCATGTAATCACGAGTTTCAAAAAACATGCGTAGTGCCATTTATGGCTAGTACTGTAACCATTCAAAAGGAGAAGTAAGCAATCTTATAAACCAGTTCAGTTACCTGGATCTGCCCTAACATCTACGCATCTCTCATCAGTGTATGAACACACTTGTATGTATGGCACTAAACTTGAAACACTCTGTCAAACCAGACACTTTATGGTAGTGTCTGGTGATGCTGCCATCCTAGCAAGAAATCCTAATGGCATACATTAGCAATACTTAATTGAAACTTACATACTTTCAAGAGAGCACAACAAATAGGAATCCAGTTCATTTCTACAGAGAAAAAGAATTCGATCTCTACATGCTACACTCGGGGAGAACACTGATCTTCATAGGAGAGACTTTTTTTGCTCCCATGACAGCTGCCACGTTTCCCACATCCATGATGTATGATGTGCTGCCCTAGTTAAGGTTTTTTTCCTTTGAATTCTGGGATTTATAATCACATTTTATAATGGAAGAAACAAGACTACAGGTCCCAGAATTGAAAGAAAAAACCTGGACTGGCGCAGCTCATCACACATGGACCTGGGAAACCTGGCAGGGCTGCCATGAAGATCACTTTGTGTGGGGCCATGCCAGTGTCAAGAGCTGCTTGTCTTTGAGTAGCGGTGCGGGCAGTTCCCACAGCTCATCACTGTCCCCTGGTAGAAGAGAGCTTGGTAGACAGTAATGCACTGAGAGCACCACATGTTAAGCAACCCTTGCCCTATACCTTACATATCTGCCCTACAAAGGTGCAAATGAGGGTGACGAGTCAGACTCTTTTGACATGCTGCGCTCATGTCTTCAAGCGGACTTGTATAACGCCTCTATCAATGAAAAGCCCAATGCTCGTGAAGAGGAACTAATTCACCATATGGCATGACAAAAGTCTTACAACAATCAATATCTGAATGACTGATGAACGTTGCGAATGATGATTGTAGGCTGTTCAATATGCCAGTGACAATTATTTAAACCAATGGCTGAAGGATGGGGGATTATGAAAATGTCACTTACCCAGTGTACATCTGTTCGTGGCATTAGTCGTTGCAGATTCACATGCTGTGCATAGTCCGCCGTCTGGTGTTGGGTCGGAGTGTTACAAGTTGTTTTTCTTCGAAGAAGTCTTTTCGAGTCACGAGACCGAGGGACTCCTCCTCCTTGTTTCCATTGCGCATGGGCGTCGACTCCATCTTAGATTGTTTTCCCCGCAGAGGGTGAGATAGGAGTTGTGTATGTTAGTAATAGTGCCCATGCAAAGGAATGAATAAGTATGTACAAAATAAAGTTTAAGTAATATATTTACAAATGTACAAGTGTTGAAGATTACTTCCAAAAGGCTACAGGCTCCCGGGGAGGCGGGTGGGCGCATGTGAATCTGCAGCGACTAATGCCACGAACAGATGTACACTGGGTAAGTGACATTTTCAGTTCGGTGGCATGTGTAGCTGCAGATACACATGCTGTGCATAGACTAGTAAGCAGTTATCTCCCCAAAAGCGGTGGCTCAGCCTGTAGGAGTGGAAGTAGTTTATATACAGTTCTTAGTACGGCTTGACCTACTGTGGCTTGTTGTGCGGATAGCACGTCTACACAGTAGTGCTTAGTAAATGTGTGAGGCGTAGACCATGTGGCTGCCTTACATATTTCGTTCATTGGAATATTTCCTAGGAAGGCCATGGTAGCACCTTTCTTTCTGGTTGAGTGTGCCTTTGGTGTAATGGGCAGCTCTCTCTTTGCTTTAAGGTAGCAGGTTTGGATACACTTAACTATCCATCTGGCTATACCCTGTTTTGATATTGGGTTTCCTGTATGAGGTTTTTGAAATGCAATAAACAGTTGTTTTGTTTTCCTAATTAGTTTTGTTCTGTCAATGTAGTACATTAGTGCTCTTCTGATGTCTAATGTATGTAGTGCCCTTTCAGCTACTGAGTCTGGCTGTGGAAAGAACACTGGTAGTTCTACTGTTTGATTTAAGTGGAACGGTGAAATAACTTTTGGTAAAAATTTAGGATTAGTTCTTAGAACTACCTTATTTTTGTGTATTTGAATAAAAGGTTCCTGTATAGTAAACGCTTGAATTTCGCTTACTCTTCTTAGAGATGTAATGGCAACGAGAAATGCAACCTTTCACGTTAAGAATTGCATTTCGCAAGAATGCATGGGTTCGAAAGGTGGACCCATGAGTCTTGTTAAGACCATGTTGAGGTTCCATGAAGGAACAGGTGGTGTTCTTGGTGGTATAATTCTTTTTAGGCCTTCCATAAACGCTTTAATGACAGGTATCCTAAATAGTGAAGTTGAGTGGGTAATCTGCAGGTATGCAGAAATTGCCGCGAGGTGTATCTTTATGGAAGAGAAGGCCAGATTTGATTTCTGCAAATGTAGTAAGTATACTACTACATCCTTTGGAGATGCATGTAATGGTTGAACTTGATTACTATGGCAGTAGCAAACAAATCTTTTCCATTTATTTGCATAGCAGTGTCTAGTGGATGGCCTTCTAGCCTGTTTTATGACCTCCCTACATTCTTGGGTGAGGTTTAAATGTCCGAATTCTAGGATTTCAGGAGCCAGATTGCTAGATTCAGCGATGCTGGGTTTGGATGCCTGATCTGTTGTTTGTGTTGTGTTAGCAGATCTGGCCTGTTGGGTAGCTTGACATGGGGTACTACTGACATGTCTAGTAGTGTTGTGTACCAGGGTTGTCTTGCCCATGTTGGTGCTATTAGTATGAGTTTGAGTTTGTTTTGACTCAATTTGTTTACTAGATATGGAAGGAGAGGGAGAGGGGGAAAAGCGTATGCAAATATCCCTGACCAATTCATCCATAGAGCATTGTCTTGAGACTGCCTGTGTGGGTACCTGGATGCGAAGTTTTGGCATTTTGCGTTCTCCTTTGTTGCAAATAGGTCTATTTGAGGTGTTCCCCAAATGTGGAAGTGTTTAGAATTTGGGGGTGAATCTCCCATTCGTGGACTTGTTGGTGATCTCGAGAGAGGTTGTCTGCTAGTTGATTCTGGATCCCTGGAATAAACTGTGCTATTAGGCGAATGTGGTTGTGAATCGCCCATTGCCATATCTTTTGTGCCAGGAGGCACAGCTGTGTCGAGTGTGTTCCCCCCTGTTTGTTTAGATAATACATTGTTGTCTGTTTTGACAAGAATGTATTTGTGGGTTATGATGGGTTGAAATGCTTTCAACGCTAGGAATACTGCTAACATTTCGAGGTGATTTATATGCAACTTCGTTTGATGTACGTCCCATTGTCCTTGGATGCTGTGTTGATTGAGGTGTGCTCCCCACCCTGTCATGGAAGCATCTGTTGTTATCACGTATTGTGGCACTGGGTCTTGGAAAGGCCGCCCTTTGTTTAAATTTATACTGTTCCACCATAGAAGCGAGATGTATGTTTGGCGGTCTATCAACACCAGATCTAGAAGGTGACCCTGTGCCTGTGACCATTGCGATGCTAGGCACTGTTGTAAGGGCCTCATGTGCAGTCTTGCGTTTGGGACAATGGCTATGCATGAAGACATCATGCCTAGGAGTTTTAATACCATCTTTGCATGTATTTTTTGTGTCGAATACATGGCTTGTATAACCTTGTAAAAATGTTGAACCCTTTGTGGACTTGGAGTGGCTATCCCCTTTGTTGTGTTGATTGTCGCTCCTAAGTATTGCTGTGTTTTGCACGGCAGAATGTGTGATTTTGCATAGTTGATGGAGAAACCGATTAGTAGAGGGTTTGTATGACATACTTTGTGTGGTGTGAACACTTTGTTAGGGAGTTGGTTTTGATTAGCCAATCGTCTAGGTAGGGGAACACGTGTATTTGCTGCCTTCTGATATGTGCAGCTACTACTGCTAGGCATTTTGTAAATACTCTTGGTGCGGTTGTTATACCGAACGGCAACACTTTGAATTGGTAATGTATTCCCTTGAATACGAACCTTAGGTATTTCCTGTGCGAGGGATGTATCGGTATGTGGAAATACGCGTCCTTTAGATCTAAGGTTGTCATATAGTCTTGTTGTTTTAGCAGTGGTAATACGTCTTGTAGCGTGACCATGTGAAAGTGTTCCGATTTGATGTAGATGTTTGGTGTTCTGAGATCTAAGACTGGTCTCAGTGTTTTGTCTTTTTTTGGTATTAGAAAGTACAGTGAGTAAACTCCTGTGTTCCTTTGTGTACGTGGTACAAGTTCTATTGCGTCCTTTTGCAGTAATGCCTGAACTTCTAATTCCAGAAGGTCTAAATGCTGTTTTGACATGTGTAGGAGGCTGGACTGGCTTGTAGTGAGTACCTAGGGGTACTTGCACCTTGCACCAGGCCCAGTTATCCCTTATTAGTGTATAGGGTGTCTAGCAGCTTAGGCTGATAGATAATGGTAACTTAGCAGAGCAGCTTAGGCCGAACTAGGAGACGTGTGAAGCTACCACAGTACCACTTAGTGTCATATGCACAATATCATAAGAAAACACAATACACAGTTATACTAAAAATAAAGGTACTTTATTTTTATGACAATATGCCAAAGTATCTCAGAGTGTACCCTCAGTGAGAGGATAGGAAATATACACAAGATATATATACACAATAGCAAAAAATATGCAGTATAGTCTTAGAAAACAGTGCAAACAATGTATAGTTACAATAGGATGCAATGGAGACACATAGGGATAGGGGCAACACAAACCATATACTCCAGAAGTGGAATGTGAACCACGAATGGACCCCAAACCTATGTGACCTTGTAGAGGGTTGCTGGGACTATTAGAAAATAGTGAGGGTTAGAAAAATAGCCCACCCCAAGACCCTGAAAAGTGAGTGCAAAGTGCACTAAAGTTCCCCAAAGGACAAAGAAGTCGTGATAGGGGAATAAGGCAGGAAAGACACAAACCAACAATGCAACAACGCTGGATTTCCAATCTGGGGTACCTGTGGAACAAGGGGACCAAGTCCAAAAGTCACAAGCAAGTCGGAGATGGGCAGATGCCCAGGAAATGCCAGCTGCGGGTGCAAAGAAGCTTCGACTGGACTGAAGAAGCTGCGGTTTCTGCAGGAACGCAAAGGGCTAGAGACTTCACCTTTGGAGGACGGATCCCTCTCGCCTTGTAGAGTCGTGCAGAAGTATTTTCCCGCCGAAAGAACGCCAACAAGCCTTGCTAGCTGCAAATCGTGCAGTTAGCGTTTTTGGACGCTGCTGTGGCCCAGGAGGGACCAGGAGGTCGCAAATTGGACCAGGAGGTAGAGGGGACGTCGAGCAAGACAAGGAGCCCTCTTAGCAGCAGGTAGCACCCGGAGAAGTGCCAGAAACAGGCACTACGAGTATGCGTGAAACAGTGCTCACCCGAAGTCGCACAAAGGAGTCCCACGTCGCCGGAGACCAACTTAGAAAGTCGTGCAATGCAGGTTAGAGTGCCGTGGACCCAGGCTTGGCTGTGCACAAAGGATTTCCGCCGGAAGTGCACAGGGGCAGGAGTAGCGGCAAAAGTCGCGGTTCCCAGCAATGCAGTCTAGCGAGGTGAGGCAAGGAATTACCTCCACCAAACTTGGACTGAAGAGTCACTGGACTGTGGGAGTCACTTGGACAGAGTTGCTGGATTCGAGGGACCTCGCTCGTCGTGCTGAGAGGAGACCCAAGGGACCGGTAATGCAGCTTTTTAGTGCCTGCGGTTGCAGGGGGACGATTCCGTCGACCCACAGGAGATTTCTTTGGAGCTTCTAGTGCAGAGAGGAGGCAGACTACCCCCACAGCATGCACCAACAGGAAAACAGTCGAGAAGGCGGCAGGATCAGCGTTACAGAGTTGCAGTAGTCGTCTTTGCTACTGTGTTGCAGGTTTGCAGGCTTCCAGCACGGTCAGCAGTCGATTCCTTGGCAGAAGGTGAAGAGAGAGATGCAGAGGAACTCGGATGAGCTCTTGCATTCGTTATCTAAGGAATCCCAAGAGACAGAGACCCTAAATAGCCAGAAAAGAGGGTTTGGCTACCTAGGAGAGAGGATAGGCTAGCAACACCTGAAGGAGCCTATCACAAGGAGTCTCTGACGTCACCTGGTGGCACTGGCCACTCAGAGCAGTCCAGTGTGCCAGCAGCACCTCTGTTTCCAAGATGGCAGAGGTCTGGAGCACACTGGAGGAGCTCTGGGCACCTCCCAGGGGAGGTACAGGTCAGGGGAGTGGTCACTCCCCTTTCCTTTGTCCAGTTTCGCGCCAGAGCAGGGCTAAGGGGTCCCCTGAACCGGTGTAGACTGGCTTATGCAGAATTGGGCACATCTGTGCCCAAGAAAGCATTTCCAGAGGCTGGGGGAGGCTACTCCTCCCCTGCCTTCACACCATTTTCCAAAGGGAGAGGGTGTAACACCCTCTCTCAGAGGAAGTCCTTTGTTCTGCCATCCTGGGCCAGGCCTGGCTGGACCCCAGGAGGGCAGATGCCTGTCTGAGGGGTTGGCAGCAGCAGCAGCTGCAGTGAAACCCCGGGAAAGGCAGTTTGGCAGTACCAGGGTCTGTGCTACAGACCACTGGGATCATGGGATTGTGCCAACTATGCCAGGATGGTATAGAGGGGGCAATTCCATGATCATAGACATATTACATGGCCATATTCGGAGTTACCATTGTGAAGCTACATATAGGTAGTGACCTATATGTAGTGCACGCGTGTAATGGTGTCCCCGCACTCACAAAGTCCGGGGAATTGGCCCTGAACAATGTGGGGGCACCTTGGCTAGTGCCAGGGTGCCCTCACACTAAGTAACGTAGCACCCAACCTTTACCAGGTAAAGGTTAGACATATAGGTGACTTATAAGTTACTTAAGTGCAGTGAAAAATGGCTGTGAAATAACGTGGACGTTATTTCACTCAGGCTGCAGTGGCAGGCCTGAGTAAGATTTGTCAGAGCTCCCTATGGGTGGCAAAAGAATTGCTGCAGCCCATAGGGATCTCCTGGAACCCCAATACCCTGGGTACCTCAGTACCATATACTAGGGAATTATAAGGGTGTTCCAGTAAGCCAATGTAAATTGGTAAAATTGGTCACTAGCTTGTTAGTGACAATTTGGAAAGAAATGAGAGAGCATAACCACTGAGGTTCTGATTAGCAGAGCCTCAGTGAGACAGTTAGTCACTACACAGGTAACACATTCAGGCACACTTATGAGCACTGGGGCCCTGGGTTACCAGGGTCCCAGTGACACATACAACTAAAACAACATATATACAGTGAAAAATGGGGGTAACATGCCAGGCAAGATGGTACTTTCCTACACATTTTGTGTTTTTGGTGGGACATATGGAGGGATTTGGAGAAATTCTATGCAATAACCATGTTGGATAATTGCTAAGACCCAAGTGTCTGTTGTTATCTCCTCCCAAGCTTTGTAAAATTGGCTTAGTCTTCCCCCCCACTGGTGTTGTGTGAAGGGGTTGAGTGACTTGTGAGTCACTGTTTGGTTGTAGGGGTTTTGGGACCTTGACATTTTCCCCGGTTTCTAGGGAATTGTCCCCCTCTGTACTGGCCCCGAAAGCCTCCCCTTTGGTACTGTCCCTGGTAGGTAGACGGTGTTGATTGTGAGGTGCTGGCTTGTGTGGCTTGACCCCGAAACCCCCCTCTGAAGGGTGTTCTGCGAAATGTGACAAAAGTGCCTCTTCCCTGCAGGGAGTAAAGTGCCCCCATGGCCTTGGCTGTGTCAGTGTCCTTTTTCAATTTCTCAATTGCCGTGTCCACATCGGGTCCAAACAATTGTTGTTCGTTGAACGGCATATTGAGCACTGCCTGTTGTATCTCGGGTTTAAACCTGGATGTGCGCAACCATGCGTGCCTTCTTATGGTTACCGCGGTATTTATTGTTCTTGCAGCTGTATCCGCTGCATCCATAGAGGAGCGTATTTGGTTATTAGAGATATTTTGTCCCTCCTCAACTACTTGTTTTGCCCGTTTCTGTAATTCTTTGGGTAGATGCTCGATGAGATGCTGCATCTCATCCCAATGGGCTCTGTCATATCGCGCTAGGAGCGCCTGAGAGTTCGTGATGCGCCACTGGTTTGCAGCTTGTACAGCAACCCTCTTTCCAGCTGCGTCAAACTTGCGGCTCTCTTTGTCCGGAGGTGGGGCGTCGCCTGATGTGTGCGAGTTGGCTCTCTTGCGAGCTGCCCCTACTACAACTGAATCTGGTGGCAGTTGTGATGTGATAAAAGCAGGGTCCGTGGGCGGGGCTTTATATTTTTTTCCACCCGTGGAGTTATCGCTCTGCTTTTGACAGGTTCTTTAAAGATCTGTTTTGCGTGCCTTAGCATTCCCGGGAGCATAGGCAGGCTTTGATAGGTGCTATGGGTGGAGGAGAGGGTGTTGAAAAGGAAGTCATCCTCGACAGGTTCGGAGTGTAACGACACGTTATGGAACTCTGCTGCCCTAGCTACCACCTGTGCATACGCTGTGCTGTCCTCAGGTGGTGAGGGCTTGGTAGGGTACGACTCAGGACTATTGTCTGATACTGGGGCGTCATATAGGTCCCAAGCGTCCTGGTCATCTTGGCTCATGGTGGTATGAGCTGGTGAATGTGACGGAGTTTGTGCCGGTGATGTATGAGTTACAGGTGGAGGAGAGGGTGGTGGAGTTACTTTCTTCACCACTTTTGCTTGTGGTGTTTGTTCTTGTGTTTGGAACTCGAGTCTCCTTTTCCTCCTGATTGGGGGAAGAGTGCTGATCTTCCCTGTCCCACTCTGTATGAAGATCCGCTTCTGGGTGTGGTCTACGTCAGTGGTTTGTAACTCTTCTTCAAATCTGTGTTTGCGCATTTGAGAGGACAGTGATTGTTCCTCTGAATACGAGCTGGCAGTCGGTTCGGTTGCTGGGCGTTTTGGCACCGAAACTGTGTCTTTGCTTGTTTTCGGCTCCGAGGAGAATTTTCTCTTTTTTGTAGTCGAGCTTTCTCGGCGTCGATCATCCTCGGTGCCGCTGTCTCTGCGTCGAGCAGCTTCGGTTCCGCTGTCTCGGCGTCGACCCTTTTCGGCAGCACTTTCTCGGTCCCGAGATTGCTGCGTGCCTGTGTCTCGACCCGAGTCGGACGATCTCGGCACCAGTTCGCCCTTTTTCGGTGCCGATGGACGGTCACCTATTTTATGGGTTGAGCCATGGCCTGTTGGCAGTGGCGTCCCCTGGGCCTTGTCTGTTTTCCCGTGTGGTGCTTGTTTCGACGTCTTACTCACGGTTTCTTCGACGTCGAACTCCTCCGAGTCTGATTCATGGATGGAGAAGGCTTCCTCTTCTTCTCTTTGTTCCTCGAACCCTCGTTGTCCTGTCGGCGTGGATGCCATTTGCAACCTTCTGGCTCTTCGGTCACGGAGCGTCTTTCGGGACCGAAACGCACGACAGGCCTCACACGTTTCTTCCTTGTGCTCGGGCGACAAGCACAAGTTACAGACCAAATGTTGGTCTGTATATGGATATTTACTGTGGCATTTAGGACAGAATCGGAACGGGGTCCGTTCCATCGGTGTCGATGTTACACGCGGTCGGGCCGACCAGGCCCAGACGGGGGGTCGAAGTTACCCCGAAGGGCTACCGGAGCTCGTCACGATTCGGTGTCGATTCTATCTAACCCGATACAGAACGAAACAATACCGACGTAGTTTTCCGAAGTTTTGACTATCTTTCCGTCCCGAAACCCGGAGCGAAAAGGAACACGTCCGAACCCGATGGCGGAAAAAAAACAATCTAAGATGGAGTCGACGCCCATGCGCAATGGAAACAAGGAGGAGGAGTCCCTCGGTCTCGTGACTCGAAAAGACTTCTTCGAAGAAAAACAACTTGTAACACTCCGACCCAACACCAGACGGCGGACTATGCACAGCATGTGTATCTGCAGCTACACATGCCACCGAACACTTCTTTCCCCTCTCTAGGTGGTTTTTGCGAGGGAATTAAAGCCTTATCTATCCAGTCAAGCAGAGCAAATAAATACAATGCCTTATGCAGTCTAATACTAGGGAGTTGGGCTCCAAACACTCACAGTTAGATTGACAAAGCTTTTTCTTTGAGAGTTTTTTCTTCTTACTTACTTACAATGTTTTACTCGTGGATTTCCAGGGGTTAGATAAAATTAATAGATGACAAAGGGCTTTCTGAATTCAGCTGTTTGTGCTGGCTCTCTCTATATCTACGTGCAAGTCTTTAATCCCTCATGCTGCCTTTAAACTTAAAAGGTAATACATCTCTAATATGAGAACTCCCGGTGATTTAGCTGGCCCATTTGCTATTAGCCCGACCAGATCTTCATAGATCTTAAAAGAAGGATGGAACACGCCACCTGGTTTGCCAGCACACAATTAGCCCAGGTGCACTACGGTAAATGCAGTACATGATAACACTCACTTCAGTTTAAAGTTTTTAGTATTTACCATTGTTGGTGCAGTCAGTGTTGTGTATCTCTAGACACATTTCAAGGTTGTTGTCAATCTTCAGTGGAGAGAAACAAATAAAATTGGGGGGGGGGGGGATGGTTACTGGCAATGATGCTCACAACCTTCTCAGGTTTAATACTACTCCCAGAGCACAGATGCATCCCAGAGCTCATCAGCCCAACAACTCAATAAGCAGCCAATCACAAATGGAGGAGGGAGCACACTGCCTGGCATACCAGCACAAACAGCCCAAATGCACTGTGGTAAACACACTGCATGATCACATTCACTTCAGATGAAAGTCTTTAAAATTCACCATTGTTGGTGCAGTCAGCACAGTGTATCTCAAGGCGTGTGTTTGAGGATTGTTGTCCTTCTTCAGTAGAGAGTAGCAAATAACATTTGATGTGTTGCTCTCTACTGAAGGACAACAATCCTGAAACAAGTCTGGAGCTACAAGGCAGTGGCTGCCCCAACAAGGGTGAAAAACTAACAACTGTCAATAAAGTGTTATTGTGCACTGCATTAACCATGATGCATTGGTGTGAACTGAGTGCTGAGGTGTGAGGCAGAGTGCTCCCACCCTCTTTTTGTTTGAAAAGGCTTCATTGAGCTAATTAGCTGATGAGCCCTGGCCGATGCAGCTGCACCCTGTGAGTGGTACAGAGACCAGAGAAGACTATGGGGAGCATTTCCAGCAGCCCCTAAATGATGTGTTGCTCTCTACTGAAGAGGGACAACTATCCTGAAACACATGTCTAGAGATACACAGCACTATCTGCACCAACAAGGGTGAAAAAGTAAAGACTGTCACTGAAGTAAATGTTAGCATGCACTGCATTTCCCATAATGCATTGGGGTGAAATAAGAACTGGGATGTGAGGCAGTGTGCTCCCACCCTCTTTTTGCTTGATAGCTCTCCCATTTAATATTTGGATTCTTATGGGATTCTCCATTTAAAATCCAGGCTTTAGCCTCTCTATTGCCCAACCTAAGAAAGTTCTGGTTCAGTCTTGCAACCACGCCTACCAGGCTGCCACAGTTGGAAGAGGTGTCTTTTTTTAGGTTCTAAGTGGCGTTTGTTTATTACCTCAAGTGAACAATGGGATGTGATATAATATGATATAGGATGATTTGTAGAGAGCACCATCAACCGGGAAGGCATCCTGGCGTTGAGCAGGTGTGAGCCAATCTTACAGTATAGTGGGAATGCTCAGAAAATCAGGTCTTTTGGTATTATTGCGGAATTCTATGCTTTAAGAATGATGAAGGAGAAGGGTCACTGGTCAGATCTCGTTTTCTGTATGTGTGGAATGTATGCAAGCAGGAGTCCGGAAGCACAAAGGTGTCAGGAAGGCATGAGAAAGCAGATGCGATTTTGAAGTATGCTGGGCCACTATTATGTTATGCAGTTTGGTAGAGTGCACTATCACCCGGGAGGGTATCCCTGTGCTGCACAGGTGGGACCCTAGCCAAACCTAGGGACTAATAGGAATTCTCGAAAAGTCAGGCCCTCAGCTTCTTGCAGGATTCAAGAAGTGTGAAGGAAGCTCATTTGTATAGAGGCAGGTCGTTTCAAGCTTTAGGAGCGATGAAGGAGATGGCTCAACTGGTTTTTCATATTTGTGGAATGTGTGCAAGTAGGAATCCCGACAAGAAGAGGTTTTTGGTTTGTGAAAGCAGATGCAGGTGTTGAGGCATGCTGGGCCATTGTTATGTAGCGTACTAAAAATGTGAATGAAAAGTCTGAATTGTGCTTGTTTGTGTATGCTGAGCCAGTGAAGGTCTTTCAGGTGTGCTGTGATGTGATGTGAGTGCAGCATTGTAGGTTGAGTTTAATTCTGGCACCCTAGTTCTGAATGGTCTGCATCCTTCTGGTGAGATTTTTTGTTCATCTCAGTGTGGATGATGTTCCCGTAGTCCATCTTGCTTGTGATACAAGCACGCTTGATGGTTTTCCGGGTTCTGATTGGGAGCCATTTCAAATCTCTCAGCATCCTCAATGTATGGAAGTATAAAAAGGTGTTGGGGTTGACTTGGGTGGTCATGTCGAGTTTGCTATCGATGACTGTCTCAAGGTTCTTGGCGTGGGTGATGGGGGTGAGTATTAGTTCTAGCTCCAGTCCCATGGTTAAGTGCTGTTTCTGAAGATCATGGCTTCAGTCTCGTCAGAGTTCAGCTACAGATAGTTGATCTTCGTCCAGTAGGCGATTACAGTCATGCAGGAACTAAACTTGATTTGGGTATTGGGTGTCTTGCCCATGAGGGAGAGAATGAGTTGTGTGTCATCAGTGTTGGAGAGGACACTGATGTAACAGTGAATGATGCTGACTAGACAGATCACGTATGCATTGAAGGGGGCTGGGATCGGGGTGGATCCTTGCAAACTCCTCAGATGAGGTTGTGGGACTCCTAGGTGTACGGCACCAGCCTGACTGACTAGGTCCTCCCAGTCAGGAAGGAGCAGGTCCCTTGGAGTGTTTGTCCTTGGATTCCAAAGTCGTGGAGGAGTTGGATGAGGATGGGGTGGGAGACCGTGTCAAGAGTGGTCCAAGAGGGTGAAGGCCACCATGTCTCCTTCGTCCAGGGTCACAAGGATGTCATCTGTGGTGGCGATGAGGGCAGTTTTTGTGCTGTGGTTGGGTCTAAAACCAGACTGAGTGGTGTTGGGGAGTTGGTGGTCACTGAGGTACTCAGTGAGACGTCCATTGATGAGTTTCTCTATGACCTAGGCCAGGAATGGTAGCAGGGAGATCGGTCTGAAGTTAGCAAGCATTAAAAGGTCTGTTGAGGGTTTCTTCAGAAAAGGGGAGAATTGCATGTTTCCAAGCATCAGGGAATGAAGTGGGGGAGATGGAGGCTATCAGAATGGGTGTGTGCATAGTGCTGATAGGTTGCAGTCCTCTGGAGCAGGTGTGGTGGTGCAGGCATCCAATGGGGCCCTTGAGTGGACAGACTTCTTGATGGTGGCAGTTTTGTCTGCAGTGATGATGGGCCATATGCATGCTTTTATGCGGACACCAATAGAGAATTGAAAACTACAAAACCTGGGGGGGTGGGGGGGATTGGGTATAGCACCTTTCAGCCTCCATCAAATACATGATTCTTTTATAGAACATCTACTCACACACCTTCAAGAACAGTCTTGATCAAAAAAGGGAGTTGGACTGTTTATTGACACAGCAAGCTAGTCAATGAATGGGGAGTGACCAACAATACAGCAACTCAAAGACTGTCACAAAACATTACAAGCACCATAATCAGTAATTGTTTAAGCATCAAATTTGGGAGGCCACAGGACCATGCTCTCAGAGCTTGCCTATATTTTGCTTGACATTCTAACTGAAGCTGGCCTTCTAATCTATGAGGTGGTCTTGTTTAGAATGAAGGAACTTTAAGGGATGTCACTCTTATCTGACTTTGTTAACTTTGGGCCAATCAGTGGATTTTTGCTCTGATTTCAATGGACAGGGCCAATAGCTTTTAAGGACTGACCCAGTAGTCTTCCTTTTTATCTAAATATGGAAGGTACATCTTTGGCTCTAATTTTCTTGTGCCTCCTGACAGGAGTTGGAGCAAAGATGGCTGCTTCTTGACTGTTATCAAAGCAATACATGTTATTTACCTGCAACACATAGTTTGCAGCCTCACATCCTGCACAATCCAGAATAGTGAGATTTTTTAAAAACTATTGTGGGTACTTAGAGCTATTGCTTTAACCACGGTATGCTAGATTTGAACTGAAACAATCAAGCACCCACTAATGGTGAATTAGGGTTACTATTTCAATATGTAAATATAAATTTCTTGCTGCATTATATGTCCATCCTAAAATAATCCTCAACAATGATTTCACTATTACTTTATATTATATTATAATAGTATAATGCAGAAGAGATCGATGCCAATGTGAGATACTTAGGAGAGTGAAACTGAGACTGAAAATAAAGCGAAAACTAAGGTGGTGCAACTTTCCTGTCATGCATCATCTTCTAAGCAAGCCATTTCATCTAACAGGTCACTGGAAACACCACCCGTCGTTGAACAGATAGGAAACTAACTATTGCAGATGGACTGTGTCGAATTAGAAGCCAAGACAGCATAAGATTAGAGTAAAAGCAGAACAGAAGAAAGCATTAGAGTGAAAAATATGTAAAAAAGAATATAAACCAGAAGGCGGTTCTTCTCGGTCTATGCCCCTGCAATATGGAGAGGCCACTCTGATGTGAGAATTGCTTCATCTCCCTTTTCAAGGTTCATTAGCCTCCATCAAAACAGGGATTCACCCATCTCCAATCTAGATCTACACCTCTATCCCTTGAGATATTTACAATGTAACTGGATAATAAGAGGAATCCCTGCATTTGGCTTGAGAGCAATGTAGACCAAAATAAATTCTGAGGTGAACTTTATTTGAATGTTCAAAGTCATTTTCCACACCTAACTTGTACATCCCGAAAGGCATACAGAAAAGAAGAAGAAAATGCAGGTATGCACGCACAGATCACCCGTAGAAAAGGCAAAGCCAAGACTCCAACATTATGCTACACACCTGACGTGTAATTTTCCCCAAAGTTCTAATGCTGGGTGATATGAGGGCATAGAAATGGCAAGATTATTTTTTAATTTTCTTGAAACACATATCTAAACACTGAGGAAAAAAATCAGACACTAATTCAAATCCCATATGAAATGTATCAAGTACAGAAGCTGTCATGACAGGCAATTGTATATGGTATCACCACAAGTACAGAGGTCACAGACCAGGAAACAGGTAACATCATCAACAACTCCGTATCCTTTTTTTTTTTATTTAGATATTTTATAAATCGTTTCAGGTTGTTCTGGAAACCCCAGCACCCTGCTATTGTTATCTCATTTGGTCTAAGGGAAATATGTACACTGGGCACAAAAAAAGAGTAGGAATGGAAAAATGTTGTTTCGGGCATTTACCTTGTCGGATTCCGGCAGCTCTATGGGTACGGGAGGGCAGCACGCAGCATCGGGACTTACTCCTTAGGGCCTTTAGAGTCCTTGGGAACCTGTGAGCCTTTTCTATTTTCTGTTGTAGAAGTGAATCACAGATTAGAAATCATAAAAACAATTTTAACTCAGCTCTCTGTGATCCGAATCTGACCCCATCTGTAGCCAAACGCTAACTGGAGGCGTGATGATACACTAGGTTATTGTTCTCCAAATATCTGAAGACTATAGATTGTGCTACTAAATTAACTCATCCAAACATTTTTGGGGAAGTTATGCTTGAGAGCAGTTGTCAGAACTACATGGTGCTAGGAAACCTTGCTCGGTACACAAGAGCCTGTACATTAATGTAGCAACCCCATAATAACCGGGAGACAAAAGGAGGAAATATGATGGCACCGAGACATAGTGCAAGTAAAGTTATACTGATGGTTCAGACACCTGTGGAATCGATGGTGTAACTAGAAAATGGGAAGCTAGACCAGTGTAAATGGTCAGTGGCTAGGTATGCACTTGATTCAACTGGTTAGATGTAGGACAGGAGGCACAATGTGTGATGCCAGTGCTTTTAGGATTCGCTTCCTCAGCCAATAAATGGGATAATCTGGTCTCCTCGGGACCTGCAACTCAAAGCGCACACAGAGGTCTCATACAAGCAAGGAGCTGTAGTATCATACTAACTGTAATCACTGCATTGGTCTAGAGCCAACACAGCCAATGCAGTACCAAGAGACGTATGCCCCTGCAGAGAATCATGGTCTACGGAAGGCCGCCCTGAGAATTAACACTGCAATCTACTATACTCTGGAATTCATCCATGATTTTGCATTCAACATTGTCCTAAGATCTAACCACTGGCAGCAACCATCCCATGCACTCTCCAAAGCCTCCTGCAGCAGGTGGATTCCTTATATATCTTTTCCCAGGTGACTTCTGTTTAAAGGCAGGGAGCCAGGTAAGCAGTATGTTTAACTTTTGTGAAGTCTGACCTTAATTTTTTTTCAGTTATCATTTTGGGATATCAAACACTAACCTCTCCCTTACTATTTGTGCCTCAACGCTGTCCTATATGGTGTTCTGAATCATGGGTGGTTTCAGATTCACATACTTTCTTTTTTTATCCTGAAAGATACAGCATTGTAATCTCCATCCTACTCTCCTTTCCGCGGCTGTTGCCACATTATTCCTGGCTTTATCCTGAGTACTTGCAGTATTTTGGAGAATCAAATCTGCTATGAAAGATTTACTCTTAACATCTACGGTATTACCCAAGGAAAGACTCTATCACTGTCTCACTGCTTAGTTTAATTTTCCTGACTTTCACTTTATTAATCTGTGTTTCACTCCAACCATGTTTGGGCTACCTGGCTAAAGACTTGTTTACAACCCTCTGATTCACACAAAACTGTCTCTGTTTTAGAATTGACAGAGTACATTTTTTACTCCACTAGATCGTCATTTTTTTTCTTGTCTGGATTACAGTATATCAATTTAGACAAAGCTTCACGTAGCCTGCTTCTGCAAAGAAGATTTTCCACTGTCAAGCTGTATACCACAGTGCTTGTTGGATGTAAGCACCATATGCCGTACTGAATCATAAGCTATGATGAATTAAGAGCTTAAGCAATTCTCCCACTTTATTCCATCTTCTGTGCCATTCACTGCTCATACCTTGTGGTTTGCTGGTAGCAATTTTAGGGACTCTCAAGTTGTTTTACCTGCATCATCTCGTCCTGAAACTGCTGTCCCCCTTCACGACCATAGACAGGGCAGAAACTGCAGTCATGAACCACTATATCAAGATGCTGTGAAAAAAAAAAGTCCAAGTTGAGAAAACTAGGCACAAAACAATTATTATAATAGTTCTATCTAATGTGCCTACAAGAAAATCTTACAACTTAAACACCATGGAAGAGCAATGCACAGTCCCAGGGAATATATGCACCAGTGAAGGCCATGGAATAAGAGTATGGGAAGGACAAAATAAAAATGACTTAGATTGAACAAATTTGCGAATGACACTGAAAAGTTTATTTAGGGGTTGTGTACAGCACCAGATGTTATAATGTGACCACTTTAGCGACCGAGGTGTAGCATGGGAATATGACCATCACGCATCCATTTAGACTCGGGGAGGGAATTGCCAGTTGGAATTTCTCATGACAGTGGCCAATTTGAGCAGCGCGGTTTTCAGGGGTCTTATAAAACTAAGGTAGTTTAGTTCTGTATGGGGATTGGGCTCCAAGCATCCACAGTCTGGAGTCCAGGGCACCTGTTATATGGATGGTTGGTGGGTCTCGTTGGATGTGCCAGTTAGAAGAACTTGCCTGTAAGTGGTAGTTGCCAGTTTCTGAAGCAGGGCAGCCATCTTGCTCCAGTGGTTCTCATGCATGATGCAGAACATTTTTTATTCAATATTTGATTCCACCAAGACCCACTGTAAATGTATGTAGTGTGGTCTTGAGTGGCTGCATCTTTGTAATATACATACATTCTTGCTGATGATTGAACAATTTCAGGACGTTCAATGAGATTTTGTGGTAGTACTTCTAATATGCCATCACCAGGGCTCATGTCTCAGTACTCCAAACATGCCAACATCCGGACATACGTTCATACACTCCTAGATTTTATGACAAGACCGGAGGCTCCTATTATGCGTTTCTTTTCTTGCTTTAATAAAACAGCAGCAAGTGAAGAAAACTACAAATCCCATGAGCGCAGAGAAAACCAGCCATTGGGAAACAAGTTGTAGTCCATTTATAATAACCAATGAACATCAATGTATGCTATTATGACGTAACTGGACTGCGAACAGCCCTCTTTTCTTGCTGCTCGCAGCCAGTTAAGTCATTTTTCTTCATTAGTCCACGTTTATTATATGTTTTAACTGTAAACGTTGTTTTTAATGTATGTAATTTATTGTGCTTACTCGCGCTGCTTTGTGCTATTGTCAACCTTGTTTGCCTTCTTAGACGGCAAGTTGCCGCATTCGTTTTCCCCTGCTGCTCGCGCGCTCTCCTTCGCACGCGCTGCACTCCTTAAGAATGGTTTCAACCGTTCCTCAGGCGTCGTGCCGTTATTCTCGGCCCGCGCTTGAGGAACGAGGTGTTTTGCCGTCTGCCTCGCGTTTCAGAAACAAAGTCTTTCCAGCCCCCACGCTTACCAGACACGTTTTTGACCCGACGAGCTCCACTATTCTGTGTCAACTCACAGTAGGACGTTTCTTCATTTCCTTTCCCAGTTAACCCTTTAACTCCTGGTTTGACTGTCTATTCCTTGTGCCTTCAGTTTCCCACAGTAAATATGATGTCTGGCAGTTCCACTTCACTTCAGGTTGATCTTGGGGAAGTTTCTGCCATAAACAGGACATAAATGTGTTTATACAGAACTCTGTACAGCAAGCTGTGAATAGTTCTATAAATAAATAAATCAAAAAATCTGGAATCTTCAGTTTTGAAAATTCTCAACAAGTCTTTATCAGCCCAGTCTGCAGGGGAGTGCAGACAGCGCACTTCACCCATATAAAAAAATATACACAAAAATCGGCGCTAAAGATTTGTGAGGTTCCCTCACCCATGGCAGAGGACGCGGTTCCTCAAAAGGCTCCAACTAAGGAGAATAAAATTCCAGAAAGTGCATCTCATTCACAAAAACGCAAGGCAAAAACTAAACACATTATGGGGGTCATTACGACCCTAGAGGCCGGCGGTATGTTGGCGGTAACACCGCCAAAAGGCTGGCGGTGTTCCGCAAGCAATTATGACAGTGGCGGAATTGCCACGGCCATACCGCCGGCCCCTCCATTTTCCCGCCAGGATTCCGTCTGGCGGTCATAATCCCCAGGGCAGCGGTGCAAGCACCGCTGCCCTGGGGATTATGAGTCCCCGACCGCCGGCCTGTCCATGGCGGTACACACCGCCATGGAAAGGCCGGCGGTAAGGGGACTTGGGGTGCCCCTGGGGGCCCCTGCACTTGGCATTCGGGCAGTGAAATGCACGACGGGTGCTAATGCACCCGCTGCACATCAGCATTGCCGCTGGCTCTATTACGAGCCGGCTGCAATGTTGATGTGACATTTCCGCTGGGCCAGCGGAAATGTCATAATAGGGAGACAGAAATACCGCCGGCAATGACGGTATTCTGTCTCCCGCGGCCTCGGCGGTCTTTTGAAAAGACAGCCGAGGTCGTAATGACCCCCTATGTCTCCTTTAATAATTTCCTCCATACCGGACACTGATGATGATGTATCTGATGCAGATTCAGATGCTGATCCATCTGACCATGATGATTTTTTTTCTTCGCCTATTTCCAAGAAGCCTAAACTTTCCTTCTTCACTCCCAAACCGCTTCTGGATTGCGAAGGTTTGCCTATGTTTGATCCCTCTTTTATTTTACACCCCTATTCGACTGAATGGTTCCCAGCCGCCCATGTGGGGGATTATGTGTCGGCCAAATAATTTTGTCCACTGGATAAACAAACACGAGCCAAGCTCAGATCAGAGAGTCCTCTTCCCTCTCTTGCGCATAAGTCTTCCACTACGCCTACCATTGACCAACCCATCCTAACATTCTTCAACAAATTTGGCAAAGATCCTCGGAAAGGTATTGATAAAGCCTGGTCCTCTTGTCAGGACTAACTGTTGGATGTCATTGGCCCTCTCACCCATATATTTGACATGGCTGAATCCGCCAGAATCGATGGCTCTTTTATTGATCCCGAGGAACTCTCCCTATGGGTTCAGAGGTCTGTTTGCCTTCTGGGGAACGCTAACGCTGCTATTTCTCAAGGAAGGCGCAAAGGTATTCTACTCAAACTAGACCCTAAACTTGTACACCTGGCCACAATCCAATCTCAGGTTAAAACAGAGGGCTTTCTATTTGGTGACAACTTTATTAAAGAACTGGGCAAATACGAAGCCACTTTTACCTCGCTGGACAAGGCTCAACAGTCTTTAAAGAAAATGTTTAACCAGCGGTATTTTGCCAGGGCTGGCAGAGGCTGGAACTGCTTTGCCAGCCGCTCCTACTACAATCAAGGCTCCGGTGTCAACTACAACACAGCCTACCAAGAATTCAGGCCACAGTTTTATCCGCAAAGGGCCAGAGGTTTTCGCACCAGAGGCTTCAGGAATGCCAGAAATGCCAACCAAATAGGTAAATCCTTTCCTTTCTCATGTCTCCGTGGGAGGTCGCCTTTGTCATTTTTTCCCAAATTGGTTATTAATCACCTCAGATCCTTGGGTTCTAAACACCATTCAGGGTTATACGATAGAATTCTACTCAACCCCAGTGCAAGCCGTTGCTCCTCCTCTTCCTTGTTCTCTACAGATATGTCTGCTCTTATTTCTTCGGAAGTCCAGTCTCTTCTGCAAAAACAAGCCATTGCTCTCACTCATCCAGATCCTTCAGGTTTCACCAGCTCCATTTTCTTGGTTCAAAAGAAGAACAAGAAAACGCGACCTGTTATCAATTTCAAGTTTTTAAACCAGTTTGTTGTTTACCGCCATTTCAAGATGGAAACCATCCTCCATCTCAGAGACTCTCTGCTTCAGAACGATTGGATGGTTCGTTTGGATTTGCAGGATGCTTACTTGGTCGTCCCGATCCACCCAGAACACAAGAAGTTTCTCCAATTCAAATGGCTCGACCAATTCTTTCACTTTACATCTCTACCTTTCAATCTCTCTTCAGCTCCACGGTGTTTCACCAAACTCATGAAGCGAGTGGTGGCTCACCTCAGGGTGTAAGACTTCTCATTTATCTGGACGACATTCTCCTCATGAGTCAATTGCCACAAATACTTACAACTCACCTCAATCTAACCTGTGCTCTTCTATCAGACTTGGGTTTCATCATCAACAAGGAGAAATCTCTTCTTCTCCCTACCCAAAGTATAGAATTCTTAAGTTTTCTAATAAATTCAGTTTCGGCCACCCTGCTACTTCCTTCTGCAAAAATAAAATCTATAAAGTCAGAGATTCTTCAAGTATTACGTAATTCGTCCATTTCCCTAAGAACTCTCCCCGCGTCGTCGGTCTTCTTTCTTCTTCCATTCAGGCTATATTTCCAGGTCCCTTGCATTACCGGGCCCTTTAGCGTTTAAAGATTCAACATTTACGCAAAGGGCTTTCTTACGCAGACACTATTCCTCTGGATCACGATTCTCGTACAGAACTGCAATGGTGGACAGACCATTTAGATGCCTGGAACGGAAGAACTCTCTTTCCATCAGCCCCATATCTTGTATTAGAGTCAGATGCAAGCCTAACCGGCTGGGGGGCCCATTGTGGTCCAATCTCGACTGGAGGTTCATGGTCATTAGAGGAGTCCAAATTGCATATCAATTGTTTAGAGATGCTTGCAGGCTCCTTTGCAATCAGAAGCCTCGCAAAGAACAAGGTCTGTTGTGCTATCCTTTTCAGGATGGACAATATTTTGGCAGTCTGTTACATAAACCATCTTGGGGGTACAAGATCCAAACCGCTAGCAGAATTAGCAAAGAGTTTTTGGGAATTCTGCCTTGCAAACCAAATTTCAGTTCATGCAGAGTATCTTCAGGGGACTCTCGACTCCATTACCGATTGGCTCTCTCGTCATCTCCACGACTCAAGCGATCGGAAGCTCCATCCCGCGATTTTTAATTTTCTGCAGAACAAATGGGGGCCCCTGACGATCGATTTGTTTGCGTCTCGCCTCAATTCGCAACTCCCTCAATTTTGCAGTTGGCGTCCGGATCCTTTGGCCCTGGCCTCCGATGCATTTCTTCAAGACTGGTCCAAGTCCCTTTCTTACGCTCTTCCCCCCTTTGTTATGATCAGCAGGGTGCTAGCTCAGGTTTGCCGTCAGCAAGCCACTTTAATTCTTATTGCTCCATTCTGGCAATCCCAGATTTGGTTTCCAACTCTTCTGGAACTAGCCATAGATTTTCCTAATTCTCAATCCTACTTTCCCAGACCTCCTTTTGGACCCTCTGAAGCGCCCTCACAACCTCATTTTGGACAACCTTCTTTCTCTTTCAGCATGGAAAATTTCGGGAATTCCCAACATTTCCCTCTCATTTCGTCACAAGCTTCGGAATATATCAGACAGTCCTGGGCTCCTGGAACAAGAAAACCTATAAGTCAGCTTGGGCTTTATGGCATAGCTGGTGTCTGGGAAAACACATCAATTCCCTTTCAGCAGATGTCACTTTTATAGTGAATTTTCTTGCCGCCGAGGCTAGTAAGTGAAGAAGCCCTTGAATGGGACAAAACGCGTTGGCTACTTGTTGAAGGAATCTGTAGATCATGAATAAAGCATCTTTCACAAAAGAAGCAGAGACTCTTCTGAAGACTTTCTTCTATTATGAGAGTATATAACTGTAGGAAGCTGGCTCTGTATATAATATACTATCTCAAAATGAGAGATACTGTGCACAGAGTACAAGGGTTCCCCAAGAGGCTTGACAGAGGCAATAATAGATAATACTAATGCTCTATTTGTGGTAGTGTGGTCGAGCAGTTAGGCTTATCAGAAGGTAGTGTTAAGCATTTGTTGTGCACACACAGGCAATAAATGAGAACAAACACTCAATGATTCTGGGAGCAGACCAGGGGGGTTTTGCAGAGCACTGGTGGGGAGGACAAGTAGGCACACAAAATACACCCACAGGGGTGGCCGGGTGCAATGGGCAAACAAGGCATCAGGTTTGTGATAGAGATCAAAGGAGGGACCTGGGGTCACTCAGACAATGCAGGCAGGGCACAGGGGGACTCTCGGGCCAGCCACCGACTGGGCAAGGGTGAGGGCCGCCTGCTGGTCACTACTGCACTGGTGGTTGGTTCCTCATGGGCTTGGGGGCTGCGGGCGCAGTGCTTCTTCCTGGCGTCGGGTTTCTTTGTTACTGGGCAGTCGGGGTCCTTGGGATTCCCTCTGCAGGCGTCGTCATGGGGGTGCAGAGAGGTTGGCTCAGGGTGGACACGTCGTCGGAGTCACCTGGGGGTCCTTTCTGCAGCATTGGTTTCTCTGGACACGGGCCAGGGGTGTCGGGTGCAGAGTAGTGGAGACTCGCACTTCTGGGGTGAGTTGAGGGTCCCTTTAAAGATGGTTTCTACTTGTTGCTTTAGACAGGGCCGCTGTCCACAGGAGTTTCTTTGTCCTTTGGGGTTGCAAGGCAGTCCTCTGAGTCGGCAGAGGTCGCTGGGCCCGCAGGATGCGTCGCTGTTGCAGGTTCTTTGAATCAGTAGACCGGCTGGTAGGGCTGGGGCCAAAGCAGTTGTCATCTTTCTTCTCCCCTGGGTGTTCAGGTCAGCAGTTCTTCTTCTTGTTAGGTCATCAGTAATCTGATTTCCTGGGTTCAGGGTCGCCCCTAAATACTAAATTTAAGAGTGTGTTTAGGGCTGGAGGGCAGTAGCCAATGGCTACTGTCCCTGAGGGTGGCTACACCCTCCTTGTGCCTCCTCCCTTTGGGGAGCGGGGCACATCCCTAACCCTATTGGGCTAAATCCTCCAAAGCAAGATGGAGGATTTTCTAAGGAGGGGGTCACATCTGCTCTGATCACCTTAGGGGTGGACCTGGCTGAGGGGGGGGGACTCCTCTTTGTTTTTCTCATTATCTCCCTAGACTTGCCGCCAAAAGTGGGGGCTGTGTCCGTGGGGCAGGCATTTCCACTAGCTGGAGTGCCCTGGGGCGTTGTAACACCAGGCTTGAGCCTTTGAGGCTCACCGCCAGGTATTACAGTTCCTGCAGGGGGAGGTGTGAAGCACCTCCACCCAGGATAGGCTTTGTTCCTGGTCACAGAGTGCACAAAGGCACTCACCCCATGTGGCCAGAAACTAGTCTTGAAGTGGCAGGCCGGCAGAGACCAGTCAGCCTAGCACTAGCAGTTGGGCTGGCATGCAGGGGGCATCTCTAAGATGCCCTCTGTGTGCATTTCTCATTAAATCCCACACTGGCATCAGTGTGGATTTATTGTGCTGAGAAGTTTGATACCAAACTTCCCAGAATTCAGTGTAGCCATTATGGAACTGTGGAGTTTGTGTTTGACAAACTCCCAGACCATATACTCTTTATGACTACCCTGCACTTACAATGTCTACGAATTGGCTAAGAAATTGTAGGGGCATAGTGCTCATGCAGCTATGCCCTCACCTATGGTATAGTGCACCCTGTCATAGGGCTGTAAGGCCTGCTAGAGGGGTGACTTACCTATGCCACAGGCAGTGGACTATGGGCATGGCACTCTGAGGGGAGTGCCATGTTGACTTAGTCTTTTTCTCCCCACCAGCACACACAAGCTGTGTGGCAGTGTGCATGTGCTGAGTGAGGAGTCCACAGGGTGGCAACATACATGATGCAACCCTTAGAGACCTTCCCTGGCCACATGGCCCTTGGTACCAGGGGTACCTTTTACAAGGGACTTATATGTGTGCCTGGGCTGTGCCAATTGTGGAGACAAAGGTACAGTTTTAGGGAAATAACACTGGTGCTGGGGCCTGGTTAGCAGTGTCCCAGCACACTTTCAATCAAAGCTGGCATCAACAAAAGGCAAAACGTTAGGGGGTAACCATGCCAACAGTGGCATTTTCTTACAATAACGGAATGTTTTTTGGGTATACATGAAAATCGAATATGAAGGAATGGAAAGGACTTTCCCATGGATTTATATAATCTGGATGTTTAAATGTAGCCAATTGTTTGATGTGACCAGTGGTTGGGTTTTCGTTTGATTACATAGCTCCCGATATATCAGAATAGTAAAGAAGTATGAGTGAGTGAGACATGTAGAGAGGGATAAAGGGATACATTGTGTTACCTTTCCAACTGTTTTAGTAACAAACTGTGAGGGGGAAAAAGGGGCTTGATTCAGCTGGGGGAGAACAAAGACAGCTGAAAATTGAGCACAATGGGACGTTTAGGGTAATAGGCTACCTGTGAATTAGGGTGTCAGGCATGTAGAGGGCAGCAGCATAGAGTTGCAGGGAGGTGGGTGTTTAGGGGCAAAGGTCTATCTGGTGTTAATCCATATACCTGTATTTTGACTGAAATGTCATTCCAGCTCACTATTCCAAAACTAAAACAAGCACTGGCAAAACTAATCAGTCTGGTGTTGCCTTCCAGCTTCTTGACTTTGTCAATTCTTCTGTCAATATGGTTTTAGTCCATTTTTTGTTGTATGATTTTAATAAACCATTTTTGTGGAAGCTATCCAACTGTAGTCAATATTAAATAAAAGGGGCAACCCCCCCACAAATTTTAGTTGGTAAAAGAAACCCAGTACAATTGTAGTCCCTGGCAATGAAGGGAACTACTTTGTATTTAGATGTGTTGCTTGTGAAAGAAATGAATGCCATCACTCACAGTGAAGTTAGCCAATGGCCGAAGTGGTTTGAATCACTGGCCCATGATGCCTGCTGTAGAAGGCAGAAGAGAAATGTGAATGACACAACAGCAGACCAGTGGGTGAAGGGAGCACACATTTGGGGGCGCCACTGATAAGCAATGCACTGTTTGGTAACAATTATGGACTTGCTGAACCTCAAAATATTTAAAGTTAGCAACAACACTTATGTTTTTCGTGTGACAGTTACTTGCCTTTAATGAAGAAAAGTGCCCATTGGGGTTTATAAATCTGACATTTGGTGGAATACAATCATATTCAGCAGGCAAAAATCGACAGGTTACATTTTAGTAGACGCATGCTTCTTCTCCTAATCAGACTTCAGCTTCAAGTCCAACAGAAGTGTCCCCAGAACAGGAGTAAACCTTTACCACAAAACGAGCTGAATTATTAGGCTTGCACTTGTCACTGACTAAATGCGAACCCAATGGTCTGCCTTGAATTCGGCTACTTAAAAGTAGTATTCTTTTGAGACACTAAGGCCGCAGGGTTGTTATAAAAATGCAATACTAACGAAATTCCTGCTCTGGAGCCTGTCAGGCTAACCTGCTGAGCTGCCCGTGATTTGTGTGGCCCTGAAGTGAGGAAGAGACTGTTCATGAACAGCACTGTGAGCATGAGCCTTGCAAAGTGCAATGTCAGCGCCCCAGAAGGGAAGAGCTACTGCACGGGCACGAAGCACGACATAATGACAAAGAAGCGTAACAGCAGAGTGACCACACGCTTTAGGGCCGCCATTTCAACATGCCACTCTAGTTTGGTAAAAAAGAAAGAAAACAAAGCCAAAGTTAAAGGTGGGGTAGGGTTACTTTGAACTGCTGCTGATTGTAGGAGGCTGGCCTGGCTTATAGTGGGTACCCTGTGGTACTTACACCCTGTGCCAGGTCCAGTTATCCCTTATTAGTAGAATAGAGGTGTTTCTAGCAGCTTAGGCTGAAAGAAGGTAGCTATGGCAAAGCAGCTTAGGCTGAACTAGGAGGCATGCAAAGCTCCTACTATACCACTTATATCATATGCACAATATCATAAAAAAACACAATACTCAGAGTTACTAAAAATAAAGGTACTTTATTTTTGTGACAATATGCCACAAGTATCTCAGTGAGTACCCTCAGTAAGAAGGTAAGTAATATACACAAGTTATATGTACACAAACCCAAAACAGGTAAATAAGAGTCAGAAAAGTAATGCAAACAGTGTAGAATTACAATAGATTGCAATAGGCAGACTTAGGTCTAGGGGCAACACAAACCATATACTCCAAAAGTGGAATGTGAATCACGAATGGACCCCAGACCTATGGGAGCTTGTAGAGGGTTGCTGGGACTGTAAGAAAACAGTCAGGGTGTCCAATTCACCCCACCCCAAGACCCTGAAAAGTAGGAGTAAAGTACACCTACTACCCCAAAAGAACACAATAGTCGTGATAGGGGGATTCTGCAAGAACAATAAACACCAGCAAGGCACTGAAGGTGGATTCCTGGATCTGAGGCCCTGCAAGGCGAGGGGACCAAGTCCAAGAGTCGCCAAGTGTCCAGGGGTGCAGGAGCCCAGAAAACCCCGGATGAAGGTGCATGGAAGCTGCCTCCGGGTGGAAGAAGCTTGGAGTTCTGCAACAACGAAGAGGACTAGGAACTTATCCTTTGGATGGAAGATGTTGCACGTCGCGATGAAGACTGCAGAAGTGTCACCACGCAGAAATACCACAAACAAGCCTTGATAGCTGCAAGGGTCACGGTAGAGGTTTTTGGGTGCTGCTGGGGACCAGGAAGGACCAGGATGTCGTCCCTTGGAGGAGGAGACAGAGGGGGCGCTCAGCAACTCAGAGAGCCCCCACAGAAGCAGGCAGCACCCGCAGAAGTACCGGAGCAGGCACTTAGAAGATTTCTGAGCCGGAGCTGGCTCAAAGTCACAAAGGAGGGCCCCACGACGTCGGAGTCCAACTCAGAGGGTTGAGCACTGTAGGACGGAGTGCTGGGGACCCAGGCTAGGCTGTGCACGAAGGAATCCTTGGAGGAGTGCACAGAAGCCGGAGCAGCAAATCACGCAGTACACAGGTTTGCAGTCTAGCGTGGGGAGGCAAGGACTTACCTCCACCAAACTTGGACTGAAGGATCACTGGACTGTGGGGGTCACTTGCATAGAGTTCCTATGTTCCAGGGACCACTATCGTCAGGATGAGAGGGGACCCTGAGGACCAGTGATGCAGTCTTTTGGTGCCTGCGGTAGCAGGGGGAAGATTCCGTCGACCCACAGGAGATTTCTTTGCTTCCAGTGCAGGGTGAAGGCAGATGACCCCCAGAGCATGCACCACCAGGAAACAGTTGAGAAAGCCGGCAGGATGAGGCGCTACATTGTTGCTGGTAGTCGTCTTGTTACTTTGTTGCGGTTTTTCAGGCGTCATGGAGCAGTCAGCGGTCGATTCTTGGCAGAAGTCAAAGAGGGAAGTGCAGAGGAACTCTGGTGAGCTCTTGCATTTGTTATCTGAAGAATTCCCCAGAGGAGAGACCCTAAATAGCCAGAAAAGGAGGATTGGCTACCAAGAAAGGAGGATTGGCTACCAAGAGAGGTAAGAGTCTGTCAGAGGGGGTCTCTGACGTCACCTGCTGGCACTGGCCACTCAGAGCAGTCCAGTGTGCCCCCAACACCTCTGTTTCCAAGATGGCAGAGGTCTGGGACAAACTGGAGGAGCTCTGGGCACCTCCCCTGGGAGGTACTGGTCAGGGGAGTAGTCACTCCCCTTTCCTTTGTCCAGTTTTGCGCAAGAGCAGGGCTGGGGGATCCCTGAAACGGTGTAGACTGGCGTATTCAGAGATGGGCACCATCTGTGCCCACCAAAGCATTTCCAGAGGATGGGGGAGGCTATTTCCAAAGGGAGAGGGTGTAACACCCTCTCTCAGAGGAAATCCTTTGTTCTGTCTTCCTGGGCTGGTACTGCCCAGACCCCAGGAGGGCATAATCCTGTCTGAGGGGTTGGCAGCAGCAGCAGCTGCAGTGGAAACCCCGGAAAGGCAGTTTGGCAGTACCCGGGTTCTGTGCTAGAGACCCGGGGGATCATGGAATTGTCCCCCCAATACCAGAATGGTATTGGGGTGACAATTCCATGATCTTAGACATGTTACATGGCCATGTTCGGAGTTACCATTGTGACGCTATACATATACCTATGTATAGTGCACACGTGTAATAGTGTCCCCGCACTCACAAAGTTCGGGGAATTTGCCCTGAACGATGTGGGGGCACCTTGGCTAGTGCCAGGGTGCCCACACACTAAGTAACTTGGCACCCAACCTTCACCAGGTGAAGGTTAGACATATAGGTGACTTATAAGTTACTTAAGTGCAGTGGTAAATGGCTATGAAATAACGTGGACATTATTTCACTCAGGCTGCAGTGGCAGGCCTGTGTAATAATTGTCTGAGCTCCGTACGGGTGGCAAAAGAAATGCTGCAGCCCATAGGGATCTCCTGGAACCCCAATACCCTGGGTACCTAAGTACCATATACAAGGGAATTATATGGGTGTACCAGTGTGCCAATGAGAATTGGTAAATTTAGTCACTAGCCTGTTAGTGACAAATTTGGAAAGCAGAGAGAGCATGACCACTGAGGTTCTGGTTAGTAGAGCCTCAGTGATACAGTTAGGCACCACACAGGGAACACATATAGGCCACAAAAATATGAGCACTGGGGTCCTGGCTAGCAGGATCCCAATGACACATATCAAACACACTGACAACATAGGGTTTTCACTATGAGCACTGGGCCCTGGCTAGCAGGATCCCAGTGAGACAGTAAAAACACCCTGACATATACTCACAAACAGGCCAAAAGTGGGGGGTAACAAGACTAGAAAGAGGCTACCTTCCTACACCAGGGCACTGGGGTTCCAGGGGATCCCTATGGGCTGCAGCATTACTTTTGCCACCCATTGCCATTGCAGCCTGTGTGAAATGGTGCATGCACCATTTCACAGACATTTACACTGTACCAGGTCACATATGTCACCTATATGTCTATCCTTCCAGCCCTGAAGAATAGGTGCAAAGTACCTGTGTGTGAGGGCACCCCTGCACTAGCAGAGGTGCCCCACCGTTGTCCAGGACCATTTTCCCAGACTTCGTGAGTGCGGGGATGACATTTTATGTGTGCACAATGGTAATCCCGAATTCGGCCATCTAAGGTGTCTAACAACTAGGAATTGAACCCCAATACTGATTCTAGTATTGGTTGTACAATCCCATGCGCTCTGGGGGCTCCACAGTGGACCCCCAGTACTGCCATACCAGCCTTCTGAGGTTTTCTGGGCAGCCCCAGCTGCTGCCACCTCACTGACTGTTCTGCCTTCCTGGGCTTGAGCTTCTCAAGCAACAGGAGGGCAGAAACCTAAGGATTTCCTGTGGGAGAGCGGCGTTACACCCTGGAAATGCTTTGAAGGGCACAGATGGTGCCCTCCTTGCATAATCCAGTCTACACTGGTACAGGGACCCCCAGTCCCTGCTCTGGCTCGAAACTGGACAAAGGAAAGGGGAGTGACCACTACCCTGTCCATCACCAACCCCAGGGGTGGTGCACAGAGCGCCTCCAGAGGTGTCCCTGGGTTTTGTCATCTTGGATTCCAAGGTGGTGGGGCACTTTGGGAGCATCTGAGTGGCCAGTGCCAACAGGTGATGTCAGAACCCTCCCCTGATAGGTGCTTACCTGGTTAGGTGACCAACCCCCCATTCAGGGCTATTTAGGATCTCTCCTCAGGGTGTTTCTTCAGATTCGGATTGCAAGACTCCAGCAGGAATCCTCTGCATCATTTACTTCATCTTCTACCGATAGAACAACAGCTGAACCCTCCAGGAACTCGACAAACTGCAACAAAGGAGCAAAGAAGACTTCTGCAACATTGTAACTTCAGCTCCTGCCAGCAACTGCAAGTGTCCAGAACATACATCCTCCGAGGACTACCCATCTTCAGCCTGCATCAGAAGAACCAAAGGAATCTCCTGTGGTGTGACAGAGTCACTTCCTTGCTTCAGCAGGCACCTCTCTGCAGCGATGACCGGTGGCGTGGGTCCCCTCTTCAGACGACGAGAGAGGATCCAGCAACACGGGTGGTGGACTAAAGTGACCCTGAGAGTCCCAACGTCCAGCTGTCGAGCTTTGATGGAGGTAAAAGCTTGCCTTCCCATGCAAGACAGTACCCCCGTGCACCGCATGACCTGCAGTTGCCAAGGCTTGTGTGCGACCTTCCAAGAAGTTCTTCGTGCACAGCACAACTCAGGCCCCCAGCACTCCATCCTGCGGCGCACAGCTTCCTGCGTGGTTCTCCCGCGGCGTGGGATCCCTTTGTGTCGTGCTGCAGAGGCCTACTTTGCACCTTCTTTGTCCCTGTGCTGTCGGACTCCTGTGCGTGCTACCTGGTCTTCTGAGGGCTCTCTGAGTTGCTGAGGGCCCCTCTGTCTTCCCCTACTGGGTAGTGCCACCAGGTTCTTCAGACGACGAGAGAGGATCCAGCAACACGGGTGGTGGACTAAAGTGACCCTGAGAGTCCCAACGTCCAGCTGTCGAGCTTTGATGGAGGTAAAAGCTTGCCTTCCCATGCAAGACAGTACCCCCGTGCACCGCATGACCTGCAGTTGCCAAGGCTTGTGTGCGACCTTCCAAGAAGTTCTTCGTGCACAGCACAACTCAGGCCCCCAGCACTCCATCCTGCGGCGCACAGCTTCCTGCGTGGTTCTCCCGCGGCGTGGGATCCCTTTGTGTCGTGCTGCAGAGGCCTACTTTGCACCTTCTTTGTCCCTGTGCTGTCGGACTCCTGTGCGTGCTACCTGGTCTTCTGAGGGCTCTCTGAGTTGCTGAGGGCCCCTCTGTCTTCCCCTACTGGGTAGTGCCACCAGGTTCTTCTTGGTGCTGGGCAGCGCCATCTTCCGCTAACTGCAAGTCTTGTGTGTACCAAGGCTTGTTGGCGGAATCCAGTGAGGAAAACCAGACTGCAATCATCCATCCGGCGTTGGACATCTTCTGCACAAACCAGGAACCCGCATCTGTTTTCTTGGGGGCATAACTGACTTTGTCTTCTCACCGGTGGTTCTTCTTTTGTATCTTCATCCGTGTTAGCAGGGGCTCCTGTTCTCCCTGGATTCTTCAGTGCTTCTTCCACAGGTCTTCAGGTCCAGGAATCCTTTGTCGGTGTCCTGCAGTCTCTTCTGGTTCCTGCAAAATCTTCTATCACAACTTCTTGTGTGTTTCAGGAAACTTACTGTGATTTACTCCTGTTTTCTGGGCTCTGGGGTGGGTTCTATTACTTACCTTTGGTGTTTTCTTACACTCCCAGCGCCCTTGTACACACTACACTTGCCTTGGTGGGAAACCGACTTTCACATTCCACTATTTTAGACTAGGCCCATTGCAACCTATTGTGATTTTCACTTTTTGCACTGTTTTGTAACTGCTACTCTATTGTTTATACTGTGTATATTACTTACCTCCTAAGGGAGTATAGTCTCTAAGGTATTTTTGGCATTTGTGTCACCAAAATAAAGTACCTTATTTTTGTAACACTGAGTATTTTCTTTAATTTTTCTTTGATGTATGGGAGTACTGTGTGACTACAGTGGTATTGCAAGAGCTTTGCATGTCTCCTAGATCAGCCTTGGCTGCTCAGCTACAGCTACCCCCACACAGGCTGGCTGCTAGACTCTGACTACATTTCACTAATAAGGGATAACTGGACCAGGTATAAGGTGTAAGTACCTTTGGTACCCACTACAAACCAGGCCAGCCTCCAACACTGGTGGCAGCGGTGGGATAAGTACTTGCAATTCCCTTATCACTCTGTCATCGGTGCTTTCCACAGGAAAGTGTACTCTATACCTAGAGCTATACAAAAGTATACCTAGTCTTTTCACCTGCTTTCTAAAAGACTAAGAGTTAGGTAGATTAGTTTTTTTTCTTTCCTTTCACTTTACTCTACCTCACTACACTATGTCTTCCTCTGAGGCCACACCCGGAGTCATGGGAACTCCCTATGAGACCCTAACTTTCAAAGTTTTAAGGAGGCTTTGCTCAGAGAGAAGCCTATAGGTGGACCCTAACAAGAATTTCTTTTTAAGTGTCCTTCTCCTGGATGACTATCTACTACATACAATTTGGGCCTCCCAGTACTGACCTGTATTTATACCGCAGAAGAGACAGAAGAGTGACCTATAGCTCTGGACCCCAAAATGGCAATGCTGGGGCTAATGAAGGAATGGGGCGAGCCCAGTGTTGTGCAACTGTTGGTAGATATGGGGATGATGGTAGTGAAATGAGACACTCCACGCAACTAGACATCTGAGGAGGCACTCAGAGAATAAGACTCGTGGGATGGAATACTCTACCCAGACAGAAGAATTTGTGTATAACGCTTTAGTATGCCCCAAGAAACATCCAGAAAGTGCAGGATTTTTAGTGGAACATTATCAGGGCATACTTCCAAACTCTACAATCTATTTACACCTGTTGTTAAACTAATATAAATAGTAGTTAAAAAAGATGAATCAACGTCATGACACTCTTAACAGAGAAAAGAATTGAGAGGCAGGTGTGTGGAAAGTTTCAGATGTTAAAAAATGACAATAAGCAGGGAAGTGATGTGGCACAAAGTGCATAATTTGAAAGTGTCACACTTTAAACAGCATAGCTATCCATCAGTAAACACATTTCTTTGATTTACTTGGAAAACAAGATCTGCGTTTTCAGACAAAAAATGCATCCCTTACTTTCCAATGCTCACAGATTGGCATTTTGCACAGCAGAGCTACCCTTTCGGCCACACATGTCTTAGAATCTGGTTTAAAGTGTCTGATCGATACTCCAGTTGAAACTGGACTTTCAAACTCTTTAATCCAAGAGGAGATCTAGCCTGTGGTATTCTCAGAATTTCAGCCTTGATAATTTGAAATTCTCAATTCTCTTTTGAATGGCTTCCCATCAAGTATTTACCTTAATCGGCTGTAGGGCGAGAGCATCTTCGAGCTCCTCAGACGTGTGAATGAACATCTGTGTTGAAAATATGATATGTTAAGCCTGTAATGTTTATTAAACTATACAAAACCTCTTCAAAACAAGGCAAAACAGTTAAAACTTCAAAGAGCAGGAAGGACACAAGAGGGCTCCTAGAGAGACAATAGGATCACTAAATAAGCAAAAGGGACAAGAGGGTTGAAAGTGACGAAAGCTGTTTGTAAAAGAATTAAGAAATGTGCAGGAGTGATGTGAGTGGTGCAAGAAAGGAACATTACACTAGCAGGATGGTGACATGTAATATCATTTTGGAAGGAAATTCACTGCAGGTCAATAGAAATCAACCTAGACATAGATTTCAGCCGAACCACACCTTTTTAAATTTTTACACAAACAGCCCTCAATGAAATAAAAGAATGTTAAAATTAAATATAGTAAGTTAGGGGATAAGCTTGGCATTTGGGCCAGGGAGGGGAATGAGCCAATCAAATCATCATCGTACCGGGTGGAAGTAGATGTTACCGTCCAGTCTCACTACTTTCCCTCCTGACCAGTTGTCTATTTAGTCCCACCACCTCCGTCATTCACCACCTCAGCCAAGGAAAAAGTCTACAGACATCAGATAGATTACCCTGATGGAGCAGCATCTGTCAAAAGATGGCCTCTTCTTTCAGCATTTCTTAAAATAAATGTGGGTATTGAAAGAGAAGTGGGACACCAGACAGTAATATGGGTTGAAGTGGGTGGCATAGTCAAGCCAAAACCTCCACTCATCCTGTATATTGGACATGCTGTCCTGTACACTCTTCCCTTTGATCTTTGACCCTGGAATGGGTCTGGAGGAAGGGGCAGGTTCTGCCTGCTAATGGCCAGGTGAGAGTGTGGTGAGGCTGACCTAGCTTACTCATATATTCCTCCATCCTTCAACAAGATTTTTCAAAGCTTCTACCTGGAACAATGTGTTGTCTGTGACTGGGCAGGTTGGTAAGTGTGCAGGGTCTAGACTTTGTCAGGACTAAAGGTTTGGAAGGACTGGGAAATGCTAGCACTTATCCCTCCACATCATTCAAAGACATTCCTTTTCAAAATAAATTCTTAACATTAAATGTTTGAAACAAAGACATTCACTTTTTCAGGAAACGTATAAAAGTACAAATTAAATGCAACAATTGTGAGACAATATTTTAAAAAATAAAATACATTTTTGTGTAACCACATGAAAACCAGGGAATAACAATACAGAATATTGTGCTGCCAGACAGACAAGAGTATGTGATATGCAAAGAACAAGTTACTGACATATGAACACTCTTTCTGCTGGATACTCTTTCTAACTGCCGATTCCTCCCCTTGTGAATACTCCCAGATACCAGCCTGGAACCAGAGACCCTACTCAGCAACTCCCACACATGCTGGTTTGGTGTTGTGGGGCTCCACGTCAGGTTCGTCACACCTTGGCAGTAACACTGGAGCTGCAACAGAACCCTTACCTCAGCTCTTCTAAGTCAGTTTCTTTCTGATATCGGTTTGTACAGTCAGATGCAGAGCTTTCGATAATCAGACTGTGCCATTCTGCAAATCACTAGTTGAAATCTTTTTAATTTGGACCCAGTGTGTCCATTTCACAGAACGCGGAGGAGGGTGGGTCAGTGAGGAATCTATGGTGGCAGTGTCTACCAGAAGGATTATTACCGAAGGTAAGTAACCTGTTCTTTTGATGGACACTTCTAACTGCAAACTTCTTACCTTGTGAATAGATACCAAACCAGTACCTCCTCAGGTGGCGGGTCTGTGGAAAGGCTCAGACCAGAAAATCCTGCAAGACTGAATGGGCAAAATGCCCCTCCTGCCGAAACTCGCTATCCAAGTAATAGTATCACGTAAACGTGTGGACTGAGACCCACATAGCAGCCTGGCATGTCTACAAGACAGGCACTCCACACACCAATGCAGTGGTAGCAGCCTTGATCATGGTCGAATGAGTCCATGGGCATCGAGGGGGATGTTTCTTTGCCAATCTATAGCACATTTGAATACAAAAGACAATTCATCAGGATTTTGGGTTTCCGTACTGCCTTTCCTTTCTTTGTTCCAGAGAACCCAATAAAGATTTGATCGTACATCCGATGGTCACTGGAGAAGAGGCAACGGATGTCAGCATGGTGATGGACTGCCTATGTGGAAGGGTCTAACAACTTTCTGGAGGAACACCACCATAGTCCGTAGCACAGGCTTTTCCAGAAAGAAGGTGGTGTACGATTGTTGGACAAAGAGTAGTTGTAGCTCACTCATACGACAAGCTGAAGGGGCTGATGGGGTACACATTAGAAATGTGAGAACCAAATTCAGATCCCATTGTGGCATCACAAAACATTTCAACTGAAACATGTTGAACAGCTTTTTTTAAGGAATGTATCACAACAGGTGATTTAAGCTGAGATGGCTACTCAGGTAACTGTAGAAAGACTGCCTTGGGAAACCCAAAGCGTAAAAAAAGTTTAGACACTATACTGTTGGCAGTTGTGAAAAAATTGAGACATGGTTCTCGCCATTGAAGAAAGATTCACAATGCCACCTCTGAGTTTAGCCTCCATTCGTAATTTGCTTGGCAACATCAGCAGACTTTGTCTTTGTTAAAGATTCTGCCAGGTGTTGTATGATCAGGGAGATCTGCTGCCAATTCATCAAGTTCCAGAGGCAAAGACCCTCTTGGCACAGGACTCACAACCCCTTGCAGCCCTGCTTGTTGCAGTAACACATGGCAGTGGTGTTGTCTGTGAGAACATGCACCTATTCCTAATTGATGGATGGGAGGGAAGACTTCGATGTCAAGCAAATCACCCTCAACTCCACCAGGTTAAAGTGGAGATGTTCTTCCACTGGAGACCAGTGTCCTCTAATCTCCACCTCTCTCATATGGCCTACCCAACCCAACAATGATGCATACATCTCGAATGCTAGCTGTGGGTGGGGTCGGTGAGGGGTCTGCTGCTGGTCCAAATGCAGCTGAGCAACCACCACTGCAGAGTTTTTGCAGTTTCCTCCAACACCTAGATGGATACCGAGAAGCGCTGAGCCCACTGAGACTTCAGATCCCAGGACAGATCTTGCATGTGCAAACTGGTGTGGTCACTAGCAAGATGCAGAAGGCCAAGAAGCCACAGGAGTGCTCTCAATAAGACCCAGATCAAGGGTTGACAGGGTTGAAACATTGGGATCATGCCCCAAATATCCTAAACGTGTTAAAGCGGAGGTGAAGGCTCTAAACAGCATGGTGTCCAGGATGGTTCCAGTGAAAGGGAGGCTCTGTGAAGAAGTGAGATATGACTTTGGCATGCTGATGATAAATCCCAGTGGTGTCAACAGGTCCACCGTCGTCTGTAGATTGTTCACAACTGTTTGAGGCAAGTTTATCTTTAGCAACCATTCATGAAGATATAGGAAGACGGTATTACTAACCTCCTCAGATGGGCAGTGTAAGGAATGGGGTCACTGGTGGAGTGGGGAAACCCTAGTCAAGTAGCAACCACCATTCTTGTCAGGGTGAAACACAAGCAAACCACACATCAGATCTGCCAATTTGTGATTATTTTTGTTTTTAACCATCTGAGGAAGGGGCATGGGCATGAAGGGGGGGAGGCTTAGTGCGGAGCAAACCCCAAGACAGTTCTAAATCCACAGTTCCCACAATGACAAAACTCCAACCCCCCCATGAGACCCTCTTCCCCCTCCTCCCTGCCAAAAACCAGAATCAAAGCTTTTGAGGCTGCCGCCAGTGTCCTGGGGAGGTTTCACACCTCAATATGGACATCAGCTGCGCTAAACTTCCAAACAAGTAGCTGGAAACCTGCTCTCTGGAGGGGTTTCCAGCTGTGTGCCCACCATGTGATATCAGCTCCTTACCGTGTGACCGTGTGAAAGAAGCTGATATTGTGTGACACACAGTGATAAACCTGGGAGTTGTCAGGTCTGCTACATTAACCTGTGCTTAACCCTCTGGTAGCTTGGCACAAAAGCAGTAAGGCTTAACTTAGAGGCAACGTGTAAAGTATTTATGCAGCACATATACAGCAATAAAATAAAACCACAACACAAGGAAAATCCCACACAAGTTTAGGAAAATAGAGTTAAATTTAATGAATTATTGGAGAACAAAACAACAAAAATCTAATTAGTAAAACTGATGATATACAATTTGAAAGATTTAAGTTAAAACAGTGTTTAAAAGCACAAAGTGCTAACTGTAGTGCTCTTGTTGCGCAGGACCGGAAAAAGTCACAAGTTCAGGCCAACTGTGATGGAGTGCTGGCCGGATACAGGGACAAAGGTAGGCCTGTTAAACAAAGTACCTTATGTCCTTGGTGCTCGGTCCGCATGATGTGAGGCTTGGTGTTGTCTGGTTTCATTTCTGATGAAGCTGTTCAGCAAGCCTTTGCAGAGCTTTGTGTCGGTCTCCGTCGGTTCCGATGAAGCTGGCAGCTGTGCGGCGAGGCTTTGCATTGATTCCCATAGGGACCAAAGCTGGGACTGCAGAGAGCCTGTATCCCCACATCCAAGTGTCAGGGACTGGGGAGGCACCCATGGGGGGTTAGGACTCACAGCAAGCAGAGTCCAGATGCTGGGCAGAAGATGGTTTGAACCTTTTCTGTCCCTGAGACTCTTATCCGGAGGCCAGCCAGCGAGCCCTTGGAATCATGGAGGTCCAGTTCTTCTCACTCAGGCAGCAGGGCAGTCCTTCCTGCAGCAGAGCAGTCTTTTTCCGAGTCTTCCACAGGTCTAGAAGTGTACTGATGAGTTAGATCTGAGCATCACTACTTATACTTGGTGCCAGCTTTGAAGCAGGAGAAAGTACAAGAGGTTTCCACTCCAAAGGTGTTGGGAATTTCCTGCCTCCCTGCCTTGGTCCTGCTTGTCCAGGGGCACAAAAGACTAGTTTGAAACCCTTTGTGAGTGTGCTGAGGCAGAGCCTTTCTGATAAAAAGTGTGGCAGGTGCAGCTCTGCCTCTCTATCAAGTCAAAGATGACCCATCCTGCCAACACCTATTCTGCTACTTGTCTCACTGTCTCTGAGTAATACACAAAGACCGTCTGCCAGCTACACCTAGTCAGGTGACCCAGGATACAGGCTGGAGGCATCAAATGGTTAGGACAAGAAAACACCAACTTTCTTAAAGTTGTATTTTCAGAATTGTAACTTAAAATCCAAATTTACCATTAAAGAGGGTTTGAAATTACAGTTCTTTAGACACTAAACCTGATGTTCCAACTTGCTCTCAATTGAAAGTTATCACTTATTAAATGTAATACACTGCACCCCCTTTCCCTCCAAGCTGTTTTGGGCCTATCCCAGAGGTGACATATGCATTCAAAAGGAAGGTTAAGGCCGGCGAAAGTTTTATTTTCCCATGTCGAAATACAGTTTAAAACTGCACACACAGGCTCCAAAATGGCATGCCTGAGACAGGTTCAAAGAGCAACTTAAGTGCACAATCAGAGCTGCAGGCCCACTAGTAGCATTTAATTTACAGGTCCTGGGTACGTGAAGTACCACTTTACTAAGTACTTACAGGTAAAATAAATGTGCAGATTGGATGTAAGCCAATTTCACCACGTTTAAAGGTGAGAGAACTAACACGTTAGCACTGGTTAGCAGTGGTAAAGTGCATAGTGTCCTAAAAGCCAACAAAAAGGGCTCAGAAAACAGGAGGGTAAAGGCAAAAAGTATGGGGATGACCATGCAGAGAGGGCCAAGTTCAACAAGAGCCTCCCCTCCAGGCACAAGCCAGGGTAGGCTAATCAATACTTTGATGGGCTTCCCTGCTTTGGCGATAGAACATTGACACTGGCCCCTTAAGCAGTGGCCTTTGTCAGTTTTATGCCTCTCTAAAACCTAGTTGGATCCCTCCACCCCCCACTCTCGGGTCACTGAATTGTCCAATGGGGGAACACGTCTCCCCACTTGTGGACCCCATCTGTGAAGCACCAAACATTAACTTGCTCAGAGATGCATCCCAGTAGGCAGACCGCACCACAATGGCAAACAAAGTGATGTGGCCTAGTCCGCCCCTTGGATCAAACTTCTGTCCCCAACCCATGGAAAATTCTGCCCATAAGGACAGCAACCATCAGAGGCCACCGATAGCTGTAGGTGTCAAGAGCCAGGCTCCAGGTCATCTAGGATTCTCATAGTGGGGTGAACAGCCCTAGGTGTAATGCACTCTTCCTCTACTCTCTTTCCCACCATTACAAAGGTGATAATCTGAGACTGGCCACTCAGCCCAGGGTCTGTACTATGAGTCTGAACAGGGGTCTGGGGTGAGCCCTCTCTCACTCTGCCCCTCCATCTGGGCTCCTGGACCCTCTGATTGGGAGTAGCACTGCCAAAATACTGTACTGTCAAGGCTGCCCCTCCCAGCTCTCTGGGTGCAACTCATTCCCCAGAATGCAGTGTGTGGGAATCTGGGGACTAACTATGACACTCCTCTGGGTCTCCTCCCCACCCCAGTCTAGGAATACCAGGGCCATGGGGCAAAAACAGTCCTGCCCCTGGACCTGAGTTATCCTACACACCTGCCCAGTGTATTCCTCTGGAGAAACCAGCCTTTTCACTGCTATGGCCTGGCCAGCCCAGGTGACCATCAAAGCAGTGATGAGGATCTCATTCACATGGTGGAAGTGTCAATTTCCCCCATTAGTGGGTCACAAGCTCATCCGCTGAGTCTATCTCCCAGCTAAGGGAGATCATGGAGTGTCTAGGAGTTGCTCCAGGGGCTATTTCCCATTAAGGTCATATTGGCCACCCCGCAGAGGCCCCATTAGTGGGTGGTATCTTAGGACAGACCGAGTCCTCCAGCTTGTGTCCTAAGTGGGAGCACTCAAAGCGGTGGGGTTAGAAATGGGGCACCCTTGGCCATCGCCCTGCAGAATCTACCCCTTTTCTCAGAAGGGGCATGGGAACCCTTTCCCCCAACCTTACTCTGGGACTTGTCTGTGTCTTCCTTGACCGCTACCTCTCTGCTGAAGTAGAAATTAAATCACACTTCTTGAAGTCACTCCCATGAACCTTCCTGAACACTACTAAATACACCAAGTTGTGATCCAGGATACACGCTGCAGCCACCAAATGGTTAGGACAAGAAAACAACAATTTTCTAACTGTGGAATTTTCAGAATTATGACTGCAATGGCAGGCCTGAGATATGTTTAAAGAGATACTTAAGTGGGAGGCACAATGAGTGCTGCAGGCCTACAAGTTGCAATTAATTTACAAGCACTGGGTACCTGTAGTACCAATGTACTAAGGACTTATGAGTAAATTAAATGTGCCAACTGGGTGTAAGCCCTAAAAGCCAAAAGAAAAAATAGAAAAACTGGTTCAGAAAACAGGAGGGTAAAGGCAAAATGTATGGGAATGATCCTGCTGAGAAGGTCAAGTCCAAAAGGCAGCAACCTCCACCATCACTTTCATGATCACACAACAAGGGGCATTGGTGAGGCCAAAGGGGAGCACAGAGTACTGAAAGTGCTCATGGCCTACCTGAAACTGCAGGTGGCATCTGTGGGATTGCAGAACAGGGATGTGGACATAGGCGGCCTGCAAATCCAAATGCCACCATCCAGTCCCTTGGATCCACGGCAGACAACTTGAGCCAACATGAGCATCTTGAAATTGTTCTTCTTCAGAAGAAGGTCAGAGGGTGAAGGTCTAGAATAGGATAAAGTATTCTGTCCTTTTTTTTTTTGCACCAGAAAGTAATGAGTAGCAACGAGGCCCGACTTCTGATGCTGACACTGTTTCTATTACTCCCTTTCCCAAGAGAGCATGAACTTCAGCTCAGAGAATGGAGAAGTGGGCCTCCGGAAGCTGCTGTGGTGAAGGTGGAATGTCTGGAGGGGTGAACATGAAGGGCAGGGCATAACTGCACTGGACAGTTTGAAGCACTCATCTCTCTGATGCAATGATTGGCCACCAGTGGAGGGAGTAACGAATTAGACCTTCAACCAGACAACAGTGCATCACTGAGGGCAAACTAAAGGTGCTTTGCAGTGGTGGGGTGGGGGGAGGGGTGGGGTGGGGTTAGGGGGGTTGGGACGGACAGGAGACTGGGTACTTAGTTCTCCTGGGATCCTGGATGCTGTCAGACTGATATGCCTTGAAAGTACTTCAAAGTCTGTTGTTGCAGAGGAAAAGTTTGTTGTGGGCTCTGCTGCATCTCTCTTCCAAGGCCTGAAAAGGACCAATATTGTTGGGAAAAATGCCATACAGGTTGTGCAAAAGAGTGCAATGTTGCTCTGGTGAGGTGGTCGGAAAACTCATTTGGGTTTAAACGACTGGTGGAAGCTTGAACCACAAGGCTCTGTGGTGTTGGGTGCTGCAGGAGGAAAGATGCGTCCCCTGTTGCTGGTCTGCGCCACTGGGCTATTTATCTCTTGACAGGGGGAAAATCCTGGCTTCACCGAGGTTCCTAAGTGGGTGTATGTGAGGGTCTCATGAACGGGAAGGAGTGGTTCTAAAGAGGTTTGGCATCTTTCATGTTGCTGTCAGTGTTGATGCTCAGTGAATTGGCACGATATTTGGCGATGCAGGAGGAGTGAGACCTGGCATCAACCCTGGAGTCTGAGCAAACCTCAGAGTAGGTTTGAGATGCCAGTCGGGGATGGATCAGTTAGCAGTAACCCAAATGGAGGCCTCCTAAGATTGATGGGCCCAAAGATGTGCCAGAGGGCTCCAGCAGGGTACCAAAAATCCACAACATAACTTCTTTGAAGGCTTGAATCTGCTGCGGCGTTGCTGATGGACCCAGGAACTCAGGCTGGATTGGGACTATTGAGGGAGATGGTTCAGTGGTGGGAGACAGAGATCTGGAAGTACCCTGACATCTGCGCAAGGTCTACTGGCCATCATCATCATCCATAAGCTTTATTCGGTCAACATAGCCATCAAAGCATCATAGTACAATTTGAGTTCAAAATTTAAAACATAAACAGAAATATAAGAGACATAAAACTAGTAAAATACAGCCTTAAAATTCATAACTATAAAATACTTGTATACCTAATATTTGATCAAGAGGAGTTATTTAAAAAACAACTTTGTATATGCCAAGCGGCCACAAGAAACTTGCTGACGGCAAGAATTAAAACATTAGAAGTATCCCTTTTTTAAATTCTTATAGCTGTACAACACCGATTCAAACCCAGGTCTCAGCAAATTGTACGAATCCATTTTGACCGGGGAATGGAATAAGCAGGGCCAAAAAATTTGAAATGTTCTACAGTTTCTGAGCTACCACAACAAGCTGGACATGAATCAGAGAGAGGAGTTGGTCCCCACCTTCTTGTTAGGGACAACTACGGTAGACTCCCAAAACGAAAGCGAGCATACAGGCCCTTGCCCCGTAAATCAGGTATGAGATCTAAATATGGTTCATACTGGGGGTATCAATTAAAATCAGTGAATAGATTGGTCAACCGACCGTATGGTTTACAACAGATGGAATCATTTCTTACAACGGACCAATAAGCTGTTTTCAAGATAGTTTTGTGGGATTTTTCCAGATTTTGTGGGTTCTCCCAGAAGCTTCCCAGTCCCAAACAATGGAACCAGTTAGACACATGTCTAAACCATGGGATAGAAACCACATTCAGATTCTTTAGTAAGTCAAAAAGAGAATCCCTATATATGACGAGTTCAGGAACAGTCCAAATCCTCATCCAGCAAAGTAAATGTCTTAAAGCTATGAAATCGGCTATACGGTTGATCACAAGGTCCAGAAACATTGGGGTCAGGGGTGTGCTATGAGGGCACGCAATTAGAGCCCTGGCAAAATTGTTTTCACCCACAGATAATCTTTTACTATTGGAAAACCCCTACATCTCAGCACTGTAGGCGGCCGCTCCCTGCGCCTTTGCCAGATAGATTTTAATAGCTGGGGATACAGCTTTGGATACAGAGCTTTTATAAAAGCGCAGGATAGCGGCCGCTCTGTGCTGGAGAAGCCCCACGCTTTTGCTGATCTGGTCATCCCAGTGTACTTAATTTGATATCCTCACAACCAAGTAATCTATTGATCTAACCTTACTTAAGGAAATCCCATTCAATTTAATAGTGCATCTCATACAAGGTCCAGGGCTGAACACCATTAATTTAGTTTTACTAACTTTCAACTCCAAACCATAATCCATACAAAATGATTTAAATCTATCAACGAGGATTTGGAAGCCCATAGGGGTCTTAGAAATAAGAAGGGAATCGTCTGTAAAAAGTAGGATAGGGATTTTCTGCGCATTCAGTGTGGGAGCATCATTCTGACAGGAGGACAGTATTTGTACCACCTCATTAATAAATAAGGTAAATAAAATAGGGGCCAAAACACAACCCTCGCGAACTCCCCTCTGAATAGGAATATTTTCTGTCACCTCTCCTTGGTTGCCCCATCTCACTTGCGCGTATGTGTTTTCATGCAGCCGCTGTAAGAGATGGATTATGTTAATTGGGGTACCCAATCTATGTAATACTTCCCATAGTTTTTCTCTTGGGACCAAGCAAAAGCAGATCGAAGGTCCACAAAAACAACATATAAATATTGCTTGGCAAGGACTACATATTTCCAGTGTAAAAGCACCGGCCTAAAAACCTGATCTATCGTACTGGTTTTTGGGCGAAAGCCCGGCTGAAACAAGGAAAGGACCTGATGATCTTATACCCAATTTATTAGCCTCTTCAAGAGTTGTTTAGCACACATTTTCTGTAAATTATCAATGAGGCTAATAGGTCTATAGTTAGCTGGGAAATTTGCATTACCCTTTTTATAAATAGGGATTATTTCAGCCCCTTTCCATGTACTCGGGATTGCACCACCTGCAGCAATTTTGTTCGAAATCATATTTATGTACCAGGGCCAAATAATTGGTTCTGATTTATATAAATCTCCCGGTATCTTATCTGGGCCAGGTTCTTTACCTGAATTTAGAGAGTTAATTGCAGATATGGTTTCCTCTAGGGAAAAAATGATGCAGCCCTCAGGAGTATAAGTGCCCAAACTAAATAAGTCTAGGCAATTGCTCAAACTGGCCAGCAATGGAGAAACTGAATCACAAATTTGGGGATTACAAATTGAAAAATTACAAGGAGTAACATAAAGTTAGGTAAAATGATACACCCAACTCTCAGGTTGTATGTGATTCCTGATGTTGCTCTTACACCCTCTGTCTTTTAGACAGTAGTTCCCAAAACATCATATTGTTGTTAGATTTGGTTGCATCAAGCAATTTCTGCCAAATGGAGACTTCCCATGTCGCTCTTGCTTGCATTATAGCCTCCTTATATATGCGTCTATCTGATTAGATCTTACCTGGGGAACCAATAATAATGGCATTTTTTCGTGCAGACTTAGCCTTTGTGCAGACCTCATTAAACCATTCATTGTTATTCATATTAGCATTTAGGGGCTTAGAGCAAGTCTTTTTGTAAAAGAAACTGTAATTTCTTCAACATATCTTCATGAATATTAAGAAAGGGAATGTTATTACCTTCGTACTCCTCATAAGCTACCATTTCATCAACAAACAATTTGTAAATCCCACTTATCAAATAGGGGTTAGACAACACCTTTGGCCAACAGACCTGTGTATGATAGTTGTTCAGCAGTGGAGATGAAACCACTGTACGTTGATCGTTCAGTGACCTCCTAAATATATCCCCATGCAAGGTAAGGAGCAAAGGGTTATGGTCCCTCTCGCACCGGGGTTCCACCTTCATGTCCTTCAGTGAAGGCCACAATCTGACGGCCACTAAAAAATAATCAATTACACTGGTAGACATCCCTCGTTTAAATGTGGGCGCAGTATCTAAATCAGAAGGCATGCGACTATTACAAGCCCTAAGTCCATACTTTAAACATAGGGAAGCCAGCTGGGAGGCCACACAGGAACGAGTACATTGGCAGTGATTCACTAACAGTGGGATTCCCCAGAATTCATCTTCTTCATCCGTTAATCCGCTATTCAAAATAGAAGGTTCAAAAGTATAATTCAAGTCACCTGCTATTACTAAAATGGTCGAGGAGTGCAAGGTTTCCAAGAATTCAGACAATTGGACTAGAGTCTGGGACTCAGATCCCCGGAGAACAGACCGAGCATAAACATTAATTAAAATAATCTTAAAATCCTGGTAAAATGTGAATTGTACTCCCATTAAATCAACTGAATCTATTTTAATAACAAATAGGGTAGGAGGCTGACCTGGCTTATAGTGGGTACCTGATGGTACTTACACCTTGTGCCAGGTCCAGTTATCCCTTATTAGTAGATTAGTAGTGTTCTAGCAGCCTAGGCTGATAGAGGTAGCTATAGCAGAGCAGCTTAGGCTGAACTAGGAGACATGCAAAGCTCCTAATATACCACTTATATCATATAGGTACAATTTCATAACAAACACAATACTCAAAGTTATTAAAAAAAATAAAGGGACTTTATTTTATGGACAATGTGCCAAAAATATCTCAGAAGATATCCTCCCTTAGGAGGTAAGTAAAATACACAAAATATACACATAAACCAAAATTAGGTAAGTGAACAGTTAGAAAAGTAGTGCAAACACTGTAGAATACAATAGGATGCAATAGGCCTTGGGGCAACACAAACCATATACAAAGAAAGTGGAATGCGAACAACAAATGTACCCCTAGGCTAGTGTAGTGTGTAGAGGGTCGCTAGGAGTGTAAGAAAACACTAAGGGTGCCAAGATACCCCACCTCAAGACCTTGAAAAGTAGGCGTAAAGTGATACTACTGCCACAGAACCACACTAAACTTGTAATAGAGGATTCTGCAAAGAAAACAAGACTGCAAAGCACTGAAGACGGATTCCTGGACCTGAGGACCTGCAAAGGAAGTGGACCAAGTCCAAGAGTCGTGAAAGTGTCCGGGGGGGGGTGGTGGGGGAGGGGGTGTCAGGATCCCACTAAACCCCCGGATGAAGATGCAAAATGGCTGACTCCGGATGGAAGAAGCTGAATATTCTGCAACAACAAAAGGTGCTAGGAACTTCTCCTTTGTGCAGAAGATGTCCCACGGAGTGCTGGGGGATGCAGAGTTGTTTCTTTGGAGATAGACCGCAAACAAGCCTTGCTAGCTGCAAAGGTTGGGGTTGAAGAAAAAGGGTGCTGCCCGGGCCCAGGAAAGACCAGGATGTTAACACTTGGGAGAGGAGACAGAGGGGACCCTCAGCAACACAGAGAGTCCACGCACAAGAAGGCAGCACCCGCAGAAGTACTTGAACACAGGTTCAAGAAAACTGAGTACAGCACCTGTCCCAACACTACAAAAGAGGCTCCCACGAAGCCGGTGGTCAACTCAGCGATTTGAGCAATGCAGGACGGAGTGCTGGAGACCTGGGCTAGGCTCTGCACGAAGGATTCCTTGCAAAAGTGCACAGAAGCTCTAGCAGCTGTTTTTCACGCGGTGCACAGGATTATCGTCTGGAGAGGGGAAGCAAGGACTTACCTCCTCCAAATTTGGACAGTTGGACCACTGGACAGTCTGGGTCACTTTGGTCCACCACCTGTGTTCCCGGGGCCATGCTTGTCAGGATGAGAGGGGTCCCAGAGTACCGGTGACGCTGACGTTTGGTGCCTGCGGGAGCAGGGGGAAGATTCAGTCGACCAACGGGAGATTTCTTCTTCGTGGCTTCCAGTGCAGGATGAAGGCAGGCAGCCCCCTAAGCATGGACCACCAAGAAACAGTTGAGAAAGCCGGCAGGATTAGGCGTTACAATGCCACTGGTAGTCTTCTTGCTACTTTGTTGCAGTTTTGCAGGTGTCCTGGAGCAGTCAGCGGTCGATCCTTGGCAGAAGTCGAGAGGGAGATGCAGAGGAACTTTGGTGAATTCTTGCAGTCGTTATCTGAGGAAGAGCCCACTGGAGAGACCCTAAATAGCCCTCAGAGGAGGATTGGCCACCTATTCAGGTAAGCACCTATCAGGAGGGGTCTCTGACGTCACCTGCTGGCACTAGCCACTCAGAGGCCTCCATTGTGCCCTCACACCTCTGGATTCAAGATGGCAGAAGTCTGGGACACACTGGAGGAGCTCTGGGCACCACCCCTGGGGTGGTGATGGACATGGGAGTGGTTACTCCCCTTTACTTTGTCCAGTTTCACGCCAGAGCAGGGACGGGGGGGTTCCCTGAACCGGTGTAGACTGGCTTATGCAAGGAGGGCACCATCTGTGCCCTTCAAAGCATTTCCAGAGGCTGGGGGAGGCTACTATTCCCCAGCCCTTAACACCTATTTCCAAAGGAAGAGGGTGTAACACCATCACTCAGAGGAAATTCTTTGTTCTGCCTTCCTGGGACTGGGCTGCCCAGACCCCAGGAGGGCAGAACCCTGTCTGTCGGGTGGCAGCAGCGGTAGCTGCAGAGAAAACCTGAGAGCGCTGGTTTGGCAGTACCTGGGGTCCATAGTGGAGCCTCGGGATGCATGGGATTGGCACCCGAATACCAGATTTGGCATGGGGGGACAATTCCACAATCTTAGACATGTTACAAGGCCATATTCGGAGTTACCATTGTGAACCTACATATAGGTATTGACCTATATGTAGTGCACACGTGTAATGGTGTCCCCTGTAGGAAAGTAGCCTCTTTCTAGCCTTGTTACCCCCACTTTTGGCCTGTTTGTGAGTATATGTCAGGGTGTTTTCACCGTCTCACTGAAATCCTGCTAGCCAGGGCCCAGTGCTCATAGTGAAAACCCTATGTTGTAAGTATGTTTGTTATGTGTAACTGGGATCCTGCTAGCCAGGACCCCAGTGCTCATACGTTTGTGGCCTATATGTGTTCCCTTTGTGATGCCTAACTGCCTCACTGAGGCTCTGCTAACCAGAACCTCAGTGGTCATGCTCTCTCTGCTTTCCAAATTTGTCACTAACAGGCTAGTGACTAAATTTACCAATTCACATTGGCATACTGGTACACCCATATAATTCCCTTGTATATGGTACTGAGGTACCCAGGGTATTGGGGTTCCAGGAGATCCCTATGGCCTGCAGCAATTCTTTTGCCACCCATAGGGAGCTCTGACAATTCTTACACAGGCCTGCCACTGCAGCCTGAGTGAAATAACGTCCACGTTATTTCACAGACATTAACCACTGCACTTAAGTAACTTATAAGTCACCTAAATGTCTAACCTTCACCTGGTGAAGGTTGGGTGCAATGTTACTTAGTGTGTGGGCACCCTGGCACTAGCCAAGGTGCCCCCACATCGTTCAGGGCAAATTCCCCGGACTTTGTGAGTGCGGGGACACCATTACACGGGTGCACTATACATAGGTCACTACCTATGTATAGCGTCACAATGGTAACTCTGAACATGGCCATGTAACATTTCTAAGATCATGGAATTGTCACCACCAATACCATTCTGGTATTGGGGGGACAATTCCATGATCCCCCGGGTCTCTAGCACAGAACCCGGGTACTGCCAAACTGCCTTTCCAGGGTTTCCACCGTAGCTGCTGCTGCTGCCAACCCCTCAGACAGGTTTCTGCCCTCCTGGGGTCCAAGCAGCCCTAGCCCAGTAAGGCAGAACAAAGGATTTCCTCTGAGAGAGGGTGTTACACCCTCTCCCTTTGGAAATAGGTGTGAAGGGCTGGGGAGGAGTAGCCTCCCCCAGCCTCTGGAAATGCTTTGATGGGCACATATGGTGCCCATCTCTGCATAAGCCAGTCTACACCGGTTCAAGGATCCCCCAGCCCTGCTCTGGCACGAAACTGGACAAAGGAAAGGGGAATGACCACTCCCCTGACCTGCACCTCCCAGGGGAGGTGCCCAGAGCTCCTCCAGTGTGTCCCAGACCTCTGCCATCTTGGAAACAGGGTGTTTGGGGCACACTGGACTGCTCTGAGTGGCCAGTGCCAGCAGGTGACATCAGAGGCTCCTTCTGATAGGCTCTTACCTCTCTTAGTAGCCAATCCTCCTTCCTTGGTAGCCAAACCTCCCTTTCTGGTTATTTAGGGTCTCTGCTTTGGGGAATTCTTCAGATAACGAATGCAAGAGCTCACCAGAGTTCCTCTGCATCTCCCTCTTCACCTTCTACCAAAGGATCGACCGCTGACTACTCAGGACGCCTGCAAAACCGCAACAAAGTAGCAAGACGACTACCAGCAACACTGTAGCGCCTAATCCTGACGGCTTTCTCGACTGTTTCCTGGTGGTGCATGCTCTGGGGGTAGCCTGCCTTTACACTTCACCAGAAGCTCCGAAGAAATCTCCCGTGGGTTGACGGAATCTTCCCCCTGCTAACGCAGGCATCAAAAGACTGCAACACTGGTCCTCTGGGTCCCTGCTCATCCTGACGAGCGTGGTCCCTGGAACACAGCAACTCTGTCCAAGTGACTCCCACAGCCCAATGACTCTTCAGTCCACGTTTGGTGGAGGTAAGTCCTTGCCTCCCCACGGTAGACTGCAAAGCTGTGTACTCCGTGATTTGCAGCTGCTCTGGCTCCTGTGCACTCTTCCAGGATTTCCTTCGTGCAGAGCCAAGCCTGGGTCCCCGGCACTTCATCCTGCAGTGCACAACTTTCTGAGTTGTCCTCCGGCATTGTGAGACTCCCTTTTGTGACTTCGCGTGGACTCCGGTTCACTTTTCTTTTAAGTGCCTGTTGGGGTACTTATGCGGGTGCTGCCTGCTTCTGTGAGGGCTCCCTGGGTTTCTGGGCGCTCCCTCTGTCTCCTCCTCCAAGTGGCGACATCCTGGTCCCTCCTGGGCCACAGCAGCACCCAAAAACCTCTACTGCGATCCTTGCAGCTAGCAAGGCTTGTTTGAAGTCTTTCTGCGTGGGAACACCTCTGCAAGCTTCATCGCGACGTGGGACATCCGTCTTCCAAATGAGAAGTCCCTGGTCCTCTTCTTTCTTGCAGAACTCCAAGCTTCTTCCAACCGGTGGCAGCTTCCTTGCATCTTCAGCTGGCATTTCCTGGGCTCCTGCCCACTCTCGACACTGTCGCACCTATTGGACTTGGTCCCCTTGTCTTACAGGTTCTCAGGTCCGGAAATCCACTGTTGTTGCATTGCTGGTGTTTGTTCTTCCTACAGAATCCCCCTGTCACAACTTCTGTGCTCTCTGGGGGTCTGGGGGTAAGGGTGTTCCAGTATGCCAATGTAAATTGGTGAAATTGGTCACTAGCCTATTAGTGAAAATTTGGAAAGAAATGAGAGAGCATAACCACTGAGGTTCTGGATAGCAGAGCCTCAGTGAGACAGTTAGTCATAACACAGGTAACACATACAGGGCACACTTATGAGCACTGAGGCCCTGGCTGGCAGGGTCCCAGTGACACATACAACTAAAACAACATATATACAGTGAAATATGGGGGTAACATGCCAGGCAAGATGGTACTTTCCTACACTAATGTTAGGAGCTCTATTGTGCTTCCGCCTTACACTTACAGGCTCTAACTGGTAACCCTCTACACAGAATATAGAGAGATTATCTGAGGGGAAGGCCTAGCTATCCCCGGGAGAGAGGTGGGGTTACCAGCTTCTAACCTTCACTTAGACATAGCAGGGCTCCCATCCCCCCTTGCCTCCCAATTAGACGGCTGACATCTACAACCACACTTCTGCATCAGTTTCTCCTTCATTGTTCCCATTAGTGATAGAACCAAAGTCTTAACTTTGTCCACTTACTGGAGAACAAGGGCCAAATCAATTACCTTGTCTAGCAATTGCAGTCCATCAGAGTCAGGAGGGGAATTAATTGGGATATTATCATCAGTAGCGACTCCAGGCAGAGAATATGCGGTACAATCAGGAGGGCCCCCTTACTCCGCCAATGGCCCAAACCGATTTGTACACAATATATTAGGAACCACCCTAAACACTGGGCTTAGGGGGGAAGGGTGAACCTCAGTGCCCTTGGGGGGGGCGCCTCTCTGACATAATGGAACACCCATGACACTGCAAGGTGTTGCAGACGATGGAAGCAAGGAGTTTTCCATGGGGACATGGGGTTCCGCATTTCTAACAGTCTCCAAGGGGGATAAGTTGATTGCATCCTCTTCCTCCTCGTAAATATTTCCGGAATTTTGCCCCTCCCGGATGTACCACTCTTAATGGACGGTGAGTGAGAATTGCTCTTTAGGATGGCCTCTAACTCTTCAAACAATAAGTCAATTTTGTCTAAAGAGTTAGTTCCTTTGGTGTTTATGGGACTCACTTGATTGCTGGAGCATTTTTTTTGTGCCACTCAGTGGTACAGGACCGTATACAGCTTTCCGTTTCCCCATCATATAACAGTAAAAGTAAAAAATTCAATTCAAGCGTATTTGTTGCAAGACCTCAAATCATGCAAGGAACCAAGAGACCAGAGACAGACCTTATGAGGGTCCGTCACTGACATCTGTTTGTGGCAATCTTTACAGGGTCAGAATTCAGTCATTTTAGGGGGAGACAAGTCCCTTGGACAATTGTAAAAGTTTGGGAAATTTGTATCTAGTGACACAAATCGAGGGAGCGAGCTTGGGATCAATATCAGAAGGTGCGTAAAGAAAGGAATTGTTCGATGCATGGAGGTGGCGGTTATATTGCGGCCGGATGTCGCTTTCAGGGTGGGACCGACCAAACGCAGAGGCACACGATGCCCCCTACTGGCATGAGAGGGAATTGCTCAGAAAAATCTCTGGTTCCAGTCTGGTGCCTCGGGTTATTCACAAAGAGAGGAATCTGTAGTTTTAAGTATCCATATAGAAAGTCAGTATAAAAGATAGGTAACACAGAACAGTGAAAAGAGTACTGCATAAGCGAGACAAGAAGACTGTAATAGAGTCAGCAGCCTAGGGACTGAAATGAGACAAGAGCCTTGGAGAGAGAGTAATGAGGACCAGAAAAGAAGTTATAAGTTGTCAGAATAAAAAGAGCAGAGATGAGGAAGAGAGACCAAAGAGAGCTGCAAAGTAAAAGGGGAATCAAGGAAACAAAGAGGACCACAAGGGAATGACAAATGTACTGCATGAAAAAGATCAAGATGATATAAGAGAAAGAAGAAAGCAGTGTAGAGATCTGTGCTGCAAAATACTTAACTCAGTGCCCTTAAGTTAAGCCTGACTACTTCTGTAGGAAGCTACCAGAGGGTTAAGCACAGGTTAATTTAGTGACTTTTGTGGTTCACCCTGAGAATGATTGTGGTTGTTTCCTGAGTAGGGCTTCCACCCCCTCAACAAATAACCCAATTTCTGACACACATGCTTTGCACAGACTAAATCAGTACTCTCTTCAGCAGTGGTCAGCCAGTGGGTAGTGCAGATACTTAAAACAAAGTCCTTAAGAAAATGTTACAAACTCTAGCTTGTTGGCAAGCTAGGGCATCCACACAGTAGTGTTTAGTAAACATGTGCGGAATAGGACCTACAAATGTCAGCAATAGGGATATCATCAAAGAAAGCCCCACAGTGGCCCCTTTGCTAGAGGTGGAAAGTGATCTGGTCTAGATAGGGCAGGCAACGTTGCTTTGGCCTTGAGGTACCAGGTTTGGATACACTTGACAATCCACCTATCGGTAACCACCTCTGACAGAGGATGACCTTTGTGAGGTTTAGCGGCCAAGTGAAAGCGTGTGGAAGGTTAAGCTAGACCTGACTTCTGGGGCTGAAGGAGGTTACAGGCAGTATCCTTGCTTGCAGGTATGGGAGGGTCCAGGTGCTTTGCAATGCAGGAGAGAATAAGCCTTTTAAACTTGGCAGCCTAACTGGTGCGCTAAGTGGGTCTGAGGGCTTCTTTGAGTATGCCCATCCATTGCTGAGGCAGGTTGAGGTAACCAAAATCTAAGACCTCAGGAGCCAACTAGATTGAGCTGCCTGGGATTCCAGTGGCTGATTCTGCCTTGGTTCTGCGTGAGACGGTATGACCTGTTGGGGAGCTTCTTGAGAGAAATGATGGACATCTCAAGAAGAGTGGAGAACTGGGATCCACAAGGATGAGAGTAAGGGAGGTTTCCCGAAGCTTCCTGGCCACACTCAGAAGTAGTACAAGAGAGGAAAAGCTGAGGCAAAGATCCCAGAACAGTTCACCAACAGAGTAGTGCCAATGGACTATAAGTGCAGAAACCTGGAGTTAAAGTTATGGCATTTTGTGTGGTGGCTAAAAGGTTGACCTCACGGGCCCCCAACCCCCTTCTCCAATGACAAAAGTACTGAAGTAGGACTTGCAGGTGGAGTTTCCACTGGTGGACTTGTTGCCGCATCCTGCACAACAGGCCTGCAAGTTTGTTGTCCATTCTCGGAAGGTGTACCGCCAGGAGGTGAATTTAACTTCGCCCAAAGCTAGATACTCTGCGGCAGCGCTAACAACTGCGAGGAGTGTGTGCACCTTGTTTCTGTAGATAATACATTGAGGTCATGATGTCGTCTTTACAAGAAACACTTTGTGCTGAGGGTCCTGAAGGAGGCCTTGAGAGCTATTTGGTTGGCCAGATGTTCAAGGTGATTGATGTGGCGACCCCTATGTTGCAGTGAGCATGTGGCTTAAACTGTTAGGGCTTGAGATGTGCTCCCCATCCTGAAAATGAAGTGTCCGTGCAATGGTCACCTGTAGAATGGATTCCATAAGGGGCTGGCCCGTCAACACGATCTTGTTCCACCACTGGAGAGAGCGCCAGGTGCTGTCAAGTATCAACACTAGATCTTCCAGTGATCCTCCGCCTGTGAAAACTTTGTGGGTAGACACATGCAGTCTGGAATGGTGGACTGTAGCTATGCAGTAGGCCATCAAGCCTAGAAGACACATCACTGTTATGACTATGAGCTGACAAAGTGGCTGAAGTAGCTGCTGGAACGCCAGTGCTCTGGGTTAGATGAGGTGAACTTTGCAGTGAAAAAGTTGAGAATGGCCCTCAAAAAGGGCAAAAAGAGTTAAATATACAAGGACTGACAATGGGATTTGGTGTCATTTATGGTGAATCTCAATCTGAAATGGTGGTCTAGGTGTGCCCCAGGCATTGCTGTTGCCTACGCTCTTCATCAGCCAATCGTTGAGATGGGGGAAGATATGAATGTCCCCCCTTCTGAGATGGGGGGGGGGGGCTATCACAGCTAAGCTGGTAAACAGTGTTGTGGCTGGAGTAAAGCTGAACAGAACTCTTTGGACTAATAACTCTGCCCCATTACCACGAAGCAGAGGTAGAGGCAGTGAGCGGGATAGATGGGTTTGTGGAAGTAGGCTTATAGGTGGAGGCTCCATTGGGGGGAGCAGCAATGCCTTTACCCTTGGAGTTGTTACCCCAGACGGAACCACGTGTAACCCCTGCACCCCTGCTGGTGGTAGGTGGCTTCTGGTGCTGATAGGACTGGGATTGGTTGGGAAGGATGTTCTTGGGGGTGCCTTACCCTGTTGCCTCCGAAAGAAGCCCTGGCTGTTGGTGTTTGAAGGGCACTCATGGCTTAGCAGTTTTGGTGACCTCCTTAATCATTTCCAGCATGTCATCACCTTGTGGCCCAAACAGCTGTTCCCCGATCAAAGGGCAAGTTGATGTGATGCTGCTGAACTTCCAGCTTCATGCCAGAGATAGAGCCAGGAGTAGCGCTGTAAGATGATGGAGGTTTTAAGCCCTCTGGCCGAGGTGATGGCAGCACCCAGGCCACAACCGGGAGTGCCTTTGGAAAGGAGCTTCCCCTCTGCCGCTAACTCTCACCTCTTTTCTTATGCCAGGAGGGATATGCTGAAGGAGTTCCTCCATCTCATCCCTCTGTGCTCTGTGGTAGCGAGACAGAAGGCAAACGGAATTGGTGATGCGCCAGTGCACTGAAGAATCTACTGCAGCCCTCTTACCTGCAGGATCATTCTGTTCGCTCGACTTATCTGGAGAGGACATCACCCACAGCCTGTGTTGATGCTTGCTAGAGAGTCTGGGGGGGAACATGTTTTCTGCTGTACAAAGAGTCAGACGTTTTGTACTTATTCTTTATCCTGAATGTGACAACCTGGTGCCTTACCAAGTCCTTGAATATCTCTGAAGCAGTCTTAAGCATGCCCTTGAGCAGCTGCACTTTGGAAGGCCCCATGGTATGCTGTGGAGTCTTCGGGGAGTTGGGTAGGTGTGAAGCCTTGAATGGGACAAGCTCAAGGTCGTAGTCCCCTGGGGGTTCTACCTCATAGTCTTCCCAGGTGTACTTAGTGTGGTGTGGGTAGAGAGGGGTTTAAAAGTCCTTAGGGGAATAGGGACTAGGACTGCCTTTGTCTGTGAAATACTATGGTGACCCCAGAGGGGAGCAAGGAGGAGAGTACCTAGGTGGAGGGTTCCACAGAGGTGGTTGAGGAGGGCTGGTGATCTTGTCAACAATTGCCTTTTTATTCGAAGGAAGCGGATGCCACGGAGAGCGAACATGTTTAGGGCTTTCCTCAAAGACAAGCCTGGGTTTCTTGGGCACTTCCCCATCGGGCCGGTGAAACTCTTCCCTGTTCCAGGGTTGATGACTATAAGTCTTGTGCCTCTCGCTGAGCTTATGTTGAAACTTCTTGAGGATGGGCCTCTGTGAGTCTTTGGAGCTGGTCGTCAAGTCTGCTCTCGGGGATGGCAGATTTCAGCATCTTACTTGGCTGACGTGGGGACGAGACCTTTGGCTTTGAAGTGTGCTTGGGAGCTTTGGCGATATGGTGTCTGGCTTGAAAGTTGTGGGGGGAGGGGTCACGCATCTTGGCTCCAACATTGTGCCTCAATGTCAACCAGAGCCTGAGAGCAGCGGCTTATCTTGAATTGGCAGTGGTTTCCCTTGGGGGACATGCTTTGCTTTGAAATTGAGCTTTTTGTTTGCCTTGTGAGTCTGTATGTTGGCAGTACTCATGACTCTCTGCGTCATCTTGACGCATGGGTTGGTGCTGAGGGAGGTGGACAGAGCACCTTCTTCCTCTTCATCCAACTCTTCAGACTCCAAGTAATCTAAACTGATACCCCATGGGCTGAATGGTGAGCGGCGATGCCTGGGGAACCTGTGCTAGAGCATATCCTAGGAAGAGAAGAGAGGTAGGAATGGTAGGGCCTAAAAGAAGCTTAGCACCGCAGGCTTCTTGGTGTACCATGCCTGAGGAGTAGCAGGAGTCTTTTGAGACTAGACAAGGGCCCTGTTTCTTAACAAACGTTGTGCAGCACAACAGGTGAGAGGTGGATGTTGTGAACATGTGGCAGTAGAAATAGGCCAGAAAACAGCACATGACAGATGCAGGAAATAATGTTGGCCTAGGCAGTAAAGTAGGCCCAACATTGCGGGACCAGGATAAGGAGATCGCAACAGATAAGCTGGGCAAAGAAGCAGGAGGTGGCACAAGAAAACAGAGAGAGAGAAGGCAAATTTTCTGGAAAGAAAGAAAAAATATACTGAAGCAAGAACAGAGATGTTTTAGGGGCTTCATTTGTTTAGGGAGGATCGAATAATTTTAACAGTCACAAGCTACCAATATTAACTGAGAGACAAGATTTATTGAAAATGGTCATAGACAGATGGTAAAAAGCTTTTTAGGGGTATTCCTTGCCAGGGAAGGCATGGATGTAGATCTTTACCATTTGTTTTAAACTAATAGTCCTCCATTAACAAACCATGCTGCATCTGACTAAGTTGCCATACAGACCTATCCGAAATTGCAAATTAAAACATAAAACCATTCATACCCTCCCTCTTTCCCCCAAACCTACCACCCACATGGCGCGTAAGAGTTTTGTTAGTTTTTGTTGTTTTGGTAAGGATAGTACAAAACAGCTTGACTTGTTTAAGAGTGAACAGGCCAACTCAGTGGCTAAGACATAATGAGCCACTAAGCTTTGGACAACTAGTATGTCCAGGAAAGTGTACAAGGACCAGCTGGTCCAAAAAGTGAAAGAGGACTGCCAGTTCCAAGAATGACTCAAAAGGACCAATATATGACGTAACAGGAAAATAGAAAAAGAAGGACAGAAGGCTGATACAGGAGGATTGGGAGGTTGCTGTTTAATGGAGAGGGATGGAAGGACCTGATGGGATAAGGGTAAGGTGGTCATAGGTGCATAGTAAATTAACGGGTGAGAAGATGGGTTGAACATTTTTGGGCCAAATGTACAATGCATTTTGACTGTCGCAAGCACTCATGTTTGCAACCACAAAAATACTTGTTTTAATGTACTAATCCAATTTTAGGAGTAGTAAGCTTTTACTGATGCTTAAAACGATTTGCAAGCCCCCCTACTAATTGGTCTTTTGTAGCGGCATGTTGTAAGTGTCTCTTCCAAATACCAAATCATTCTGACATGTATTAATGATTTGCATTCAAAATCTGGTTGCAAAACTATAGGAAACTGCATATTCTTAGTCACAGTTTTAAGTCATTCACATGAACTTTAAAAAACAGTTTGCTGGGGAATAGGCAGTGCTCCTGCATACCACTGCCAATTCTCTAACAAACTTAAAAAAGGAACATTTTCTTTTTAAATACAGCACTGTTTTCTTTCAGAAAAACAGGCCGCATAAAAAAATACTTTATTAAAAGGTGATCATCAACATTGAGGTTTGCTGACCCTAGCTGGCCACCATTCATGTAATGGCTAGTAATCAGAGTGAACATTAATATTTATGAGGTGGGCTGGATTAGGACCTACTCTGAAACGTAATTTTACAAACCAATATAAGCCAGTTTGTAAAATTGTTTACTGGTTGAGACTAGTTTTCTGCCACCACTCATTCTTATATCTGACCATTTATGTATTATTTCGATGTTCATGCTAATACTATATAGTACAAGTGATATACTGATCCTTACAGTACACATAAGGACTTAGGATAATGCTAATATGATGATCTAGTATCATTAAATTCTATTAAGTCACTCCATCGTAGAGAATAAATACAGAGATATTTGGTAGTGCCCCAGGATTTTCCATCAGGAGATGGACACACAATGTTCTGTCACAGATCCCATGCCGAAATGATATGCTTCTTTGAATTTTATCAGTGTGCGCCAGTCCCAAGAGTTCCATAAAGTTCAAGGAACATGTGCTAGAGGTCAGGGTTATTCTCAGAATGCCAAAAAGTGAGGTTATCACAATGGTTTTCTGGCTCTGGATTCTGCGGTACTGAATTATGCGGCTAGTCTGAAATGGATACTGGGTAAGAAAGCTTAGCATCTGTTGTGTATCATTTCCTGAAATGTCATGCACCTCACAATGGACATGTTGCCTTCTCTGGCCTCAATTCGGAAGCAGTTCGAAGGCTGGCCTATGAAGAACATAGGTTCTCACTGGCAGCCCAACTCATTGTTTCCTCAGACTGGAGGTGCCTGGGATGGCATTAAAAGGGCAGACCTTACCATGCCATAACATTTGGTGAGGAGTCACTTTCTGTTATTCATAGTCTCGCCCTGTGACATAGGCAATTGATCGAGAAACTCCACTAACCGTGCTATTTTGTTATTCAGCAGAGCCAGGGATCGTATACTGAGTTACCCTAAACAGCAAGACATAACAAGAAAGGCACATGTGGGACCAGGTGCGGCCTCAAACAGATGAAACAAGATTCTGATTTACCTCAAGATATTCTAGATCTGTCTCTCTCATTCCAGTGGTCACTGTAAAGATCTGCAAAAATGATGAGACTTCATTAGGGGAGACTATTATCTGCAGTTTACCCACGGCTGCTTCTTGAATTAGCACATAATCATCTGACACAATCAGTGCTCCCACTTACTACGTGAGCTGCACAGCATAACACAAACTAATTCTGAACAAGCAATAAGAAACACCACCTCACCTACTGGGTGCTGAGCCGCATGCATTCGTCAAACCTTGAGGACAGCTATTGAGTCTACAATCACCACACTTGCTTACTACCATATAGGAACTGATAATCATACACTCACCAAGAAAGGGGCTGAAAAGCACACATTGTCGACACTTGCTCAACTGATCTGAGTTGAGCACAACCATATATGCCTAATAGGAGTTGAGCAGAACACTTTCACAATACTTGCTTACCCTAAAGGAAAAGACTAACACACGCAGGATCGAAGGGGCACATACTTGTTACAACCATACACATCACCTAGTTGCTGGGCGGCACACACCTGTTACACTAACTCAAATGGCCGTACCCAAGTAGCAATCACTTGCTAGGGCTTGCTAAAACACTGGAGCAGAGCAGCACACACTCGCTGTAACTACTCACCAGATAGGAGCTGAGCAGCGTGCTCAATGCTGAAAGCTTCATCGAGGTCTCCTTGTTGGCATCAATATCCATTGAAAACTCGGTAGCAACAAGGAAAACAGCCACCTGGAGAAGTAAACATAATCACTTTTTTGTCTGGTTGGGGGAGAGCTTTACCTCTCAGTCTGAGATACTGTGCTAACACAGAATGAAAGGTGGCCCAGGAGTAACCAAAAGCAGCCATGTGCTGTCAAGGACTATTGCTCCATTTCCATTGGTGCCTGAGATCTCGCATTGCTCACATCAGTGGTTTAGTCTCTACCTTCAAAGGAAAGTGTGTGGAATGCTGGACTGTCAACTAAAAGATCATAAGACAAAATATTTTCTCCCAGCAATAAATTGTGAATTTGCAGATGTCTTCTAGCTGTCATTGTAGTGCATAACAATAAAAGGGTGAGTTGGAAAAGGATATTTTCTTCTGATCTACAAAGGTGTGAAGGTATGCAAACATCTTGATAAAGTCTTGGTTTAAGGCCCAGACCCCCACAAGAGTCTACTTCTCCCCTTTTAATCTTTATATTCAATCTAAACTGTATTCACTTATGCTATTCTTTAACTCTCCAGCGTGCTTTGAATAGAGAGTGGAGTGACTCAATAGAACATACTATCAGTAATTCTGAGGCCCATCGTTTTGGGTCTGAGGCCTTAACCTAGCGAAGCAGGGATTGTGCTGCATTCTAGGGACAATATGGTGTCTCCCTAGTGAAGCCATGAGCAATGAGCTCACAGGGCTTTGAGTGTAATACAAACACAGGTTCATACTGTGAGATAATGTTATCAGAGAACAGAGACCAGGAGAAAAGTGTAACAGGTAAGAGCACAAAATTTGCTTTTCTTTTGTCCAATTGTCTTGATTGCTTTAAGGTGTGCAGTATTGAATGCTTAGCTCTCATCTTCTACAACTCCCTCCTGCCATCATGGACTATTAACACTGCACTAAAAGGTGTGCCCTCTACTTACAGGACAGAGGACTATACCCATTCTCCCTTTCCTGAGCTGTTGACCTATATACAGTTCAGAGTTAGGCATGTGTAGCGAGACCTGCGCCATTCAGGATTTCCCCTACCTCTTCTTGAACATACAAGAGAGCATTCAAGGAGAGTGAGCTAGCTACCAATGTATCATCATCATTTTATATAATTAGCACCTCTCACTAATACCATCCATGCCTCAAAGCCCTTTGATACGAAACAGATCATCTCATAAACCAACCACCAGTCACAAAAGTGGAAAAGATAACCTGTCCTTGCTGCCAGCAGTTTGTTTGATTTCTGCTTTTATTCTGAAAGTGTTAAAACGCTGTTGGCTTCAATTAATTTTAGTTCCTGGTATTTCCAACACATGATTTTCAGACTATTTACTTTGCAATGAGATTAATGTATTGTTTGGATAGAGTTGCCAAGTAATATTTGACTTCTTTTTGTAGGAGTCTGGCCTGGCTTACAGTGGGTACCTTGTGGTACTTGCACCTTGTGCCAGGTCCAGTTATCCCTTATTAGTAGAATAGAGGTGTTCCTAGCAGCTTAGGCTGATAGAAGGTAGCTATGGCAAAGCAGCTTAGGCTGAACTAGGAGATACGCAAAGCTCCTACTATACCACTTATATCATATGTAGGAAGGAAGCCTCTTTCTAGCCTTGTTACCCCCACTTTTGGCCTGTTTGTGAGTATATGTTAGGGTGTGTTTACTGTCTCACTGGGATCCTGCTAGCAAGGGCCCAGTGCTCATAGTAAAAACCCTATGTTGTAAGTGTGCTTGATATGTGTCACTGGGATCCTGCTAGCCAGGACCCCAGTGCTCATAAGTTTGTGGCCTACATGTGTTCCCTTTGTGGTGCCTAACTGTATCACTGAGGCTCTGCTAATCAGCACCTCAGTGTTTATGCTCTCTCTGCTTTTAAAATTGTCACTGTAGGTTAGTGACTAATTTTACCAATTCTCATTGGCACACTGGAACACCCTTATAATTCCCTTGTATATGGTACCTAGGTGCCCAGGGTATTGGGGTTCCAGGAGATCCCTATGGGCTGCAGCATTTCCTTTGCCACCCATAGGGAGCTCAGACAATTCTTACACAGGAATGCCACTGCAGCCTGAGTGAAATAACGTCCACGTTATTTCACAGCCATTTACCACTGCACATAAGTAACTTATAAGTCACCTATATGTCTAACCCTCACTTGGTGAAGGTTAGGTGCCAAGTTACTTAGTGTGTGGGCACCCTGGCACTAGCCAAGGTGCCCCCACATTGTTCAGGGCAAATTCCCTGGACTTTGTGAGTGCGGGGACACCATTACACGCGTGAACTACACATAGGTCACTACCTATGTGTAGCGTCACAATGGTAACTCCGAACATGGCCATGTAACATGTCTAAGATCATGGAATTGTCTCCCCAATACCATTCTGGTATTGGGGGGACAATTCCATGATCCCCTGGGTCTCTAGCACAGAACCCGGGTACTGCCAAACTGCCTTACCGGGGTTTCCACTGCAGCTGCTGCCAGGCCCTCAGACAGGTTTCTGCCCCCCTGGGGTCTGGGCAGCCCAAGCCCAGGATGGCACAACAAAGGATTTCCTCTGAGAGAGGGTGTTACACCCTCTCCCTTTGGAAAAAGGTGTGAAGGGCTTGGGAGGAGTAGCCTCCCCCAGCCTCTGGAAATGCTTTGATGGGCACAGATGGTGCCCATCTCTGCATAAGCCAGTCTACACCGATTCAGGGATCCCCCAGGCCTCCTCTGGTGCGAAACTGGACAAAGGAAAGGGGAGTGACTACTCCCCTGACCAGTACCTCCCAGAGCTCCTCCAGTGTGTCCCAGACCTCTGCCATCTTGCATTCAGAGGTGTTGGGGGCACACTGGACTGCTCTGAGTGGCCAGTGCCAGCAGGTGACGTCAGTGACCCCCTCTGATAGGCTCTTACCTTTCTTGGTAGCCAATCCTCCTTTCTTGGTAGCCAAACCTCCTTTTCTGGCTATTTAGGGTCTCTCCTCTGGGGTATTCTTCAGATAACGAATGCAAGAGCTCACCAGAGTCCCTCTGCACTTCCCTCTTTGACTTCTGCCAAGGATAGACCACTGACTGTTCCAGGATGCCTGCAAAACCACAACAAAGTAGCAAGATGACTACCAGCAACATTGCAGCGCCTCATCCTGCCGGCTTTCTCGACTGTTTCCTGGTGGTGCATGCTCTGGGGGCTGTCTGCCTTCACCTTGCACTGGAAGCCAAGAAGAAATCTCCCATGGGTCGACGGAATCTTCCCCCTGCTAACGCAGGCACCAAAAGACTGCATCACCGGTACTCTGGGTCCCCTCTCATCCTGACAAGCGTGGTCCCTGGAACACAGGAACTCTATCCAAGTGACTCCCACAGTCCAGTGATCCTTCAGTCCAAGTTTGGTGGAGGTAAGTTTTTGCCTCCCCACGCTAGACTGCAAACCTGTGTACTGCGTGATTTGCAGCTGCTCCGGCTTCTGTGCACTTCTTAAATGATTCCTTTGTGCACAGCCTAGCGTGGGTCCCCAGCACTCCGTCCTGCAGTGCTCAACCCTCTGAGTTGGACTCTGATGTCGTGGGACCCTCCTTTGTGACTCTGAGCCAGCTCCGGTTCACAAATCTTCTAAGTGCCTGCTCCGGTACTTCTGCGGGGTCTGCCTGCTTCTGTGGGGGCTCTCTGAGTTGCTGAACGCCCCCTCTGTCTCCTCCTCCAAGGGGTGACATCCTGGTCCTTCCTGGTCCCCAGCAGCACCCAAAAACCTCTACTGCGACCCTTGTAGCTAGCAAGGCTCGTTTGCGGTATTTCTGCGTGGAAACACTTCTGCAACCTCCAGCACGCCGTGGGACATCTCCCGTCCAAAGGAGAAGTTCCTAGCTCTCTTCGTTGTTGCAGAATCCTAAACTTCTTCCATCCGGAGGCAGCCTTCTTGCATCTTCATCTGGGGTTTCCTGTGCTCCTGCCCCCCCTGGACACTATCACGACTCTTGGACTTGGTCCCCTTGCCTTGCAGGTCCTCAGGTCCAGGAATCCGTCTTCAGTGCTTTGCTGGTGTTTGTGGTTCTTGCAAAATCCCCCTATCATGACTATTGTGTCCTATTGGGGTAGTAGTGGGGTACTCCTACTTTTCAGGGTCTTGGGGTGGGGTATCTTTGACACCCTGACTGTTTTCTTACAGTCCCAGCGACCCTCTACAAGCTCCCATAAGTCTGGGGTCCATTCGTGATTCGCATTCCACTTTTGGAGTATATTATTTGTGTTGCCTCTAGACCTATGTTCACCTATTGCATCCTATTGTAATTCTACACTGTTTGCATTACTTTTCTTACTACTACTTACCTGTTTTGGGTTTGTGTACACATGACTTGTGTGTATTACTTACCTTCTAAGTGAGGGTACTCACTGAGATACTTTTGGCATATTCTCATAAGAATAAAGTACCTTTATTTTTAGTAACTCTGTGTATTGTGTTTTCTTATGATATTGTGCTATATGATATAAGTGGTATAGTAGGAGCTTTGCATGTCTCCTAGTTCAGCCTAAGCTGCTTTGCCATAGCTACCTTCTATCAGCCTAAGCTGCTAGAAACACCTCTCTCTATTCTACTAATAAGGGATAACTGGACCTGGCACAGGGTGTAAGTACCACAAGGTACCCACTATAAGCCAGGCCAGCCTCCTACAGAGGCTCTGGGATTCGAGACAAACCTTTGCAGGCCGCAGAGGATCCTTTGGTATGACAGCAGCGACAACCACTTAAAAGGAAACAATCATGCCCCATTGCTGCAGCAAAGATTTAGTGGCCCAGAGTAAATCCTGTGCAATTCCAACAGCCAGCCCACTAATGCCTTGGGAGAAACAATTACATTGATTCTGGTGCTTTAATCACGACAAAACCATTGATTTTTCTAATGTTCCCTCTGGGCTACTTTGCATTTTGCCAGTGACTAACTCCCAGCAGAAGATCCAGTTCTGGGCATTATGATACCATTCTCTTGATTTGTGACAACAACACTGCCGGGCAAAGGCCGCCAAGATTTTTGCAAACAAATGCTAGTATTCTGAGAATGGCTGGGACACTGCAACCACCAGTTATTCGTTTGTATTTCCTCTGTAAATCTAGAGTATTTATGCCTTCCTTCCTTATTTTTACTTTGTTTTTAGAAATACCTCTTCAACTAAACGGTTTGAAAAGACAATCATTTATTTTTTGTGTGGTTAGCCCCAATACATGTTATGTTTTAATCTTAAACCCCTTTGGTAGAAGCCTGAAAGCTCAGCTCCATGCAGCCAACAGATAGAAAGCGAGTGTTGTGTAATCCATCTGTAGAGAAGCAAAGCCTATCTTGGTGTTAGACCCTGGTCACTGGATTGTAACTCCATGCTAGTCTGTTATCCTAGCAAGAGGTACAAAACATGTCATTCTGCATGACTAAAGCGATTTACACTGCTCATTGAAGCCACTGCAAGCAGTCTACAGGAATTGTTTTTTTTTTAGTTTGACCCTTGTTTATTTTCTTAAATATTTTGCCTGGGTGGCCTTCCACTATAAATTTTTTAAATTGCTCAACTAATATAAATGCTTTGCTATTGATATCATTATTCCCATCACATTAATGCGGGAAATGAAATCAAACGTGTCTTGCTTTACATTCTCTCTCACCTTTTCCCCTAACACATCAATCAGAAACGGTGTCCTCCACATCCACACTCCTTTGGCCCCATCTTGGTTGGCCTTCCACTCTGGCTGAGTCCTGCTGAAGTTTCCTCTTCTTTCCTGAGTGGTGAAGGGCAAAGAAATAGAAGTAACAGTCAATGGTATCAGAACAAACACTAGCCCTGTGTTCTATATTCCAGCTCTCCCTTAAATATAATAAGACAGAATGCAGCAATTATTTCCAAAGGTGGTTTGACCTAAGCCTGCAACCAAACCAGCCATACCATTGCCCTTTAATAATATAAAACAGCCTACTAGCTACTGTAAAACAGGAAACACTAAACTACATAACGGATAGTCAATAAATGAGATGAAGCAATTAAAAAAAAAAAAAAAAAAGAAGATCTGTGTAATCAATATAAATCACTTTGGCTTTCTCAAGTCTTAAAATGGAGCTGTGACTTGTCTGTGCTCATTGGAAAGATGATGTGCTGAAACTTGCCATGTACCACAGATCACAAAAAACATGTAAAAATAAAAAAAAACAAGAAGCAAAATTTGGAAACGTGGTAAAAAAAATAAAGGATTTTGAGATTAACCATGTATTTGGGCCAAATTACAGTCATCATAAATCTATTTTTGAGGGATTGCAATGTTTTGCACAGTGGACCAAACAACTGCAGTTAAAACAAGCATTTACAATGCAACGGGTCTCGCGTTTGCTCATGTTAGAGCTGATCGCGTTGTAAACTCCTAACCCGACTTTTCAGCTATCGGGCAAAAGTGCATTTATGTACACAACCCGAAAAAGTAACTATGTAAAGCGCTCAACTTCTGCCAAGCGAGATCGCGCTCGTAAATTAGAGAAAAAGAAGTCCACGAGCCCGATGGAAAACAGCGAGCCTCGCATGTTTTCTGTACTTGGTCGATACGCTCGAGGAGGGCTAGCCACCAGAAAAGGCATGACGTATGCTTGCCTTCGACTAATGAAAGCAAGCAGATTTTATTAGGCAAGCCCACGAACCAATAAAAAATACTGACGTGAAGTTGACAGGGCTCCGAGCCCTTTTCTAAATACAAAAGCGTCTCGGTGCAATACGCATGTGCGAGCGCATGCAACGCAGGCTCGACCCTAAAAACCAGAGACTGATCTGCCGTTGATAAAATGACAGTCACTCCTGACTAAGCAAGCCTTCCAACTACGTATGAGCAGTCCAACAATAAGGCAATAATTTGATACGTTAGTTTAACAAAAACAGACTGGGGATCTCTCTGGTTGATAAGCAGAGACCTTGGCAAATATATCTTAACAATCTTCAATTCACTTCAGAAAGCATTCTGTAAATGTTTCTGTAGAGCTATCTTCCCAAACTAATCTCAATAATTTTGTCCCTCAAAAGCAAACAGACCTCACAGTATTGTATTCGAGCTTGGGCCCTCAAACAATGTACAGAGCACCGTGGCATTTCGAAACGAAAGCACTGAAAAGTACAGTGCTAAAAAAAGCTTGAAACATAGCCAAGTTTGCTAATCCATAGATGCAAACTTACTTGCTTACCACAGGCAAATCACTGTATGATCTATGATGTCAAAAAAGTAAGACAAAGAAGTGGTGTATTCATGAAGATAGCTTTTGGGCCTTCTCCTGGCACTAAGTGTATAGAATCTCATTCAGAAAACTGTACAAAATGGGGATCCTTGCTTTTTGATATCATTAGGTAGGTCGGTTGCCTTCAATATGGTGGATCATGTAATTCACCTATAGTCCTTGGAAGAAAACTGCATATTATATTCTCTAGCAGTGCACAGTTTCCGGTCACTGTTTAAAAATGTGTTGTAAATCATGTAAGGAAATGCCTCCTTGGCATGGTTACCCCCTGACTTTTTGCCTTTGCTGATGCTAAGTTATGATTTGAAAGTGTGCTGAGGCCTGCTAACCAGGCCCCAGCACCAGTGTTCTTTCCCTAACCTGTACCTTTCTTTCCACAATTGGCACACCCTGGCATCCAGGTAAGTCCCTTGTAACTGGTACCCTGGTACCAAGGGCCCTGATGCCAGGGAAGGTCTCTAAGGGCTGCAGCATATCTTATGCCACCCTGGGGACCCCTCACTCACCACAGACACACTGCTTGCCAGCTTGTGTGTGCTAGTGGGGATAAAGACTAAGTCGACATGGCACACCCCTCAGGGTGCCATGCCAACCTCACACTGCCTATGAAGTATAGATAAGTCACCCCTCTAGCAGGCCTTACAGCCCTAAGGCAGGGTGCACTATACCGTAGGTGAGGGCATAAGTGCATGAGCACTATGCCCCTACAGTGTCTAAGCAAAACCTTAGACATTGTAAGTGCAGGGTAGCCATAAGAGTATATGGTCTGGGAGTCTGTCATGCACGAACTCCACAGCACCATAATGGCTACACTGAACACTGTGAAGTTTGGTATCAAACTTCTCAGCACAATAAATGCACAATGAAGCCAGTGTACATTTTATTGTAACATACACCCCAGAGGGCACCTTAGAGGTGCCCCCTGAAACCTTAACCGACTATCCGTGTAGGCTAACTGGTTTTAGCAGCCTGCCACACACCAGACATGTTGCTGGCCACATGGGGAGAGTGCCTTTGTCACTCTGTGGCTAGTAACAAAGCCTGTACTGGGTGGAGGTGCTTCTCACCTCCCCCCTGCAGGAACTGTAACACCTGGCGGTGAGCCTCAAAGGCTCGCCCCCTTTGTTACAGCACTCCAGCTAGTGGAGTTGCCCACCCCCTCCGGCCACGGGCCCACTTTTGGCGGCAAGGCTGGAGGAGATAATGAGAAAAACAAGGAGGAGTCACTGGCCAGTCAGGACAACCCCTAAGGTGTCCTGAGCTGAGGTGACTCTGACTTTAGAAATCCTCCATCTTGCAGATGGAGGATTCCCCCAATAGGAATAAGGATTTGCCCCCCTCCCCTCAGGGAGGAGGCACAAAGAGGGTGTAGCCACCCTCAAGGACAGTAGCCTTTAGGGGCTCCCCAGAACCTAGGAAACCAGATTCCTGCAACCTAAGAAGAAGAGGACTGCTGAACTGAAAAACCTGCAGAGAAGACGGAGACACCAACTGCTTTGGCCCCAGCTCTACCGGCCTGTCTCCCCACTTCTAAAGACACTGCTCCAGCAATGCGTTCCCAGGGTCCAGCAAACTCTGAAGCCTCAGAGGACTACCCTGCATCTAGAAGGACCAAGAACTCCTGAGGACAGTGGCTCTGTTCCCCAAAGATTGCAACTTTGCAACAAAGAAGCAACTTTGAAACAACACACGTTTCCCGCCGGAAGCGTGAGTCTTTGCACTCTGCACCCGACGCCCCCGGCTCGACTTGTGGAGAACAAACACCACAGGGAGGACTCCCCGGCGACTACAAGACCGTGAGTAGCCAGAGTTGGCCCCCCTGAGCCCCCACAGCGACGCCTGCAGAGGGAATCCCGAGGCTCCCCCTGACCGCGACTGCCTGCTTCAAAGACCCGACGCCTGGTAAAGACTCTGCACCCGCAGCCCCCAGGACATGAAGGATCCGACCTCCAGTGCAGGAGCGACCCCCAGGTGGCCCTCTCCCTCGCCCAGGTGGTGGCTACCCTGAGGAGCCCCCCCCTTGCCTGCCTGCATCGTTGAAGAGACCCCTTGGTCTCCCATTGATTTCTATTGCGAACCCGACGCTTGTTTGCACACTGCACCCGGCCGCCCCCGTGCTGCTGAGGGTGTACTTTCTGTGTGGACTTGTTTCCCACCCGGTGCCCTGCAAAACCCCCCTGGTCTGCCCTCCGAAGACACGGGTACTTACCTGCTGGCAGACTGCAACCGGGGCACCCCCTTCTCCATTGAAGCCTATGCGTTTTGGGCACCACTTTGACCTCTGCACCTGACCGGCCCTGAGCTGCTGGTGTGGTAACTTTGGGGTTGCTCTGAACCCCCAACGGTGGGCTACCTTGGACCCAAACTTGAACCCCATAGGTGGGGTACTTACCTGCAAAAACTAACAAACACTTACCTCCCCCAGGAACTGTTGAAAATTGCACTGAGTCTAGTTTTAAAATAGCTATATGTCATTTATGTGAAAACTGTATATGCTATTTTGCTAATTCAAAGTTCCTAAAGTTCCTAAGTGAAATACCTTTCATTTGAAGTATTACTTGTAAATCTTGAACCTGTGGTTCTTAAAATAAACTAAGAAAATATATTTTTCTATACAAAAACCTATTGGCCTGGAATTGTCTCTGAGTGTGTGTTCCTCATTTATTGCTTGTGTGTGTACAACAAATGCTTAACACTACTCCTCTGATAAGCTTACTTCTCGACCACACTACCACAAAATAGAGCATTAGAATTATCTCTTTTTGCCACTATCTTACCTCTAAGGGGAACCCTTGGACTCTGTGCATACTATTCCTTACTTTGAAATAGTGCATACAGAGCCAACTTCCTACAAGTCAGAATGGGATTGTCACTTCGCCCCTGCCCTGTGGGTTGCACCATCGTATTTAAGGCTTAACTAGTGATGCTACTGACCTGGGTCATCAATTGTGCCCTGAAGTTGCAGTCAGTAAAGTGTGATGTTCCATAGGTCTCACTTAACTGAAAGAGCACACCTTATTGTCACTTTTTCTGAGCAGGAAGAGTGTGTGCTGGAATGCTCAATACCTCTTGATCCCCTTCATTTTGTACTGAACTTACAGTCACCTGCAGAGAATGCTCAGTTGCATATTACAAATACTGTCAGAGATATCAGATTTGACCATATAACCAATAAACTACTGTCCGAGGATGGGTGAACAGAGACAGGCTCAACAGTGCAAAAATCAAGGTTATAATGCTCAGTCCTGTAAGACAGCACAAAAAATAACCAATGAAGAAGGCACACTTTCATTAAAAGGCAGTATCATCATACCAACAAATATGGTTGAAAGCCTCTGTGTGTGGCTAGAAAAGGTCTCACAGTGAAAGTTGTTCATGTTATTCTTAGAGAAACGAGAGACTTTGGCAGTAGGTTTGAACAAATCTAAGCTGGACAACTGTACATGTCATGTGTAGAAGTCGGTACCAGAACACGGGTGTCTGACTGGTCTATGTAAACGTACTACCACCAGGGTGGGCAGTATTTTACTTCACTGGGTAGTGAGGCCTTGGAAGAGAGGATTACATGATGCATTCTCCCTCCTGAAGTGGCAGGGACAAATAGTTTATGGAGTGCCTTCTCAGTGGTATGGCCATTGCCACTTAGTCTCCATGTAGTCCAGACCCCTCTTACTGAGAAAATGGTAATGACTAAAAAAGTGGACGTCAACATTAAAATCTAGATTACATTTACATTTTGCATCTGCCACTCCCTTTTCCTCCACCAGGCTCCTCCTACTTCAGCAGGGTAGAAAGCAGTGTCACCCAGTGATTGCTCCCACAGCACTGCACACCATTACTTGCTTCTCACAATACAGGCAACATAATGACGTGTCCTGCCCCCGGAACAAAATTCCTGTAAAGGGTTCCCATCCCCCAATCCATGTGCTTCTCACCAGACTCCTCAGCTTCCTCAATGTGTGATTTAGAATGACAGGGGTCCCCTTGCTCTGGCCCCCTATGATGGAAATCATGCAGACCGGATACTTGTCGACGCCTGCTCCCAGTAAGCAGGTCTTAATGGCCTCCTCATACACGACCATGCCTCCGTCTTTGTCCAGTCCCACCAGCTGCACCACCTCCCCATGTGGCTGCGTCAGATCGCCCCGGACCTGCACAAAAACATGTATAAAGCACAAGAAATTACAAGAAATTCTGGGAAATGCTGGCTAAAGAACTTTTCCCACTGGGCAGACGGTTATCCTGTCTGTCCAGTTTATATTTGACAATAAATCTCTCTTTCTTTCTCTCTCTAACATCCTTAAATAGTAGATAATCCTATATCTTTTTCAGTGGTGGGGCTGTCACATCTTTGTAAGAACCATAAATTGAATTGTCTTTAAAGCGTAAACATAATCAGGCAATTAAAAAAATGATGGTGCTTTCTCTTACTAAATGGGGGAACCTGAGGAATGAGCAGCTAATAATCTACAGTAGCTATTATTACCCTAGTACACATACATTATACAGGGAGTGCAGAATTATTAGGCAAATGAGTATTTTGACCACATCATCCTCTTTATGCATGTTGTCTTACTCCAAGCTGTATAGGCTCGAAAGCCTACTACCAATTAAGCATATTAGGTGATGTGCATCTCTGTAATGAGAAGGGGTGTGGTCTAATGACATCAACACCCTATATCAGGTGTGCATAATTATTAGGCAACTTCCTTTCCTTTGGCAAAATGGGTCAAAAGAAGGACTTGACAGGCTCCGAAAAGTCAAAAATAGTGAGATATCTTGCAGAGGGATGCAGCACTCTTAAAATTGCAAAGCTTCTGAAGCGTGATCATCGAACAATCAAGCGTTTCATTCAAAATAGTCAACAGGGTCGCAAGAAGCGTGTGGAAAAACCAAGGCGCAAAATAACTGCCCATGAACTGAGAAAAGTCAAGCGTGCAGCTGCCACGATGCCACTTGCCACCAGTTTGGCCATATTTCAGAGCTGCAACATCACTGGAGTGCCCAAAAGCACAAGGTGTGCAATACTCAGAGACATGGCCAAGGTAAGAAAGGCTGAAAGACGACCACCACTGAACAAGACACACAAGCTGAAACGTCAAGACTGGGCCAAGAAATATCTCAAGACTGATTTTTCTAAGGTGTTATGGACTGATGAAATGAGAGTGAGTCTTGATGGGCCAGATGGATGGGCCCGTGGCTGGATTGGTAAAGGGCAGAGAGCTCCAGTCCGACTCAGACGCCAGCAAGGTGGAGGTGGAGTACTGGTTTGGGCTGGTATCATCAAAGATGAGCTTGTGGGGCCTTTTCGGGTTGAGGATGGAGTCAAGCTCAACTCCCAGTCCTACTGCCAGTTCCTGGAAGACACCTTCTTCAAGCAGTGGTACAGGAAGAAGTCTGCATCCTTCAAGAAAAACATGATTTTCATGCAGGACAATGCTCCATCACACGCGTCCAAGTACTCCACAGCGTGGCTGGCAAGAAAGGGTATAAAAGAAGGAAATCTAATGACATGGCCTCCTTGTTCACCTGATCTGAACCCCATTGAGAACCTGTGGTCCATCATCAAATGTGAGATTTACAAGGAGGGAAAACAGTACACCTCTCTGAACAGTGTCTGGGAGGCTGTGGTTGCTGCTGCACGCAATGTTGATGGTGAACAGATCAAAACACTGACAGAATCCATGGATGGCAGGCTTTTGAGTGTCCTTGCAAAGAAAGGTGGCTATATTGGTCACTGATTTGTTTTTGTTTTGTTTTTGAATGTCAGAAATGTATATTTGTGAATGTTGAGATGTTATATTGGTTTCACTGGTAATAATAAATAATTGAAATGGGTATATATTTGTTTTTTGTTAAGTTGCCTAATAATTATGCACAGTAATAGTCACCTGCACACACAGATATCCCCCTAACATAGCTAAAACTAAAAACAAACTAAAAACTACTTCCAAAAATATTCAGCTTTGATATTAATGAGTTTTTTGGGTTCATTGAGAACATGGTTGTTGTTCAATAATAAAATTAATCCTCAAAAATACAACTTGCCTAATAATTCTGCACTCCCTGTAATCATAGACAGACTACCCACTGTGCAAGCAAATGTGAAATGATGCTCTCTTCCGAAGTGATCCAGACAACTGTGAGTTTGTCTCTGTTGCATTTGAAAAGAAAGCCAAAAAAAAGAGCCTTGAAATTATATGGCGTAAAATAAACTGCTGTTGATTATTTCAATAAGAATTTTCCCAGAGTTCCTTGCGTGGTAACCTACCAGCCCTTAAGCCTCTTTACCCTCAAACCCACAGAGTGGGCCATAAGTGTCACCAGTTCATAAAGGAAAAAAGGCATTGCTTTTTAGGCTCTGTTTCACAGGCTGCAGTATACTAGCTTGTGCCTCACATTTGATGAACAATTTTGTGTACCATCACTGCTGCGGACAAATGTCCTGGGGAGTTTTTTCTGACTACTGAATTCCGGCTCCATGTTTGTCGGCACTATTGTTTCCTCTTTTTCTTGGCCCTCTGCTCTGTGTCCTGCAGTTTTACTGTGACCTGTGCCACTAGATTCTTAAGATGAGACCCTATAACAATCCTGTGGAGATTGTGGTGCTTTGCAGAGGACATTCCTGTCCCAACAGATCCCTACAGACCAGCTACTATTGGTAAATTGGCTGCCTCAACATATCCACTGTTTGTAATCTTAGGAACCAACAAACTTTGGATTCCAGTTTTACCTCCGTGCTTTTCTGAGAGGGAGAAGAAAGGTTCATGGACAGGCCTTGCAGATGTACTTAGCTGGGCAGTAATCATTGGAATTCCCAGGAAGTGGAAGCTGTTTGGATCCTGTCCAGTTCTGTGTGAATCACAAGTTTCTATGCTGTGTTACAATAAAATCTGCATTCTATGGCCCATAGAGGTATGAAAATAAACACAACATCCACATTCTGTGTACTTTCTAGAGGGTTGCCACTTAAGCTGGGATTAGACAGTGCCTTTAGATACCCATGTAGGCCCAGAGCATTAGGGAACAAGTTGCTCAGAAGTCTCCTAAGTCACTGTGGCCAGATAAGAACCTTATAGCCTATGCACTGCAACAAATCTGGGGAGAAGTGCACAAGAGTAGCAAACAATCACCTGAGATTGAAACTTTGTGAAGAGGATGAATCTGATCATTACACCAGCACAAAGAAATAAGGTTAGACAATTCATTTTATTAATGTTTCTTAAACAATTTTGCTCTTACTCCATTGGGTTTCAATATGCTTACTAAACAATAAGAAACTTAAAACTGAAGTCTCAGGAATACAATGAACATGAGAAAAACACCAAGAAAGCGTTTATCCTTCAAAATGATAAAACATGATGAACAGCAGTTGGGGACAATAGATGAAGGGCAGCAACATAAAGTAAGAAGTGGAAAGCTGTGAGAAACAGGTGAGGGTGAGAAAACAAAGGAGGGGAAGAAAGGCACGTCCTAAGTTGTGCTTTATCAGTTGGGGGTGAAGAGGCAATAAAGTTCAAGCAGATGCTGAATAATTGCATTTTATATTTTTTCACAATAAACCAATGTTTTCTAGACATCTTTGGTCTTCAGGGAATGACTTCCACTAAGATGGGACAACGTCCTTCGAATATTAATGCAGGCCCAGGCACTCTTTAAAGAAAATTGATCTATACAACAAATACACTATCAGAACCAACAAACGGTGCTTATCAAATACCAATCTCCTATTTCCAGGAGTTCAATACATCATGATATCCTCTTTTACCCCAAGGGAGCGCTCAACAGAACCATATTTGAGGGTGCTCATCACAGGTGGATATCTGATTCCACTGCTAGAGTGAGCTCTACAACGAATATCCTATTCTCAAAACTAGCGGGAGTTCATGATGCACCATACAAGAAACCCTCCAATGAAATTACTATACATCTAGCAGGCATTGCCCAGTCTTCCAAGCTGACTGAATGCTCCTCCAGGCAAAGGAGGGGACTAAGGGCCAGATGTATGAAAGGTTGTTACCCATTCTGTGGCTATGGGAAAATGTGTTCGTACATATGGCCCTAAATCTCCCATGCAAAACATAGGACTATTTCTTGAAAATACTAAAGCTCAGTGGAAACTTGGCTTAACTAATGTCCAAGCTTAGCCCCAACAAATCTGCCCGTTCCATTTTTCCAGTCCTCAACTCTGTGTGTATACACCAGTCTGCACTTGTAAAACCTGTGTCAAAAGTATAAATGAACTTTCTTCTTTGTCCAGTGGAACCAAGGTCGTAGAAACAGGGCATTTAGCCACGGAGAGCAGTTGCCCCACGCAGGTCTGACCAGGAGGAGGGGAAGACATGCATGTTGTCTCAACAGTGGGGACCCTGAACTTGCTGTGGATTGTCCTGACAAAATAGTTGTGGTCTCGGTTAAATAACTGAGGATACCTTCACTATGTCCACCTGGAGATAAATTGAGGGTGTATGGGTGTCTGTATACAGGATCTATTACAAGTCGAAGGAACAGCAGGCTGAAGATAGACCACTGTAACATTTGAAAGGGAGTGGAAGAATTTCATTTTCCTCCAGCAGACTTCCTCAATGCTCTCTTTGCTGTTCCGTGTATAAAAAACTGCTAGAAATATGATACCTGAAAATTTGGCCATGGTGAAAAGATTGTTTTTCTATGCTTAAAATGACAAAGTGGAAAAGACTGTGCAAGATATTCTTTCTCTAATTAAAAAATGTGACAGTTACATTAACAGAAATAGAACTGCAAAGATTACTTTACAAAATCCCAAATAAATGACTGCCTTTGGTGCATTATACTAGGTTTAATTAATAAATTGTAAATACAATTAATCTAATCCACCTTGCAGGGAAAATCTATATTTGGGGGCAGAACTATCACCCTAATTCGCTTTTAGGTCTGCCATCCATCCTGCAAGTAATTCCTTAAAATATATATAAAATGGGCTTCGGCCTAGCTCCAGAGTTTTCTCTCCCTGCAGGCTATTGGCTAGTAGGTGCAGCTTTCCATCTCCTCTGGAATGCCTACATTGCAAAGCATGAGGGACTACTCACTTCTAAAAAGTATACTCAATCATCATACCTTCAATTCTTTGTCATACATGCACCCTATACAGACCATCATTAGCGCAGTAACCATTATCACCATCATCACCACCAATTCCACCATTATTATATCAACACCACCACCACTAATATCACCACTACCGCCATTGTTTGCAATCTTTCGGTAATATAACAAGCATTAGCAAAGCAAATTAGTAAGATTTATGGAAAAAGCAAGCCAGACCAATGCGCTTTACTTTTCATCAAAAAGTCAAAATCCTGACACATTTTTTTTTCCAGTGTTATGAAATATACAATGCCCGACTCAGTCCACTAAAGGTCCACCAAGGATATTATTCTTTACAGTCTTTTCTACTAAATATATTTTTTTCCATTGTGTTTTATTGTATATATAATAAGAACAGCTGGTGGGGTTCATAATTCAATGACAATCTATTTTACCACTACTGGAAGTTCTTTATGTGCTCATTATATATGCCTGTCACAGCTCTCCAAGCATCCTCTTAAAACTGTAAGTGGAGCAAGCTCATCACACACAGTTTTACTGTTCTAGCAACTCTAGATCTCTTCACATATGAAATTACAAATACAACCAGAAAACAGAGCAGCGATGGAGGAAAGATCTAACCCAGACAATGCTGCAATATTCATAATACTCTCTTGATAAATCCACTGAGAGTTAAAGACATGGCTGAGAATTAAAGACATGGCTGCGGATCACTCACATGTGCTGGCCTGCCGCTGGCCTTGAGTGCCTGGTTTATCTTGTCCACCAGCCTCTTGATGCGGAAGTCGGTAGGCATCTTGTTGGGATGGCATGGCTTCCGGCACTCGGGACACTTGGAGCCCTGGCCATTGTGATTGTCCCAGTGCTCTGCAATGCAGTCATGGCAGAAGTTGTGACCGCATTCGATCGACACAGGATCTTTGAAAACCTCCAAACAGATGCAGCAGGTGATCTCGTCTGTAAAGGACTCCAGAAGCCGCTTCACATCTCCCATGATCTGAAAATAAACAACATCCCACTGGCGCAAAATACAAACATGTCAGAGTAAGAATGAGGAAATTTAATCTAGCTTCTAAGACACCGATTCAGAACCAGTAATTCTAAGAAGTCCAGTTACACTTGTGAGATCCTGAGGAAATGAATTCAGAAAGGACTGTCCATGGTCTGCTCCAGAATGCAAACAACGGGTGGATAACTGCACAAGAAACTGCTTGTGAGGGTACAGCTTGCTTGGAGTGGGTAAGCTCTTTGCTCTTAAAAATATAAATAGTCTATTGATAGTTCCAAAGCACTCCTGACTGCCTAAAGCAAAGATGTGTAATGATTCACAGGAACATTCCCAGAAGAAGCAGCAGAGTTCTGGCTGGCTGTAAACAGTATCCGTTGTCAAGGGAAAGTCGCTTAACTTGATGAACAATTAGGAAGCCAGAAAATGGGAGGGCTAAAAACAACTTTTTAAGGTTGGTATTCGAACACAGGAGAAGGCTCTTTAGTCAAATCACCTTAGACACATATTGTCCCCCAAAATCTTTGGCAGAACCGACTATCTGTTAGAGCACCAAGGGAAGCACTGAGGGGGATGTATACAGGTTCTACACTACTACAAGCTCCAGAAAGAAAACATGCAAGCTATTCATGCAGCAAGAGAGGTGCTGGATGAGTGCAAAGTCTGCAATCTAGGAAGGGAAAGTCTCTTGTACACAGTGGCTTGTATCATCAACAGTGGGATCTAGAAGTGCCCAGGATACAATGAAAAGTTCAGTTCAATTTTATAGTGGTCAGAGAGGTCATAAAAATATTATTTTTTAAACTTTGTTTAGCAACACAAAACATGCATTGTTCAAATTGCAAAAATTAAGCTAATCATTCAAGATGAGACACCTAACATGATACTTTTAATATATTAAGTGACACATTCAAAAGATTTCCTATCATATTTATTTAAACCTACTTTAAAATATAAAATGTATACTGAACACTCCTCACACTCCATTCTTATCTAAAACTACGGATTCGGGGCGTGGTCTGGCCACGGGTGAAGCTGGCCGCTTGAATCTGGGGCTCAGCCAGGTGGTTGGTCCTGATCGGGGGCAGAGGGGTCCTGAGGCCGTGAATACTACTGACTGAGCCTCGATGAATACTCTGTAATGCACTCCGGCTGGGTGACTGTGAGGGGGGCGCCTCCGCCACATGCATCTATCTAGCGCTGCTCAAACAGGGTGCAAGCAGGGGAATCCTATCCCGCTGCGCGAGTCTAAGGCCTGGCGAACCGGCAGAGTGTGGCTGGGGAAGACCAGGAGCAGCATCTGCAGGCCGATGCCGATGGCCCCTCCCCAAGCACCAGAACAGTAACAGCGCACAAGATGAGGACTTCGGCCCTCCCCCCGCTACATAGGGGACCTCCCCTGCCTCTTGCCCACCCCCCACAACACACGAACATTCAGCAGCATAACACAGGGCACTGGACTTTTCCTGCGCTGGGCTGCTCCAACTAGTGGCCCTGCAGGGTATACAAGTGGATATACCCCACACCGCCAGCACACCAGCACCGTTTTGAGGGCCAGCGGGAGATTACATATCACCCCTCCCTCCCTCCCTCCTGCAATGCCTCAAAAGACCCTGCGCCACTACCTTCATCTGGCTGAACAGAGGTGGAGAGGGCGGCTGCTCACAGTCTTGCACCAAGTATCCCTCTTTTCTCTGCCCTCATCGGGGGGCGACAGAATGCCACCTATATCAATAGACTGCCACAATGCAGGCCTTGCATGAGGAAATCAAGAGTTAACTCCGCTGGCGTTGTTGTTGAATGAACACGAGGGGCCTGAACACGGACTGTTAGGGGCGACACGACTCCATGAGAGGGGGAAGCTCACAAACAAAGAACGATTGTGAAAACTCAGCAATGCTCACCCTTCTCCCCTCATGCACCATCCTTTGAAGAACTCAGAGACCAGGTAAAGGTCACAATGACGGCATGATCAGGGAAGAAGGAAGGCCTAATGGAGGGACCCCCCAGGAATCAAAAGCTCAGAGCAGATGGTGACATCTCACCGCCCTCCCAAACAACCTACCTTCTCTGAAGGGACACTGACAATGGGACTGACTCGATGGCCCCGTGGGCTCCTCACGGCTAATGCACCAGAGCAGCTATACCGGACTACAGCAAGGGTTACTTCTACCCTCCCCCAATCCAGGTGAACTCGTATTGTTAATCGAGGTGATTAAATCTAGTGAAGAAGAAGGACAAGAGGGTCAGCTCCCACTTCTCCCTCTCATACCTAAAACTATCCCTTCTATTCTGCTACACAATGTGACATTCTTTGCGGAGCGGAGTCTGAGACTTAAGGCTGAGGACAGAACCTTAATAATTAGTCTTGAGATGCCCGGCGGCAAAACGGCAGGTGAACCTGTTGGTAAGACGACAAGACAACTACTTTTTCCCGAAGCCCTCCAACACTTGAGACCCCGACCTCTGCTACAGGACCACCACCGACGGTTCTATACCACACCATGGCCAGCCCAGAGCAGGAAGCAACTATGGAACGCATACTTCAGGAAGTCACGGCTGTGGGCCGACGGCTTGAGGGAATGCATTTTACTATATCCTCGCTGACAACGGAGACGAAGTCCATCTGCCTAGACATAGCGAGCTTTCAGTCTCGTGTATCGGGACTAGAGCAACGAGTGACGACCGTGGAAGACCACATTAACACCGCACAAGACAGAGACCAGGAACTGTTATACTTAGGCAGCAAGCTGATAGACTTGAAAGATAGGAGTCGCAGAGACAATGTCTGCTTTTTCGGATTACCAGAACAAATTGAAGGAACTGACAACCAAGCCTTTTTGTGAGACGTCCTCCCCACGCTAACTAACCTGACCTTCGACCCACAAGTTTCAAAGAGTGCACCGACAAGGCCCAAAACAGCAGGAAGGTGACCTCCGACTGATTATTGCCTGTCTCCTATGCCACGGGCAGACCCGTCAACTCCTCCTAGTGGCTCGGTCTCACAGAGGCCAACGATCACAGAAAAGCCTTCTTGTCCCTCAGACCCCGGATTTGCCAACTAGATGTGAAATATGGCTTGTTTGACCCGGAAAGGATGTGGATCACCATAAACGGTACGTCCAAGGGCTTTTATGAACAAGAGGACCTGCAACTTTTTCTGGGCAATTTACCACCCCAGTCAATGGAAACAACACTGCCCGCCAGGCAAGAGGACCTGCTGACTGACATTTGCAGTGCACTGCTCCCACCAACACCTAAGGAGGGAAAAAGCCGCCAAGACTCAAACCATCATCCCAGAGGCAGAGACTTGGAGAGGCTCGCAAGGACACATTATGACAAGGGCCAAGTACTACAGGCAGTGGCCTACCACATTCAGCTATCAGACAGGGACAAGTCTCGCTCTCCCCTGAAGCCTACCGCAGATCCTCCATGAAACCACAGCTAGGATACGAGACGCTTGAGGGTCCAGAGACCTACCTGAGGATCGCGATCTCCACTACTGTACCATCGGGCGGATAAGTACTTTGAGTACTTTATTGAATGTTATTGTTATGATGTAATATTGGTTCTATGATATACTCTAGTTATGACACAATCAAACTGTGGTTGTACCTTATTCTTACTAATTTGTCACGCTCAGCATAACACTATTTTGTGATCTATAATACTGCTTCCTCCTCTCAGACATCCGATGTCTCTACTGTAAGGAAATGCCTTCCTTAGCATGGTTACACCCTAACATTTTGTCTTTTGTTGATGCCAGTTATGATTGGAAGTGTGCTGGGACCCTGCTAACCAGGCCCCAGCACCAGTGTTCTTTCCCTAAACTGTACCTTTGTTCCCACAATTGGCACAGCCTTGGCACACAGATAAGTCCCTTGTAAATGGTACCCCTGGTACCAAGGGCCCTGTGGCCAGGGAAGGTCTCTAAGGGCTGCAGCATGTATTATGCCACCCTGGGGAGCCCTCACTCAGCACATGCACACTGCCTCACAGCTTGTGTGTGCTTGTGGGGAGAAAATGACTAAGTCAACATGGCACTCCCTTCAGGGTGCCATGCCCACCCTCTCACTGCCTGCGGCATAGGTAAGTCACCCTCTAGCAAGCCTTACAGCCCTAAGGCAGGGTGCACTGTACCACAGGTGAGGACTCAGTTGCATGAGCACTATGCCCCTACAGTGTCTAAGCAGAACCTTAGACATTGTAAGTGCAGGGTAGCCATAAAGAGTATGTGGTCTGGGAGTCTGTCAATTACGAACTCCACAGTTCCATAATGCCTACACTAAAATCTGGGAAGTTTGGTATCAAACTTCTCAGCACAATAAACACACACTGATGCCAGTGTGGGATTTATTGTAAAATACACCAGAGGGCATCTCAGAGATGCCCCCTGAATACCAGTCCGACTCCTAGTGCTAGGCTGACCAGTTTCTGACAGCCTGCCACAACCAGACGAGTTTCTGGCCACATGGGGTGAGTGCCTTTGTCACTCTGTGGCCAGAAACAAAGCCTGTACTGGGTGGAGGTGCTTCTCACCTCCCTCTGCAGGAACTGTAACACCTGGAGGTGAGCCTCAAAGGCTCATGCCTTTTGTTACAGCACCCCAGGGCATCCCAGTTAGTGGAGATGCCTGCCTCTCCAGCCACGGCCCCCACTTTTGGCGGCAGGGCCGGAGGAGATAATGAGAAAAACAAGGAGGAGTCACCTACCAGTCAGGACAGCCCCTAAGGTGCCCTGAGCTGAGGTGTCCTCTGCCTTTAGAAATCCTCCATCTTGAGTTTGGAGGATCCCCCCCAATAGGAATAGGGATGTGCCCCCCTCCCCTCAGGGAGGAGGCACAAAGAGGGTGTAGCCACCCTTAAGGACAGTAGCCATTGGCTACTGCCCCCAGACCTAAATACAACCCTAAATTTAGTATTTAAGGGTAACCCTGAACCCAGGAAATCAGATTCCTGCAACTTGAAAAGGACTGCTGACCTGAAAGCCCCGCAGGGACGACGGAGACACCAACTGATTTGGCCCCAGCCCTACCGGCCTGTCTCCAGACTCAAAGAACCTGCACAGCGACGCATCCGACGGGGACCAGCGACCTCTGAGGACTCAGAGGACTGCTCTGAACCTAAAGGACCAAGAAACTCCTGAGAACAGCAGCACTGTTCAGAACCTGCAACAACTTTGCAACAAAGAAGCAACTTGTAAAGACACTCTCCCTTCCCGCCGGAAGCGTGAGACTTCACATTCTGCACCCGACGCCCCCGGCTCGAGTTCAGGAGAACCAACGCTGCAGAGAGGACTCCCAGGCGACTCCAACGACGTGGACACCCTGAGTCGACCTCCCTGCACCCCCACAGCAATGCCTGCATAGAAGATCTAGAGGCTCCCCCTGACTGCGACTGCCTGGTAACAAAGGAACCCGATGCCTGGACCAAGCACTGCACCCGCAGCTCCCAGGGCCGAGAAGAACCACCTACCAGTGCAGGAGTGACCAGCAAGCGGCCCTGATCCTAGCCCAGTAGGTGGCTGGCCCGAGAAGCCCCCCTGTGCCCTGCCTGCATTGCCTAAGTGACCCCAGGGTCCCTCCATGGCTTTCAATAGCAAACCCAACACCTACTTTGTCCACTGCACCCTGCTGCCCCTGTGCCACTGAGGGTGTGTTTTGTGGGCTTGTGTGTGTCTCCCCCAGTGCTCTACAAAACCCCCTGGTCTGCTCCCTGAGGACGCAGGTACTTACCTGTAAGTAGACTAGGACCGGAGCACCCCTGTTCTTCACAGGCGCCTATGTGTTTTGGCCCCTTCTTTGACCTCTGCACCTGACCGACCCTGTGTTGCTGGTGCTGTGGCTTTGGGGTTGCCTTGAACCCCCAACGGTTGGCTGCCTATGCCCAGGAGACTGACTGTTTAAGTGCTTTACTTACCTGAGAAACCTAACCAAACTTACCTCCCCCAGGAACTGTTGATTTTTGAACTGTGTCCACTTTTAAAATAGCTTATTGCCATTTTAACCAAAACTGTGTGTACTACTGTTTTAAATCAAAGTTCCATACTTACCTGTGTGAAGTAGCTTGCATTTTATGTACTTACTTCAAATCTTGAATCTTGTGGTTCTAAAATAAAGCTCTCTCCCCTCCCTCTTTCCCTGTTGATGTACTTACCGCCTTATGGGTGTATCAGACATCTGCTGGTGAAACACCGGGAATATGTGATATGAATAAGCTACTGCAACACATGGGAGTAGCAGGATGAAGAGCATGGATTTAGGATCGCTTGAAAGACGGCACTCACTGTGCTCCAAGACACAATATTCCATTAAGGTGAACCTCTGATGCCCCTCTGCTTGTACATACTGACACCAGTTCTAAGATGCCCAAACCCACCTACGCCACCACAGTCACTACTTCCATACAACCCATTAAGTATACCAGTTGCCTGTAGCCATTAAAGGGAACCTTTCCACGTGCAGAGGTATTACACCTATCCCTCCGTTCCCTTCCCCCTCCAGTGTCCTGCCACTTTCTCTTTCTTTTCTATTCTATTGAACTCAGCCCTGAATAACTCTCTCAACTGTCCTACAGATAACAGATGGCCGTACGTGCTCCGTCCCCGACCAGGGCCCCTCCGGCTGAGCGAGTGGGCTTCACAGGTCTAGACCTGCAGTCCAAAGATCCAGACAACTTGAGCATTGCTCCTCTCTCTGATCCGGTGCCACTTCTTTCTTTATCTTTCTCCGGTTAGTATCTAGTTCGCTCTTTATTTCCCTCCCTTTTCTCTCTCGCCTGTCTCTTCCCTTTCTCTATCGTATCTTCCCCTCTGCACCCCCATTCTTTCCCCTTCCTCTTCTACTTCCTATACTCTACCGCCCCATTCTAACTACGTCCATTCTCCTCTATTCCCTTCTACACCCCTACTCTTCACTGACGTAGGTAAGTACCTGACGTCCGACAGCCCCTCCTTCCCTTCCCCACGCCATCCCACCCTATCACACCCAATGCCTTTTCCCCCTCTGGACCCACAGTTCTTCCCCATTCCCTTGTCCTCTCACCTCCGGTTTTGGATGGCTGGACTAGCTCCAACTACAAGCCGTCCACTCCAGATCGTATCCTGGAACGTTAATGGTCTGACGCTCTTCGTGAAACGAAAAAAGATACTCTCTTATCTCCAATCCAAACGGGCTGATATAGCTCTTCTTCAGGAGACGCATCTTGATGACGTTGTATCAAGTAAATTGCACCGGGACTGGGTGGGGAAGGTGCTCTTCAGCTGCTAGCCTACGCTACAGATGACAGGGAGCGGACTTTCAAGTAAATGTGGGGTGGCGATCCTACTCCGCAAGTCATTGCCCATAACTGTAACAAAATCTTGGTCAGACCCAGAGGGGAGGTTTGTGTTCGCCAAACTAAAAATGGGAGAATCCTCAACAGGTGTTGGTTCTATATATGCGCCAATTGGCTTTAAGCAGCAGTTCTTCTTGCAACTGCCTATTGACTGAAATATGGGCGACCTGTAACGTATTCAGGGGTGAATGGAATCTGGCCAGAGATACAGTGGTAGACAGGATGGGACCCCTTGATGTTAGTAGCAGCCGTGACAGAGCAGTTTTGACTGACGCGATGACGGATCAGGGACTAGTGGACCACTGGAGGCTTACGCATCCGACTGACAGAGAATACACCTTCCTGTCGTGGGTACATGGAACCCAATCGCGTTTGAGTTACTTGTGTAAAGCAGTGTAGAGGCCAAATTTCAGGATATCCGAATATTGGAATCTGCCATCTCAGACCATTCCCTGGTCCTCCTGGCCATCAACATAGGTCTCCTCTCCCCAGGCCGCAAGCCCTGGCGCTTCGCCGTGCACCGCTACCGTTCCCGTCAGGGCAAAGCGCAATTACGGACCCATATGTCCACCTACTTGCGTGAAAACGCAGGTACTGTTTCCTCTCTGAGGGTTACGTGGCGGCGGCTAAAGCGACCATTCACTGGCAAATGATGCGAGATGCAGCAATGGCCAACAGGGTTCGAAAAGCCCATCAGAAGGTCCTAGAGAACAACATAAGGCACTTCACACAACAATACACCACCCATCCATCTCTACATATGCGCCAGTGCCTGGAGCGTGCCAGTATGGGCCTCAATGAACTATATACCTCACAGGCCGAATATGCTTTACAACGCCTGCAAGGGAGACACTATGAGCAAGGAGAGAGGGCGGACTGACTTTTAGCGGCAAAACTCTGTCAGAGAGCGGCTGCACAAGCCATCGCAGCTATAACGTCCTCCAGTGGGGAGATACTAACTTGCCTGCAGGAAATCGTCAATGAGTTTGCGGCTTTCTACCAACGCCTCTACACTGCGGAAACAATGACTAGTCCCACCCAAATAGAGACCTTTTTAAACAGCACCAACCTCCCCCGCCTTTCGGCTGAGGGCCAAGCCCTTCTGAATGGAGATTTTAGCAGGATTGAAATTACACAAGCTATCTCCTTCCTCCCCTACCATTAATCGACAGGAGAAGACGGCTTTCCAGCAGAATTTTACAAGTGGGCTGGTGAAGAGGTGGTTTGTGCTGTGCACGAGGCCCTTACAGAAGCATGTCGCAAGAGCTCACTGGGTGCAACATCCAATCGAGCAACGACAGTGGTCATACCAAAACCAAGATGGGATCCCCTACTCTGTGGCAGTTATCGACCCATCTCTCCCCTGAACGGAGATATTCAAGATCTTGGCCAGTGTCTTATCTGCCTGCTTGCGCAAGGTTATCTTGTCTCTAATACATCACACCCAAGTGGGATTTGTATCAGGACGTACCTCCAGGAACGATCTGCGCACCCTCTCACACGCCCTGTGGGAAGCCAGAAACCTGTCAGACGAAGCTCTTGCTCTGTCGCTAGATGCCGAAAAAGCCACTGGTGGTCTGTAGATGAGGGTTCCTCTTGGGGTGGTGTTGCCGGTGCTCTCCGGTGTCTAGGGTGTCGTTGGTGTTGGTGGAAATCTTGATGGAATTTCTGTGTATTATGGTGATTCCACCTTCTGGTTTGTTGATACGGTCTCTACGGGTGATTTTGTATCCTTCTGGGATGGCTGTGGAGATGTCGGGTTCGGATGAGGAGTTCAAACATGTTTCAATGATGAAGGCGATTTCGGAAGAGTTTGTCGTGAGTTGGTCCCAAAGCTTGATGGCCTGCTTGTGGACGTAGCGGGTGTTAAGGAGGATGCAGTTGAGGTGATCGGGGTGTTTGGTGTTGTTGTGGTGCTTGTTGGTGTGAGTGCAGGAGAAGTGGCATGAGTGGCATGTGAAAGGTCTGTGGGTGTGTCTGGGGTTGGCCTGGGTGCAGGCGGTGTGCCGGCCGAGGTTGAGAGCAAGGAGCTCTGTGTAGGAGTAGTAGCGCTTGGGGGCACCGGAGGAGCGTGGACCAGGGGGACGAGCGCTGGGCGCGGTCTAGGCAGTGGCCACAATTAAGAAGGGAAGGTGGGAGAGAGGAGCAGCTGGGAGGTGGGAGAGAGTGGCCAATGTGGGTGCGAGGGGGGCGGGGCCGCAGGGGACATAGCAGCAGGGTCGGGAGAACCGGCAAGAGCCGGATTAAAATACGGGCAAGAAACACAGTGAGCAAAAACGAAGTGGAGCAGAAAATGGGCACAGGCAAAATCAAAAACAGTGCAAGAAACGAAATACAAAACCACAGAAATGAAATACAAAATACAAAAACAAAATACATAGTATAAAGCACACTAGATACGCCTACCACTAGGTACTAGGAATGAGGTGCAGGCGGGTGCCTGCGGGTGCCTGCGGGTGGTGGGGGGCCTCGAACTTTCTTCTGCAGTAAAGGCGGGGTCAGGGGCACGGAGGCAGGCTGGTGGAGCTGTCTACTGTATTGAGTGTACTCCTGGCCCTAAGGCAAGTCAGGGGGTCACACTCGGCACCTCGCAGCGGCCACCATTAAGAAGGGGAGGTGGGAGGGAGGAGCAGCTGGGAGGTGGGAGAGAGTGGCCAATGGGGGCGCGAGGGGGGGCGGGACCGCAGGGGACACAGCGGCAGGGTCGGGAGAACCAACAAGAGCCAGATTTGAAACTGGGCAAGAAACACAGTGAGCAAAACGAAGCGGAGCAGAAAAGGGGCACAGGCAAAGTCAAATACAGTGCAAGAAACGAAATACAAAACCACAGAAACGAAATACAAATTACAAAAATGAAATACAAAGTATAAAAAACACGAGATACGCCTACCACTAGGCACGAGGCACAGGTGGGTGCCTGCGGATGGTGGAGGGCCTCGAACTTCCTTCTGCAGTAAAGGCGGGGTCAGGGGCACGGAGGCAGGCTGGTGGAGCTGTCTGCTGTGTCGAGTGTACTCCTGGCCCTAAGGCAGGTCAGGGGGTCACCAAAAGGCAGCTTCTATCACACCGAGGCAACCTTAATGGACTATACAGTGTCGGTCCTCCCAGCCCGGCCCAGTCAACCCCATCTTCAAAGCAATGCATAGAGCCTGGAGCAGGGCGCACCGCCTCCTCGGAATAGACCCCTTTCCACATGCTCAGGCCCCCCTGTGGGGCAATGACGGTCTATGCGTGGGAGGTGCCACCTCCGACTGGCCACAATGGAACGTGGCCAGTATAGATAGCCTTGCTCAGATTACTGATGATGGGGTACTAAAGCCGTTTGAGAACTTACGGGAGGAATATGGTCTCCACACTCATCAAGAATGGTGTTATCTACAACTTAAACACTGCATACTCCAGAGTATGGGAGCTGTCCCCTGGATAGTCCAGACTTTTCCCATAGTTGCCTGTCTCAAGACATGGGGCCATCACAAAGGAGTAATGGCAGGCCTATATGAGGTAATAACGCAGCATGTATACCCGCAACCCCTTCTTGAAACATTACGCTGCAAATGGCAGACCTGGCTACGGAAGGATTTTGACCCGGAAGACTGGTCGGACGTAATAGAAGCCCTAGATAGAGGTACTCGAGAAGCTCGGCTGCAGTTCTCACTCTTTAAGATAATCCATGATTGGTATTGGACACAGGTAAACTACATAGAGAAGGACTCCTACCTCACGCAAACTGTTGGCGATGTCCAGAGGCCTGCTGCGACTTGCTCCATGTCCTATGTGAATGTCCTTCAGTACAGCCCTTGTGGGAAGCGGTGGAATCCACTCTCAGCACCTCTTTACAACCCTGATCACCGCTCTCCCCCTCTCTAATGCTCCTACACGACACAGGAACCCTCCCCACTTTGTCCTGATGCCAGCAGAGGCTGCTCCATACGGCGCTAGCGACAGCAAAGATATGCATCCTCAGCCACTGGAGGTCGATTGTACCCACTGCTCCAGAGGAGTGGATAGGAGCAATAGTCCAGATAGCCACACACAAATAGGTCATTTAAGACTTACAGGATCAGGCAGCCCTATTTAACCAGATATGGACTCCCTTTCTCACAGAGACACCATAATTTGCATCTTGCCTCCTGTTCTCACCCCTCGCTCCTACTAGTCATTAGTCACTAGTCATTTATAGTCAATACTGGAATAGCTACTACTTCAGTCTTCCCCATACCCCCCTTTTCCGTCCCGAGCCACCCTCAACCCACCAGTAATCAATGAACAGGCACTGAACGGGCGTTAAGCGCTCAACGGCTCTGCGGCACTTGACTGATGTCCGTACCTCTGACTCCTATCCTTCCCTCTACCTCAACTCATCACTTTTCAAACTATGCCTTTCTCTCTATGTGTTCTCTTTCCTAGAAAGTATTCTTTATCTCCTCAACTCTCCTTGTGTAGTGGGCACCCTCTCTACCCGATATCCCCATTCACAAACTATCCCTTAACAGCACAAAGGCCTTTACTATCCTGACCGTATCTATCACACCCTCCCAATGAAATGTAACATTAAGTTATAGATGTATCTCATTCACTACTGGGCCACCTATCTTTCAAACCAGGAGAAATGATCCGATGGTATGCCTCGTTAACAACTGTTATTCTGTACGTCCTCTGAATTCTCCTCTGCCGCATATGTGCTAAAGGCGCCTCTGCCTCTAAGTTCTCTACAGACCTTAACCATCATGGATTACGACCACCGGCACGCGACCCAAACGACAGAAGGCTCAATCCACATGCTATTGGTCAGCAGACACACCATATGGATTTTATAAGGGGACAGCACGCCAGATTTTTATTGACCCCTATGGCGCGATAAGCCCTAGGTGGTTACCCATCAGAGACAAGTCACGCCCCCCCGATTTGATTCAATGTAATTGTGCTTGTGTCTCCTACCCACCTCTCTTGAAGATCAACCCTCCCAACACCTTTTACCCTTTTGGCCCCTCGCTCTTTTTTCTTTCTCTCTCTCCCTCTTACTCTAAGCTCCTTCCCTCCACACACAGGTTTAAAATAGTTGTTGTTCTTATCTGTCCTTCACTAAAACCATGATGGTGTATTCAAATTGGCTATGTATCTGTACCGCCTTTTTTAGAACTGTAGTATTTCTCTAATAAAATTTAAAAAAAAAAAAAAAACTATGGATTCATTCCTAGGGCTCATTTTACGCAATTGATAATTCACAGAGAACATTTGGCACAATCGATTTTAAGCTTAGTTGCCATTACATTAATCAGGAGCTCGATTCACTTGTGCCAACAGTGCCAAAATAAAGTGACAAGGTGGTCTAAGGTACTCGGTACTCGGTACAGGTGAGTAGGTAATAAAGCTTAAGCTCCTGAATGTCACATTTCTTGCCACCAATAAGTAGTCTCATAGCGTGAAGAGGAGAGCTAGTGTCCTTGACATGGCAGAGTACAATTTTGGTGTACCCCAACCAATACAGCCATGGACTGAGTGAGGACAAGTAAAAAAACACAGCCAATTCTCAGTAGCCTAAACGATTTGAGCAACTCAAGAGCAAAATCACAGTGGGATCCAGAATCACGCAAAACTGAGGCAGATTAGTACAGCTCTCTGCACAATCAGGCATCCCATTGTTGACACTTAAAGGTTGCAGGTGCAACTAGTGCAAAGTAGAAGTTTGTTTTAACATAACTCGAGGAATCACAATAGAGAATTTTGGCTATGGTGGGCAACCATAAGGTACAGTGTACAGTTATTTAAGAATAATTTAAAAACGACATCTATGTATCCCTATATATTGCTTGAAACATTTCCTGGTTATGAAAGTAATGCAATGAGAGAAACTACTCTTTTGCACCTTCTCAATAGCATTTGCTGTATTGACAAGCAATGGATGAGAGTAAGGCTTTGCTTCATAGGGGCAAACTGAAGTTAGACCACCTTTTGGGCACACATGCATCTTTTTATGACTTTCCAACCTAGAGTGCTCTATATGCAGGCGGGATCCTTTGGGCACACTGAACACTCCAACTTCAGCACTCTCGACTAAACGCACACCTTGTTGCATAGATACTCTCTCCCTGTACACACCTCCTCAAAATAGAGCACTAACTTTGGGTTCACCAAGCCACACCAAGCACCCTCTCCTCCGTCACACCTGGCTACAACAATGGCACATTTCACAACTACTCCCACCAAGGCACATTTTGAATATGAATACCACCCTCCTCAGCCACACCTGGATACACCAACCGCTATCTCCAAAGTGGTGGACCTTCCTCATTTCAACCCCCTTCACATATATTACTTTTACAGACTGATAATGTGTAGAAATAGACAGTGCTCATAGACACATTTCCACTCAAAATGGGAGAAGGGTACTGAAGTGATATGCTACCATCCTCTAATACTAATCAGTTTTCATACTACCGTTGTAGGCTAGGGCTAATAAGCACAGCACCGGACTATAACTTCTGTGTAAAAGTGACTCTTGGAAAAACAAGCTCCTCATCCCTGCATTGTGGCGTGCTCCATCATTGGGATTCCCACACTCACTCCAGCTGCAGGCCTGTTTTACGACCTAATTGGAGAGCAAGGGTTTTTTCTGTGATGTTCTGCCAGAGAAGTGATAGTTAAAACAGCCTAGGGCTATGCCCTTTATTACCTTTAATGCCTTAGCGGGGTTAAAAGTACTTATGGCTGACGAGGAAAAGGGAGTCCAGATGTTTGGAATTCCTATGGCCCGAAGCACAGGACATATTGTTTGGGGTCAAGGGCAATCATTGTTCATGTTTATTTTGTCCCTGGGACAAGTAGGCCCAACCCCCTGCAGCACAAACCCTTTGGCTGCCAGTTTACAGTACCACATTATAGATCAGGAAAGGGCATTCTCTGCAGATAAGGTAATATAAATATGTCCATATGGTAATGCTGTTCGAACTTATAGTTATGGTTCAGTAATACAAAGCCTTTATTATTAGTGAACGCTCTAAGAAAATATTGTAAGCTCGGACTGCATATCTGATAGTGGTTCCAGTATAAAAAAGTGTACACACATTTGCTAAGTTTAACAATATGAGGCTATGTATAACGCTCTCAGAGTGCTCTATGATTAGATGCAAATGTTTGCAGAAGTTTGAAAGCAAGGTTCATGAATCTTTGCTTTCAAAATAAAATGTTCACAAAAAAGGTAACTAGGAAAAATAGTGTTTTGCTAAACTACTGTGAAATTTTAGGTACCATTTCTCGGAAACATCATTTAATAAAATAAGTTGATGCAAGCTAATATTTCCAAAAAATAATAATATCGGAAAATCAGTGTAACTTTTTAACACAATTATAGGAAACACGAAAACAAACAAGCATTGGCAAAGCCAATAGTTCTGACATTGGTGAGCAGCCTTTTGGTTTTGTCATTGCGAGTCTTGTTATGAAGTGTTTTTTGTGAAACTTTATTATTGTGGGAATTACTGGGCCTTCACCATTATAACAAAAATTGGCAAAAAGCTAATCTATATTTTGGTCTCAAAAAGCACACATTGCTACAGTAGTTGCTCGCACTGAACAAAAGTACTTTACATGCCAATATGCCCCTTGTGAAAGAACAGTGAAGCCATCCGATAGAGAGAGCGGGAGACAGAATTTTAATAGAAACAAAAGGCCCTGGTTACCGCAGACCTAATCTGGATCCAATCCTTAAAGAAAGTTGTGCATCCAAGGTATAGGGCCATGCATTAGTACAGATTTACGGCTTTCATGAATTCACAAGAATTTACAGAAGTAGGCCAGGAAATTGTACATCTAGAAATTATTTGTGAACTGCATTTTAGCACAAGCAAATATGCATGTGTAGATTTGATCATTTGAAACTCTCTTGCAGATTAGAGAAGAGGGGGTGAAAATCCCTACAACATGCAAGCTAGTGGGTTTGCACAGACTCAAAAGGACATTCTAACCCTGGAACTATTGCTTACCACTAACCCCACCACCAGTATGTAAATCTATGGAAAGGTTGAAAAATAAGGGAATTGCTAGTATTCAAACCATACTATAGTATGAGCCCTGGCATATCAGAGCTCTTATATAATGAGATTGCTGCCAGAATTTGTCTCTGCATTACATGGCAACAAAGGGACAAGCGGATGTTTTTACTGGAAAAGTAGATTTATGAAGCAACCTGTCCCTTGGACAAGTAGATATTTTATTGAATTCCACACCCCAGATGGAGGCTTACTAAGGTTACTAGAATAAGTCAGAGGTCATCTTTCATCATTACAGTCAGTCCAGGGCCATGGCAGCAGATGTGTTCTGTATTAGGCAAGAGGCGAAAAACTTAGGTAGTTAAGAAATATGAAACATAGTAATGTCAGGTCTGACAAGGAAGAGTGCAGTGTCATTTTAAGGATTTTCGGACCAGGGCAAGAAAGGTTTTGGGTCCCCCTGTACGGAACAAATATTGATTTTATTACCTATGTTTTGCTAATGCAGGCCTGCATGAAGCCAAACAATATTGAATTATACTTTAGCTTTGACAAAGAAATAAAACTGCTTTCTTTCCTGGGGCTCCAAAATGTCTACAAATGACAGGAGTAGAGAAGGTCTGAGGTAGGCAGAGAGAGAAAGAGGTTCTGCTAGAGAAACTGGTTAAGGTGTGATAGAGTGGGGGAAATATTACTTTACCAGGGGGTCTTGGAAAGTGGGGCCCTGACTAATTGTCCACTCTACCATCCCTTGAAATGTCTCTGGTAAAACGGGCTTACCGATAGGTGTTCATTGAACTGACTCCTGTCCTTGGCAGTGATGGGACAGCAAATGCGATCCATGCTGTAAAAGGGGTGTTGCTGCGAATGTGGTCTGCATGGTTTCCGCTGTCATAATGGCTCTGCTGCATTTGGGAAAAACTGTAGGAATCTAGAGGATCTACACACTCATGCATACCTGTTTATGTTGTATGGAAGCACGGTTTGTAGAATGGGATAGTTTGCAGACTAGCACCAAAGTAGGAGTATATTTTAGGTAACTGAAGGGTTGTGTCTTACCACCTATTCCTATCCCTCCACACCTCCCTACGTTGCAAAGCACTCTTGTGCTCCATTGTCTCCCTCCGTCTCATTGATTGCGAAAGCATTATATTTTTCCTCTCTCTTTTGCACATGTGCACCTTCTCTGGGGTCCTTTTCTTTCATCCCCCTGGACCGCCAGGCCAATTCATTCAGACTGTTTCTGAGACCCTTGCAAGTTTGGCCAATAAGAAAAAACATTTTACCATCCTGGGTGATTTCTGATGACACCTCAGATAGACAAGCATGCAGCTTTTTGTTAGGTCTTGCTGCTATTGAACTCAGTCAAGAAGTAAGTGGCTCCACCCATGCCAAGGGGCATTTGTTAGACTCTACTGCTTCCAATAATGTTCAGCTACAGGTTCTAGAGCCCCTTTCCATCTTATTGACAGATGATTTTCTGATCCCTATGGTCCTCTGCAACCCAGACCCAAGGGAAATGCTGAAGAGTTTGGCTAGGGAAGACCGGTGCTGGTCACAGTTAAGCAGTCACAGCTGGGAATATATTATCAGGAATACAACACCCCAATTGGGTCCGTATCCAAAAACTGCTGATAGTAGGGTCTTTGAATGGATAAATTCCTCTCTTGACCAAATCATCCCCCAAAAAATCAGTTAAGCATATTAAGAAGAACAAGTCTGCTCCTTGGTACTCGCCCCATATAAAGAGGCTTAAAAAGATCTGTAAAGTCACAGAAAGGGAATGAAGGAAGGACTATGGGGAACATAAAAAAGAAAAGAACCGGAAAACAGTCAGGGCCTACCAAAAGAGACTAGAGCAGCCGAGGCCTTTTATTTCAGAAGAAAAATGGATGAGGCTGGTGTAGGAGGCTGGACTGGCTTGTAGTGAGTACCAAGGGGTACTTGCACCTTGCACCAGGCCCAGTTATCCCTTATTAGTGTATAGGGTGTCTAGCAGCTTAGGCTGATAGATAATGGTAGCTTAGCAGAGCAGCTTAGGCTGAACTAGGAGACGTGTGAAGCTACTACAGTACCACTTAGTGTCATATGCACAATATCATAAGAAAACACAATACACAGTTATACTAAAAATAAAGGTACTTTATTTTTATGACAATATGCCAAAGTATCTCAGAGTGTACCCTCAGTGAGAGGATAGGAAATATACACAAGATATATATACACAATAGCAAAAAATATGCAGTATAGTCTTAGAAAACAGTGCAAACAATGTATAGTTACAATAGGATGCAATGGGGACACATAGGGATAGGGGCAACACAAACCATATACTCCAAAAGTGGAATGCGAACCACGAATGGACCCCAAACCTATGTGACCTTGTAGAGGGTCGCTGGGACTATTAGAAAATAGTGAGGGTTAGAAAAATAGCCCACCCCAAGACCCTGAAAAGTGAGTGCAAAGTGCACTAAAGTTCCCCAAAGGACAAAGAAGTCGCGATAGGGGAATAAGGCAGGAAAGACACAAACCAACAATGCAACAACGCTGGATTTCCAATCTGGGGTACCTGTGGAACAAGGGGACCAAGTCCAAAAGTCACAAGCAAGTCGGAGATGGGCAGATGCCCAGGAAATGCCAGCTGCGGGTGCAAAGAAGCTTCTACTGGACAGAAGAAGCTGCGGTTTCTGCAGGAACGCAAAGGGCTAGAGACTTCCACTTTGGAGGACGGATCCCTCTCGCCTTGTAGAGTCGTGCAGAAGTGTTTTCCCGCCGAAAGAACGCCAACAAGCCTTGCTAGCTGCAAATCGTGCGGTTAGCGTTTTTGGACGCTGCTGTGGCCCTGGAGGGACCAGGAGGTCGCAAATTGGACCAGGAGGTAGAGGGGACGTCGAGCAAGACAAGGAGCCCTCTTAGCAGCAGGTAGCACCCGGAGAAGTGCCAGAAACAGGCATTACGAGGATGCGTGAAACGGTGCTCACCCGAAGTTACACAAAGGAGTCCCACGTCGCCGGAGACCAACTTAGAAAGTCGTGCAATGCAGGTTAGAGTGCCGTGGACCCAGGCTTGGCTGTGCACAAAGGATTTCCGCCGGAAGTGCACAGGGGCCGGAGTAGCTGCAAAAGTCGCGGTTCCCAGCAATGCAGTCTAGCGAGGTGAGGCAAGGACTTACCTCCACCAAACTTGGACTGAAGAGTCACTGGACTGTGGGAGTCACTTGGACAGAGTTGCTGGATTCGAGGGACCTCGCTCGTCGTGCTGAGAGGAGACCCAAGGGACCGGTAATGCAGCTTTTTGGTGCCTGCGGTTGCAGGGGGACGATTCCGTCGACCCACGGGAGATTTCTTCGGAGCTTCTAGTGCAGAGAGGAGGCAGACTACCCCCACAGCATGCACCACCAGGAAAAAAGTCGAGAAGGCGGCAGGATCAGCGTTACAGAGTTGCAGTAGTCGTCTTTGCTACTATGTTGCAGGTTTGCAGGCTTCCAGCGCGGTCAGCAGTCGATTCCTTGGCAGAAGGTGAAGAGAGAGATGCAGAGGAACTCGGATGAGCTCTTGCATTCGTTATCTAGGGAATCCCAAGAGACAGAGACCCTAAATAGCCAGAAAAGAGGGTTTGGCTACCTAGGAGAGAGGATAGGCTAGCAACACCTGAAGGAGCCTATCACAAGGAGTCTCTGACGTCACCTGGTGGCACTGGCCACTCAGAGCAGCCCAGTGTGCCAGCAGCACCTCTGTTTCCAAGATGGCAGAGGTCTGGAGCACACTGGAGGAGCTCTGGGCACCTCCCAGGGGAGGTACAGGTCAGGGGAGTGATCACTCCCCTTTCCTTTGTCCAGTTTCGCGCCAGAGCAGGGCTAAGGGGTCCCCTGAACCGGTGTAGACTGGCTTATGCAGAATTGGGCACATCTGTGCCCAAGAAAGCATTTCCAGAGGCTGGGGGAGGCTACTCCTCCCCTGCCTTCACACCATTTTCCAAAGGGAGAGGGTGTAACACCCTCTCTCAGAGGAAGTCCTTTGTTCTGCCATCCTGGGCCAGGCCTGGCTGGACCCCAGGAGGGCAGATGCCTGTCTGAGGGGTTGGCAGCAGCAGCAGCTGCAGTGAAACCCCGGGAAAGGCAGTATGGCAGTACCAGGGTCTGTGCTACAGACCACTGGGATCATGGGATTGTGCCAACTATGCCAGGATGGTATAGAGGGGGCAATTCCATGATCATAGACATATTACATGGCCATATTCGGAGTTACCATTGTGAAGCTACATATAGGTAGTGACCTATATGTAGTGCACGCGTGTAATGGTGTCCCCGCACTCACAAAGTCCGGGGAATTGGCCCTGAACAATGTGGGGGCACCTTCGCTAGTGCCAGGGTGCCCACACACTAAGTAACTTAGCACCCAACCTTTACCAGGTAAAGGTTAGACATATAGGTGACTTATAAGTTACTTAAGTGCAGTGTAAAAATGGCTGTGAAATAACGTGGACGTTATTTCACTCAGGCTGCAGTGGCAGGCCTGTGTAAGAATTGTCAGAGCTCCCTATGGGTGGCAAAAGAAATGCTGCAGCCCATAGGGATCTCCTGGAACCCCAATACCCTGGGTACCTCAGTACCATATACTAGGGAATTATAAGGGTGTTCCAGTACGCCAATGTAAATTGGTAAAATTGGTCACTAGCCTGTTAGTGACAATTTGTAAAGAGGGAGCATAACCACTGAGGTTCTGGTTAGCAGAGCCTCAGTGAGACAGTTAGGCATCACACAGGGAACACATACCTATAGGTCACAAACTTATGAGCACTGGGGTCCTGACTAGCAGGGTCCCAGTGACACATAACAAACATACTGAAAACATAGGGTTTTCACTATGAGCACTGGGCCCTGGCAAGCAGGATACCAGTGAGACAGTGAAAACACCCTGACATACAATCACAAACATGCCAAAAGTGGGGGTAACAAGGCTAGAAAGAGGATACTTTCTCACACAACCCCCCCCCCCAAACGAAGGACAATAAGGCTAACCTTGGCCAGTTGAGACTTTATTGTCTAAGTGGTGATAAGTAGAGAGTAGCTCTGCAGTAGACTGGTTACTCCCTTTATCATCCACTATATGGTTACTTCCCTGTGGGGATGTAAACCACCCTGTTTGAAGTTTTTTAGCTAAGCAACAATGTGAAGATGTATTTTCAGAGTTTCTATCAGTAAGTTTTAGTTTAGAGCAGTGGGAATTATCCACTGAACCTATTTGTAATGATGGAAATGCCAGACAGGGATGCTGTCTCAGTATAGCCATAGCTGGGCAAAAACTTTGTCCATATGGCTGGAAGAGAGAACAGGGATGCTGTTTCTCTTGGGTTGGAGCAGGGCAGGGATGCTGTCCTATCAGCTCCACACTAGGGCAGGGATGCTGTCCTAAGTGTTGTGAGGCAGTGCAGAGTTTCTGCACTAAAGTTTCTCTGGGAGGGTTGGAGGGATGCTCCATGTTAACTAAAATGGTGCTCTTTTTCTCACCAATGTTAGTTATCCCACAGAGAGGTACTTCTACCTCAGGGAGTACAGCTTTGCCAGCTGATGCTTCCCTTGGAACAGGTGCCACCCCAGGAGAGGTTTCTCCCACCACAGGAATGGTATCCTGAATGGCAGGGTGGTTAGGGGATACTGTGATACCCTTTTTACCTGTTGATGGAGAGGGATCCTGAGTTTTCAGGCCTTCTCTCCTTTGCTTTTTCATTTCAGTAGAAATGAGAGGGAACAATTCCTCTGGGATGCCCAGCATGGCTGCATGGGCATAAAACTCTACATCAGCCCAACCTGAGGCCTCTAGGTCATTACCTAAGAGACAGTCTACAGGTAAGCTAGGTGATACCACCACCTGCTTAGGGCCAGTAACTCGACCCCAACTAAACTGAATTATAGCTAAGGGAAGAAACTTAGTGGAGTTATGGACATCAATAATCTTATACTGTTGTCCAATGATGTGTTGTTCAGGAGGCACTAGGTTTTCAGTCACCAAAGTGATACTGGCACCTGTGTCCCTGTAGGCCAAGGCCTCAACGCCATTTATTGAAACTGTCTGCCTGTACTTATCCATTGTAAGGGGATAAGCAGCCAGTGTGGCAAGGCCAATGCCACTAGGTGTGACAGAAACTGTCTTGGGACTGACTACCCCAGTTTCTATGATGGACCCATAAGTGAACCCAACTACACCCTTAGTTTGACTGTTGCCAGCAGTCCCACCACTAGTACCACTACTGCTAGGGGCACTAGAGCTTGATGTATTAGTGGTGGTAGGCTCAGGGGGTTTACCTGGACAGGACTTATCCCCTGGCCTATGGCCTCTGTTTTTACACACAAAGCACCAAGGCTTTTTAATGTGTGCAGGTTGAGAAGAAGAGGAAGAATTAGTTTGATCCCCACCCTCTGAAGAGTGTTTAAGATTTGAAGTAGGATCTTTGGTTTTACCCTTATCCCCCTGCTTATCTTGAGATTTTTCACCATCTTTCTTCTTATTGCCATCTTTGTCACCCCCTGTATGAACTTTTCTGTTCACCCTTGTTCTGACCCATTTGTCTGCCTTCTTTCCCAATTCTTGGGGAGAGGTCAGATCAGAGTCTACCAGGTACTGGTGCAACAAATCAGACACACAATTATTAAGAATATGCTCTCTCAGGATCAAGTTATACAGGCTGTCATAATCAGTAACTTTACTGCCATGTAACCACCCCTCCAAGGCCTTCACTGAATGGTCAATGATATCAACCCAGTCTTGTGAAGACTCCTTTTTGGTCTCTCTGAAATTTATCCTGTATTGTTCAGTGGTTAAGCCATAACCATCCAGGAGTGCATTCTTAAGAACTGTAAAATTATTGGCATCACTTTCTTTCACAGTAAGGAGCCTATCCCTACCCTTTCCACTAAATGATAGCCATAGGATAGCAGCCCACTGCCTTTGAGGGACATCCTGTACAACACAGGCCCTCTCAAGTGCAGCAAACCACTTGTTAATGTCATCCCCCTCCTTATAAGTGGGAACTATCTTGTGCAGATTCCTAGAATCATGCTCTTTTGCAGGATGACTATTGGGAATACTGCTGCTGCCACCATGGGTTTCTAAACCCAGTTTCTGTCTCTCCTTCTCTACTTCTAAGGACTGTCTATCCAAATCCAGCTGTTGCTTCTTGAGCTTCAGTCTGGTTTGTTCCACTCTCAATCTATTGAGCTCCCTTTCTAACAATCTGTCATCAGGGTGGGTGGGAGGGACATTCCTAGACACAGAAGTATGATGAGAATGAACAGAAGGAGACCTGTCCCTTACAGAGGGCACCCTAACAGCTTGGCTGACAGTGTAATTTGAGAGCACACCATTTGTATGATGTGACTCCACCTCAGTACCAACTATGCTAGACTGTCTAGTAATGGGCAGGCTAAGAAGTTTCTTTCCTGAATCTTTTCCTGGGGGAGTCCCTGGATCAGATTGGGAACCATTAGCTACTTTTTCTACAGATGGGGCACTTCTAGCCTTATCCTGTTCTCTAAGCATGTTAAGTAACAGTTCCAAGGAAGGATTCTTCCCTACACTCAAACCTCTCTCTATGCAGAGACTCCTTGCTCCTTTCCAGCTAAGGTGATCATATGCAAGTTTGGACAGATCAACATTTTGGCCGGTGCCAGACATTTTTAGAGAGAGTTAAAGTGATAGAGAAAGAGAAAAAAGTTTGTCAGAGCTTTTAGAAAGACAGAGAAAAAAACGTTTTAAACTTTTTAGAAATTTTTAGAAAGTTATAAGTACTTTTCAGCACTTAGAAAAGAGGAAATGCAAAACTTTTTGGCAATGTGTATATACACTGAACTTGTTTTGTATATTTTTCTCTTATGAAAAGTACAATGACAAGAGTGGTAAGTAGTCTCAAAGCACTTATCCCACTGCTGCACAACCAATGTAGGAGGCTGGACTGGCTTGTAGTGAGTACCAAGGGGTACTTGCACCTTGCACCAGGCCCAGTTATCCCTTATTAGTGTATAGGGTGTCTAGCAGCTTAGGCTGATAGATAATGGTAGCTTAGCAGAGCAGCTTAGGCTGAACTAGGAGACGTGTGAAGCTACTACAGTACCACTTAGTGTCATATGCACAATATCATAAGAAAACACAATACACAGTTATACTAAAAATAAAGGTACTTTATTTTTATGACAATATGCCAAAGTATCTCAGAGTGTGCCCTCAGTGGGAGGATAGGAAATATACACAAGATATATATACACAATACCAGAAATATGCAGTATAGTCTTAGAAAACAGTGCAAACAATGTATAGTTACAATAGGATGCAATGGGGACACATAGGGATAGGGGCAACACAAACCATATACTCCAAAAGTGGAATGCGAACCACGAATGGACCCCAAACCTATGTGACATTGTAGAGGGTCGCTGGGACTATTAGAAAATAGTGAGGGTTAGAAAAATAGCCCACCCCAAGACCCTGAAAAGTGAGTGCAAAGTGCACTAAAGTTCCCCAAAGGACAAAGAAGTCGTGATAGGGGAATAAGGCAGGAAAGACACAAACCAACAATGCAGCAACGCTGGATTTTCAATCTGGGGTACCTGTGGAACAAGGGGACCAAGTCCAAAAGTCACAAGCAAGTCGGAGATGGGCAGATGCCCAGGAAATGCCAGCTGCGGGTGCAAAGAAGCTTCTACTGGACAGAAGAAGCTGCGGTTTCTGCAGGAACGCAAAGGGCTAGAGACTTCCCCTTTGGAGGACGGATCCCTCTCGCCTTGTAGAGTCGTGCAGAAGTGTTTTCCCGCCGAAAGAACGCCAACAAGCCTTGCTAGCTGCAAATCGTGCGGTTAGCGTTTTTGGACGCTGCTGTGGCCCAGGAGGTCGCAAATTGGACCAGGAGGTAGAGGGGACGTCGAGCAAGACAAGGAGCCCTCTTAGCAGCAGGTAGCACCCGGAGAAGTGCCAGAAACAGGCACTACGAGGATGCGTGAAACGGTGCTCACCCGAAGTTACACAAAGGAGTCCCACGTCGCCGGAGACCAACTTAGAAAGTCATGCAATGCAGGTTAGAGTGCCGTGGACCCAGGCTTGGCTGTGCACAAAGGATTTCCGCCGGAAGTGCACAGGGGCCGGAGTAGCTGCAAAAGTCGCGGTTCCCAGCAATGCAGTCTAACGAGGTGAGGCAAGGACTTACCTCCACCAAACTTGGACTGAAGAGTCACTGGACTGTGGGAGTCACTTGGACAGAGTTGCTGGATTCGAGGGACCTCGCTCGTCGTGCTGAGAGGAGACCCAAGAGACCGGTAATTCAGCTTTTTGGTGCCTGCGGTTGCAGGGGGACGATTCCGTCGACCCACGGGAGATTTCTTCGGAACTTCTAGTGCAGAGAGGAGGCAGACTACCCCACACAGCATGCACCACCAGGAAAACAGTCGAGAAGGCGGCAGGATCAGCGTTACAGAGTTGCAGTAGTCATCTTTGCTACTATGTTGCAGGTTTGCAGGCTTCCAGCGCGGTCAGCAGTCGATTCCTTGGCAGAAGGTGAAGAGAGAGATGCAGAGGAACTCGGATGAGCTCTTGCATTCGTTATCTAGGGAATCCCGAGAGACAGAGACCCTAAATAGCCAGAAAAGAGGGTTTGGCTACCTAGGAGAGAGGATAGGCTAGCAACACCTGAAGGAGCCTATCACAAGGAGTCTCTGACGTCACCTGGTGGCACTGGCCACTCAGAGCAGTCCAGTGTGCCAGCAGCACCTATGTTTCCAAGATGGCAGAGGTCTGGAGCACACTGGAGGAGCTCTGGGCACCTCCCAGGGGAGGTACAGGTCAGGGGAGTGATCACTCCCCTTTCCTTTGTCCAGTTTCGCGCCAGAGCAGGGCTAAGGGGTCCCCTGAACCGGTGTAGACTGGCTTACGCAGAATTGGGCACATCTGTGCCCAAGAAAGCATTTCCAGAGGCTGGGGGAGGCTACTCCTCCCCTGCCTTCACACCATTTTCCAAAGGGAGAGGGTGTAACACCCTCTCTCAGAGGAAGTCCTTTGTTCTGCCATCCTGGGCCAGGCCTGGCTGGACCCCAGGAGGGCAGATGCCTGTCTGAGGGGTTGGCAGCAGCAGCAGCTGCAGTGAAACCCCGGGAAAGGCAGTATGGCAGTACCAGGGTCTGTGCTACAGACCACTGGGATCATGGGATTGTGCCAACTATGCCAGGATGGTATAGAGGGGGCAATTCCATGATCATAGACATATTACATGGCCATATTCGGAGTTACCATTGTGAAGCTACATATAGGTAGTGACCTATATGTAGTGCACGCGTGTAATGGTGTCCCCGCACTCACAAAGTCCGGGGAATTGGCCCTGAACAATGTGGGGGCACCTTCGCTAGTGCCAGGGTGCCCACACACTAAGTAACTTAGCACCCAACCTTTACCAGGTAAAGGTTAGACATATAGGTGACTTATAAGTTACTTAAGTGCAGTGTAAAAATGGCTGTGAAATAACGTGGACGTTATTTCACTCAGGCTGCAGTGGCAGGCCTGTGTAAGAATTGTCAGAGCTCCCTATGGGTGGCAAAAGAAATGCTGCAGCCCATAGGGATCTCCTGGAACCCCAATACCCTGGGTACCTCAGTACCATATACTAGGGAATTATAAGGGTGTTCCAGTACGCCAATGTAAATTGGTAAAATTGGTCACTAGCCTGTTAGTGACAATTTGTAAAGAGGGAGCATAACCACTGAGGTTCTGGTTAGCAGAGCCTCAGTGAGACAGTTAGGCATCACACAGGGAACACATACCTATAGGTCACAAACTTATGAGCACTGGGGTCCTGACTAGCAGGGTCCCAGTGACACATAACAAACATACTGAAAACATAGGGTTTTCACTATGAGCACTGGGCCCTGGCAAGCAGGATACCAGTGAGACAGTGAAAACACCCTGACATACAATCACAAACATGCCAAAAGTGGGGGTAACAAGGCTAGAAAGAGGATACTTTCTCACACAACCCCCCCCCCCCAAACGAAGGACAATAAGGCTAACCTTGGCCAGTTGAGACTTTATTGTCTAAGTGGTGATAAGTAGAGAGTAGCTCTGCAGTAGACTGGTTACTCCCTTTATCATCCACTATATGGTTACTTCCCTGTGGGGATGTAAACCACCCTGTTTGAAGTTTTTTAGCTAAGCAACAATGTGAAGATGTATTTTCAGAGTTTCTATCAGTAAGTTTTAGTTTAGAGCAGTGGGAATTATCCACTGAACCTATTTGTAATGATGGAAATGCCAGACAGGGATGCTGTCTCAGTATAGCCATAGCTGGGCAAAAACTTTGTCCATATGGCTGGAAGAGAGAACAGGGATGCTGTTTCTCTTGGGTTGGAGCAGGGCAGGGATGCTGTCCTATCAGCTCCACACTAGGGCAGGGATGCTGTCCTAAGTGTTGTGAGGCAGTGCAGAGTTTCTGCACTAAAGTTTCTCTGGGAGGGTTGGAGGGATGCTCCATGTTAACTAAAATGGTGCTCTTTTTCTCACCAATGTTAGTTATCCCACAGAGAGGTACTTCTACCTCAGGGAGTACAGCTTTGCCAGCTGATGCTTCCCTTGGAACAGGTGCCACCCCAGGAGAGGTTTCTCCCACCACAGGAATGGTATCCTGAATGGCAGGGTGGTTAGGGGATACTGTGATACCCTTTTTACCTGTTGATGGAGAGGGATCCTGAGTTTTCAGGCCTTCTCTCCTTTGCTTTTTCATTTCAGTAGAAATGAGAGGGAACAATTCCTCTGGGATGCCCAGCATGGCTGCATGGGCATAAAACTCTACATCAGCCCAACCTGAGGCGTCTAGGTCATTACCTAAGAGACAGTCTACAGGTAAGCTAGGTGATACCACCACCTGCTTAGGGCCAGTAACTCGACCCCAACTAAACTGAATTATAGCTAAGGGAAGAAACTTAGTGGAGTTATGGACATCAATAATCTTATACTGTTGTCCAATGATGTGTTGTTCAGGAGGCACTAGGTTTTCAGTCACCAAAGTGATACTGGCACCTGTGTCCCTGTAGGCCAAGGCCTCAACGCCATTTATTGAAACTGTCTGCCTGTACTTATCCATTGTAAGGGGATAAGCAGCCAGTGTGGCAAGGCCAATGCCACTAGGTGTGACAGAAACTGTCTTGGGACTGACTACCCCAGTTTCTATGATGGACCCATAAGTGAACCCAACTACACCCTTAGTTTGACTGTTGCCAGCAGTCCCACCACTAGTACCACTACTGCTAGGGGCACTAGAGCTTGATGTATTAGTGGTGGTAGGCTCAGGGGGTTTACCTGGACAGGACTTATCCCCTGGCCTATGGCCTCTGTTTTTACACACAAAGCACCAAGGCTTTTTAATGTGTGCAGGTTGAGAAGAAGAGGAAGAATTAGTTTGATCCCCACCCTCTGAAGAGTGTTTAAGATTTGAAGTAGGATCTTTGGTTTTACCCTTATCCCCCTGCTTATCTTGAGATTTTTCACCATCTTTCTTCTTATTGCCATCTTTGTCACCCCCTGTATGAACTTTTCTGTTCACCCTTGTTCTGACCCATTTGTCTGCCTTCTTTCCCAATTCTTGGGGAGAGGTCAGATCAGAGTCTACCAGGTACTGGTGCAACAAATCAGACACACAATTATTAAGAATATGCTCTCTCAGGATCAAGTTATACAGGCTGTCATAATCAGTAACTTTACTGCCATGTAACCACCCCTCCAAGGCCTTCACTGAATGGTCAATGATATCAACCCAGTCTTGTGAAGACTCCTTTTTGGTCTCTCTGAAATTTATCCTGTATTGTTCAGTGGTTAAGCCATAACCATCCAGGAGTGCATTCTTAAGAACTGTAAAATTATTGGCATCACTTTCTTTCACAGTAAGGAGCCTATCCCTACCCTTTCCACTAAATGATAGCCATAGGATAGCAGCCCACTGCCTTTGAGGGACATCCTGTACAACACAGGCCCTCTCAAGTGCAGCAAACCACTTGTTAATGTCATCCCCCTCCTTATAAGTGGGAACTATCTTGTGCAGATTCCTAGAATCATGCTCTTTTGCAGGATGACTATTGGGAATACTGCTGCTGCCACCATGGGTTTCTAAACCCAGTTTCTGTCTCTCCTTCTCTACTTCTAAGGACTGTCTATCCAAATCCAGCTGTTGCTTATTGAGCTTCAGTCTGGTTTGTTCCACTCTCAATCTATTGAGCTCCCTTTCTAACAATCTGTCATCAGGGTGGGTGGGAGGGACATTCCTAGACACAGAAGTATGATGAGAATGAACAGAAGGAGACCTGTCCCTTACAGAGGGCACCCTAACAGCTTGGCTGACAGTGTAATTTGAGAGCACACCATTTGTATGATGTGACTCCACCTCAGTACCAACTATGCTAGACTGTCTAGTAATGGACAGGCTAAGAAGTTTCTTTCCTGAATCTTTTCCTGGGGGAGTCCCTGGATCAGATTGGGAACCATTAGCTACTTTTTCTACAGATGGGGCACTTCTAGCCTTATCCTGTTCTCTAAGCATGTTAAGTAACAGTTCCAAGGAAGGATTCTTCCCTACACTCAAACCTCTCTCTATGCAGAGACTCCTTGCTCCTTTCCAGCTAAGGTGATCATATGCAAGTTTGGACAGATCAACATTTTGGCCGGTGCCAGACATTTTTAGAGAGAGTTAAAGTGATAGAGAAAGAGAAAAAAGTTTGTCAGAGCTTTTAGAAAGACAGAGAAAAAAACGTTTTAAACTTTTTAGAAATTTTTAGAAAGTTAGAAGTACTTTTCAGCACTTAGAAAAGAGGAAATGCAAAACTTTTTGGCAATGTGTATATACACTGAACTTGTTTTGTATATTTTTCTCTTATGAAAAGTACAATGACAAGAGTGGTAAGTAGTCTCAAAGCACTTATCCCACCGCTGCACAACCAATGTAGGAGGCTGGACTGGCTTGTAGTGAGTACCAAGGGGTACTTGCACCTTGCACCAGGCCCAGTTATCCCTTATTAGTGTATAGGGTGTCTAGCAGCTTAGGCTGATAGATAATGGTAGCTTAGCAGAGCAGCTTAGGCTGAACTAGGAGACGTGTGAAGCTACTACAGTACCACTTAGTGTCATATGCACAATATCATAAGAAAACACAATACACAGTTATACTAAAAATAAAGGTACTTTATTTTTATGACAATATGCCAAAGTATCTCAGAGTGTGCCCTCAGTGGGAGGATAGGAAATATACACAAGATATATATACACAATACCAGAAATATGCAGTATAGTCTTAGAAAACAGTGCAAACAATGTATAGTTACAATAGGATGCAATGGGGACACATAGGGATAGGGGCAACACAAACCATATACTCCAAAAGTGGAATGCGAACCACGAATGGACCCCAAACCTATGTGACATTGTAGAGGGTCGCTGGGACTATTAGAAAATAGTGAGGGTTAGAAAAATAGCCCACCCCAAGACCCTGAAAAGTGAGTGCAAAGTGCACTAAAGTTCCCCAAAGGACAAAGAAGTCGTGATAGGGGAATAAGGCAGGAAAGACACAAACCAACAATGCAGCAACGCTGGATTTTCAATCTGGGGTACCTGTGGAACAAGGGGACCAAGTCCAAAAGTCACAAGCAAGTCGGAGATGGGCAGATGCCCAGGAAATGCCAGCTGCGGGTGCAAAGAAGCTTCTACTGGACAGAAGAAGCTGCGGTTTCTGCAGGAACGCAAAGGGCTAGAGACTTCCCCTTTGGAGGACGGATCCCTCTCGCCTTGTAGAGTCGTGCAGAAGTGTTTTCCCGCCGAAAGAACGCCAACAAGCCTTGCTAGCTGCAAATCGTGCGGTTAGCGTTTTTGGACGCTGCTGTGGCCCAGGAGGTCGCAAATTGGACCAGGAGGTAGAGGGGACGTCGAGCAAGACAAGGAGCCCTCTTAGCAGCAGGTAGCACCCGGAGAAGTGCCAGAAACAGGCACTACGAGGATGCGTGAAACGGTGCTCACCCGAAGTTACACAAAGGAGTCCCACGTCGCCGGAGACCAACTTAGAAAGTCATGCAATGCAGGTTAGAGTGCCGTGGACCCAGGCTTGGCTGTGCACAAAGGATTTCCGCCGGAAGTGCACAGGGGCCGGAGTAGCTGCAAAAGTCGCGGTTCCCAGCAATGCAGTCTAACGAGGTGAGGCAAGGACTTACCTCCACCAAACTTGGACTGAAGAGTCACTGGACTGTGGGAGTCACTTGGACAGAGTTGCTGGATTCGAGGGACCTCGCTCGTCGTGCTGAGAGGAGACCCAAGAGACCGGTAATGCAGCTTTTTGGTGCCTGCGGTTGCAGGGGGACGATTCCGTCGACCCACGGGAGATTTCTTCGGAACTTCTAGTGCAGAGAGGAGGCAGACTACCCCACACAGCATGCACCACCAGGAAAACAGTCGAGAAGGCGGCAGGATCAGCGTTACAGAGTTGCAGTAGTCATCTTTGCTACTATGTTGCAGGTTTGCAGGCTTCCAGCGCGGTCAGCAGTCGATTCCTTGGCAGAAGGTGAAGAGAGAGATGCAGAGGAACTCGGATGAGCTCTTGCATTCGTTATCTAGGGAATCCCGAGAGACAGAGACCCTAAATAGCCAGAAAAGAGGGTTTGGCTACCTAGGAGAGAGGATAGGCTAGCAACACCTGAAGGAGCCTATCACAAGGAGTCTCTGACGTCACCTGGTGGCACTGGCCACTCAGAGCAGTCCAGTGTGCCAGCAGCACCTATGTTTCCAAGATGGCAGAGGTCTGGAGCACACTGGAGGAGCTCTGGGCACCTCCCAGGGGAGGTACAGGTCAGGGGAGTGATCACTCCCCTTTCCTTTGTCCAGTTTCGCGCCAGAGCAGGGCTAAGGGGTCCCCTGAACCGGTGTAGACTGGCTTACGCAGAATTGGGCACATCTGTGCCCAAGAAAGCATTTCCAGAGGCTGGGGGAGGCTACTCCTCCCCTGCCTTCACACCATTTTCCAAAGGGAGAGGGTGTAACACCCTCTCTCAGAGGAAGTCCTTTGTTCTGCCATCTTGGGCCAGGCCTGGCTGGACCCCAGGAGGGCAGATGCCTGTCTGAGGGGTTGGCAGCAGCAGCAGCTGCAGTGAAACCCCGGGAAAGGCAGTATGGCAGTACCAGGGTCTGTGCTACAGACCAACGGGGTCATGGGATTGTGCCAACTATGCCAGGATGGTATAGAGGGGGCAATTCCATGATCATAGACATATTACATGGCCATATTCGGAGTTACCATTGTGAAGCTACATATAGGTAGTGACCTATATGTAGTGCACGCGTGTAATGGTGTCCCCGCACTTACAAAGTCCGGGGAATTGGCCCTGAACAATGTGGGGGCACCTTGGCTAGTGCCAGGGTGCCCACACACTAAGTAACTTAGCACCCAACCTTTACCAGGTAAAGGTTAGACATATAGGTGACTTATAAGTTACTTAAGTGCAGTGTAAAATGGCTGTGAAATAACGTGGACGTTATTTCACTCAGGCTGCAGTGGCAGGCCTGTGTAAGAATTGTCAGAGCTCCCTATGGGTGGCAAAAGAAATGCTGCAGCCCATAGGGATCTCCTGGAACCCCAATACCCTGGGTACCTCAGTACCATATACTAGGGAATTATAAGGGTGTTCCAGTAAGCCAATGTAAATTGGTAAAATTGGTCACTAGCCTGTTAGTGACAATTTGTAAAGAGAGAGCATAGCCACTGAGGTTCTGGTTAGCAGAGCCTCAGTGAGACAGTTAGGCATCACACAGGGAACACATACCTATAGGTCACAAACTTATGAGCACTGGGGTCCTGACTAGCAGGGTCCCAGTGACACATAACAAACATACTGAAAACATAGGGTTTTCACTATGAGCACTGGGCCCTGGCAAGCAGGATACCAGTGAGACAGTGAAAACACCCTGACATACAATCACAAACAGGCCAAAAGTGGGGGTAACAAGGCTAGAAAGAGGATACTTTACTGGTAACACAGAGAGAAATTTTTAAGATTACCAAAACACTACTGGAATCTCCCTCCCATGACCCATCAACAGAACCCTCCTATAATAGATGCAATGCCTTTGCCTTCTATTTCAAATCCAAAATATCAGAGATCTACCCTTAATTTCAAGAGAGGGAGGAAAATATTTCCCTTAGCCACATTAGTCCATAAATGAGCCCTGCTACCCTCTCAGAATTTCCACCTTTTACAATGGAAAATGTTACTGCTCTTTCTAATAGAATTCAATAGAGATCCCCACTTGACACTGCCCCCCAAGATTCTGGCCATGGGTGCCGAATTGATCTTTCCTGCTTTGTGTGAGATGGTCAATCTCTGCTTGGATAAGAGAGTTGTGCCCCGGTCCTGGAAGCACACCACGGTAAAAGCTGTTCTCAAAAAGGCAAATCATGACCCTTTATGCCCAGAAAACTTCCGGCCCATCTCCTAACGTTGCAGAAAAATATGGTCATTTGTCAGACTTTATTGAGTCCAACTCCCTTCCCCACCCCAACCAAACCATTTTTTGGCCTGAACATAGCACCAAAACCGCTCTTTTGGCAGTGGTGGAAGACTCAAAAAAGAGAGTAGGCCAAGGAGGTACGGCTTTCATCATACTTCTTGACCTCAGAGCGGCCTTCGACACGGTCAACCATCAAATACTTCTTAACGGGACCTGCAAGGCCAGGGAGAGCATTGGGCTGGCTTGGTTCCTTCCTGAAGGACAGATCCTTTCAGGTTTTTGACCAGAATTGAGCCTTGGATGCTCTGCCAGTCACGTGTGGAGTGCCAGAGGTATTATCCCTCAGCCCCACACTTTTTAACCTGCAACCTCTGGCAAAGATTACAACCTCATTCGGGATTTCCATAGATTTCTACACGGATGACACCCAGTTGGTTTTCTCCCTCATCTCCGGCTCTGTTCCTTTAGCTCCCACCTTGAAACCGTGTCTGGAACAAGTAGCCTGCTGGATGAACAATTCATGTCTGAAGCTGAATGGTGCCAAAACAGAGCTCATGATTCTTGGGAACCCTCTCACTCGGCAAGAGGCTCTGGGATAGCCAGCATGTCTTGGCCCCTCGTCTGCCTCCAAAAGGGATACAGAAAGCCTTGGAGTATGGCTCAAGAAAACTTGTGCTATGGAAACCCAAGCCAACAAGCTATTGGCCAGCTGCTTTGGACTTCTGAGGATGATACAGAAGGTCCTGCCTTTACTCCCACAGTCTGCAAGGACATTGGTTGTCCAGGCGTTGATCTTACCTCGCCTTGACTATGGCAACTCGCTCTACCTTGGCGCCCCAAACCAGTTGTTCGAAAATTACAAGTGGTTCAGAATGTGGCTGACCGCATGTTGTTATCAATTCCTAAAAGGAAGTCAGCCAGGCAAGGACTGGTGGGTCTTCGATAGCTTCCTGTCGCTCAACAAATTTAATTCAAATCCCTCTGTATTGCACATAGAGCACTGCATTCTTGAGGACCCTTCATTCTGCACCAGCTCGTCAACCACAAGTGTCCCCAAAGGGCCATAAGATATTCTATCAGCCATTTGCTCACCGTCCTCACCATCAGAAGAGCCAGAAGTGGCAGACGGTTTTTCAGTTTCAATGTAGCCAAACTGTGGAACTCCCTCCCACTTGCCATGCAGGCCACAAACAATGAGCTCTGCTTTCGCAAATCCCTCAAAACTTAGATTTTTACGAATTACCTTGGCAGTCGGCATTTCTTACGGGTATGGCTTATGGCTTCAAATAGCGCTGGGATGCCTTCGGGTCGCCATGCGCTTTACAAATTCCATAGCATAATATAGCAATGTTATGCTTCGCTTATCAGCATTACTATTTAAACTAGTTTTCAACATCAGTAAACAACTGTACACAACCTGTGTATAAATAATATCAAAGCCTAATAAATTAACAAGGAAAAGCTGTGGTTAAGTGTCAAAGGTAACATAAAAGTAGTGCAATTTGTAAGTGTCTCCTAGTGGAAATTAAGTGCTAAAACAGGCACAAAGGCACTAAGGCCCTCATTACAACCTTGGCAGTCGGTGATAAAGCGGCAGTAATACCGCCAACAGGCCAACGGTAACAAAAATTTAATCATGACCACAGCTGAAACTGCTCAGACAGACAGCCACTTTAACACACCGACCGCCAGGGCGGAATCAGCAAGCACCACAGCAGTAACCGCCAACAGCCAGGCGAAAGACAATGTACTGCTCACTCTATTATGACTGTCCTATCCGCCACCTTTTCCGAGGCACTACCAACGACATCAAAAGCCTGGCGGAAACAGAACTCAGAAGTCACCTGTGGTGACTCAGGGAACAACCACGACGCCATGGAGCCCAAGTTGCAAATTTTTCCCATGCTCGCCTACCTTCTGCTACATTATGAACACCAATGCCGGCAAAGACGACCACGGTGAGTACTTCCGCCTAGCACACCAGGGAGGGGGGGGGGGGAAAGAGAATGACACGCAACACACACACCCCCACCCCCAACACCATACACACAACCAGAAGCAGCAACATAACATATCTACCCCGTACCGCTCAGGATTAATGAAAGGAGAAAATGATTTGAAGAAAGTGAGTGTAATACGCTAAAATACTATGAATAAGTGCATCAAAATCAAAACGTATATACATATTTACAAATGTAGGGACACTGCCCAGCCCTCAATGTCCGTGGGCCACTGCAGGGCCATCAGGTCGAAAATACACAGGCACCTCAGGGGGACGGGGAATTGGGAGGCACCTCAGCTGGAAGATGGTACAACAACACTGGTCCTGGAAGGGGCAACATGCCCTGTGCGCTGTCCTGTGGAGTGCAATGCCACAGTCTCTCTAGTGGGTGGTTGTAGGAGGCTGGCCTGGTTTGCAGTGGTACCAAGGGGTACTTACACTCTGCACCAGGTCCAGTTATCCCTTATTAGTGTAGAAGAGGTGTCTAGCAGTTTAGGCTGATAGAAAAGGGTAGCTTAGCAGAGCAGCTTAGGCTGAACTAGGAGACGTGTAAAGCTCCTACTATACCACTGGTGTTATATGCACAGTATCATAAGAAAACACAATACACAGATATACTAAAAATAAAGGTACTTTATTTTTATGACAATATGCCAAAAGTATCTCAGTGAGTACCCTCAGTATGAGGATAGCAAATATACACAAGATATATGTACACAATACCAAAAATATGCAGTAATAGCAATAGAAGGCAATGCAAGCAATGTACAGTCACAATAGATTGCAATGAGAGCACATAGGTATAGGGGCAACACAAACCATATACTCTAGAAGTGGAATGCGAACCACAAATGGACCCAAAACTGTGTGAGCTTGTAGAGGGTCGCTGGGACTGTAAGAAAACAGTGAGGGTTAGAGAAATAGCCCACCCCAAGACCCTGAAAAGTAGGTGTAAAGTGCACCTAAGTTCCCCAGAGAGCACAGAAGTCGTGATAGGGGAATTCTGCAAGGAAGACCAACACCAGCAATGCAACAACAATGGATTTCCAGACGAGAGTACCTGTGGAACAAGAGGACCAAGTCCAAGAGTCGCACTCAAGTCGGGAGTGGGCAGATGCCCAGGAAATGCCAGCTGTGGGTGCAAAGAAGCTGCCACCGGATGGTAGAAGCTGTGGATTCTGCAAGAACGAAGAGGACTAGGAACTTCCCCTTTGGAGGATGGATGTCCCACGTCGTGAAGAAGCTTGCAGAGGTGTTCCCACGCAGAAAGACCGCAAACATGCCTTGCTAGCTGCAAGGGTCGCGGTTAGGGTTTTTGGATGCTGCTGTGGCCCAGGAGGGACCAGGATGTCGCAAATTGCGTGAAGAGACAGAGGGGGCGCCCAGCAAGACAAGGGGCCCACTCAGAAGCAAGCAGCACCCGCAGAAGTGCCAGAACAGGCACTACGAAGAAGAGTTAACCGGAGCTCACCTGAAGTCACAAAAGAAGGTCCACGACGCCGGAGGACAACTCAGGAGGTCGTGCACTGCAGGTTAGAGTTTCGGGGACCCAGGCTTGGCTGTGCACAAAGGAAATCCTGGAAGAGTGCACAGGAGCCGGAGCAGCTGCAAATCACGCGGTATCCAGCAATGCAGTCTAGCGTGGGGAGGCAAGGACTTACCTCCACCAAACTTGGACTGAAGAGTCACTGGACTGTGGGAGTCACTTGGACAGAGTTGCTGAGTTCCAGGGACCACGCTCGTCGTGCTGAGAGGGTACCCAGGGGACCGTTGATGCAGTCTTTTGGTGCCTGCGGTTGCAGGGGACGATTCCGTCGACCCACGGGAGATTTCTTCAGAGCTTCTAGTGCAGAGAGGAGGCAGACTACCCCCACAGCATGCACCACCAGGAAAACAGTTGAGAAGGCCGCAGGATCAGCGATACAAGGTTGCAGTAGTCGTCTTTGCTACTTTGTTGCGGTTTTGCAGGCGTCCAGAGCAGCCAGTGGTCGATTCCTAGGCAGAAGGTGAAGAGAGAGATGCAGAGGAACTCTGATGAGCTCTTGCATTCGTTATCTAAAGAATTCCCCAAAGCAGAGACCCTAAATAGCCAGAAAAGGAGGTTTGGCTACTTAGGAAGGAGGATAGGCTAGCAACACAGGTAAGAGCTTATCAGAAGGAGTCTCTGACGTCACCTGCTGGCCCTGGCCACTCAGAGCAGTCCAGTGTGCCAGCAGCACCTCTGTTTCCAAGATGGCAGAGGTCTGGAGCACACTGGAGGAGCTCTGGGCACCTCCCAGGGGAGGTGCAGGTCAGGGGAGTGGTCACTCCCCTTTCCTTTGTCCAGTTTCGCGCCAGAGCAGGGCTGTGGGATCCCTGAACCGGTGTAGACTGGCTTATGCAGAGATGGGCACCATCTGTGCCCATCAAAGCATTTCCAGAGGCTGGGTGAGGCTACTCCTCCCCAGCCCTGACACCTTTTTCCAAAGGGAGAGGGTGTAACACCCTCTCTCTGAGGAAGTCCTTTGTTCTACCTTCCAGGGCCCCTGGAAAGGTAGTTTGGCAGTACCCGGGTCTGTGCTAGAGACTCGGGGGGTCATGGAATTGTCTCCCCAATGCCAGGATGGCATTGGGGTGACAATTCCATGATCTTAGACATGTTACATGGCCATGTTCGGAGTTACCATTGTGACGCCATACATAGGTAGTGACCTATGTATAGTGCACGCGTGTAATGGTGTTCCCGCACTCACAAAGTCCGGGGAATTTGCCCTGAACGATGTGGGGGCACCTTGGCTAGTGCCAGGGTGCCAACACACTAAGTAACTTAGCACCCAACCTTTACCAGGTAAAGGTTAGACATACAGGTGACTTATAAGTTACTTAAGTGCAGTGGTAAATGGCTGTGAAATAACGTGGACGTTATTTCACTCAGGCTGCAATGGCAGGCCTGTGTAAGAATTGTCAGAGCTCCCTATGGGTGGCAAAAGAAATGCTGCAGCCCATAGGGATCTCCTGGAACCCCAATACCCTGGGTACCTCAGTACCATATACTAGGGAATTATAAGGGCGTTCCAGTATGCCAATATGAATTGGTGAAATTGGTCACTAGCCTGTTAGTGACAATTTGAACAGAGAGAGCATAACCACTGAGGTTCTGGTTAGCAGAGCCTCAGTGAGACAGTTAGGCATCACACAGGGAACACATACATATAGGTCACAAACTTATGAGCACTGCGGTCCTGGCTAGCAGGGTCCCATTGACACATAACAAACATACTGAAAACATAGGGTTTTTACTGAGCACTGGGCCCTGGCTAGTAGGATCCCAGTGAGACAGTGAAAACACCCTCACATACACTCACAACCAGGCCAAAAGTGGGGGTAACAAGGCTAGAAAGAGGATACTTTCTCACAGTGGTTTGCCCACTGCTTGGTCCTGGGGAGTGCAAGGCCACAGTCTCTCAAGTGTCCTGGGGAGTGCAGAGCCACAGTCTCTCAAATGGGTGGTTTGCCCACTGCTTGGTCCTGGGAGTGCAAGGCCACAGTCTCTCAAGTGGGTGGTTTGCCCACTGCTTGGTCCTGGGGAGTGCAAGGCCACAGTCTCTCAAGTGGTTGGTTTGCCCACTGCTTGGTCCTTGGGAGTGCAAGGCCACAGTCTCTCAAGTGGGTGGTTTGCCCACTGCTTGGTCCTGGGGAGTGCAAGGCCATAGTCTCTCTAGTGGGTGGTTTGAACACTGCTTGGTCCTGGGGAGTGCAAGGCCACAGTCTCTCTAGTGGGTGGTTTGCCCACTGCTTGGTCATGGGGAGTGCAAGGCCACAGTCTCTCTAGTGGGTGGTTTGCCCACTGCTTGTGCCTGGGGAGTGCAAGGCCACAGTCTCTCAAGTGGATGGCTTCTTCCACTGGTTCTGGAGGGGGCGTTGTGCTCAGTGAGCTTCATCCTGTGGAGGATGGGGTGAGTGGATGGCTTCTCCACTGGTTCTGAAGGGGACATTGCGTCCAGTGAGCTTCATCCTGTTGAGGATGGGGTGAGTGGATGGCTTCTTCCACTGGTTCTGGAGGGGTCATTGTGCCCAGTGAGCTTCATCCTGTGGAGGATGGGGTGGGTGGATGGCTTCTCTACTGGGTCTGAGGGGGCATTGTGCCCTGTGATGCAGAGCTTGGGGAGTGCAAGGTCACAGCCTCTCACCTGGGAGACAGACCCATAGGATTTGCAGGGGCCAGGCAGCACAACAGCCCATGGATGCAGGACTACACACTGTCTGCCGGCGGTGACGGCTGCTCAGTGGTGGCAGTGGTGCTGGTGGCAGTGACGGCAGTGGTGGGGGGAGGATCCAGCCCTTCCCCTACAGCCTCGGACGGCTGCCCACTGGGGCTGCTGCTGCTGGCAGTGGTGCTGGCAGTGGTGGGGGGGTGAGGCTCCAGCCCTTCCCCTGCAACCTTGGACGGCTGCCCACTCGGGCTGCTGCTGCTGGCAGTGCTGGCAGTGGTGCGGGGAGGCTCCAGCCCTTCCCCAGCAGCCTAAGACAGATGAACCACCATGGTTGGTGGTGGGGGCTTCGAATGAGTCCCAGCACCAGGCCTCCTGTCCTTCCTGCCTGCTAGTGCAGGCTGTAGGAGGATGGACTGGCTTGTAGTGAGTACCAAGGGGTACTTGCACCTTGCACCAGGCCCAGTTATCCCTTATTAGTGTATAGTGTGTCTAGCAGCTTAGGCTGATACATAATGGTAGCTTAGCAGAGCAGCTTAGGCTGAACTAGGAGACTTGTGAAGCTACTACAGTACCACTTAGTGTCATATGCACAATATCATAAGAAAACACAATACACAGTTATACTAAAAATAAAGGTACTTTATTTTTATGACAATATGCCAAAGTATCTCAGAGTGTACCCTCAGTGAGAGGATAGGAAATATACACAAGATATATATACACAATAGCAAAAATATGCAGTATAGTCTTAGAAAACAGTGCAAACAATGTATAGTTACAATAGGATGCAATGGGGACACATAGGGATAGGGGCAACACAAACCATATACTCCAAAAGTGGAATGCGAACCACGAATGGACCCCAAACCTATGTGACCTTGTAGAGGGTCGCTGGGACTATTAGAAAATAGTGAGAGTTAGAAAAATAACCCTCCCCAAGACCCTGAAAAGTGAGTGCAAAGTGCACTAAAGTTCCCCTAAGGACAAAGAAGTCGTGTTAGAGGAATAATGCAGGAAAGACACAAACCAACAATGCAACAACGATGGATTTCCAATCTAGGGTACCTGTGGAACAAGGGGACCAAGTCCAAAAGTCACAAGCAAGTCGGAGATGGGCATATGCCCAGGAAATGCCAGCTGTGGGTGCAAAGAAGCTTCTACTGGACAGAAGAAGCTGAGGTTTCTGCAGGAACGAAAAGGGCTAGAGACTTCCCCTTTGGTGGACGGATCCCTCTCGCCGTGGAGAGTCGTGCAGAAGTGTTTTCCCGCCGAAAGAACGCCAACAAACCTTGCTAGCTGCAAATCGTGCGGTTAGCGTTTTTCGACGTTGCTGTGGCCCAGGAAGGACCAGGATGTCGCAAATTGCGCCAGGAGGTAGAGGGGACGTCGAGCAAGACAAGGAGCCCTCTCAGCAGCAGATAGCACCCGGAGAAGTGCCAGAAACAGGCACTACGAGGATGCGTGAAACGGTGCTCACCCGAAGTTACACAAAGGAGTACCACGTCGCCGGAGACCAACTTAGAAAGTCGTGCAATGCAGGTTAGAGTGCCGTGGACCCAGGCTTGGCTGTGCACAAAGGATTTCCCCCGGAAGTGCACAGGGGCCGGAGTAGCTGCAAAAGTCACGGTTCCCAGCAATGCAGTCTAGCGAGGTGAGGCAAGGACTTACCTCCACCAAACTTGGACTGAAGAGTCACTGGACTGTGGGGGTCACTTGGACAGAGTTGCTGGATTCGAGGGACCTCGCTCGTCGTGCTGAGAGGAGACCCAAGGGACCGGTAATGCAGCTTTTTGGTGCCTGCGGTTGCAGGGGGAAGATTCCGTCGACCCACGGGAGATTTCTTCGGAGCTTCTAGTGCAGAGAGGAGGCAGACTACCCCCACAGCATGCGCCACCAGGAAAACAGTCGAGAAGGCGGCAGGATCAGCGTTACAGAGTTGCAGTAGTCGTCTTAGCTACTATGTTGCAGTTTTGCAGGCTTCCCGCGCGGTCAGCAGTCGATTCCTTGGCAGAAGGTGAAGAGAGAGATGCAGAGGAACTCGGATGAGCTCTTGCATTCGTTATCTAAAGTTTCCCCAGAGACAGAGACCCTAAATAGCCAGAAAAGAGGGTTTGGCTACCTAGGAGAGAGGATAGGTTAGCAACACCTGAAGGAGCCTATCAGAAGGAGTCTCTGACGTCACCTGGTGGCACTGGCCACTCAGAGCAGTCCAGTGTGCCAGCAGCACCTCTGTTTCCAAGATGGCAGAGGTCTGGAGCACACTGGAGGAGCTCTGGACACCTCCCAGGGGAGGTGCAGGTCAGGGGAGTGGTCACTCCCCTTTCCTTTGTCCAGTTTCGCGCCAGAGCAGGGCTAAGGGGTCCCTGAGCCGGTGTAGAGTGGCTTATGCAGAAATGGGCACCAAAAGTGCCCATGAAAGCATTTCCAGAGGCTGGGGGAGGCTACTCCTCCCCTGCCTTCACACCATTTTCCAAAGGGAGAGGGTGTAACACCCTCTCTCAGAGGAAGTCCTTTGTTCTGCCATCCTGGGACAAGCCTGGCTTGACCCCAGGGGGGCAGAAACCTGTCTGAGGGGTTGGCAGCAGCAGCAGCTGCAGTGAAACCCCAGGAAAGGCAGTTTGGCAGTACCAGGGTCTGTGCTACAGACCACTGGGATCATGGGATTGTGCCAACTATGCCAGCATGGCATAGCGGGGGCAATTCCATGATCATAGACATGTTACATGGCCATATTCGGAGTTACCATTGTGAAGCTACATATAGGTAGTGACCTATATGTAGTGCACACGTGTAATGATGTCCCCGCACTCACAAAGTCTGGGGAATTGGCCCGGAACGATGTGGGGCACCTTGGCTAGTGCCAGGGTGCCCTCACACTAAGTAACTTTGCACCTAACCTTTACCAGGTAAAGGTTAGACATATAGGTGACTTATAAGTTACTTAAGTGCAGTGTAAAATGGCTGTGAAATAACGTGGACGTTATTTCACTCAGGCTGCAGTGGCAGGCCTGTGTAAGAATTGTCAGAGCTCCCTATGGGTGGCAAAAGAAATGCTGCAGCCCATAGGGATCTCCTGGAACCCCAATACCCTGGGTACCTCAGTACCATATACTAGGGAATTATAAGGGTGTTCCAGTAAGCCAATGTAAATTGGTAAAATTGGTCACTAGCCTGTTAGTGACAATTTTGAAAGAAATGAGAGAGCATAACCACTGAGGTTCTGATTAGCAGAGCCTCAGTGAGACTGTTAGGCACTACACAGGGAACACACACATATAGGCCACAAACTTATGAGCACTGGGGTCCTGACTAGCAGGGTCCCAGTGACACATAACAAACATACTGAAAACATAGGGTTTTCACTATGAGCACTGGGCCCTGGCTAGCAGGATCCCAGTGAGACAGTGAAAACACCCTGGCATACACTCACAAACAGGCCAAAAGTGGGGGTAACAAGGCTAGAAAGAGGCTACTTTCTCACACCTGCCTGTTACACTCATGGCCCACCATAGCTCTTGTAGGAAGGTAGCTTCTTTCTAGCCTTGTTACGCCCACTTTTGGCCTGTTTGTGATTATATGTCAGGGTGTTTTTACTGTCTCACTGGGATCCTGCTAGCCAGGGCCCAGTGCCCATAGTGAAAAGCCTATGTTGTCAGTGTGTTTGTTATGTGTTACTGGGATCCTGCTAGCCAGGGCCCCAGTGCTCATAGGTTTGTGGCCTATATGTGTTCCCTGTGTGGTGCCTAACTGTATCACTGAGGCTCTGCTAACCAGAACCTCAGTGTTTATGCTCTCTCTGCTTTCTAAATTTGTCACTGCAGGCTAGTGACTAAATTTACCAATTTTCATTGGTACACTGGTACACCCATATAATTCCCTTGTATATGGTACTTAGGTACCCAGGGTATTGGGGTTCCAGGAGATCCCTATGGGCTGCAGCATTTATTTTGCCACCCATAGGGAGCTCAGACAATTCTTACACAGGCCTGCCACTGCAGCCTGAGTGAAATAACATACTTGTTATTTCACAGCCATTTTTCACTGCACATAAGTAACTTAAAAGTCACCTATATGTCTAACCCTCAGTTAAGGTTGGGTGCCAAGTTACTTAGTGTGTGGGCACCCTGGCACTAGCCAAGGTGCCCCACATCGTTCCGGGCAAATTCCCCAGACTTTGTGAGTGCGGGGACATCATTACACGTGTGCACTATACATAGGTTACTACCTATGTATAGTGTCACAATGGTAACTCCGAACAAGGCCATGTAACATTTCTAAGATCATGGAATTCTCACCCCAATACCATTCTGGTATTGGGGGGACAATTCCATGATCCCCCAGGTCTCTAGCACAGAACCCGGGTGCTGCCAAACTGCCTTTCTGGGGTTTCCACTGCAGCTGCTGCTGCTGCCAACCCCTCAGACAGGATTCTGCCCTCCTGGGGTCCAGGCAGCCCTGGCCCAGGAAGGCAGAACAAAGGACTTCCTCTGAGAGAGGGTGTTACACCCTCTCCCTTTGGAAATAGGTGTGAAGGGCTGGGGATGAGTAGCCTCCCCCAGCCTCTGGGAAATGCTTTGATGGGACAGATGGTGCCCATCTCTGCATAAGCCAGTCTACACCGGTTCAGGGATCCCCCAGCCCTGCTCGGGCATGAAACTGGACAAAGGAAACGGGAGTGACCACTCCCCTGACCAGTACCTCCCAGGGGAGGTGCCTAGAGCTCCTCCAGTGTGTCCCAGACCTCTGCCATCTTGGAAACAGAGGTGTTGGGGGCACACTGGACTGCTCTGAGTGGCCAGTGCCAGCAGGTGATGTCAGAGGCTCCTTCTGATAGGCTCTTACCTCTCTTGGTAGCCAATCCTCCTTCCTTGGTAGCCAAACCTCCTTTTCTGTCTATTTAGGGTCTCTGCTTTGGGGAATTCTTCAGATAACGAATGCAAGAGCTCACCAGAGTTACTCTGCATCTCCCTCTTCACCTTCTACCAAAGGATCGACCACTGACTGCTCAGGACGCCTGCAAAACTGAAACAAAGTAGCCAAACGACTACCAGCAACATTGTAGAGCCTCATACTGCCGGCTTTCTCTACTGTTTCCTGGTGGTGCATGCTCTGGGGGTCACCTATCTTCACCCTGTACTGGAAGCCAAGAAAAAATCTCCCATGGGTCGACGGAATCTTCCCCCTGCTAACGCAGGCACCAAAAGACTGCATCACCGGTCCTCTGGGTCCCCTCTCATCCTGACAAGCGTGGTCCCTGGAAGACAGGAGCTCTATCCAAGTGACTCCCACAGTCCAGTGATTCTTCAGTCCAAGTTTGGTGGAGGTAAGTCCTTGCCTCCCCACGCTAGACTGCAACCCTGTGTACTGCATGATTTTCAGCTGCTCTGGTTCCTGTGCACTCTTCCAGGATTTCCTTCGTGCACAGCCTAGCCTGGGTCCCCAGCACTCCGTCCTGCAGTGCTCAACCCTCTGAGTTGGCCTCCGACGTCGTGGGACCCTCTGTAACTCTGCGTGGACTCCGGCTCACAAATATTCTAAGTGCCTGCTCCGGTACTTCTGTGGGTGCTGCCTGCTTCTGTGGGGGCTCTCTGAGTTGCTGAGCGCCCCATCTGTCTCCTCCTCCAAGGGGCGACATCCTGGTCCTTCCTGGTCCCCAGCAGCACCCAAAAACCTCTACTGCGACCCTTGCAGCTAGCAAGGCTTGTTTGCGGTATTTCTGCGTCGGAACACTTCTGCAACCTTCAGCACGCCGTGGGACATCTTCCATCCAAAGGAGAAGTTCCTAGCTCCCTTCGTTGTTGCAGAATCCTAAGCTTCTTCCATCCGGAGGCAGCTTCCTTACACCTTCATCCGGGGTTTTCTGGGCTCCTGCCCCCCCTGGACACTATCGCGACTCTTGGACTTGGTCCCCTTGCCTTGCAGGTCCTCAGGTCCAGGAATCCGTCTTCAGTGCTTTGCTGTTGTTTGTGGTTCTTGCAGAATCCCCCTATCACGACTATTGTGTCCTTTTGGGGTAGTAGGTGTACTTTACTCCTACTTTTCAGGGTCTTGGGTTGGGGTATCTTGGACACCCTGACTGTTTTCTCACAGTCCCAGTGACCCTCTACAAGCTCCCATAGGTCTGGGGTCCATTCGTGATTCGCATTTCACTTTTGGAGTACATGGTTTGCGTTGTCCCTAGACCTATGTTTGCCTATTGCAACCTATTGTAATTCTACACTGCTTGCATTACTTTTCTGACTCTTACTTATCTGTTTTGGGTTTGTGTACATATAACTTGTGTATATTACTTACCTTCTTACTGCGGGTACTCACTGAGATACTTGTGGCATATTGTCATAAAAATAAAGTACCTTTATTTTTAGTAACTCTGAGTATTGTGTTTTCTTATGATATTGTGCATATGATATAAGTGGTACAGTAGGAGCTTTGCATGTCTCCTAGTTCAGCCTAAGCTGCTTTGCCATAGCTACCTTCTATCAGCCTAAGCTGCTAGAAACATCTCTGTTCTACTAATAAGGGATAACTGGACCTGGCACAGGGTGTACGTACCACAGGGTACCCACTATAAGCCAGGCCAGCCTCCTACAGCCCTTCACATCCCTTTACGCACAGACATGGCCACACATACATGCAGCACGCTGCCCAGGGCCCTTCCAACCCCCCACGCCCCCACACAAGGCCTTCACGTACAGCACTCCATGCATTCATGCCTCATGCATCGTGCTCACAGTGTACTCACCTGTTGGTCTGAAGGCCCATACAGCATCCGGTACAGGGGTAGGACCCCATCCACCAGTCTCTCCAACTCCTCCGCGGTGAAGGCAGGGGCCCTTCCCCCGGTGACACGAGCCATGGTCGATTCCAGACACAGGTCACACCAGCACATGCAGTGTAGGTCCTCTCCTGTTGAAGGTCAGGTAGCAAGTGAGTGAACAGATGGAAAATGGCGGTCACGTCCACGTCGGTGCGTACCGTCACCACCGGCGTACATCACCATTGGATACTGTAACCCATGGGGCCCAATGAGGAGTTGCATGGCGGTTCTCGACCGCCTCCTGCAACAGCGCACAACGTCAGCGGAATTACCTCATTTCCACATGTCCCTCCATACAGGACAGGTGGACGCCATTTCAGTGGGGGGTTGGGGGAATAGCAGCATCCCATATGTGATGGCTCAACTCCAGAGGCACCGGGTGTGGCTAATAGGTGAGCCCTGGTTTCCAGCCAGTGGATGTTGGGGTATGGGTATGGTGTGGGTCCTAAGGGTTAGAGTGTGGCTAACAGTTGTCCCTCGATATTTGCAGGTGACTCTGGTTGCCCCAACCTCTCATGGCTACTGACCCGTGAGGAATCCCAGGACAAGGGCAGAGGAACGTTACAATGAGGCACATGGGCGAACAAGAAGAATTATAGAGAGGACATTCGGCCTACTGAAGGCTAGGTTTCGTTGCCTCAATCTCACAGGTGGTTCCCTGTGCTACTCACCCAAGAAGGTCTGCCAGATCATTGTGGTATGCTGTATGTTGCACAACCTTGCCTCACGTCGCCAGGTGCCTTTTCTGCAGAAGGGTGAAGCTGGAGATGGGCATGTGGCAGCAATGGACCCTGTGGACAGTGAAGATGAGAAGCAAGAGGATGAGGATGAGGACAACAGAAGTGCAATAGTTCGTCAATACTTCCAATGACAGACAGGTAAGACAGTGTAACCACTTTTAATTGACAGTTTTGTGTTTGACATTGTCACTGGCAGGCTGATTTTCCCACTTCTATGGCCACTCACTGTCCCCTTTGGCATCTCTATTTGCAGATATTTGTGCCCCACTATTGCCCCTGGTGTGCTGACTGCAGCCAACTACAGGTCATTTCTATGTATAAATTACTATACAGTTGTATTACAGTGTTTATACCTTGTTAAACGAATACACAGTTAAATCATTTGACATACTCCATACTTGTATTTTTTTCAAAGGATGTTTCTTTAAGTGCTAATAAGTAGAGGGGGATGTGCAATGGGCTGGGTTGATGATGGAGGAAAGTCCAGGATAAAGTCCAGTCTATGTGGATCACAGGTGCATTGTCCAAGGGGGTATAGGAAGGGGAGCAATGGCAGTCCAAGGTGGACAGGTTGACAGGGTGGGACACGAGGGTGACATTCAGGAGAGTCTTATTTCCTGGCAGGGGTCTTGGAAATAGTCTCTGGCTTCTGCCTGGATCACAGGGACTGTTTGCGGGGTGGTTCTCCTTCTGCAGGGGGAGGGGTGCTGGTGGCTTGTTGGTCCTGTGGCAGGACCTCCTATCCACTAGCGTCAGTGGAGGTGGAGGGCTGTTCATTGGTTTGGCTAGTGGTAGGGGCCCAGTGGTGTGCCACTGCCTCCCTCATAGTGTTGGCCATGTCTGCCAGCACCCCTGCAATGGTGACCAGGGTGGTCTTTATGTTATTCAAGTCCTCCCTGATCCCCAGGTACTGTCCCTCCTGCAGCCGTTGGTTCTCCTGCATTCTGTCCAGTATCTGGCCCATCGTCTCCTGGGAATGGTGGTATGCTCCCAGGGTCTTGGTGAGTGCCTCCTGGAGAGTCGGTTCCCTGGGCCTGTCCTCCCCCGTCGCACAGCAGTCCTCCCAGCTTCCCTGTTGTTCTGTGCCTCTGTCCCCTGAACCGTGTGCCCACTGCCACTGACCCCAGGTCCCTGATCGTCCTGTGTTTGTGGAGTGGCCTGGGGTCCCTGCAGTGGTTGACACAATGCTGATTGACGTGTCCTGGTGACAGAGTTATGGGCCTGCTGGGTGGGTACTGTGCTGGTGTTTCCTGAGGGGAGAGGCTCTGTGGTAGTATGGGACGGTGCCTGGGTAACCGACTGTCCGGAGATCCCTGATGGGCCAGGTTCGTCATCCAGAGCCAGGCGACCATAGCTGCTCTCATCACTGTTGGCCTCTTCATGGGGGAGGGAGGGCTGGATGTTGCTGGCACCTCCTCTCCGGTGACGTTGGGTGGGGGACCTGTGGGGATGTAAATGCAGTGTTATTGTTTCTGCATGTGAGATCTTGTGCATGGGTGTGTTGCCCTCTAAGGTTGTTTTTGCCCTGGCAGCTTTGCCTTGTGTGAGTTGTTATTTTGTAGGCTATCTGTTTCCCTCTTGTGTGCATACAGTGGTGATAGGTGTCCATGCAGGTCTGTGATGGGTGCCCATGCATTGGTGTTGCATGCAGGGCTTGGTAAAGGGATGTGTGGGTTGTGACGGTGGGGTGTGTGGGAGGTGGTGAAGTGAAGGGAGTGAGGGTAAGGGTGGGGGTTTGTGATGACATGCAGGTGGGGGGGGTGATAGTAACAGAGATTTGACTTACCAGAGTCCAGTCCTCCTCCTACTCCTGCCAGGCCCTCAGGATGCATGATTGCCAAGACTCGTTCCTCCCATGTGGTTAGTTGTGGGGGAGGACGTGGGGGTCCACCGCCAGTCCTCAGTACAGCTAGTTGGTGTCTTGCTGCTGTGGAACGCAACTTCCCCCGTAGGTCGTTCCACCTCTTCCTGATGTCATACCTTGTTCTGGGGTACTGTCCCACAGCATTGACCCTGTCCACGATTCTCTGCCATAGCTCCATCTTCCTTGCAATGGATGTCTGCAGCACCTGTGATCCGAATAGCTGTGGCTGTACCCAGATGATTTCTTCCACCATGACCCTTAGCTCCTCCTCTGTGAACCTGGGGTGTCATTGTGGTGCCATGAGTGTAGTGTGAGTGGTGTGTGTGAGGGTGTGTAGGGTGATGTGTTGGGATGTGTGATGTAAGGTGCGTGCAAGGTGTATAGGTGATGGTGGTGTGTGCCTGTGGTCTTGTCTGTGGTATTGCTATCTCTCTTGTGGCACTTGTTTGTATTTGTAAAGGGTTGTGGGTAATGTGTGTGTGTGTGTGTTTTATAGTAGTGTGGGTGTGTGGTTGTGGTGTTTGAATGGGTGCCAGGTGTGTGCAGTTCGAATTGTTTAATGTGGTGCTGTTTTGTATGTGTGTGTGTATTTTGAGCGTGGCGGTATGTAGCGCCAATGGTTTACCGTCATTGAATGTCTGCCGTGGTGATTCGTGGGTCATAATGTTGTGGATGTAGTTCTGTTGGCGTAACGGTGTGGGTTTTGCTACCGTTAGTGTATCACCGACCTTTGGGCTGGCGGACTTGTGTGTGTGGCTGTATAGTGATGAATTGCTATGTGTGTGTCATAATATGGGTAGCGGTGATCACCCGCGGCAGCGGTATGTTGGCGGCAGTCAGCATGTCGGTAAGCGGTACTCACCGCCAATGTCATAATGAGGGCCTAAGTGTTGGCTGCCACTATTCAGTGAACCAGATTCCATATACATGCAACGACCTCCTGGGGTCTAGCACAGGACCACGCCCTGATCGGCTTTCCAAAATGCATTCATCGCACTCACCCCCTCCTCCAAAGTCACTGCAGGTTTAAACATCTGAACAGTCACCAAACGCTTTACATTATCACATGGTCTAAGCTCGTGACCAACCATCCTAGCTACACAAGAGAAGGCACAAATATGCAAAGTTTCATCTTCTGCGTACTTTTCCTTCACCTTTCATCATACGGAAGGGTAAGGGGGCTTCAAAGTAAGAGCGCTTAGTGGATATATCTTTAAGGGATAGATAACGGAGTTTTTTACCTTCAGGTCAACTAACAAAAACACCATTATTTATGTTCTCTGGAGATATATTTAAAACAGAAGGGTCGAACAGACAGTAATACACAGGACACTAATAGTCCCGAAATCCCTTTCTGTCAACATGACTAAGTCCTGCCTAGGTCTAAAGCCTTTCCCCAGGACCCAGTTCTTTCATGGGCTATTCTGATTTATCCCAACTTATAAGATGTAAATGGAAATTTTATTAGGGAATTTTTTTAGTGGATTAACATCAACCTGGATCTGTAAAGCAAAATTCATGTTCTAAAATTGACAATTTTCATTCAAATTATGATAAATATTCAGATAAATATGTCCCAAATGTGTGAGTGCCACTGCACAGAAAAAATAACTCTACAGCAAAATTACAGACACCACAAAGCACATTAAATTGAGTTCCACACTCAACATGCAAGAAAGAGAAATGTTTTTGAGAAAAGGGATTCTTCATTAAGGTATTCAGTGGTCCTCAAAGGAGTTTACTCCTACTAGTAGCAAAATGTGCCCCTACAGAAGGGGTGCTGTGGTGGCCTTTGTAGTCAAACTCTTTAAGGTTAAAAAAGGGTAATGTAATTAGTTGACTTTTGAAGGTATCAAACATTATTATTTTACCTTACCCCATCTACATGTTCCACCAAAGAAGAGCCTATTCATTGGACTGCTGCTTTGGAATGGTGACAGAATCACTGGACTTGGCTCAGTAAGAGGATGAGGAAGGGATTACTTCCAGGTACAGGTGTGATGACGCAAAACATGCCTACTTGAGAGTTATCGTGTCAAAGTAAAAATAATTCTAGCTTAAGCGTCAAGAATTTTCAATTCTATTAAGGACACGGAGGCGAGGATTATGTTTTCTCTTTCTTTTACTGTTCCAAACAGTAGCCCAGGAAATAACAGTAAAACAAAAACATCAATACCCATGATGCTAGATAATAAAGTCACATGGTCCAATCATAGCACAGGACCTCAACCCATAAAAGTTATGACACCAAAAGTCACTTCCTCTTTCTTTGCTGCTCCGTAGTCAGATAAGTACAGCATTGTTACTCTGCACTTTTCAGTGTACTTTTTATTGCGTATATGTGGTGCCTTATATCGTTATTTGCTAATGTGTATTTGGTATTGTATAACCCTTGTCTAGCGTATCATTTTCCTCCTAGGCCGTCTGACCGGGTTTTTGCCTGTGGAGCAGGAGCGGGAGCGAACGAAGTGTTCTTCGTGTAGTCCTATTTTGATTTCCATAACTCGAGTCGTGTCGCGAGCCGGCGTTTCTTTTCACTTTTCTAAAAGAAGCCAGCTGGTTTCAGCGACACAACAGACGAATAGTGCCCCAGCATTTTGACCTTCTGTGCTCCCTGGAAGCCCTACTGCTAGAGAGTGGGGTTTTAAAATTGAATAGGCACTGCCTAGAGTGCATATTCCAGGTTGCTCCCTCCACATTTTATTGGCAATTCCAAAAATAGCCTGGCAGGGGTTATTGCACTCCCCCTTTGATATTTCCTGTGCCTTTATGTTGGAAAATGGGTTATTGGTAGGGCAGGTAGGTACCTACACCTAGCAACAAGCCACTAACCTCCACCTAGGTACAGTTAGGTCTCAGTAAATTAATCCCAGCTCAACCCTTGGTAGCTTGGCAACGAGCGTCAAGGCTTAACTTAGGAGACAAAGTGTAAAGCATTCAAATATCACAAAACAGTAATTAAATAAAACACAGGAAACAGTTTAAAAATCCAAAACCAATTTATAAAAATAGTTTATATTTTTATCTTTAAAATGACACCAAAACGAATAAAATCGGATAAAGGGAACCGGAGATATGAATTTTTAAAGAATTATTACTTTTCTAGCGCTTAGAAACAAAAAGCGCCAATCGGGTCATCTGGTTGCACCTCGACCGGGGCAAAGTCAAACTTTCAGGCCGACCGCGATGGAGCCCTGCTCGGCTACAGGTCGCGGGAGGCCTCGGTTAAAAAGTTACCTTCTGACTTAGTCTTTATTTTGAAGATTTTTCTTCAGCGGGACGAACCTGCCAGTCGAATCCGACCTCCTGGAGCCCTTGTCCGGATACGCGATGTGGGTTTCCTCGGTGGAGACTTCTACCTTCGGACTTAGTCGTTTTTTCGAGATGAAAATCCTTCGACCGGGGTAAACCTGGATCTTGATCTGACGTCCATGGAGCCCTTCTCGGATACGATGGCTGGGAGGTCCCGGTCAACTTTTTACCTTCGGACTTAGTCTCTTTTTTGGATGTTTTTCTTTACCGGGACGAACCACTAAGTCAGGCCGGGTCGCGGTTGAGGCAAGCCGGCTAGAATTTCCGCGGCGGGTCGGTCCCTCTCTGGAGCTTTTTTCCAAAAATTCTCAAATCTTTTCCAAACTTCTGGGGCTTCACCCAGATGTTCTTTTAAGGTTCTTTTGGGGTCCACAGCTCACCCCAAGGGTACAGAAGTTCTGTGATGGTCCTTGGGGGGTGCAGACTTCAACTCCCAGAATGCACCTGGCGCAAACTCCTTTTTGGCCACTGGACAGTGGTCAGCTGGTCGCTTTCTTCAGGAGTTGGTGCAGGGGACTCTGGTTAGCAATTTTTCACCTGTAGCAAACAGGGAGTCCCTCCTTGAACCAGTTGAAGCCAGGCAAAGTCCTTCTTGTGGTGAAGCCCAAGTGTGCAGCTGGTGCAGTCCTTCTGAGTGCAGGTTCCAGGTGCAGGCCAGGGGTCCAGCAGGGCAGTCCTTCTTCTTCTTTAGTTCTTTTCTTGTTGAATTCTGGAGGGGATCTGAGGTGTGGGGGCAGGTCTGCCAGTTTTATCCTTGCTCCTGGGTGAAAAGCAGGGGGGCCCTGGTTCTCCAATCAGGGACAGGTGCGTCCCCCTGTGATGACCACTTCCTGGGAAGTGTGGCAAAAATCCATCCCAGAAGGCAACAGTCTCTAAAAATCCAACATGGATGAATCTGATTTTTGGAGGTTACATCTGGCTGAGCCCACCCACTGGTGTGGCTAAAAATCATAAACACACCCCTCTCCTGCCCTCTCCTAATCTAATTAAGGGGGCACCTAATTGTCTGGGGTTGCAGGATGTGGGGGTGTTGCTGGGTGCTCCAGATGTCCTTCTCTGCCTTTGAAGACCAGTTTGGCAGCCCTCCCCCTTCCTGCCTCACCATCTGCTGAGGGGAGATTCTCTCCCCCAAGCACATTCCTTTGTGTGAAGCCAGGCCACTTCACACCTCATCAAGGCAGCCTGGCAGAAGCTGCTGCAGGCTGGCCAATCAGAGCACAGCAGCAAAAACAATGCAGAGCTGAAATTGGCAACTTTTTAGGTAAAGTCTAAACTTTTTACCTGAACAAGTTATATTAAATCCCACAACTGGAAGTTGTGGGATTTATAACAACAATTAATTTGATACCAAATTCTTGGTATGTAATATTTAAGGAGACTTTAAAATTTAAAATAAAGTCTGCCCATTCTAGCCTATGAAGGCCATTTACTTCAATGAGGGAAAAACGAATTTGGCTGTTTTTACCTCACCAGGGCTTATAAATCTATTTTTATAAAGTCCCTGCTTATAGTTACATGGCACCCAGCCCTAGGGGCACATAGGGCACACCTTAGGGGTGACTTATATGTAAAAATAAGGTAGTTTAAGACTTTGGAAGTACCTTTAATTCCAAAGTCGAATTTGCATATAACTTTAATTTAAAAGCAGCCAGCAAGGCAGGCTTGCTTTTAAAATGACACTGGGCACCTCAGCAGTGCACCTAGGTGTGCACCACCTATGCTGTGGTCCTTAAACCTACATGCCCTACCATATACTAGGGACTTATAGGTAGGTTAACTTAGCCAATTATAATTAGCCTAATTTGCATATCCATTTTACACAGAGCACAGGCCCTGGGACTGGTTAGCAGTACCCAGGGCACCATCAAAGTCAGGAAAACACCAGCAAAAAGAGCAAAATGGGGGCAAAAAGTTATGGGGCCTCTGCAATCAGCCCTGTTTTCTCACACTTTATATCTGACCATTCACAATATTAGAACAGAAGACTGGCTCAACGGCATGGGGATGAGTCAGGATACTTTCCTGAAGATAATTTTGACCATCTTGAAATGAATCTGGTTGAGGCCCTTGATTCTAGGGTTCAACAATCGTTCAACGACATAGAATCTCCAACGGAGGACGTTTTTGGATTCCACATCAATATGAGAAGTGACTAAAATGACCCAATACACGATGACAAAACTGATCATTATTTGGAAACATTAATCAAGCAGAATCAATTGCCAACCCCATAGGCAAATAAGGATATCAGTGCAAATACTGTTTGACAATAGTCAATGGAATATGTTTTTAAGTGTGTATATATTTTTTGTAAATAAGGTGTATACTAGAGTGATCATCTCCAATGGTGATTGTCAGAATACTTTACCCTTCATGCAGTAATAATAGTGACTGTGTATCAACTTATAGTTCTAAAGTTTAGATTAATGTATAATGTCTAATGGAATAATTATTGGTATCCAAAGAACAGAGTGGTAGATAATATAACATTATGTTTGGAGATGAAACAAAAATGCTCTCAGTGGACTAACTGTATCCAGGTAATTTCATCACTAAGCCCAATAATGTGAGGCTTCAGTATATATATCCATTTTTGTTGTTAAAACATAGTTGTTGTTAAGGAGTATACCTTGAGTAACACCTCATCCTATGCAAACCCTCCCACTTAAAAAATGTTCCGTGTGACCCATGTCTAGAAAATGTTTAGTAATGTGAGTACCAGCATGTGGGCGTCTGATAACGCTCTTAAGCTCGCTGATCCTTATGCCTATCTTTTTTATATAACCTACACACAAATGTAATGTTTCAAGGGCAAGTAATAAGGTATATAATGTTGTTGTAGTTGCAATTAGAGTGAAACCCTAGTTCCCACATAGAGATCAATGTCTTTTGTTATAGAGGTAGATAAACATACACCCCATCTACCGCATGGTAATTGCTGACGATGTAAGTTGTAACTGTGTTTTTAGATGTGTTTCTATCTACCTGAGGACTTCGGTGGTTGTCAAGAAGAGTATCTCATTGTCTGATCTGCGCCCATTTGTTTGCTGTTTTAATAGTCTTCGTAGGATATTGGTGGTCTACTAGTTTTGATGCTAACTCACTGGTTTGTTGATCATAACGCTCATTGTTATAACAATTTCGTTGAAGCCTTAGAAACTGCCCACAAGTTAGCTTTTGCCATAGAGAATTGGGGTGGGGACTATAAAATCTAAGAATCAATTTATGTTGGTAGGCTTATTATAAACCTTGTGGTCAATAAACTCTGATCTAGTTTGATCTTAATGTCCCATATTGCTAATATCAAATGCCTCATGGTGTAAATGATCTTAATGTCCCATATTGCAAATTTCGAATGACCCATGGTGTGAATGAATGTCAAAAAGCCAAACCTACTGTTGAGCCAGTTCATGAAATTGTCAACTTCATGCTCATCTCCTCTCCAAATTACCAGTATGTCATAAATATAGCAACACCACAATTTGATAGGATATGGACTGTTAGGTTGGTCAATAAACTTTTTTACAAAGTTGTGGACTTGCAGGCAGGCAAAGCTAGAGGAGAAGGAGCTGCCCATTGAAGTGCCCTTAATCTTTTGATATATTTGGCCTTTACATTCGAAATAATTACAGATAAGTGCTATTTGATTATAGTACTCCTCAGTGGTACACAGATACATTGCTTTATGTGATAACTGTTTTACATACTTTGGAGGTTAGTGATCTTAGACTATGTAAGGAATTATTTGTGTTGGGTAATGCCTTTGTTGATGTCCTCAAACCTTTTTTTAAATACTGTGATCAGGATACTCGTTTTGAGGCTATTTTCACTAGCCTGAATTAGTATGCTGCCAATATCGTTTTGGCTGCATTAATGATTAATACTAGTCAATCTCACAAGCATTTCCAGGCTGTAAACAACCCTTCATTTCTAAGTGTCAGGTTAAGTAAAATAATATGAGGTTCGTTGGTCACCATAAGGTGTCTGAGGGCTGCTTGTGCTCTTAGATAATCTCAAAAAGTGTGTGCTGTTCCGAGGGAGTGGTCAAATCAATGGACTGCAATCGATTGGCCTTTTGCAACTTGAACCCTCACCCTCCTCTATTTGGCAAGTTTCATCATCGAGCTGTGCCATGTCATATTTTTTTGTTCCCAATACCTTTCTGTTCTAACACCCATTAAGTATGGTATCTTCATTCCTCTAAACAGCGAGCAATTTACAGAAAGCGAATTGTTTAGATCAATGTCTTAATTTATGGCGCGGTTATTGTTTGGCTTTTTGTACATTACGTGAAACGGGTGGTCTCAGGTGCACCTCTCAGTTTTTCCATGCCTACTTGTGCACATCTCACCCAGGCTAGGTTTTTCGTCGCTTTCTGGGATTCATTGTCCACTGTATCCTACTATAAAATGACGACTCAGAATTCAAAGCAAAAGATTGGCCTAAAGCACCTACTCACGAATTTTCGTAGGAAACTTGAGATTTCTGACTCCGACTTCAGAGACAATATTTTCCTTAAATACAGGATTGCCGAAAATATTTTAATAATAATTAGAATTAAGAAAAACGAGCCCAGGATATAAAGTTGAGGTAGCGTTACCCTCGTCATGTAGAGAACATGGTTTACGTTTTTAACATCCAGACTTCAGAAGTTCCGCTCCAAAATAAAGACATTTCAAATACGAAAACTAAGATAGGAAGTTTCAGTTAAAGATTTCATGTTTTCTTTCTTCAGCTACGGAAACAGTGTACTTACTGCGCGGTGCACTGCGCCTCCTGGCTACATCGTATGCTCAGTTGCACTTCTTGAAACTGCATATTAAACATACAATCAGTAAACGAAACTGAAAGGAGTTTAGCTGCTTCCTGGTTCCAGCTTCGCGAGAGTGTGTGAAGTCCTTTCGTATTGGTCCAGAACAACGAGGCTGTACTTGATCTGGCAGCGGACCACGCCTACAGGAGCTGCCCACGCAAGCTTGGCATCATCTATTCGCATTGAAAGTGCCTGCAAAACAAACAAGAAAAAACATGAAGGTTGCGCACGATCACACTTTCTTGAAATTCCTGAAAGAGTGCGTTAGAGTCAGCACTTTAAATGGCAAAAAACAAGTGCAGATACTCACCAAGTTGTTTGGGAGGGGATGCGTCTTAGCGGCCAGAGCTACCGACCAAGGTTTGGATAAATCTACCCGTGCCCACCAAAAAATGAATGTGTCCTTGTGTGACGTAACTGGTGCTCATGTAAAGCGCTCCAATGCCTTTGAGTCGAGGTCGCGCTATATAAAACTGCAAAAAATGCAAAACAACTGTGGTTCGGGGTTCATATTTAATATGATGGAGATAGACGTCCTAGGAGGCCCATTATATACTAGATCACCTGTATTTTTATGTACTTGCCGGTACAAAAATTAAATAAACCACCTAAAGTTGATATTTTTTAGTATATACTTTCAACTGTAAATGTTATTTTTTTTTGCAGTTTTTTTTATATAGCGCGAACTCTCCCCTAAGATACTGGAGTGCTTTACATGAGCGCCACAGTTACGATACACAAGAACACATTCATATTTGGTTAGAAGAGCAACACGTTAAAATGTGTTGTACAACTGCCCAAATGGCCACTGGCTGATAAAAGTAAACAAAGACAAAAGGTCATGTGAACAATAAATACCGACAACTTCATATGAAGTTCTACTAGTGTTTCTGGGCCTTTGCTGAATCCTGAAACGTGCCCAGATGACTGGTATTTTTCTCTGGGTAAGATGGCAACGTGCAGATGGGCATGAGGATACAGAAGCATTTCTGGGGTCTCTGGAGTATTCTTTGTCCTTATGTACAAAGGGATGCATTTAGTATTAGCTTTCAAAGTTTGCATGTGTACAGATTACTTCTGTACAAGGCATGATGGATAGTGCGGGCACTTTAATAAAAAAACATTGAAAGCTAAACATTATCTAATTCTGTTAAACAGTCCTCTCCTGTTTAACATTATTATAAAAGACTATAGTACCATGTGCCCAAAAACTTCAAACCTTACACCAACCACGTCGTCCTTAGACAGGTTACGCCACCCCATGGTCGTTATATTACCCTTTGCCCTGTCCCCAGAATTAAACAAGGCTCTTTCCAATCAATATCCTGTACCACCAAGATTGACTTGGTCCTCTGCTGTAACGCAGATACATTCTTACAAAACCACCAGCATCAGACCCATGAAAAACTGGCAAAAAATGTCTTAAAATAGAAGTTGTCTATTCCAATAAACAGACTCTGGTTTTAGGTTAACTACAAGGGGAAGCTGAATAATGAAATAGACACTCTAAAACAAATGTTTGCTGAAAACTCCTAATAAAAAAAGCTAGACATGCCTGTCATTTACAATAAAAAAAATTCTAGCATTCACGCTAAGAATTTTTCAATTCTATTAATTAACACAAAGGCGAGGATTATGCTTCTCTTTCTATACTTTATTTTTACAGCCGCCAATCAAAAGTAACCACAACAGAAAACTACATTTCCCAAAAGTCCCATCAACACGTGATGACCACAGAGGAGGACTCCTATAAAGCGCTGCCTCACACAGTTCAACTCCTCTTTCTTTGCTTGAACAAAATTGCAACAGGCTAGAACAGTCCAAGTATTTTAGCAGGAACCCTCGAAACTCCTAAAGAAGGAATGAACAACTTGGAATAACAGGAGAGAAAAATCCCATCCATCCGGAAAACTCAGAGGAACGAAAAGAATGTCTGACCAATTATTTTTCTTCATTTCCTAAAAGAGAGAAAAAATCAGGCCATAAAACTGAACAACCATAGTAATGATTCTATATATACCAAAAAAGGAGGGGGACAGAAAAGCACTGAAATACAGTAAAACGTGTCATTAAAATGATCAACAGATTATCATAATCAAACAATTAGATGTCAACGGTGCAGTGGGATAATCCTCGCCTCCGTGTCCTTAATAGAATAAAAAAATTCTTAACGCGAATGCTAGGAATTCTTTTATTCTATGTCAGGACCGGAGGCTCAGATTATGCTTGTTTAAAGCTGATTCACCACCACTGAAGCAATATCAACAATAGGTTTACAGTAAAATGATTTAAATGTAGATGGAGAAGACCAATCTGCTGCTCTTAAAATATCTTCTAGGCGAGATCCCAAAGCAAAGGATTTAGAGGCCATAACACCTCTAGAGGAATGAGCACCAAATTTAGAAATATCAATGCCTGCTTCATTCAATAACAATCGCATCCATCGAGCCAGAGTGGCTGATGAAACAGGGTGATACGGTTTAACCAAGGAAATGAGCAATTGACCCCCATATCAGAGTGAAATTCTTCTGTACTTACCTCATAAGCTCTGAGACACTGCAACACACACAGTTTGGGATTGTCTACAAAACTGGGATAGGAAACTGATTTCAAATTACACTTAGTCCGACGCGAAATAGAAAAGTTACTCCTTCAGGAGAAAAAACCCTCACCGCTAAATTCAGGGACACTTTTACAGAAAATTAAACATAAAAACATTGTGAGCTTGGCAGAAAGCTGCTTCCTAGAAAGGAACCTGTTGGAAGGCCAAGATTCCAAAAAACGAAGAACAATGTTTACATCCCACAAAGTAGAATAACGGGGACGAGGGGGATCGGCCAATCTGATACCCCTCCAAAGCTTGCAAACAATGGGAAGTTCCCCTACTGGTTTGCCCTCAATTGGCAAGTGTCCCGCCGATGTAGCAGACCGATGTTATTAATCGATCGATACGCTAGACCTGACACAGCTACAGAGGATAAGAAGTTTAGGACCAAACTGCAATCTGCTGAAGAAGGATCTGCGTTCTGAGCACTGTACCAAGCACGCCATCATTTCCAAGCGGAAGCATATCTCTTGTGCGTACTGGAGGACCAGGATCCCGCAATGAAAGCGGAAGACTCCTGCGAAAGTCCTGGGATACTCCATCTTTCCCTGAAAGACGCCATGCTAAAAGGGACAACTGTAGGAAAGTACCGTCTTGCCTGGCATGTTACCCCCATTTTTCACTGTATATATGTTGTTTTAGTTGTATGTGTCACTGGGACCCTGCCAGCCAGGGCCCCAGTGCTCATAAGTGTGCCCTGTATGTGTTACCTGTGTTATGACTAACTGTCTCACTGAGGCTCTGCTATTCAGAACCTCAGTGGTTATGCTCTCTCATTTCTTTACAAATTGTCACTAACAGGCTAGTGACCAATTTCACCAATTTACATTGGCATACTGGAACACCCTTATAATTCCCTAGTATATGGTACTGAGGTACCCAGGGTATTGGGGTTCCAGGAGATCCCTATGGGCTGCAGTATTTCTTATGCCACCCATAGGGAGCTATGACAATTCTTACACAGGCATGCCACTGCAGCCAGAGTGAAATAATGCCCACATTATTTCACAGCCATTTTACACTGCACTTAAGTAACTTATAAGTCACCTATATGTCTAAGCTTTACCTGGTAAAGGTTGGGTGCTAAGTTACTTAGTGTGTGGGCACCCTGGCACTAGCCAAAGTGCTACCACATTGTTCAGGGCAAATTCCCCGGACTTTGTGAGTGCGGGGACACCATTACACACGTGCACTATACGTAGGTCACTACCTATGTATAGCTTCACAATGGTAACTCCGAATATGGCCATGTAACATGTCTATGATCATGGAATTGCCCCCTCAATGCCATCCTGGCATTGTTGGCACAATCCCATGATCCCCCGGGTCTCTAGCACAGACCCGGTACTGCCAAACTACCTTTCCCGGGGTTTCACTGCAGCTGCTGCCAACCCCTCAGACAGGTTTCTGCCCTCCTGGGGTCCAGCCAGGCTTGGCCAAGGAAGGCAGAACAAAGGACTTCCTCAGAGAGAGGGTGTTACACCCTCTACCTTTGGAAAAAGGTGTCAGGGCTGGGGAGGAGTAGCCTCCCCCAGCCTCTGGAAATGCTATGATGGGCACAGATGGTGCCCATCTCTGCATAAGCCAGTCTGCACTGGTTCAGGGATCCCTCAGCCCTGCTCTGGCGCGAAACTGGACAAAGGAAAGCGGAGTGACCACTCCCCTGACCTGCACCTCCCCTGGGAGGTGCCCAGAGCTCCTCCAGTGTGCTCCAGACCTCTGCCATCTTGGAAACAGAGGTGCTGCTGGCACACTGGACTGCTCTGAGTCTCCTTCTGATAGGCTCCTTCAGGTGTTGCTAGCCTATCCTGTCTCCTAAGTAGCCAAACCCTCTTTTCTGGCTATTTAGGGTCTCTGCGTTGGGGAATTCTTTAGATAACGAATGCAAGAGCTCATCAGAGTTCCTCTGCAGCTCTCTCTTCACCTTCTGCCAAGGAATCGACTGCTGACCGCGCTGGAAGCCTGCAAAACTGCAACAAAGTAGCAAAGACGACTACTGTGACCTTGTAACGCTGATCCTGCCGCCTTCTCGACTGTTTTCCTGGTGGTGCATGCTGTGGGGGTAGTCTGCCTCCTCTCTGCACTAGAAGCTCCGAAGAAATCTCCCGTGGGTCGACGGAATATTCCCCCTGCAACCGCAGGCACCAAAGAACTGCATCACCGGTCCTCTGGGTCTCCTCTCAGCACGACGAGCGAGGTCCCTTGAACTCAACAACTCTGTCCAAGTGACTCCCACAGTCCAGTGACTCTTCAGTCCAAGTTTGGTGGAGGTAAGTCCTTGCCTCCCCACGCTAGACTGCATTGCTGGGAACCGCGTGTTTTGCAGCTGCTCCGGCTCCTGTGCACTCCTTGAGGATTTCCTTTGTGCACAGCCAAGCCTGGGTCCATGGCACTCTAACCCGCAGTGCACAACCTCCTGAATTGTCCTCCGGCGTCGTGGGATCTTCTTTTGTGACTTCGGGTGAGCTCTGGTTCACTCCTCTGCGTAGTGCCTATTCTGGCACTTCTGGGGGTGCTGCCTGCTTCTGCGAGGGTCCCCTGTCTTGCTGGGCGCCCCCTCTGTCTCCTCACACAATTGGCGACATCCTGGTCCCTCCTGGGCCACAGCAGCATCCAAAAACCCTAACCGCGAGCTTTGCAGCTAGCAAGGCTTGTTTGCGGCCTTTCTGCAGGAAAACACTTCTGCACGACTCTTTACGACGTGGGACATCCACCCTCCAAAGGGGAAGTTTCTAGCCCTCTTCGTTCTTGCAGAATCCCCAGCTTCTACCATCCGGTGGCAGCTTCTTTGCACGCTCAGCTGGCATTTCCTGGGCATCTGCCCACTCCCGACTTGATCGTGACTTTTGGACTTGGTCCCCTTGTTCTACAGGTACTCTCGTCTGGAAATCCATCGTTGTTGCATTGCTGGTGTTGGTCTTTCCTGCAGAATTCCCCTATCACGACTTCTGCGCTCTTTGGGGAACTTAGGTGCACTTTGCACCCACTTTTCAGGGTCTTGGGGTGGGCTATTTTTCCAACCCTCACTGTTTTCTTACAGTCCCAGCGACCCTCTACAAGGTCACATAGGTTTGGGGTCCATTCGTGGTTCGCATTCCACTTCTAGAGTATATGGTTTGTGTTGCCCCTATCCCTATGTGCCCCCATTGCATTCTATTGTGACTATACATTGTTTGCACTGTTTTCTATTGCTATTACTGCATATTTTGGTATTGTGTACATATATCTTGTGTATATTTGCTATCCTCATACTGAGGGTACTCACTGAGATAATTTGGCATATTGTCATAAAAATAAAGTACCTTTATTTTTAGTATATCTGTGTATTGTGTTTTCTTATGATATTGTGCAAGTGACACTAGTGGTACTGTAGGAGCTTCACTCGTCTCCTAGTTCAGCCTAAGCTGCTCTGCTAAGCTACCTTTTCTATCAGCCTAAGCTGCTAGACACCCCTCTACACTAACAAGGGATACCTGGGCCTGGTGCAAGGTGTAAGTACCCCTACAAGCCAGTCCAGCCTCCTACAACAACTGACCCGAAAGAACCACCAGATGAGGAAGGCTCAGAGGATCCTGAAGGAGATTCCTCCTGAATGGCAGTAGAAACGGATGATCGCAACTCAACTCCATGGCCACCGGAAACCAGGCTTGGGACCTCCACAGAGGCATCACTAGAATAAGATCTGCCTGCTGACGCCTGATCTGTGCCATGACCTTGAGAATCATCAAGAAGGGAGGAAAGGCATACCCCTGCTCCTGAGACCAGTCGTGAAGGAATGCATCCGTAGCTGATGCTTCCGGATCCGGCCTCCAACTGACAAAACGCTTGATCTGCTGGTTTAGGCGTGAAGCAAACAGATCTATCGAAAACGGGCCCCACTGGGCAGAAAGTGCCCAAAAGACTTTGGGGTGAAGCCTTCAGTCGCTGAAATCTCTCAGATGCCGAGAATACCAGTCCGCAACCAAGTTGCTGCTCCCTGGCAGATACGCCGCAATCCACGAGATCCTGTGCTGCAGACAGAAATGCCAAAAATCCTTGGAAATCTCCGCTAGAATGCGGGATCTGGTCCCCCCCAATTTGTTGACATATCTCACTGCTGAGATATTGTCCATGCACAGAAGGATACAACAGTTCGCCTTGAGCAGGGACAAACTCTTGATTGCAAGGGAGCCCGGTAGAAGCTCCAGACAATTGATATGAAGATTCTGTTCTGTCTTGGACGAACGGCCTCCTGTGGAGACTGAACCGAAATGGGCTCCCCAGCCCCAACGACTGGCGTCGGATTCTATCACAATGTCCGGGGAAGAGCTGAAGATAGATCTGCCATTCCATGCTTCCATGTGGTCCAACCACCAATTCATCTCTGTACGAGCCACCTCCGAGAGGGGAACCTGGTCTGCATACTTGAGGCCCTTCTGCAGATGGGGGATCTTTAACCTCTGTAGGGCTCTGTAATGGTGAGGACCCAGAAAAATTGCTTGGATAGAGGAAGAGAGCAGGCCCACCATGCGGGCAATCGCCCTCAATGATACAGTCTGTCTGGACAATAGTGATCTCAATTCCCTCTTGATTGAATGAATCTTCTGAGGGGGAAGGACTAACTGAGACCAGATGGAGTCTATCCGGAAGCCCAGAAAATCCGTCCATTGAGATGGCACTAGAATCGATTTTTGGACATTGATTATGAAACCCAGACTCTGAAGCAGGGAGACGGTCCAATCCAGATGAAAATGAACACGAAGAGGGTCTTGAGCCATAATTAAAATGTCGTCTAGATAAATTATTAGACGCACCCCCGAGAGCGAAGGGACTCTACCACTGGTCGCATCACCTTCATGAAACACCAGGGGGCTGATGACAGGCCAAAGGGGAGAACCTTGTACTCGTAATAAATGCCTTCCCACTGGAATTGAAGAAATCTCCGGTGAGGAGGAAAAATAGGAATGGTCAGATAAGCATCTTTTAGGTCTAAGCGAACCATCCAGTCTCCCTCCTGGAGGATGTCCCTCAGTAAGTGAATACCCTCCATCTTGAAGTGTCGATAAACTAAGAAATCGTTTAATTCTTTTAGGTTCAGGACAAGATGTGAACCACCCCCTTTTTTGTCCACCAGAAACACAGGACTGAGAAAACTGAAAGGGTGTTTTAAGGTCTGGACAATAGCACCTTTTGCCAATAGCGCAGAAACTTCTGCGGAAATAAAACTGCGCTCTTGAAGGGGAAAATAAGTTGGACGGGGAAGAAAATGCTGGACAGGGGACTCGTAAAATTCTAGCTTAAATGGTCTCCAGGACTCAAGTAATTTGATACGACGCTTGCAGAAAACTCTTTGTTCTGCCCCCCAACATTACATCTGAACTCACAATCAAGCTCACCTGTGGATCCTGACTCCTGGGAGAAAGATTGTTTTCCCTTGGATCTCCATCTGCGGAACCTGGAGCGACCAGCTCTCGGGCGGGAAGGATAGAAGGTTGAAGAGGAGGCGTCATACTCTTGAAAGCCCCCTCTTCCTTGGTGGTAGTATCCACATTGAGAACCTTGATGGTTGAAGTGGCCGAAGGCACGCCCTATGTAGCGTCCGGCCCCTCAAAAAAGTGGACGCAGCACCCCCCTAATAGAACCTTGGGCCTTATCCAAACTTGCATATGTTGCAACAAATTTCGAAAGCTCCTTGAGGAAAGGAGAACCAAACAGTAAGCCCTGTGCTATAGAACCTGACTCGGAGGAAGCAAGGTCTGCCAGCTTGGGGTCTAACTTAATCAAGATGGAACGACGACGCTCCGAAGAGATGGCACAATTTGCATTCTCCAGGAAACAAATGGCTCGCTGAGCCCAACCCACTAAAACATCTGGGTTAATGCCTTCTCCTGACTCCTTGGCTTGAAAGGCTAATTCCAATATCTTTTTCAAGGGACCACAAATGTCTAAGAGCTTGTCATGACATCCTCGCCAGGCGCGATCTATGCCCTTCTTCGGATCCTTAGAGGATTTTTCAGAAAAGTGTCCAGGGTAGGATCCAATTCCGGAGTCTCTGTCACCTTGGAAGGGAAATCTGGTCTGGGGCACTCAGACCGCAATCTGGAGTGAACTTCCTTGTCAAAACTATGCCTAATGTGGGATTCCACATAATCCGCCACCTCCGGAGGTGGCAACTATAATGAAGATCGGGGATGGACAATGTCCTCCAGCCCAAAAGTCAGGACCTTAGGATTAGGAAGGTGTTCTTCTTGAGGATGAGATTTATTTTTGCGTTTACAGGGAGGATCATCCCCTTGCTCAGATGAATGATCAGAAGAGGAGGAAGCTAGATCAGCAGTGGACTTAACCTTTTGAGCAGACGCATTATAATCGTGTTCCTTAGCCATTGCCCTGATAAGGCTTTCAAAGTCTGCAGAGTGCGGGTTATGACTCTGTTTTATGGATTGGGAACCACCAGATAGGGAGGGTTCTATTATAGACTGGATGCCTGAAGGGGCTACCCATCCCTGCTGTTCCGCAAAACCAATAAGGTGATGCTTAATTGGTCTGATTGCCAGTGCCAAGGCTTGGTTAACTGTATGATGCACCCCAGCGTCCAAGGCTTAAACTAAATCCTGTTCAAAAGAACCAGCGGAGTCATCTAAGTAGTACTCTTCACCAGCCTGGTCTTCATAACCAGCCATGCTGTAGTACAGCAGAAAAGGGGCGCCAAGGGAGCAGAAATATAGGAAAATATATGGGAAAGGTCAGAAAAACAGCATATATATGCTCACTAAAATATATCAAGAGTCATATATATATTTACAATTAAGGTGTGGAGGGAGCTGCCCTAGAAAAAATACGAAAAAACAGGAAAATATCAGGCTCAGCCTAAATACAGATCTTTTGCAACCCCAAGCGTACAGGCACTGGGTTGTAAAAACGGGGAGCAATAAATCAGGCCAGTGAGACAAAACACGCGTCTCCTCATCTGCAGACAAGCGCTCTGAAATCACAAGAGTGCTAAATTCAGAACTCGATGAATTCAGAGGAGCCGAGAACACGCGACTCCTCACGTGCAGGAAAAGACGCTCGGCAACGCGAGCGCTAAAAACAGAAACTGAACCAAATGACTGAAACTGAAAGAGGACTGCGCGACAAGTCGCGCGTCCTCGCACCCCTGCTCCCACTCCACCAAGAAAGGGTGCGAACCGAGCGGTCGCCCCTGGGAGGGAAAAAACGCTCCCGGCAACAAGAAAATCAATATAATATTTAACAGACGCTACGCACAAACATTATCACCAAATACAATAAAAGCAAAAATGCACTTAACTGACTGCGAAGCAGCAAAGAAAGAGGAGTTGAACTGTGAGAGGCAGCGCTTTATAGGAGTCCTCCTCTATGGTCATCACGTGTTGATGGGTCTTTTGGGAAATGTCGTTTTCTGTTGTGGTTACTTTTGATTGGCTGCTGTAAAAATAAAGCATAGAAAGAGAAGCATAATCTGAGCCTCCGGCCCTGACACAGAATTGTCAATGACATGCCTGTCATTGAGAGCGAAAGATGTTTTTATAATTAAATGTACAGTAATAATAGCACACTGTAATTAACATGTAGTTGAAACAAAGATATTATGCTTAAGAAACTGTGCTTATGCTAACATTAGCTACTATCGGCTTCAATTTAAAAATGGTTTGTGCTGTCTGCAACCATCTCTTTAACATATAGGCCCTCAAGCTGGCGGTACCTTTTCCCAAATTATGACATTGGCGGTTTGGCTCAACCCAAACCGCCAGTGTACCACACCGTCTGCCAGGGTGGTAACGGGCGCTGGGCTGGAGACTTCCGTCTCCAGCCAGGCAGCCGTCACAATCCCACCCTCAGGATTATGGCCCCGTCTACCGCCATAGTTTTCGTGGCAAGCGTACTGCCACGAAAAACATGGCGGTAGGCAATATCAGTGCCAGGGAATTCCTTCCCTGGCACTGATAGGGGTCTCTCCCGCCCCCCTCCCCAGAGTCCTCCCCTGCCCCCCTCCCTCTCCTGCCCCCGCACATTTTCACACCCACACGCGCACACACATACACACACGCATGCACACATACATACCCACAGACCGCAACACACACCAACATACTCTGCCGCAGTCACAACACACAACATACACGTACACTTCCATTCAGGCATTCGCGCACTCATTCAACATGACTCACAGCTGCATACACGCAGTTCTGAACAGGCACCCCCACACACACACACACAACACCCCCACACACACACACACAGCACCCCCACCCCTCTCTCCTGTCGGAGCACCCGACTTACCTGTGTGCAGGGGGTCCTTCGGCTGGAGACCGGAGGCGGCGTGTCCGCCAGCTAAACACCGCTAGGCCGTATCATTGCTCATGATACGGTAGGTGGTGTTTTCCTGGTGTGGCGCTGCTGCTGACAGCAGCGCCATCTTACCGCCGTCCGCCGCTGACAGCAGCGCCACTGTACCGCCGTCCGCCGCCATGACTGTTGGCGGTATTCTGCTTCCGTCGAGGGTCATAAAGCGGGTGGGTGGCTGGTAGCCACGGCGACAGTATGTTGGCGGCCGTCGCCGTGGCGGTAGGCGGCAGTTACCGCCAATGTCTTAATGAGGGCCATAATTATTTTTGTCCCTTTCTCACCCAGCACATAGACTATTCATGCATGAGCAACTTTGCAAACACTTCTTTGAGATGTAATGTTGCTTGCCCATGTACAAATGATGTTTCTTTTATTTAGAGTTCTGCAGCACACTGAGAGTGAATGTTTCCCAGACCACAACTTTTGGGACAACTGTTGTTTCTCATGAGAACTTCTCATTGCATATTAAGTAGCAGCATTTGCATTAACAAGTTAGGTGTCTGAAGGGCACCAGGGAAGGGAACTTGTTAAAAATCAGTCAATCAATCAGGAATTTGCAAAGCGCACTACTCACCCGTGAGTGTCTCAAGGTGCTGAGGAGGGGAGGTGGAAGAAGGAGGGGGGTGGTACTGCTACTGCTCGAACAGCCAGGTCTTCAGAAGCTTCCTGAAGGTAAGGAAGTCTTTGGTCTGGTGCAGGTGGGTGGGAAGAGTGTGCCATGTTTTGGCGGCGAGGTGTGAGAATGATCTACCGCCAGTTGTAGTTCTGTGGACGTGTGGGACGGTAGCGAGGGCGAGGTCGGCAGAGTGGAGATGCCGGGTCAGGGTGTAGAAGGAGAGTCGTCTTGATGTTTTCTGGTCCGGTGTTGTGCAGTGCTTTGTGAGCGTGGTTGAGGAGTTTGAAGGTGATTCTCTTGCTGACTGGGAACCAGCACAGGTTTTTCACGTGGTCTGTGATGTGGCAGTGGCTGGGGATGTCCAGTATGAGGTGTGAGGAGGCGTTCTGGATGCATTGCAGCCTCTTCTGGAGTTTGGCCGTGGTTCCTGTATAGAGGGCATTGCCGTAGTCTAGCTTGCTGCTTACGAGGGCTTGGTTGACTGCTCTTCTGGTTTCAGTGGGTATCCATTTGTAGATCTTTCAGAGCACGAGGAAGGTGTTGAAGCAGAAGATGGCGTTGACTTGCTGGGTCATGGATAGTGAGGGGTCCAAGATGAATCCTAGGTTGCGGGCGTGGCCGGTGGGAGTCGGAGTGGTTCCGAGAGTGGCAGGCCACCAGGAGTCATCAAATGCAGAGGGGGTGTAGCCGAAGATGAGGACTTCCGTCTTGTCGGAATTGAGTTTGAGACATCTGCTCTTCATCCATTCGGTGATGGCCTTCATTCCTTCGTGGAGGTAGGTCTTGGAGGAGTGACCTTGCTCCAACTGCGGTGGGGGATTCGTTGTGGATGGTGGTGTGTTGTGGGTTTCTTGAAGAAGAAGTGGACGCAGCAGTGGTCTGTCCAGTGGAGTTCGGTGGTGTAGCTGAAAGAGACGTGATTGCTGGCGGAGAAAATAGGGTTGAGTGTGTGTCCTGCAGAGTGGGTCTGTGTTGTGATGAGCTGTTTGAGGCCGAGGTTGGAAAGGTTGTCGAGCAGGGTGGCGGTGTTGTTGTCGTTGGTGTTCTCGAGGTGGAAGTTTACGTCTCCGAGGAGTTTTTAGTCAGTGGATGCAAGAGCGTGCGTTCTGATGATGTTGGTAATGGAGTCGCTGAACTTCTGTCGTGGGCCGGGTGGCCTGTAGACGAGGGTCCCTCAGAGGGTAGTGTATGGGTAAGTGTGGATTTGGAAGTGAAGATGTTTGGTGGTGCTGAGGGTGTCTTCGGTGTTGGTCGTGATCCTGAGGGTGTTCTTGTGGATGATGGCGATGCCACCTCCTGGTTTGTTGGAGCAGTCCCTGCGGGTGATGTTGTAGCCGTCCGGGATGGTTATGGCGATGTCAGGCACTGAGGAGGGGTTCATCCAGGTCTTGGTCAGGAAGGCGACATCTGAGAGGCTGAGTAGAAGAGATTCCATAGCTCTACTGCGTGCTTGTGGATGGAGCGGGTGATGAGGAGGATACATCTGAGATGTTTGCGTCCTGCCTTGGCGGGTGGGTTGTTGGCGTGCAGGCTGGTGAAGATGCAGTTCCTGCAGGAGAAGGGTCCACGGGTGGTCTGTAGGGAGGCTTGAAGGCAGACGGGAGAGCGGTTGGTGTTGAGGGCGCAGAGGGTTGCGGGGGCATAGTGAAGACATGGTTGGCGGCGGTGGGGGGGAACGGGAGCCAGGGGTTCTGGCACTGGGCACAGTCCAGGCGCGGACGGGCTTGCGGCCGCCATTAAGTAGGGAGGTGGGGAGAGGAGAGGACAGCTGGGAGGCGGGAAGGGTACGAAAAACAGTGCGAATAAAGGGGGCAGAGCTGAAAAAGGGGCGGGCCATGGTGGCAGCAGCAGCAGGGGAGAGAGAGAGGGGGAGAGCGAAAGTGCGAGAGAGAGAGCGGAGTGAGAGAGGAAAAGAAGCACTAAGGGACAGTAGTGAAGCAGAGCAGAGAGCAAAGCAAAGCAAAAGGAGGAGAGAGGCAGAAGGAAGCCCAGTAGGAAAGCAGAGCTCTCCCACTAGACACCAGGGATGAGGCGCAGGCAGAAGCCTGCAGGTGGAGGAAGGCCTCAAACTCCTGACAGGGGTCAGAAGTTCAGAGGAGCCAGGGAAAGGGCTTTACTTACAGGGTGGAGCAATGCACTGACCACGCAGCGGCCGCCATTAAGTAGGGAGGTGGGGGGGAGGAGAGGACAGATGGAAGGTGGGAGGAGGGCAAAAAAAATGTCACAAAAGAAATGGGGTTTCTGGTTGGCTAGGGTATGCGCCTAAGCCAGGTAGAACCCACCACTCTAGTCAGGGCAAGTAAGATACACGCTAAAGATAACCTGTGCTCACCCTCTCGTATCTTGGCATAGAGCAGGCAGGCTTATCCTCAGAGGTAATGTGTAATGTATTTGTGGAACACACTCACAGCAACACAGTAAACACACCACAAAAGGACTCTACACCCTGTTAAAAAAATAGTGACTTTTATATAGGAATCATAAGATCAAAATGTCAAAATTCCAATAATTAGGTAATGAATAAAACTAGAATAAATTTGGTCGAAACAGTATCAGGCACAAGCAAGGAATATGAGTCCGTGATGAGTCTTTACAGGGGTTAAAATATAGTTGCACAAAAATAAGTTATTCAGTGTCCCGAGTGTGCAGGCTCGTCTTAGGGCCTTTACTGTAATGCCAGCAGATGCACAATGAGATATGGTTATCCAAGCAGGGCAGTGACTGGTGGTTTTAGGTCGGGCCTCGCAGGGCGGGTTTATCAGACGAGATCCAGGAATGCTTCCTGTAAGAAAGTACCATCTTGCCTGGCATGTTACCCCCATATTTCACTGTATATATGTTGTTTTAGTGTATGTGTCACTGGGACCCTGCCAGCCAGGGCCCCAGTGCTCATAAGTGTGCCCTGTATGTGTTCCCTGTGTGATGACTAACTGTCTCACTGAGGCTCTGCTAACCAGAACCTCAGTGGTTATGCTCTCTCTTTGATTTCCAAATTGTCACTAACAGGCTAGTGACCAATTTCACCAATTCACATTGGCATACTGGAACACCCTTATATTTCCCTAGTATATGGTACTGAGGTACCCAGGGTATTGGGGTTCCAGGAGATCCCTATGGGCTGAAGCATTTCTTTTGCCACCCATAGGGTGCTCTGACAATTCTTACACAGGCCTGCCACTGCAGCCTGAGTGAAATAACATCCACGTTATTTCACAGCCATTTACCACTGCACTTAAGTAACTTATAAGTCACCTATATGTCTAACCTTTACCTGGTAAAGGTTGGGTGCTAAATTACTTAGTGTGTGGGCACCCTGGCACTAGCCAAGGTGCCCCCACATCGTTCAGGGCAAATTCCCCAGACTTTGTGAGTGCGGGGACACCATTACATGCGTGCACTATACATAGGACACTACCTATGTATAGCGTCACAATGGTAACTCCGAACATGGCCATGTAACATGTCTAAGATCATGGAATTGTCACCCCAATGCCATTCTGGCACTGGGGAGAAAATTTCATGATCCCCCGTGTCTCTAGCACATACCCGGGTACTGCCAAACCACCTTTCCTGGGGTTTCACTGCAGCTGCTGCCAACCCCTCAGACAGGTTTCTGCCCTCCTGGGGTCCAGCCAGGCTTGGCCCAGGAAGGCAGAACAAAGGACTTCCTCAGAGAGAGGGTGTTGCACCCTCTCCCTTTGGAAAAAGGTGTCAGGGCTGGGGAGGAGTAGCCTCCCCCAGCCTCTGGAAATGCTTTGATGGGCACAGATGGTGCCCATCTCTGCATAAGCCAGTCTACACCGGTTCAGGGATCCCCCAGCCCTGCTCTGGCGCGAAACTGGACAAAGGAAAGGGGAGTGACCACTCCCCTGACCTGCACCTCCCAGGGGAGGTGCCCAGAGCTCCTCCAGTGTGCTCCAGACCTCTGCCATCTTGGAAACTGAGGTGCTGCTGGCACACTGGACTGCTCTGAGTAGTCAGTGCCAGCAGGTGACATCAGAGACTCCTTCTGATAGGCTCCTACCTGTGTTGCTAGCCTATCCTCCTTCCTAGGTAGCCAAGCCTCCTTTTCTGTCTATTTAGGGTCTCTGCTTTGGGGAATTCTTTAGATAACGAATGCAAGAGCTCATCAGAGTTCCTCTGCATCTCTCTCTTCACCTTCTGCCAAGGAATCGACCGCTGACTGCTCAGGACGCCTGCAAAACCGCAACAAAGTAGCAAAGACGACTACTGCAACCTTGTATCGCTGATCCTGCCGCCTTCTCGACTGTTTTCCTGGTGGTACATGCTGTGGGGGTGGTCTGCCTCCTCTCTGCACTAGAAGCTCTGAAGAAATCTCCCTTGGGTCTACGGAATCTTCCCCCTGCAACCACAGGCAACAAAAGACTGCATCACCGGTCCTCTGGGTCCCCTCTCAGCACGATTAGCGTGGTCCCTGGAACTCAGCAACTCTGTCCAAGTGACTCCCACAGTCCAGTGACTCTTCAGTCCAAGTTTGGTGGAGGTAAGTCCTTGCCTCCCCACGCTAGACTGCATTGTTGGTTACCGCGTGATTTGCAGCTGCTCCGGCTCCTGTGCACTCTTCCAGGATTTCATTTGTGCACAGCCAAGCCTGGGTCCCCGACACTCTAACCTGCAGTGCACAACCTCCTGAGTTGTCCTCCGGCGTCGTGGGATCTTCTTTTGTGACTTCGGGTGAGCTCTGGTTCACTCCTCTTCGTAGTGCCTGTTCCGGCACTTCTGCGGGTGCTGCCTGCTTCTGTGAGGGCTCCCTATCTTGCTGGGTGCCCCCTCTGTCTCCTCATACAATTGGCGACATCCTGGTCCCTCCTGGGCCACAGCAGAATCCAAAAACCCTAACCGCGACCCTTGCAGCTAGTATATCTGTGTATTGTGTTTTCTTATGATACTGTGCATATGACACCAGTGGTATAGTAGGAGCTTTGCATGTCTCCTAGTTCAGCCTAAGCTGCTCTGCTATAGCTACCTTCTATCAGCCTAAGCTGCTAGAAACACCTCTTCTACACTAATAAGGGATAACTGGACCTGGTGCAGAGTGTAAGTACCCCTTGGTACCCACTACAAACCAGGCCAGCCTCCTACATTGGTTGTGCAGCGGTGGGATAAGTACTTGCAACTACTTACCACTTTGTCATTTTGTACTTTTCATAAGAGAAAAATATAGAAAACAAGTTCAGTGTATGTACACCTAACCAAAAAGTTTTGCTTTTCTTCTCTTATTCTATTGCTAAGTGCTGAAAAGTACCTCTAAAAAATTTCAAAAAGTTCTAAAAAGTTGAAAAAGTTTTTTTCTGTTTCCTTAAAAAGTCCTGAAACTTTTTCTCTCTTTTATCTGTCCCTAAACCCTTTTCTATCATGTCTGGTACAGGTCCTACTCTTGATCTGGTCAGCACAGCTTATGACCACCTTAGCTGGAAAGGTGTTGTTAATTAACATGCTCATTGAAAATGATAAGGCCTTAGCTGGCATATCTGTTGAGAAGTTAGGAGATGGTTCACACTCTGATTCTGGGGCACCCCCAGTAAGAATGTTAGATGGTATCCTTCCCAACCTGCCCCTTAGTAGGCCACCTAGCATAACTGGTACTAATGTGAGCTCTCATCACAGTAGGGATGTCATTCCTTCAGGCCAGGTTGTTAGAGTGCCAACTGTTAGGGACAGGTATCCCTCTGTTCATTCACACCATTCTTCTGTGTCAAAGCATGCCCAACCCACCCACCCTGATGACAGAATGTTAGAAAGGGAGCTCAATAGATTGAGAGTGGAAGAGTCCAGGCTGAAGCTTAAACAGCAACAGCTGGCTCTAGACAGGGAATCTTTAGACTTAGAAAAAGAAAGACAGAGGTTGGGGTTAGGAACCCATGGTGGCATTAGCAGTATTACAGATAGTAATCCTGTGAAAGAGCATGATTCTAGGAATCTGCATAAGATAGTTCCCCTTACAAGGAGGAGGATGACATTAACAAGTGGTTTGCTGCACTTGAGAGGGCCTGTGTTGTACAGGGGGTCTCTCAAAGGCAGTAGGCTGCTATCCTATGGCTATCTTTCAGTGGAAAGGGTAGGAATAGGCTCCTTACTGTGAAGGAAAGTGATGCCCATAATTTTACAGTTTTTAAGAATGCACTCTTGGATGGATTTGGCTTCACCACTTAACAATACAGGATTAAGTTCAGAGAAACCAGAAAAGAGTCCTCACAAGACTGGGTAGACTTTGTTGACTATTCAGTGAAACCCTTGGACGGTGGTTACATGGCAGTAAGGTTTCTGACTATGAAAGCCTGTATAATCTGATCCTGCAAGAGCATATTCTGAATAACTGTGTGTCTGATTTGTTACACCAATATCTAGTGGACTCAGATCTGACCTCTCCCCAAGAATTGGGAAAGAAGGCAGACAAATGGGTCAGAACAAGAGTGAACAGAAAAGTTCATACAGGGGGTGACAAGGATGGCAAGAAGAAGGATGGTAAGTCTTCAGACAAGGGTGGGGACAAATCTAAAAATGAGTCTTCATCAGGCCCACAAAAACACTCTGGTGGGGGTGGTGGGTCCAAATCCTCTTCTAATCAAGTAAAGAAACCATGGTGCTATTTATGTAAAGTAAAAGGCCATTGGACAACTGATGCCAGTTGTCCAAAGAAAAGCACCAAGCCTCCCACTACCACAACCCCTACTGCTACACCTAGTGCCCCTAGTAATAGCAGTGGTGGTGGGAGAAAACCTACTAATAGCCAATCCAAGGGAGTAGCTGGGCTCACCTTTGGTAATTTAGTTGGGGTTGGTCTTGTTAGGCAGACCACAGAGGCTGTGCTAGTCTCTGAAGGTGTCATTGATTTGGCCACCTTGGTTGCTTGTCCCCTTAATATGGATAAGTACAAGCAACTTCCCCTAATAAATGGTGTTGAGGTTCAGGCCTACAGGGACACAGGTGCCAGTGTTACCATGGTAATAGAGAAACTGGTACACCCTGAACAACACCTACTTGGTCACCAGTACCAAGTGACTGATGCTCATAACAACACTCTTAGCCACCCCATGGCTGTTGTAAATCTCAACTGGGGGGGGTAGGGGGGGGGGTTACTGGTCCCAAGAAAGTTGTGGTTGCCTCAGATTTACCTGTAGACTGTCTGCTAGGGAACAATTTAGAGACATCAGCTTGGGCAGAAGTGGAGTTGGAGGCTCATGCACCAATGCTGGGCATTCCTGGGCATATTTTTGCTTTAACCAGGGCTCAGGCCAAAAAGCAAAAAGGACAGGGTGACTTGGATCCTGGAACAATGGACCAAGTGCTCCCTAAAGCTAGGGTTAGTAAGGGTAAATCCCTACCCACTATCTCTCCCTCTACAGATGATTCAACTTCTGAGGAAGAAGAATTTCCCCCCTGTGCAGAACCTTCACCATAGGAGCTGGAAGCAGACACTGCTGAGCTTTTGGGTGGAGGGGGGCCTGCCATGGAGGAGCTGAGTGTGGCACAGTAAACCTGTCCCATATTAGAGGGTGTAAGACAGCAAGCTGTCAAACAGCAAAATGGGGATGTCAGTGACTCACATAGAGTTTACTGGGAGGTCAACCTCTTGTATACAGATGCAAGGGACCCTAAACCTGGAGCAGCCAGGAGATTGGTCATTCCCCTGCAATACAGAGAGTTCCTCCTAACTCTAGCCCACGACATTCCCTTGGCTGGACATTTAGGGCAAATTAAAACATGTGAAAGGCTTGTCCCCCTGTTTCATTGGCCTAGAATGTCAGAGGACACAAAAGATTTTTGTAAGTCCTGCGTCACCTGTCAAGCCAGTTGGAAGACTGGTGGCACGCCAAAGGCTCCCCTTATTCCACTGCCTGTGGTTGGGGTTCCCTTTGAAAGGGTAGGGGTTGACATAGTTGGCCCCCTTGACCCTCCTACTGCTTCAGGCAATAGGTTTATTTTGGTGGTATTGGACCATGCCACAAGATATCTTGAAGCAATTCCTGTAAGGACCACTACAGCACCTGCAGTGGCAAAAGCCCTCCTGGGAATTTTTTTCAGTGTGGGTTTCCCAAAAGAGGTAGTATCAGACAGGGGTAGCAACTTTATGTCTGCATACTTGAAGGCCATGTGGAAGGAATGTGGTGTAACATACAAATTCACCACACCTTATCATCCACAAACAAATGGACTGGTTGAGAGGTTTAACAAAACTCTCAAAGGAATGATAATGGGACTCCCTGAAAAACTCAGGAGGCGATGGGATGTCCTGTTACCTTGCCTCCTTTTTGCTTACAGGGAGGTACCCTAGAAAGGAGTGGGCTTCAGCCCCTTTGAACTCCTATTTGGGCACCCTGTAAGAGGTCCTCTAGCACTTGTAAAGGAGGGTTGGGAACAACCTTTAACCCCTTCCCCGCCACGGACGTAATGGTTACGTCCATGGCAGCGCCATGGACGTAACCATTACGTCCAGGGACTGGCAGTCGGGGGAAGCGCTAGCGCTTCCCCCGAGGGCCGCCCCCCAACACCCCCAGGCCAGGGCTGAAAGGGGAATCCCTTCCCCTTTCACGCCCAACCCCCCCGCCCCCCCCTCCATGACGTCAGCGCGCGATCGCGCGCTGATTTCATGGAAACGGGGAATGACGCGCTGGAAGCCATTTGCTTCCAGCGTGTCAAGGGAGAAGGTGAGTATTTCACCTTCGTGCGGGGTGGGGGTGCTCTCAGAGAGGCATCGAGGGAAAGGAAAGGGTTTTCCTTTCCCTCGATGTCTCTTTGAGCATTCCTGCTGCCCGATCGCGATGCGATCGGGCAGCAGGAATGCCCACTAGACACCAGGGATTTCTGTATGTGTGTGTGTGTGAGTGAATATTAGTGTAGGGGAGCGACCCCTTGGGCAAGGGTCGCTCCCCTTTGGGGGCACATGCTTTTTACGTCGTTTCTGCCCCCCCTGGGGGCAGATTGGCCCTATTTTTAGGCCGATCTGCCCCCAAGGGGGGCAGAAAGCCACTAGACACCAGGGATTTTATTGTTGCTGTGTATTTTTTGTGTTGGGGGGCGGCCCCTTGGGCAAGGGTCGCTCCCCTTTGGGGGCACATGTATTTTACGTCGTTTCTGCCCCCCCTGGGGGCAGATTGGCCCTATTTTTAGGCCGATCTGCCCCCAAGGGGGGCAGAAAGCCACTAGACACCAGGGATTTTATTGTTGATTTGTATTTTTTGTGTTGGGGGGCGGCCCCTTGGGCAAGGGTCGCTCCCCTTTGGGGACAAATGTATTTTACGTCGTTTCTGCCCCCCCTGGGGGCAGATTGGCCCTATTTTTAGGCCGATCTGCCCCCAAGGGGGGCAGAAAGCCACTAGACACCAGGGATTTTATTGTTGATGTGTATTTTTTGTGTTGGGGGGCGGCCCCTTGGGCAAGGGTCGCCCCCAGGGGCCCTCATGTATTTTTGGGCAGTTCTGCCCCCCTTGGGGGCAGAGAGGCCTATTTTTTTTAGGCCTTTCTGCCCCCAAGGGGGGCAGAATCCCAATAGCGCCAGAAATAGTATGTATGTATGTGTGCTTTGTGGTGGGGGGTGGCCCCTTGGGCAAGGGTCGCTCCCCCCAGGGGCGCAATGTATTTATTGTCGTTTCTGCCCCCCTTGGGGGCAGATTGGCCCTATTTTTAGGCCGATCTGCCCCCAAGGGGGGCAGAAAGCCACTAGACACCAGGGATTTTATTGTTGATGTGTATTTTTTGTGTTGGGGGGCGGCCCCTTGGGCAAGGGTCGCCCCCAGGGGCCCTCATGTATTTTTGGGCAGTTCTGCCCCCCTTGGGGGCAGAGAGGCCTATTTTTTTTAGGCCTTTCTGCCCCCAAGGGGGGCAGAATCCCAATAGCGCCAGAAATAGTATGTATGTATGTGTGCTTTGTGTTGGGGGGTGGCCCCTTGGGCAAGGGTCGCTCCCCCCAGGGGCGCAATGTATTTATTGTCGTTTCTGCCCCCCTTGGGGGCAGATATGCCTATTTTTTAGGCCTTTCTGTCCCCAAGGGGGGCAGAATCCCCATAGCGCCAGGGATACTATGTATGTGTGTGTGTGCTTTGTGTGGGGGTGTGGCACCTTGGGCAAGGGTCGCCCCCCCCCAAAGGGTGCAATGTAATCTGGGTGATTTCTGCCCCCTCCCCTTGGGGGTAGATTGGCCTATTTTTTTTTTAGGCCCATCTTCCCCCAAGCAGAGAAGACTAGACACGGGAAAATGAAAAAATGGTTAGTGGCGGAGTGTTTGTCAACTGGCGAAGTATTTACTTTTATGATAATAACAGTTTTTCTCCTTTTTGTTTTAGTTCAAAGCTTTTGCTGACTTTGCTGTGGCTTGTTGCAGTTTTGGCAGTAGTTGTCCTGCGGTTTGCGTAGTTGCATGTTTTAGGTAAGTAAATACATTTACTCCAAGTGAGTATTGTTGCAATGCATGAATGACATGTTTGTAGGTGGTGTACTGAATGCAGGATTGTGTGTGAAATTGTCCTTAGAGTTATGCACAATGATTATTGTGTTGTCTTATGTCTAATTTGCTTTTTTTTTTCTCTTTTTAGTGGGATATCGTTGGTGATTGCTGTGGCTGTGCAGAGTAGTTGCTGGTGAGTCAAGCTTTTTCAGGCAAGTGAGCAGTATAGTTTTTGAGTTTATAATTCTTAGTGATAAACCTATACTTTGTTACTTATCTTACACAGTGCTGGTTGTTGGTGGTGTATTTGTCCAGTTAATTTTAGTAGGAAGGATCATGGCCAGCCGTAGGATGACCGCTCAGCAGGTTGTTAGTGTGCTTTTTGAGTCATCTTCTGACCATGAATATGAGACTGACTCTGCATCTGAGGCAGAGGAGGAAGTGCAGGATTCTGGAAGTGAATTTTCTGTCAGAGATGAATCATCTGATGATGAAGCCACTCTCAGTGCTGATGAAGGGCCTGTTTTAGAGGAGGACAGTGATGTGCCAATGGTGCAGGAGCCAGCGGCTGAAAGGCTTCCCATTGGAAGACCTGACGCATGGGTTGCACCAAACATGGAGCAGCCACAGTTGCCTGCGTTTACTGGTTTTCCAGGGTGTCGAGTTAATACGGAAAACTTTTTGCCCGTCAACTTTTTTGAGTTGTTTATGGACGATATATTTTTGGAAGAGATTGTTGAGCAGACTAATTTGTATGCAGAGCAGTTTTTGAGGGACAACGCTGCCAGACTTAGGCCACACTCTAGAGCTAGCCGGTGGATTCCCACAAATCTGGAAGAGTTGAAAAAGTTCTTGAGTTTAACTTTTTTGATGGGGCTGATAAGGAAGCCGTCGCTGTCTTCATATTGGTCTACTAGTCCCTTGATGGCAACTGCTATATTTCCTGCCATCATGAGTCGTAACCGGTATGAGCTTCTTCTTCGGATGTTGCATTTTGTAGATAATGCTTTAGCCTTGCCACGAGATCATCCTGATTCTGACCGTCTTTTTAAGATTAGACCTGTCCTTGATCATTTGGTAGGGCGGTTTTCAGAGATCTATGTTCCAGGGAAAGAAATATCTGTAGATGAGTCTTTGGTCCTGTTCAAGGGTCGTTTGGTTTTTAGGCAGTACATTCCTAGCAAGAGGGCACGGTATGGAATTAAATTGTATATGCTGTCAGAAAGTAGTACAGGATATGTTTATAATTTCCGGGTCTACACTGGTATGGATTCCAATATTGACCCCCCTGGTTGTCCTCCCACTTTTGGAGTTAGTGAGAAAATTGTGTGGGAACTTGGTAGACGACTGTTTAACAAAGGTCACCATTTATATGTAGATAACTTCTACACTGGAGTTCGGTTGTTCAAGGAGTTGTTCAGAGTGGACACTGTTGCTTGTGGCACAATCCGCTCTAATCGGAAAGGCTATCCAAAAGAGCTTGTCTGTAAAAAACTTGAGAAGGGACAGTGCAGTGCCTTGCGGAATGATGAGCTGCTAGCTCTGAAATTTGTAGACAAGAGGGATGTATACATGCTAAGCACCATCCATGATGAGAGTACTTCACCTGTGGCTGTTTGGGGTCAGGTTGCCGAAGTGCGCAAACCTGTGTGCATCTTAGACTATAATAAGCACATGGGTGGTGTTGATAGAGTAGATCAGAGGTTAGAACCTTACACTGCTGCTCGTAAGTCTTATGTGTGGTATAAGAAATTAGCGCTTCACTTGTTCCACTTGGCAACTTTTAATGCTTTTGTTGTGTTTAAGGATAGTTCTCCAGAGTCAAGGATGACATTTGTGAAATTTCAGGAGTCTATCATAGCTAGCCTTGTTGTGCTGGAACAGGCAAGAGTTCCTAGAGAAGCAGTGGTGGAGGATGTGGCTAGATTGAAAGATCGTCACTTTGCTGAGCACATTCCTCCCACGGCCAAAAAAAACTTTCCTGCTAAGAGATGTAGAGTCTGTGCTCGAAGAGGTATCAGGAAAGAGACTAGGATGTACTGCCCTGATTGTCCTTCAAAGCCTGGGCTGTGTGTGGGTGGCTGTTTCAGGAGCTACCACACACAGAAGAATTATTGGGAAATTCCGTGAGCGTAAACTGGTGTTTTATATTTTTATATGTTCGGTTTCACGGTTGGCATTAGTCATGTATTCAGTTAGAGCTTTTGTGTTTGTAGTTTTGTACTAATTTATGATTAGTGGTTTCTTTGTTGTTTAAAAACAAAAAAAAGGGGATGGCATGTGTAGAGTGGCGCTTGGCTGGCGGCGTGGGTGTGGTGGCGCTTGGCTGGCGGTGTGTGTGGGGTGGCGCTTGGCTGGCGGTGTGTGTGGGGTGGCGCTTGGCTGGCGGTGTGTGTGGGGTGGCGCTGGGCTGGCGGTGTGTGTGGGGTGGCGCTGGGCTGGCGGTGTGTGTGGGGTGGCGCTTGGCTGGTGGTGTGGGTGGGGTGGCGCTTGGCTGGCAGTGCCGGCCAAACGCCAGTCCACACACTCATCAGCTGGTGTGATTGCTGTATCAGGCATGTGGGCGTATGAAAGTGATGGGCCCTTGACTGGCGCTGTCTGTGGATGCGAGTCTTGTAATGTGCTGGGCCCGTGGCTGGCGGCGTGAATGGTCTAGTGCATGTCATGTATGAAAGGTGTGTGAATGGACTGTAAAGCGGTTGGTGCCTTGTCGTGGCTTTACAGCTCACGAGCTGTGAGTCATTGGTTCAGTTTTTTGGCCTTTCAGTTATTACCAGTGCATTTCACTTTTGTGAAATCTCTTGTTAATAAAATTTGATCTACTGAACCATCACTCACCCTCGTGCCAAATCCAACCAGTATGTGTGGTACAAATGACAAAACCTGCTCCGCTGTAATCAGGCGTCGCAGCACACTTGAGACACGCTAGGTGCCTCAGGTGGGACCCCGATGATGAAGCATGCCACCAACTTGGTTGGTGGGTGAGGGGTCTTCTTCACATAACCTAAGTGTGTTTCTTTTCACAATTTTAGTGTTTGGCACATCACGGACGTATGTGCACACATCAAAGTGATATATTCCAAAAATACCTGTGTTTGGGGGGGAGGGCCCACCTATGTTTTTGGTCCTGGGTGCGGCCGTCATGTAGGGAAACCTACAAAACCCAGAAACTTTTTTAAACTAGGCACCCCAAGGAGTCTAGGGAGGTGTGGCTTGTGTGGCTCCCCCAACATTTTCTTACCCAGACTCCTCTGTAAACCTCACAATTTGCATAAAAAAGCATATTTTCCTGATTTTTCTTAGTAGGATCACCGCTCCAGCACAAAATTCCTACTCCCCAGTTTTCCCCTCAGTCTCCCAAGTAAAATGACACCTCACTTATGTGGGTCCCCAAAGCAGAGTCCGTCTAAAGATGTATAAAAGAATATGCCCTTATAAACTTGCTGTGCTATCCCTTCTATCCCTTCAGGTTTTGGGCCTTATTATGTTGCAGGCACCTGGGCCACCCACACAAGTGAGGTATCATTTTTATCGGGAGACTTGGGGGACCGCTGGGTGGAAGGAAATTTGTGGCTCCTATCAGATTCCAGAACTTTCTGCCACAGAAATGTGAGGAACATGTGTTTTTTTAGCCAAATTTTGAGGTTTGCAAAGGATTCTGGGTAACAGAACCTGGTCCGAGCCCCGCAAGTCACCCCTCCTTGGATTCCCCTAGGTCTCTAGTTTTCAGAAATGCACTGGTTTGGTAGGTTTCCCTAGGCGCCGGGTTAGCTACAGGCCAAAATCCGCAGGTAGGCACTGTTTTCTCCCAAAATTGTGGATGTGTCCACGTTGCGCTTTGGGGTGTTTCCTGTCGCAGGCGCTAGGCCTACCCACGCAAGTGAGGTATCATTTTTATCGGGAGACTTGGGGGAACGCTGGGTGGAAGGAAATTTGTAGCTCCTCTCAGATTCCAGAACTTTCTGCCACAGAAATGTGAGGAACATGTGTTTTTTTAGCCAAATTTTGAGGTTTGCAAAGGATTCTGGGTAACAGAACCTGGTCCGAGCCCCGCAAGTCACCCCTCCTTGGATCCCCCTAGGTCTCTAGTTTTCAGAAATGCACAGGTTTGGTAGGCTTCCCTACGTGGCGGCTGAGCTAGAGGCCAAAATCTACAGGTAGTCACTTTGCTAAAAACAGCTCTGTTTTCTGTGATATGTCCACGTTGTGTTTTGGGGCATATCCTGTCGCGGGCGCTAGGCCTACCCACACAAGTGAGGTATCATTTTTATCGGGAGACGTGGGGGAACGCTGGGTGGAAGGAAATTTGTGGCTCCTCTCAGATTCTAGAACTTTCTGCCACAGAAATGTGAGGAACATGTGTTTTTTTAGCCAAATTTTGAGGTTTGCAAAGGATTCTGGGTAACAGAACCTGGTCCGAGCCCCGCAAGTCACCCCTCCTTGGATCCCCCTAGGTCTCTAGTTTTCAGAAATGCACAGGTTTGGTAGGTTTCCCTAGGTGGCGGCTGAGCTAGAGGCCAAAATCTACAGGTAGTCACTTTGCTAAAAACAGCTCTGTTTTCTGTGATATGTCCACGTTGTGTTTTGGGGCATATCCTGTCGCGGGCGCTAGGCCTACCCACACAAGTGAGGTATCATTTTTATCGGGAGACGTGGGGGAACGCTGGGTGGAAGGAAATTTGTAGCTCCTCTCAGATTCCAGAACTTTCTGCCACAGAAATGTGAGGAACATGTGTTATTTTAGCCAAATTTTGAGGTTTGCAAAGGATTCTGGGTAACAGAACCTGGTCCGAGCCCCGCAAGTCACCCCTCCTTGGATTCCCCTAGGTCTCTAGTTTTCAGAAATGCACAGGTTTGGTAGGTTTCCCTAGGTGGCGGCTGAGCTAGAGGCCAAAATCTACAGGTAGGCACTTCGCAAAAAACACCTCTGTTTTTTTCCAAAATTTAGGATGTGTCCACGTTGCGCTATGGGGTGTTTCCTGTCGCCGGGGCTAGGCCTACCCACGCAAGTGAGGTATCATTTTTATCGGGAGACTTGGGGGAACGCTGGGTGGAAGGAAATTTGTAGCTCCTCTCAGATTCCAGAACTTTCTGCCACAGAAATGTGAGGGACATGTGTTTTTTTAGCCAAATTTTGAGGTTTGCAAAGGATTCTGGGTAACAGAACCTGGTCCGAGCCCCGCAAGTCACCCCTCCTTGGATCCCCCTAGGTCTCTAGTTTTCAGAAATGCACAGGTTTGGTAGGTTTCCCTAGGTGGCGGCTGAGCTAGAGGCCAAAATCTACAGGTAGTCACTTTGCTAAAAACAGCTCTGTTTTCTGTGATATGTCCACGTTGTGTTTTGGGGCATATCCTGTCGCGGGCGCTAGGCCTACCCACACAAGTGAGGTATCATTTTTATCGGGAGACGTGGGGGAACGCTGGGTGGAAGGAAATTTGTGGCTCCTCTCAGATTCCAGAACTTTCTGCCACAGAAATGTGAGGAACATGTGTTTTTTTAGCCAAATTTTGAGGTTTGCAAAGGATTCTGGGTAACAGAACCTGGTCCGAGCCCCGCAAGTCACCCCTCCTTGGATCCCCCTAGGTCTCTAGTTTTCAGAAATGCACAGGTTTGGTAGGTTTCCCTAGGTGGCGGCTGAGCTAGAGGCCAAAATCTACAGGTAGTCACTTTGCTAAAAACAGCTCTGTTTTCTGTGATATGTCCACGTTGTGTTTTGGGGCATATCCTGTCGCGGGCGCTAGGCCTACCCACACAAGTGAGGTATCATTTTTATCGGGAGACGTGGGGGAACGCTGGGTGGAAGGAAATTTGTGGCTCCTCTCAGATTCCAGAACTTTCTGCCACAGAAATGTGAGGAACATGTGTTTTTTTAGCCAAATTTTGAGGTTTGCAAAGGATTCTGGGTAACAGAACCTGGTCCGAGCCCCGCAAGTCACCCCTCCTTGGATCCCCCTAGGTCTCTAGTTTTCAGAAATGCACAGGTTTGGTAGGTTTCCCTAGGTGGCGGCTGAGCTAGAGGCCAAAATCTACAGGTAGTCACTTTGCTAAAAACAGCTCTGTTTTCTGTGATATGTCCACGTTGTGTTTTGGGGCATATCCTGTCGCGGGCGCTAGGCCTACCCACACAAGTGAGGTATAATTTTTATCGGGAGACGTGGGGGAATGCTGGGTGGAAGGAAATTTGTAGCTCCTCTCAGATTCCAGAACTTTCTGCCACAGAAATGTGAGGAACATGTGTTATTTTAGCCAAATTTTGAGGTTTGCAAAGGATTCTGGGTAACAGAACCTGGTCCGAGCCCCGCAAGTCACCCCTCCTTGGATTCCCCTAGGTCTCTAGTTTTCAGAAATGCACAGGTTTGGTAGGTTTCCCTAGGTGGCGGCTGAGCTAGAGGCCAAAATCTACAGGTAGGCACTTCGCAAAAAACACCTCTGTTTTTTTCCAAAATTTAGGATGTGTCCACGTTGCGCTTTGGGGTGTTTCCTGTCGCCGGCGCTAGGCCTACCCACGCAAGTGAGGTATCATTTTTATCGGGAGACTTGGGGGAACGCTGGGTGGAAGGAAATTTGTAGCTCCTCTCAGATTCCAGAACTTTCTGCCACAGAAATGTGAGGGACATGTGTTTTTTTAGCCAAATTTTGAGGTTTGCAAAGGATTCTGGGTAACAGAACCTGGTCCGAGCCCCGCAAGTCACCCCTCCTTGGATCCCCCTAGGTCTCTAGTTTTCAGAAATGCACAGGTTTGGTAGGTTTCCCTAGGTGGCGGCTGAGCTAGAGGCCAAAATCTACAGGTAGTCACTTTGCTAAAAACAGCTCTGTTTTCTGTGATATGTCCACGTTGTGTTTTGGGGCATATCCTGTCGCGGGCGCTAGGCCTACCCACACAAGTGAGGTATCATTTTTATCGGGAGACGTGGGGGAACGCTGGGTGGAAGGAAATTTGTGGCTCCTCTCAGATTCCAGAACTTTCTGCCACAGAAATGTGAGGAACATGTGTTTTTTTAGCCAAATTTTGAGGTTTGCAAAGGATTCTGGGTAACAGAACCTGGTCCGAGCCCCGCAAGTCACCCCTCCTTGGATCCCCCTAAGTCTCTAGTTTTCAGAAATGCACAGGTTTGGTAGGTTTCCCTAGGTGGCGGCTGAGCTAGAGGCCAAAATCTACAGGTAGTCACTTTGCTAAAAACAGCTCTGTTTTCTGTGATATGTCCACGTTGTGTTTTGGGGCATATCCTGTCGCGGGCGCTAGGCCTACCCACACAAGTGAGGTATCATTTTTATCGGGAGACGTGGGGGAACGCTGGGTGGAAGGAAATTTGTAGCTCCTCTCAGATTCCAGAACTTTCTGCCACAGAAATGTGAGGAACATGTGTTTTTTTAGCCAAATTTTGAGGTTTGCAAAGGATTCTGGGTAACAGAACCTGGTCCGAGCCCCGCAAGTCACCCCTCCTTGGATCCCCCTAGGTCTCTAGTTTTCAGAAATGCACAGGTTTGGTAGGTTTCCCTAGGTGGCGGCTGAGCTAGAGGCCAAAATCTACCGGTAGTCACTTTGCTAAAAACAGCTCTGTTTTCTGTGATATGTCCACGTTGTGTTTTGGGGCATATCCTGTCACGGGCGCTAGGCCTACCCACACAAGTGAGGTATCATTTTTATCGGGAGACGTGGGGGAACGCTGGGTGGAAGGAAATTTGTAGCTCCTCTCAGATTCCAGAACTTTCTGCCACAGAAATGTGAGGAACATGTGTTTTTTTAGCCAAATTTTGAGGTTTGCAAAGGATTCTGGGTAACAGAACCTGGTCCGAGCCCCGCAAGTCACCCCTCCTTGGATTCCCCTAGGTCTCTAGTTTTCAGAAATGCACAGGTTTGGTAGGTTTCCCTAGGTGCCGGCTGAGCTAGAGGCCAAAATCTACAGGTAGGCACTTCGCAAAAAACACCTCTGTTTTTTTCCAAAATTTAGGATGTGTCCACGTTGCGCTTTGGGGTGTTTCCTGTCGCCGGCGCTAGGCCTACCCACGCAAGTGAGGTATCATTTTTATCAGGAGACTTGGGGGAACACTGGGTGGAAGGAAATTTGTAGCTCCTCTCAGATTCCAGAACTTTCTGCCACAGAAATGTGAGGAACATGTGTTTTTTTAGCCAAATTTTGAGGTTTGCAAAGGATTCTGGGTAACAGAACCTCATCCGAGCCACACAAGTCACCCCTCCTTGGATTCCCCTAGGTCTCTAGTTTTCAGAAATGCATAGGTTTGGTAGGTTTCCCTAGGTGGCGGCTGAGCTAGAGGCCAAAATCTACAGGTAGTCACTTTGCTAAAAACAGCTCTGTTTTCTGTGATATGTCCACGTTGTGTTTTGGGGCATATCCTGTCGCGGGCGCTAGGCCTACCCACACAAGTGAGGTATCATTTTTATCGGGAGACGTGGGGGAACGCTGGGTGGAAGGAAATTTGTGGCTCCTCTCAGATTCCAGAACTTTCTGCCACAGAAATGTGAGGAACATGTGTTTTTTTAGCCAAATTTTGAGGTTTGCAAAGGATTCTGGGTAACAGAACCTGGTCCGAGCCCCGCAAGTCACCCCTCCTTGGATCCCCCTAGGTCTCTAGTTTTCAGAAATGCACAGGTTTGGTAGGTTTCCCTAGGTGGCGGCTGAGCTAGAGGCCAAAATCTACAGGTAGTCACTTTGCTAAAAACAGCTCTGTTTTCTGTGATTTGTCCACGTTGTGTTTTGGGGCATATCCTGTCGCGGGCGCTAGGCCTACCCACACAAGTGAGGTATCATTTTTATCGGGATACGTGGGGGAACGCTAGGTGGAAGGACATTTGTGGCTCCTCTCAGATTCCAGAACTTTCTGCCACAGAAATGTGAGGAACATGTGTTTTTTTAGCCAAATTTTGAGGTTTGCAAAGGATTCTGGGTAACCGAACCTGGTCCGAGCCACACAAGTCACCCCTCCTTGGATTCCCCTAGGTCTCTAGTTTTCAGAAATGCACAGGTTTGGTAGGTTTCCCTAGGTGGCGGCTGAGCTAGAGGCCAAAATCTACAGGTAGTCACTATGCTAAAAACAGCTCTGTTTTCTGTGATGTGTCCAGGTTGTGTTTTGGGGCATATCCTGTCGCGGGCGCTAGGCCTACCCACACAAGTGAGGTATCATTTTTATCGGGAGACGTGGGGGAATGCTGGGTGGAAGGAAATTTGTCGCTCCTCTCAGATTCCAGAACTTTCTGCCACAGAAATGTGAGGAACATGTGTTTTTTTAGCCAAATTTTGAGGTTTGCAAAGGATTCTGGGTAACAGAACCTGGTCCGAGCCACACAAGTCACCCCTCCTTGGATTCCCCTAGGTCTCTAGTTTTCAGAAATGCACAGGTTTGGTAGGTTTCCCTAGGTGCCGGCTGAGCTAGAGGCCAAAATCTACAGGTAGTCACTTTGCTAAAAACAGCTCTGTTTTCTGTGATGTGTCCACGTTGTGTTTTGGGGCATATCCTGTCGCGGGCGCTAGGCCTACCCAAACAAGGGAGGTATCATTTTTATCGGGAGACTTGGGGGAACATAGAATAGCAAAACAAGTGTTATTGCCCCTTGTCTTTCTCTACATTTATTCCTTCCAAATATAGGGGTGTGTGTAAAAAAGACATCTATTTGAGAAATTCCATGTAATTCAAGTGCTACTATGGTCACCCCGGAATTCAGAGATGTGCAAATAACCACTGCTCCTCAACACCTTATCTTGTGCCCTTTTTGGAAATGCAAAGGTTTTCTTGATAGCTATTTTTTACTCCTTATATTTCAGCAAATGAATTACTGTATACCCGGTATAGAATGAAAACGCACTGCAGGGTGCAGCTCATTTATTGGCTCTGGGTTCCTCGGGTTCTTGATGAACCTACAAACCCTATATATCCCCGCAACCAGAGGAGTCCAGCAGACGTAACGGTATATTGCTTTCGATAATCTGACATTGCAGGGAAAAGTTACAGAGTAAAAAGTAGAGAAAAATTGATGTTTTTTTCACCTCAATTTCAATATTTTTCTTTTTCAGCTGTTATTTTCTGTAGGAAACCCTTGTAGGATCTACACAAATGACCCCTTGCTGAATTCAGAATTTTGTCTACTTTTCAGAAATGTTTAGGTTTCTGGGATCCAGCATTGGTTTCATGATCATTCCGGTCACTGACTGGAAGGAGGCTGAAAGCACAAAAAATTGCACAAATGGGGTATGCCCCAGTAAAATGCCAAAATTGTGTTGAAAAATTGGGTTTTCGGATTCAAGTCTGCCTGTTCCTGAATGCTGGGAAGCTGCTGAGTTTAGCACCGCAAACCCTTTGTTGATGCCATTTTCAGGGGAAAAACCACAAGCCTTCTTCTGCAGCCCCTTTTTCCAATTTTTTTGAAAAAAACGAAATTTTCACTGTATTTTGGCCAATTTCTTGGCCTCCTTCAGGGGAACCCACAAAGTCTGGGTACCTTTAGAATCGCTAGGATGTTGGAAAAAAAGGACGCAAAATTGGCTTGGTTAGCTTATGTGGACAAAAAGTTATGAGGGCCTAAGCGCGAACTGCCCCAAATAGGCAAAAAAAGGCCTGGCACAGGAGGGGGAAAAGGCCTGGCAGCGAAGTGGTTAAAAGCTCATAAGCAAGACATAGTGGACTATGTACTTGGCCTAAGATCCAGAATGGCTGAGTATATGAAAAAGGCAAGTAAAAATCTTCAGGCCAGCCAAGAGCTCCAAAAGCAATGGCATGACCAGAAGGCTGTTCTGATTCAGTACCAACCAGGGCAGAAAGTGTGGGTCTTGGAGCCTGTGGCCCCAAGAGCACTCCAAGACAAATGGAGCGGACCCCACATTATTGTTGAAAAGAAGGGAGAAGTCACCTACTTGGTAGACTTAGGCACTGCCAGGAGTCCCCTTAGGGTGCTCCATGTCAATCGCCTAAAACCCTACTATGACAGGGCTGATCTCACCCTGCTCATGGCAACAGATGAAGGACAGGAAGAAGAGAGTGACCCTCTCCCTGATCTCTTCTCTTCCACAGAACAAGATGCTCTAGTGGAAGGTGTAGTTTTAGCAGATTGTCTTACTGCTGAGCAGAAAGACCACTGCATAAATCTCCTGGGTCAGTTTTCTGAACTCTTTTCTACTGTGCCAGGCACCACTTCTTGGTGTGAGCACACTATAGATACTGGAGACAGCATGCCTGTCAAAAGTAAGATCTATAGGCAGTCTGACCATGTCAGGGACTGCATAAAACAAGAGGTTCAGAAAACGCTTGACCTGGGAGTGGTTGAGCACTCTGAAAGTCCATGGGCCTCTCCTGTGGTGCTTGTACCAAAGCCTCACTCTAAAGATGGGAAAAGAGAGATGAGGTTTTGTGTAGATTACAGAGGTCTCAACCAGGTAACTAAAACTGATGCTCACCCTATACCCAGGGCAGATGAGCTCATAGATACACTGCCATCTGCCAAGTATCTAAGCACCTTTGATTTGACTGCAGGGTATTGGCAGATCAAGTTATCAGAGGATGCTAAAGCAAAAACTGCATTTTCAACTATTGGAGGGTACTACCAATTCACAGTAATGCCCTTCGGTTTGAAACATGCGCCTGCCACTTTTCAGAGGTTGGGGAATACAGTCCTGCAAGGGTTGGAGGCTTTTAGTGCAGCATATCTAGATGATATAGCTGTCTTTAGCTCCACCTAGGATGATCACCTGGTCCACCAATGGAAAGTTTTGGAGGCCCTGCAAAAGGCAGGCCTCCCTATCAAGGCTGCAAAGTGCCAGATAGGGCAGGGAAAAGTGGTTTATCTGGGACACCTTGTAGGTGGAGAACAGATTGCACCACTTCAGGGGAAAATCCAAACTATCATAGATTGGGTTCCCCCTACAACTCAGACCCAGGTGAGAGCCTTCTTAGGCCTCACTGGGTATTACAGGAGGTTCATAAAGAACTATGGCTCCATAGCAGCCCCTCTTAATAACCTAACTTCTAAGAAAATGCCTAAAAAGGTATTATGGACAGCTAGCTGTCAGAAAGCTTTTGAGGAGCTGAAACAGGCGATGTGCACTGCACCTGTCCTAAAAAGCCCATGTTACTCCAAGAAATTCATTGTTCAAACTGATGCATCTGAATTAGGGGTAGGGGCAGTCTTATCACAACTCAATTCTGAGGGCAAGGATCAACCTGTTGCTTTTATCAGCAGGAGGTTGACCCCTAGAGAAAAGCGTTGGTCTGCCATAGAGAGGGAGGCCTTTGCTGTGGTCTGGGCACTGAAGAAGTTTAGGCCATACCTGTTGGCACTCACTTCATTGTTCAGACAGACCACAAACCTCTACTTTGGCTAAAACAAATGAAAGGTGAAAACCCTAAATTGTTGAGGTGGTCCATATCTCTACAGGAAATGGACAATACAGTGGAACATAGACCTCGGAGTACCCACTCCAATGCAGATGGACTCTCCAGATATTTATACTTAGACAATGAAAACTCATCAGGTCATGGCTAGTATTATTGTCCTTCGTTTGGGGGGGAGGGGTTGTGTAGGAAAGTACCATCTTGCCTGGCATGTTACCCCCATATTTCACTGTATATATGTTGTTTTAGTGTATGTGTCACTGGGACCCTGCCAGCCAGGGCCCCAGTGCTCATAAGTGTGCCCTGTTTGATGACTAACTGTCTCACTGACGCTCTGTGTAGGAAAGTACCATCTTGCCTGGCATGTTACCCCCATTTTTTCACTGTATATATGTTGTTTTAGTTGTATGTGTCACTGGGACCCTGGTAACCCAGGGCCCCAGTGCTCATAAGTGTGCCTGAATGTGTTACCTGTGTAGTGACTAACTGTCTCACTGAGGCTCTGCTAACCAGAACCTCAGTGGTTATGCTCTCTCATTTCTTTCCAAATTGTCACTGACAGTCTAGTGACCATTTTTACCAATTTACATTGGCTTACTGGAACACCCTTATAATTCCCTAGTATATGGTACTGAGGTACCCAGAGTATTGGGGTTCCAGGAGATCCCTATGGGCTGCAGCATTTCTTTTGCCACCCATAGGGAGCTCTGACAATTCTTACACAGGCCTGCCACTGCAGCCTGAGTGAAATAACGTCCACGTTATTTCACAGCCATTTTACACTGCACTTAAGTAACTTATAAGTCACCTATATGTCTAACCTTTACCTGGTAAAGGTTAGGTGCAAAGGTACTTAGTGTGAGGGCACCCTGGCACTAGCCAAGGTGCCCCCACATTGTTCAGAGCCAATTCCCTGAACTTTGTGAGTGCGGGGACACCATTACACGCGTGCACTACATATAGGTCACTACCTATATGTAGCTTCACAATGGTAACTCCGAATATGGCCATGTAACATGTCTATGATCATGGAATTCCCCCCTCTATGCCATCCTGGCATAGTTGGCACAATCCCATGATCCCAGTGGTCTGTAGCACAGACCCTGGTACTGCCAAACTGCCCTTCCTGGGGTTTCACTGCAGCTGCTGCTGCTGCCAACCCCTCAGACAGGCAGCTGCCCTCCTGGGGTCCAGCCAGGCCTGGCCCAGGATGGCAGAACAAAGAACTTCCTCTGAGAGAGGGTGTGACACCCTCTCCCTTTGGAAAATGGTGTGAAGGCAGGGGAGGAGTAGCCTCCCCCAGCCTCTGGAAATGCTTTCTTGGGCACAGATGTGCCCAATTCTGCATAAGCCAGTCTACACCGGTTCAGGGACCCCTTAGCCCCTGCTCTGGCGCGAAACTGGACAAAGGAAAGGGGAGTGGCCACTCCCCTGACCTGCACCTCCCCTGGGAGGTGTCCAGAGCTCCTCCAGTGTGCTCCAGACCTCTGCCATCTTGGAAACAGAGGTGCTGCTGGCACACTGGACTGCTCTGAGTGGCCAGTGCCACCAGGTGACGTCAGAGACTCCTGCTGATAGGCTCCTTCAGGTGTTAGTAGCCTATCCTCTCTCCTAGGTAGCCAAACCCTCTTTTCTGGCTATTTAGGGTCTCTGTCTCTGGGGAAACTTCAGATAACGAATGCAAGAGCTCATCCGAGTTCCTCTGCATCTCCCTCTTCACCTTCTGATAAGGAATCGACTGCTGACCGCGCTGGAAGCCTGCAAACCTGCAACATAGTAGCAAAGACGACTACTGCAACTCTGTAACGCTGATCCTGCCGCCTTCTCAACTGTTTTCCTGCTTGTGCATGCTGTGGGGGTAGCCTGCCTCCTCTCTGCACCAGAAGCTCCGAAGAAATCTCCCGTGGGTCGACGGAATCTTCCCCCTGCAACCGCAGGCACCAAAAAGCTGCATTACCGGTCCCTTGGGTCTCCTCTCAGCACGACGAGCGAGGTCCCTCGAATCCAGCGACTCTGTCCAAGTGACCCCCACAGTCCAGTGACTCTTCAGCCCAAGTTTGGTGGAGGTAAGTCCTTGCCTCACCTCGCTGGGCTGCATTGCTGGGAACCGCGACTTTGCAGCTACTCCGGCCCCTGTGCACTTCCGGCGGAAATCCTTTGTGCACAGCCAAGCCTGGGTCCACGGCACTCTAACCTGCATTGCACGACTTTCTAAGTTGGTCTCCGGCGACGTGGGACTCCTTTGTGCAACTTCGGCGAGCACCGTTTCACGCATCCTCGTAGTGCCTGTTTCTGGCACTTCTCCGGGTGCTACCTGCTTCAGTGAGGGCTCTTTGTCTTGCTCGACGTCCCCTCTCTCTTCAGGTCCAATTTGCGACCTCCTGGGCCCTCCTGGGCCCCAGCAGCGTCCAAAAACGCCAAACGCACGATTTGCGACTAGCAAGGCTTGTTGGTGTCCTTTCGGCGGGAAAACACTTCTGCACGACTCTCCACGGCGAGAGGGATCCGTCCACCAAAGGGGAAGTCTCTAGCCCTTTTCGTTCCTGCAGAAACCTCAGCTTCTTCTGTCCAGTCGAAGCTTCTTTGCACCCGCAGCTGGCATTTCCTGGGCATCTGCCCATCTCCGACTTGCTTGTGACTTTTGGACTTGGTCCCCTTGTTCCACAGGTACCCTAGATTGGAAATCCACAGTTATTGCATTGCTGGTTTGTGTGTTTCCTGCATTATTCCTCTAACACGACTACTTTGTCCTTAGGGGAACTTTAGTGCACTTTGCACTCACTTTTCAGGGTCTTGGGGAGGGTTATTTATCTAACTCTCCCTATTTTCTAATAGTCCCAGCGACCCTCTACAAGGTCACATACGGTTGGGGTCCATTCGTGGTTCGCATTCCACTTTTGGAGTATATGGTTTGTGTTGCCCCTATCCCTATGTTTCCCCATTGCATCCTTTTGTAACTATACATTGTTTGCACTGTTTTCTAAGACTATACTGCATATTTTTGCTATTGTGTATATATATCTTGTGTATATTTCCTATCCTCTCACTGAGGGTACACTCTAAGATACTTTGGCATATTGTCATAAAAATAAAGTACCTTTATTTTTAGTATAACTGTGTATTGTGTTTTCTTATGATATTGTGCATATGACACTAAGTGGTACTGTAGTAGCTTCACACGTCTCCTAGTTCAGCCTAAGCTGCTCTGCTAAGCTACCATTATCTATCAGCCTAAGCTGCTAGACACCCTATACACTAATAAGGGATAACTGGGCCTGGTGCAAGGTGCAAGTACCCCTTGGTACTCACTAGAAGCCAGTCCAGCCTCCTACATTGGTTGTGCAGTGGTGGGATAAGTGCTTGAGACTACTTACCACTCTTGTCATTGTACTTTTCATAAGAGAAAAATATACAAAACAAGGTCAGTGTATATACACATAGCCAAAAAGTTTTGCATTTCCTCTTTTCACTCTTTTCTAAGTGCTGAAAAGTACTTCTAAACTTTCAAAAAGTTCTTAAAAGTTTAAAAAGTTTTTTCTGTCTTTCCAAAAAGTTCTGAAAACTTTTTTCTCTTTTTCTATCACTTTAACTCTCTCTACAAAATGTCTGGCACAGGCCAAAGTGTTGATCTGTCCAAACTTGCATATGACAACCTTAGCTGGAAAAGAGCAAGGAGTCTCTGTATAGAGAGAGGTTTGAGTGTAGGGAAAAATCCTTCCTTGGAACTGTTACTTAACATGCTTAGAGAACAGGATAAGGCCATAAGTGCCCCATCTGTTGAAAAAGTACCTAATAGTTCCCAATCTGATTCAGGGACTCCCCCAGGAAAAGATTCAGGAAAGAAACTTCCTAGCCTGCCCATTACTAGACAATCTAGCATAGATGGTAATGATGATGAGCCACACCAAATAAATAGTGTTGTCTCACATCATAGCAAAAGCATTTATTCTCACCATACTGGTAGTAATGTTTCTGTAAACCAAGCTGTTAGGGTGGCTTCTGTAAGGGACAGGTCTCCTTCTGTTCATTCCCATCATAGCTCTGTTTCTAGAAATGTCCCTCCCACCAACCCTGATGACAGAATGTTAGAGAGGGAACTCAATAAGTTGAGGGTGGAACAAACCAGACTGAAGCTTAAAAAGCAACAGCTGGATTTGGATAGACAGTCTTTTGAATTAGAGAAGGAAAGACAGAAGTTGGGTTTAGATACCCATGGTGGCAGCAGCAGTATTCCCCATAGTCATCCTGCAAAAGAGCATGATTCCAGGAATCTGCACAAGATAGTTCCCCCTTATAAGGAGGGGGATGACATTAACAAGTGGTTTGCTGCACTTGAGAGGGCCTGTGTTGTACAGGATGTCCCTCAAAGGCAGTGGGCTGCTATCCTATGGCTATCATTTAGTGGAAAAGGTAGGGATAGGCTCCTTACTGTGAAAGAAAATGATGCTAATAATTTCCAAGTTCTTAAGAATGCACTCCTGGATGGTTATGGCTTAACCACTGAACAGTACAGGATAAAGTTCAGAGAGACCAAAAAGGAGTCTTCACAAGACTGGGTTGATTTCATTGACCATTCAGTGAAGGCCTTGGAGGGGTGGTTACATGGCAGTAAAGTTACTGATTATGACAGCCTGTATAACTTAATCCTGAGAGAGCATATTCTTAATAATTGTGTGTCTGATTTGTTGCACCAGTACTTGGTGGACTCTGATCTGACCTCTCCCCAAGAATTGGGAAAGAAGACAGACAAATGGGTCAGAACAAGAGTGAACAGAAAAGTTCATACAGGGGGTGACAAAGATGGCAACAAAAAGAAGGATGGTAAGTCTTCTGACAAGGGTGGGGACAAATCTAAAAATGAGTCTTCATCAGGCCCACAAAAACACTCTGGTGGGGGTGGTGGGTCCAAATCCTCCTTTAATCAGAACAAGGAAAATAAACCATGGTGCTATTTATGTAAAATAAAAGGCCATTGGACAACAGATCCCAGTTGTCCAAAGAAAGGCACCACTGCTCCTACCACTACAACCCCTACTGCTGCACCTAGTATCCCTACTAATAGCAGTGGTGGTGGGAGCAAACCTACTAATAGCCAATCCAAGGGAGTAGCTGGGCTCACTTTTGGTAACTTAGTTGGGGTTGGTCTGATTAGGGAGACCACAGAGGCTACTTTAGTCTCTGAAGGGGCTATTGATTTAGCCACTTTGGTTGCTTGCCCCCATAACTTGGAGAAGTACAAGCAACTAACCCTAATAAATGGTGTTGAGGTCCAGGCCTACAGGGACACAGGTGCCAGTGTCACAATGGTGATTGAGAAACTGGTGCACCCTGAACAACACATACTTGGACACCAGTACCAAGTAACCGATGCTCACAACATAACACAAAGCCACCCCATGGCTGTTGTAAATCTCAACTGGGGGGGGGTAACTGGTCCAAAGAAAGTTGTGGTAGCTTCAGATTTACCTGTAGACTGTCTATTAGGGAATGATTTGGAGACATCAGCTTGGTCAGATGTGGAGTTGGAGGCCCATGCAGCAATGCTGGGCATCCCAGGGCATATTTTTGCTTTGACAAGGGCTCAGGCCAAAAAGCAAAAAGGACAGGGAAGCTTGGATCCTGGAACAATGGACCAAGTGCTCCCTAAAGCTAGGGCTAGTAGAAGCAAACTACTTCCTACTACCCCTCCCTCTACAGTGGATTCTACTTCTGAGGAAGAAGAATTCCCTCCCTGTGCAGAACCTACACCAGAGGAGCTGGAAGCAGACACTGCTGAGCTTTTGGGTGAAGGGGGGCCTGCCAGAGAGGAGCTGAGTGTGGCACAGCAAACCTGTCCCACATTAGAGGGTCTCAGACAGCAAGCTGTCAAACAGGCTAATGGGGATGTCAGTGACTCTCACAGAGTTTACTGGGAGGACAACCTCTTGTACACTGAGCATAGGGATCCTAAACCTGGAGCTGCCAGGAGATTAGTGATTCCTCAGGAGTACAGAAAGTTCCTCCTAACACTGGCACATGACATTCCCCTAGCTGGACACCTGGGTCAAATGAAAACTTGGGACAGATTGGTTCCATTGTTTCATTGGCCTAGGATGTCTGAGGACACAAAGGAATTTTGTAAGTCCTGTGAAACCTGTCAAGCCAGTGGCAAGACAGGTGGCACCCCAAAGGCACCCCTTATTCCACTGCCTGTGGTTGGGGTTCCCTTTGAAAGGGTAGGGGTTGACATAGTTGGCCCCCTTGACCCTCCTACTGCTTCAGGCAATAGGTTTATCTTAGTGGTAGTGGACCATGCCACAAGATATCCTGAAGCAATTCCTTTAAGGACCACTACAGCTCCTGCAGTGGCAAAGGCCCTCCTGGGAATATTTTCCAGGGTGGGCTTCCCAAAGGAAGTAGTATCAGACAGGGGAAGCAATTTCATGTCTGCATACTTAAAGGCCATGTGGAAGGAGTGTGGTGTAACATACAAGTTCACAACACCCTATCATCCACAAACAAATGGACTGGTGGAGAGATTTAATAAAACTCTCAAAGGCATGATTATGGGTCTCCCTGAAAAACTCCGCAGGAGATGGGATATCCTTCTACCATGCCTCCTTTTTGCCTACAGGGAGGTACCCCAGAAAGGAGTGGGCTTCAGCCCCTTTGTACTTCTTTTTGGACACCCTGTTAGGGGTCCACTCACACTTGTAAAGGAGGGTTGGGAACAACCTTTAAAAGCTCCTAAGCAGGATATTGTGGATTATGTACTTGGCCTCAGATCAAGGATGGCTGAGTACATGAAAAAGGCCAGTAAAAACCTTCAGGCCAGCCAAGAGCTCCAGAAGCAATGGCATGATCAGAAGGCTGTTTTGGTTCAGTACCAACCAGGGCAGAAAGTGTGGGTCTTGGAGCCTGTGGCCCCAAGAGCACTCCAAGATAAATGGAGTGGTCCCCACACAATTGTTGAAAAGAAGGGAGAAGTCACCTATTTAGTTGACTTAGGCACTGCCAGGAGTCCCCTTAGGGTGCTCCATGCCAACCGCCTGAAACCCTACTATGACAGGGCTGATCTCACCCTGCTCATGGCAACTGATGAGGGACAGGAAGAAGACAGTGATCCTCTACCTGATCTCTTCTCTTCCACAGAACAAGATGCTCTAGTGGAAGGTGTAGTTTTGGCAGATTGTCTTACTGCTGAGCAGAAAGACCATTGCATAAATCTCCTAGGACAATTTTCAGAACTCTTCTCTACTGTGCCAGGCACCACTTCTTGGTGTGAGCACACTATAGATACTGGAGACAGTTTACCTGTCAAAAGTAAGATCTATAGGCAGCCTGACCATGTCAGGGACTGCATAAAGCATGAAGTTCAGAAAATGTTGGAACTAGGAGTGGTTGAGCACTCTGACAGTCCATGGGCTTCTCCTGTGGTACTGGTACCAAAACCCAATTCTAAAGATGGAAAGAAGGAAATGCGGTTTTGTGTAGACTATAGAGGTCTCAACTTGGTAACCAAAACTGATGCTCACCCTATACCCAGGGCAGATGAGCTTATAGATACACTGGCATCTGCCAAGTATCTAAGCACTTTTGATTTGACTGCAGGGTATTGGCAGATCAAATTATCAGAAGATGCTAAATCTAAGACTGCATTTTCTACCATTGGAGGACATTACCAGTTTACTGTAATGCCTTTTGGTTTGAAAAATGCACCTGCCACTTTTCAGAGGTTGGTGAACACAGTCCTGCAAGGGCTGGAAGCTTTCAGTGCAGCATATTTGGACGATATAGCTGTCTTTAGCTCCAGCTGGGATGATCACCTGGTCCACCTATGGAAAGTTTTGGAGGCCCTGCAAAAGGCAGGCCTCACTATCAAGGCTTCAAAGTGCCAGATAGGGCAGGGTAAGGTGGTTTATCTGGGACACCTTGTTGGTGGGGAACAGATTGCACCACTTCAGGGGAAAATCCAAACAATTATTGATTGGGTTCCCCCTACCACTCAGACTCAGGTGAGAGCCTTCCTAGGCCTCACTGGGTACTACAGGAGGTTCATTAAGAACTATGGCTCCATTGCAGCCCCTCTTAATGACCTCACATCCAAGAAAATGCCTAAAAAGGTATTATGGACAGCAAGCTGTCAGAAAGCTTTTGAGGAGCTGAAGCAGGCCATGTGCTCTGCACCTGTCCTGAAGAGCCCTTGTTACTCTAAAAAATTCTATGTCCAAACTGATGCATCTGAATTAGGAGTAGGGGCAGTCCTATCACAACTTAATTCTGAGGGCCAGGATCAACCTGTTGCTTTTATTAGTAGAAGGTTGACCCCTAGAGAAAAGCGTTGGTCTGCCATTGAGAGGGAGGCCTTTGCTGTGGTCTGGGCTCTGAAGAAGTTGAGGCCATACCTGTTTGGCACTCACTTCATTGTTCAGACAGACCACAAACCTCTACTTTGGCTAAAACAAATGAAAGGTGAAAATCCTAAATTGTTGAGGTGGTCCATCTCCCTACAGGGAATGGACTATACAGTGGAACATAGACCTGGGAGTAGCCACTCCAATGCAGATGGACTCTCCAGATATTTCCACTTAGACAATGAAGACTCATCAGGTCATGGCTAGTCTTATTGTCCTTCGTTTGGGGGGGGGTTGTGTAGGAAAGTACCATCTTGCCTGGCATGTTACCCCCATTTTTTCACTGTATATATGTTGTTTTAGTTGTATGTGTCACTGGGACCCTGGTAACCCAGGGCCCCAGTGCTCATAAGTGTGCCTGAATGTGTTACCTGTGTAGTGACTAACTGTCTCACTGAGGCTCTGCTAACCAGAACCTCAGTGGTTATGCTCTCTCATTTCTTTCCAAATTGTCACTGACAGGCTAGTGACCATTTTTACCAATTTAAATTGGCTTATTGGAACAACCTTATAATTCCCTAGTATATGGTACTGAGGTACCCAGGGTATTGGGGTTCCAGGAGATCCCTATGGGCTGCAGCATTTCTTTTGCCACCCATAGGGAGCTCTGACAATTCTTACACAGGCCTGCCACTGCAGCCTGAGTGAAATAACGTCCACGTTATTTCACAGCCATTTTACACTGCACTTAAGTAACTTATAAGTCACCTATATGTCTAACCTTTACCTGGTAAAGGTTAGGTGCAAAGTTACTTAGTGTGAGGGCACCCTGGCACTAGCCAAGGTGCCCCCACATTGTTCAGAGCCAATTCCCTGAACTTTGTGAGTGCGGGGACACCATTACACGCGTGCACTACATATAGGTCACTACCTATATGTAGCTTCACAATGGTAACTCCGAATATGGCCATGTAACATGTCTATGATCATGGAATTACCCCCTCTATGCCATCCTGGCATAGTTGGCACAATCCCATGATCCCAGTGGTCTGTAGCACAGACCCTGGTACTGCCAAACTGCCCTTCCTGGGGTTTCACTGCAGCTGCTGCTGCTGCCAACCCCTCAGACAGGCAGCTGCCCTCCTGGGGTCCAGCCAGGCCTGGCCCAGGATGGCAGAACAAAGAACTTCCTCTGAGAGAGGGTGTGACACCCTCTCCCGTTGGAAAATGGTGGGAAGGCAGGGGAGGAGTAGCCTCCCCCAGCCTCTGGAAATGCTTTCTTGGGCACAGATGTGCCCAATTCTGCATAAGCCAGTCTACACCGGTTCAGGGACCCCTTAGCCCCTGCTCTGGCGCGAAACTGGACAAAGGAAAGGGGAGTGACCACTCCCCTGACCTGCACCTCCCCTGGGAGGTGTCCAGAGCTCCTCCAGTGTGCTCCAGACCTCTGCCATCTTGGAAACAGAGGTGCTGCTGGCACACTGGACTGCTCTGAGTGGCCAGTGCCACCAGGTGACGTCAGAGACTCCTGCTGATAGGCTCCTTCAGGTGTTAGTAGCCTATCCTCTCTCCTAGGTAGCCAAACCCTCTTTTCTGGCTATTTAAGGTCTCTGTCTCTGGGGAAACTTCAGATAACGAATGCAAGAGCTCATCCGAGTTCCTCTGCATCTCCCTCTTCACCTTCTGATAAGGAATCGACTGCTGACCGCGCTGGAAGCCTGCAAACCTGCAACATAGTAGCAAAGACGACTACTGCAACTCTGTAACGCTGATCCTGCCGCCTTCTCGACTGTTTTCCTGCTTGTGCATGCTGTGGGGGTAGCCTGCCTCCTCTCTGCACCAGAAGCTCTGAAGAAATCTCCCGTGGGTCGACGGAATCTTCCCCCTGCAACCGCAGGCACCAAAAAGCTGCATTACCGGTCCCTTGGGTCTCCTCTCAGCACGACGAGCGAGGTCCCTCGAATCCAGCGACTCTGTCCAAGTGACCCCCACAGTCCAGTGACTCTTCAGCCCAAGTTTGGTGGAGGTAAGTCCTTTCCTCACCTCGCTGGGCTGCATTGCTGGGAACCGCGACTTTGCAGCTACTCCGGCCCCTGTGCACTTCCGGCTTAAATCCTTTGTGCACAGCCAAGCCTGGGTCCACGGCACTCTAACCTGCATTGCACGACTTTCTAAGTTGGTCTCCGGCGACGTGGGACTCCTTTGTGCAGCTTCGGCTAGCACCGTTTCAGGCATCCTCGTAGTGCCTGTTTCTGGCACTTCTCCGGGTGCTACCTGCTTCAGTGAGGGCTCTTTGTCTTGCTCGATGTCCCCTCTCTCTTCAGGTCCAATTTGCGACCTCCTGGTCCCTCCTGGGCCCCAGCAGCGTCCAAAAACGCCAAACGCACAATTTGCAACTAGCAAGGCTTGTTGGCGTCCTTTTGGCGGGAAAACACATCTGCACGACTCTCCACGGCAAGCGGGATCCGTCCACCAAAGGGGAAGTCTCTAGCCCTTTTCATTCCTGCAGAAACCTCAGCTTCTTCTGTCCAGTCGAAGCTTCTTTGCACCCGCAGCTGGCATTTCCTGGGCATCTGCCCATCTCCGACTTGCTTGTGACTTTTGGACTTGGTCCCCTTGTTCCACAGGTACCCTAGATTGGAAATCCACAGTTGTTGCATTGCTGGTTTGTGTGTTTCCTGCATTATTCCTCTAACACGACTACTTTGTCCTTAGGGGAACTTTAGTGCACTTTGCACTCACTTTTCAGGGTCTTGGGGAGGGTTATTTTTCTAACTCTCCCTATTTTCTAATAGTCCCAGCGACCCTCTACAAGGTCACATAGGTTTGGGGTCCATTCGTGGTTCGCATTCCACTTTTGGAGTATATGGTTTGTGTTGCCCCTATCCCTATGTTTCCCCATTGCATCCTATTGTAACTATACATTGTTTGCACTGTTTTCTAAGACTATACTGCATATTTTTGCTATTGTGTATATATATCTTGTGTATATTTCCTATCCTCTCACTGAGGGTACACTCTAAGATACTTTGGCATATTGTCATAAAAATAAAGTACCTTTAGTTTTAGTATAACTGTGTATTGTGTTTTCTTATGATATTGTGCATATGACACTAAGTGGTACTGTAGTAGCTTCACACGTCTCCTAGTTCAGCCTAAGCTGCTCTGCTAAGCTACCATTATCTATCAGCCTAAGCTGCTAGACACCCTATACACTAATAAGGGATAACTGGGCCTGGTGCAAGGTGCAAGTACCCCTTGGTACTCACTACAAGCCAGTCCAGCCTCCTACACTCTGCTAACCAGAACCTCAGTGGTTATGCTCTCTCTTTGCTTTCCAAATTGTCACTAACAGGCTAGTGACCAATTTCACCAATTCACATTGGCATACTGGAACACCCTTATAATTCCCTAGTATATGGTACTGAGGTACCCAGGGTATTGGGGTTCCAGGAGATCCCTATGGGCTGCAGCATTTCTTTTGCCACCCATAGGGGCTCTGACAATTCTTACACAGGCCTGCCACTGCAGCCTGAGTGAAATAACGTCGACTGCACTTAAGTAACTTATAAGTCACCTATATGTCTAACCTTTACCTGGTAAAGTTTGAGTGCTAAGTTACTTAGTGTGTGGGCACCCTGGCACTAGCCAAGGTGCCCCCACATCGTTCAGGGTAAATTCCCCAGACTTTGTGAGTGCGGGGACACCATTACACGCGTGCACTATACATAAGTCACTACCTATGTATAGCGTCACAATGGTAACTCCGAACATGGCCATGTAACATGTCTAAGATCATGGAGTTGTCACAATTCCATGATCCCCCGAGTCTCTAGCACAGACCTGGGTACTGCCAAACTACCTTTCCTGGGGTTTCACAGCAGCTGCTGCTGCTGCCAACCCCTCAGACAGGTTTCTGCCCTCCTGGGGTCCAGCCAGGCTTGGCACAGGAAGGCAGAACAAAGGACTTCCTCAGAGAGAGGGTGTTACACCCTCTCCCTTTGGAAAAAGGTGTCAGGGCTGGGGAGGAGTAGCCTCCCCCAGCCTCTGGAAATGCTTTGATGGGCACAGATGGTGCCCATCTCTGCATAAGCCAGTCTACACCGGTTCAGGGGTCCCCCAGCCCTGCTCTGGTGCGAAACTGGACAAAGGAAAGGGGAGTGACCACTCCCCTGACCTGCACCTTCCGGATGAGGTGCCCAGAGCTTCTCCAGTGTGCTCCAGACCTCTGCCATCTTGGAAACTGAGGTGCTGCTGGCACACTGGACTGCTCTGAGTGGCCAGTGCCAGCAGGTGACGTCAGAGACTCCTTATGATAGGCTCTTACCTGTGTTGCTAGCCTATCCTCCTTCCTAGGTAGCCAAGCCTCCTTTTCTGGCTATTTAGCTTCTCTGCTTTCGGGAATTCTTTAGATAACGAATGCAAGAGCTCATCAGAGTTCCTCTGCATCTCTCACTTCACCTTCTGCCAAGGAATCGACCGCTGACTGCTCAGGACGCCTGCAAAACCGCAACAAAGTAGCAAAGACGACTATTGCAACCTTGTATCGCTGATCCTGCCGCCTTCTCGACTGTTTTCCTGGTGGTGCATGCTGTGGGGGTGGTCTGCCTCCTCTCTGCACTAGAAGCTCTGAAGAAATCTCCCGTGGGTCGACGGAATCTTCCCCCTGCAACCGCAGGCAACAAAAGACTGCATCACCGGTCCTCAGGGTCCCCTCTCAGCATGACGAGCATGGTCCCTGGAACTCAGCAACTCTGTCCAAGTGACTCCCACAGTCCAGTGACTCTTCAGTCCAAGTTTGGTGGAGGTAAGTCCTTGCCTCCCCACGATAGACTGCATTGCTGGGTACCACGTGATTTTCAGCTGCTCCGGCTCCTGTGCACTCTTCCAGGATTTCCTTTGTGCACAGCCAAGCCTGGGTCCCCGACACTCTAACCCGCAGTGCACAACCTCCTGAATTGTCCTCCGGCGTCGTGGGATCTTCTTTTGTGACTTCGGGTGAGCTCTGGTTCACTCCTCTTCGTAGTGCCTATTCTGGCACTTCTGGGGGTGCTGCCTGCTTCTGTGAGGGTCCCCTGTCTTGCTGGGCGCCCCCTCTGTCTCCTCACACAATTGGCGACATCCTGGTCCCTCCTGGGCCACAGCAGCATCCAAAAACCCTAACCGCGACCCTTGCAGCTAGCAAGGCTTGTTTGCGGTCTTTCTGCGTGGGAACACCTCTGCAAGCTTCTTGACGAGGTGGGACATCCATCCTCCGAAGGGGAAGTTTCTAGCCCTCTTCATTCTTGCAGAATCCACAGCTTCTACCATCCGGTGGCAGCTTCTTTGCACCCTCAGCTGGCATTTCCTGGGCATCTGCCCAATCACGACTTTGTTGCGACTCTTGGACTAGGTCCCTTTGTTCCACAGGTACTCTCGTCTGGAAATCCACTTTGGTTGCATTGCTGGTGTTGTTCTTTCTTGCAGAATTCCCCTATCACGATTTCTGTGCTCCCTGGGGAATATAGGTGCACTTTAAACCTACTTTTCAGGGTCTTGGGGTGGGCTATTTTTCTAACCCTCACTGTTTTCTTACAGTCCCAGCGACCCTCTACAAGTTCACATAGGTTTGGGGTCCATACGTTATTCGCATTAAACTTTTGGAGTATATGGTTTGTGTTGCCCCTATACCTATGTGCTCCTATTGCAATCTATTGTAACTATACACTGGTTGCATTACTTCCTTTTGCTATTACTGCATATTTTTGGTATTGTGTACATATATCTTGTGTATATTTGCTATCCTCATACTGAGGGTACTCACTGAGATACTTTTGGCATATTGTCATAAAAATAAAGTACCTTTATTTTTAGTATATCTGTGTATTGTTTTTTCTTATGATATTGTGCATATGACACCAGTGGTATAGTAGGAGCTTTGCATGTTTCCTAGTTCAGCCTAAGCTGCTCTGCTATAGCTACCTTCTATCAGCCTAAGCTGCTAGAAACACCTCTTCTACACTAATAAGGGATAACTGGACCTGGTGCAGAGTATAAGTACCCCTTGGTACCCACTACAAACCAGGCCAGCATCCTACACTTCCACACCAGCAAGGAGCGTCCGATGAACATGGGGTATGCGTTACTGGCTCGGCAGCCACCCCACATAGCGGCAGGAGGGGTTGGGGTAGTGAGCATCGTGCAGGGCCTCATACTGCGAGTGTAGGCCGGTGCAGCTCTCCTGATGAAGTGTGCTGCAGCCCCAGCATCTCTGTAAGATGATGCACAAAGTCCCCAAATACAGTCCCTAGTTAACTCGGGCACAGGCTGCAACCCCGGAGTTCTCAGCTACCGTGCTCCCACTGCGCTTAGTCCTCTGTGCTCAGGCAGCTCTGTGTGCGCAGGCGGAGAGGCAGGTCTCCTGGCAATGAGGTCAGTGTAGTACCTGAGACCTCAGGCAAGGGCAGGGGCTAGCTGACAAGCCCCTGGAGTCACTCTAGAGTTGGCTTGAGGGTTCCCTGTGCAGGGCAGAGGTCAACCTCCTCCCCAGGAAGACTCGTCAGTTTGCAGATGAATACACATATAGCTGAGTATCCTGTGTTGTTGGTGTCTGAAGGGAATGCACAAGTGAAACTGTCACCTAGCCCAAGTCAGACGTGTGCTGAAGATAGGCTGTAGGCATGCAGAGCAGAGAGTGCAGATAAATGTCCACTTTCTGAAAGTGGCATTTCTAAAATAGTAATAATAAATTTGACTTTACCAGTAACAATGATTTATTATTGCCATTCCATTGGTACTAAACATGATACAGCTACTCCTCTCATATAAGGAATTATAGCTTAAAGATCTTATGAGGGATTCCATATGCCAGCCTTTGAGAGGGAAAGGCCCCACAGTAATGAAAAATTACTCTAGGAGTTCTTTATTACTAGGACATGAAAAACTTAAAGGTACATGTCCTGCCTTTTGCTTACATGGCACCCTGTCCTACGGGCAACCTAGGGCCTACCTTAGGGGTGACTTATATGTAACAAAAGGTGAGTTGTAAGGCTTTGCAAAAGGTTTAAATGCCAAGTCAGGTGGCAGTGAAACTGCACATACAGGCTCCACAATGGCAGGCCTGAGACAGGTGAACAGGGATACCTAAGTGAGTGGCACAATCAGTGCTGCAGACCCACTAGTGGCATTCAGTTTACAAGCCCTGGGTATATGGTACACCACTGTACAAGGGACTTACATATAAATTAAATATACCAGTTGTGGATACACCAATGTTAGCAATGGTAAAGTGCACAGTGTCCTAAGGCCAACAAATAGATAGAGCAACAAAACAGGAGGTAAAGGCAAAAATAAGTCTGGGGTAAGACCACTCTAAGGATGCCAGGTCCCCCTAGCTGAAAGTGGGGAGAGCTACCCAACCTTTAGGGAGTCCTCATCACTAAGGCGGAAAAACCTAGATAGACCGTCAGCATTGGCATGGTCTACCCTAGGTCTGTGTTCCACCCTGATGTCGATCCCCCATACGGAAATCGACCACCTCAGCAGTTTTGGATTTTCTCCTCTCATTTGCATTAGCTACCTGAGGGGCCTGTGGTCAGTCTGAATCAGGAAGTGAGTGCCAAAACGGTATGACCTCAACTTCTTCAGGGCCCAAACCACAGCAAATGTTTCTCTTTCCCTAGCACTTCACCTCAGCTCCTAGGGGAGTAAACTCCTAGAGATGAAGGCTACAGGTTGATCCATGCCTTCTTCGCTGAGCGGTGACAGTACTGCCCCTATGCCATGCTCTGAGGCACAAGTTTGTACAATTAATTCTTTGGAGAAGGCAGGGGCCTTGTGCGCAGGAGCTGTGCACATGGCTTGCTTTAGAAAGTCAAATGCTTTTTGGCATGACTCTGTACAAACCACATTCCTGGGCTGCTTCTTGGAAGTCAGCTCAGTCAGAGGGGCAACAATGGTGCCATATCCATTGACAAGACTCAAGAAGGCTCTGACCTCAATCTGGTTTTTGGGGGGCTCAATCATGGCCTTGAGGGGCTGCACCTTATCCCCACCCACCAGGTGTCCCAAGTACACCACTGTCCCCTGCACTATCTGGCATTTACTGGCTTTGACAATCAGGCCTGCCTGTTGCAGGGCCTGAAGCACCTCTCTGAGGTGGTGGAGGTGGTCTCCCCAGCCTCTGCTGAAGACAGTTGTGTCATCCAGGTAGAAGCAGAGAAGGCCTCCAAACCAGCGAGTACCTGGTTTACCAGCCTCTGAAAGGTGGCAGGAGCGTTCTTTAGGCCACAGGGCATTGCCCTCAATTGATAGTGGCCCTCTGGGGAGGAGAAGGCTTACCTCTCCTTGCCTCAGTCAGTTAAGGCGATCTGCCAGTACCCAGAGGTGAGATCAAAGAAACTTAAGTACTTGGCAGCCCCTAACCGATCAATCAGCTCATCCGCCTGTGGAATGGGATGAGCATCAGCCTTAGTTACAGATTTGAGCCTTCTGTAGTCCACTCAGAACCTTATTTCAGGTGTGGTGCCGGGTGGGTCAGCTCTTGGTACCAGAATCACAGGACTGGACTAGGGTCTACTGGAGGGTTCTATCACCTCCAAATCCAGTATCTTAGCGACCTCGCTCTTAATGCTGGCCCTCACCTTATCTGACAACCTGTAAGACTTGTGCTTGACAGGAAGGTTGTCTCCTATGTCCACATCGTGGGTACACAGCTGGGTAATACCAAGAGTAAGGGAGAAAAGAGAGGCAAACTGCTCCAGTACTTGGTGGCAGCCCCTCTGCTGTTCAGGAGTCAAGGAGGGGGAAAGGTGTAGGAGGCTGGACTGGCTTGTAGTGAGTACCTAGGGGTACTTGCACCTTGCACCAGGCCCAGTTATCCCTTATTAGTGTATAGGGTGTCTAGCAGCTTAGGCTGATAGATAATGGTAGCTTAGCAGAGCAGCTTAGGCTGAACTAGGAGACGTGTGAAGCTACTACAGAACCACTTAGTGTCATATGCACAATATCATAAGAAAACACAATACACAGTTATACTAAAAATAAAGGTACTTTATTTTTATGACAATATGCCAAAGTATCTCAGAGTGTACCCTCAGTGAGAGGATAGGAAATATACACAAGATATATATACACAATACCAGAAATATGCAGTATAGTCTTAGAAAACAGTGCAAACAATGTATAGTTACAATAGGATGCAATGGGGACACATAGGGATAGGGGCAACACAAACCATATACTCCAAAAGTGGAATGTGAACCACGAATGGACCCCAAACCTATGTGACCTTGTAGAGGGTCGCTGGGACTATTAGAAAATAGTGAGGGTTAGAAAAATAGCCCACCCCAAGACCCTGAAAAGTGAGTGCAAAGTGCACTAAAGTTCCCCAAAGGACAAAGAAGTCGTGATAGGGGAATAAGGCAGGAAAGACACAAACCAACAATGCAACAACGCTGGATTTCCAATCTGGGATACCTGTGGAACAAGGGGACCAAGTCCAAAAGTCACAAGCAAGTCGGAGATGGGCAGATGCCCAGGAAATACCAGCTGCGGGTGCAAAGAAGCTTCGACTGGACTGAAGAAGCTGCGGTTTCTGCAGGAACGCAAAGGGCTAGAGACTTCCCCTTTGGAGGACGGATCCCTCTCGCCTTGTAGAGTCGTGCAGAAGTGTTTTCCCGCCGAAAGAACGCCAACAAGCCTTGCTAGTTGCAAATCCTGTGGTTAGCGTTTTTGGATGCTGCTGTGGCCCAGGAGGGACCAGGAGGTCGCAAATTGGACCAGGAGGTAGAGGGGACGTCGAGCAAGACAAGGAGCCCTCTTAGCAGCAGGTAGCACCCGGAGAAGTGCCAGAAACAGGCACTACGAGGATGCGTGAAACAGTGCTCACCCGAAGTCGCACAAAGGAGTCCCACATCGCCGGAGACCAACTTAGAAAGTCGTGCAATGCAGGTTAGAGTGCTGTGGACCCAGGCTTGGCTGTGCATGAAGGATTTCCGCCGGAAGTGCACAGGGGCCGGAGTAGTTGCAAAAGTTGTGGTTCCCAGCAATGCAGTCTAGCGAGGTGAGGCAAGGACTTACCTCCACCAAACTTGGACTTAAGAGTCACTGGACTGTGCGAGTCACTTGGACAGAGTTGCTGGATTCGAGGGACCTCGCTCGTCGTGCTGAGAGGAGACCCAAGGGACCGGTAATGCAGCTTTTTGGTGCCTGCGGTTGCAGGGGGAAGATTCTGTCGACCCACGGGAGATTTCTTCGGAGCTTCTAGTGCAGAGAGGAGGCAGACTACCCCCACAGCATGCACCACCAGGAAAACAGTCGAGAAGGCGGCAGGATCAGCGTTACAGAGTTGCAGTAGTCATCTTTGCTACTATGTTGCAGGTTTGCAGGCTTCCAGCGCGGTCAGCAGTCGATTCCTTGGCAGAAGGTGAAGAGAGAGATGCAGAGGAACTCGGATGAGCTCTTGCATTCGTTATCTAAGGAATCCCAAGAGACAGAACCCTAAATAGCCAGAAAAGAGGGTTTGGCTACCTAGGAGAGAGGATAGGCTAGCAACACCTGAAGGAGCCTATCACAAGGAGTCTCTGACGTCACCTGGTGGCACTGGCCACTCAGAGCAGTCCAGTGTGCCAGCAGCACCTCTGTTTCCAAGATGGCAGAGGTCTGGAGCACACTGGAGGAGCTCTGGGCACCTCCCAGGGGAGGTACAGGTCAGGGGAGTGGTCACTCCCCTTTCCTTTGTCCAGGTTCGCGCCAGAGCAGGGCTAAGGGGTCCCTGAACCGGTGTAGACTGGCTTATGCAGAATTGGGCACATCTGTGCCCAAGAAAGCATTTCCAGAGGCTGGGGGAGGCTATTCCTCCCCTGCCTTCACACCATTTTCCAAAGGGAGAGGGTGTAACACCCTCTCTCAGAGGAAGTCCTTTGTTCTGCCATCCTGGGCCAGGCCTGGCTGGACCCCAGGAGGGCAGATGCCTGTCTGAGGGGTTGGCAGCAGCAGCAGCTGCAGTGAAACCCCGGGAAAAGCAGTTTGGCAGTACCAGGGTCTGTGCTACAGACCCCTGGGATCATGGGATTGTGCCAACTATGCCAGGATGGTATAGAGGGGGCTATTCCATGATTATAGACATATTACATGGCCATATTTGGAGTTACCATTGTGAAGCTACATATAGGTAGTGACCTATATGTAGTGCACGCGTGTAATGGTGTCCCCGCACTCACAAAGTCCGGGGAATTGGCCCTGAACAATGTGGGGGCACCTTGGCTAGTGCCAGGGTGCCCTCACACTAAGTAACTTTGCACCTAATCTTTACAAGGTAAATGTTAGACATATAGGTGACTTATAAGTTACTTAAGTGCAGTGTAAAATGGCTGTGAAATAACGTGGATGTTATTTCACTCAGGCTGCAGTGGCAGGCCTGTGTAAGAATTGTCAGAGCTCCCTATGGGTGGCAAAAGAAATGCTGCAGCCCATAGGGATCTCCTGGAACCCCAATACCCTGGGTACCTCAGTACCATATACTAGGGAATTATAAGGGTGTTCCAGTAAGCCAATGTAAATTGGTAAAATTGGTCACTAGCCTGTTAGTGACAATTTGAAAGAAATGAGAGAGCATAACCACTGAGGTTCTGATTAGCAGAGCCTCAGTGAGACAGTTAGGCATCACACAGGGAACACATACCTATAGGTCACAAACTTATGATCACTGGGGTCCTGACTAGCAGGGTCCCAGTGACACATAACAAACATACTGAAAACATAGGGTTTTCACTATGGGCACTGGGCCCTGGCTGGCAGGATCCCAGTGAGACAGTGAAAACACCCTGACATACACTCACAAACAGGCCTAAAGTGGGGGTAACAAGGCTAGAAAGAGGCTACTTTCTCACAAAAGGATCACTCCTTCCACAGACCCATCTTTCTCCTTAGAGGCAAAGAGGTCAGGCAGAGGTTCACTCTCCTCATCAGCCCCATCAGTCACCAGCAACAAGGTGACCTCTGACCTTTCAAAGTGGGGTTTGAGGCGATTGATATGAAGCACCTTATGCGGCTGCCTGAGGGTCATAAGATCCACCTCATAGGTGACCTTAATCTTCTTCTCAACCAACTTGTAGGGTCCAGACCAGAGATACTGGAGGGCCCAGGCTCCACAGGTTCCATCACCCACACTTTTTGTCCAGGCTTTAATTCTACAGTAGTAGAGTATCGGTCATACCACTCCTTTATTACACCCTGACTGACTCCTAAGTTGTCAAAAGCTTGTTTCCACAACGTAGCCATTTGGCTACAGAAGGCCAACTTGTAGTTCACTACATCCTAGGGAACTTTTTTGGGAGCTTGCTCCCAACTCTCTTTAACCGAGCTAATAGGTCCCCTGACAGGGTGTCCATACAGAAGCTCAAAGGGACAGAAGCCCTCTCCCTTCTTTGGTTCCTCCCTGTTGGCAAATAACAAACAGCGCAGAAGGATATACCACTTTTTCCTCAGGTAGACTTCTGATCATGCCTTTTAGGGTTTTGTTGAAACTTTCAACAAGCCGGTTGGTTTGGAGGTGGTAACGGGTGGAAAACTTGTAAGTTACCCCACATCCATTCCACATAGACAGCATATAGGCAGATATGAAGTTGGTGCACCTGTCAAACACCACGTCCTTGGGGAACCCCCGCGGGTGAAAATCCCCATAAGGGCTCTTGCCACTACAGGTGATGTGGTGGTCCTCAGAGGAATGGCTTCTTGATACCATGTGGCATGGTCCAACAGAACCAGGACAAACTTGTGAGCAAAAGTAGTATGGGGATCAATAGGCCCAACAATGTTGATGCTCATCCTTTCAAAGGGGGTGTTAATGTCTGGCAATTGCTCCAGGGGAGCTTTCAGCTTCTGCCCTGTCTTTCCACTGGCCTGTCAGATCACGCTTGTCCTACAGAATGTGTCTGAGAAGTCCTCATCTCGGGCCAATAGAGGTGGGGGACAAGCCCTGCAAAGGTCTCCCTTTGTGCCCTACAGGACTCCTCCTTTGCGGGTCCTCCTTTAACCTGCCAGTCTGCAGGTGTAGGCAGGTTACATAGGGGAGCAATGCCCTCCTGAGTGGGCTCCTGGGCAGCCTCTACAGTTGGCCCATGCATCTCACTAGGGGTACACTCAGGGACGGTTTTACCACACTCTCTGCCTTTCCCCCTTTTTTGCAGCGGGCTGGGCCATTGTTCCAGGTTCCAGCCCTCCATGACTACCCTCCTGGGCAGCCATGGATCTTATGGGAGCACAGATCCAACCAGGTAACCACAACATCTCCATATGAGTGTAGGAGGCTGGCCTTCTATGTAGTGTGCAAAACCAGGCACACTGTGTAGAGGGTCCGGGCAACCACACGTTGGTTTACAGAGATGAAAACTAGACCACCTAATGCTCTAATTTTTGTGGCAGCTTGGTCGAGCAGTTAGTCTAATCTTGGAGAAGTGCAAAGCTTTTGTTTTACTCACAGTATTAATGAAGCAAGACACACTGAAAAGAATCACTTGAGATCAATTTACAAAAAAGCTTCAGATTTTTATATAGTTTTTATGTCTAAGATTGTCAAAATCGGGTAAGTTCTGTTAAAGTTTAACAAAAATAGTCTATTTGTGTGTAATTAGGCACCATAGGAATCAATGGAGAAATACTTTAAAAATGCATATAAAACCAGGCAATGCGTTTATCAATGTCTCCTTTTGCAGGTATGATGAGGTTGTCGGTGGGCACTATGGACCAGCTGGAGAAGTTCGGGCGGCTCCCTGTTTTGGTGGGAGCAGCTGCAGACGGTTGTTTGAGCTGGTGCCAGGCCACTGCAGGAGCCAACTTGGAAAAGCACTGCACAGGCAAATTTAGAGGTAAGTCCGGTGGGTCCCATTGGACTCTCGAGATCAAAAGGAGTGGGGGACCTTTAGGGCACAGCTGGCTTGAAGATGCAGGGCACAGGATGGTAGGTGCAGAGCAAATCGGTGAGCCAGGAGCTGTGCGCAAAGGTGCCCTTGTAAACAGGAGCTAGGTCACTTTGAGGGTCGCGTGCAGGTCAGCAGGGGCACTGTGGTGGGAGTTCCTGGTGGTTTATATAGTCCCCTGACTGAGGCTTCCTCCTAGTCCTTTTACAGTCCGGAATGGACTGTCCATCTGGGTGTCCGATGTTAGATGATCACTACCTAGGGAAATGGTGCGGTTCAGCCGATGGAGGGCGCAGTGCCACCAAAGTTGGCACACCTGCAGGGTTTGTCCTCACGGTCTGTTGGGCAGCGTTTGGTCTGGCTGCGGCGTCTGGTTCCCTTGGTCAGCAGCCGGTCAGTGAAGTGGCCTTCACTAGTCTTTGTTTGCAGGAGAGTGATGCCTTCACTCTGGAGTGCGGTCTTTGGCGATTTTTGAAATGTAGAGGTCCTCTGGGAGTTTGTAGAGTCCGACTGGTGTTGAAGCAACCCCTCAGCGGCGATTGTCGAGTCTTGGGTGCAGCAGGCCGGCTTTGGCGCCTTTCCTTGGTGCAGCAGGACTTTAGTTCTCAAGCTTTGGGTCTTCTTTGTTGCTTGTCTTCCTTTGTTCTTGGAATCTGATTTTCTTGGTCTAGGGATGGCCACTAAATACTGTATTTAGTGGGCGTTTAAGGGAGTACCTAGTAGTGACCAATGGGTCATCTACTTTAGGGTGGCTACACCCACTAAGAGACCACTTCTTATGGGCAGAGGTCACTCCCTACACCTGATTGGTTATTTTCCTTCCATGCAAGACAAAGGAAAATGAAATGGAGGGGTCACCTCGAAAGCAACGCCTTAGGGGTGGTGCAAGGTGGGGATGACCACTCCTCCTGTCCTTTGTGTGTTTTCTCGTCATTGCCCCCACCAAAAGTGGGGGTTTGCAACGTGGGCGTCCATCTGCTGCTAGCAGCAGGCTTGAGGGTGTAGCTTCAAGGGCAATAAGCCCTTTGAAGCTTGCTGGCAGGGCAGTGCACAATCCTGAGGGAGGTGGTGTTTACACCTCTACCCAGGAAGGGCTTTGTTCTGGGACCCAGAGAGCAGGATCTCACCCCAGGGTTCCAGAATCTTGTCTGCTGGTGAGAGGCTGTTTGTGACAGGCCATCAACCATCCCAGGGTAGGTGGCTTTTTCTGGGGGCACCTCCAAGGTGACCCCTGGGTACATTTAGGGATAAATCCAATACTGGTACCAGATTGGATTTGTCATTCTGAGTTGTTTGATACCAAACAACCCAGGGTTCAGAGTAGCCATCATGTAGCTGTGAAACTCGTACTGACCAGTGTCCGGCACATGTATTTAAATGCTGCTCTGTTCACCTACTGTAGGAGGCTGGACTGGCTTGTAGTGAGTACCAAGGTGTACTTACACCTTGCACCAGGCCCAGGTATCCCTTATTAGTGTATAGGGTGTCTAGCAGCTTAGGCTGATAGATAATGGTAGCTTAGCAGAGCAGCTTAGGCTGATCTAGGAGACGAGTGAAGCTCCTACAGTACCACTAGTGTCACTTGCACAATATCATAAGAAAACACAATACACAGATATACTAAAAATAAAGGTACTTTATTTTTATGACAATATGCCAAAGTATCTCAGTGATTACCCTCAGTATGAGGATAGCAAATATACACAAGATATATTTACACAATACCAAAAATATGCAGTATAGTCTTAGAAAACAGTGCAAACAATGTATAGTTACAATAGGATGCAATGGGGACACATAGGGATAGGGGCAACACAAACCATATACTCCAAAAGTGGAATGCGAACCACGAATGGACACCAAACCTATGTGACCTTGTAGAGGGTCGCTGGGACTGTAAGAAAACAGTGAGGGTTAGAAAAATAGCCCACCCCAAGACCCTGAAAATTGAGTGGAAAGTGCACTAAAGTTCCCCAAAGAGCACAGAAGTTGTGATAGGGGAATTCTGCAGGAAAGACACAAACCAGCAATGCAACAACGATGGATTTCCAAACGAGGGTACCTGTGGAACAAGGGGACCAAGTACAAAAGTCACAAGCATGTCGGAGATGGGCAGATGCCCAGGAAATGCCAGCTGTGGGTGCAAAGAAGCTGCTACTAGGCAGTAGAAGCTGAGGATTCTGCAAGAACGACAAGGGCTAGAAACTTCCCCTTTGGAGGATGGATGTCCCACGTCGTGAAGAGTCGTGCAAAAGTGTTTTCCTGATGAAAGACTGCAAACAAGCCTTGCTAGCTGCAAATCGTGCGGTAAGGGTTTTTGGATGCTGCTGTGGCCCAGGAGGGACCAGGATGTCGCCAATTGCGTGAGGGGACAGAGGGGGCAACCAGCAAGACAAGGAGCCCTCTCAGAAGCAGGCAGCACCCGCAGAAGTGCCGGAACAGGCACTATGAAAAGGAGTGAAACGGTGCTCACCCGAAGTTGCACAAAGGAGTCCCACGCTGCCGCAGGACAACTTAGAAAGTCGTGCAATGCAGGTTAGAGTGCCGTGGACCCAGGCTTGGCTGTGCACAAAGGATTTCCGCCGGAAGTGCACAGAGGCCGGAGTAGCTGCAAAAGACGCGGTTCCCAGCAATGCAGTCTGGCGTGGGAAGGCAAGGACTTACCTCCACCAAACTTGGACTGAAGAGTCACTGGACTGTGGGAGTCAATTGGACAGAGTTGCTGGATTCAAGGGACCTCGCTCGTTGTGCTGAGAGGAGACCGGGGGAACGGGTGATGCAGTTCTTTGGTGCCTGCGGTAGCAGGGGGAAGATTCCGGCAACCCACAGGAGATTTCTTCGGAGCTTCTAGTGCAGAGAGGAGGCAGACTACCCCCACAGCATGCACCACCAGGAAAACAGTCGAGAAGGCGGCAGGATCAGCGTTACAAGGTTGCAGTAGTCGTCTTTGCTACTTTGTTGCAGTTTTGCAGGCTTCCAGCGCGGTCAGCAGTCGATTCCTTGGCAGAAGGTGAAGAGAGAGATGCAGAGGAACTCTGATGAGCTCTTGCATTCGTTATCTAAGGAATTCCCCAAAGCAGAGACCCTAATAGCCAGAAAAGAGGGTTTGGCTACTTAGGAGAGAGGATAGGCTAGCAACACCTGAAGGAGCCTATCAGAAGGAGTCTCTGACGTCACCTGCTGGCCCTGGCCACTCAGAGCAGTCCAGTGTGCCAGCAGCACCTCTGTTACCAAGATGGCAGAGGTCTGGAGCACACTGGAGGAGCTCTAGGCACCTCCCAGGGGAGGTGCAGGTCAGGGGAGTGGTCACTTCCCTTTCCTTTGTCCAATTTCGCGCCAGAGCAGGGCTGAGGGGTCCCTGAACCGGTGTAGACTGGATTATGCAGAAATGGGCACCATCTGTGCCCATGAAAGCATTTCCAGAGGCTGGGGGAGGCTACTCCTCCCCTGCCTTAACACCTTTTTCCAAAGGGAGAGGGTGTAACACCCTCTCTCTGAGGAAGTCCTTTGTTCTGCCTTCCTGGGCCAAGCCTGGCTTGACCCCAGGAGGGCAGAAACCTGTCTGAGGGGTTGGCAGCAGCAGCAGCTGCAGTGAAACCCCGGGAAAGGTAGTTTGGCAGTACCCGGGTCTGTGCTAGAGACTCGGGGGATCATGGAATTGTCTCCCCAATGCCAGAATGGCATTGGGGTGACAATTCCATGATCTTAGACATGTTACATGGCCATGTTCGGAGTTACCATTGTGACGCTATACATAGGTAGTGACCTATGTATAGTGCACACGTGTAATGGTGTCCCCGCACTCACAAAGTCCGGGGAATTTGCCCTGAACGATGTGGGGGCACCTTGGCTAGTGCTAGGGTGCCCACACACTAAGTAACTTAGCACCCAACCTTTACCAGGTAAAGGTTAGACATATAGGTGACTTATAAGTTACTTAAGTGCAGTGGTAAATGGCTGTGAAATAACGTGGACGTTATTTCACTCAGGCTGCAGTGGCAGGCCTGTGTAAGATTTGTCAGAGCTCCCTATGGTTGGCAAAAGAAATGCTGCAGCCCATAGGGAACTCCTGGAACCCCAATACCCTGGGTACCTCAGTACCATATACTAGGGAATTATAAGGGTGTTCCAGTATGCCAATATGAATGGGTGACATTGGTCACTAGCCTGTTAGTGACAATTTGTACAGAGAGAGCATAACCACTGAGGTTCTGTGTAGGAGGCTGGACTGGCTTGTAGTGAGTACCAAGGGGTACTTGCAACTTGCACCAGGCCCAGTTATCCCTTATTAGTGTATAGGGTGTCTAGCAGCATAGGCTGATAGATAATGGTAGCTTAGCAGAGCAGCTTAGGCTGAACTAGGAGACGAGTGAAGCTCCTACAGTACTACTAGTGTCACTTGCACAATATCATAAGAAAACACAATACACAGTTATACTAAAAATAAAGGTACTTTATTTTTATGACAATATGACAAAGTATCTCAGAGTGTACCCTCAGTGAGAGGATAGGAAATATACACAAGATATATGTACACAATACCAAAAATATGCAGTATAGTCTTAGAAAACAGTGCAAACAATGTATAGTTACAATAGGATGCAATGGGGACACATAGGGATAGGGGCAACACAAACCATATACTCCAAAAGTGGAATGCGAACCACAAATGGACCCCAAACCTATGTGACCTTGTAGAGGGTCGCTGGGACTATTAGAAAATAGTGAGGGTTAGAAAAATAGCCCACCCCAAGACCCTGAAAAGTGAGTGCAAAGTGCACTAAAGTTCCCCCAAGGACATAGAAGTCGTGATAGAGGAATACTGCAGGAAAAACACAAACCAGCAATGCAACAACGATGGATTTCCAGTCGAGGGTACCTGTGGAACAAGGGGACCAAGTCCAAAAGTCACAAGCAAGTCGGACATGGGCAGATGCCCAGGAAATGCCAGCTGTGGGTGCAAAGAAGCTTCTACTGGACAGAAGAAGCTGAGGTTTCTGCAGGAACGACAAGGACTAGAGACTTCCCCTTTGGAGGACGGATCCCTCACGCCGTGGAGAGTTGTGCAGAAGTGTTTTCCTGCCGAAAGACCGCCAACAAGCCTTGCTAGCTGCAAATCATGCGGTAAGCGTTTTTGGGTGCTGCTATAGCCCAGGAGGGACCAGGATGTCGCAAATTGCGTCAGGAGAGAGAGGGGACGTCGAGCAAGACAAGGAGCCCTCTCAGCAGCAGGTAGCACCCGGAGAAGTGCCAGAAACAGGCACTACGAGGATGCGTGAAATGGTGCTCACCCGAAGTTACACAAAGGAGTCCCACGTCGCCGGAGACCAACTTAGAAAGTCGTGCAATGCAGGTTAGAGTGCCGTGGACCCAGGCTTGGCTGTGCACAAAGGATTTCCACCGGAAGTGCACAGGGGCCGGAGTAGCTGCAAAAGTCGCGGTTCCCAGCAATGCAGTCTGGCTTGGGGAGGCAAGGACTTACCTCCACCAAACTTGGACTGAAGAGTCACTGGACTGTGGGGGTCACTTGGACACAGTTGCTGGATTCGAGGGACCTCGCTCGTCGTGCTGAGAGGAGACCCAAGGGACCAGTAATGCAGCTTTTTGGTGCCTGCGGTTGCAGGGGGAAGATTCTGTCGACCCACGGGAGATTTCTTCGGAGCTTCTAGTGCAGAGAGGAGGCAGACTACCCCCACAGCATGCACCACCAGGAAAACAGTCGAGAAGGCGGCAGGATTAGCGTTACAGAGTTGCAGTAGTCGTCTTAGCTACATTGTTGCAGTTTTGCAGGCTTCCAGCGCGGGCAGCAGTCGATTCCTTGGCAGAAGATGAAGAGAGAGATGCAGAGGAACTCTGATGAGCTCTTGCATTCGTTATCTAATGTTTCCCCAGAGACAGAGACCCTAAATAGCCAGAAAAGAGGGTTTGGCTACCTAGGAGAGAGGATAGGCTAGCAACACCTGAAGGAGCCTATCAGAAGGAGTCTCTGACGTCCCCTGGTGGCACTGGCCACTCAGAGCAGTCCAGTGTGCCAGCAGCACCTCTGTTTCCAAGATGGCAGAGGTCTGGAGCACACTGGAGGAGCTCTGGACACCTCCCAGGGGAGGTGCAGGTCAGGGGAGTGGTCACTCCCCTTTCCTTTGTCCAGTTTCGCGCCAGAGCAGGGCTAAGGGGTCCCCTGAACCGGTGTAGACTGGCTTATGCAGAATTGGGCACATCTGTGCCCAAGAAAGCATTTCCAGAGGCTGGGGGAGGCTACTCCTCCCCTGCCTTCACACCATTTTCCAAAGGGAGAGGGTGTAACACCCTCTCTCAGAGGACGTTCTTTGTTCTGCCATCCTGGGCCAGGCCTGGCTGGACCCCAGGAGGGCAGATGCCTGTCTGAGGGGTTGGCAGCAGCAGCAGCTGCAGTGAAACCCCAGGAAAGGCAGTTTGGCAGTACCAGGGTCTGTGCTACAGACCACTGGGATCATGGGATTGTGCCAACTATGCCAGGATGGCATAGAGGGGGCAATTCCATGATCATAGACATGTTACATGGCCATATTCGGAGTTACCATTGTGAAGCTACATGTAGGTAGTGACCTATATGTAGTGCACGCGTGTAATGGTGTCCCCGCACTCACAAAGTCAGGGAAATTGGCCCTGAACAATGTGGGGGCACCTTGGCTAGTGCCAGGGTGCCCTCACACTAAGTAACTTTGCACCTAACCTTTACCAGGTAAAGGTTAGACATATAGGTGACTTATAAGTTACTTAAGTGCAGTGTAAAATGGCTGTGAAATAACGTGGACGTTATTTCACTCAGGCTGCAGTGGCAGGCCTGTGTAAGAATTGTCAGAGCTCCCTATGGGTGGCAAAAGAAATGCTGCAGCCCATAGGGATCTCCTGGAACCCCAATACCCTGGGTACCTCAGTACCATATACTAGGGAATTATAAGGGTGTTCCAGTAAGCCAATATAAATTGGTAAAATTAGTCACTAGCCTGTTAGTGACAATTTGGAAAGAAATGAGAGAGCATAATCACTGAGGTTCTGATTAGCAGAGCCTCAGTGAGACAGTTAGTCACTACACAGGTAACACATTCAGGCACACTTATGAGCACTGGGGCCCTGGTGAACAGGGTCCCAGTGACACATACAACTAAAACAACATATATACAGTGAAAAATGGGGGTAACATGCCAGGCAAGATGGTACTTTCCTACACAACCCCCCCCCAAACGAAGGAGAATAAGACTAGCCATGACCTGATGAGTCTTCATTGTCTAAGTGGAAATATCTGGAGAGTCCATCTGCATTGGAGTGGCTACTCCCAGGTCTATGTTCCACTGTATAGTACATTCCCTGTAGGGATATGGACCACCTCAACAATTTAGGATTTTCACCTTTCATTTGTTTTAGCCAAAGTAGAGGTTTGTGGTCTGTCTGAACAATGAAGTGAGTGCCAAACAGGTATGGCCTCAAATTCTTCAGAGCCCAGACCACAGCAAAGGCCTCCCTCTCTATGGCAGACCAACGCTTTTCTCTAGGGGTCAACCTTCTACTAATAAAAGCAACAGGTTGATCCTGGCCCTCAGAATTAAGTTGTGATAGGACTGCCCCTACTCCTAATTCAGATGCATCAGTTTGGACATAGAATTTTTTAGAGTAACAAGGGCTTTTCAGGACAGGTGCAGAGCACATGGCCTGCTTCAGCTCCTCAAAAGCTTTCTGACAGTTTGCTGTCCATAATACCTTTTTAGGCATTTTCTTGGATGTGAGGTCATTAAGAGGGGCTGCAATGGCGCCATAGTTCTTAATGAACCTCCTGTAGTACCCAGTGAGGCCTAGGAAGGCTCTCACCTGAGTCTGAGTGGTAGGGGGAATCCAATCAATAATTGTTTGGATTTTCCCCTGCAGTGGTGCAATCTGTTCCCCACCAACAAGGTGTCCCAGATAAACCACCTTAGCCTGCCCTATCTGGCACTTTGAAGCCTTGATAGTGAGGCCTGCCTTTTGCAGGGCCTCCAAAACTTTCCATAGGTGGACCAGGTGATCATCCCAGCTTGAGCTAAAGACAGCTATATCGTCCAAATATGCTGCACTGAAAGCCTCCAGCCCTTGCAGGACTGTGTTCACCAACCTCTGAAAAGTGGCAGGTGCATTTTTCAAACCAAAAGGCATTACTGTAAATTGGTAATGGCCTCCAATGGTTGAAAATGCAGTTTTAGGATTAGCATCTTCTGACAATTTGATCTGCCAATACCCTGCAGTCAAATCAAAAGTGCTTAGATACTTGGCAGATGCCAGTGTATCTATGAGCTCATCTGCCCTGGGTATAGGGTGAGCATCAGTTTTGGTTACCAGGTTGAGACCTCTATAGTCTACACAAAACCGCATTTCATTCTTTCCATCTTTGGAATGGGGTTTTGGTACAAGTACCACAGGAGAAGCCCATGGACTTTCAGAGTGCTCAACCACTCCTAGTTCTAACATTTTCTGCACCTCTTGCTTTATGCAGTCCCTGACATGCTCAGGCTGCCTATAGATCTTACATTTGACAGGTAAACTGTCTCCAGTATCTATAGTGTGCTCACACCAAGAAGTGGTACCTGGCACAGTAGAGAAGAGTTCAGAGAATTGATCTAGGAGATTTATGCAATGGTCTTTCTGCTCAGCAGTAAGACAATCAGCCAAGACTACACCTTCCACAAGAGCATCTTGTTCTGTGGAAGAGAAGAGATCAGGTAGAGGATCACTGTCTTTTTCCTGTCCCTCATCAGTTGCCATGAGCAGGGTGAGATCAGCCCTGTCATAGTAGGGTTTCAGGCGGTTTACATGGAGTACGCTAAGGGGACTCCTTGCAGTGCCGAAGTCAACTAAATAGGTGACTTCACCCTTTTTCTCAACAATTGTGTGGGGTCCACTCCATTTATCTTGGAGTGCTCTTGGGGCCACAGGCTCCAAGACCCACACTTTCTGCCCTGGTTTGTACTGAACCAAAACAGCCTTCTGATCATGCCATTTCTTCTGGAGCTCTTGGCTGGCCTGAAGGTTTTTACTGGCCTTTTTCATATACTCAGCCATCCTTGATCTGAGGCCAAGTACATAATCCACAATATCTTGTTTTGGAGCTTTTAAAGGTTGTTCCCAACCCTCCTTGACAAGTGTTAGTGGACCCCTAACAGGGTGACCAAAGAGGAGTTCAAAGGGGCTGAAGCCCACTCCTTTTTGGGGTACCTCCCTGTAGGCAAAAAGGAGGCATGGTAACAGGATATCCCATCTCCTGCGGAGTTTTTCAGGGAGACCCATAATCATGCCTTTGAGAGTTTTATTAAATCTCTCCACCAGTCCATTTGTTTGTGGATGATAGGGTATAGTGAACTTGTACGTTACACCACACTCCTTCCACATGGCCTATAAGTATGCAGACATGAAATTGCTTCCCCTGTCTGATACTACTTCCTTTGGGAAGCCCACCCTAGAAAATATTCCTAGGAGGGCCTTTGCCACTACAGGTGCTGTAGTGGTCCTTAAAGGAATTGCTTCAGGGTATCTTGTGGCATGGTCCACTACCACCAAGATAAATCTATTGCCTGAAGCAGTAGGAGGGTCAAGGGGGCCAACTATGTCAACCCCTACCCTTTCAAAGGGAACCCCAACCACAAGCAGTGGGATAAGGGGTGCCTTTGGAGTGCCACCTGTCTTGCCACTGGCTTGACAGGTTTCACAGGACTTACAAAATTCCTTTGTGTCCTCAGACATCCTAGGCCAATGAAACAAGGGGACTAGTCTGTTCCAAGTTTTCATTTGTCCCAGATGCCCAGCTAGGGGAATGTCGTGTGCAAGGGTTAGGAGGAACTTTCTGTACTCCTGAGGAATCACTAATCTCCTGGCAGTTCCAGGTTTAGGATCCCTTGCTTCAGTGTACAAGAGATTGTCCTCCCAGTAAACTCTGTGAGAGTCACTGACATCCCCATTAGCCTGTTTGACAGCTTGCTGTCTTAGACCCTCTAATGTGGGACAGGTTTGCTGTGCCACACTCAGCTCCTCCCTGGCAGGCCCCCCTTCACCCAAAAGCTCAGTAGTGTCTGCTTCCAGCTCCTCTGGTGTAGGTTCTGCACAGGGAGGGAATTCTTCTTCCTCTGAAGTTGAATCCACTGTAGAGGGAGGGATAGTAAGAAGTGGTTTGCTTCTACTAGCCCTAGCTTTAGGGAGCACTTGGTCCATTGTTCCAGGATCCAAGCTTCCCTGTCCTTTTTGCTTTTTGGCCTGAGCCCTGGTTAAAGCAAAAAATGCCCTGGGATGCCCAGCATTGCTGCATGGGCCTCCAACTCCACATCTGACCAAGCTGATGTCTCCAAATCATTCCCTAATAGACAGTCTACAGGTAAATCTGTGGCTACCACAACTTTCTTTGGACCAGTAACCCCCCCCCCAGTTGAGATTAACAACAGCCATGGGGTGGCTATGTGTGTTGTTGTGAGCATCGGTTACTTGGTACTGGTGACCAAGTAGGTGTTGTTCAGGGTGGACCAGTTTCTCTATGACCATAGTCACACTGGCTCCAGTGTCCCTCTAGGCCTGAACCTCAACACCATTTATTAGGGGTAGCTGCTTGTACTTATTGTAGGAGGCTGGACTGGCTTGTAGTGAGTACCAAGGGGTACTTGCACCTTGCACCAGGCCCAGTTATCCCTTATTAGTGTATAGGGTGTCTAGCAGCTTAGGCTGATAGATAATGGTAGCTTAGCAGAGCAGCTTAGGCTGAACTAGGAGACGTGTGAAGCTACTACAGTACCACTTAGTGTCATATGCACAATATCATAAGAAAACACAATACACAGTTATACTAAAAATAAAGGTACTTTATTTTTATGACAATATGCCAAAGTATCTTAGAGTGTACCCTCAGTGAGAGGATAGGAAATATACACAAGATATATATACACAATAGCAAAAATATGCAGTATAGTCTTAGAAAACAGTGCAAACAATGTATGGTTACAATAGGATGCAATGGGGACACATAGGGATGGGGGCAACACAAACCATATACTCCAAAAGTGGAATGCGAACCACAAATGGACCCCACACCTATGTGACCTTGTAGAGGGTCGCTGGGACTATTAGAAAATAGTGAGAGTTAGAAAAATAACCCTCCCCAAGACCCTGAAAAGTGAGTGCAAAGTGCACTAAAGTTCCCCTAAGGACAAAGAAGTCGTGTTAGAGGAATAATGCAGGAAAGACACAAACCAACAATGCAACAACGATGGATTTCCAATCTAGGGTACCTGTGGAACAAGGGGACCAAGTCCAAAAGTCACAAGCAAGTCGGAGATGGGCACATGCCCAGGAAATGCCAGCTGTGGGTGCAAAGAAGCTTCTACTGGACAGAAGAAGCTGAGGTTTCTGCAGGAACGGAAAGGGCTAGAGACTTTCCCTTTGGTGGACGGATCCCTCTCGCCGTGGAGAGTCGTGCAGAAGTGTTTTCCTGCCGAAAGAATGCCAACAAGCCTTGCTAGCTGCAAATCATGCGGTTAGCGTTTTTGGACGCTGCTGTGGCCCAGGAGGGACCAGGTGGTCGCAAATTGGACCAGGAGGTAAAGGGGACATGGAGCAAGACAAGGAACCCTCTTAGCAGCAGGTAGCACCCGGAGAAGTGCCAGAAACAGGCACTACGATGATGCATGAAACGGTGCTCACCCGAAGTTACACAAAGGAGTCCCACGTCGCCGGAGACCAACTTAGAAAGTCGTGCAATGCAGGTTAGAGTGCCGTGGACCCAGGCTTGGCTGTGCACAAAGGATTTCCGCCGGAAGTGCACAGGGGCCGGAGTAGCTGCAAAAGTCACGGTTCCCAGCAATGCAGTCTAGCGAGGTGAGGCAAGGACTTACCTCCACCAAACTTGGACTGAAGAGTCACTGGACTGTGGGAGTCACTTGGACAGAGTTGCTGGATTTGAGGGACCTCGCTCGTCGTGCTGAGAGGAGACCCAAGGGACCGGTAATGCAGCTTTTTGGTGCCTGCGGTTGCAGGGGGAAGATTCCGTCGACCCACTGGAGATTTCTTCGGAGCTTCTAGTGCAGAGAGGAGGCAGACTACCCCCACAGCATGCACCACCAGGAAAACAGTTGAGAAGGCGGCAGGATCAGCGGTACAGAGTTGCAGTAGTCGTCTTTGCTACTATGTTGCAGGTTTGCAGGCTTTCAGCGCGGTCAGCTGTCGATTCCTTGGCAGAAGGTGAAGAGAGAGATGCAGAGAAACTCGGATGAGCTCTTGCATTCGTTATCTCAAGTTTCCCCAGAGACAGAGACCCTAAATAGCCAGAAAAGAGGGTTTGGCTACCTAGGAGAGAGGATAGGCTAGCAACACCTGAAGGAGCCTATCAGAAGGAGTCTCTGACGTCACCTGGTGGCACTGGCCACTCAGAGCAGTCCAGTGTGCCAGCAGCACCTCTGTTTCCAAGATGGCAGAGGTCTGGAGCACACTGGAGGAGCTCTGGACACCTCCCAGGGGAGGTGCAGGTCAGGGGAGTGGTCACTCCCCTTTCCTTTGTCCAGTTTCGCGCCAGAGCAGGGCTAAGGGGTCCCCTGAACCGGTGTAGACTGGCTTATGCAGAATTGGGCACATCTGTGCCCAAAAAAGCATTTCCAGAGGCTGGGGGGGGGGCTACTCCTCCCCTGCCTTCACACCATTTTCCAAAGGGAGAGGGTGTAACACCCTCTCTCAGCGGAAGTTCTTTGTTCTGCCATCCTGGGCCAGGCCTGGCTGGACCCCAGGAGGGCAGATGCCTGTCTGAGGGGTTGGCAGCAGCAGCAGCTGCAGTGAAACCCCAGGAAAGGCAGTTTGGCAGTACCAGGGTCTGTGCTACAGACCACTGGGATCATGGGATTGTGCCAACTATGCCAGGATGGTATAGAGGGGGCAATTCCATGATCATAGACATGTTACATGGCCATATTCGGAGTTACCATGGTGAAGCTACATATAGGTAGTGACCTATATGTAGTGCACACGTGTAATGGTGTCCCCGCACTCACAAAGTCCGGGGAATTGGCCCTGAACAATGTGGGGGCACCTTGGCTAGTGCCAGGGTGCCCTCACACTAAGTAACTTTGCACCTAACCTTTACCAGGTAAAGGTTAGACATATAGGTGACTTATAAGTTACTTAAGTGCAGTGTAAAATGGCTGTGAAATAACGTGGACGTTATTTCACTCAGGCTGCAGTGGCAGGCCTGTGTAAGAATTGTCAGAGCTCCCTATGGGTGGCAAAAGAAATGCTGCAGCCCATAGGGATCTCCTGGAACCCCAATACCCTGGGTACCTCAGTACCATATACTAGGGAATTATAAGGGTGTTCCAGTAAGCCAATGTAAATTGGTAAAATTGGTCACTAGCCTGTTAGTGACAATTTGAAAGAAATGAGAGAGCATAACCACTGAGGTTCTGATTAGCAGAGCCTCAGTGAGACAGTTAGTCACTACTCAGGTAACACATTCAGGCACACTTATGAGCACTGGGGCCCTGGTGAACAGGGTCCCAGTGACACATACAACTAAAACAACATATATACAGTGAAAAATGGGGGTAACATGCCAGGCAAGATGGTACTTTGCTACACTTATCCATATTAAGGGGACAAGCAACTAAGGTGGCTAAATCAATAGCCCCCTCAGAGACTAACACAGCCTCTGTGGCCTCCCTAACAAGGCCAACCCCAACTAAGTTACCAATAGTGAGCCCAGCTACTCCCTTGGATTGGCTATTAGTAGGTTTGCTCCCACCACCACTGCTATTAGTAGGGACACTAGAGTAGCAGTAGGGGTTGTAGTGGTAGGAGGCTTGGTGCTTTTCTTTGGACAACTGGGATCTGTTGTCCAATGGCCTTTTACTTTACATAAATAGCACCATGGTTTCTTTTCTTTGTTTTGATTAAAGGAGGATTTGGACCCACCACCCCCACCAGAGTGTTTTTGTGGGCCTGATGAAGACTCATTTTTAGATTTGTCCCCACCCTTGTCAGAAGACTTACCATCCTTCTTTTGTTGCCATCTTTGTCACCCCCTGTATGAACTTTTCTGTTCACCCTTGTTCTGACCCATTTGTCTGCCTTCTGTCCCAATTCTTGGGGAGAGGTCAGATCAGAGTCCACCAAGTACTGGTGCAACAAATCAGACACACAATTATTAAGAATATGCTCTCTCAGGATCAAGTTATACAGGCTGTCATAATCAGTAACTTTACTGCCATGTAACCACCCCTCCAAGGCCTTCACTGAATGGTCAATGAAATCAACCCAGTCTTGTGAAGACTCCTTTTTGGTCTCTCTGAACTTTATCCTGTATTGTTCAGTGGTTAAGCCATAAACATCCAGGAGTGCATTCTTAAGAACTGTAAAATTATTGGCATCACTTTCTTTCACAGTAAGGAGCCTATCCCTACCTTTTCCACTAAATGATAGCCATAGGACAGCAGCCCACTGCCTTTGAGGGACATCCTGTACAACAAAGGCCCTCTCAAGTGCAGCAAACCACTTGTTAATGTCATCCCCCTCCTTATAAGGGGGAACTATCTTATGCAGATTCCTGGAATCATGTTCTTTTGCAGGATGACTATGGGGAATACTGCTGCTGCCACCATGGGTTTCTAAACCCAGTTTCTGTCTCTCCTTCTCTACTTCTAAAGTCTGTCTATCCAAATCCAGCTGTTGCTTCTTGAGCTTCAGTCTGGTTTGTTCCACTCTCAATCTATTGAGCTCCCTTTCTAACAATCTGTCATCAGGGTGGGTGGGAGGGACATGCCTTGAAACAGAAGTATGGTGAGAATGGACAGAAGGAGACCTGTCCCTTACAGAGGGCACCCTAACAGCTTGGCTAACAGAAACATCAGTACCACTGTGGTGAGAATAAATGCTTTTGCTATGATGTGAGACAACACTATTTGTATGGTGTGGCTCTTCATCATTACCAACTATGCTAGACGGTCTAGTAATGGGCAGGCTTTGAAGTTTCTTTCCTGAATCTTTTCCTGGGGGAGTCCCTGGATCAGATTGGGAACCATTAGCTACTTTTTCTACAGATGGGGCACTTCTAGCCTTATCCTGTTCTCTAAGCATGTTAAGTAACAGTTCCAAGGAAGGATTCTTCCCTACACTCAAACCTCTCTCTATGCAGAGACTCCTTGCTCCTTTCCAGCTAAGGTGATCATATGCAAGTTTGGACAGATCAACATTTTGGCCTGTGCCAGACATTTTTAGAGAGAGTTAAAGTGATAGAAAAAGAGAAAAAAGTTTGTCAGAGCTTTTAGAAAGACAGAGAAAAAAAACTTTTTAAACTTTTTAAACTTTTTAGAACTTTTTAGAAAGTTTAGAAGTACTTTTCAGCACTTAGAAAAGAGTGAAAAGAGGAAATGCAAAACTTTTTGGCTATGTGTATATACACTGAACTTGTTTTGTATATTTTTCTCTTATGAAAAGTACAATGACAAGAGTGGTAAGTACTCTCAAAGCACTTGTCCCACCGCTGCACAACCAATGTAGGAGGCTGGACTGGCTTGTAGTGAGTACCAAGGGGTACTTGCACCTTGCATCAGGCCCAGTTATCCCTTATTAGTGTATAGGGTGTGTAGCAGCATAGGCTGATAGATAATGGTAGCTTAGCAGAGCAGCTTAGGCTGAACTAGGAGACGAGTGAAGCTCCTACAGTACCACTAGTGTCACTTGCACAATATCATAAGAAAACACAATACACAGTTATACTAAAAATAAAGGTACTTTATTTTTATGACAATATGCCAAAGTATCTCAGAGTGTACCCTCAGTGAGAGGATAGGAAATATACACAAGATATATGTACACAATACCAAAAATATGCAGTATAGTCTTAGAAAACAGTGCAAACAATGTATAGTTACAATAGGATGCAATGGGGACACATAGGGATAGGGGCAACACGAACCATATACTCCAAAAGTGGAATGCGAACCACGAATGGACCCCAAACCTATGTGACCTTGTAGAGGGTCGCTGGGACTATTAGAAAACAGTGAGGGTTAGAAAAATAGCCCACACCAAGACCCTGAAAAGTGAGTGCAAAGTGCACTAAAGTTCCCCCAAGGACATAGAAGTCGTGATAGAGGAATACTGCAGGAAAAACACAAACCAGCAATACAACAACGATGGATTTCCAGTCGAGGGTACCTGTGGAACAAGGGGACCAAGTCCAAAAGTCACAAGCAAGTCAGAGATGGGCAGATGCCCAGGAAATGCCAGCTGTGGGTGCAAAGAAGCTTCTACTGGACAGAAGAAGCTGAGGTTTCTGCAGAAACGACAAGGGCTAGAGACTTCCCCTTTGGAGGACGGATCCCTCACGCCGTGGAGAGTGGTGCAGAAGTGTTTCCCGCCGAAAGACTGCCAACAAACCTTGCTAGCTTCAAATTGTGCGGTAAGCGTTTTTGGATGCTGCTATGGCCCAGGACGGACCAGGATATTGCAAATTGTGTCAGGAGAGAGAGGGGACGTCGAGCAAGACAAGGAGCCCTCTCAGCAGCAGGTAGCACCCGGAGAAGTGCCAGAAACAGGCACTACGAGGATGCGTGAAACGGAGCTCACCCGAAGTTACACAAAGGAGTCTCACGTCGCCGGAGACCAACTTAGAAAGTCGTACAATGCAGGTTAGAGTGCCGTAGACCCAGGCTTGGCTGTGCACAAAGGATTTCTGCCGGAAGTGCACAGGGGCCGGAGTAGCTGCAAAAGTCGCGGTTCCCAGCAATGCAGTCTGGCTTGGGGAGGCAAGGACTTACCTCCACCAAACTTGGACTGAAGAGTCACTGGACTGTGGGGGTCACTTGGACACAGTTGCTGGATTCGAGGGACCTCGCTCGTCGTGCTGAGAGGAGACCCAAGGGACCGGTAATGCAGCTTTTTGGTGCCTGCGGTTGCAGGGGGAAGATTCCGTCAACCCACGGGAGATTTCTTCGGAGCTTCTAGTGCAGAGAGGAGGCAGACTACCCCCACAGCATGCACCACCAGGAAAACAGTCGAGAAGGCGGCAGGATCAGCGTTACAGAGTTGCAGTAGTTTCTTAGCTACTTTGTTGCAGTTTTGCAGGCTTCCAGCACGGTCAGCAGTCGATTCCTTGGCAGAAGGTGAAGAGAGAGATGCAGAGGAACTCTGATGAGCTCTTGCATTCGTTATCTAACGTTTCCCCAGAGACAGAGACCCTAAATAGCCAGAAAAGAGGGTTTGGCTACCTAGGAGAGAGGATAGGCTAGCAACACCTGAAGGAGCCTATCAGAAGGAGTCTCTGAAGTTACCTGGTGGCACTGGCCACTCAGAGCAGTCCAGTGTGCCAGCAGCACCTCTGTTTCCAAGATGGCAGAGGTCTGGAGCACAATGGAGGAGCTCTGGACACCTCCCAGGGGAGGTGCAGGTCAGGGGAGTGGTCACTCCCCTTTCCTTTGTCCAGTTTCGCGCCAGAGCAGGGCTAAGGGGTCCCCTGAACCGGTGTAGACTGGCTTATGCAGAATTGGGCACATCTGTGCCCAAGAAAGCATTTCCAGAGGCTGGGGGAGGCTACTCCTCCCCTGCCTTCACACCATTTTCCAAAGGGAGAGGGTGTAACACCCTCTCTCAGAGGACATTCTTTGTTCTGCCATCCTGGGCCAGGCCTGGCTGGACCCCAGGAGGGCAGATGCCTGTCTGAGGGGTTGGCAGCAGCAGCAGCTGCAGTGAAACCCCAGGAAAGGCAGTTTGGCAGTACCAGGGTCTGTGCTACAGACCACTGGGATCATGGGATTGTGCCAACTATGCCAGGATGGCATAGAGGGGGCAATTCCATGATCATAGACATGTTACATGGCCATATTCTGAGTTACCATTGTGAAGCTACATATAGGTAGTGACCTATATGTAGTGCACGCGTGTAATGGTGTCCCCGCACTCACAAAGTCAGGGAAATTGGCCCTGAACAATGTGGGGGCACCTTGGCTAGTGCCAGGGTGCCCTCACACTAAGTAACTTTGCACCTAACCTTTACCAGGTAAAGGTGAGACATATAGGTGACTTATAAGTTACTTAAGTGCAGTGTAAAATGGCTGTGAAATAACGTGGACGTTATTTCACTCAGGCTGCAGTGGCAGGCCTGTGTAAGAATTGTCAGAGCTCCCTATGGGTGGCAAAAGAAATGCTGCAGCCCATAGGGATCTCCTGGAACCCCAATACCCTGGGTACCTCAGTACCATATACTAGGGAATTATAAGGGTGTTCCAGTAAGCCAATGTAAATTGGTAAAATTAGTCACTAGCCTGTTAGTGACAATTTGGAAAGAAATGAGAGAGCATAATCACTGAGGTTCTGATTAGCAGAGCCTCAGTGAGACGGTTAGTCACTACACAGGTAACACATTCAGGCACACTTATGAGCACTGGGGCCCTGGTGAACAGGGTCCCACTGACACATATAACTAAAACAACATATATACAGTGAAAAATGGGGGTAACATGCCAGGCAAGATGGTACTTTCCTACATTCTGGTTAGCAGATCCTCAGTGAGACAGTTAGGCATCACACAGGGAACACATACACATAGGTCACAAACTTATGAGCACTGGGGTCCTGACTAGCAGAGTCCCAGTGACACATAACAAACATACTGAAAACATAGGGTTTTCACTATGAGCACTGGGCCCTGGCTAGAAGGATCCCAGTGAGACAGTGAAAATACCCTGACATACACTCACAAACAGGTCAAAAGTGGGGGTAACAAGGCTAGAAAGAGGCTACTTTCTCATACAACCCCCCCACCCCCCAAAACGAAGGACAATAAGGCTAACCTTGGCCAGTTGAGAGTTTATTGTCTAAGTGGTGATAAGTAGAGAGTAGCTCTGCAATAGACTGGTTACTCCCTTTATCATCCACTATATGGTTACTTCCCTGTGGGGATGTAAACCACCCTGTTTGAAGTTTTTTAGCTAAGCAACAATGTGAAGATGTTTTTTCAGAGTTTCTATCAGTAAGTTTTAGTTTAGAGCAGTGGGAATTGTCCACTGAACCTATTTGTAGTGATGAAAATGGCAGACAGGGATGCTGTCTCAGTAAAGCCATAGCTGGGCAAAACGTTTGTCCATATGGCTGGAAGAGAGAACAGGGATGCTGTTTCTCTTTAGTTGGAGCAGGGCAGGAATGCTGTCCTATGAGCTCCACACTAGGGCAGGGATGCTGTCCTAAGTGGTGTGAGGCAGTGCAGGCTTTCTGCACTAAAGATTCTCTGGGAGGGTTGGAGGGATGCTCCATGTTAACTAAAATGGTGCTCTTTTTCTCACCAATTTGAGTTATCCCACAGAGAGGTACTTCCACCTCAGGGAGTACAGCTTTGCCAGCTGATGGTACCCTTGGAACAGGTGCCACCCCAGGAGAGGTTTCTCCCACCACAGGAATGGTATCCTGAATGGCAGGGTGTTTAGGGGATACAGTGATACCCTTTTTACCTGTTGTTGGAGAGGGATCTTGAGTTTTCAGGCCTTCTCTCCTTTGCTTTTTCATTTAAGTAGAAATGAGAGGGAACAATTCCTCAGGGATACCCAGCATGGCTGCATGGGTATAAAACTCCACATCAGCCCAACCTGAGGCCTCTAGGTCATTACCTAAGAGACAATCTACAGGTAAGCTAGGTGATACTACCACCTGCTTAGGGCCAGTAACTCCACCCCAACTAAGCTGAACTATAGCTAAGGGAAGAAACTTAGTGGAGTTATGGACATCAATAATTGTATACTGTTGTCCAATGATGTGTTGTTCAGGGGCCACAAGGTTTTCAGTCACCAAAGTGATACTGGCACCTGTGTCCCTGTAGGCCTGGGCCTCAACACCATTTATTGAAACGGTCTGCCTGTACTTATCCATTGTAAGGGGACAAGCAGCCAGTGTGGCAAGGCCAATGCCACTAGGTGTGACAGAAACTCTCTTGGGACTGACTACCCCAGTTTCTATGATGGACCCATAAGTGAACCCAACTACACCCTTAGTTTGACTGTTGCCAGCAGTCCAACCACTATTACCACTACTACTAGGGGCACTAGAGCTTGATGTATCAGTGGTGGTAGGCTCAGGGGGTTTACCTGGACAGGACTTATCCCCTGGCCTATGGCCTCTGTTTTTACACACAAAGCACCAAGGCTTTTTAATGTGTGCAGGTTGTGAAGAAGAGGAAGAATTTGTTTTATCCCCACCCCCTGAAGAGTGTTTAGGATTTGAAGAAGGATCTTTGGTTTTACCCTTATCCCCATGCTTATCCTGAGATTTCTCACCATCTTTCTTCTTGCCATCCTTGTCACCACCTGTATGAACTTTTCTGTTCACTCTTGTTCTGACCCATTTGTCTGCCTTCTTTCCCAATTCTTGGGGAGAGGTCAGATCAGAGTCCACCAAGTACTGGTGCAACAAATCAGACACACAATTATTAAGAATATGCTCTCTCAGGATCAAGTTATACAGGCTTTCATAATCAGTAACTTTACTGCCATGTAACCACCCCTCCAAGGCCTTCACTGAATGGTCAATGAAATCAACCCAGTCTTGTGAAGACTCCTTTTTGGTCTCTCTGAACTTCATCCTGTGCTGTTCAGTGGTTAAGCCATAACCATCCAGGAGTGCATTCTTAAGAACTGTAAAATTATTGGCATCACTTTCTTTCACAGTAAGGAGCCTATCCCTACCCTTTCCACTAAATGATAGCCATAGGATAGCAGCCCACTGCCTTTGAGGGAGATCCTGTACAACACAGGCCCTCTCACATGCAGCAAACCACTTGTTTATGTCATCCCCCTCCTTATAAGGGGGAACTATCTTGTGCAGATTCCTGGAATCATGCTCTTTTGCAGGATGACTATGGGGAATACTGCTGCTGCCACCATGGGTTTCTAAACCCAATTTCTGTCTTTCTCTCTCCACTTCTAAGCACTGTCTATCCAAATCCAGCTGTTGCTTCTTGAGCTTCAGTCTGGTTTGTTCCACTCTCAATCTATTGAGCTCCCTTTCTAACAATCTGTCATCAGGGTGGGTGGGAGAGGCATGTCTAGAAACAAAAGTATGCTGAGATTGAACAGAAAGAGACCTGGTCCTAACAGATGGTACCCTAACAGCCTGGCTAATAGAAACAGCATTTCTACTATGGTGAGAGTGAATACTCTTACTGTGATGTGAGACCACACTATCAGTATGATGTGACTCAACCTCAGTACCAGCTATGCTAGGTTGTCTGCTAAGGGACAGGCTAGGAAGTTTCCTCTCTAACTCTTTAGCTAGGGGTGCCCCAGGGTCAGATTGGGAACCATCAGCTAACTTTTCAACAGGAGTGCCACCTTGGGTCTTATCCTGTTCCACAAGCATATTCACTAACAGTTCTCTAGAGGGATTCTTCCTTACACTTAAACCTCTTTCTATGCAGAGACTCCTTGCTCCTTTCCAGCTAAGGTTGTCATATGCAAGTTTGGACAGATCAACAGTTTGGCCTGTGCCAGACATTTTAGAAAGTGTTAAAGTGACAGAAAAAGTGAGAAAACGTTTTTCAGAACTTTTGAAAAGACAGAAAAAAACTTTTAAAACTTTTTAAAGAACTTTTAGAAAGTTTAGAGGTACTTTTCAGCACTCAGAAAAGAGTGAAAAGAGGAAATGCAAAACTTTTTGGTTAGGTGTACATACACTGAACTTGTTTTGTATATTTTTCTCTTAAGAAAAGTACAGTGACAAAAGTGGTAAGTAGTTGCAAAGTACTTATCCCACCGCTGCACAACCAATGTAGGAGGCTGGACTGGCTTGTAGTGAGTACCAAGGGGTACTTACACCTTGCACCAGGCCCAGGTATCCCTTATTAGTGTATAGGGTGTCTAGCAGCTTTGGCTGATAGATAATGGTAGCTTAGCAGAGCAGCTTAGGCTGAACTAGGAGACGAGTGAAGCTCCTACAGTACCACTAGTGTCACTTGCACAATATCATAAGAAAACACAATACACAGATATACTAAAAATAAAGGTACTTTATTTTTATGACAATATGCCAAAGTATCTCAGAGTGTACCCTCAGTATGAGGATAGCAAATATACACAAGATATATGTACACAATACCAAAAATATGCAGTATAGTCTTAGAAAACAGTGCAAACAATGTATAGTTACAATAGGATGCAATGGGGACACATAGGGATAGGGGCAACACAAACCATATACTCCAAAAGTGGAATGCGAACCACGAATGGACCCCAAACCAATGTGACCTTGTAGAGGGTCGCTGGGACTATTAGAACATAGTAAGGGTTAGAAAAATAGCCCACCCCAAGACCCTGAAAAGTGAGTGCAAAGTGCACTAAAGTTCCCCAAAGGACATAGAAGTCGTGAAAGGGGAATTCTGCAGGAAAGACACAAACCAGCAATGCAACAACGATGGATTTCCAGTCGAGGGTACCTGTGGAACAAGGGGACCAAGTCCAAAAGTCACAAGCAAGTCGGAGATGGGCAGATGCCCAGGAAATGCCAGCTGTGGGTGCAAAGAAGCTGCTACTGGACAGTAGAAGCTGAGGATTCTGCAGGAACGACAAGGGCTAGAGACTTCCCCTTTGGAGGATGGATCCCCACGCCGTGGAGAGTCGTGTAGAATTATTTTCCTGAAGAAAGACCGCCAACAAGCCTTGCTAGCTGCAAATCATGCAGTTAGGGTTTTTGGATGCTGCTGTGGCCCAGGAGGGACCAGGATGTCGCCAATTGCGTCTGGGGACAGAGGGGGCATCGAGCAAGACAAGGAGCCCTCTCAGAAGCAGGCAGCACCCGCAGAAGTGCTGGAACAGGCACTACAAAGAGGAGTGAAACGGTGCTCACCTGAAGTTGCACAAAGGAGTCCCACGCTGCCGGAGGACAACTTAGAAAGTCGTGCAATGCAGGTTAGAGTGCCGTGGACCCAGGCTTGGCTGTGCACAAAGGATTTCCGCCGGAAGCGCACAGAGGCCAGAGTAGCTGCAAAAGACGCAGTTCTCAGCAATGCAGTCTGGCGTGGGGAGGCAAGGACTTACCTCCACCAAACTTGGACTGAAGAGTCACTGGACTGTCGGAGTCACTTGGACAGAGTTGCTGGATTCAAGGGACCTCGCTCGTCGTGCTGAGAGGAGACCCAGGGGACCGGTGATGCAGTTCTTTGGTGCCTGCGGTTGCAGGGGGACGATTCCGTCGACCCACGGGAGATTTCTTCGGAGCTTCTAGTGCAGAGAGGAGGCAGACTACCCCCACAGCATGCACCACCAGGAAAACAGTCGAGAAGGCGGCAGGATCAGCGTTACAGAGTTGCAGTAGTCGTCTTTGATACTTTGTTGCAGTTTTGTAGGCTTCCAGCGCGGTCAGCAGTCGATTCCTTGGCAGAAGGTGAAGAGAGAGATGCAGAGGAACTCTGATGAGCTCTTGCATTCGTTATCTAAGGAATTCCCCAAAGCAGAGACCCTAAATAGCCAGAAAAGAGGGTTTGGCTACTTAGGAGAGAGGATAGGCTAGCAACACCTGAAGGAGCCTATCAGAAGGAGTCTCTGACGTCACAAGGGGCCCCTAAACCGGTTTAGACTGGCTTATGCAGGAATGGGCAGCATCTGTGCCCATGAAAGCATTTCCAGAGGCTGGGGGAGGCTACTCCTCCCCTGCCGTAACACCTTTTTCCAAAGGGAGAGGGTGTAACACCCTCTCTCTGAGGAAGTCCTTTGTTCTGCCATCCTGGGACAAGCCTGGCTGGACCCCAGGAGGGCAGAAACCTGTCTGAGGGGTTGGCAGCAGCAGCAGCTGCAGTGAAACCCCTGAAAAGGCAGTTTGGCAGTACCAGGATCTGTGCTACAGACCGGTGGGATCATGGGATTGTGCCAACAATGCCAGGATGACATAGAGGGGGCAATTCCATGATCTTAGACATCTTACATGGCCATGTTCGGAGTTACCATTGTGACGTTATACATAGGTAGTGACCTATATATAGTGCACACGTGTAATGGTGTCCCCGCACTCACAAAGTTGGGGGAATTTGCCCTGAACTATGTGGGAGCACCATGGCTAGTGCCAGGGTGCCCACACACTAAGTAACTTTGCACCTAACCTTTACCAGGTAAAGGTTAGACATATAGGTGACTTATAAGTTACTTATGTGTAGTGTAAAATGGCTGTGAAATAACGTGGACATTATTTCACGCGGGCTGCAGTGGCAGGCCTGTGTAAGAATTGTCTGAGCTCCCTATGGGTGGCAAAAGAAATGCTGCAGCCCATAGGGATCTCCTGGAACCCCAATACCCTGGGTACCTAAGTACCATATACAAGGGAATTATATGGGTGTACCAGTGTGCCAATGAGAATTGGTAAATTTAGTCACTAGCCTGCAGTGACAAATTTAGAAAGCAGAGAGAGCATAAACACTGAGGTTCTGGTCAGCAGAGCCTCAGTGATACAGTTAGGCACCACACAGGGAACACATACAGGGCACATACTATGAGCACTGGGGTCCTGCCTGGCAGGATCCGAGTGACACAAGGGCTAAAACAACTTACATACAGTGAAATATGGGGGTAACATGCCAGGCAAGATGGTACTTTCCTACAACGGCACCCTGGATGAAGCTGTGCAGATTGTGGAGGGGCAGTCTGGCTGTGAGCGCAGTAACTGCAGCTTGATGAGATCACGGGGGTCCTACCACAATTAAAGCTGCATGAGGCCTCTAACTCTACAACAACTGGCCCATGACTGCTCCTACACTGCCTGCAGTATTCGCCCCCTTATGGACAGTGATTTCTTCCCCATCAGTTTCACTGAGACACTAGAGAGGTTGACTTGATACTCTTGCATAGCTTCTTTTGGAGGACCCTATGTGTAGTAGGGCAACAGATGTACTACTTGGCAGAGACTTGGGACCCCTTGAGTTTGACTGTGCTGTTATTAATGATGTGACCCTGCGGGAGTGCAGGTTGCTTTGATATGTGCTACATTGGATCGCTGCTCATTGACACCAGCATTTCCCCCAGCTTAAGGCCTCCAGTACCATTTTGGCCTTTGCACGCTAAATAGACAGTTTTTTTGTGCTATAGGTTGAGTTGTTTGTACACTGCAGAAGTGTTAAGTGTACTCTCACACCCTGAAGCTATCGCTGCATATACATCTGTGGATCGTGAGTTTTTGATTGCAGGTAACTATTGAGATCTGGCTCTGGAGTATCTGATCATCCACATCAAGGGTGAGCCGCCCCGCTTTCACTGCTCTGTGAGCTCTATACTACCTTGAGGTCACTCCCTCCGGGCACCACCTTACTTATTCTGTAGATGCAGTCTGTGACTTTATCTATGAGAGACGCCCCTGGCTCGGGGATGCTGAGGTCCCCTGGGGACATGGTGCACCCCAAGGTGTCTAAACTTCCTCCCCAGAAATCCATTATGGCCATGCTTTTGACCACTCCTTCATCGACCGATCCAAAATGCCATGTAGAAACCACCTTGAAGAAACATACAGCTATGTTTGACAAGGTCCTCCAGGCCATACAGTTCTCCAAAACTGCAATGGAAACACAGCTGGGGGGCGATACAAATTGAAACTGGTCTTCTACCTGCAGATCAGGCAAAGCTTGCGGAGTGGGTAGATTGGACTGAATACAAGCTATCAGTTATTGGGCCCACTGTGGTGACCCTGTAAGACCCTGTCAAACCCCTACAGAAGGAGGTGAAGGATCTTACGGCGAGAGCGGAGGGTGCAGAAGGCCGCTGCAGGTGGAATAATATGTGCTTCCTAGGTTTTTGCTGAAGGAGCCGAGAACCCAAACACGGAGTTGTTCCTCAAGGATTGGCTGATGACGACAGTGCTCATAACTAAGATCCTGAAATTCTTGTCCTTCGAAAGGGTGCATAGGGTAAATGGATACCTTCTTTCCCCTGGGTTCTTTCTGCACCCTCCATCATAGCGTACCTCCTAAATTACTGGTACAGAGATCTACTACTATAACTGTTCAGTGCGAAGGCCCCCTGATTTACAATGGCACTATCATCCCTGCCTATCCAGATTACATGGCTGAGATTCAGACGAAACGTAACACCTTTGTAGCGGTCGAAGCACAGCTCCACTCGTTGGACCTTTCCTATGCTTTACTTTTTCCTGCCTGTTTACGAGGGGTTGACTCTGACACTACACATTTTTTCTCTTACCCCGGAGGAAGTATAGGACTGGCTAAGCTCCAAGAGAGTCCAGGTTCACCTGGCTGACTCAGGGGGTGATCAACGAGGCTAGTCGGATGGGAGGCTGAAGCGCTGCCAGCACCCACACAAAACCCGCTCCCACCCCACGGATGAACAGAAAGCAGAGGAAAGGGAATGGGCAGTTGTTGAGGTTTTTACATGTAATAACAACCGATTCCAAGCCCAGGCCACGGACACTGATTTAAAATCGGAACTGGGAGTGTCTGGTTACTTTGCCTCTGGAGTGGACTCTTGGTCACCCCACAGGACTCTCTCCGGAGAGAGATCCCAAACCCTTGACAACTATGGCCTTTCATGTATCTTCAATGTGCACTCCTCTATGACTGGTAACTTATGACAGCAGAATTGGACATGATTTGTGAGTATTGGGGCTTGTTACTTAAATCCCCATTGTTGGGCCTGGAGGATATTTCTTATGCTCTGGTCCACTTCCTACACTTGACCTACTCCCTCCTTTGAACATTTCTGAATGGACCTTCCATTGTTAGTGGTATATACCATTTCTCCACTACACAGTTGGTATATGATGGCACGATGCCCATTGGCATCTAAGCCTGTGGTAGGGTGTTTTGTTGTATTACAGTCTCTGTGGGTTTCTATTGTTCTGGCTGGATGGGAGGGATTGTGGGGTCATGAGATGAGGACTTTATCTGAGGATATGTTTATTGTGGTGTATTATTGCTTCGAGACTCATGTTATCACTGATGTCCACTTTCTTTAGCATGCTAACTTTGAACATTAGAGGGATGGCGACACTTGCCAGGCGAGACAGGATTTATGCATGCCTTTGACCATGGAATACCTGCATTGCATGCCAGCAGGAAACACACCTTACTAAAGGGGTACTTGAGAAGGTTTCCAGGTGCTGGAGGGGTCAGACATATGGCACTGGTTATTCTGCTTATTCTCATGGGGTTCTGATCTGGGTGGCACAGGGAATGCCCTTTGAACAGCAGAATATTTTGTTTGATGAAGAGGGTAGGTATGTATTAGTGGAGGACTCTTTAGACGGCTGTCCTCTCTACTTGTTCTCCATATATGCAGATAAAAACACACCAAGGTGATTTCCTTCACACTTTATCTCCATCTTTACTGCGCAACCTATAGGCGCCTGGACTATGGTATGGTGATTTTAGCTGTGTACATGACTTACTCTTGGACAGATCAGCGCACCCTCTTCCAGGTACCCAGAGAGTACAGATGACTAAGCAATCTAAACATTGAACTGAGATGCTTCATTTATACGATATCTGGTGCTTAGGCCACTAAAAGGATGCAGAGTAGTTTTACTACGCCCTGCGCCACCAGATCCACACCTTATTTGATTATATATTTTGCAGCTCTCTGCCCCTAGTACAGTCCTCCCATCATCTGGGCAGGACAATTTCAGACCACAATCACTTAAGGTAGCCTTTTGTTGGGGGGTGTCTCGATTTGCCATCCCGACATGGAAAGTACGGACGGAGGCACTATGTGACACGCCCTATAGAGAAGCCATTGGCACCCACCTCACACAATACATTCTGGACAATGACGAGACAACCACTTCCCGAGGGCTTGAGTGGGATGCCAGGAAGGGAGTCATGAGGGGACACTGCATTAATACTTCTTGGGGAGCAAGGTCAACACTCCGGCTCTTGGTCACAGATCTTGAGACGCAGATGGGCATTGTAGAAATCAAAGCTGTGACTGTGGCTGTCACACACCCACGACTGGCGGCACTATGCTGCCAAGACAAGGAGCAGACTCAGAGATTGAGTGACGTTGATTATAAACCTGCAGTGGGGCGTCAGCATGAGGAAGGAGACAAGCCAGTCCAGATGCTGGCATGGCTGTTGCGATCAGATGTCCCTAGGATGATAATAGATGCCATACAGGGCGCTACTGGCCAAATCATAAATACTCAAGCAGGCATCAATTACATTTTTGTCCAATATTGTGAGACGTTGTACTCTCCACCCACTGAGCCGTTTCTGCTAGCACTCAGGGCCTTTTTATGTGGAACTGATCTCTTGTGGTTGTCTCCCCTCCTACTGCCAGAAGTAGTAGAATACTATGTAGCGTACCAGACTACGCTGACCCCTAGATTATTAGCGGTATACTGAGAAGCACATCAACATGGTGGCTTACCGACTCCCTATGGGAGACACTAATAGTGGTATTGCCGAAACAGGGTAAAGAACCACTCTTGGTGAGTTCCTAGCGCCTTTTCTCCATGCTCAATATTTACTTCAGGATCCTGAGCAAGGTTCTAGCCAACAGGCTACTTCTCATGCTTCATCTTCTTGTCCACTCTGACCAGTGTGGATTTATTCCACAATGGGCAACTGCATATAATACAAGTTCCCTGTGTCATGTTATGGGAGCCTTGAGGGATGCTGGAACCCTCCCAGTGATGCTCTCTCTAGACTTTGAGAAGGCCTTTGACACGTTAGGCTGGTCTTACTTGACCCATGTGTTGGAGGGTTTCGGCATGGGCCCAGAGCTCCTTAAATGGATCAAGTTACTGTATGCAGCTCCACGAGCTAGAGTACTCACGAGGGGGTCATATATTGTGCTCTTTTTCAATCAAAAGAGGAACCAGACAGGGCTGCTCCCTTTCGTCCATAATCTTTGCCTTGGCAATGGAACCCCTGGCTGCCACTTTACGTGCCAGGGGACCCTCTTGGGGCATACTGGTTCACACAAACTGGTATATTGTCTCACTTTACGCTGATGATGTGAACATATATTTGCAAGACCATACCCGGTCTCTTCCTGCCCTTTATAACCTTCTGGATACTTTTGGTGATTTGGCGGGACTTCGGGTCAATTGGGGCAAATCTTGTATTTTCCCCTGCAATGGGTTAATCAAGAAGACCGGACTGAGCTGAGACACGATTGCCTTTCCTGGCTCTTCGAAACTGTTGGCTACCTGGGGGTTCATGTGTATAATGCTGATAAAGACTTTTTGAATGGTAGGGAGGGTAGGGCCCTGGCCTCTGTGTGGCACTTACTGGCTTTCTGGAGGCGAATGCCTCTGTCACCTACAGGCCGGGTGTGAGAAGGTAGCCTCTTTCTAGCCTTGTTACCCCCACTTTTGGCCTGTTTGTGAGTGTATGTCAGGGTGTTTGTCACTGTTTTCACTGTCTCACTGGGATCCTGATAGCCAGGCCTCAGTGCTCATAGTGAAAACACTATGTTTTCAGTATGTTTGTTATGTGTCACTGGGATCCTGCTGGTCAGGACCCCAGTGCTCATAGGTTTGTGGCCTATATGTATGTGTCACTGGGACCCTGTCACACAGGGCCCCAGTGCTCATAGGTGTGCATGTATATGTTCCCTGTGTGGTGCCTAACTGTCTCACTGAGGCTCTGCTAACCAGAACCTCAGTGGTTATGCTCTCTCATTACTTTCCAAATTGTCACTGACAGGCTAGTGACCATTTTTACCAATTTACATTGGCTTACTGGAACACCCTTATAATTCCCTAGTATATGGTACTGAGGTACCCAGGGTATTGGGGTTCCAGGAGATCCCTATGGGCTGCAGCATTTCTTTTGCCACCCATAGGGAGCTCTGACAATTCTTACACAGGCCTGCCACTGCAGCCTGAGTGAAATAACGTCCACGTTATTTCACAGCCATTTTACACTGCACTTAAGTAACTTATAAGTCACCTATATGTCTAACCTTTACCTGGTAAAGGTTAGGTGCAAAGTTACTTAGTGTGAGGGCACCCTGGCACTAGCCAAGATGCCCCCACATTGTTCAGAGCCAATTACCTGAACTTTGTGAGTGCGGGGACACCATTACACGCGTGCACTACATATAGGTCACTACCTATATGTAGCTTCACCATGGTAACTCCGAATATGGCCATGTAACATGTCTATGATCATGGAATTGCCCCCTCTATGCCATCCTGGCATAGTTGGCACAATCCCATGATCCCAGTGGTCTGTAGCACAGACCCTGGTACTGCCAAACTGCCCTTCCTGGGGTTTCACTGCAGCTGCTGCTGCTGCCAACCCCTCAGACAGGCAGCTGCCCTCCTGGGGTCCAGCCAGGCCTGGCCCAGGATGGCAGAACAAAGAACTTCCTCTGAGAGAGGGTGTGACACCCTCTCCCTTTGGAAAATGGTGTGAAGGCAGGGGAGGAGTAGCCTCCCCCAGCCTCTGGAAATGCTTTGTTGGGCACAGAGGTGCCCAATTCTGCATAAGCCAGTCTACACCGGTTCAGGGACCCCTTAGCCCCTGCTCTGGCGCGAAACTGGACAAAGGAAAGGGGAGTGACCACTCCCCTGACCTGCACCTCCCCTGGGAGGTGTCCAGAGCTCCTCCAGTGTGCTCCAGACCTCTGCCATCTTGGAAACAGAGGTGCTGCTGGCACACTGGACTGCTCTGAGTGGCCAGTGCCACCAGGTGACGTCAGAGACTCCTGCTGATAGGCTCCTTCAGGTGTTAGTAGCCTATCCTCTCTCCTAGGTAGCCAAACCCTCTTTTCTGGCTATTTAGGGTCTCTGTCTCTGGGGAAACTTTAGATAACGAATGCATGAGCTCAGCCGAGTTCCTCTGCATCTCTCTCTTCACCTTCTGATAAGGAAACGACCGCTGACCGCGCTGGAAGCCTGCAAACCTGCAACATAGTAGCAAAGACGACTACTGCAACTCTGTAACGCTGATCCTGCCGCCTTCTCGACTGTTTTCCTGCTTGTGCATGCTGTGGGGGTAGTCTGCCTCCTCTCTGCACCAGAAGCTCCGAAGAAATCTCCCGTGGGTCGACGGAATCTTCCCCCTGCAACCGCAGGCACCAAAAAGCTGCATTACCAGTCCCTTGGGTCTCCTCTCAGCACGACGAGCGAGGTCCCTCGAATCCAGCGACTCTGTCCAAGTGACCCCCACAGTCCAGTGACTCTTCAGTCCAAGTTTGGTGGAGGTAAGTCCTTGCCTCACCTCGCTGGGCTGCATTGCTGGGAACCGCGACTTTGCAGCTACTCCGGCCCCTGTGCACTTCCGGCGGAAATCCTTTGTGCACAGCCAAGCCTGGGTCCACGGCACTCTAACCTGCATTGCACGACTTTCTAAGTTGGTCTCCGGCGACGTGGGACTCCTTTGTGCAACTTCGGCAAGCACTGTTTCACGCATCCTCGTAGTGCCTGTTTCTGGCACTTCTCCGGGTGCTACCTGCTTCAGTGAGGGCTCTTTGTCTTGCTCGACGTCCCCTCTCTCTTCAGGTCCATTTTGCGACCTCCTGGTCCCTCCTGGGCCCCAGCAGCGTCCAAAAACGCCAAACGCACGATTTGCGTGTAGCAAGGCTTGTTGGCGTCCTTCCGGCGGGAAAACACTTCTGCACGACTCTCCAAGGCGAGTGGGATCCGTCCACCAAAGGGGAAGTCTCTAGCCCTTTTCGTTCCTGCAGAAATCTCAGCTTCTTCTGTCCAGTCGAAGCTTCTTTGCACCCGCAGCTGGCATTTCCTGGGCATCTGCCCATCTCCGACTTGCTTGTGACTTTTGGACTTGGTCCCCTTGTTCCACAGGTACCCTAGATTGGAAATCCACAGTTGTTGCATTGCTGGTTTGTGTCTTTCCTGCATTATTCCTCTAACACGACTATTTTGTCCTTAGGGGAACTTAGTGCACTTTGCACTCACTTTTCAGGGTCTTGGGGAGGGTTATTTTTCTAACTCTCACTATTTTCTAATAGTCCCAGCGACCCTCTACAAGGTCACATAGGTTTGGGGTCCATTCGTGGTTCGCATTCCACTTCTGGAGTATATGGTTTGTGTTGCCCCTATCCCTATGTTTCCCCATTGCATCCTATTGTAACTATACATTGTTTGCACTGTTTTCTAAGACTATACTGCATATTTTTGCTATTGTGTATATATATCTTGTGTATATTTCCTATCCTCTCACTGAGGGTACACTCTAAGATACTTTGGCATATTGTCATAAAAATAAAGTACCTTTATTTTTAGTATAACTGTGTATTGTGTTTTCTTATGATATTGTGCATATGACACTAAGTGGTACTGTAGTAGCTTCACACGTCTCCTAGTTCAGCCTAAGCTGCTCTGCTAAGCTACCATTATCTATCAGCCTAAGCTGCTAGACACCCTATACACTAATAAGGGATAACTGGGCCTGGTGCAAGGTGCAAGTACCCCTTGGTACTCACTACAAGCCAGTCCAGCCTCCTACATTGGTTGTGCAGCGGTGGGATAAGTGCTTTGAGACTACTTACCACTCTTGTCATTGTACTTTTCATAAGAGAAAAATATACAAAACAAGGTCAGTGTATATACACATAGCCAAAAAGTTTTGCATTTCCTCTTTTCACTCTTTTCTAAGTGCTGAAAAGTACTTCTAAACTTTCAAAAAGTTCTTAAAAGTTTAAAAAGTTTTTTCTGTCTTTCCAAAAAGTTCTGAAAACTTTTTTCTCTTTGTCTATCACTTTAACTCTCTCTAAAAAATGTCTGGCACAGGCCAAAAAGTTGAACTGTCCAAACTTGCATATGATCACCTTAGCTGGAAAGGAGCAAGGAGTCTCTGCATAGAGAGAGGTTTGAGTGTAGGGAAGAATCCTTCCTTAGAACTGTTAATTAATATGCTTAGAGTACAGGATAAGGCCATAAGTGCCCAATCTGTAGAAAAAGTAGCTAATGGTTCTCAATCTGATCCAGGGACTCCCCCAGGAAAAGGTTCAGGAAAGAAACTTCTCAGCCTGCCCATTACTAGACAGTCTAGCATAGTTGGTACAGAGGTTGAATCACATCATACTGATGATGTGCTCTCACATTATGCTGGTAGCCAAGCTGTTAGGGTGCCCTTGGTAAGGGACAGGTCTCCTTCTGTTCATTCCCATCATACCTCTGTATCTAGAAATGTCCCTCCCACCCACCCTGATGACAGATTGTTAGAAAGGGAGCTCAATAGATTGAGAGTGGAGCAAACCAGACTGAAGCTCAAGAAGCAACAGCTGGATTTGGATAGACAGTCTTTAGAAGTAGAGAGGGAAAGACAGAAGTTGGGTTTAGAAACCCATGGTGGCAGCAGCAGTATTCCCCATAGTCATCCTGCAAAAGAGCATGATTCCAGGAATCTGCATAAGATAGTTCCCTCTTACAAGGAGGGGGATGACATTAACAAGTGGTTTGCTGCACTTGAGAGGGCCTGTGCTGTACAGGATGTCCCTCAAAAGCAGTGGGCTGCTATCCTATGGCTATCATTTACTGGAAAAGGTAGGGATAGGCTCCTTACTGTAAAAGAAAATGATGCTAACAATTTCCAAGTTCTTAAGAATGCACTCCTGGATGGTTATGGCTTAACCACTGAACAGTACAGGATAAAGTTCAGAGATACCAAAAAGGAGTCTTCACAAGACTGGGTTGATTTCATTGACCAGGCAGTGAAGGCATTGGAGGGGTGGTTACATGGCAGTAAAGTTACTGATTATGAAAGCCTGTATAACACAATCCTGAGAGAGCATATACTTAATAATTGTGTGTCTGATTTGTTGCACCAGTACCTGGTAGACTCTGATCTGACCTCTCCCCAAGAATTGGGAAAGAAGGCAGACAAATGGGTCAGAACAAGGGTGAACAGAAAAGTTCATACAGGGGGTGACAAAGATGGCAATAAGAAGAAAGATGGTGAAAAATCTCAAGATAAGCATGGGGATAAGGGTAAAACCAAAGATCCCACTTCAAATCTTAAACACTCTTCAGAGGGTGGGGATAAAACAAATTCTTCCTCTTCTTCCCAACCTGCACACATTAAAAAGCCTTGGTGCTTTGTGTGTAAAAATAGAGGCCATAGGCCAGGGGATAAGTCCTGTCCAGGTAAACCCCCTGAGCCTACCACCACTAATACATCAAGCTCTAGTGCCCCTAGCAGTAGTGGTACTAGTGGTGGGACTGCAGGCAACAGTCAAGCAAAGGGTGTAGTTGGGTTCACTTATGGGTCCATAGTGGAAACTGATGTAATCAGTCCCAAGACAGTTTCTGTCACACCTAGTGGCACTGGCCTTGCCACACTGGCTGCTTGTCCCCTTACAATGGATAAGTACAGGCAGACACTTTCAATAAATGGTGTTGAGGCCTTGGCCTACAGGGACACAGGTGCCAGTTTCACTTTGGTGACTGAAAACCTAGTGCCTCCTGAACAACACATCATTGGACAACAGTATAAGATTATTGATGTCCATAACTCCACTAAGTTTCTTCCCTTAGCTATAATTCAGTTTAGTTGGGGTGGAGTTACTGGCCCTAAGCAGGTGGTGGTATCACCTAGCTTACCTGTAGACTGTCTCTTAGGTAATGACCTAGAGGCCTCAGGTTGGACTGATGTAGAGTTTTATGCCCATGCAGCCATGCTGGGCATCCCCGAGGAATTGTTCCCTCTCATTTCAAGTGAAATGAAAAAGCAAAGGAGAGAAGGCCTGAAAACTCAGGAACCCTCTCCATCAACAGGTAAAAAGGGTATCACAGTATCCCCTAACCACCCTACCATTCAGGATACCATTCCTGTGGTGGGAGAAACCTCTCCTGGGGTGGCACCTGTTCCAAGGGAATCATCAGTTGGCAAAACTGTACTCCCTGAGGTGGAAGTACCTCTCTGTGGGATAACTAACATTGGTGAGAAAAAGAGCACCATTTTAGTTAACATGGAGCATCCCTCCAACCCTCCCAGAGAAACTTTAGTGCAGAAACTCTGCACTGCCTCACAACACTTAGGACAGCATCCCTGCCCTAGTGTGGAGCTGATAGGACAGCATCCCTGCCCTGCTCCAACCCAAGAGAAACAGCATCCCTGTTCTCTCTTCCAGCCATATGGACAAAGTTTTTGCCCAGCTACGGCTTTTCTGAGACAGCATCCCTGTCTGGCATTTCCATCACTACAAATAGGTTCAGTGGACAATTCCCACTGCTCTAAACTAAAACTTACTGATAGAAACTCTGAAAATACATCTTCACATTGTTGCTTAGCTAAAAAACTTCAAACAGGGTGGTTTACATCCCCACAGGGAAGTAACCATATAGTGAATGATAAAGGGAGTAACCAGTCTATTGCAGAGCTACTCTCTACTTATCACCACTTAGACAATAAAGTCTCAACTGGCCAAGGTTAGCCTTATTGTCCTTCGTTTGGGGGGGGGGTTGTGTGAGAAGGTAGCCTCTTTCTAGCCTTGTTACCCCCACTTTTGGCCTGTTTGTGAGTGTATGTCAGGGTGTTTGTCACTGTTTTCACTGTCTCACTGGGATCCTGATAGCCAGGCCTCAGTGCTCATAGTGAAAACACTATGTTTTCAGTATGTTTGTTATGTGTCACTGGGATCCTGCTGGTCAGGACCCCAGTGCTCATAGGTTTGTGGCCTATATGTATGTGTCACTGGGACCCTGTCACACAGGGCCCCAGTGCTCATAGGTGTGCATGTATATGTTCCCTGTGTGGTGCCTAACTGTCTCACTGAGGCTCTGCTAACCAGAACCTCAGTGGTTATGCTCTCTCATTACTTTCCAAATTGTCACTGACAGGCTAGTGACCATTTTTACCAATTTACATTGGCTTACTGGAACACCCTTATAATTCCCTAGTATATGGTACTGAGGTACCCAGGGTATTGGGGTTCCAGGAGATCCCTATGGGCTGCAGCATTTCTTTTGCCACCCATAGGGAGCTCTGACAATTCTTACACAGGCCTGCCACTGCAGCCTGAGTGAAATAACGTCCACGTTATTTCACAGCCATTTTACACTGCACTTAAGTAACTTATAAGTCACCTATATGTCTAACCTTTACCTGGTAAAGGTTAGGTGCAAAGTTACTTAGTGTGAGGGCACCCTGGCACTAGCCAAGATGCCCCCACATTGTTCAGAGCCAATTCCCTGAACTTTGTGAGTGCGGGGACACCATTACACGCGTGCACTACATATAGGTCACTACCTATATGTAGCTTCACCATGGTAACTCCGAATATGGCCATGTAACATGTCTATGATCATGGAATTGCCCCCTCTATGCCATCCTGGCATAGTTGGCACAATCCCATGATCCCAGTGGTCTGTAGCACAGACCCTGGTACTGCCAAACTGCCCTTCCTGGGGTTTCACTGCAGCTGCTGCTGCTGCCAACCCCTCAGACAGGCAGCTGCCCTCCTGGGGTCCAGCCAGGCCTGGCCCAGGATGGCAGAACAAAGAACTTCCTCTGAGAGAGGGTGTGACACCCTCTCCCTTTGGAAAATGGTGTGAAGGCAGGGGAGGAGTAGCCTCCCCCAGCCTCTGGAAATGCTTTGTTGGGCACAGAGGTGCCCAATTCTGCATAAGCCAGTCTACACCTGTTCAGGGACCCCTTAGCCCCTGCTCTGGCGCGAAACTGGACAAAGGAAAGGGGAGTGACCACTCCCCTGACCTGCACCTCCCCTGGGAGGTGTCCAGAGCTCCTCCAGTGTGCTCCAGACCTCTGCCATCTTGGAAACAGAGGTGCTGCTGGCACACTGGACTGCTCTGAGTGGCCAGTGCCACCAGGTGACGTCAGAGACTCCTTGTGATAGGCTCCTTCAGGTGTTGCTAGCCTATCCTCTCTCCTAAGTAGCCAAACCCTCTTTTCTGGCTATTTAGGGTCTCTGTCTCTGGGGAAACTTTAGATAACGAATGCATGAGCTCAGCCGAGTTCCTCTGCATCTCTCTCTTCACCTTCTGATAAGGAAACGACCGCTGACCGCGCTGGAAGCCTGCAAACCTGCAACATAGTAGCAAAGACGACTACTGCAACTCTGTAACGCTGATCCTGCCGCCTTCTCGACTGTTTTCCTGCTTGTGCATGCTGTGGGGGTAGTCTGCCTCCTCTCTGCACCAGAAGCTCCGAAGAAATCTCCCGTGGGTCGACGGAATCTTCCCCCTGCAACCGCAGGCACCAAAAAGCTGCATTACCAGTCCCTTGGGTCTCCTCTCAGCACGACGAGCGAGGTCCCTCGAATCCAGCGACTCTGTCCAAGTGACCCCCACAGTCCAGTGACTCTTCAGTCCAAGTTTGGTGGAGGTAAGTCCTTGCCTCACCTCGCTGGGCTGCATTGCTGGGAACCGCGACTTTGCAGCTACTCCGGCCCCTGTGCACTTCCGGCGGAAATCCTTTGTGCACAGCCAAGCCTGGGTCCACGGCACTCTAACCTGCATTGCACGACTTTCTAAGTTGGTCTCCGGCGACGTGGGACTCCTTTGTGCAACTTCGGCAAGCACTGTTTCACGCATCCTTGTAGTGCCTGTTTCTGGCACTTCTCCGGGTGCTACCTGCTTCAGTGAGGGCTCTTTGTCTTGCTCGACGTCCCCTCTCTCTTCAGGTCCATTTTGCGACCTCCTGGTCCCTCCTGGGCCCCAGCAGCGTCCAAAAACGCCAAACGCACGATTTGCGTGTAGCAAGGCTTGTTGGCGTCCTTCCGGCGGGAAAACACTTCTGCACGACTCTCCAAGGCGAGTGGGATCCGTCCACCAAAGGGGAAGTCTCTAGCCCTTTTCGTTCCTGCAGAAACCTCAGCTTCTTCTGTCCAGTCGAAGCTTCTTTGCACCCGCAGCTGGCATTTCCTGGGCATCTGCCCATCTCCGACTTGCTTGTGACTTTTGGACTTGGTCCCCTTGTTCCACAGGTACCCTAGATTGGAAATCCACAGTTGTTGCATTGCTGGTTTGTGTCTTTCCTGCATTATTCCTCTAACACGACTATTTTGTCCTTAGGGGAACTTAGTGCACTTTGCACTCACTTTTCAGGGTCTTGGGGAGGGTTATTTTTCTAACTCTCACTATTTTCTAATAGTCCCAGCGACCCTCTACAAGGTCACATAGGTTTGGGGTCCATTCGTGGTTCGCATTCCACTTCTGGAGTATATGGTTTGTGTTGCCCCTATCCCTATGTTTCCCCATTGCATCCTATTGTAACTATACATTGTTTGCACTGTTTTCTAAGACTATACTGCATATTTTTGCTATTGTGTATATATATCTTGTGTATATTTCCTATCCTCTCACTGAGGGTACACTCTAAGATACTTTGGCATATTGTCATAAAAATAAAGTACCTTTATTTTTAGTATAACTGTGTATTGTGTTTTCTTATGATATTGTGCATATGACACTAAGTGGTACTGTAGTAGCTTCACACGTCTCCTAGTTCAGCCTAAGCTGCTCTGCTAAGCTACCATTATCTATCAGCCTAAGCTGCTAGACACCCTATACACTAATAAGGGATAACTGGGCCTGGTGCAAGGTGCAAGTACCCCTTGGTACTCACTACAAGCCAGTCCAGCCTCCTACACCGGGCACCTATTGCTTAAATGCTTGTCCTCCTACATCTGTTATACTTCTTTTTCGACTCTCCCGGTGGTGCCTCCTAAGGCCTTCCTTAGAAACCTGAGGAGTTTGGAGTCAGGCTTTGTTTGGGGATCCTCCCGAAAACAGGTGTCGATACTAAACAGACCTGTGCTGGAAGGAGGCCTTAGAGTTCCGGATTAGGAATTATATTTTGCAGTGGCGCAGCTGCAATGGCCTATGCCATGGCTAGCAACAGATAAAATCAGAGAGTATAAACTTGTGCTCAGTGAGCTTGCGGGTAAAGGTCTATTGCATTGGCTGTTATCAGTAGGGTGCCCGGACAAGGAATTAAATACACTATCGCGTGCGGCCAAAGTGGTATGAAATAGGTATATGCAACCCAGGTGTTTTTCTTCTCCATATGTGCCGCAGCTCCTCTTTGGGACCTACCTGCCACAAGAGTACTCTTGGACGGTCACAACCCGACTACGTGGCGGGAGGCGCTACTGCTTCACTTGGGTGACTTCTCTGACGATGGGTCCCTACAGTCATTTCAGGAGCTCCAAGACACCAATGGTGTAGGTGCGGGTTTCTTCCTCCCCTACCATGCTTTAACACTTGCTATTAGGGAAACATGGTCGATAGGACACACTGAGCCTAAGCTCCATCAAGGGCTGCTCTGCTTTCTTACATTTGGAATGGGTCGGAAAGCTACATCCTACTTCTATGCGGCTCTCCTGTCACTGCCAGTGAACTGAACACTCAGGGGCAAACCCTGATGTGAGGCAGATTTGGGCATTACCTTTACAGATAAATAATGGGCTATGGCGGTGGGTCACGTTAGACAGGCATGCCTTAAATTTACACAATTTAATTACCTTCATCAGACCTACCTCACCAGCCTCATGTGATGTTTCTGTGGACACCTCCTACCTGCTCAAGATGTGGTCACGACGATGCCACATTTTTACATATGGTCTGGGAGTGCCCTTATTAGCGCGGACCTAGACTCAGGTTTGGAACACACCTCAGCAGTGATTGACGTGCAATTACCCCCGATCCATTGCTCTGCCTACTGGGCATCACTAGGCGCTCCAAACGCTCTAAACACTATTTATGACTAGTGGACCTAGCATTAACACTTTTTAAGCGGTTGATAGCCAGGTCCTGGAGGGCGGCTCAATCAACGGAGATTTTGCTGTGGCTTCGAGTGACGCACAAGTGGGTGATGGCGGAAGTGGATGCATTATTGTCTGCTCTCTTGAGACAAGGTGGGGCGGGTGCTGCCACACTCTGGGACACATATGTGCTTAAGTTGTTTGACAGGCTGCATTCTCCCCCCATAATGCGCCTTCCGTTGCGCCCCCATACAGCTGCTGTCCATGCAGATTGCCCCTTGAATGCCCTCCTCTCCCCCGTTGAAGAATCTCTCCATGGCATAGATCCTCCTGTGGAGTCCCTAATATATCTCCTACCATTGTCCTCCTGTATATTAATGTTCGTTCACTACCCTTGTCCTCCTGTATCGTAATGTTCATACATTGCCTCAATATCTTAAAGGGGTGATCATTTGTGTACATAACTGGGTTTATGTATACCATAACAACAGCGCTGATATGTTTTTTTTATTTTTGTATTCTTTCGCTTGGGAACTATGCGTAGGAATATCCGATCTATTGTTGTTGGATATTCGTATGTTTATGCATTAAAAATGGCAAAAATAGATTTTTTTTTAAATCAACGAAAATCAACAAATGTTGGACATGGTTCATGACTGTTTGTCAGCATTTCATTATTGGGGAGAAAATACTGTAAAGATAATATCTTGGTGTGAAAATTAACTTCACAAGTAAAAAGAAGCACTGTCACCTTTTAAAAAAAGCCATGCAGACATTGGCAGATGTGTGTGCATCTCCGCAGACAGGGGAGGCCCTTACCAAGGGTCCTACTTTGGGTTTTTCTGGATATTTTTCTTTCTTTAAGCTGCACAGCACAATAGAAGTGGGTAGCCCACAGTACAACACCTAAATCATACTTGACTTGCACAAGCTATTTTCCTTAACGTTTTTTTGGAAATGTTTAAATATTGTAAATCCACTTGTCTCGATGTCACCTAGCAGACATCGCCCAGTCACCCCTAGTTGGCACAGCTTTTCCTAAAAGCACTGTACCTGCAGTAAGGTTGGATCCCCTCTTCCTGTGGGTAGGCAAGCTACTGAAAGCTCAAGCAGGCTCAAGCCAGATGCTTGGCTCTGGCCCAGCTTGAGGTCCTCTTGAACCTTCAAGACCAAAACGAGCCAAGGTTTGATGCCGCATTCACATGCTTCCCACTCCCAATCTCATGCACAAAGAAGAAAAGACAAAGTACTGACTTTTGTTGTAAAACATGATAGAGAAAAAGAGATTGTCATCTAATGGCTGAATTGCACAATATGAAACCAGAAAATCTGGGATCTGTATTATCTTCCCACTTGACCTAAATGTGTGATCTTAGGCAAATATGTTATCTAACTGAGCCTCTTTTTCTTCATTATCACACACAACAGTACATTTAAGTACACAAGTTCAGGATCTGTTCTGTACGAGCACTTCCTGTATTTGATTAAAATACTATAACGTTGCTTTATGCATGAAAAGGAAACAGACCAAGTATAATGTTGACATGAAACCTCACTGTCCTCTTAGTTTACTAGCGGCTTTGTCGTCTCGGTGGGAGCAAAAATGTTCTGCATTGAGAGGCGTTTCTTTTATTAAATGTCTCTCAATTCAGTGAAATAATCCGATATGCCACGGTGAAACATTTCAAAGTGTTAAAGAATGCACCATTTTAATTTTGAAGAAACCTTGTTATGTTTTTACAAGATGTTTGTTGCTTTAATTACATGCCTAATGTTTTCAAAATTCGACTTATGCATCGGCTCATAAAGCCAAGCCAGGCTCGGCTCTAACGGTTCTCTCCCTGATAATTTGTTGGCTCGTCCATCTCTACCACTTCCAGAGCCACCGCATTAACACAAGAAAATAAGGCCTCTTGAAAGCAAACTACACCTATGTTGAGACAGTTGGAATATGCAGATCTGCACTGGAGAGATGTAGGCGCCGTGCACTTGTTACAAGGGAACCCTGGTATGTGCTCGATATGGCCAGACTGTGGTGATGTAGGGCATGTCAGGCTGGCAGCTGTTATCAGCCATGATGGACACTACAGACAACGCCCACACATCCAAGCACACACACAGTGACTTGCAAGCAGTGCTTTCAATGGGCCGGTACTGAGTACCGGCACTTTTTTATTTTGAGAGGGAGAGTACCGGCATATCTCAAGAAAAACGTAATACTTTTAATTTGAGAGTACCGGCATTTCTCAGAAACAAGCTGGTACTTTGATAGAGAGTACCTGCACTTCTATTTTTCCATTCAAAGCACTGCTTGCAAGCACTTATGTCGGCACACAGAGGATTCAGTACATTTGATTTTAGATTTATATTTGACGTTACATTTTACATTTGTTGAAGTCCGCTTTGCTAAACCTCTATTCCCTCCAGCTGTGTCTCATTGTCACTATCCCCACTTTCCACCTCAAACTAGATACAAACAAGTGCTGATGTGTTCAGGTATACTTTCATGTAGATTTTACTTTGACTTCTCTCAAATCTTGGGAAATGGCTGTCAGCAGGCCCTGCGTCACACATCTACAGTGTGATCGACTCCATTGGGCTTGATTGTACCCTATGCCATTAATCAGTTTGACGGAATTCCCTCCCAAACTCCCTGGCTCCGAATAATGCGCGAGAGTAAATGCTGAATTATTCATTCCTTATAAAACAGACCTACACTGCTGTACGTACCTATTCCGCTGAGCTTGGTTTTACATGCCCCATGACTACTGGTACGCCCCCTGGCCAAGGGATTAGTACAGTAATCAAGGGCAGACATTCAGAAGTGCTCGGACCAGTGGGTAAAACAGTGGAGTAAATCAGGAGCAATGGACTTCTGAAAAAATCTGTCAGCGACTGGCAAGTTTGAATACCTGCAAAATAGCTCTGGCAATGCATAAAAGTGTCTGCTAGAATAATCTGAGTACAAACTACAGGTGATAGATTCTAATCGAAAACCAGTAACATAATCAGTGTGTTACTGTGTCAGATGAAGAGAATTGTACATAACTTGCAGGGCAGAGATTCTGAAGAGACCCAGTGGAATTCAAATGACATGGACACAGTTAGCTGGAGAAAAGCCAGGTTTTAATTATTTCCAGAAAGGCACCACATGCACTGTGGCAGTTGTGGGGAAGCACTTACAGGTTGTGCTGCACTAATTTTGACAGGGTGCATCACAGTGGTGTAGCAAGCCCTCCTCAAATGCCACCAGACTTAAGGCTGAAGACTGCCTCTGGCAGGGGGACACTTGCACATTTTTAGGGTCGAGTGCGCAAGCGCTCTAGTCTGCTGTAATCCCTCTGTGGGCTTTTAACCACACCCATCACTATCATTGGTTCGTGGGCTTGCCTTTTAAAAATCGCTTGATTACATTTGTGAAAGGCATGCATACGTCATGCCTTTTCCGGTGTTTAGCCCTCCTCGAGCACACTGGCCAACTACTGAAAACATACCAGGCTCCATGTTTTCAGCATGGTTTCTGGACTACTTTTTCTCTTTATTTGCTATGCAGTGCAATCTCGCTGGGCAGTAGGCGAGCGCTTTGCATGACATTGACTCTGTTACATGGACAATTGCACTTTTGCCGATATGTTTAACTGTGAGCGAACTTCTGTTTCCTTTTGTGTGTCTCCTTCACACTCATGGTGGCCGTCAGCTCGCTTATATAAAACTGTATTACTTTTCATTTTATATGGCAATAAAAGTCCGGTTAGGACTTTACAACAATAATAGGTCTAAGTCGAGAAATGTGAGACCCATTGCATTGCAAATGCTTGTTTTTAATGTTGCCATATCTCTAGACAGGCCTAACTGCTGATACTCACATTTTTCTAGCAAATAATGTTGTTGCCTTCTTTTTCTTTGTATTCCAACGGGTGTTAATGTTAACCAATTGGCAGCGAGATGCTTGCATCTGCATTTGAAAGGCTGTCTTCGCCCTCTCATAAGTGGCAGTAGCAGATGGAAAATCACACAATTCTGTCATACATACAGGACAGGTATAATGTAGGTAGCTAACACTTTAAAGAGGAAGTGAGAGGCAACAAAGGAGTGTTGTACAATTTCGATAATCAGACATAAACATACAAGAAGTACAAAATTCCTGGAAGAAATAGTCAAACCACTTACGGAATTACCATACACTCATGTATCACATACAGTGATAAACTCTTACCTACCAATTGTGATATGCAATCAAAAGGCTCCACATATTGCATTGAAAAGTATTCAAGAGAAGTTCTGTTCACTGGTTGTACCCTTTCCTAGTAATGGGTACCTTAGTTCAAGTGAGTTTATGTACGCTCTCTTAGTAATGGGTTCCCTAGTTTGAATGAGGTTTATGTCACATGTGTCTACATTTATGTGCTCCTTTGTTAAGCTGCCAGAGTTCTACTAAAATTGCAGGGGGTTGAGCTACAAATATTATTTTACTAGTGTCCCTCTAGCAGAAGATTACAAATAGAAAGGCTGAGCAATGGAGCCTGCTTCTCTTTTCCACAGAAATGTCTCTGTGCTCAAATATTGCCGTTACAGGTTTAGGCATCTTCCCCAGGAATATAGGTATCACACATCAAATATTGTGAAACGATTGCTAGTTCGTAAGGCATGTTCACCATCCTCAGAAGGGAAAGAAGCAGATGGGAACATTTCCTCAGGCCTCTCTCCATGAAAAAGCCTATGGATGTGCTATTGGCGAGGGGTTCAGCACGTGCAGCATCTTTCAGAGGGCAAGTCATTGCAATCATAGCATGCACTATGAAACAGTCCAGGCTCACGCTGGCAAGCTACATCTGGGTGTGGATAAGCCTTAAGACCACAAGTCACACGCCCACCCCTCAAGCATCTCCTGCCTCTCTACTACCACCAATGGGGCAGTAGTAGTGAGGCGGTGACAGTCGTGTCCCATACTTCTCCATGGACCCACCTGCTTTTCCAGACTGAAAAGCAGAGCTGTAGAGGCTGAAGCTCAGCCTTGACCTTCCACTCTGCTGCAAGTATCATTGACTACCCCTTTATTTATGGCTGAGGTACGAAGTTCTAAATAAACATAAGTTTATTTTGGAATGTTTCACTTTAAAACTTTAGATTAGATTCACTGCCTGGAGTGGCCTTTTTTAGAATTAGTGAATCATACCCTTTCCACTGTGACAACTGTATTAGTGACTCGAGGTACGTAACATGTCTTGTTTCTTTTCTGGAAACCTTATAATGCTTTGTTGAATCACACACTAGATAGATTTTTCAACGGTGCACACCCTGTCCCAAAATATTTCAAGTTGGTCTCAAATGGAATGATCATGGGGAAAAAGCAGGCACAGTGAAGGAAAGTAATTGTATAGGGTCACAATATTTGGTCATGCTGGGAAGGCTGGATTGAATCAGGCTTCCTGATTTGACACTGTGCCATTCAAATCTTGGACAGCAATTGCATTCTTCCTCCTGGCTGATGACGTTTTTGTTAGTGACCAAGAGGCAAGTCGGGTGTCATTTGCCTCCTATGTAAGACCTTTGTTGTTGTTAGTAATAGAGCTACATTGTCGTCTATATAACCATAAGAGGGTTATGTACAGTGCACATCCTTAACTGGATCATTTCACTTGTACTCTCAAATGCGGTGATACCTTAGAGGGGGCAGAGAGAAGAGAAGTAATTACCCAGAGACACACAGTTGGTCAACTGGAGAAGCCAGGAATGAAACCAGAGTCTCTGGCTCAGGGACCCACAACTAGTTTTTGCCCTTGGCCCAACAAAAGCTCCTGACTGCCCAGGGTATATTATGCAAGTGTATTAAAAATACCTTCATTTTTTCACAATATGAGGCAGTTGCAGTCTAAACACACCTTCATATAATTAGTGCATCTTGGGCAGAAACAGTGGAAGCTTCCCTCCTTACGCCGATAGGTAGAGCTAGGGTATCAGCAGCGCAAGCTTCACCCATTACAGGGCGGGTACAAATTGGGAAGCAACAGTGCAACCTTTAATTCCTAACAGAACACAGACAACATGGCAATAGCAGAGTAAACTTCCCTCTCTCACAAAAGGCAGGAAGTGCAACCTTCCTTTACCCGCAGAATATATCCAGCAGGGAAGGATAATATAAGCTTTCATTGCTTACAGACCATGTTCAGTTAAAGCATGACTTACATGTAGATTACAAACAGATACCTGGAGTAGGTGCTTAAGCCTCTGAGACAAAAGTACAGATTGATGAATCATTGAAAATGCAGGTTCTTACACTTTTCTCAGATTATATTCCAAATCAACATCCTGACAGTACTGCTGTTGTCACTTGGAGACCTGCTGTTTGTGTTGATTCTTTGGTGTTCCATGTATTGAGAAGTAGCCATTACCTAGCAGGTCAGTTTTTTGGAAAAGCATTGCACAGTGTAAGTAACTATGCTCTAGGCATGCCCAAAGGTGCCAACCTCTTCAAAAAGAATTTGAATGCTTGCACACCACACTGTGTGCATTCTCAGCTTTTGGTGCTGCACCTGTTCAAAATGTTGATGGATGGCAGGGAACAAATGGTTAATAGAGCGTCTGTAGGTTGGGAGAGAATTCCAGGTTTTAGCTGCAATCGCTTAAAAAGCCTGGCCACCAGCACAGGCCCAGTGAACCCTCGAAACGACCAGAAGAAGCTGCTCCTTAGATCTGCAATCAGGACATTATGATGGAATTTGCAAGTTAGTAGGTCCAAAGCAATGAAAGGCCCAAATTACACTGCACTTGTTAGGGTTGGAAACTGGCAGTCAATGCAAGGTCTTTAAAGACAAGGAGCAGAAGAATGTTTGAGGCGATTAAGAGCATGACGAGCTGCCTCATTTTTTGATTTGCTGAAGATGGTCCAAAATACAGGTATTTGATGTCAGGAGTAAAGAACTGCAATAGTCTGAGCGACTGAGTGTGTTCACCTGCAACACCAAAGCCAAGTATGAACTAGTGAGTAAGATAAGAGCTTATGAAGCAGTTTCAATAGGAAAAAACAGACAGAATAGAGTGTATTGACTTGCTCAAGCAAACGAAGATCCTTATTAACTTGGAAAACAAGGTTATGAATGGAAGAGTCGGATATAGGAGCAGTGTCCAATTGAGTTGGCTTGAAACCTACAGGAAGAACCCTGGGATAATTGAGCGCAGAAATCCATAAGACTTCCGTTTTGTCTACATTTACTTTAAGAGAGTTACTGCTCATCCAGTGAACAACAGCCATCATACAAGTACTGAACGTGGCAGTGACATCCTACATATGTCATTCAGCGATATTAAAATCTGTGAAGAGCAAGGTTAGCATATGGAAGCACTCCAAGGCTCATGTTACACATCACACGCTGAAACAGTTGCCACAGCAGAGGGAGAGAGAGATAGAGATGCAGCGAGGCATTCTCATGGCACTGTCCCCAACCAGTTCCCTGACCACGACCTCCCCTCCCACACTCTCGTCCCTACGCTTAAGCTTTCCACGGCCCCTTGGGATGAGGGGCAGGCCTGTGGGAAAAGTGATAACTGGGCCCATTGAACGGATCGCTATTCTGCCACCATTAGCCACTCGACTACCTAGTGGCAGAAGAGGAGTTGAGGTGGAGAGGGGCTACTAGCACTGAGTCACCGCCACAATGCCAACCAAGTATACAAGTGAGAGGTAGGGCACCATGAATAGGATGTGGGTAAAGCAGAGGTGACCAGGAAGGCACTAAGCTGCGGCAGTGCACGTAGCGTGGAAACAGCTGGTCTTAGGCCTGTGCGGCCTGTGCTAGCGTGGCTGCTCGCCCTGCCCCGCTTGCTCCCCCTTGCTGCCCTTTTCCGCTCTCAAAGGGCCACCCTCATCACCCCCTTACAGCCCCTCCTAAGCCCCTTCCCTGACTAGGGCCGCCAGCTTAACCCAGCCCAGCTAAGCTCTTGCAGGAGGAGCAGCTATCCATGAGGGGGCATTGCTCATTGATTGAAGAGTGATAGCAGATGCTACAACATTACCAACATCACAATATTACCATTAGTACCAGGCATACTACATGTTCGTATCCCACCCAGTCGTAATGCCCTGTGCTGTGCTTGTGCATAGGGTCCTGATCTTGGGGGAGAGGCGGCACAAGCAGCTGAAAAGTACAGCTTTGAGGATTTAAAGTTCTGGAAGTCACTTTTTGGGGGCATCCTGATCATCGTTGTTCACCACTGATGACTGACTATGGGCTGCTACCAGTCAAGCAACTAGCCCATCAGGCAAATATCAGGCAAACATCAATTAATTTAGCACTAGAGCGCTCAGAGCAGCGACCAAATCAGCAACTTAATTTGGAGTCAGGCGTTCAGCCTATGTACTACGCAGACACGCAACGCAGACTACCCAAATGAACTCTGGGCCTCGGATTCCGAACCTTGGCTCTCGTGCCCTGTAGCAAGTTAAAAGGGAAACATACCCCCAGTCACTCAAAGGAGGTCTGCAGCCAATCCATAGAGAGTTACAAAGAACTACGCGTCATACCAATGCCTAACGTTGATTAAAATGAGGTCATTACTCTCAAGGTGCCGCAGGCTAAAAGCTTGAAGCGGAAGACAGGAGCAAGGATTTATGAAGAGGAGGGATTTCTATCTGCTGATGATGAGCTTACTGGGGCAATCCTGGAGAAGTCGGATGATCTATTGCGGTCCTCTGGAAGCAAGGAACCAAGGGCAAGGAGTGAAGGCCCCAAAAGTCTCAAACTCCTCAAATCAAGGAAGACCTTTTACTTTTTTTCACAGCTAAAGGAGGAGGAATGGCATGGCCCCAAAGGTTCTGCTAATAGCCCACCTCTTGGCGTGGGTAAGGTGTCTGAGCGCGAATGCAAGCATCTGTTGATGGCGGACACAACTATAGTTGGAGAGCAGCAAACAATGCAGCAAACACTGTTTCCTACTCCCAGCAAGAGATTCTTGCTCCTGTCACCGGCGGTGATTGTTTCTGACTTGTCAAACTCAGTGCAGCAATGTTGGGGCAGGAGTGACAAATAGCGCTAAAGCCAAAGCTAAAGATGCAAGTTTTGATTTAATATTCAATGAATTGCCAGCTTACTTTGATGCTCCCATAACTCTACGGTGCAATCACCAGCTTCCTTGAGGGGGCAGAAGGTCAGACAATCGGAGGAAAATATGGTCAACAAGGATGCACCCACCCTTAGGGCCACATGTACAAAGATCCAGTTTTGCAACTCGCAAAACCGGATGTACAACAGTGTCAATGACTCTGTCTGCGATTCGCAATAGGGTCGCAAATGACCTACCTCATGATTAATCATGAGGTAGGTCACAATTTGTGACCCCATAGGGAATGGCTGCCCTCACAGGGATGGTGGCCTGCTGGAAACAGCAGACCACCATGTCTGTGACTGCTTTTAAATAAAGCATTTTTAATTATTTTTTTTAAAGCAGCCTGTTTTCCTTAAATGAAAACCAGATGCATTTCAAAAACAAAAATGAAAAGTTTTCTTTTCATTTTCACTGCCATTCAAAAGGGGAAGGGGTCCCGTGGGGACCCCTTCCCGTTTGCGAACAGGTTATTACCAGTTTGAAACTGGTGCTACCTGCGTTTGTTTCATGGTCACAAAACAGTGCTACATCACGCTGCGACTCGCAATTAGGAAGGGAATGCCCCTTCCTAATTGTGACTCACAAACTTATTTTGCGATTTGGTAAATAGATTACCGAATCGCAAAACAGGGTCTGTACATACCAAAATGTTTGGTACGTACATACATGTGCCCCTAAATGAGGTACTCTTACTAGGCTCCCCAATAGCGAGAATCCAAGCATGGAGAACGTAAAAGCTTCTCGAGGTCTCACTGAGGGCCCCACAGGGCTCGGGAGTGCAGTACTAAATACTATGCAAGCCACAGTGGAGGCAGTAAACCATCATGCTAATAAAATGAACATTCAAGTTGACTTGCTCAACACGCTTGCAGTCTTTGTGTCCGGCAATGATGGAAATTTGTAGAACCTAAATGCCCTTATTAAAAGAGTTCAAGCTAGGAACGATAATGACTTCACACTGTGTTTGTGCAAAGAGGTGATTGACAACTTAGTGCGACTACCAGCCCTCCTAGAGTATATGGTTAGGGAAACTAGGAATGTGACCCACAAATAAAAAATTGGTGAGGAGCTGTAGGAGGCTGGACTGGCTTGTAGTGAGCACCAAGGGGTACTTACACCTTGCACCAGGCCCAGTTATCCCTTATTAGTGTATAGGGTGTCTAGCAGCTTAGGCTGATAGATAATGGTAGCTTAGCAGAGCAGCTTAGGCTGAACTAGGAGACGAGTGAAGCTCCTACAGTACCACCTAGTGTCATATGCACAATATCATAAGAAAACACAATACACAGTTATACTAAAAATAAAGGTACTTTATTTTTATGACAATATGCCAAAGTATCTCAGAGTGTACCCTCAGTGAGAGGATAGGAAATATACACAAGATATATGTACACAATACCAAAAATATGCAGTATAGTCTTAGAAAACAGTGCAAACAATGTATAGTTACAATAGGATGCAATGGGGACACATAGGGATAGGGGCAACACAAACCATATACTCCAAAAGTGGAATGCGAACCACGAATGGACCCCAAACCTATGTGACCTGGTAGAGGGTCGCTGGGACTATTAGAAAATAGTGAGAGTTAGAAAAATAACCCTCCCCAAGACCCTGAAAAGTGAGTGCAAAGTGCACTAAAGTTCCCCTAAGGACAAAGAAGTCGTGTTAGAGGAATAAGGCAGGAAAGACACAAACCAACAATGCAACAACGATGGATGTCCAATCTAGGGTACCTGTGGAACAAGGTTGTGGAAAAACGCCAACAAGCCTTGCTAGCTGCAAATCGTGCGGTTAGCGTTTTTGGACGCTGCTGTGGCCCAGGAAGGACCAGGATGTCGCAAATTGTGTCAGGAGGTAGAGGGGATGTCGAGCAAGACAAGGAGCCCTCTCAGCAGCAGGTAGCACCCGGAGAAGTGCCAGAAACAGGCACTACGAGGATGCGTGAAACGGTGCTCACCCGAAGTTACACAAAGGAGTCCCACGTCGCCGGAGACCAACTTAGAAAGTCGTGCAATGCAGGTTAGAGTGCCGTGGACCCAGGCTTGGCTGTGCACAAAGGATTTCCGCTGGAAGTGCACAGGGGCCGGAGTAGCTGCAAAAGTTGCGGTTCCCAGCAATGCAGTCTAGCGAGGTGAGGCAAGGACTTACCTCCACCAAACTTGGACTGAAGAGTCACTGGACTGTGGGAGTCACTTGGACAGAGTTGCTGGATTTGAGGGACCTCGCTCGTCATGCTGAGAGGAGACCCAAGGGACCGGTAATGCAGCTTTTTGGTGCCTGCGGTTGCAGGGGGAAGATTCCGTCGACCCACTGGAGATTTCTTCGGAGCTTCTAGTGCAGAGAGGAGGCAGACTACCCCCACAGCATGCACCACCAGGAAAACAGTCGAGAAGGCGGCAGGATCAGCGTTACAGAGTTGCAGTAGTCGTCTTAGCTACTTTGTTGCAGTTTTGCAGGCTTCCAGCGTGGTCAGCAGTCAATTCCTTGGCAGAAGGTGAAGAGAGAGATGCAGAGGAACTCTGATGAGCTCTTGCATTCGTTATCTAAAGTTTCCCCAGAGACAGAGACCCTAAATAGCCAGAAAAGAGGGTTTGGCTACTTAGGAGAGAGGATAGGCTAGCAACACCTGAAGGAGCCTATCAGAAGGAGTCTCTGACATCACCTGGTGGCACTGGCCACTCAGAGCAGTCCAGTGTGCCAGCAGCACCTCTGTTTCCAAGATGGCAGAGGTCTGGAGCACACTGGAGGAGCTCTGGACACCTCCCAGGGGAGGTGCAGGTCAGGGGAGTGGTCACTCCCCTTTCCTTTGTCCAGTTTCGCGCCAGAGCAGGGCTAAGGGGTCCCCTGAACCGGTGTAGACTGGCTTATGCAGAATTGGGCACATCTGTGCCCAAGAAAGCATTTCCAGAGGCTGGGGGAGGCTACTCCTCCCCTGCCTTCACACCATTTTCCAAAGGGAGAGGGTGTAACACCCTCTCTCAGAGGAAGTCCTTTGTTCTGCCATCCTGGGACAAGCCTGGCTTGACCCCAGGAGGGCAGAAACCTGTCTGAGGGGTTGGCAGCAGCAGCAGCTGCAGTGAAACCCCAGGAAAGGCAGTTTGGCAGTACCATGGTCTGTGCTACAGACCACTGGGATCATGGGATTGTGCCAACTATGCCAGGATGGCATAGAGGGGGCAATTCCATGATCATAGACATGTTACATGGCCATATTCGGAGTTACCATTGTGAAGCTACATATAGGTAGTGACCTATATGTAGTGCACGCGTGTAATGGTGTCCCCGCACTCACAAAGTCCGGGGAATTGGCCCTGAACAATGTGGGGGCACCTTGGCTAGTGCCAGGGTGCCCTCACACTAAGTAACTTTGCACCTAACCTTTACCAGGTAAAGGTTAGACATATACGTGACTTATAAGTTACTTAAGTGCAGTGTAAAATGGCTGTGAAATAACGTGGACGTTATTTCACTCAGGCTGCAGTGGCAGGCCTGTGTAAGAATTGTCAGAGCTCCCTATGGGTGGCAAAAGAAATGCTGCAGCCCATAGGGATCTCCTGGAACCCCAATACCCTGGGTACCTCAGTACCATATACTAGGGAATTATAAGGGTGTTCCAGTAAGCCAATGTAAATTGGTAAAATTGGTCACTAGCCTGTTAGTGACAATTTGAAAGAAATGAGAGAGCATAACCACTGAGGTTCTGGTTAGCAGAGCCTCAGTGAGACAGTTAGTCACTACACAGGTAACACATTCAGGCACACTTATGAGCACTGGGGCCCTGGTGAACAGGGTCCCAGTGACACATACAACTAAAACAACATATATACAGTGAAAAAATGGGGGTAACATGCCAGGCAAGATGGTACTTTCCTACAGGAGCCACCACCCGAAATCGGACCCAAGGGCTGAAAGTGTGTCTGCGGGGACAGTGTTGATCATACGCTGAGGATACCAGGAGGAAGTATCGACTAGCACGAAGGAACTGTGAGAAACTGGCTCCTTGTTGCGGTACCCCCCTACTTTTTGCCTGGTTTCTAAATGCAACTTGGACTGGAGTGCACTGGGGTCCTGGTAACCAGGATCCCACTGTCAGTGTTCTATCCCTAAAACATTGTAAAAGTAATTGGATACACCTTTAGCTACCACTATAAATCCCTAGTTAAAGGTACTTAGGTACCCAGGGCATGGGGTACTATGAGTAAGCCCCTGAGGGCAGCAGCACTGATTGTGCCACCCTCAAGAGCTATGCAACCAGGTGCACCCAGCCCTGCCAATGCAGGCTGAGTGTCCTGGTGCAAACCTAAAATACAAACTTGACATGGCACACTCTCTGTGTGCTTTGTCCACCCTACACTTCATATGTTAGGGGTAAGGTACCCCTCTAGCAGGCCTTCCAGACCTAAGGCATGGTGCACCATACTATATGTGAGGGCATAATCGCCTGAGCAATATGCCCCCATTGTGTCCTTGCCAAACCTGGGACATAGTGAGTGAATAGAGCAGCCATTTTAATATATGTGCTGGACATTGGCCAATACGAGTTTCCCAACTACATAATGGCCACTCTGATCCTTTGGATGTTTGGTATCAAACAACTCAGAATGATCAATCCAAACAGGTAACAGTACTGGATTTATTATGAAAAAGATGGCCTCCCCCTTTGCAAATCCCCACTCTTGGAGGGAGCAAAGGCTGGAAACCACACAAAGGGTAGGGGGAGTGGCCTCACCTAACCTGCACCACCCCTAAGGGGCTTGCAGGTGAAGTGGACCCTTCATTTAATTTTTCTCCGTCTTGGAATGGAAGAAAATAGCCAATCAGGTTTAGAGGAGTGACCTTTGCCACAGGAAGTGGTCTCTGTAGTGGGTGTAGCCACCCAAGGGTAAGCGTCCCATTGGAAACTACTGGGTTCCCCTTAAATGCCCAGCATTTAGTGGGCTCCCCTAGACCAGGAATTTAGATTTGAAAATGATTCCAAGAAGAAAAGAACACCAGCACCAAAGAACCTGCCAGAACGAGAACAGAGGACCTGCTGCACCAGAAGGGGCACCCAGACCCCTGCCTGCTGCACCAGAATCCCAACAATCGCAACCGCGGAGGAGCTGAACACTGGACCGAACCTAAGAAACCCAGGGGACCTCCAGGCTTCAAGGATCACCCCAGATCCCCCTCCTGAGTGGAGGCACCACTCAAGAAAAGCAAGAAACCTGCATAGGACCAACAAAACAGTGAGGATCACTTCACTGAATCGTCAATATCTCTGCAACCGGAAGTCACAGCTGGATCCGACGACACACCAACGACCACCGGGAAGTGCCGCACAACTGTGGCAAGTTTGGTGACACTACGCCCCTCTAGTGGACAAGATACAGCAATACCCTGGGTACTGGTTAGCTGACATCGGATCAGGAGAAAACCAGCTCCCCCAGAGCTGAAAAAGGATTAGGAGGAAGCACTATTTGTGGGATTTCAGGAACACCCCGGATCTCCGACCAGAGTGCCCCCGTTGTCCTGTAAGTTGACCACAAAGAGACTCACCTCCAGCTTCAGTGGACTCTGTTGCGCACAGCATCCAAGATCTCCAAAATGCCCTGCACCTGGCCACCCTGGGCCTTGCATCATGGGATTTGCAATGTGCCCCGGGTCTCCAACCCCTTGCGACCTCATCAGCCCAAGGGGACCCCTAGGCACCAATTTTTAATCTGCCAACCAGCTCCTTCTCCAAGTGGCCCCTCTAGGTGGCCCTGTGCCAAGAACCTCTCCAACGCTGCTCCCGCTGGAACCGGGAGCTGCCCGAGACTGTCCAGCTGGCACAGTGTGCCCACCGACTGCTGCGACCACCCTGCAAAAGAACAGAGTGGCAACGCAACTGTGCGATTTTTAATGCATTTTTAAAAGTGACTGCCTATTCATTCCTATGGTGCATAATTACGCACAGAAAGACTAAGGCCCACATTTATACTTTTTTAGTGCTGCATTTGCGTCATTTTAAAAAAATTACACAAATGCAGCGCTAAAAAAGTATAAATATGCGCCTTGCTGTGCTAAAACTTTAAAAAGTCGTAGCTTGAAAAGTACTTAACGTATTCTAAAGATTTTGGTCTCAAAAACTATATAAAAGTCTGAAGTATATTTATAAATTCTGGTCTCGAGTTATGCATTGAGTGTGTGTGGTGCATGATTGGATTTGTAAGTACAGCAAATACTTAGCAGACCTCCTGGATTAGCCTAACTGCTCGACCAGCTACTTAAAAATTAGAGCATTAGGTGGTCTGAGTTTTACCTCTGGAAACCAACGTGTGGTTGCCTGAACCCTCTGCATAGTGTGCTTGGTTTTGCAAACTGCATAGAGGGCCGGTCTCCAACAGGAACGAGAACGGCACCTCATATAGAGGAGACCAGGCAAGGGAGGACTGAGGTCATTTTGGACAGGAACTGCCAAAAGAGTGGGCCATCTCCCACGGTGAGTCTGCATTCATTATTCAAGGCCCCCGCACCCGCCCTCATGATGAAACGGGAAAGGAAGCATGCAAGGAAAGGCAGAAATCGGATTAACTTAATAAGATTGCCCAAAGCTTTAATCCATGATGGGACCAAGCTACCACAAACCAAAGCACATACAGAGCATCACGTTACCAGAGGAACCCAGGACCATGAGCGGGAATCAATGCCCTGGCCAAGGGGTGGTGGCCATCCCAAGACCTCTGTTAAAGCTCCCAGTAAGACCAATGCTGACACAGCTAGCTGTTACTGCCTCCGTAGAAGTGCTTAAAAGCCAGGCAACTAACCTACAGAAATCAGAGAAATGACAGCTCCTTCACCACTGGAGACCCTAAAAAAACCACAGCTAGTACAGAGATTAGAGTCCCCCCCTTCCCCCCCCCCCCCAGGGCATAACCAGGAACAAGGCCCAGGGAGGCTGGTAGTCAGCAAGGCCAATTCAGGGTGCACAGGGGCAAGAGCAATATAACCCCACAGACTCCTGAAGAGGTAGGGCCAGCCAGTCGGCAAAGAGAAACTCAAGGAGAGGAACTGATGGCACATAATACGATGCCGTCCTGTGCCCCAGTGAGAGATAGCAGTAGGAGCCCAAGATCAGAGATGTAGCACATATAGTTTCCACCTACACAAGAGGTTGGCACAGCAATCAATGCCACCCAGAGTCCAAGGGGGCACAACTGAAGTGAGGGTCTGGGCCCTTAATACAGAATCCTGCCTACGAGAGGTCGCAGGAAATATCAACACTATTCAAGGTAGCACAAAGGTGAGTTTACTATGGATCCCAGAGTTTAGATCAAGGGGAAGCCATGACATTCTAAACTGCACAAATATTCTGAAACTAGTAAGGAGCCTACTGGGCCTTCAGCAAGTAGAGTCTCAGAACATTGACTATCAAATTTCTTCCACCAAGGCGCAGGCAGGTATCAGAGCCCACCTTGGCCAACTTTCTTGACAAACCAGCTAAAATCCTGTCTTGGAAGGAGCTGCAGAGCAGCTGGGGGATAAAAATAGTGTACTTCCAGGAGGACCGTTACCCATCCCTACTACAGGCTCAAGAACAATCAGTAGATAACAAAATCGGCGGGAGCAATCATACCGCCTTAATTTGCTCGATGCAAGGCACAGGGCAGCTGGTAATTTCATTTCTGAGAAGTGAGGTTGGCGGGTCCCTCTACACTGGGGTATACGTGGGAATGACAATTCACACAACTGCAGCCCAACCACGGGAATCGTCTGCAACGAGAGTAGTAACCAAGATGGAAAATAAAGATTATTGGTAATGGCTTCCCCTGGTCCTTCCAGATGCATGCCAAACCGGCTTTTATACAGATTGAAACAATGATCTCCCGAGGCATAACGTGACAACACAAGGTGCAATATGCATCTGCACCTGGAATTTGGGGGTGCCTGGCACAGAAAATTAAAGAACCACAAATATCTAAGCAACATATCATATCTACAACATATCAACATATCTAAGAACATCTAAGCAACTTTGACATTGTAGCGGTACAAGAGACCTGGGAACAATCTAATATCCCCCTAATTGGGTTTATTGAATACAACAGATGGGAAAGTAAACGTTGTACCCATGGAAGACCCAAAGGAGGACTGGTGATCTACATAAGCGCCAAACTCGCCGCAAGAGTCACGGTACTAGAAACCAACAAATCATGGCCACCTGGAATAATGGGACACGCAGCGGACAACTCAGTTGGTTTTTGCTAACATGTACATTAACCCAAGGGAAAAAAGAACTACAGTTGAAAAGCTGGTCAAAACCCTCCTGGAGTGGAAATGCAAACCACGGATGGCCAATCTGGTCCTCACTGGAAACTTCAACCTGAACCTTTTTCAAGATACAAGTGAAGAGGTAGATGCTGACTTTGATGCAACCACCGTAATCTATCTCTTATAAAGAAGAGATGACAAACTTGCTAAGGCTTGGGAACTAGCCGGGCTGATAACGCTAAATGGAAATCTCCCTGGACAAGGTGTTTAGGTACTAAAACATCCTACCTGGACTATACCTTAGTCAGTGCCAGTATGTTTAGCAGGATACTTGACTTAAGAATAGACCAGCGAACTGAAAGTGATCATCTGCCACAAAAGATCTGGCTTTAGGCCAAGCACCGCCTCTAGGCTGTGCACAGATAGTGCAGGCAGAAGCTCATACCGAGAAGCTGAAACACCTTAAATGGAGTCCAGAAGATATCCAAACATTGGCAAGCGAGACAGTTGAAATATTGAAGGAAGTCTCAATTTAGAATCATGATCCAATAATCTCTCTGAAATTTTAGTGGCAAGGCATCAAGCAACTGTGAAGGTTAACGGTAGAAGTATTTTGTGCCATAATATCATCTGGCCGAAGTCAATTCACCTCATAAGATCACAAACTAATCAAACTCTACAATTGCTGCATTCAGCACAGCAGAAACATGCACTGCTGAAGTCTCTTTGACACGATCGCAGAAGTCTGAAGAGGGAGGTCTGGTTGCATAAGAAGGGCAAAGCTGAAGCATTATGGGCCAAGCTTTTACATTGGTCAAAATCAAATTATTACAGGGAATTTTGGAAACTATATATGATCTCAACAAGGGTCCCAGGGCAGCAAACAACGCAAACATAAGCGAAGAAGAATAGGTGACCTTTTAAGAGCCCACTATAAAAAAACACGGATACTGCTACGACCCTGGGGCCCTGCTTCCGCTTAATATCTAAAATGGTTCACACTAAAAATAATAGCGGCAGTGCCCCAGACACCCTAGAACGTAACAATAGTGCACCAGGCCTCAATAGAATCCTGCCAGCCCTCCTGAAGGAAAACATCATGACTTGGGCAGGTTTCTTGATATTAATGTTTAATTACATATTACAGACTGGAAATATCCCAGACAGTTGGAGAGGATCAGTTATTCACCACATCTTTAAAGGCAGGAGAGCTGTATCACCAACCAACTACAGCTTGATAGCTTTGCTAGATGAGGATCTTAAATATTTTTCAATCCTATTTTTGCAAGACCTCACAGAATGGATAACCAGGGCAAAACAGGTGCCGATGAACCAAGCCGGAATCTCCTAGAAGCAGGGGATACGCTCCAATTTAACAGCTGTGGGTCTCATACTGAGAAGAGCAAGCAACACGTGCACTCCATTGTTCAAGTGCTTTGTGGACTTCAAGGCGGTCTCCTGGGTGTTGTTGTGGGATAAGTTTCAGCGCTGGGCATTACCCAGAAATTATTACGAGCCATCCTGTTGGTATACTCTGTGGGTAAAGGCCAAGGTTGGGGACGGCCGCAATCTGTCCAAAGAAGTTAGAACATCTTCAGGGTTAAAACAAAGCTGTGTATTAGCCTCCCTACTATTCAGTTTATTTATCTCAGACATACCCTTTTCCAGGATGCAGTTGGGTCTCATGTACCAATACTCAGCGGCAAAAAGCTGTGTAACATCTTTTTGCAGATGCCCCGCTAGTGCTAAGTAACACCAGAGTCGGCCTCCAATTATTAATTAACAGGCTTGAAGAGTATTCTGTTGAACACAAGCCAGAAATAAATATAAGAAAGACTGAAGTTATGCCGCTAAAATGTCAAATTTCAAAATCTGGGAAATGGCACCTTGAGGGGTCAACGACAGAAGAAATATCGACATACACTTACCTTGAATTTAAATTGGACTTGAGGAGGTCATTAGCAGCACAAAAGAGGGCCACCTCAGCAAAAGTGGAAGCATTAAACTTTGCCTTCTCAACCCTGAGGAACCAACTTTGGGGCCAAAATCTTAAGGCCAATAATTGTATGGTGGTGAGATCTAAACTGGTCCAAATGCTGCATATGGATGGGAGATCATGCTGGGAAAGACGCCAATATCCTGGAAAAGTGCACACTTCAAAAATACAAACGTGTTTCTGCTGCCAAAGTCCGCCTCCCCATCCCAAGTAAGATTAGAGTTGGTCTTGCCAAAGCAAACAACAGCTAGGTAAGGCGAGTTCTTAAAATATTGTCACAGCATGAAGAATGCCCCCGAAGATACCCTTGTACATTACTCATTGCTTTAAATACATTTCAAATGAGGGAATTGACGTTTTGCTACTTACTTGCACACCAGCTTAGAGAATTTAGGACACCTGGATGTGTGGGATAAGAACATCAGTGGCTCTATTTTTAAGAAAACTTTGAACTGCCGCATCCAGGAGAAAAGACGCCTGGAGGACAAAGCGCTATTGGCAAAGTGTGCACATGGGTGGCTGATGATGAACTCATACGGCACCCGGAAGTAACAACCATACTTTAACCTCGCCCTTTTATTAACTACCAAGAAGGAACTAATGAAATTGCGTTTTGGCCTTCTCCAAACGCTCAAGTTCATACCAACTGGCAGATGACGGGACAACCGGAGAATAAGCTGTGCCGCCTGTGTTATGAGACAAATGAAACATTCTTGCATATTGTATGTTTGTGTCCAAAGTTACTAGCAGGTCGCAGGGCCTTGTTACGCTGAGAATTTTTTGCCCAGGGAGTTAGGACTTGTAGGGCATCTGTGATTGCAGCTCTCAACTCATAAAACCCTATGCTGAACGCACGATTGGTGCAGTTTTAGGAGTTTTTAATAGTAATATGAAACTGCACCAGGGGTCTGAGTTGGGGTGGGGAAACTGGGAACCTAAGGGTCCTTAAGGTCCTGTTAAGGGTAGGGCATAGGAGGTATCAGAACCCCTTTCCCCTGCCCGACTGGCACTAAACCAAACTATCTTTGAACAGCTTGGCATCGCCAATAATGTTAGTGTGAAACTGACCTAAGGCCGAGCTGCTAGGGGAAGGGTGCGAAGCTTACAGACCCCTATCTCGACCCTTCCGGTACTTGAATCTAGGGGATTAAGAACCTGCTTGTATGGGCCCCGACGTTTAGGGTAAAGCCGTCATTCTACAGAAAAATAGCTCCGTATTTACAGCTTGCAGTAAGCACTTTTTGCATGATTGATCATGCCTGATAGAGGTATCTTGTACAATGCGCAATGCAGTTTCAGGCTCACTGAGCACTACTCATGTACTTGAACGTAGGAGTTTTAGAACCTGTTTTCGGGCCTTTCAGGACCAAGGAAACACAGGCATCTGTTATTGTTTTGTATTTATTATTCGCATTAAGCACTTCATGTAAGATTGGTTATGCTTGCCCGAGAGACAACTCCTGCATAATTCACAATACACTTTTAAGTTATTGAGTTTTATCCAAACCACGAGAGGCTCAGTTCAATTGCACCTAGTTAAATAATGTTTTTATGTACAGTGACTTGACCGAAGTTGGATGGATACTGAATGCCAGGCTCCATAGTTTGCTTAATTTTGATTATTTATGTCAATTCGGTTTTTTTAATGGAGATATTTTAAGACCAGATATTAGAGCTTGTTTATGGTTTTAATCAACTAATTAACTACTTTTTTTAAAGTCTGTTTATCAGCAGCATTAAACAGACATATAGGGGTAAAGGAGGGAATGAGTAAAGTCAACAGAAGAAAATAAAGATTTAAAAGGGTGGGACCCTGAGAGCTGCAATGGGACAAAGATTTAAGGTTATAGTTAAAGGGCTCAAAATGCACAGCCTGAACTAAATCTGACAATCAGGACTTAATCCAAGCCAGTGCCGGTCCTCCAATCCCAAAGTCCTCTAAACGAAGCAGTAAATGGGCAAAATGGAGCCTGTCAGGAGCATCCTGTGAATGCAGAAGAACCAAGGCCGAAGAACTGCCAGTGTTTCCCACATGCCAGAGGCAATAACAACCCACCGTCAACACGTTTTTCTTTCTAGGAGAAGGTCAGAAACTGGACTGCACCCATTCCATAATGCTGAGAATTGATGGTTTTTCATTTGTTTGGTTTACCAAAGGTAAAACCAAAGCCTGCTCCAGGACTTTGGACTTTCCTGAAAATGATACATTAATTATATAATGCTATGGGGGGCATTCTGCAAAAATATGGGGATGGCAAGGAGTCAAAATAACGCAAGAGGAAACCATGGATAGAACATCTAAAACATCCTGCGAAGAAAGCAGATTGACATTGAAAACAGAAAGGGTAATACCATCTTCGGGTGGCGTGGAAGACCAAATCAACAGAATGCGATGAAGGTGTATCACACAAACTATTAATCGTTTTCTCAAAGTAATCAGATAAACTGTTGGGAATGATTGAGAAGGCTCCAGAGAGGAAGTGGTACAGGCTGTTGCAGCCAATGAGCTGACAATCCTAAATAGTGCTTTGGCGGCATTTTAGAAACAATTTTGGTGACATAGTAGTTAGATTCGATAGAAAAAAACAGCTTTTTGTATCCCTTAAGTGCTGCCTTCAATGTGGTCTTGTCTGCTGGATTATAATCAATACATCAATAAAGAGACAGTCTTTTATACTCAAATTTGGCTAATTTCAAGGCATTGTTCCACCAGGGAGCCGTAGTGCAAGACCTGGGGAGTGACTAGACAAAATACAAAGTACAGAATCTAATGCGGATCCTAATTGATCCATTCATTACTCATTAAACTCAACTAGGTCATCATCTAAAAAAAGAGCTTCTAAAGTGGACAGCTAGACTTCAAAAGAGTGTCAGAAAACTAACATTGATTGGAAGATTTGCTTCTAGGATTTGTGTATAACCTACAATTCACTGGTTCCAGTCTCAGTCAGAGAGTTAGGTCAGTGGCTTAATCACATGTTGTTGAGATTGGTGCATAACCCACTGGAACACAGGTTCCAAGCATTGTGAGATGCCACAGGGAATCAATGCAACGCCTTCTAAGTTCTATGTGTACCCTGCAGGTCCCTGGCTCTGACAAATAGAGGTAGTTTGGTGTATTACTGTACTGGCTTTGAAAATACACATATAAGCTGTAGACCATCAGGATGTAGAGTTGCCACTTACCATGTCTGCGTCCCATAATCTTCATTAGCATGGTCCTAGTCTTGTCTTTCTTGTCACAGTTCTCATGCATAAAGGGCTTGCACCCGTGAAACAGTCTTTTTAATCTGCCAGAACAACAAATATCTTGAGTTTTGTGCTAATATCTAGTCGCTTTCTCCTACTACTATTTCTCCAACACCTCTCCACGACCTATTAGTCCCTTGTAACCAGCAATATGATCTGCTTTTTCTCTCAAGTCTCTCATATAGCATGGAGGGGGCAGGAGACATTGTATATTGGATTGTGGTGAGGACTTGGACCAGGAGTAATGAAAATTACTGGTAAGCAATCTAAGCATTTCGTCTCGGCCCCTTCTTCCTTGTCAGAATTCTCATGATGTGACGAGGTAACAAGGATGTTAAAATCATCTCTGAAAAGAACATCTTCACATATCATGAATTCTGAGAACGAAAATCTTTATTTATAATGTTCCAGTCTTTTAAGAAGAAAAGACACACATGACAGTGAAAATTAGCTAAACAAAAATCCAAACGATATTCTTGATAAAGGTATTTAGAACGACCATCCAGCAGATGTGAATCTCTTTCTTTTGGAGAAGAAAGATCTTCAAATAATTCTTATATATTAATCTTTTATCCAACTCGAATTTGGAACACATTTTAGGCCAAAATTCTGAACCAGGTTTTAGTATTGCACGTTCTAAAAGTTTCTGGAGGTAAGGAGAATGATTTACTAATGCACCAATTTCCTAAAGTCTAGCAGGTGTGATGTTTAGGAGGATACACACATTAAATAGTAAAGATGAAAAAGCAACAGAATCTAAACGTTCAAAAGGATGTCCCTGTAAACTTTTAATAATAAGAGGTAAGTCCCACGAACAGTGGTGGCTGGCGAGATTTTAAAATGATAGGCCATAACAACTAAGAAATATTGCATTAAATTGGTAATGCCAACACTCCTGAAGGGATTTGGAGGGACCACTGAGAGGTTCTGTCTCAGGAAGCTTTCAAAACACGAATGGCAATGTGGGTCATTTACCAAAGGATGTGTGTGAGAATCTATAGGTGTAAAGGTCAATTCAGAAGAGGTACTCATCAAATATTCATATACTTGAGTTTGCCCCCTGTAGCATTATGCATGCGCATTAGCAAATACTGCCCTGATGCAATACATTATGACGAAAAATGGAACGCAGTAGCAGTATAATAAAAACACAAGTACAAAAAGGATTCTTTATATACTCATCTGTCATGACCATCTTTTTCCACCTCACATTTCATGTTTCTCGTGTAGAGTTTGATTGCAAGCTAAATGCAAAATTGGCTGCTTCAGAAAGCGTAGGCTATGGTGGCTAGCTTCCTCAGTTATTTTAATTTAATTAACATTTAAACTTTGCCTCGATTCTCGAAAGAGTTACGATTTTGTAAGCAGCTTTGCAGCAAGTGCTTCAAGACAGAGAGTGTGGAGTGTTAAGAACACTGACTATTCTGCAATGATAAAGCAGTTTCCCATCTGCATACTAAATTGTAGAGGAGATAGAAAGGGTGTGGATATTAAACCACGCTAATGCTTCATATATCTTGTCAATTCTTGCAGCTGCCTATCAGAAAAGCATAAGCAAGAACAAACTGAGGGGTATTTATTTTGATAGTAGTGTTAACTCATGGATTGCATGACAGCAGCAATTTTGTGATCACAAGGCTCTGTCAAAACTCAGAAAGGCGTATCTGGTTAAGCACTGCTATGAGCGTGTGGCCAATCAATAGGCCTTTGAAGCAGCTGGAAAACTATTCAAGAAGATGGCGCAGCTGACTTTGATGAAAAGTACTCCCAATCACCACTTGACCACATGGTAGTTAATGTGCTAGCTAACTGGAAGTCTGTGTTCTAATAAACACTGAAAGCTGACTGGGGGGAATCTGTTGAATGTGGGGTCGTGGACTTGTGATGTATGATTCAGAGTTTCAGCTAGCAATGCCCTGACAGGCTTTATTCCATCAGCACCATCCTCTACCACTGCACCGCCTCCCGTTTGTGGGAATAAAGGACCATTAAAAGGTAAGCCTTGTGTAATTGTGTCAACAGTGTGTGCATACACACAAGCACAGGATCTGCCTGCCAGTCCCTGGCTGCCTGACCTGCAATTGATCCTCAAACCAGGCAGTCCAGCAGAGATATTCTGAACTTTAAAAAAATTGAAAAGTTAATAGGACTTCTTCATCCGTGGTGTGTTGCCCTACACCCCAGCTGCCTCTGCCCATGAAGGAACATTGGAATGTTTAACGTGACCTTCCAACTCCTAACTCCTCAAGAGCCTTCTGGTAGAGATTCTACTGGTGCCAGAAAACTCTTGGCTCTCCAAATGCTTTTAAAGCTGCCAATGGAACCCTCCATAAGAAAATCCAATATCAGAAATGGATCACACAAAGCGCACCTGAGCTCCCTGGAGGGATCTCACTGAGAAAAAGGTATCCAATTCTACACATAAGATGCTCTAATGAAAGTTTCATGACTTAACCTAATACATGCAGCTCCCTTCTCAGAATATTTCAAATTTGGAAGAGCTAACTTCTCAATCTCCAAGCCTTCAGGTAGAGGTGTAAAACTGCAAGGAGAGGAAGGACAGGGGAGATGGGACATTTTGGAGAAGAAACAGTGAACTGGTTGGCAACCTTTCAGGATGAAACCAGGGGCTCTCGGCCAGAAGGTGCTCCTAGAATCACCTGGAATTTCTTCTGAATCTAATGAAATACATTGCATTGACAGCCAAAGCCTCCGCACAGCGGAATCTGGTGCCCAAGAGGGGAAGTTCTTCTTCAAGGGGTTAGGCCAAGCCAAGAAAGACCTAATCAGAAGATTGCAATCTGATATACCATGGCATGTAGCTGGAGGTGAAGGAAGAAGGGAATATTCAACTCATCTGGTCTGCTGTCACATTCTGTGTTCCTGGGCTGTCTTCACCACACAACCCTATTGTCTGGGTTACTGTGGGTAGTTCCTGATATTTTGTTCCTCATTGCCTGTTCATGTAGGCCTTTGCCACTTCATTGTTGGGTGTTATCAAAACTGCCCATGAAGTAATGGAAGAAACAAACATTTCCAGAGCTTGAGAATTGCATCTAATTTCTTCAAATTTGCAGGCATCCTTTGTGACTGTAAATGAGACTGGAGGATCTGAAACAACATTTCCATCTAGATTTGAGTTTCTTAGCCACCATTTAAAATCCTCTCTGAGCGGAAGAGATACTGGAATTCCTTCATGCATATCCTGGCTTGCTGGACTCCAATGAGCCAATAAATATTGAACTATGGATGTCAGATGCAATTGTTTCAATTGAATTACAGATGTGATTTCCAATAAGAAGCCCTGAAAGTCTGGGGAGTCTCTTGGTGTTTCATCATTCTTTCTTAATAATGTCCTCATTTTGTAATTATCCCACTGGAGAAGAACTCTTCCCAGGTCTGTCTGGAAACGGGCTCTGTTAGAAATCTAGTCCTGATCTGCAAGAAGGCGGGAATTTCTCTAGACAACTACTGCCTCTGGTTGAAGAAGTCTGTGACATAGCCTGAGAAGGATGTTTACGCAAATCAGTTTTGGCATCCAAAATACTGTAAGGAAGGTTCTTGCTTACTAGGCTGATAGAAGTCCAGAATTTAGGTGACTTAAGTATTTATCCACTTATATTCTTCTCCTTTTATTTAAAAGTATGACTGACTAAGAGGGGCTCTACATATGCTACTGGGCTGTCAACTAATACTTCATCAGAAGATATGAGGTTACCAGGATCAAGGGTTTTGATTTGCCAATTGGGAACCAGGGGCAAAAAAAAATATCAAAAAAGACAATTGCTCATTTAGTTTAAATATTCAAGCCTTCGTGGTGAGTTAACTAACAAATTATTTTGTATGACTCCAGATTCAGAGATGCAAACAATGGAAGGTTAATAAGTCTACATGTATCCAAGTCTATGGTATTTTTACCTCTAATTAAATTTGACGTGCATCATTAGAACAAAGGGGAATTATAAACATTCATGAGCAGGAAATTCATGAGCAGGAACAGAATCATTAGGGACCCTCAGAATAGACAGGACTTGAATGGCAGAGTCTGATGGCAATCCACCTCATACCCCAATGCTTAGCACTGCTTGTACCTGACTAATCCTGGATAGCAGAATCACACTCTGTAGGGAAGGGCGGATGGGTATGAGCAAGAACAAAGACAACTGGAGCACCATAGTTTTGTCTTGTGATCGTCTCTCAAAGTTCCAGTGACTCACAGCAGTGTTCTTACAAGTTGTGGTCAAGCGCTCACTATAAATGCAAGAACCAAACAACAATTACTACAGTTCACAGTCAGACAGAATGCACTACCAAAGGTATTTTTGTTGTTATGCATACTGACTTCAGAACGGTGGGCTGTAATGAACATAAGTCAACACGGGGGAAGCTAGTTTTGGATTTGTTGAATGTTAGGTTTAAAGCAATCCTGGAAACACAGGTGTGGTAAGTTATAGTCAACATTCTATAACTTTGTTTATAACCAAGTTTGCTTGTATAGAGTGCTATTTGAAGGTATCCGAACATGATTGTTATTTGCATTCATTCTCATTGGTCTTTTCATTGTGTATGCTCAGTTTTCAATCCAAGATTATGATATCCAGCTGGGGCTGTTTGAGGAAGATTTGGAATTACTATGTATTGGTAAAGCAGGATATATGACTCTAATGCTGGGAGATTTTAATCACAAACTTGACCCCAAAAGTAGTGATAAATTGTACAAGGAGCTACTGGCTGCTGCACAAATCCTAAATAGCATTTTTCCTAATGTAGAATGTTCTGCCCGCGAATTGTCCTTAGTAAGAATCATAGGTTCACTAGGTATGTTCTGTTTAAACGGACATATGAATACGGATTGCCCAGCAAAACAGACCTTTCGTATAGGCAATCAGGCATGCCCTATTGACTATGATTTCATAAATACCTGTTTTTTTTGGAGAAGTGTTGGACTTTAGTGTTGAGTATATAGAAGGTAGCGACCATTGGCCACTCAATTTAACAATTTGATCAGCCGATAAAAATCTAAATGAAAGAGAAAAGGTGTTGATAGTGCAGATTGAGTACTCTCGCAGGATAACAACTCTACTTACAGAAAGTAGTTTGAAAGCGCTTAATGAACTGATAGTAAACTATCCAAATTTTAGAATGGAAGATGATCCAAAAGATATTTTCAAAGGCTATAATAGGGGTACTGCGCTAATGGTTGAATGTTTGAAAACTAAATTAAAAATATCTCAAGAGGGACAGACGAAGGGAGGAGCATATAATACTAATAGTAGTAATAGTTGGTTGAGTTGGGAGTGCAGGTGCAAAAAGCGAAAGGGGGGTAGATTAGAAAGGGAATATAAGAAAAGACCTTCTCTGATTATAGACGGAAAGCTTTGCCAGGCAAAACAAAGTTATAAACTAATCATAAGACCGAGGAAATGGGTATATATTAAGAAAAATTGGGATACAATGATTGAGGTGATAAGCACACAGAATATCAGGGGTCTTTGGCAGTTAAAAAGGGAGGGGAAGATGTCAGGAACTATGCGGTGTCTGATTGGAGAAGAGGATTGGTATACGTATTTGTCTACTGTATATAAAGGTTCCAATGCTGAGGAAGAACATAGAGCTACTAGGAAGATTGGTGAGGACATGAGATTAGCTGTTGTCCCACAAAAGATAAAAGAAACTATTGTAACACTTAAACTAACCAAAGCGGCAGGCCCAGACAATCTCCCAGCAACAATAATAAAATAAAAAAATTGATTAGTGGGTCAAATTGTTTCATACTACATTTTATAAAATTCTTGATTACAGGTGTTTCCCAGAGAATTGGAAGGGTGCTATGATGAGACCGATCCACAAAAAGAAGGACCCTGTACAACCAAAAAATTACCACCTGATAAGCTTATTAGATGTAGGAGAAAAGGTATTTACAAAGATACTGCTGGGATTGATTAAAGAATGGGCAGAGGGAAATTATCTGATACCAGTAGAACAAGGCAGGTTTAAAGAAGGGCACCCGACAATTGACCACTGCTTTAGTCTGTAGTCATTAGCAAAAAAATCAATTGAAATGCGAGGAAGCATGTTCTGCTGTTTGGCGGATTTTCATGCCGCATTTGATTTGGTAGACAAAAAATTATTGTGGGATATGCTAAAACAGTTAGGGATCAGTTTGGATTTATTATTTCTCCTTCAGGGTCTGCATTCACAAAACTGGGTCCAAGTAATTCTTGATATGAGTGCTTCACTCTCAAAAAAGATCCCTATAAAAAATGGACTTCGCCAAGGTTGTGTGTTGGCCCCAATATTATTTACATTATTTCTATCAGACTTGCCAGGGCTGCTGCAGGAGCTTAAAGGCCTATTGTAAGGAAATGCCTCCTTGGCATGGTTGCCCCCTGACTTTTTGCCTTTGCTGATGCTATGTTTACAATTGAAAGTGTGCTGAGGCCTGCTAACCAGGCCCCAGCACCAGTGTTCTTTCCCTAACCTGTACTTTTGTATCCACAATTGGCAGACCCTGGCATCCAGATAAGTCCCTTGTAACTGGTACTTCTAGTACCAAGGGCCCTGATGCCAAGGAAGGTCTCTAAGGGCTGCAGCATGTCTTATGCCACCCTGGAGACCTCTCACTCAGCACAGACACACTGCTTGCCAGCTTGTGTGTGCTAGTGAGGACAAAACGAGTAAGTCGACATGGCACTCCCCTCAGGGTGCCATGCCAGCCTCTCACTGCCTATGCAGTATAGGTAAGACACCCCTCTAGCAGGCCTTACAGCCCTAAGGCAGGGTGCACTATACCATAGGTGAGGGTACCAGTGCATGAGCATGGTACCCCTACAGTGTCTAAACAAAACCTTAGACATTGTAAGTGCAGGGTAGCCATAAGAGTATATGGTCTGGGAGTCTGTCAAACACGAACTCCACAGCACCATAATGGCTACACTGAAAGCTGGGAAGTTTGGTATCAAACTTCTCAGCACAATAAATGCACACTGATGCCAGTGTACATTCTATTGTAAAATACACCACAGAGGGCACCTTAGAGGTGCCCCCTGAAACTTAACCGACTATCTGTGTAGGCTGACTAGTTTTAGCAGCCTGCCACAAACCGAGACATGTTGCTGGCCCCATGGGGAGAGTGCCTTTGTCACTCTGAGGCCAGTAACAAAGCCTGCACTGGGTGGAGATGCTAACACCTCTCCCAGGCAGGAATTGTCACACCTGGCGGTGAGCCTCAAAGGCTCACCTCCTTTGTGCCAACCCAGCAGGACACTCCAGCTAGTGGAGTTGCCCGCCCCCTCCGGCCAGGCCCCACTTTTGGCGGCAAGGCCGGAGAAAATAATGAGAATAACAAGGAGGAGTCACTGGCCAGTCAGGACAGCCCCTAAGGTGTCCTGAGCTGAAGTGACTCTAACTTTTAGAAATCCTCCATCTTGCAGATGGAGGATTCCCCCAATAGGGTTAGGATTGTGACCCCCACCCCTTGGGAGGAGGCACAAAGAGGGTGTACCCACCCTCAGGGCTAGTAGCCATTGGCTACTAACCCCCCAGACCTAAACACGCCCTTAAATTTAGTATTTAAGGGCTACCCTGAACCCTAGAAAATTAGATTCCTGCAACTACAAGAAGAAGGACTGCCTAGCTGAAAACCCCTGCAGAGGAAGACCAGAAGACGACAACTGCCTTGGCTCCAGAAACTCACCGGCCTGTCTCCTGCCTTCCAAAGATCCTGCTCCAGCGACGCCTTCCAAAGGGACCAGCGACCTCGACATCCTCTGAGGACTGCCCCTGCTTCGAAAAGACAAGAAACTCCCGAGGACAGCGGACCTGCTCCAAGAAAAGCTGCAACTTTGTTTCCAGCAGCTTTAAAGAACCCTGCAAGCTCCCCGCAAGAAGCGTGAGACTTGCAACACTGCACCCGGCGACCCCGACTCGGCTGGTGGCGATCCAACACCTCAGGAGGGACCCCAGGACCACTCTGATACTGTGAGTACCAAAACCTGTCCCCCCTGAGCCCCCACAGCGCCGCCTGCAGAGGGAATCCCGAGGCTTCCCCTGACCGCGACTCTTTGAACCTAAAGTCCCGACGCCTGGGAGAGACCCTGCACCCGCAGCCCCCAGGACCTGAAGGACCGGACTTTCACTGGAGAAGTGACCCCCAGGAGTCCCTCTCCCTTGCCCAAGTGGAGGTTTCCCCGAGGAATCCCCCCCTTGCCTGCCTGCAGCGCTGAAGAGATCCCGAGATCTCTCATAGACTAACATTGCGAACCCGACGCTTGTTTCTACACTGCACCCGGCCGCCCCCGCACCGCTGAGGGTGAAATTTCTGTGTGGACCTGTGTCCCCCCCGGTGCCCTACAAAACCCCCCTGGTCTGCCCTCCGAAGACGCGGGTACTTACCTGCAAGCAGACCGGAACCGGGGCACCCCCTTCTCTCCATTCTAGCCTATGTGTTTTGGGCACCACTTGGAACTCTGCACCTGACCGGCCCTGAGCTGCTGGTGTGGTGACTTTGGGGTTGCTCTGAACCCCCAACGGTGGGCTACCTTGGACCAAGAACTGAACCCTGTAAGTGTCCTACTTACCTGGTAAAACTAACAAAAACTTACCTCCCCCAGGAACTGTGAAAATTGCACTAAGTGTCCACTTTTGAAACAGCTATTTGTCAATAACTTGAAAAGTATACATGCAATTTTGATGATTTGAAGTTCCTAAAGTACTTACCTGCAATACCTTTCGAACAAGATATTACATGTTAAATTTGAACCTGTGGTTCTTAAAATAAACTAAGAAAAGATATTTTTCTATAACAAAACCTATTGGCTGGATTTGTCTCTGAGTGTGTGTACCTCATTTATTGTCTATGTGTATGTACAACAAATGCTTAACACTACTCCTTGGATAAGCCTACTGCTCGACCACACTACCACAAAATAGAGCATTAGTATTATCTATTTTTACCACTATTTTACCTCTAAGGGGAACCCTTGGACTCTGTGCATGCTATTCCTTACTTTGAAATAGCACATACAGAGCCAACTTCCTACATTGGTGGATCAGCGGTGGGGTACAAGACTTTGCATTTGCTGGACTACTCAGCCAATACCTGATCACACGACAAATTCCAAAATTGTCATTAGAAATTGATTTTTGCAATTTGAAAAGTTTTCTAAATTCTTAAAAGACCTGCTAGGGCCTTGTGTTAGATCCTGTTTAGCATTTCTTTTAGAGTTTAAAAGTTTGTTAAAAGTTTGAATTAGATTCTAGAATCAGTTTTAGTCTCTTAAAAAGTATTCCAACTTTTAGAAGCATAATGTCTAGCACAGATGTGAATGTGGTGGAACTCGACACCACACCTTACCTCCATCTACAGATGAGAGAGCTAAGGTCACTCTGTAAACTAAAGAAAATAACAATGGGCCCCAAACCTACCAAAATACAGCTCCAGGAGCTTTTGGCAGAGTTTGAAAAGGCCAACCCCTCTGAGGGTGGCAACTCAGAGGAAGAGGATAGTGACTTGGAGGACAATTCCCCCCTACCAGTCCTATCTAGGGAGAACAGGGTCCCTCAAACCCTGACTCCTAAAATAATAGTCAGAGATGCTGGTTCCCTCACAGGAGAGACCAACACCTCTGAAATCACTGAGGATAGCCCCAGTGAAGAGGACATCCAGTTAGCCAGGATGGCCAAAAGATTGGCTTTGGAAAGACAGATCCTAGCCATAGAGAGGGAAAGACAAGAGATGGGCCTAGGACCCATCAATGGTGGCAGCAACATAAATAGGGTCAGAGATTCTCCTGACATGTTGAAAATCCCCAAAGGGATTGTAACTAAATATGAAGATGGTGATGACATCACCAAATGGTTCACAGCTTTTGAGAGGGCTTGTGTAACCAGAAAAGTGAACAGATCTCACTGGGGTGCTCTCCTTTGGGAAATGTTCACAGGAAAGTGTAGGGATAGACTCCTCACACTCTCTGGACAAGATGCAGAATCTTATGACCTCATGAAGGGTACCCTGATTGAGGGCTTTGGATTCTCCACTGAGGAGTACAGGATTAGGTTCAGGGGGGCTCAAAAATCCTCGAGCCAGACCTGGGTTGACTTTGTTGACTACTCAGTGAAAACACTAGATGGTTGGATTCAAGGCAGTGGTGTAAGTAATTATGATGGGCTGTACAATTTATTTGTGAAAGAACACCTGTTAAGTAATTGTTTCAATGATAAACTGCATCAGCATCTGGTAGACCTAGGACCAATTTCTCCCCAAGAATTGGGAAAGAAGGCGGACCATTGGGTCAAGACAAGGGTGTCCAAGACTTCAACAGGGGGTGACCAAAAGAAAGGGGTCACAAAGACTCCCCAGCAGAAGGGTGATGAGGCAACCAAAACTAAAAATAGTAAAGAGTCTTCTACAGGCCCCCAAAAACCTGCACAGGAGGGTGGGCCCAGAGCCTCTTCACAAAACAATGGGTACAAGGGTAAAAACTTTGATCCCAAAAAGGCCTGGTGTCATAGCTGTAAACAGCATGGACACCAAACTGGAGACAAGGCCTGTCCCAAGAAAGGTTCCACTCCAAACTCCCATCCAGGTAGCACTGGTATGGCTAGTCTCCAAGTGGGATCAACAGTGTGCCCAGAGCAAATCAGGGTCCACACTGAAGCTACTCTAGTTTCTGAGGGTGGGGTGGATTTAGCCACACTAGCTGTCTGGCCGCCTAACATGCAAAAATACAGACAGCAACTCTTAATTAATGGGACTAGAATAGAGGGCCTGAGGGATACAGGTGCCAGTGTCACCATGGTGACAGAGAAACTGGTTTCCCCTGGCCAATACCTGACTGGAAAAACTTACACAGTCACCAACGCTGACAATCAGAGAAAAGTACATCCCATGGCAATGGTTACTTTAGAATGGGGAGGGGTCAATGGCCTGAAACAGGTGGTGGTCTCCTCAAATATCCCAGTGGACTGTCTGCTTGGAAATGACCTGGAGTCCTCAGCATGGGCTGAGGTAGAGCTAAAAACCCATGCAGCAATGCTGGGTATCCCTGAACTGGTGTGTGTGAAAACAAGAGCACAGTGCAAGGCACAGGGTGAAAAAGTAGAGCTGGAGTCTGGAAAAATGGCCCAGCCTACCAAGAGAACAGGAAAGTCAGTTGGGAAACCAACTGCAACACAGCAAAAGAAAGGGAACCTCTCTTCTCAGGAAGAAGTTCTGCCCTCTGAGGGAACTGAGCCTTTGGAGCTTGAACCTTACCAGGTTGAGCTCTTAGGCCCAGGGGGACCCTCCAGGGAGGAGCTGTGTAAGGGACAAGAAACCTGTCCCTCTCTTGAAGGCCTTAGGCAGCAAGCTGCTGAAGAGTCCAAAGGCAAGAAAAATGGAACGCATAGGGTCTATTGGGAAGATGGACTCCTGTACACTGAGGCCAGAGACCCCAAACCTGGTGCCACTAGGAGAGTGGTAGTGCCTCAGCTGTTCAGGAAGTTCATCCTAACATTGGCCCATGACATTCCCCTTGCTGGACATTTGGGACAAACCAAGACGTGGGAGAGGTTAGTCAACCACTTCTACTGGCCCAATATGTCCAACATGGTTAAGGAGTTTTGCCTCTCCTGCCCCACCTGTCAAGCCAGTGGTAAGACAGGTGGGCATCCAAAGGCCCCCCTCATTCCACTTCCAGTGGTGGGGGTTCCCTTTGAAAGAGTGGGTGTGGACATAGTTGGTCCACTAGAACCTCCCACAGCCTCAGGAAATATGTATATCCTGGTAGTAGTGGATCATGCTACCAGGTATCCTGAGGCTATTCCCCTTAGGTCGACTACTGCCCCTGCAGTAGCAAAGGCCCTCATTGGTATCTTTACCAGAGTGGGTTTCCCTAAGGAGGTGGTGTCTGACAGAGGTACCAACTTCATGTCAGCATACCTAAAGCACATGTGGAATGAGTGTGGAGTGACTTATAAATTCACTACACCATACCATCCACAAACTAATGGCTTGGTTGAGAGATTCAACAAGACATTAAAAGGCATGATCATGGGGCTCCCAGAAAAACTCAAAAGGAGATGGGATGTCCTCTTGCCATGTCTGCTTTTCGCTTACAGAGAGGTGCCACAGAAGGGAGTAGGATTCTCACCCTTTGAACTTCTGTTTGGACATCCTGTAAGGGGACCACTTGCCCTTGTTAAAGAAGGCTGGGAGAGACCTCTCCATGAGCCTAAACAGGACATAGTGGACTATGTACTTGGCCTTCGCTCTAGAATGGCAGAGTACATGGAAAAGGCAACCAAAAACCTTGAGGCCAGCCAACAACTCCAGAAGTTTTGGTATGACCAAAAGGCTGCACTGGTTGAGTTCCAACCAGGGCAGAAAGTCTGGGTTCTGGAGCCTGTGGCTCCCAGGGCACTCCAGGACAAATGGAGTGGCCCTTACCCAGTACTAGAAAGGAAGAGTCAGGTCACCTACCTGGTGGACCTGGGCACAAGCAGGAGCCCCAAGAGGGTGATCCATGTGAACCGCCTTAAGCTCTTCCATGACAGGGCTGATGTGAATCTGTTGATGGTAACAGATGAGGATCAGGAGGCAGAGAGTGAACCTCTCCCTGATCTTCTGTCATCAGACCCAAAAGATGGCACAGTAGATGGAGTGATCTACTCAGACACCCTCTCTGGCCAACAGCAGGCTGATTGTAGGAGAGTCCTACAACAGTTTCCTGAGCTTTTCTCCCTAACCCCTGGTCAGACACACCTGTGTACCCATGATGTGGACACCGGAGACAGCATGCCTGTCAAGAACAAAATCTTCAGACAGTCTGACCATGTTAAGGAAAGCATCAAGGTGGAAGTCCACAAGATGCTGGAATTGGGAGTAATTGAGCGCTCTGACAGCCCCTGGGCTAGCCCAGTGGTCTTAGTCCCCAAACCTCACACCAAAGATGGAAAGAAAGAGATGAGGTTTTGTGTGGACTACAGAGGGCTCAATTCTGTCACCAAGACAGATGCCCATCCAATTCCAAGAGCTGATGAGCTCATTGATAAATTAGGTGCTGCCAAATTTCTAAGTACCTTTGACTTGACAGCAGGGTACTGGCAAATAAAAATGGCACCTGGAGCAAAAGAGAAAACAGCATTCTCCACACCTGATGGGCATTATCAGTTTACTGTTATGCCCTTTGGTTTAAAGAATGCCCCTGCCACCTTCCAAAGGTTGGTGAATCAAGTCCTTGCTGGCTTGGAGTCATTTAGCACAGCTTATCTTGATGATATTGCTGTCTTTAGCTCCACCTGGCAGGATCACCTGGTCCACCTGAGGAAGGTTTTGAAGGCTCTGCAATCTGCAGGCCTCTCTATCAAGGCATCCAAATGCCAGATAGGGCAGGGAACTGTGGTTTACTTGGGACACCTTGTAGGTGGAGGCCAAGTTCAGCCACTCCAACCCAAGATCCAGACTATTCTGGACTGGGTAGCTCCAAAAACCCAGACTCAAGTCAGGGCATTCCTTGGCTTGACTGGGTATTACAGGAGGTTTGTGAAGGGATATGGATCCATTGTGACAGCCCTCACTGAACTCACCTCCAAGAAAATGCCCAAGAAAGTAAACTGGACTGTGGAATGCCAACAGGCCTTTGACACCCTGAAACAGGCAATGTGCTCAGCACCAGTTCTCAAAGCTCCAGATTATTCTAAGCAGTTCATTGTGCAGACTGATGCCTCTGAACATGGGATAGGGGCAGTTTTGTCCCAAACAAATGATGATGGCCTTGACCAGCCTGTTGCTTTCATTAGCAGGAGGTTACTCCCCAGGGAGCAGCGTTGGAGTGCCATTGAGAGGGAGGCCTTTGCTGTGGTTTGGTCCCTGAAGAAGCTGAGACCATACCTCTTTGGGACTCACTTCCTAGTTCAAACTGACCACAGACCTCTCAAATGGCTGATGCAAATGAAAGGTGAAAATCCTAAACTGTTGAGGTGGTCCATCTCCCTACAGGGAATGGACTTTATAGTGGAACACAGACCTGGGACTGCCCATGCCAATGCAGATGGCCTTTCCAGGTTCTTCCACTTAGAAAATGAAGACTCTCTTGGGAAAGGTTAGTCTCATCCTCTTTCGTTTGGGGGGGGGTTGTGTAAGGAAATGCCTCCTTGGCATGGTTGCCCCCTGACTTTTTGCCTTTGCTGATGCTATGTTTACAATTGAAAGTGTGCTGAGGCCTGCTAACCAGGCCCCAGCACCAGTGTTCTTTCCCTAACCTGTACTTTTGTATCCACAATTGGCAGACCCTGGCATCCAGATAAGTCCCTTGTAACTGGTACTTCTAGTACCAAGGGCCCTGATGCCAAGGAAGGTCTCTAAGGGCTGCAGCATGTCTTATGCCACCCTGGAGACCTCTCACTCAGCACAGACACACTGCTTGCCAGCTTGTGTGTGCTAGTGAGGACAAAACGAGTAAGTCGACATGGCACTCCCCTCAGGGTGCCATGCCAGCCTCTCACTGCCTATGCAGTATAGGTAAGACACCCCTCTAGCAGGCCTTACAGCCCTAAGGCAGGGTGCACTATACCATAGGTGAGGGTACCAGTGCATGAGCATGGTACCCCTACAGTGTCTAAACAAAACCTTAGACATTGTAAGTGCAGGGTAGCCATAAGAGTATATGGTCTGGGAGTCTGTCAAACACGAACTCCACAGCACCATAATGGCTACACTGAAAGCTGGGAAGTTTGGTATCAAACTTCTCAGCACAATAAATGCACACTGATGCCAGTGTACATTCTATTGTAAAATACACCACAGAGGGCACCTTAGAGGTGCCCCCTGAAACTTAACCGACTATCTGTGTAGGCTGACTAGTTTTAGCAGCCTGCCACAAACCGAGACATGTTGCTGGCCCCATGGGGAGAGTGCCTTTGTCACTCTGAGGCCAGTAACAAAGCCTGCACTGGGTGGAGATGCTAACACCTCTCCCAGGCAGGAATTGTCACACCTGGCGGTGAGCCTCAAAGGCTCACCTCCTTTGTGCCAACCCAGCAGGACACTCCAGCTAGTGGAGTTGCCCGCCCCCTCCGGCCAGGCCCCACTTTTGGCGGCAAGGCCGGAGAAAATAATGAGAATAACAAGGAGGAGTCACTGGCCAGTCAGGACAGCCCCTAAGGTGTCCTGAGCTGAAGTGACTCTAACTTTTAGAAATCCTCCATCTTGCAGATGGAGGATTCCCCCAATAGGGTTAGGATTGTGACCCCCACCCCTTGGGAGGAGGCACAAAGAGGGTGTACCCACCCTCAGGGCTAGTAGCCATTGGCTACTAACCCCCCAGACCTAAACACGCCCTTAAATTTAGTATTTAAGGGCTACCCTGAACCCTAGAAAATTAGATTCCTGCAACTACAAGAAGAAGGACTGCCTAGCTGAAAACCCCTGCAGAGGAAGACCAGAAGACGACAACTGCCTTGGCTCCAGAAACTCACCGGCCTGTCTCCTGCCTTCCAAAGATCCTGCTCCAGCGACGCCTTCCAAAGGGACCAGCGACCTCGACATCCTCTGAGGACTGCCCCTGCTTCGAAAAGACAAGAAACTCCCGAGGACAGCGGACCTGCTCCAAGAAAAGCTGCAACTTTGTTTCCAGCAGCTTTAAAGAACCCTGCAAGCTCCCCGCAAGAAGCGTGAGACTTGCAACACTGCACCCGGCGACCCCGACTCGGCTGGTGGCGATCCAACACCTCAGGAGGGACCCCAGGACCACTCTGATACTGTGAGTACCAAAACCTGTCCCCCCTGAGCCCCCACAGCGCCGCCTGCAGAGGGAATCCCGAGGCTTCCCCTGACCGCGACTCTTTGAACCTAAAGTCCCGACGCCTGGGAGAGACCCTGCACCCGCAGCCCCCAGGACCTGAAGGACCGGACTTTCACTGGAGAAGTGACCCCCAGGAGTCCCTCTCCCTTGCCCAAGTGGAGGTTTCCCCGAGGAATCCCCCCCTTGCCTGCCTGCAGCGCTGAAGAGATCCCGAGATCTCTCATAGACTAACATTGCGAACCCGACGCTTGTTTCTACACTGCACCCGGCCGCCCCCGCACCGCTGAGGGTGAAATTTCTGTGTGGACCTGTGTCCCCCCCGGTGCCCTACAAAACCCCCCTGGTCTGCCCTCCGAAGACGCGGGTACTTACCTGCAAGCAGACCGGAACCGGGGCACCCCCTTCTCTCCATTCTAGCCTATGTGTTTTGGGCACCACTTGGAACTCTGCACCTGACCGGCCCTGAGCTGCTGGTGTGGTGACTTTGGGGTTGCTCTGAACCCCCAACGGTGGGCTACCTTGGACCAAGAACTGAACCCTGTAAGTGTCCTACTTACCTGGTAAAACTAACAAAAACTTACCTCCCCCAGGAACTGTGAAAATTGCACTGTGTCCACTTTTGAAACAGCTATTTGTCAATAACTTGAAAAGTATACATGCAATTTTGATGATTTGAAGTTCCTAAAGTACTTACCTGCAATACCTTTCGAACAAGATATTACATGTTAAATTTGAACCTGTGGTTCTTAAAATAAACTAAGAAAAGATATTTTTCTATAACAAAACCTATTGGCTGGATTTGTCTCTGAGTGTGTGTACCTCATTTATTGTCTATGTGTATGTACAACAAATGCTTAACACTACTCCTTGGATAAGCCTACTGCTCGACCACACTACCACAAAATAGAGCATTAGTATTATCTATTTTTACCACTATTTTACCTCTAAGGGGAACCCTTGGACTCTGTGCATGCTATTCCTTACTTTGAAATAGCACATACAGAGCCAACTTCCTACACCTATGCTCAAAAATGGATGGAGTGCATGTTTCCTGTTTATTATATGTTGATGATCTAGTGATAATGGATATGACGCCGCTAGGGCTACAAAGGAAACTGGAGATGTTTTATTTCTATTGCCAAAGGAAAAAAATGGTAGTAAATATGGATAAAACGAAAATAATGTCAATAGGGAAAGAAAAAAGTGCATTTACATATCTTCTAGGAGGCGAAAAAATAGAGAAGGTAAAGAAATATAAATATCTAGGCATGTGGTTCGACTCAGATTTGAGCTGGAAAGATCATTTTGAAGCCCTAAAAAATAAAGCACTATCATCGGTTTGGGGATTGAGACAATTTAGTAGTAAATATGGAGGACCTTCCCTCCAGCCGGTTATCTCTGCTTTTAATGCTATGGTTCATCCCTAGTTTCAATATGGGGTAGAAGCTTTAATATTTTCGGGAAATTAAATTGGGAGACAGATGAAGGCATCTGCATAAAGTGAATGCTATCGCTGCCTCCTTCAAGTATGCTACAAGCTATAAGAGCAGAATGTCAAATACCGGCATGAACTTACTGGGGACTGTAAGCGGCACTGAAGTTTTGGTTAAGCATAAGAGATCAGGGGATTTGTAAGATTGCGAGACTGTGTAAAAAAGAAATAATAACAAGCGAGGTATACTGGGCGTTACAAGTGAGAGGACGGTTAGAAAAGATTTGCGTCCTCTTAGGCCTACCCAAAGACCAGTGGTGTGGAGAACAAATTCCGAAACAGAACCTACGATTAATGGTGAAGGAAAGGGCAAGAGAAATAGATCTGAAGTACCTGGAGTGTAAAATCTCAACCCAGGCTATGGTGGGTGGATGGAGGAATCCGGAAAATTTCCCCTATACAAAGGCTCTACTGAACCCAAGATTAAGGGACACAGTGTTACAGCTCAGAATTGGGTTAAACCCAGGTTATAGGGATCCCAAAGTGAAAGCATTTCTTAAGAACACCCAGGGCCTTTGTACTTGTGGTTTACTACAGAAATGTAGCACGCAACATCTACTTTTGGATTGTTATTGGCTTTTAGAAGTATGTAAGAAGTTTTTAAGACCAATTTTTAAGGAGTATAATATTATTAATCGGGATCAAGCGCTCAAGTTACTAGTCGCCATGAATATTTTTTAAAGTAACTTGTGCACCAGGCCATTTTTTTATTGGATTAAGAGGGGTTTTAACTGGTCTTATAGGGCCTGGTGTAACATAGGTAGTAAAGGTGAATGAAGAGATTAAATTGGTGTAAATTTATTATTTAAAATTTATTATTTAAAATTATATTGGCTGATGGTAACATAGAAAATGGGCCAAGTTATAGCGAGGCGTGAAGTAAAATACAGATCACTTCATACCGAAAATTGCACTTTATGAAACTGTAAGGATTTAATCCTTATTAGAATCACATGTGGGACAATTTGGTGGGCATGTTGTACCTCGAAGGATTAGTAGGAAAATGAAATTTACTCAAGGTTAGAATAATTTATTGAATTATGTAAATAGAGTTGGTTGATAAGGAATAGAATGAATTAAGAACTTAGTATGTGATTGCATAATGTAATAAGAAACTTTTAATGATTTGTTTATGGGATAGGATTTTTTATAATGAATTTTGCACAACCCGTTGTTTTTATACTTTTAACGTTTAAGCCAAATAAAATAATTTATGAATGACTGACAATCCAAGTTCTAGATGTGATTCTAAATCAGTTTCTTCTGGTGCTCACCTTGCGTGGATGCTCCAATAAAGAGTACTGCTTATCTGCACATTTTGTGGTCATCTTTACTTACTACATTTGGCGACCACTAGGCAGAGAAGGATCCAGAGGGAGCATCCATGTGTAAATTCTACATGGTGAGGCACAACGAGTGGAGTCGTATTTGGATTTGCCAAATTCTAAGGCTTAGCAGATCTAAAGTGGATTATCATAATTAGGGTTTTACTGATTTTACAGGTAAATGCAGACAGAAAAATATTTATTTTGCTATCTGTATCTATTTTTAAATAGAGAAAAATATGGAAATTAGACCTTCTTTGGGTGATTTTCTCTACTGTCAATCATGCATGCCAGGTCAGCAGGGGTACCAATTGAGAGGTAGGGAGATGAAAAGTAAGACAGCAGATGTCCTAATTAAGCTTAATTGAGTGTTGATCTACAGTTATTTATGCTAATCTACAATGCAAGTGTTGTCGCATAATGCTACTGCACTGTAAACTGCTGAAACCTTTTAGATATTCAAATGTGAATATACATTTATCAGTTAAATAAATGTGGAAAAATGACCATTGCAGCTTTATTTATACAGTAAATGCAAAAAATTGATAAATACCGAAAAAATTAGCAAAAAAGAAATATGGATAAATACAGACGGAAATGTCGAAAAAATAGATACCATAAAACGAAGAACCCTAATCATAACCCTGAAGTTTGTCCTGCATACGTAGAAGAGGTACGTGTGAATGATCGATTCAGCAGGATTTCAAGAGAGTAGAGATTTGTAGCTGATTGAACCATTGAGTGTGAGCTGGTGCGGAGCCAGGCACAGGCAATTCAATGAGCAAGAGAGCGGTGTGGGGTAAGATATGGCATTACCAAGTTCTAATTACAAGCCACTGTTGCAAGCAAAGGAAGCACAAGCTGTTGGAGAATGGGCGCATTGCGCAATATTTGACGTGTGATGGAAAGGACGTGATAAAGAAGTGGGACGCGCGCTGAGGACATTTGGCATTCTGAACCTTTGCCCAGGGTGGGACTACATCCCTCAGGCTCCCACGCTTCTTTTTTGCCTAGATATAGATGCTGTCTTACACACAGCGCGGGACGCGTGCTGAGGACATTTGGCATTCTGAACCTTTTCCCGGGGTGGGACTACATCCCCCAGGCTCCCACGCTTCTTATTTGCCTACATTTAGACGCTGTCTTACACGCTGTGCGGGACACGTGCTGAGGACATTTGGGATTTTGAACCTTTGCCCAGGGTGGGACTACATCCCCCAGGCTCCCACGCTTCTTATTTGCCTAAATATAGACGCTGTCTTACACGCTGCACGGGACACGCGCTGAGGACATTTGGCATTCTGAACCTTTGCCCAGTTCAGAATGCCAAATGGGGACTACATCCCCCATGCTCCCACGCTTCTTATTTGCCTACATATAGACGCTGTCTTACACACTGCGCGGGATGCGCGCAGGCTTGCGCCTGGGCGAAGACGGGCCCGTCTTCACCCGACAGAGGCTGGGCTGGGCATTTTTTATTGATTTTATGAAGTAAGTGTACTGTGGGTTTTAATATTAGGTTTTACATGGTTTCCCTTATCTCTGCTGCTTTATGATGGGGAACCGGAAAGCAGTGGATGCTCCTGCACCACTAAGTGGTACAAAGAAACTGAAAAAACGGTTTAGCAATCATATGAGTTCCTCAACCTATAAAGGAAATAATCCCTTAGAGGATATTGATACATTGTTTGAAGAGGTAGAGGCTATTTTAAAGAGTAATTCTTACCCCTCGTCTATTAAGAGCGGTACATCTGGGAAGAAAGAAATTCCGGATATATTTAAGAAGAAGATGCAATTAACTAATTCCCCTGCGGAGGCTGTTGTAAATGTGAAATCCCAAGTTCCTAGGGAAAATTCCTCGTCCTCACTGACTGCACCATCCTGTAGTGTTCTGGGTGCTGCACTTTGTGCGAGTGGTGCCCCCTCCAAGGGATATGAGGTTTTTCCTCCCCCGTTAAGCCCAGTGGTCAGGGTGGTTCCTACCATGCTGCATACGAATCGGTTCGGGCCTCTTTTGTGGATCGGGGTCAAGGATTGAGAAGTAACGGTATTACTATCTATATGGTTGAGGTGCCCAAGGTGCCGTTTGGCTCATTGGAGAGTCATGAGTCTTTGACCAATAAGGTTATTCATTGGTTACGTGCCCGATGTGATTGTCTCTCAGTTATTCGTGCTGCTAGTCTCAAGGTGGGCAGACATAGTCATTTAGGATCAAATTTTGATTTAATTTCTATCTGTTTTGTAGATATTTCATTGGTGGACAAACTTATGGACTTTGAATTACATACATGTTATCTTAGGGATATGAGAGGGGTTGGTATTAAACTTGCATCTCATCCACCCTGTACTCGTCCACTTACGTCCTTTAAGGGGCTTGCCCCCACACAAGAGTGTGTATCAGCTCCGGTAGTCAAAACTCCTCATACATTGCCAGTAACTGAATGATTAAATGTTGATTTATATCCAGTAGTCTCACAGGAGGTTCAATCCAGTGCACTTAATAGGGACATGCATCTAAGGGAGGTCCACTGTCCCAGGTCCAGAGATGAGGCAGTCAGTTCTGAGTTATCTATAATGTCCTGGAATTTAGCTGGATTTGACAGGAAGGTTGGAGACCCGGAGTGGGCTACTTACAATAATAACCAGGATATTTGTCACTTTCAGGAGGCTTGGGCTAAGGATCAAGTCTACATAGATGGGGTTTTATCATATTGCACTCTATCTCAATCCCCAGATAGGGGTCTAGGTCGTGATAAAGGAGGTCTCTTGGTGCTGTTAAATAAGAAATTGCAGTGCAATCACTTGGTATTAAAAATAGATTCTTTTGACTTAATGGGAGTAAAATTCACATTCAATTGAGACTTTAAGATTATCCTAATAGACATTTATGCTCAGTCTGTCCCTCTGGAGTCTGAGTCTCAGACCTTAGTGCAGTTGTCTGAATCTCTGGATACTTTGCACCCCTCAACTAACTTAGTGTTAGCAGGAGACCTGAATTGTAACTTTGAACTCTCATATTTGAACAGCAGGCTAATGGATGAAGAAGATGAACTTTGGGGTATTCCACACATAACGAATAACCGCCAATGTATTCGCTCTTGTGTTGCTTCTCAGTTGGCATCCTTATGTTTAAAATATGGACTTTGGGTTTGTAACGGTTGTACGCCTTCTGACTTAAACACTGCGCCTACATTTAAACGAGGTATGTCCACTAGTGTAATTGATTATTTCCTAGTGGATGTTAGGTTATGGTCCTCTCTAAAAGATATGAAGGTGGAACCCCGTTGCGAGAGTGATCACAACCCTGTGCTCCTTATCTTACATAGGGATGCATTCAGGAGGTCACTGAATGTTCATCGCACCGTGGTTCCAGCTCCATTGTTGGACAATAATTATACCCGGATCTGTTGGCCAAAAGTGCTGTCTACCCCTATCTGATAAGTGGGATCTTGTAGGAGGCTGGACTGGCTTGTAGTGAGTACCAAGGGGTACTTGCACCTTGCACCAGGCCCAGTTATCCCTTATTAGTGTATAGGGTGTCTAGCAGCATAGGCTGATAGATAATGGTAGCTTAGCAGAGCAGCTTAGGCTGAACTAGGAGACGAGTGAAGCTCCTACAGTACCACTTAGTGTCACATGCACAATATCATAAGAAAACACAATACACAGTTATATTAAAAATAAAGGTACTTTATTTTTATGATAATATGCCAAAGTATCTCAGAGTGTACCCTCAGTATGAGGATAGCAAATATACACAAGATATATATACACAATACCAAAAATATGCAGTATAGTCTTAGAAAACAGTGCAAACAATGTATAGTTACAATAGGATGCAATGGGGACACATAGGGATAGGGGCAACACAAACCATATACTCCAAAAGTGGAATGCGAACCACGAATGGACCCCAAACCTATGTGACCTTGTAGAGGGTCGCTGGGACTATTAGAAAATAGTGAGGGTTAGAAAAATAGCCCACCCCAAGACCCTGAAAAGTGAGTGCAAAGTGCACTAAAGTTCCCCAAAGGACAAAGAAGTCGTGATAGGGGAATACTGCAGGAAAGACACAAACCAGCAATGCAACAACGATGGATTTCCAGTCGAGGGTACCTGTGGAACAAGGGGACCAAGTCCAAAAGTCACAAGCAAGTCGGAGATGGGCAGATGCCCAGGAAATGCCAGCTGTGGGTGCAAAGAAGCGGCTACTGGACAGTAGAAGCTTAGGTTTCTGCAGGAACGACAAGGGCTAGAGACTTCCCCTTTGGAGGACGGATCCCTCACGCCGTGGAAAGTCGTGCAGAAGTATTTTCCCACCGAAAGACTGCCAACAAGCCTTGCTAGCTGCAAATTGTGCGGTAAGGGTTTTTGGATGCTGCTGTGGCCCAGGAGGGACCAGGATGTCGCAAATTGCGTCAGGAGACAGAGGGGACGTCGAGCAAGACAAGGAGCCCTCTCAGCAGCAGGTAGCACCTGGAGAAGTGCCAGAAACAGGCACTACAAGGATGTGTGAAACACTGCTCACCCGAAGTTGCACAAAGGAGTCCCACGTCGCCGGAGACCAACTTAGAAAGTCGTGCAATGCAGGTTAGAGTGCCGTGGACCCAGGCTTGGCTGTGCACAAAGGATTTCCGCCGGAAGTGCACAGGGGCCGGAGTAGCTGCAAAAGTCACGGTTCCCAGCAATGCAGTCTGGCGTGGGGAGGCAAGGACTTACCTCCACCAAACTTGGACTGAAGAGTCACTGGACTGTGGGGGTCAATTGGACACAGTTGCTGGATTCGAGGGACCTCGCTCGTCGTGCTGAGAGGAGACCCAAGGGACTGGTGATGCAGTTCTTTGGTGCCTGCGGTTGCAGGGGGACGATTCCGTCGACCCACGGAAGATTTCTTCGGAGCTTCTAGTGCAGAGAGGAGGCAGACTACCCCCACAGCATGCACCACCAGGAAAACAGTCGAAAAGGCGGCAGGATCAGCGTTACAGAGTTGCAGTAGTCGTCTTTGCTACTATGTTGCAGTTTTTCAGGCTTCCAGCGTGGTCTGCAGTCGATTCCTTGGCAGAAGGTGAAGAGAGAGATGCAGAGGAACTCTGATGAGCTCTTGCATTCGTTATCTAAAGTTTCCCCAGAGGCAGAGACCCTAAATAGCCAGAAAAGAGGGTTTGGCTACCTAGGAGAGAGGATAGGCTAGCAACACCTGAAGGAGCCTATCAGAAGGAGTCTCTGACGACACCTGGTGGCACTGGCCACTCAGAGCAGTCCAGTGTGCCAGCAGCACCTCTGTTTCCAAGATGGCAGAGGTCTGGAGCACACTGGAGGAGCTCTGGACACCTCCCAGGGGAGGTGCAGGTCAGGGGAGTGGTCACTCTCCTTTCCTTTGTCCAGTTTCGCGCCAGAGCAGGGCTAAGGGGTCCCTGAACCGGTGTAGACTGGCTTATGCAGAAATGGGCACCAAATGTGCCCATGAAAGCATTTCCAGAGGCTGGGGGAGGCTACTCCTCCCCTGCCTTCACACCATTTTCTAAAGGGAGAGGGTGTAACACCCTCTCTCAGAGGAAGTCCTTTGTTCTGCCATCCTGGGACAAGCCTGGCTTGACTCCAGGAGGGCAGAAACCTGTCTGAGGGGTTGGCAGCAGCTGCAGTGAAACCCCAGGAAAGGCAGTTTGGCAGTACCAGGGTCTGTGCTACAGACCACTGGGATCATGGGATTGTGCCAACTATGCCAGGATGGCCTAGAGGGGGCAATTCCATGATCATAGACATGTTACATGGCCATATTCGGAGTTACCTATATGTAGTGCACGCGTGTAATGGTGTCCCCGCACTCACAAAGTCCGGGGAATTGGCCCTGAACAATGTGGGGGCACCTTGGCTAGTGCCAGGGTGCCCTCACACTAAGTAACTTTGCACCTAACCTTTACCAGGTAAAGGTTAGACATATAGGTGACTTACAAGTTACTTAAGTGCAGTGTAAAATGGCTGTGAAATAACGTGGACGTTATTTCACTCAGGCTGCAGTGACAGGCCTGTGTAAGAATTGTCAGAGCTCCCTATGGGTGGCAAAAGAAATGCTGCAGCCCATAGGGATCTCCTGGAACCCCAATACCCTGGGTACCTCAGTACCATATACTAGGGAATTATAAGGGTGTTCCAGTTGCCAATGTAAATTGGTACAATTGGTCACTAGCCTGTTAGTGACAATTTGAAAGAAATGAGAGAGCATAACCACTGAGGTTCTGATTAGCAGAGCCTCAGTGAGACAGTTAGGCACCACACAGGGAACACATACATATAGGCCACAAACTTATGAGCACTGGGGTCCTGACTAGCAGGGTCCCAGTGACACATAACAAACATACTGAAAACATAGGGTTTTCACTATGAGCACTGGGCCCTGGCTAGCAGGATCCCAGTGAGACAGTGTAAACACCCTGACATACACTCACAAACAGGCCAAAAGTGGGGGTAACAAGGCTAGAAAGAGGCTACTTTCTCACAGATATACCAATTGATTGTTGATGTAATGGAAGTCTATGAGAAGTATGAAGTCAACAACATTCTAATTTTTAGTATCCATGAAGACATGTTGAAGAGATTGCAAAGTTTTGTTTATAAAAAGACCTGCATTAAGTTTTTTGATGTTAACTTGAATAATAATGAATGGTTTAATAAGGATTGCTCAAAGGCCAAGTCTGTATTAAAAACAGCTATTACGACCGGCCCTCAAGGGGTGCTTCAATCAGCTAGAAGTACTTATAAGAAGATCATAATACAAGCAAAGAAAAATTGGGAGGACACAATTTGGCAGAATTTGCTAGATGCAACTAAACTTAATGATAATATGACATTTTGGAAATCGTTGTCCAAAAGACAAAGAGGGGGCAAGAGCAATATAAGTAATCATATTCAACCCGAGAGCTGGGTGGATTATTTTACTAAACTTTATGTTATTCCTTATAACTTCTAAACCCATCATCTATTTTCTCTGACGTTGGCTAGAAATTCCACGGATATATTAGGACTAGATATTTGTACTTTCGAAGATCCAATTATCTTGACACTAGAGGAAACTACAGCAGCAATTAATTCTTTAAAATCTGGTAAAGCGCCAGGTCCGGGTAAGATTCCGGGAGATTTATTTAAATCAGAATCAACAATATGGTCTTGGTATATAAATCTGATTTTGAATACAATTGCAGCAGGGGTCCAATCCTGAGTACTTGGAAAGGGGCTGAAATAATTCCTATTCTTAAAAAGGGTGATGTAAGTTCCCCGGCCAATTATAGACCTATTAGCCTTATTGATAATTTACAGAAAACTTTTGCTAAACAGCATTTGGAGAGGCTACTAAGTTGAGTACAAGATTCTCAGGTGCTATCCCCTCTACAGACGGGCTTTCACCCAAAAACCAGTACAATAGATCAGGTTTTTAGGCTGATGCTCTTATATTGGAAATATGTAGTCCTTGGCAAGCAATATCTATACGTTGTTTTTGTGGACCTTCGATCTGCTTTTGATATGGTCCCCAGAGAAAAACTATGGGAAGTGTTACACAGAATTGGTACTCGTATCAATATAATCCATCTTTTACAACAGTTACATGAAAATACATATGCTCAGGTGAGATGGGGCAATCAGGGAGAGTCGCGGTTAGCAAGTTCCTTGTGGCCGCCTGGCATATACGAACTTGTTGTCTTAAACAATTTCTTTAAAAATATCATGTATATAAGTATGTTACAGCTATGAAGTGGGAGGTTTTATATTTTATTAGAATAGTTGTATGTGTTTCTCAATTTTGTCTATGTTTTAAATTGTCTCAATTTTTTATGAGTTTAAATTGTTTTATGGATGCTTTGACGGTTAAGTTGACTGAATAAAGCTTGTTTAATAATAATAATAAAGTACATCTCACGTAGGCACATCATGGTGGCCAATATTGTTTTGGGAAATAACTCCTGGAATTACAGCTGTAATGCTTGTTTTTGCTTCCATTTCTTCTCACTTGTTTGGCGGTTTGTTAATTCGCAGTGCCCAGTGTCAGCTCACATGATAAATATTAAAGTACATCAAACTCAGGTGAAATATCTATTATATTTTAACAAACGCTTGGCCACAATATTCTATTTCTCTATTTTTGAAATTGTGCAGGAGATCTTTGCATATCATCCCCAAGTGAAGTATTCATTAAAGATCAACAAGTTTACTTCAGTATTTTGGAAAGTTAACAAGAATTAGGAATAGTGAAGTGCTTTTCACACCATATTTAACAGAAGACAAATGCTGGACCCACCAGACACAAATAAAGATATGTGCCATTATCTTTTAAGTGTAAATTGTCTAAAACACGTAAGAGCATGTATGAGGAAGAGGTGATTGAACCTGTTAATATATCTGAATGGGTGTCTCAGGTAGTTTTGGTTAATAAACAACTGGAGAACTCAGGATGTGTGTAGACCTCAGGTCAGTCAACAAGCAAATTGTGGTGGACTGCCACCCATTACCTAAGGTACATGAGTTGTTTGCAAAATTGGATGCGGCAAAATACTTTACAACCATAGACCTTAAAGCAGCTGATCACCAGGTCGAATTAACTAGTGATTGCAGACATATCACTACATTTATAACACCTAATGGGGCTTTCAGCTATATTAGGATGCCGTTTGGACTTGCGTCTGCTGCATCAGTATTACAGAAGCTGATGTTTTGTCTTTTCAGGGACATCAGTGGAGTAGATGCATTTTAGGATGACATTTTGGTATATTCTGAATCAAAGTATCAACATCTTGAAATGTTGGGTACATTTTTAACAATAATAGAAGAAAAAGGCATGACAATTTGTCTTGAAAAATGTATGTTTTTTTCCCATGAGGTACAATATTTCGGTCAACTATCGCTAAAACTGGCATTTCTCCAAATAAAGATTTATTGGAATCAATCTGATGTATAAAAAAGCCTAGTAGTATAGAACAACTCAAATCATTTCTTGGTTTGTGCAAATATTACTCGAGATTTGTACAAACGTTTGCTGGTATTGTCCTTCCCTTGCATGCCTTACTGAAAAAAGGGGCAGCATTTGAATGGTCAGAGGAACAAATGTGTTCTTTCAATGTTTAAAAAAATTTCAATTATTGACTCTAAACTACTGTCGTTGTTCTCCCACAATGCTATAAATGTAGTTACGCTGGATGCCGGTGCTACTGGTTTGGGGGTGGCTGTGAGTCAAATTTAAGATGGGTTGGAACGCATCATTGCTTTTTTGTCTAGACCATTGACAATTGCTGAATCCAAGTATTCCACAATAGAACAAGAAGCAGTGAAGTGCACTTGTTGAGTGGAAAATGTCAAAAGGTATTTGAGGGGTGAACCTTTCCATTTAAAGACTGATCATAAACCATTGTTTTCTTTGTTGTCCAAGCATGGTATTGGGAAGGACTCATCCAAGTTAGTAAGATTGTTATCTAAATTGTATGAGTTCAATTTCATGGTGACGTACATACCAAGCATTCAAAATGTGAAAGCAAATTGTTTGTCTAGGTTGTCCGGTGAAGTTCAGCTTGCTAATGGTTCACATACTCAGGAAAAATGTGTAGTGGCAAGCTTGGAGGATGTTCTATCAGTTGGACAAGATTGATCAGAAGTAGAGTGGTTATATGCTACTTCTACCAATGAAGTGTTGAGGGAGCTCAGAGAGTACATTGTGAAGGAGTGGCTATTAGAGAAACACTTACCCAAAGAAATGAACATTTTTGGGAAGGTTGGGGATGGTTTGTTTTTTGGAAATTAGGTGATTGTAAAAGGTGGTTGCAATGTTCCACCTTCCGGTATCAGAAAGAAACCTATATTGATTGCACATTTAGATCATATAGGGCAAACTAGCACCATTGGGAAAGGGAGGGACTTGTTTTGTTGGCCATACATGAATGTGGATATTGTCAGGTTTATAGAAAATTGTCCTTCATGCCTCAATCTGTATAAAGTGTTCAGAACCCAGCAACCAGATTATGTTCACACTATCTTGCCAGAGAAACCTTGAAAGAAGTTAGCCATTGATTAGCTGGGCCCTTATGAAGGCATTGGAGTTGGGAAAATTTTCATTTTAGTCATGATTGACTGTTTTTCAAAATGGGTTTGAGCTCAAATGGGTTTCTCTACCCAACAAAGAGGCTGTCATTGAGTTTCTCCAAGAAACATTCAGGAGAGAAGGTTTTCCTGAGTCCATTGTCTCAGACAATGGACACAATTCGCACCTGGTAAAATAGGTTTTTTAAGAGTGTGGGTATTCAACATGTAAGAACTGTATTATTCTTAACAAACATGAATAGTTTAGTAGAAAGATTTAACAAGACATTAGTAAAGGGCATGCAGTTGGCTATTAAAGTACATATTAATGTTAAAAAACATAGCAGAATTGTTATGGTCATATCATTGCACACCACATTGTACAACCAAATTTTCTCCTTTTTTCTTACTTAAAGGTAAGAAACCAAGACAGGAATTGAATCCAAGTTGGTTATTTTCCAATGGTAAGACTTGTGATTTAAGGAAAATGTACAATGTAGTTAAGGGTAATATTGGAGTTAAAGCATATAAAACTGTACGCTTAAAACAAAATGCATTACTTGTTGGAAAGGGTGTCAAAATAAAACTGCCTGCACATGTTAAGAGAGGAAACGCCAAATTATCCAAAGCGTGGAGAATTTTAAAAGTATAAAAAACCTCAGCATTGCTTAGAAGTGGCAAATAGTGGAGTATATCTAGATCAGCGAAGGTAGATAAGTTTGACAATGAAGATTTAAGTGTGTGTAATGAAGCTTATTTTGCAAGTGATTCACGCAACTCCAAAGTCAGGTAGGAGAATATTAGTAATTATGAATCAATCATTCCTGAGATTACTGTTCCATCAGGTGATGTTGAAACCAGAAAGAGGGACACGTTATTACCTAAAACAAAATTGAGGATTTTGTTATGTACAGCTAAAATGCACTTATATTTAGTTATGTTTGTAGAAGCATGTAGTTAAGTTTTATTTTATTGTTTATTTTATTCTGTGTTTTTATTAGGAAATGTGCGGTAAATTATAATCAACATTCTATGACTTTGTATTATAAGTAAGTTTTCTTCTTTATAGTAATAGTTGAAGGTATCCTAACATGATTGTTATTTACATTCATTCGCATTGGTCTTTCCTTTGTTTATGCTCATTTTACATTCAAAGTTCAAGATGTGATTCCAAGTCAGTTTGTTCTGGTGCTCACCTTGCATGGATTCTCCGATGAAGAGTACTACTTATCTACACATTTCGTGGTCACCAACAGGTAAGAGAAAGGAAGGGACGAACACAGCAAAACAAGCCAAATTATAATTCAGAAGCAAGTCAAAGGTAAAAAGTCAGTGAACTGGGGCAACTGAAATACAGAGTAAACAACAAACATGAAGGAAGAGTAATACAGTTAACAAACTATAGCAACGATGAAGGAACCAGTACAAAATGAAAAGTTGCCAGGCTCCGTCCCAAGGGAAGTGAATTATTTATTAAGCACAGCTCCCATTCATGACCTGGAAGCCCCACCCTATGACCTTGCAGGCTAGAAGTCCTAGCACCCCAGCCACCAAAGCCAGGTCTGTTACATTCTCACCACGTTTCTAGTGCACTTTCTGTTACATCTTATTTCCACACCAAGTCCCTGTCTCCACACATCCTGTTTATTCCCGGCAGGGAGAATAATGGAACCTTCATAAATCTAGAAGAAGCAGTAAGCATATGAATTCATGCACACTCTGCCAGATGGTTGGAGAATACCTGTGATCCCGGTGGAAACAACCCAGGCTAATTGATGCAAAAATACTTGGAAAATTCAAAAGTTTAACTTCGGTGATTGGGTTCCCATAAGTGAGTTGATGGAGCACAGTATATGGATATGCTCTGCAATTATTCTAGAATGAGCTAATTTATATTAAACAAATGTTTCTCACAAATGAATACATGTGATTAATTTATAGCTAATACAGACAGGCAATGTTGGTATGTAACTCTTTGTTTTGTATATCATGTTTACTGTCTAGTGTTTAGAAGGCTGTATGTGTCAGGCTAAATTTACATGATATAAAAGAATACAGATCAATTTAAAAAAACAATAAATGCATAAAGAGGCATACTATAAAAAACAATAGCCTAAAAATAAATAGTAATTCCTGATCAGTACACAATGACAATTTAAAAAATTGAAATTGTTATAACAACTTACATTGTATGAGGTAATCCAAACTATTCATAGCATGTGTGCAGAAACATTTAAGAAATATCTAAGACAACCTTAACACAGCTTGAAGTCCTGTACTAATGACTTTTAAAATATTTTATGTGACAAGCATTCCAAGCAGAAAGCAAAAACCTTATAATGCAAATACCAAAAAAATAATGGTTTGGGTTTACAGACACAAAGTGCCAGTAAACAGTTCTGAGTGCCTAAGAGCCATAGAGCTGGTACTAACCATCTTTCTTTTGTAATCGGTATCCTGGGCAAAATAGTTAGTAATGCGCTTCTGAAGTACAACAATAGCGACAGTACTTTCATCATCATTTTTCCACCAATATCCAATTGCATGTAAAAGCGGCCTTGGGCATAATACCTAACCTAACTTTCAGATACAATGACTTTGCGTGTTGGAGTTCAATAGTGTCAGTTTTACTTCAATGTGGAACCTTCTTTTGAGGCTCATAAAATTCTCTGATAAACCTCTCTGAGAATTTTTCAACAATCCCCTAATCTATATTTTACCACTCCTCTGTCCTAATAATATTAGAGGCATTAGATTTTTCAATTTTATATAATGTGACCCAAAGGTGTCAAAAATGCTTTACATGAGCACTAGTTACATTACAATTTTATATAGCACAAACGTGACCCGAAGGTGTTGAAATACTTTACATGAGCACTAGTTACATTACACATTCATTTTATGTTTTGTGTTCCTTAGACAGAAGAGTTTAAGGACCTGATTTAGAATTTCAAGAAGAACAAATCATGGACAGAATAATGTCAAACATTTACCCCCAGTACAGAGATCTGGGCCTAAATCCATAGTTTTTTTGCTCCCCATGCCATTCCAGTTTGGACTCAGCCATATTCAAATAAGTCTTGACCCTGTTCCCCATGGGAACAGTCCAGCCCGAACTGCCAGGCCAGGTCTTCCCTCGACTGGAACCAAGCATCCTGGGACCGGTTTTGGGTTATCACCCCTCTTCAGCCAGACTAGCTTGACTCCAGTGTCATGGGGAGCACGGGACCTACATCTGGGCATACCCGTCCCACTTAGGGCAGCAACTGCAAAAAGAACAAGTGATGGATGAAATGCTGAACAGTGTCAAACATTCACCCCTAGTCACAGATCTGGGTTTAATCCATCAATTATTTTGCTCACCATGCCATTCCAGTTTGGACTCAGCCATATACAAATCATTCTTGACCCTGTTCTCCATGGGAACAGTACAGCATGAACTGCCAGGTCTTTCCTGGACTGGAACCAAGCATCCTGGGACTGGTGTCAGAGTATCACCTTTCCTCAGCCAGTCTAGCTTGACTCCAGAGGCATGGGGAGCACGGGACCCACATTTTGGGCATACCCATTCCACTTAGAACAACAACTGCAAAAAGAACAAGTGATGGACAGAAAACTAAACAATGCCATTCATTCACCCCCAGTACTGAGATCTGGGCCTAAATCCATCATTTTTTTGCTACCCCTGCCATTCCAGTTTGGACCGAGCCATATGCAAATCAGTTTTTGCCCTGTTCCCCATGGGAGGAGTCCAGCCTGAAATGCCCGGCCAGGTCTTTCCTGGACCAGAACCAAGCATCCTGGGACCATTTTCAGAGTATCGCTCCTTCTCAGCCCGGATAGCCTAACTCCAGTGGGATGGGGAGCACGGACCCAGGTCTGGGCATACCCGTCCCATTTAGGGCAACAACTGCAAAAAGAACAAATAATAGACCTAGGCCCTCATTACAACATTGGCGGTGAATCCCTCTTACTGCCGTGCAGAAGACCGCCAACACACCGCCGCGGCCCCGGAATACCGCCGCAGCTATTACGACCCACAGCTCAGGATCCTCCAAAATCTAGACACCCACACAAGTCCACCACACCAAAGGTCAGTGATAAACTGGCGAAAACAAAACCTCCACCGTCACGCCAACAGGAATACGCCCACACTATCACGACCCATGAATCCACGGTATTCCATTGGTGGTACACACCGCCGCGATCAAAATACACACACATTTACAAAACACTACCACATTGGACAATTCCAAATACACACACCTGATACACATACACACACCACTCCCACACACCCAATACAATATAAAACACACACCCACATTACCCACAAACCCTTACAATGAACAATTTGGAAGAGAGAGACAGCAAAGCAAAGACCACACCAGCATACAGAGGCACACAACACCATCACACATACACATCCACGCATAAAACACCACACACCCCTAAACATCACCCCACACATCACAACACACACCACCTGACACATCACACTCACCCCCCCATGGCACCGCAAAGACACCCCAGGTTTTCTGAGGTGGAGGTCAGGGTCATGGTGGAGGAAATCATCCGGGTTGAGCCACAGCTATTCGGATCACAGGTGCAGCACACCTCCATTGCTAGGAAGATGGAGCTATGGCGCAGAATTCTCGACAGGGTCAACGCAGTGGGACAGCACCCAAGAACTAGGGATGACATCAGAAAGAGGTGGAACGACCTACGGGAGAAGGTGCGTTCCGTGGTCTCAAGACACCACATTGTGGTTCAGAGGACTGGCGGCAGACCCCCACCTCCTCCCCCACAACTAACAACATGGGAGGAGCAGGTCTTGGCTATACTGCATCCTGAGGGCCTCGCAGGAGTATCTGGAGGAATGAACTCTGGTAAGTTTAATCTTTTACTACTTCATCCCCCACCCTACCTGCATGCTATCACATACTCCCACTCTCGCCCTCACCCCCATCACTCCAACTCCTCACATATGTCCCACAATCACAAACCACACATCCCAACACCAAGCCCTGCATGCAACAACAAAGCATGGACACCCATCACCAATGCATGTCCACTACAGATACCCACACGGACCCTTAAACAATTATCACACAATGTCCTACACAAGAATGGAAGCACTGGGGTAAAGGGTCACCCATCCATTGCACACCCTGGCACACACAGATGCAATAATCATGCCTTTACACCCCTGCAGGACCCCTACCCAACGTCACTGGACAGAAGGTTCCAGACATGTCCAATCCCCCCACAGAAGAGGCCCAAGTGATGACAGCAGCTCTGTCCAACTGGATCCAGATGACCAGCCCGGCCCATCTGGGACCTCGGGACAGTCGGTTACCCTGACACAGTCACAGGCCACCACAGAGCCTACCCCCTCAGGAAACACCAGCACAGCACCCACCCAGCGGGCCCATACCTTTGTCCCCAGGACACGTCAAGCAGCAGTGTGTCCACCACTACAGGGAACCCAGGCAAACCCATCACCCCAAGAGCAGCAGGGACCTGGGAGTAGTGGGCACACAGTTCAGGGAACAGAGGCACAGGAAAACCGGGGAACTGGGAGGTCTGCTGTGCGAAAGGGGGAGGAGAGGCCCGGGGAACCCACTCTCCACGAGGCCCTCTCCAACATCATGGGAGCGTACCATCATTCCCAGGAGACTATGGCAACGGTACTGGCCACGTTTCAGGAGACCCAACGGCTGCAGGAGGAACAGTATTTGGGGTTCAGGGAGGAACTCAAGTCCATCAACACCACCCTGGGCACCATTGTAGGGGTGCTGAAGGACCTCGTGAACACCAGGAGGGACACTGTGCACAACAAGGGGCCCCTGACACTAGCCTGGACGATGAATTGCCCACCACCTCTGCCGGCGCTAGTGGACAGGAGGCACCGGCACAGGACCACGACACCAGCACCCCACCCCCTGCAGATGGAGAACCACCTGCAAGCGGTCCCTGAGATCCAGGAAAAAGACAGAGAACAATGCCAAAACCCCGCCAAGAAATGAGACCACCCTGAATGTCATACTTCTGTCCCACTTTATCACCCTGTCCATCCTTAAACTGCCCTAGCTCCACTTCCTATGCCCCTTTGGACAATGCACCTGTGAGACAAATAGACTGAACTTTGCCATGGACATTCCTCCACCATCACCCCTGCCCATTTTACAACCCCCTCCACTATTTAGCACTTAAATAAACACCCTTGAATCACAAAACAATCTGGAGTCAGTCTGTGCTTTCACAAACGTGTATTTGCAATAACTGAGGGAAATAGCAATGTCCATTGTATTGTCAACATACCTATGTAACACAGCTCTAGTACATGAGGTAACATAGCAGAGGTCACACAGTGGGACCCACATCTGTGAAATCGAAAGGCAAAGTGACAAATCAGGGTCCATACACTGGGTGAAAGTGAAAGACAGATGATAGGTCGAACAATTTTATCAGATGTAGGAGGCAGTGATGTCTTCTTACCTGTGTCTCACTGGAAGTATTGCTGGATCATGGTGTTTCTGTTGTCTGTGTCCTCTTCTTCTGCCTCCTCTTCTTCACTGTCCACAGGCTCCACAGCTGCCACAAGAGCTCCTTCTGGACCATCCTCCTGCAGAAAAGGCACCTGTTGTCGCAAAGCCAAGTTGTGCATTATACAGCAGGCCACGATGATCTGGCACACCTTCTTTGGTGAGTAGTATAGGGGACCACCTGTCATATGGAGGCACCGGAACCTGGCCTTCAGGAGGCCGAAGGTCCTCTCTATAATCCTCCTAGTTCGCCCCTGTGCCGCATTGTAGCGTTCCTCTGTCCTTGTCCTGGGATTCCTCACTGGGGTCAGTAGCCATGAGAGGTTGGGGTACCCAGGGTCACCTGCAAATGTCGAGGGACAACTGTTAGACACACACTAACCCTTAGGGACAACCCCAGACAACTATTCCCACTGTATAGGGTCCTTGTCCTCACCTAATAGCCACACACGGTGCCTCTGGAGTTGCCCCATCACATAAGGGATGCTGCTATTCCTCAGAATGTAAGCGTCATGCACTGAGCCAGGAAGCTTGGCGTTCACATGGGAGATGTACTGGTCTGCCAAACACACCATCTGCACATAGAATGGTAGCTCTTCCGGTTTCTGTACACCTGTTCACTCCTGCAGGGGGTACCAAGGCCACATGGGTCCCATCAATGGCACCTATGATGTTGGGGATATGTCCCAGGGCATAGAAGTCACCTTTCACTGTAGGCAAATCCTCCACCTGAGGGAATACGATGTAGCTGCGCATGTGTTTCAGCAGGGCAGACAACACTCTGGACAACACGTATGAGAACATAGGCTGGGACATCCCTGATGCTATGGCCACTGTTGTTTGAAAAGACCCACTTGCCAGGAAATGGAGTACTGACAGGACCTGCACTAGAGGGGGGATTCCTGTCGGATGGCGAATAGCTGACATCAGGTCTGGCTCCAGCTGGGCACACAGTTCCTGGATTGTGGCACAATCAAGTCTGTAGGTGACTATTACATGTCACTCTTCCATTGTCGACAGGTCCACCAGCAGTCTGTACACCAGAGGATGCCGCCATCTCCTCACCTGCCCCAGCGGACGTGCTCTATGGATGAGAACAGCGATCAGAGGGTCAGCCAACTCTGAGGTACTAAAAAAAACAACTTTATTGCACATATTTGTCAATCCGCTATGTGCCTGTCTTAGTTTGTATGCAAAGCCTAGATATGTGTGACGCATTTAAAGTTAATGCCATGTGGCCCTCTGAAATGGTGGCTGCCTGACCTGTAATGTGGGACAAGGGGATATAATGTAACTGCACTGGCATTGTACACCGTCGCCGTAGGCGGTTGAAGACCACAGCGCAATCCTGCATTGGTTAACATTGGACCCTATGGGTCCCAGGAGCCAATGACGATGTACGCTGGCGGTCACGGTACGCACCGCTGCAGACGTGACCGCCATTTTCTTTCTGTTCACTCACTTGATACATGGTCTTCGACAGGTGAGGACCTACACTGCAAGTGCTGCTGTGACCTCAGTCTGGAAGCGACGATGACTCATGTGTCTGGGGAAAGGGCCCCTGCCTTCACATCCTGAGGAGTTGGGAAAACTAGTGGATGGGGTCCTCCCCCAGTACACTCTACTCTACGGTCCTCCAGACAAACAGGGAAGTACACTGCGAGCATTTTGTATGGGCAATGCCTGTTTGGAGTGGTGTGTATGGGAGATGAGGGGGGGAATGAGGCGTGCATGATCTGACGGCGAGTGTATGTGTGTCAGGGCAAGGGTGGGAACGTTGGCCAGTGACTGTGACGGTCCGGACGGGTAATGTTTTACCTTTTCCCCTGTACTATTCCTGTAGGTCAGCGCCCACCAGAAGAAGGATATTTGGCGTGCCATCGTCAAGGACGTCCGGACCGTGGGGGTCCACCACAGACGGAGCACCCACTGCCGTAAAAGATGGGAGGACATTCGCCTCTGGAGCAAGAAGACGGCGGAGACCCAGCTGGGGATGGCCTCCCAACATGGGAGGGGTGCCCGTCGCACCATGACCCCGCTGATGTTCTGGATCCTGGCGGTGGCGTATCCGGAATTGGATGGGCACTTGAGGGCATCACAGCAGCCACAAGGGGGTGAGTACAGTCACATCCATCTGACTCAGCGTGCATTGGAGGTGTCTGGGTGGGGGAGGTGGGCTGTGGGTTCCCCTAGGCTAGGGCGAGCCTTGTAGGCAAGGACCCTTTGTGAGGCAGGCTAAGTGGCACCCCAACCCCACTAGTAGTAAGAGCCATCTACACCTAGTCAGGCTCCTGTGACTTCCATGTGTGCAGCTATCAGGCATAGGCCATGTATCCCATGTCCCTGTGATGAATTAGGGAACTCTAAGAGCATGGCGTAATGCAGAGGGCTGCTGTGTCTGTAGTGTCCGCCAACGGTAGCGGTATTGCATGTACTGAACATATCTTTCTACTTTCTTTTCCCCCCTTTTTGTGGTCTCCCTGTTCTTGTGTGCATTAGCATCATCAGGCGGAGGAGCTGTGCCACTGGAGCAGGAGGGAGCTGCAAACCACATGGCCCTGGAGGGCGAGACTACGGAGTCAGAATTCACCAGTGGGACGGAGGGCGAGTGGAGCTCCACGGCAGGGACAGGAGCAGAGACCAGCGACATCGACTCCTCTTCTGATGGGAACTCCCTTGCGGTGGGGGGCCCCTCTGTGTCCTCCGCATCTACAGGTACAGCCGCCACCCCCTCCACCAGCACCTCCCTCCCAGCAGCCCCTCAGCGTGTGCCCCGTGGCCGCTCACCCAGGAGGGTGGGCATCTCCTTTGCCCCAGGCACCTAAGGCCCTGCCCCAGTCAGCCCTGCTGCCCTCAGTGAGGAGGCCATTGACCTCCTCAGATCCCTCACTGTTGGGCAGTCTAGCATTCTGAATGCCATCCAGGGTGTAGAGCGGCAGTTGCAACAGACAAATGCATACCTGGAGGGCGTCCATTCTGGCCAGGCAGCCCAACAGCGTGCTTTTCAGACTCTGGCCTCAACACTGATGGCAGCCATTGTCCCTGTGTCCAACCTCCCCCCTCCAACTTCCTCCACCCAGACCCAATCCCCAGTACCTCAGCCTATCCCAAGCTGACCAGCATGCCCACACCTCAACACACAAGGGTAGCTCTGGCAAACATAAGCACCACACATCCCACAGGCACTCACACAAGCATCATACCCATGCACAGATACCAACATCCACTGCCTCCACTGTGTCCCCCTCCTCCACGTCTCCCTCCTCCCTCCCTGTCACATCTCCACTCACACCTGCATGCACTACATCCTCAGCCACTACCTCCATCACCAGCACGCCCATCACCACACACCACTCACGTCAATCACCACCCCAACTACCATTCACACATCCCCTGTGTCCTCTCCCAGTGTGTCTGTGAGCCCTCCTCCCAAAGTACACAAATGCAGTCACACACCCACCCAACAGCCATACACCTCACAACAGCCTCAAGCCCATGCCCCTTCTCCCAAAGTCAGCAAACGAACACCTCCTACAACCACTACCTCTTCCTCCACTCCCAAACCCCCTCCATCTACCCATCCAAGTGTGTCTAAAAACTTTTCCTGTCACACCTTGACCTCTTCCCTTCATCTCCCCCACCCCTTCGGTCCCTTAGGGCCGCCTTTCCAGGTCCCAACCCAGCACCTCCGCCACCACATCACCTGGCACAGTGGTGCAAGCAGTAACCGGATTCTGGAGTGCGCCAAGCAGCAAGGCTGCCAGTGTCCCAAGGAGGGATGCCAAGGACATTCCCCCACCTCCAAAACAGAAGAAGTTGCTCACATCCTGCAGGGAGAAGGCCAAAACATCTGCCTCCAAGGGCTCAGCCAAGACAACGGTTGGGAGTGGCAAGATAGTTGCACCACCATCCAAGGTGGGGAAGGGCCTGAAAAAGAAAGGAAAGTCAACGTCGCCGCCAACCTGTACGGCGGACAAGACCGCCACCGGCACCGCCACATGCACTGCCGCCACAGGCACCGCCACCAGCACCCAAGATACTGAGCCCTTCACCAGCACCGCAGACACTGTGCCCTTCAGCAGCACCGAGGTCAGTGAGCCCCCCACTAGCACCACCGCTCATGACACTGCCGCCAGCACCGAGGTCAGTGAGCTCCCCACCAGCACTGCCGCTCATGACACCGCCGCCAGCACTGAGGTCAGTGAGCCCGCCACCAGCACCGCTGCCCAATCACCACCGCAAGCACCACCGCTACTGAGCCCGCAGCCAGCACCGCCTGCGGCCACGCCACATCCTGAGCCAGTGGCATCACCGCAGACATGGCTGCCATCCCCAGTGGTCATTCGTACAAGACTGGTGGTCAGTTCCAGGGGCTTGGGCAGCTTCCATGTTGCCCCACCGTCAGTGGACTGTCACATCCACTACCTCAGTCCTTGGCAGGATGAAGCACTCTGGGCACAAAGCCCCCTCCGGAAACAGTGGAGATTCACATCCACTACCTCAGTCCTTGGCAGGATGAAACACTCTGGGCACAAAGCCCCCTCCAGAACCAGTGGAGAAAGACATCCACTTGAGAGACTGTGGCTTTGCACTCCCCAGGATAAAGCACTGGGCAACCCACCCACTGGAGAGACTTGAGAGACTGTGGCTTTGCACTCCCTAGGATAAAGCAGTGGGCAAACCACCCACTGGAGAGACTTGAGAGACTGTGGCTTTGCACTCCCCAGGATAAAGCAGTGGGCAACCCACCCATTTGAGAGACTGTGGCTTTGCACTCCCCAGGATAAAGCAGTGGGCAAACCACCCACTGGAGAGACTTGATAGACTGTGGCTTTGCACTCCCCAGGATACATCAATCGGCATGAAGCCCCCTTGTGGAGCTGGCGTTGTGCACTCATCCGGCTGAGGAGCCCCCCTTCCCTTCGCCCGGGGATGCCTGTTTTTTTATCCTGATGCCCCTGCAGTGTTCTCTCCGTTTTGACTGGTTATCTTGTGTGGGCCTCGCCCATGCATTTTGGGACCAGTGGTCCACGGACTATATTGGTGCAGTACCTGGACTTGAATTCTTGGTGTACATATTTGATTATAGTGTGTATAGAATTTTGACTAATGGATTTTACATGATTACAATCGTTCAACTCATTTCCTTTTGCCATTGCGTTCTTCCAGGGGGGTTTGGGGGGTGTAAATGTAATGTGTCAGCATGTATTGGTGTGTGTGTTGTAGAGGGTGAGGGTGGGGGTGGGGGTGTTGCGTGAGTGTGTTACTCTCTTTTCCTTCCCCTGTGTTGTAGGTGCAGTACTCACCGTGGTCGTCGCCGCCGTCGGTCGTGCTCCTGGTAGAAGAGCAGGAAGACAATCGCAGGGAGTATTTGGAGTTCTGGCTGCATGGCATCCTAGTTCCTCGTTGTAGGAAAGTACCATCTTGCCTGGCATGTTACCCCCATATTTCACTGTATATATGTTGTTTTAGTTGTATGTGTCACTGGGACCCTGCCAGCCAGGGCCCCAGTGCTCATAAGTATGCCCTGTATGTGTTACCTGTGTGATGACTAACTGTCTCACTGAGGCTCTGCTAACCAGAACCTCAGTGGTTATGCTCTCTCATTTCTTTCCAAATTGTCACTAACAGGCTAGTGACCAATTTCACCAATTTACATTGGCATACTTGAACACCCTTATAATTCCCTAGTATATGGTACTGAGGTACCCAGGGTATTGGGGTTCCAGGAGATCCCTATGGGCTGCAGCATTTCTTTTGCCACCGATAGGGAGCTCTGACAATTCTTACACAGGCCTGCCACTGCAGCCTGAGTGAAATAACGTCCACGTTATTTCACAGCCATTTACCACTGCACTTAAGTAACTTATAAGTCACCTATATGTCTAACCTTTAACTGGTAAAGGTTGGGTGCTAAGTTACTTAGTGTGTGGGCACCCTGGCACTAGCCAAGGTGCCTCTACATTGTTCAGGGCAAATTCCCCGGACTTTGTGAGTGCGGGACACCATTACACGTGTGCACTATACATATGTCACTACATATGTATAGCGTCACAATGGTAACTCTGAACATGGCCATGTAACATGTCTAAGATCATGGAATTGTCACCCCAATGCCATTCTGGCATTGGGGAGAAACTTCCAGGATCCCCCGAGTCTCTAGCACAGACCTGGGTACTGCCAAACTACCTTTCCCGGGGTTTCACTACAGCTGCTGCCCATCCCTCAGACAGGTTTCTGCGCTCCTGGGGTCTAGCCAGGCTTGACCAGGAAGGCAGAACAAAGGACTTCCTCAGAGAGAGGGTGTTACACCCTCTCCCTTTGGAAAAAGGTGTCAGGGCTGGGGAGGAGTAGCCACCCCCAGCCTCTGGAAATGCTTTCATGGGCACAGATGGTGCCCATTTCTGCATAAGCCAGTCTACACCGGTTCAGGGATCCCCCAGCCCTGCTCTGGCGCGAAACTGGGCAAAGGAAAGGGGAGTGACCACTCCCCTGACCTGCACCTCCCCTGGGAGGTGCCCAGAGCTCCTCCAGTGTGCTCCAGACCTCTGACATCTTGGAAACAGAGGTGCTGCTGGCACACTGGACTGCTCTGAGTGGCCAGTGCCAGCAGATGACATCAGAGCTCTTTCTGATAGGCTCTTACCTGTGTTGCTAGCCTATCCTCCTTCCTAGGTAGCCAAACCTCCTTTTCTGGCTATTTAGGGTCTCTGCTTTGGGGAATCCTTTAGATAACGAATGCAAGAGCTCATCAGAGTTCCTCTGCATCTCTCCCTTCACCTTCTGCCAAGGAATAGACCGCTGACTGCTCTGGACGCCTGCAAAACTGCAACAAAGTAGCAAAGACGACTACTGCAACCTTGTATCGCTGATCCGGCCGCCTTCTCGACTGTTTTCCTGGTGGTGCATGCTGTGGGGGTAGTCTGCCTCCTCTCTGCACTAGAAGCTCAGAAGAAATCTCCTGTGGGTCGACGGAATCTTCCCCCTGCAACCGCAGGCACCAAAAGACTGCATCACCAGTCCTCTGGGTCGAGCGTGGTCCCTGGAACTCAGCAACTCTGTCCAAGTGACTCCCACAGTCCAGTGCCTCTTCAGTCCAAGTTTGGTGGAGGTAAGTCCTTGCCTCCCCACGCTAGACTGCATTACTGGGTACCACGAGATTTGCAGCTGCTCCGGCTCCTGTGCACTCTTCCAGGATTTCCTTTGTGCACAGCCAAGCCTGGGTCCCCGACACTCTAACCTGCAGTGCACGACCTCCTGAGTTGTCCTCCGGCGTCGTGGGACCTTCCTTTGTGACTTCGGGTGAGCTCCAGTTCACTCCACTTCGTAGTGCCTGTTCCGGCACTTCTCCAGGTGCTGCTTGCTTCTGAGTGGGCTCTTTGTCTTGCTGGACGCCCCCTCTGTCTCCTCATGCAATTGGCGACATCCTGGTCCCTCCTGGGCCACAGCAGTATCCAAAAACCCTAACCGCGACCCTTGCAGCTAGCAAGGCTTGTATGCGGTCTTTCTGCACGGAAACACCTCTGCAAGCTTCTTCACAACGTGGGACATCCATCCTCCAAAGGGGAAGTTCCTAGTCCTCTTCATTCTTGCAGAATCCACAGCTTCTACCATCCGGTGGCAGCTTCTTTGCACCCACAGCTGGCATTTCCTGGGCACCTACCCACTCCCGACTTGATTGTGACTCTTGGACTTGGTCCCCTTGTTCCACAGGTACTCTCGTCTGGAAATCCATCGTTGTTGCATTGCTGGTGTTGGTCTTCCTTGCAGAATTCCCCTATCACGACTTCTGTGCTCTCTGGGGAACTTAGGTGCACTTTGCACCCACTTTTCAGGGTCTTGGGGTGGGCTATTTTTCTAACCCTCACTGTTTTCTTACAATCCCAGCGACCCTCTACAAGCTCACATAGGTTTGGGGTCCATTTGTGGTTCGCATTCCACTTCTAGAGTATATGGTTTGTGTTTCCCCTATACCAATGTGCTCTCATTGCAATCTATTGTGACTGTGCATTGCTTGCATTGCTTTCTATTGCTATTACTGCATATTTTTTGGTATTGTGTACATATATCTTGTGTATATTTGCAATCCTCATACTGAGGGTACTCACTGAGATACTTTTGGCATATTGTCATAAAAATAAAGAACCTTTATTTTTATTATATCTGTGTATTGTGTTTTCTTATGATATTGTGCATATGACACCAGTGGTATAGTAGGAGCTTTACACGTCTCCTAGTTCAGCCTAAGCTGCTCTGCTAAGCTACCCTTTTTCTATCAGCCTAAGCTGCTAGACACCTCTTCTACACTAATAAGGGATAACTGGACCTGGTGCAGAGTTTAAGTACCCCTTGGTACCACTACAAACCAGGACAGCCTCCTACATTGGTTGTGCAGCTGTGGGATAAGTACTTGTAACTACTTACCACTTTGTCATTTTGTACTTTTCATAAGAGAAAAATATACAAAACAAGTTCAGTGTATGTACAACTAACCAAAAAGTTTTGCTTTTCTTCTCTTACTCTATTACTAAGTGCTGAAAAGTACCTCTAAAACTTTCAAAAAGTTCTTAAAAGTTGAAAACGTTTTATTTTCTGTTCCTTAAAAAGTTCTTAAACTTTTTCTTTATTTTTCTGTCCCTTAAACCTTTTTCTATCATGTCTGGTACAGGTCAAACTCTGGATCTGACCAGCACTGCTTATGACCACCTTAGCTGGAAAGGTGCAAGGAGTCTCTGCATTGATAGAGGTTTAGGGGTAGGGAAGAATCCCTCTAGAGAATTGTTAGTTAATATGCTCATTGAACATGATAAGACCATAGCTGGCACATCTGGTGAGAGATTAGCTGATGGTTCACACTCTGATTCTGGGGTAGTCCCAGTAAAAGTGTTAGAAGGGAACCTTCCCAACCTGCCCCTTAGCAGGCCACCTAGCAGGGCTGGTACTGATGTGAGTTCACATCACAGTAGGGAGATTACTCCTTTAGGCCAGGGTGTTAGAGTGCCATCTGTTAGGGACAGGTCTCCCTCTGTCCATTCACACCATTCTTCTGTGTCTAAGCATGCCCAACCCACCCACCCTGATGACAGAGTGTTAGAAAGGGAACTCAATAGATTGAGAGTGGAAGAGTCCAGGCTGAAGCTGAAAAAACAACAGCTGGATCTAGACAGGGAAGCATTTGACTTAGAAAAAGAAAGGCAGAGTTTGGGGTTTGGACCCCATGGTGGCAGCAGCAGTATTACAGATAGTAATCCTGTAAAAGAGCATGATTCTAGGAATCTGCACAAGATAGTTCCCCCTTACAAGGAGGGGGATGACATTAACAAGTGGTTTGCTGCACTTGAGAGGGCCTGTGTTGTACAGGGGGGTCCCTCAAAGGCAGTGGGCTGCTATCCTATGGCTATCTTTCAGTGGAGAGGGTAGGGATAGGCTCCTTACTGTGAAGGAAAGTGATGCCAATAATTTTACAATTCTTAAGAATGCACTCCTAGATGGTTATAGCTTAACCACTGAACAGTACAGGATCAAGTTCAGAGAAACCAAAAAGGATTTTCACAAGACTGGGTAGACTTTGTTGACCATTCAGTGAAGGCCTTGTAGGGGTGGTTACATGGCAGTAAAGTTTCTGACTCTGAAAGCCTGTATAACTTAATCCCGAGAGAGCATATTCTGAATAATTGTGTGTCTGATTTGTTGCACCAGTATCTAGTGGACTCAGATCTGACCTCTCCCCAAGAATTGGGAAAGAAGGCAGACAAATGGGTCAGAACAAGAGTGAACAGAAAAGTTCATACAGGGGGTGACAAAGATGGCAACAAAAAGAAGGATGGTAAGTCTTCTGACAAGGGTGGGGACAAATCTAAAAATGAGTCTTCATTAGGCCCACAAAAACACTCTGGTGGGGGTGGTGGGCCCAAATCCTCCTTTAATCAGAACAAGGAAAAGAAACCATGGTGCTATTTATGTAAAATAAAAGGCCATTGGACAACAGATCCCAGTTGTCCAAAGAAAGGCACCAAGCCTCCCACTACCACAACCCCTACTGCTACACCTAGTGCCCCTAGTAATAGCAGTGGTGGTGGGAGCAAACCTACTAATAGCCAATCCAAGGGAGTAGCTGGGCTCACTTTTGGTAACTTAGTTGGGGTTGGTCTTGTTAGGGAGACCACAGAGGCTGTGTTAGTCTCTGAAGGTGCCATTGATTTGGCCACCTTGGTTGGTGACTTCGGGTGAGCTCCAGTTCACTCCACTTCGTAGTGCCTGTTCCGGCACTTCTGTGGGTGCTGCTTGCTTCTGAGTGGGCTCTTTGTCTTGCTGGACTGCCCCTCTGTCTCCTCACGCAACTGGTGACATCCTGGTCCCTCCTGGGCCACAGCAGCATCCAAAAACCCTAACCACGACCCTTGCAGCTAGCAAGGCTTGTTTGTGGTCTTTCTGCATGGAAACACCTCTGAAAGCTCCTTCACGACGTGGGACATCCATCCTCCAAAGGGGAAGTTTCTAGCCCTCTTCATTCTTGCAGAATCCACAGCTTCTACGGTTGCGGTTTGCTCGGACTGAGGAGGCAGAGGGGACTCCCAACACTGGAGGGAACCAACAGATGACCAGGCAGCACTCAAGGAGGTCCCAGGACAGGAGTACAAAGAAGGTGCAAATTGCAGTTGCTGCAGAACTACAAATGGCATCGGAGAACAACTCAGTGAGTTGAGCGTCGCAGGATAGAGTGCTTGGGAGCGGGGCCAGGCTGTGCACAAAGGATTCTTGCAAATAGGGCACAGAGGCCTCAGGAGGTGAAGATGACGTAGTGCACAGGGGTACTGTTACAAACGGGGAAGGCAAGCTCTCACCTCCTCCAAATTTGGACCTTAGGACAGTCTGTGTCGAAGGGGTCCACCACCTGTGTTCCAGGGAGCATGCTCGTCGCCAGGAGAGGAGTCCCAGAGAACCAGTCGTCGTCTTAGAAGGTGCCTGCTGGAGCAGGGAAGTGACTCCATCACTTCACGGGAGGTTTCTTCGGTCCTTCTGGTGCAGGGTGAAGACAGGGAGTGCCCAGAGCGTGCACACCTTGGAAACTGTTGCAGTTGCTGGCTGGAGCTGAGCTGGCAGAGTCACAGTAGCCTTTCTGGATTCTTTGTTGCAGTTACAGCGGTTCCTGGAGCAGTCTGTAGTTGATCCGACGGTCAGAGAATGTGGCAGGAGTTGCAGAGGATTCCTGGTAGAAACTTGCAAGCTTAATCTTAAAAGGAACTCACAGGAGAGACCCTAAATAGCCCTGAAAGGGGGATTGGCTACCTAACCAGGTATGCACCTATCGGGGGTCTTTGATGTCGCCTGCTGGCACTGGCCACTCAGAGATCTCCAGAGTGTCCCCACACCTTGGAAAACAAGGTGACTAACGTCAGGGACACACTGGAGGAGCTCTGGGCACCACTGTAGGAAAGTACCATCTTGCCTGGCATGTTACCCCCATTTTTCACTGTATATATGTTGTTTTAGTTGTATGTGTCACTGGGACCCTGGTAACCCAGGGCCCCAGTGCTCATAGGTGTGCCTGAATGTGTTACCTGTGTAGTGACTAACTGTCTCACTGAGGCTCTGCTAACCAGAACCTCAGTGGTTATGCTCTCTCATTTCTTTCCAAATTGTCACTGACAGGCTAGTGACCATTTTTACCAATTTACATTGGCTTACTGGAACACCCTTATAATTCCCTAGTATATGGTACTGAGGTACCCAGGGTATTGGGGTTCCAGGAGATCCCTATGGGCTGCAGCATTTCTTTTGCCACCCATAGGGAGCTCTGACAATTCTTACACAGGCCTGCCACTGCAGCCTGAGTGAAATAATGTCCACGTTATTTCACAGCCATTTTACACTGCACTTAAGTAACTTATAAGTCACCTATATGTCTAACCTTTACCTGGTAAAGGTTAGGTGCAAAGTTACTTAGTGTGAGGGCACCCTGGCACTAGCCAAGGTGCCCCCACATTGTTCAGAGCCAATTCCCTGAACTTTGTGAGTGCGGGGACACCATTACACGCGTGCACTACATATAGGTCACTACCTATATGTAGCTTCACAATGGTAACTCCGAATATGGGTTTCACTGCAGCTGCAGCTGCTGCCAACCCCTCAGACAGGCAGCTGCCCTCCTGGGGTCCAGCCAGGCCTGGCCCAGGATGGCAGAACAAAGAACTTCCTCTGAGAGAGGGTGTGACACCCTCTCCCTTTGGAAAATGGTGTGAAGGCAGGGGAGGAGTAGCCTCCCCCAGCCTCTGGAAATGCTTTGTTGGGCACAGATGTGCCCAATTCTGCATAAGCCAGTCTACACCGGTTCAGGGACCCCTTAGCCCCTGCTCTGGCGCGAAACTGGACAAAGGAAAGGGGAGTGACCACTCCCCTGACCTGCACCTCCCCTGGGAGGTGTCCAGAGCTCCTCCAGTGTGCTCCAGACCTCTGCCATCTTGGAAACAGAGGTGCTGCTGGCACACTGGACTGCTCTGAGTGGCCAGTGCCACCAGGTGACGTCAGAGACTCCTGCTGATAGGCTCCTTCAGGTGTTAGTAGCCTATCCTCTCTCCTAGGTAGCCAAACCCTCTTTTCTGGCTATTTAGGGTCTCTGTCTCTGGGGAAACTTTAGATAACGAATGCAAGAGCTCATCCGAGTTCCTCTGCATCTCCCTCTTCACCTTCTGATAAGGAATCGACTGCTGACCGCGCTGGAAGCCTGCAAACCTGCAACATAGTAGCAAAGACGACTACTGCAACTCTATAACGCTGATCCTGCCGCCTTCTCGACTGTTTTCCTGCTTGTGCATGCTGTGGGGGTAGTCTGCCTCCTCTCTGCACCAGAAGCTCCGAAGAAATCTCCCGTGGGTCGACGGAATCTTCCCCCTGCAACCGCAGGCACCAAAAAGCTGCATTACCGGTCCCTTGGGTCTCCTCTCAGCACGACGAGCGAGGTCCCTCGAATCCAGCGACACCGTCCAAGTGACTCCCACAGTCCAGTGACTCTTCAGCCCGAGTTTGGTGGAGGTAAGTCCTTGCCTCACCTCGCTGGGCTGCATTGCTGGGAACCGCGACTTTGCAAGCTACTCCGGCCCCTGTGCACTTCCGGCGGAAATCCTTCGTGCACAGCCAAGCCTGGGTCCACGGCACTCTAACCTGCATTGCACGACTTTCTAAGTTGGTCTCCGGCGACGTGGGACTCCTTTGTGCAACTTCGGCGAGCACCGTTTCACGCATCCTCGTAGTGCCTGTTTCTGGCACTTCTCCGGGTGCTACCTGCTTCAGTGAGGGCTCTTTGTCTTGCTCGACGTCCCCTCTCTCTGCAGTTCCAATTTGCGACCTTCTGGTCCCTCCTGGGCCCCAGCAGCGTCCAAAAACGCCAAACGCACGATTTGCGTGTAGCAAGGCTTGTTGGCGTCCATCCGGCGGGAAAACACTTCTGCACGACTCTCCAAGGCGTGGGGGATCCATCCTCCAAAGGGGAAGTCTCTAGCCCTTGTCGTTCCTGCAGTATTCACAGCTCTTCAGCCTAGTAAGAGCTTCTTTGCACCAACCGCTGGCATTTCTTGGGCATCTGCCCACCTCCGAGCTGCTTGTGACTTTTGGACTTGGTCCCCTTGTTCCACAGGTACCCTCAGACAGGAATCCATCGTTGTTGCATTGCTGATTTGTGTTTTCCTTGCATTTTCCCTCTAACACGACTATTTTGTCCTTAGGGGAACTTTAGTGCACTTTGCACTCACTTCTCAGGGTCTTGGGGAGGGTTATTTTTCTAACTCTCACTATTTTCTAATAGTCCCAGCGACCCTCTACAAGGTCACATAGGTTTGGGGTCCATTCGTGGTTCGCATTCCACTTCTGGAGTATATGGTTTGTGTTGCCCCTATCCCTATGTTTCCCCATTGCATCCTATTGTAACTATACATTGTTTGCACTGTTTTCTAAGACTATACTGCATGTTTTTGCTATTGTGTATATATATCTTGTGTATATTTCCTATCCTCTCACTGAGGATACACTCTAAGATACTTTGGCATAGTGTCATAAAAATAAAGTACCTTTATTTTTAGTATAACTGTGTATTGTGTTTTCTTATGATATTGTGCATATGACACTAAGTGGTACTGTAGTAGCTTCACACGTCTCCTAGTTCAGCCTGAGCTGCTTTGCTAAGCTACCATTATCTATCAGCCTAAGCTGCTAGACACCCTATACACTAATAAGGGATAACTGGGCCTGGTGCAAGGTGCAAGTACCCCTTGGTACTCACTACAAGCCAGTCCAGCCTCCTACATTGGTTGTGCAGCGGTGGGATAAGTGCTTTGAGACTACTTACCACTCTTGTCATTGTACTTTTCATAAGAGAAAAATATACAAAACAAGGTCAGTGTATATACACATAGCCAAAAAGTTTTGCATTTCCTCTTTTCACTCTTTTCTAAGTGCTGAAAAGTACTTCTAAACTTTCAAAAAGTTCTTAAAAGTTTAAAAAGTTTTTTCTGTCTTTCCAAAAAGTTCTGAAAACTTTTTTCTCTTTGTCTATCACTTTAACTCTCTCTAAAAAAATGTCTGGCACAGGCCAAAAAGTTGAACTGTCCAAACTTGCATATGATCACCTTAGCTGGAAAGGAGCAAGGAGTCTCTGCATAGAGAGAGGTTTGAGTGTAGGGAAGAATCCTTCTTTAGAACTGTTAATTAATATGCTTAGAGTACAGGATAAGGCCATAAGTGCCCAATCTGTAGAAAAAGTAGCTAATGGTTCTCAATCTGATCCAGGGACTCCCCCAGGAAAAGGTTCAGGAAAGAAACTTCTCAGCCTGCCCATTACTAGACAGTCTAGCATAGTTGGTACAGAGGTTGAATCACATCATACTGATGATGTGCTCTCACATTATACTGGTAGCCAAGCTGTTAGGGTGCCCTCTGTAAGGGACAGGTCTCCTTCTGTTCATTCCCATCATACCTCTGTATCTAGAAATGTCCCTCCCACCCACCCTGATGACAGATTGTTAGAAAGGGAGCTCAATAGATTGAGAGTGGAACAAACCAGACTGAAGCTCAAGAAGCAACAGCTGGATTTGGATAGACAGTCTTTAGAAATAGAGAGGGAAAGACAGAAAATGGGTTTAGATACCCATGGTGGCAGCATCAGTATTCCCCATAGTCATCCTGCAAAAGAGCATGATTCCAGGAATCTGCATAAGATAGTTCCCCCTTACAAGGAGGGGGATGACATTAACAAGTTGTTTGCTGCACTTGAGAGGGCCTGTGTTGTACAGGATGTCCCTCAAAAGCAGTGGGCTGCTATCCTATGGCTATCATTTACTGGAAAAGGTAGGGATAGGCTCCTTACTGTAAAAGAAAATGATGCTAACAATTTCCAAGTTCTTAAGAATGCACTCCTGGATGGTTATGGCTTAACCACTGAACAGTACAGGATAAAGTTCAGAGATACCAAAAAGGAGTTTTCACAAGACTGGGTTGATTTCATTGACCAGGCAGTGAAGGCCTTGGAGGGGTGGTTACATGGCAGTAAAGTTACTGATTATGACAGCCTGTATAACTTGATCCTGAGAGAGCATATTCTTAATAATTGTGTGTCTGATTTGTTGCACCAGTACTTGGTGGACTCTGATCTGACCTCTCCCCAAGAATTGGGAAAGAAGGCAGACAAATGGGTCAGAACAAGAGTGAACAGAAAAGTTCATACAGGGGGTGACAAAGATGGCAACAAAAAGAAGGATGGTAAGTCTTCTGACAAGGGTGGGGACAAATCTAAAAATGAGTCTTCATTAGGCCCACAAAAACACTCTGGTGGGGGTGGTGGGCCCAAATCCTCCTTTAATCAGAACAAGGAAAAGAAACCATGGTGCTATTTATGTAAAATAAAAGGCCATTGGACAACAGATCCCAGTTGTCCAAAGAAAGGCACCACAGCTCCTACCACTACAACCCCTACTGCTAAACCTAGTGTCCCTACTAATAGCAGTGGTGGTGGGAGCAAACCTACTAATAGCCAATCCAAGGGAGTAGCTGGGCTCACTTTTGGTAATTTAGTTGGGGTTGGTCTAATTAGGGAGACCACAGAGGCTACTTTAGTCTCTGAAGGGGCTATTGACTTAGCCACTTTGGTTGCTTGCCCCCATAACTTGGAGAAGTACAAGCAACTAACCCTAATAAATGGTGTTGAGGTCCAGGCCTACAGGGACACAGGTGCCAGTGTCACAATGGTGATTGAGAAACTGGTGCACCCTGAACAACACATACTTGGACACCAGTACCAAGTAACCGATGCTCACAACATAACACAAAGCCACCCCATGGCTGTTGTAAATCTCAACTGGGGGGGGGGTATCTGGTCCAAAGAAAGTTGTGGTAGCTTCAGATTTACCTGTAGACTGTCTATTAGGGAATGATTTGGAGACATCAGCTTGGTCAGATGTGGAGTTGGAGGCCCATGCAGCAATGCTGGGCATCCCAGGGCATATTTTTGCTTTGACAAGGGCTCAGGCCAAAAAGCAAAAAGGACAGGGAAGCTTGGATCCTGGAACCATGGACCAAGTGCTCCCTAAAGCTAGGGCTAGTAGAAGCAAACCACTTCCTACTATCCCTCCCTCTACAGTGGATTCTACTTCTGAGGAAGAAGAATTCCCTCCCTGTGCAGAACCTACACCAGAGGAGCTGGAAGCAGACACTGCTGAGCTTTTGGGTGAAGGGGGGCCTGCCAGAGAGGAGCTGAGTGTGGCACAGCAAACCTGTCCCACATTAGAGGGTCTCAGACAGCAAGCTGTCAAACAGGCTAATGGGGATGTCAGTGACTCACACAGAGTTTACTGGGAGGACAACCTCTTGTACACTGAGCATAGGGATCCTAAACCTGGAGCTGCCAGGAGATTAGTGATTCCTCAGGAGTACAGAAAGTTCCTCCTAACACTGGCACATGACATTCCCTTAGCTGGGCACCTGGGTCAAATGAAAACTTGGGACAGATTGGTACCACTGTTTCATTGGCCTAGGATGTCTGAGGACACAAAATAATTTTGTAAGTCCTGTGAAACCTGTCAAGCCAGTAGCAAGACAGGTGGCACTCCAAAGGCACCCCTTATCCCACTGCCTGTGGTTGGGGTTCCCTTTGAAAGGGTAGGGGTTGACATAGTTGGCCCCCTTGACCCACCTACTGCTTCAGGCAATAGGTTTATCTTGGTGGTAGTGGACCATGCCACAAGATATCCTGAAGCAATTCCTTTAAGGACCACTACAGCTCCTGCAGTGGCAAAGGCCCTCCTGGGAATATTTTCCAGGGTGGGCTTCCCAAAGGAAGTAGTATCAGACAGAGGAAGCAATTTCATGTCTGCATACTTAAAGGCCATGTGGAAGGAGTGTGGTGTAACTTACAAGTTCACAACACCCTATCATCCACAAACAAATGGACTGGTGGAGTGATTTAATAAAACTCTCAAAGGCATGATTATGGGACTCCCTGAAAAACTCCGCAGGAGATGGGATATCCTTCTACCATGCCTCCTTTTTGCCTACAGGGAGGTACCCCAGAAAGGAGTGGGCTTCAGCCCCTTTGAACTTCTTTTTGGACACCCTGTTAGGGGTCCACTCACACTTGTAAAGGAGGGTTGGGAACAACCTTTAAAAGCTCCTAAGCAGGATATTGTGGATTATGTACTTGGCCTCAGATCAAGGATGGCTGAGTACATGAAAAAGGCCAGTAAAAACCTTCAGGCCAGCCAAGAGCTCCAGAAGCAATGGCATGATCAGAAGGCTGTTTTGGTTCAGTACCAACCAGGGCAGAAAGTGTGGGTCTTGGAGCCTGTGGCCCCAAGAGCACTCCAAGATAAATGGAGTGGACCCCACACAATTGTTGAAAAGAAGGGTGAAGTCACCTACTTGGTTGACTTAGGCACTGCCAGGAGTCCCCTTAGGGTGCTCCATGTTAACCGCCTGAAACCCTACTATGACAGGGCTGATCTCACCCTGCTCATGGCAACAGATGAGGGACAGGAAGAAGACAGTGATCCTCTACCTGATCTCTTCTCTTCCACAGAACAAGATGCTCTTGTGGAAGGTGTAGTTTTGGCTGATTGTCTTACTGCTGAGCAGAAAGATAATTGCATAAATCTCCTAGGACAATTTTCAGAACTCTTCTCCATTGTGCCAGGCACCACTTCTTGGTGTGAGCACACTATAGATACTGGAGACAGTTTACCTGTCAAAAGTAAGATCTATAGGCAGCCTGACCATGTCAGGGACTGCATAAAGCAAGAAGTTCAGAAGATGTTGGAACTGGGAGTGGTTGAGCACTCTGACAGTCCATGGGCTTCTCCTGTGGTACTGGTACCAAAACCCAATTCTAAAGATGGAAAGAAGGAAATGAGGTTTTGTGTAGACTATAGAGGTCTCAACTTGGTAACCAAAACTGATGCTCACCCTATACCCAGGGCAGATGAGCTAATAGATACACTGGCATCTGCCAAGTATCTAAGCACTTTTGATTTGACTGCAGGGTATTGGCAGATCAAAATGTCAGAAGATGCTAAACCTAAGACTGCATTTTCTACCATTGGAGGACATTACCAGTTTACTGTAATGCCTTTTGGTTTGAAAAATGCACCTGCCACTTTTCAGAGGTTGGTGAACACAGTCCTGCAAGGGCTGGAAGCTTTCAGTGCAGCATATTTGGATGATATAGCTGTCTTTAGCTCCAGCTGGGATGATCACCTGGTCCACCTTTGGAAAGTTTTGGAGGCCCTGCAAAAGGCAGGCCTCACTATCAAGGCTTCAAAGTGCCAGATAGGGCAGGGTAAGGTGGTTTATCTGGCACACCTTGTTGGTGGGGAACAGATTGCACCACTTCAGGGGAAAATCAAAACTATTATTGATTGGGTTCCCCCTACCACTCAGACTCAGGTGAGAGCCTTCCTAGGCCTCACTGGGTATTACAGGAGGTTCATTAAGAACTATGGCTCCATTGCAGCCCCTCTTAATGACCTCACATCCAAGAAAATGCCTAAAAAGGTATTATGGACAGCAAGCTGTCAGAAAGCTTTTGAGGAGCTGAAGCAGGCCATGTGCTCTGCACCTGTCCTGAAAAGCCCTTGTTGCTCTAAAAAATTCTATGTCCAGACTGATGCATCTGAATTAGGAGTAGGGGCAGTCCTATCACAACTTAATTCTGAGGGCCAGGATCAACCTGTTGCTTTTATTAGTAGAAGGTTGACCCCTAGAGAAAAGCGTTGGTCTGCCATTGAGAGGGAGGCCTTTGCTGTGGTCTGGGCTCTGAAGAAGTTGAGGCCATACCTGTTTGGCACTCACTTCATTGTTCAGACAGACCACAAACCTCTACTTTGGCTAAAACAAATGAAAGGTGAAAATCCTAAATTGTTGAGGTGGTCCATATCCCTACAGGGAATGGACTATACAGTGGAACATAGACCTGGGAGTAGCCACTCCAATGCAGATGGACTCTCCAGATATTTCCACTTAGACAATGAAGACTCATCAGGTAATGGCTAGTCTTATTGTCCTTCGTTTGGGGGGGGGTTGTGTAGGAAAGTACCATCTTGCCTGGCATGTTACCCCCATTTTTCACTGTATATATGTTGTTTTAGTTGTATGTGTCACTGGGACCCTGGTAACCCAGGGCCCCAGTGCTCATAAGTGTGCCTGAATGTGTTACCTGTGTAGTGACTAACTGTCTCACTGAGGCTCTGCTAATCAGAACCTCAGTGGTTATGCTCTCTCATTTCTTTCCAAATTGTCACTGACAGGCTAGTGACCATTTTTACCAATTTACATTGGCTTACTGGAACACCCTTATAATTCCCTAGTATATGGTACTGAGGTACCCAGGGTATTGGGGTTCCAGGAGATCCCTATGGGCTGCAGCATTTCTTTTGCCACCCATAGGGAGCTCTGACAATTCTTACACAGGCCTGCCACTGCAGCCTGAGTGAAATAACGTCCACGTTATTTCACAGCCATTTTACACTGCACTTAAGTAACTTATAAGTCACCTATATGTCTAACCTTTACCTGGTAAAGGTTAGGTGCAAAGTTACTTAGTGTGAGGGCACCCTGGCACTAGCCAAGGTGCCCCCACATTGTTCAGAGCCAATTCACTGAACTTTGTGAGTGCGGGGACACCATTACACGCGTGCACTACATATAGGTCACTACCTATATGTAGCTTCACCATGGTAACTCCGAATATGGCCATGTAACATGTCTATGATCATGGAATTGGCCCCTCTATGCCATCCTGGCATTGTTGGTACAATTCCATGATCCCAGTGGTCTGTAGCACAGACCCTGGTACTGCCATACTGCCCTTCCTGGGGTTTCTCTGCAGCTGCTGCTGCTGCCAACCCCTCAGACAGGCAGCTGCCCTCCTGGGGTCCAGCCAGGCCTGGCCCAGGATGGCAGAACAAAGAACTTCCTCTGAGAGAGGGTGTGACACCCTCTCCCTTTGGAAAATGGTGTGAAGGCAGGGGAGGAGTAGCCTCCCCCAGCCTCTGGAAATGCTTTGTTGGGCACAGATGTGCCCAATTCTGCATAAGCCAGTCTACACCGGTTCAGGGACCCCTTAGCCCCTGCTCTGGCGCGAAACTGGACAAAGGAAAGGGGAGTGACCACTCCCCTGACCTGCACCTCCCCTGGGAGGTGTCCAGAGCTCCTCCAGTGTGCTCCAGACCTCTGCCATCTTGGAAACAGAGGTGCTGCTGGCACACTGGACTGCTCTGAGTGGCCAGTGCCACCAGGTGACGTCAGAGACTCCTTGTGATAGGCTCCTTCAGGTGTTAGTAGCCTTTCCTCTCTCCTAGGTAGCCAAACCCTCTTTTCTGGCTATTTAGGGTCTCTGTCTCTGGGGAAACTTCAGATAACGAATGCATGAGCTCAGCCGAGTTCCTCTGCATCTCCCTCTTCACCTTCTGATAAGGAATCGACCGCTGACCGCGCTGGAAGCCTGCAAACCTGCAACATAGTAGCAAAGACGACTACTGCAACTCTGTAACGCTGATCCTGCCGCCTTCTCGACTGTTTTCCTGCTTGTGCATGCTGTGGGGGTAGTCTGCCTCCTCTCTGCACCAGAAGCTCCGAAGAAATCTCCCGTGGGTCGACGGAATCTTCCCCCTGCAACCGCAGGCACCAAAAAGCTGCATCTCCGGTCCCTTGGGTCTCCTCTCAGCACGACGAGCGAGGTCCCTCGAATCCAGCGACACTGTCCAAGTGACTCCCACAGTCCAGTGACTCTTTAGCCCGAGTTTGGTGGAGGTAAGTCCTTGCCTCACCTCGCTGGGCTGCATTGCTGGGAACCGCAACTTTGCAAGCTACTCCGGCCCCTGTGCACTTCCGGCGGAAATCCTTCGTGCACAGCCAAGCCTCGGTCCACGGCACTCTAACCTGCATTGCACGACTTTCTAAGTTGGTCTCCGGCGACGTGGGACTCCTTTGTGCAACTTCGGCGAGCACCGTTTCACGCATCCTCGTAGTGCCTGTTTCTGGCACTTCTCCGGGTGCTACCTGCTTCAGTGAGGGCTCTTTGTCTTGCTCGACATCCCCTCTCTCTGCAGGTCCAATTTGCGACCTTCTGGTCCCTCCTGGGCCCCAGCAGCGTCCAAAAACGCCAAACGCACGATTTGCGTGTAGCAAGGCTTGTTGGCGTCCATCCGGCGGGAAACCACTTCTGCACAACTCTCCAAGGCGTGGGGGATCCATCCTCCAAAGGGGAAGTCTCTAGCCCTTGTCGTTCCTGCAGTATTCACAGCTCTTCAGCCTAGTAAGAGCTTCTTTGCACCAACCGCTGGCATTTCTTGGGCATCTGCCCACCTCCGAGCTGCTTGTGACTTTTGGACTTGGTCCCCTTGTTCCACAGGTACCCTCAGACAGGAATCCATCGTTGTTGCATTGCTGATTTGTGTTTTCCTTGCATTTTCCCTCTAACACGACTATTTTGTCCTTAGGGGAACTTTAGTGCACTTTGCACTCACTTCTCAGGGTCTTGGGGAGGGTTATTTTTCTAACTCTCACTATTTTCTAATAGTCCCAGCGACCCTCTACAAGGTCACATAGGTTTGGGGTCCATTCGTGGTTCGCATTCCACTTCTGGAGTATATGGTTTGTGTTGCCCCTATCCCTATGTTTCCCCATTGCATCCTATTGTAACTATACATTGTTTGCACTGTTTTCTAAGACTATACTGCATGTTTTTGCTATTGTGTATATATATCTTGTGTATATTTCCTATCCTCTCACTGAGGATACACTCTAAGATACTTTGGCATAGTGTCATAAAAATAAAGTACCTTTATTTTTAGTATAACTGTGTATTGTGTTTTCTTATGATATTGTGCATATGACACTAAGTGGTACTGTAGTAGCTTCACACGTCTCCTAGTTCAGCCTGAGCTGCTTTGCTAAGCTACCATTATCTATCAGCCTAAGCTGCTAGACACCCTATACACTAATAAGGGATAACTGGGCCTGGTGCAAGGTGCAAGTACCCCTTGGTACTCACTACAAGCCAGTCCAGCCTCCTACAACAGTCTTTTGAATTAGAGAAGGAAAGACAGAAGTTGGGTTTAGAAACCCATGGTGGCAGCAGCAGTATTCCCCATAGTCATCCTGCAAAAGAGCATGATTCCAGGAATCTGCACAAGATAGTTCCCCCTTATAAGGAGGGGGATGACATTAACAAGTGGTTTGCTGCACTTGAAAAGGCCTGTGTTGTACAGGATGTCCCTCAAACGCAGTGGGCTGCTATCCTATGGCTATCATTTAGTGGAAAAGGTAGGGATAGGCTCCTTACTGTGAAAGAAAATGATGCTAATAATTTCCAAGTTCTTAAGAATGCACTCCTGGATGGTTATGGCTTAACCACTGAACAGTACAGGATAAAGTTCAGAGAGACCAAAAAGGAGTCTTCACAAGACTGGGTTGATTTCATTGACCATTCAGTGAAGGCCTTGGAGGGGTGGTTACATGGCAGTAAAGTTACTGATTATGACAGCCTGTATAACTTGATCCTGAGAGAGCATATTCTTAATAATTGTGTGTCTGATTTGTTGCACCAGTACTTGGTGGACTCTGATCTGACCTCTCCCCAAGAATTGGGAAAGAAGGCAGACAAATGGGTCAGAACAAGAGTGAACAGAAAAGTTCATACAGGGGGTGACAAAGATGGCAACAAAAAGAAGGATGGTAAGTCTTCTGACAAGGGTGGGGACAAATCTAAAAATGAGTCTTCATCAGGCCCACAAAAACACTCTGGTGGGGGTGGTGGGCCCAAATCCTCTTTTAATCAGAACAAGGAAAAGAAACCATGGTGCTATTTATGTAAAATAAAAGGCCATTGGACAACAGATCCCAGTTGTCCAAAGAAAGGCACCACTGCTCCTACCACTAAAACCCCTACTGCTAAACCTAGTGTCCCTACTAATAGCAGTGGTGGTGGGAGCAAACCTACTAATAGCCAATCCAAGGGAGTAGCTGGGCTCACTTTTGGTAATTTAGTTGGGGTTGGTCTGATTAGGGAGACCACAGAGGCTACTTTAGTCTCTGAAGGGGTTATTGATTTAGCCACTTTGGTTGCTTGCCCTCATAACTTGGAGAAGTACAAGCAACTAACCTTAATAAATGGTGTTGAGGTCCAGGCCTACAGGGACACAGGTGCCAGTGTCACAATGGTGATTGAGAAACTGGTGCACCCTGAACAACACATACTTGGACACCAGTACCAAGTAACCGATGCTCACAACATAACACAAAGCCACCCCATGGCTGTTGTAAATCTCAACTGGGGGGGGGGGTAACTGGTCCAAAGAAAGTTGTGGTAGCTTCAGATTTACCTGTAGACTGTCTATTAGGGAATGATTTGGAGACATCAGCTTGGTCAGATATGGAGTTGGAGGCCCATGCAGCAATGCTGGGCATCCCAGGGCATATTTTTGCTTTGACAAGGGCTCAGGCCAAAAAGCAAAAAGGACAGGGAAGCTTGGATCCTGGAACAATGGACCAAGTGCTCCCTAAAGCTAGGGCTAGTAGAAGCAAACCACTTCCTACTATCCCTCCCTCTACAGTGGATTCTACTTCTGAGGAAGAAGAATTCCCTCCCTGTGCAGAACCTACACCAGAGGAGCTGAAAGCAGACACTGCTGAGCATTTGGGTGAAGGGGGGCCTGCCAGAGAGGAGCTGAGTGTGGCACAGCAAACCTGTCCCACATTAGAGGGTCTCAGACAGCAAGCTGTCAAACAGGCTAATGGGGATGTCAGTGACTCTCACAGAGTTTACTGGGAGGACAACCTCTTGTACACTGAGCATAGGGATCCTAAACCTGGAGCTGCCAGGAGATTAGTGATTCCTCAGGAGTACAGAAAGTTCCTCCTAACACTGGCACATGACATTCCCTTAGCTGGGCATCTAGGACAAATGAAAACTTGGGACAGGCTTGTTCCCCTGTTTCATTGGCCTAGGATGTCTGAGGACACAAAGGAATTTTGTAAGTCCTGTGAAACCTGTCAAGCCAGTGGCAAGACAGGTGGCACTCCAAAGCCACCCCTTATCCCACTGCCTGTGGTTGGGGTTCCCTTTGAAATGGTAGGGGTTGACATAGTTGGCCCCCTTGACCCTCCTACTGCTTCAGGCAATAGGTTTATCTTCGTGGTAGTGGACCATGCCACAAGATATCCTGAAGCTATTCCTTTAAGGACCACTACAGCACCTGCAGTGGCAAAGGCCCTCCTGGGAATATTTTCCAGGGTGGGCTTCCCAAAGGAAGTAGTATCAGACAGAGGAAGCAATTTCATGTCTGCATACTTAAAGGCCATGTGGAAGGAGTGTGGTGTAACGTACAAGTTCACAACACCCTATCATCCACAAACAAATGGACTGGTGGAGAGATTTAATAAAACTCTCAAAGGCATGATTATGGGTCTCCCTGAAAAACTCCGCAGGAGATGGGATATCCTTCTACCATGCCTCCTTTTTGCCTACAGGGAGGTACCCCAGAAAGGAGTGGGCTTCAGCCCCTTTGAACTTCTTTTTGGACACCCTGTTAGGGGTCCACTCACACTTGTAAAGGAGGGTTGGGAACAACCTTTAAAAGCTCCTAAGCAGGATATTGTGGATTATGTACTTGGCCTCAGATCAAGGATGGCTGAGTACATGAAAAAGGCCAGTAAAAACCTTCAGGCCAGCCAAGAGCTCCAGAAGCAATGGCATGATCAGAAGGCTGTTTTGGTTCAGTACCAACCAGGGCAGAAAGTGTGGGTCTTGGAGCCTGTGGCCCCAAGAGCACTCCAAGATAAATGGAGTGGTCCCTACACAATTGTTGAAAAGAAGGGAGAAGTCACCTATTTAGTTAACTTAGGCACTGCCAGGAGTCCCCTTAGGGTGCTCCATGTCAACCGCCTGAAACCCTACTATGACAGGGCTGATCTCACCCTGCTCATGGCAACTGATGAGGGACAGGAAGAAGACAGTGATCCTCTACCTGATCTCTTCTCTTCCACAGAACAAGATGCTCTTGTGGAAGGTGTAGTTTTGGCTGATTGTCTTACTGCTGAGCAGAAAGATAATTGCATAAATCTCCTAGGACAATTTTCAGAACTCTTCTCTACTGTGCCAGGCACCACTTCTTGGTGTGAGCACACTATAGATACTGGAGACAGTTTACCTGTCAAAAGTAAGATCTATAGGCAGCCTGACCATGTCAGGGACTGCATAAAGCAAGAAGTTCAGAAAATGTTGGAACTAGGAGTGGTTGAGCACTCTGACAGTCCATGGGCTTCTCCTGTGGTACTGGTACCAAAACCCAATTCTAAAGATGGAAAGAAGGAAATGCGGTTTTGTGTAGACTATAGAGGTCTCAACTTGGTAACCAAAACTGATGCTCACCCTATACCCAGGGCAGATGAGCTCATAGATACACTGGCATCTGCCAAGTATCTAAGCACTTTTGATTTGACTGCAGGGTATTGGCAGATCAAATTGTCAGAAGATGCTAAACCTAAGACTGCATTTTCTACCATTGGAGGACATTACCAGTTTACTGTAATGCCTTTTGGTTTGAAAAATGCACCTGCCACTTTTCAGAGGGTGGTGAACACAGTCCTGCAAGGGCTGGAAGCTTTCAGTGCAGCATATTTGGACGATATAGCTGTCTTTAGCTCCAGCTGGGATGATCACCTGGTCCACCTATGGAAAGTTTTGGAGGCCCTGCAAAAGGCAGGCCTCACTATCAAGGCTTCAAAGTGCCAGATAGGGCATGGTAAGGTGGTTTATCTGGGACACCTTGTTGGTGGGGAACAGATTGCACCACTTCAGGGGAAAATCCAAACTATTATTGACTGGGTTCCCCCTACCACTCATACTCAGGTGAGAGCCTTCCTAGGCCTCACTGGGTATTACAGGAGGTTCATTAAGAACTATGGCTCCATTGCAGCCCCTCTTAATGACCTCACATCCAAGAAAATGCCTAAAAAGGTATTATGGACAGCAAACTGTCAGAAAGCTTTTGAGGAGCTGAAGCAGGCCATGTGCTCTGCACCTGTCCTGAAAAGCCCTTGTTACTCTAAAAAATTCTATGTCCAAACTGATGCATCTGAATTAGGAGTAGGGGCAGTCCTATCACAACTTAATTCTGAGGGCCAGGATCAACCTGTTGCTTCTATTAGTAGGAGGTTGACCCCTAGAGAAAAGCGTTGGTCTGCCATTGAGAGGGAGGCCTTTGCTGTGGTCTGGGCTCTGAAGAAGTTGAGGCCATACCTGTTTGGCACTCACTTCATTGTTCAGACAGACCACAAACCTCTACTTTGGCTAAAACAAATGAAAGGTGAAAATCCTAAATTGTTGAGGTGGTCCATATCCCTACAGGGAATGGACTATACAGTGGAACATAGACCTGGGAGTAGCCACTCCAATGCAGATGGACTCTCCAGATATTTCCACTTAGACAATGAAGACTCATCAGGTCATGGCTAGTCTTATTGTCCTTCGTTTGGGGGGGGTTGTGTAGGAAAGTACCATCATGCCTGGCATGTTACCCCCATTTTTCACTGTATATATGTTGTTTTAGTTGTATGTGTCACTGGGACCCTGGTAACCCAGGGCCCCAGTGCTCATAAGTGTGCCTGAATGTGTTACCTGTGTAGTGACTAACTGTCTCACTGAGGCTCTGCTAACCAGAACCTCAGTGGTTATGCTCTCTAATTTCTTTCCAAATTGTCACTGACAGGCTAGTGACCATTTTTACCAATTTACATTGGCTTACTGGAACACCCTTATAATTCCCTAGTATATGGTACTGAGGTACCCAGGGTATTGGGGTTCCAGGAGATCCCTATGGGCTGCAGCATTTCTTTTGCCACCCATAGGGAGCTCTGACAATTCTTACACAGGCCTGCCACTGCAGCCTGAGTGAAATAACGTCCACGTTATTTCACAGCCATTTTACACTGCACTTAAGTAACTTATAAGTCACCTATATGTCTAACCTTTACCTGGTAAAGGTTAGGTGCAAAGTTACTTAGTGTGAGGGCACCCTGGCACTAGCCAAGGTGCCCCCACATTGTTCAGAGCCAATTCCCTGAACTTTGTGAGTGCGGGGACACCATTACACGCGTGCACTTCATATAGGTCACTACCTATATGTAGCTTCACAATGGTAACTCCGAATATGGCCATGTAACATGTCTATGATCATGGAATTGCCCCCTCTATGCCATCCTGGCATAGTTGGCACAATCCCATGACCCCAGTGGTCTGTAGCACAGACCCTGGTACTGCCAAACTGCCCTTCCTGGGGTTTCACTGCAGCTGCTGCTGCTGCCAACCCCTCAGACAGGCAGCTGCCCTCCTGGGGTCCAGCCAGGCCTGGCCCAGGATGGCAGAACAAAGAACTTCCTCTGAGAGAGGGTGTGACACCCTCTCCCTTTGGAAAATGGTGTGAAGGCAGGGGAGGAGTAGCCTCCCCCAGCCTCTGGAAATGCTTTCTTGGGCACAGATGTGCCCAATTCTGCATAAGCCAGTCTACACCGGTTCAGGTACCCCTTAGCCCCTGCTCTGGCGCGAAACTGGACAAAGGAAAGGGGAGTGACCACTCCCCTGACCTGCACCTCCCCTGGGAGGTGTCCAGAGCTCCTCCAGTGTGCTCCAGACCTCTGCCATCTTGGAAACAGAGGTGCTGCTGGCACACTGGACTGCTCTGAGTGGCCAGTGCCACCAGGTGACGTCAGAGACTCCTGCTGATAGGCTCCTTCAGGTGTTAGTAGCCTATCCTCTCTCCTAGGTAGCCAAACCCTCTTTTCTGGCTATTTAGGGTCTCTGTCTCTGGGGAAACTTTAGATAACGAATGCAAGAGCTCATCCGAGTTCCTCTGCATCTCCCTCTTCACCTTCTGATAAGGAATCGACTGCTGACCGCGCTGGAAGCCTGCAAACCTGCAAACCTGCAACATAGTAGCAAAGACAACTACTGCAACTCTATAACGCTGATCCTGCCGCCTTCTCGACTGTTTTCCTGCTTGTGCATGCTGTGGGGGTAGTCTGCCTCCTCTCTGCACCAGAAGCTCCGAAGAAATCTCCCGTGGGTCGACGGAATCTTCCCCCTGCAACCGCAGGCACCAAAAAGCTGCATTACCGGTCGCTTGGGTCTCCTCTCAGCACGACGAGCGAGATCCCTCGAATCCAGCGACTCTGTCCAAGTGACCCCCACAGTCCAGTGACTCTTCAGCCCAAGTTTGGTGGAGGTAAGTCCTTGCCTCACCTCGCTGGGCTGCATTGCTGGGAACCGCGACTTTGCAGCTACTCCGGCCCCTGTGCACTTCCGGTGGAAATCCTTTGTGCACAGCCAAGCCTGGGTCCACGGCACTCTAACCTGCATTGCACGACTTTCTAAGTTGGTCTCCGGCGACGTGGGACTCCTTTGTGCAACTTCGGCGAGCACCGTTTCACGCATCCTTGTAGTGCCTGTTTCTGGCACTTCTCTGGGTGCTACCTGCTTCAGTGAGGGCTCTTTGTCTTGCTCGACGTCCCCTCTCTCTTCAGGTCCAATTTGCGACCTCCTGGGCCCCGGCAGCATCCAAAAACGCCAAACGCACGATTTGCGACTAGCAAGGCTTGTTGGCGTCCTTTCGGCGGGTAAACACTTCTGCACGACTCTCCAAGGCGAGAGGGATCCGTCCACCAAAGGGGAAGTCTCTAGCCCTTTTCGTTCCTGCAGAAACCTCAGCTTCTTCTGTTCAGTCGAAGTTTCTTTGCACCCGCAGCTGGCATTTCCTGGGCATCTGCCCATCTCCGACTTGCTTGTGACTTTTGGACTTGGTCCCCTTGTTCCACAGGTACCCTAGATTGGAAATCCACAGTTGTTGCATTGCTGGTTTGTGTCTTTCCTGCATTATTCCTCTAACACGACTTCTTTGTCCTTAGGGGAACTTTAGTGCACTTTGCACTCACTTTTCAGGGTCTTGGGAGGGTTATTTTTCTAACTCTCACTATTTTCTAATAGTCCCAGCGACCCTCTACAAGGTCACATAGGTTTGGGGTCCATTCGTGGTTCGCATTCCACTTTTGGAGTATATGGTTTGTGTTGCCCCTATCCCTATGTTTCCCCATTGCATCCTATTGTAACTATACATTGTTTGCACTGTTTTCTAAGACTATACTGCATATTTTTGCTATTGTGTATATATATCTTGTGTATATTTCCTATCCTCTCACTGAGGGTACACTCTAAGATACTTTGGCATATTGTCATAAAAATAAAGTACCTTTATTTTTAGTATAACTGTGTATTGTGTTTTCTTATGATATTGTGCATATGACACTAGGTGGTACTGTAGTAGCTTCACACGTCTCCTAGTTCAGCCTAAGCTGCTCTGCTAAGCTACCATTATCTATCAGCCTAAGCTGCTAGACACCCTATACACTAATAAGGGATAACTGGGCCTGGTGCAAGGTGCAAGTACCCCTAGGTACTCACTACAAGCCAGTCCAGCCTCCTACAACCACCACTGGGGTGGTAATGGACAGGGGAGTGGTCCCCTTTCCTTTGTCCAGTTTCACGCCAGAGCAGGGACTGAGGGTCCCTGAACCGGTGTTGACTGGCTTATGCAAGGAGGGCATCATCTATGTCCTTCAAAGTGTTTTCAGAGGCTCTGGGAGGCTACCCCGCCCAAGCCTGTAACACCTATTTCCAAAGGGAGAGGGTGTAACACCCTCCTCCCAAAGGAAATACTTTGTTCAGCCTTCCTGGGACTGAGCTGCTCAGACCCCAGAAGGGCAGAACCCTGTCTGTGAGGTGGCAGCAGCTGTATCTGCAGCGCAAGCCTCAGAGAGCTGGTTTGCCTGTACTGGGGGTCCATGGTGGAGCCCCCAGGATGCATGGGATTGCCCACCCAATACCAGATTTGGAATGGGATGACAATACCATGATCTTAGACACCTTACATGGCCATATTCGGAGTTACAATTGTGAAGCTACATATAGGTATTGACCTATATGTAGTGCGCGCGTGTAATGGTGTCCCCACTCTCACGAAGTCTGGGGATTTGGCCCTGGACTGCGTGGGGGCACCTTTGCTAGTGTGAGAGTGCCCTCACACTTAGTAACTTTGCACCTAGCCTTCAGTAAATGAAGGTTAGACATATAGGTGACTTATAAGTTAATTAAGTGCAGTGAAAATTGCTGTGAAATAATGTGTGCACTATTTCACGCAGACTGCAGTGGCAGTCCTGTGTAAGGGTTTGTCTGAGCTCCTTATGGGTGGCAAAAGAAACGCTGCAGCCCATAAGGATCTCTTGGAACCCCAGTGCCCTGGGTACCTGGGTACCATATACTAGGAACTTATAAGGGGGGTCCAGTTTGCCAATTGGAATTGGTAAATTAAGTCACTAAACTATAGTGACTAATTTGGAAGGACAGAGAGCATAAGCACTGAAGTTCTGGTTAGCAGAACTTCAGTGACACAGTTAAGCACTACTAACAACACACTTATTAGGCCACAAACTATGAGCACTGGGGTCCTGGCTAACAGGATCCCAGTGGGACAGGCAAAACACACTGATAAATAGGGTTTTCACTATGAGCACCGGGGTCCTGGCTAGCAGGATCCCAGTGAGACAGAAAAAACACACTGACACACACTCACAAACAGGCCAGAACTGGGGGTAACCATGCTAGAAAGAGGCTACTTTCTCATACACATACATAATAACAAATTGGCAAGAAAAAAAACAACCTTCAATTACAAAAAAAAATCTAAAATGAAGACCTCTTAAGCATATGGAAGTCAAGAAGTTACTTAGAACAACAAACTTAAATCAACGTAGAAGGCCAGCTTGTAGATAATCGTAGAAAAAAAAACTCCTTACATTCCCTCCTGGACGGGTGCCTTTTGGCTGGGAGGGAATAATCCTTTCCTTCATGTCTGTAATAGAATTGAAACTCCTTTTCGTTTTCTAGGAAATTATTCATTCTATGTCAGGACTAGAGGCAAGGATTATGCTTGTTCAAAGCTCATCCACCACCTAAGCTGTCATATCAGTCACTGGTCTGAAATAAAATCTTTTGAACATAAAGTCCGAGGACCAGTCAGCCGCATTCAAGATATCCTCTGGTCTATCCCCCAGAGAGAAAGCTTTCAAGGCCATGGCCCCCCTGACACAATAGGCTCAGAATTTTGGACATATTAATGCCCGCTTCTTGCATTATCCATCGAATCCAATGGTGGGGGTGGATACCGCTTTGAAAGGCTTTGTGAGGGATATCAACTATTGGCGCTCCCCCAGAGGGCGATATTCTGACGTGAGCTGCTCATACGCCTTCAGACAACGAACTACAGAGAGCTTGGGTTGTTCGTCAAAACTGAGATAAGGGACGTTGCAAGAGTCATTTTTAGTGCACTTATAAACATGGAATACCACACCTTCAGGGGTAAAAACCTGATTTGAAATATCCATGACTCTGATGTCCGAGACCCTACAATATGAAACCAAGCATGGTAGCATTGCCAACTTCATAGATAACTGTTTACGGGAAAGATACTTATTCCTCAGCCAGGAGCGAAGGAAATTCAACAGTACGTTAGCTTCCCAAAGCTTTGAGTAATGACGCTCTGGAGGCAAAGATAGCCTGATACCCTGCAGTAGTTTGCATACTAGTGGATGTTTGCCCACTGGGGATCACTGAATGGGGAAATGGCCTGCCGAAATAGCAGAGTGATATGAATTCACCATCCTGTAGGCCAGACCATGTTCTGCCAACTCCATCAGAAAATTCATGACTGGCACAATGTCTCACCCCATGAGATCCTCACTGTGTTGAAGACACCAACGTACCCATCTGGACCATGCAGATCTGTAACGTTTGATAGGCCCATACACCCAAGCCATGGTAAGCAGTCTCTCAGCTGCTTGTGAAAGTCCTGGGACTTTCCCTCTTTCCCAGTAATCCCCCTGCCATTAGTGGTAGATGGCCTTGGAGGACTAACTAGTGACTCTAACCTAAGGGATTCCGTAGAATATCTGGAGAGTGGGGAAGACAGATTGGAAAATCCCAGAAATGATCCAGATGAACTGGAAACCACACTTGAGGTCTCCTCACTGTTGTGATCATTACCGTTTGTGCTTGCGGCCTGCAAATTTGAGCCGAGGTTCTCATGATCATGGTAAATGGTGGGAACGCATATGCCTTCTCCCTCGACCAATCTTGCAGGAAGGCATCCGTCACCATAGCCTGCGGGTCTGGTTTCCAGCTGAAGAAATGCAGCAGTTGGTAGTCGAATCGCAAGGCGAAGAGATCGACTGGGAAAGGACTCAAAAGGGAGTTTATTTGTTAGAAAACTCCTGGATTTAGTTGCCACAAACTTGTGTTGAGCCATTCTCTTGAGCACCAATCTGCAGTCTGATTGGATATTCCTGGAAGGTGTTCCACCCTGACTGAAACATTGTTGTTCTGACAATAGTTCCAGAACTCCTTGGCCAAATCTGCAAGGATTTTCAACCTGGTGCCCCCTAAATGGGTTATGTACCGCACTGCTAAGAGGTTGTCCATCTTGAGCAGCACACAATAGTTTGCCCTCTCTTTGGTCCAACATCACGAAGGAGCCTGCCGTTAGCTCCAGACAATTGATAGGCAGCGTTTGTTCCTCTGTGAACCACTTGTCCCCAGTGAAGAATTCACTGCAGTGCACACCCCATCTGCATTTGCTGGCGACTGACTTGATGATGACGTCCGGGTCAGAGCCAAAGCTGGCTCGCCATTCCACGCCTCCATATGGGTCAGCCACCAACGCATATCCATCCGCACTTCCTTGTTGAGGGGAATCTGCTATGATTATTGAAGGACTTTGCACAAATTGAATGGTTGGAGGCTTTGAAGGGCAATGTAATGTAGAGGGCTGGAAAAAATGGCCTGTATCGATGATGAAAGGAGGCCCCCTATCCGAGCCACCTGACACAGAAAGGTGGAGGATTTGGACAGGATTTTTCAGAGTTCCCTGCGGATCTTGCATAGCTTCCTGGAGGGGAGACTGAGAAATTTGTGTACCGAGTTGATGACAAAACCCAGAAAGGTTGTTTGTCTGGAGGGCACTGTAGGAGGATGGCCTGGCTTATAGTGGGTACCTTGTGGTAGTTACACCCTGTGCCAGGTCCAGTTATCCCTTATTAGTAGAATAGAGGTGTTTCTAGCAGCTTAGGCTGATAGAAGGTAGCTGTGGCAAAGCTTAGGCTGAACTAGGAGACATGCAAAGCTCCTACTACACCACTTATATGCACAATATCATAAGAAAACACAATACTCAGAGTTACTAAAAATAAAAGTACTTTATTTTTATGACAATATGCCACAAGTATCTCAGTGAGTACCCTCAGTAAGAAGGTAATTAATATACACAAGTTATATGTACACAAAGCCAAAACAGGTAAGTAAGAGTAAAAAAAGTAATGCAAACAGTGAAGAATTACAATAGGATGCAATAGGCAAACCTAGGTCTAGGGGCAACACAAACCATATACTCCAAAAGTGGAATGCAAATCACGAATGGACCCCAGACCGATGGGAGCTTGTAGAGGGTCGCTGGGACTGTAAGAAAACAGTTAGGGTGTCCAAGATACCCCACCCCCAAGACCCTGAAAAGTAGGAGTAAAGTACAACTACTACCCCCAAAAGGACACAATAGTCGTGATAGGGGGATTCTGCAAGAACCACAAACACCAGCAAACACTGAAGACAGATTCCTGGACCTGAGGACCTGCAAGGCAAGGGGACCAAGCCCAAGAGTTGCGATAATGTCCGGGGGGCAGGAGCCCAGGAAACCCCGGATGAAGGTGGAAGGCAGCTGCCTCCAGATGGAAGAAGCTCAGGATTCTGCAATAACGAAGAGAGCTAGGAACTTCTCCTTTGGATGGAAGATGTTGCTGAAGGTTGCAGAAGTGTTTCCACGCAGAAATACCACAAACAAGCCTTGCAAGCTGCAAGGGTTGCAGTAGAGGTTTTTGGGTGCTGCTGAGGACCAGGAAGGACCAGGATGTCGCCCCTTGGAGGAGGAGACAAAGGGGGCGCTCAGCAACTCAGAGAGCCCCCACAAAAGCAGGCAGCACCCGCAGAAGTACCAGAGCAGGCACTTAGAAGATGTGTGAACTGGAGCTGGCTCAGAGTCACAAAGGAGGGTCCCACGACATCAGAGTCCAACTCAGAGGGTTGAGCACTGCATGTAGGAGGCTGGACTGGCTTGTAGTGAGTACCAAGGGGTACATGCACCTTGCACCAGGCCCAGTTATCCCTTGTTAGTGTATAGGGTGTCTAGCAGCTTAGGCTGATAGATAATGGTAGCTTAGCAGAGCAGCTTAGGCTGAACTAGGAGACGAGTGAAGCTCCTACAGTACCACTTAGTGTCATATGCACAATATCATAAGAAAACACAATACACAGTTATACTAAAAATAAAGGTACTTTATTTTTATGACAATATGCCAAAGTATCTCAGAGTGTACCCTCAGTGAGAGGATAGGAAATATACACAAGATATATATACACAATACCAGAAATATGCAGTATAGTCTTAGAAAACAGTGCAAACAATGTATAGTTACAATAGGATGCAATGGGGACACATAGGGATAGGGGCAACACAAACCATATACTCCAAAAGTGGAATGCGAACCACGAATGGACCCCAAACCTATGTGACCTTGTAGAGGGTCGCTGGGACTATTAGAACATAGTAAGGGTTAGAAAAATAGCCCACCCCAAGACCCTGAAAAGTGAGTGCAAAGTGCACTAAAGTTCCCCAAAGGACAGAGAAGTCGTGATAGGGGAATAATGCAGGAAAGACACAAACCAACAATGCAACAACAATGGATTTCCAATCTAGGGTACCTGTGGAACAAGGGGACCAAGTCCAAAAGTCACAAGCAAGTCGGAGATGGGCATATGCCCAGGAAATGCCAGCTGTGGGTGCAAAGAAGCTTCTACTGGACAGAAGAAGCTAAGGTTTCTGCAGGAACGACAAGGGCTAGAGACTTCCCCTTTGGAGGACGGATCCCTCACGCCGTGGAGAGTCGTGCAAAAGTATTTTCCCGCCGAAAGACCGCCAACAAGCCTTGCTAGCTGCAAATCGTGCAGTAAGGGTTTTTGGATGCTGCTGTGGCCCAGGAGGGACCAGGATGTCACCAATTGCGTCTGGCGACAGAGGGGACGTCGAGCAAGACAAGGAGCCCTCTCAGCAGCAGGCAGCACCCAGAGAAGTGCCAGAAACAGGCACTACGAGGATGCGTGAAACGGTGCTCACCCGAAGTCGCACAAAGAAGTCCCACGTCGCCGGAGAACAACTTAGGAGGTCGTGCAATGCAGGTTAGAGTGCCGTGGACCCAGGCTAGACTGTGCACAAAGGATTTCCGCCGGAAGTGCACGGAGGCCGGAGTAGCTGCAAAAGTCGCGGTTCCCAGCAATGCAGTCTGGCGTGGGGAGGCAAGGACTTACCTCCACCAAACTTGGACTGAAGAGTCACTGGACTGTGGGAGTCACTTGGACAGAGTTGCTGGATTCAAGGGACCTCGCTCGTCGTGCTGAGAGGAGACCCAGGGGACCGGTGATGCAGTTCTTTGGTGCCTGCGGTTGCAGGGGGACGATTCCGTCGACCCACGGGAGATTTCTTCGGAGCTTCTAGTGCAGAGAGGAGGCAGACTACCCCCACAACATGCACCACCAGGAAAACAGTGGAGAAGGCGGCAGGATCAGCGTTACAGAGTTGCAGTAGTCGTCTTTGCTACTTTGTTGCAGTATTGCAGGCTTCCAGCGCGGTCAGCAGTCGATTCCTTGGCAGAAGGTGAAGAGAGAGATGCAGAGGAACTCTGATGAGCTCTTGCATTCGTTATCTAAGGAAATCCCCAAAGCAGAGACCCTAAATAGCCAGAAAAGAGGGTTTGGCTACTTAGGAGAGAGGATAGGCTAGCAACACCTGAAGGAGCCTATCAGAAGGAGTCTCTGACGTCACCTGGTGGCACTGGCCACTCAAAGCAGTCCAGTGTGCCAGCAGCACCTCTGTTTCCAAGATGGCAGAGGTCTGGAGCACACTGGAGGAGCTCTGGACACCTCCCAGGGGAGGTGCAGGTCAGGGGAGTGGTCACTCCCCTTTCCTTTGTCCAGTTTCGCGCCAGAGCAGGGCTAAGGGGTCCCTGAACTGGTGTAGACTGGCTTATGCAGAATTGGGCACATCTGTGCCAAGAAAACATTTCCAGAGGCTGGGGGAGGCTACTCCTCCCCTGCCTTCACACCATTTTCCAAAGGGAGAGGGTGTCACACCCTCTCTCAGAGGAAGTTCTTTGTTCTGCCATCCTGGGACAAGCCTGGCTGGATCCCAGGAGGGCAGAAACCTGTCTGAGGGGTTGGCAGCAGCAGCAGCTGCAGTGAAACCCCTGAAAAGGCAGTTTGGCAGTACCAGGGTCTGTGCTACAGACCACTGGGATCATGGGATTGTGCCAACTATGCCAGGATGGCATAGGGGGGGCAATTCCATGATCATAGACATGTTACATGGCCATATTCGGAGTTACCATTGTGAAGCTACATATAGGTAGTGACCTATATGTAGTGCACGCGTGTAATGGTGTCCCCGCACTCACAAAGTCCGGGGAATTGGCCCTGAACAATGTGGGGGCACCTTGGCTAGTGCCAGGGTGCCCTCACACTAAGTAACTTTGCACCTAACCTTTACCAGGTAAAGGTTAGACATATAGGTGACTTATAAGTTACTTAAGTGCAGTGTAAAATGGCTGTGAAATAACGTGGACGTTATTTCACTCAGGCTGCAGTGGCAGGCCTGTGTAAGAATTGTCAGAGCTCCCTATGGGTGGCAAAAGAAATGCTGCAGCCCATAGGGATCTCCTGGAACCCCAATACCCTGGGTACCTCAGTACCATATACTAGGGAATTATAAGGATGTTCCAGTAAGCCAATGTGAATTTGTAAAATTGGTCACTAGCCTGTTAGTGACAATTTGTAAAGAAATGAGAGAGCATAACCACTGTGGTTCTGGTTAGCAGAGCCTCAGTGAGACAGTTAGTCACTACACAGGTAACACATTCAGGCACACTTATGAGCACTGGGGCCATGGCTGGCAGGGTCCCAGTGACACATACACTATGTAGGAGGCTGGACTGGCTTGTAGTGAGTACCTAGGGGTACTTGCACCTTGCACCAGGCCCAGTTATCCCTTATTAGTGTATAGGGTGTCTAACAGCTTAGGCTGATAGATAATGGTAGCTTAGCAGAGCAGCTTAGGCTGAACTAGGAGACGGGTGGAGCTACTACAGTACCACTTAGTGTCATATGCACAATATCATAAGAAAACACAATACACAGTTATACTAAAAATAAAGGTACTTTATTTTTATGACAATATGCCAAAGTATCTTAGAGTGTACCCTCAGTGAGAGGATAGGAAATATACACAAGATATATATACACAATAGCAAAAATATGCAGTATAGTCTTAGAAAACAGTGCAAACAATGTATAGTTACAATAGGATGCAATGGGGAAACATAGGGATAGGGGCAACACAAACCATATACTCCAAAAGTGGAATGTGAACCACGAATGGACCCCAAACCTATGTGACCTTGTAGAGGGTCGCTGGGACTATTAGAAAATAGTGAGAGTTAGAAAAATAACCCTCCCCAAGACCCTGAAAAGTGAGTGCAAAGTGCACTAAAGTTCCCCTAAGGACAAAGAAGTCGTGTTAGAGGAATAATGCAGGAAAGACACAAACCAACAATGCAACAACGCTGGATTTCCAATCTGGGGTACCTGTGGAACAAGGGGACCAAGTCCAAAAGTCACAAGCAAGTCGGAGATGGGCAGATGCCCAGGAAATGCCAGCTGCGGGTGCAAAGAAGCTTCTACTGGACAGAAGAAGCTGCGGTTTCTGCAGGAACGCAAAGGGCTAGAGACTTCCCCTTTGGAAAACGGATCCCTCTCGCCTTGTAGAGTCGTGCAGAAGTGTTTTCCCGCCGAAAGAACGCCAACAAGCCTTGCTAGCTGCAAATCGTGCGGTTAGCGTTTTTGGATGCTGCTGTGGCCCAGGAGGGACCAGGAGGTCGCAAATTGGACCAGGAGGTAGAGGAGACGTCGAGCAAGACAAGGAGCCCTCTTAGCAGCAGGTAGCACCCGGAGAAGTGCCAGAAACAGGCACTACGAGGATGCATGAAACGGTGCTCACCCGAAGTCGCACAAAGAAGTCCCACGTCGCCGGAGAACAACTTAGGAGGTTGTGCAATACAGGTTAGAGTGCCGTGGACCCAGGCTGGACTGTGCACAAAGGATTTCCGCCGGAAGTGCACGGAGGCCGGAGTAGCTGCAAAAGTCGCGGTTCCCAGCAATGCAGTCTAGCGAGGTGAGGCAAGGACTTACCTCCACTAAACTTGGACTGAAGAGTCACTGGACTGTGGGGGTCACTTGGACAGAGTTGCTGGATTCGAAGGACCTCACTCGTTGTGCTGAGAGGAGACCCAAGGGACCGGTAATGCAGCTTTTTGGTGCCTGCGGTTGCAGGGGGAAGATTCCGTCGACCCACGGGAGATTTCTTCGGAGCTTCTGGTGCAGAGAGGAGGCAGACTACCCCCACAGCATGCACCACCAGGAAAACAGTCGAGAAGGCGGCAGGATCAGCGTTACAGAGTTGCAGTAGTCGTCTTTGCTACTATGTTGCAGGTTTGCAGGCTTCCAGCGCGGTCAGCAGTCGATTCCTTGGCAGAAGGTGAAGAGAGAGATGCAGAGGAACTCGGATGAGCTCTTGCATTCGTTATCCCCAGAGACAGAGACCCTAAATAGCCAGAAAATAGGGTTTGGCTACCTAGGAGAGGGGATAGGGTAGCAACACCTGAAGGAGCCTATCAGAAGGAGTCTCTGACGTCACCTGGTGGCACTGGCCACTCAGAGCAGTCCAGTGTGCCAGCAGCACCTCTGTTTCCAAGATGGCAGAGGTCTGGAGCACACTGGAGGAGCTCTGGACACCTCCCAGGGGAGGTGCAGGTCAGGGGAGTGGTCACTCCCCTTTCCTTTGTCCAGTTTCGCGCCAGAGCAGGGCTAAGGGGTCCCTGAACCGGTGTAGACTGGCTTATGCAGAATTGGGCACATCTGTGCCCAAGAAAGCATTTCCAGAGGCTGGGGGAGGCTACTCCTCCCCTGCCTTCACACCATTTTCCAAAGGGAGAGGGTGTCACACCCTCTCTCAGAGGAAGTTCTTTGTTCTGCCATCCTGGGACAAGCCTGGCTGGATCCCAGGAGGGCAGAAACCTGTCTGAGGGGTTGGCAGCAGCAGCAGCTGCAGTGAAACCCCTGAAAAGGCAGTTTGGCAGTACCAGGGTCTGTGCTACAGACCACTGGGATCATGGGATTGTGCCAACTATGCCAGGAAGGCATAGGGGGGGCAATTCCATGATCATAGACATGTTACATGGCCATATTCAGAGTTACCATTGTGAAGCTACATATAGGTAGTGACCTATATTTAGTGCACGCGTGTAATGGTGTCCCCGCACTCACAAAGTCCGGGGGATTGGCCCTGAACAATGTGGGGGCACCTTGGCTAGTGCCAGGGTGCCCTCACACTAAGTAACTTTGCACCTAACCTTTACCAGGTAAAGGTTAGACATATCGGTGACTTATAAGTTACTTATGTGCAGTGTAAAATGGCTGTGAAATAACGTGGACGTTATTTCACTCAGGCTGCAGTGGCAGCCCTGTGTAAGAATTGTCGGAGCTCCCTCTGGGTGGCAAAAGAAATGCAGCAGCCCATAGAGATCTCCTGGAACCCCAATACCCTGGGTACCTAGGTACCATATACAAAGAAAGGGAATTATAAGGGTGTTCCAGTAAGCCAATGTAAATTGGTAAAATTGGTCACTAGCCTGTTAGTGACAATTTGTACAGAGAGAGCATAACCACTGAGGTTCTGGTTAGCAGAGCCTCAGTGAGACAGTTAGTCACTACACAGGTAACACATTCAGGCACACTTATGAGCACTGGGGCCCTGGCTGGCAGGGTCCCAGTGACACATATACTAAAACAACATATATACAGTGAAAAAATGGGGGTAACATGCCAGGCAAGATGGTTCTTTCCTACACTGCAGGACAGAGTGCTGGGGACCCAGGCTAGGCTGTGCATGAAGGAATCCTTGGAGAAGTGCACAGAAGCCGGAGCAGCTGCAAATCACGCAATACACAAGTTTGCAGTCTAGCGTGGGGAGGCAAGGACTTACCTCCACCATACTTGGACTGAAGGATCACTGGACTGTGGGAGTCACTTGGATAGAGTTCCTGTGTTCCAGGGACCACGCTCGTCAGGATGAGAGGGGACCCAGAGGACCGGTGATGCAGTCTTTCGGTGCCTGCGTTAGCAGGGGGAAGTTTCCGTCGACCCACAGGAGATTTCTCCTTGGCTTCCAGTGCAGGGTGAAGGCTGCTGACCGTCAGAGCATGCACCACCAGGAAACAGTTGAGAAAGCTGGCAGGATGAGGTGCTACAATGTTGCTGTCAGTCGTCTTGCTGCTTTGTTGTGGTTTTGCAGGCGTCCTGGAGCAGTCAGCGGTTGATCCTTGGCAGAAGTTGAAGAGGGAAGTGCAGAGGAACTCTGGTGAGCTCTTGCATTCGTTCTCTGAAGAATTCCCCAAAGCAGAGACCCTAAATAGCCAGAAAAGGAGATTTGGCTACCAAGATAGGAGGATTGGCTACCAAGAGAGGTAGGAGCCTATCAGAAGGAGCCTCTGACGTCACCTGCTGGCACTGGCCACTCAGAGCAGTCCAGTGTGCCACAAACACCACTGTTTCCAAGATGGCAGAGGTCTGGGACACACTGGAGGAGCTCTGGGCACCTCCCCTGGGAGGTACTGGTCAGGGGAGTGGTCACTCCCCTTTCCTTTGTCCAGTTTCACGCCAGAGCAGGGCTGGGGATCCCTGAACCGGTGTAGACTGGCTTATGCAGAGATGGGCACCATCTGTGCCCATAAAAGCATTTCCAGAGGCTGGGGGAGGCTACTCCTCCCCAGCCCTTCACACCTATTTCCAAAGGGAGAGGGTGTAACACCCTCTCTAGGAGGAAATCCTTTGTTCTGCCTTCCTGGGCTGAGGCTGCCCAGACCCCAGGACGGCAGAATCTTGTCTGAGGGGTTGGCAGCAGCTGCAGTGGAAACCCCAGAAAGGCAGTTTGGCAGTACCCGGGTTCTGTGCTAGAGACCCGGGGATCATGGAATTGTCCCCCCAATACCAGAATGGTATTGGAGTGACAATTCTATGATCTTAGACATGTTACATGGCCATGTTCGGAGTTACCATTGTGACACTATACATAGGTAGTGACCTATGTATAGTGCACGTGTGTAATGGTGTCCCCGAACTCACAAAGTCCAGGGAATTTGCCCTGAACGATGTGGGGGCACTTTGGCTAGTGCCAGGGTGCCCACACACTAAGTAACTTGGCACCCAACCATCACCAAGTGAAGGTTAGACATATAGGTGACTTATAAGTTACTTAAGTGCAGTGTAAAATGGCTGTGAAATAACGTGGACGTTATTTCACTCAGGCTGCAGTGGCAGGCCTGTGTAAGAATTGTCAGAGCTCCCTATGGGTGGCAAAAGAAATGCTGCAGCCCATAGGGATTTCCTGGAACCCCAATACCCTGGGTACCTAGGTACCATATACAAAGAAATTATATGGGTGTACCAGTGTGCCAATGAGAATTGGTAAATTTAGTCACTAGCCTGCAGTGACAAATTTAGAAAGCAGAGAGAGCATTTACATTGAGGTTCTGGTTAGCAGAGCCTCAGTGATACAGTTAGGCACCACACAGGGAACACATACAGGGCAGATACTATGAACACTGGGGTATGCCTAGCAGGATCCCAGTGACACAGGGGCTAAAACATACATACATGCAGTGAAAATGGAGGTAACATGCCAGGCAAGATGGTATTTCCCTACAGGCACCAGCAGCGATTTCTGTGAATTTATAATGAGACCCAACCCCTCCAAGAGAAGGTTTGCGTATTGTAGCTGGTGTCATAACCGATGCATAATGAGTATGTCGACTGAATAAATTAAGAGGCGATATCCTTGCGAACGCAGGTGCTCCATCACCGGTTTGAGCACCTTGGTAAAGCATCAAGGGGCGGAGGAGAGACCGAAAGGAAGGGAGGGTTCTGAATTCGTTAGTAATGCCTCTCCATTGAAACTGCACGAACCGCTGGAGTGGATGAAAATAGGAACCATGAGGTACGCATCCTTGAGGTCGAGACATACCATCCAGCCATTTGGACATAGCAGATCGCACAGGAGGTGAATCCCCTCCAATTTGAAGTGGTGATAGATCAATCAACTGTTGAATTCTCGCAGGATTATAACTGGCGCTGTCCGCCGTACCTCTTTTCCACCAGAAAAATATTGCTTAAAAAACCTCTGGGGTGAAGTTGTGAACAAACTATTGCCTCCTTGTGGAGCAGGACTTGTACCTCCTGATCTATCAGACATGCCTGATCTTCGGAAAACACTAGGGAACATGGGTGTGATGTCTGAACGGGAAGCCCACAGAACTCTCTGTGACAACCCCTCACCGTTTTTAATATCCTGGCATCCGAAGTAATAGCCTCCCAATTGTGAGCAAACCGTGCCAGGCGTCCCCCGTCTCCCCACACTTTTAAATAGGAGAGATCTGAAACACTCACCTGTTGAGGCTTCTTGTGAGAAACCTTTTCAGGAACCTCTGTATCTGTGACCTCGGTGGCCCCTTCTGGTAGGGAAGAACGCCCCAGCCCAAGCGCTTTGCCAGAGCATGTAAGCCCAAAAGGGTGTATATATATGTTTTAGCCCTGGAGATCATAGAGGTTTTTGTACCCTTGAAGGGAATGCAAAATACAGGCACAGAGGCAGCTTCTGTAATTGTGGGGCCTAGAGTAGTTCATAGATAGTGTTCAAATTGCACCGTGCGTCAAGCACTGGACTCTTGCCCCCCTCAGTAGTTGGGGAATGTCACCTGTGCCTGGGCCGGACCCTCAAAGCGGCTGAGCGCGTTGAAAAACAGGAGTGAACATAGACCCGCAAGATGGGCGTCACCGCTCCTCTGCTTCTTTTGCAAGTACGGACCCCAATTGGGGGTGTCAGGTTTCCAGGTGATTGGGGCGATCGAGGCAGGATTACTCATGGACGGCGACACATTTCAAAGTGTACGCCCCCCGCGGAATCAACAAGACACGAGGCAGGCGACCCACAGTTATCCTGCCCTCTAAAGGCAGCTATTGTCACCGCATTTAGCGGGCCCCGGAAAAGTTAAGGTGCCATGATTGGAGCGGTGAAAGCGCTCTTGTGGCTGAGCGACTCGCAGTGTGCACGGTTCCTAAATGTAGATCACTGCGATCTTCTCTAATTTTCCTAAACGTTAAGCAACAAAGCAAATAGAAAGGAAGAGTACTTATCTCACCGCCAGAGCAGGAAAGAAAGAGGAAGGATAGAGGAGGATGATGGAATATGTGGACTTTCGCTATGGATGTTTATTAGTTGTTGATTGTTTTATTTCCAATTGAATCCTGGGAAATGTAGTTGTTGCTTTTGAATGCTGCTGGAGAATAAAGGAATTAAAGTAAAGCATAATCCTCGCATCAGGTCCTGACATAGAATATTGATTCAGTAAGAATCGCAAATAGGAAATCATAATTCCTACATTTTTTCTACATGGCCCCAAATCTTTAAGCGAATGTATTTGTGGCATTCACTCTGTGTTACAGTACAGGCCTGCTTTTATCAATCTGTGTGGACCAATGTAAATTAGAGGCCACTCTAATGCAGGGCTCGAAAAATCATAAAATTTTTACTAGACCTACAGGTCGAGCAACTTAAATAATCTACTCGACCTAACTATAATGTATTTGACCCGTAAACAAGTCTCAAATTGTGTGATCCTAGGCAAATAGTTTACAGTCGCCTTTTTCTTGATTCTCACATATCATTGCACCTTCAAATATGTGAGCTTAGCATTTCTGCAGTACAAAAAAAAAAACTATTTTGTTTGATTAAGTAGACTAAAGTTTGCTGCATGCATCATAAGAATCTAGCCCACATACCCATGAGGTCTAGCCCACATAACCTAGGACTTCTAGTTTACTAACAACATTGCCATCAGGGCAGAAGTGTTTCTCAGTTTGTTTAAAAACACTCAGCTTAAATAAATATATTACTAAACCATGATGTAGTAACATATTGTCATCTACACACAGTAACTTTCCAAGAAATGTCCAAAACCATCTCCACTAACTTGCAGCTTTACTGATAAAACTATACAGTGTATTACCAATCTGTGAAAATTGGTTTTCAGAAAACATATCCTTTGCACATCAAGTGTAAAGTATTCTGATTTGTTTTCATCCTATTAAAATCTTTTTTCATCACACAGAAATATAAAAAAGGGCTTTCACAACTACTGAGATGTATTTTGAAATGATTGCACAGTTGACTTAGTCATTTAAATGTTGTGTGTTAGGAAAAAGCTGACACCCTATCTCCTTTTATTTTACATTCTTAGCAGCAGGTCACACAGTTCACCTTACAAAGTCATGGAACTCTGCAGTCAGAAGGAAAATTAATTGTAAGAAAAACTGACTTTTGACCTCTGTCTGTGAACATAGAGCAAATGTGACATAAAAAAAAGATTTAAAGGCATATTTTATCGCCAGTCCACTTTTCAAATGAACAGAACACCTGTCCAGTGTCAACTTCCCTAAGTATTAAAAATAGATCGACCTTATCAAATAAGACTCCCAAAGGGAGTGGAGTGGATTTTTCGAGCCCTGTAATGACTGAATAAACTCAAATACCCCTTTGAGAAGAACCCCACTAGCTCTTTATTAGTATAAAATAATGATGAGGGTTAGAAGCCATTACTTTTGTCTTGGTTGTATTTATTACCAAGCCTCACATCTAGGAGAATTATGAGAATTAATTCAAGGGGGATTTAAAGCCAGTTGATGTCCTCGAGATCAACAGCATATGATCAGCAAAAAAGTAGGAAGAATATATATTTCCACTTGCCAGGTTTGGTATATCCTTAAGACAATTCGAGAGAATTCTGATCACACTGTTGACATAAAATGTGAAAACAGTGGTTGCAAACACATACCCTTTACGCACACTCCTATCTATGGTAGTCTTGTCAATAGTCTCTCCTTTTGTGTCCTATCTCACCCTTCAGTTTGTGGAATGTAATTAAATAAGTGATGATAATAAATTACCTGTAACTCCCAGCCCATCGAAAACTCCCCAAAGAAAGGGGTGGGCTACTCTGTCAAAAACCTCCTTTATGTTAAAAGCCACATAAAACCTGGTGCAAAGTTTACTCTTTTGCAAAGGAGCAACTCTAACTCTTTTGAAGGTACATTTACTCTATACTTTTAACAATTGTGACTAAAATACTCCCAACTTGAAATCCTCTTCGGAGCTTTGGCTCTTATTCTGGCTGATCCCTATAAATGAGGCAAAAATACATGAGTAGAGCACACAAATACATTGGAGATATGAACAGTTGCCCGTCCTCATCTCTGCCGTAGACTAGTTGAGTGTGAACACCAAACAATGCCTGACAAGAAGACTACAGAACTTACAGGTCCAACAAGCCAGGGTCTCACTTCTCTGGTCCATGGCTGGTCTTGGTACCTCTGCACATTCCACTCTGTTCAATGCTATCTTGGGCCTGCCAAGTATACGGGATTCTTAGAACTTCTGTTCATTATGACAGACCATTATGACAGATCCAATAGGAAGATTCACAGGAGGTGGGATGTGCAATGTTTGTTTTATACTTTGTGCACCTGAGTCAAATTTGTGAAATCTCCTACTTTCTTGAGCTACCCCAAACACTGTATTCCCTGTACGACCGCTTTAGCAGGTTAATTGTCTCACTAAGGAAAGTTGTAAGATAAAAAATCCAATTAGCAGGAGTTTCCTGACCCATGTATATGACTTGTGTACTGAACTCGATACTGGTGTGAATCTTGCTCTACTCATACGTGTTGAGGTGTAGCAACACTACTCCTGACTGCTGGCTTTGTCTCACCCAGAACATTGGCACAGAGCTCTCATCATTCCCATTTCCATAGGTGATTAGTTTATCTATTCCGGTTTATTATGGGAGAAAGGACTACAAGAGCCAGAAGACAAAGAAAAGAAAAACGTTGAATTGGATAAGCTCCTCATACGTGGATAGGATCGTTGAAAGAGCCCTACTGACTGTATGCATGAGTGATGTTTGAGGGGGGACTTGGCTCCTCAATCAGAGTGTCTTGTCCTGTATTTCCCACTGCCCCAGGGTTACGGATACTTGTGATTTCTGTGACTCCAGAGGGAGACCTTACTACTGCGTATTCTGAGGTATATCATGAGAGTTTCCTCATAAAAAAGGAATTACTGGGGGACTTCACAGGATCCGGGGAGTTACTCCGACTCATGTAATTCGTTGGGGCTGGCAACTTCCTTTTCTGGCCCTAATGGAATGCCACGGGATCTCAGAATGAGGCCGTTATTGTTTTTGCTTCTTGATTTTTTGTCCATTTCTTTTGTGCTACATGAATCCCTGTCTGTTTTATGGCCTATGGCAGAGTTCGTGTCCTAGGTGACACAAGGGGTCTACGGGTCTTTAGGTTCTTGCTAGACATATATGCATCTCCTGAGACGTAGTTTGCTTCCATCTACTCCCCGGGGGCAGCCCCTTTACTGGCACCCCACACCCATCCAACACAAGTGTCACAAGTGACATGGGCCTGCCAATAAAAGAGCACGAGTGCACGTTCTCTTGGCCAGTTCACTAAACTGCCCACCTGTGTCAGTGTGGTTATTTATTCTGCATGACGGCCTAGGGCCCGCAACGTAATAGGGTCAAGGTGAGAGACCATCACAGGTAAGTTTATGTGCACATGAAAAGTCCATATTTGCGCATGGTCTTTGACCTAAAGTACCTGACACTTAGATGTTTATTGGACTACAGAAGAAGTGTTATGTCTGTATGTAAGGATGCATACTTCTAAATGTATAAGCACCTGTGCAGTCATGTTATGTTGGTATATTATTTGCATAGCACACAGATTGCCATTAGTGCATCCTTGTGGTGATGTTGGCAGGCAGGCTCTGCCCCAGCACATGTTTCTGGTATTTCTGTTGCAGAATGGAGTCTGAGTCATACTGTGCTAATATAGTTTGGGTTCTGATTTCTGGACCTTGTCCGATTGTATGACCTGTGGCGGCTGGTGAACCTTAAAAGTGGTGGGCCATAAGATCAAAACCTGAATTCCCTCTGTCTTTACTGTCCCTTCTTTATTCAAGTGTTCTTGGTCTCCCTCTCTCTACTCTCTCATCCTTTCCATCTCTTCTTTATCTTCTCTCATTGTGGGTGCTTGTCATGTAAAGAGGTTAGAAAAGCACAACAGATACACTAGAGGCATGCATTTTCATACATAAGGCTGCACAACTATAAACGAAATTCAGCTACAGTCAATAAAAATGCCTCAAAGAGGTGTATTGGTTTCTGTGGGAAACTGGCATCTTGTTGCAGTACCACACCCACGTTTTGCCTGGTTTCTGAATGCAACTTGGACTGGAGTGCACTGGGATCCTGCTAACCAGGTTCCCATTGATCAGTGTTCTTTCCCTAAAAAATTGTAAAGGTAATTGGGCACCTTTAGCTACCACTATAAGTCCCTAGTAAAAAGATACGTAGGTACCCGGGGCATGGGGTACTATGGGTAGGCCCCTGAGGGCAGCATCACTGATTGTGCCACCCTCTAGGGCCATGCATTCAGATGCACCCAGCACTGCCATTGCAGGCTGAGCGCCCTGGTACAAACCTCAAACACAAACTCGACATGGCACACTATTTGTGTGCCCTGCCCCCCATACACTGCATTTACTATGGGCAAGACATCCCTCTGGCAGGTCTTACAGCCCTAAGGCAGGGTCCTCCATACTATATGTGAGGGCATAGATGCATGAGCAAAATGCCCCCACTGTGTCCCTGCCAAACCTAGGACATAGTGAGTGAACAGAGCAGCCATTATAATATATGTGCTGGACACTGGTCAACACGAGTTTCCCAGCTACACAATGGCTACTCTGAATCCTGGGTTGGTTGGTATCAAATAGCTCAGAATGATAAATCCAAACTGGTACCAGTACTGGATTTATTATACAAAAAGTACCCAGAGGTCACCCTAGAGGTGCCTCCTGCAAAAGCTAACTAACCTGGCATGGTTGCTGACTGGTTCCAGCCAGTCTGCCACCTCCAGACAGCCAATATACAAACCTTTGGGAAGCCCTGCAAAACAATGCCCTTCCTGGGTGCAGGAGCTAACACCCCCTCCCTCATTAATGTGCACTTACCTGGCAGTGAGCTTTAAAGGGCTACCGCCCTTGAAACTCAACCCCCAAGCATGCTGCTAGCAGCAGATGGCCTCCCCCTTTTCAAACCCCCTCTTTTGGAGGGAACAAAGGCGGGAAACCACGCAAAGGGTAAGGGGAGTGGCCTTACCAGGCATGCACCACCCCTAAGGTGTTGCCTGCGAGGTGGACCCTCTAGTTCATATTCCTACATCTTGGATAGAAGGAAAATAGCCAATTAGGTTTAAGGAAGTGACCCTTCTCACAGGAAGTGGTCACTATAATGGGTGTAGCCACCATACGGTAAGTGTCCCATTGGACACTACCAGGTTCCCCTTAAAACGCCCACTAAATTCTGTATTTAGTGGGAATCCCTAGACCAAGAAATCACATTTGAAAGGACAAAGAAGACCAGCACCAAAGAAGAACTAAAGCAAGAGAACTGTGGACATGCTGCATCAAGAAAAGGTGCCAAACCCTGCCTGCTGCACTCAGCACCTGACAGTCGCCTCTGCGGAGGAGCTGGACACTGGACTGACCTCAAGAAAACCAGAGGACCTCCAGGCTTCAACAATCACCCAAGATCTCCCTTCTGAGTGGAGGTGCCACTCTACAAGCCAGCAAGAACCAACAAGCCAGTAAGGATCACTTCACTGACCGTCCGATATCTCCTGAACCGGAAGTTGCAGCTGGACCCGACGACTGCCAGGACAAACCTCGCAAGTGTGCCAAGTTTGGTGGCACCGAGCACCTTCCAGTGGCTGAGTCGTGCTAATACCTCAGGTACTGGTCAGTGGACGTCAGACACCAAGAAAACCAGCTCCCTTAGAGCTGAAAAATGACCAGGAGGAAGCCCCCATCAAGGGACTTCAGGAACACCCCGTACTTCCCGCCAGTGTGCCCCCGTTGTTCTGTAAGCTGCCCTCCAAGAGACTAACCTCCAGCTACAAAGGACTCTGTTGCGCACAGATCCTGGATCAAAAACTCGCCCTGCACCCGGCCGCCCAGTGCCCTGCAATAATGAACCAGCTGTGCCCACAGAGTCCCCCGCTCCTTGCTACCTCTACACCCCAGGGCAACACCTTTAAATCTGCAAAAAAAACACAGTTTTCCAAGTGGTCTCCCTGAGTGGCCCTGTACCTGCTCCAAAAGACATTCCACCACTGCTCCCGCCGGAACCAGGAGCCACATGAGCCTCTCCAGATGGCACAGTGTGCCCACCGACAGCCTCGACCAACCTGCAAAAGTGGAACCTGGTAACATAACTGTGATTTTTATTGCATTTTTAAAATTGGCTGCCTATTGATTCCGAAGGTTCGTAATTACGCACAGAAAGACTGCATTTAATAAAATTTCAAAAATTCATATCTTAAAAAGTACTTAACAAATTTTGTCAATCTTGGTCTTTAAGATTATATAAAATATAAATTGGTCTTGAGTTACTCCTTTGAGTGTGTGCGTCGCATGATTGATACTGTGAGTACAACCAATGCTTTGCACTTCTCCAAGATTAGCCTAACTGTTTGACCAAGCTATCTCAAAACTTAGAGCATTAGGTGATCTAGTTTTGTGCCTCTGGATACCAACATGTGGTTACCTAGTTTTGTACACTACTATAGGGCCAGCCTCCTACAGTTTCCAAGATTAATGCACTATTTTCATAGTGGGCTGAAGGCAAGGATACTGCTTTGAGAGCAATGTATTTGAGTGAGGCGTGTTTGTATGCTTTCCACCACTACTCTATTATTGTGCTTAGTATGGAGTCTGGTAGAGGTGGGTGAAACATTGAAAGCTGGCGCCAGGCTTGAGCCTGAAGCCTGGCTCTGGCTCAAGGCCCTGTTACAACCTCGGGCCCATAACGAGCTGCACTTTCATGTGGTTCTTGCCTTCTGTACTTTCTGTACCAGTATGTGGTGTAAGATCAGAGCTGCCGACTGTGGACCTGGGGAACCAGGTTTGAGTCTCACTTCAACTCAAAGTCATGCGATTCTGGACAAATCACTTAGGGCCAGATTTAGGGATGTTGTTTTCAAAACGCAGGGATGTGCCGTATTTACTAGAATACAGCACACTCCTGTGTTTCCCCCTGCACTGGCCCTAAATTTGCTGCTGTGTGCCAATTCAGCAACCCTTGCTCCATAGAGGAAGGATGGCTGCATTGCGGGGGAGACTGTTTTGTGCAGGAAGGAAAAAAATTGCTCTTTCTATGAGAATGCAGCACACATACGAAGAGCAAAAAACAAAGAGAAATGAAAGCATTTCTCCTCGTTGGCCATTCTAACGCCACCCCTGGGGTGGTGTTAGATTTTGTGGCTGCCTCAGGTTTACGAAAACTCGTAAATCTGAGGCAGCGTCAAAATGCAACAGGTGTTGCTGTGGTACACCCACAGCAACACCCATTGCATGCCCCTTCCACGCAAAGTGCTGTGTGTGAAAGGGCCGTATTTACAAGGTGGTGTTAAGGCCCAAAAAATGGCTTAACCCCACCCTGTAAATACCGCACAGGGCATAGCGCCACCAGGTGTCACTAAAAGTGACTCTCCGGTGGCGCTAGGGGCTCATAACTATGCCCCTGCATCTCTCATGCCTATAAACAATGAATGTGACCTTGTGCAATGAAGTAGATGATCATAGAAAGTGCTCAGCCTTCCCTGGTTCCCGGTGTATTTAAAAGCAGCAGGAAATGAATTAAGAGGTAAAAATAAAGCTGTAACATATAGGTATCCTTTCCTTGCTTAACTGAACACAGTGAAACCAGAAAATCTGGATAGATCACAGCTTTCCTACTTAAATAGTGAGATCTTAGGCAAATATTTTCCTTAATCAAAACTCCTTTTTCCTTTAATTTTACATATGAATGCATTGTTAAATATGTGAGCTCAGACCGCCAATGGTACAAAATTATCAGTTTTAATAAGCACTTTACAGTGCAGTGCTATAATGTACCCTATTAATGTAAAAGCGTCCAAATGTTAAAAAAACACTTGCTTTTCATTTTGAAGAGACTTTACCATACTTTATGTGATGTATGTTGTATGATTTACATAGTGTAGGAAAGTACCATCTTGCCGGGCATGTTACCCCCATATTTCACTGTATATATGTCGTTTTAGTGTATGTGTCACTGGGACCCTGCCAGCCAGGGCCCCAGTGCTCATAAGTGTGCCCTGTATGTGTTCCCTGTGTGATAACTAAGGGCCTCATTCTGACCCTGGCGGACGGCGGAGGCCGTCCGCCAGGGTACCGCCGCTGAATGACCGCACCGCGGTCAAAAGACCGCGGCGGCCATTCAGACATTTCCTCTGGGCCGGCGGGCGCTCTCCAAAAGAGCGCCCGCCAGCCCAGAGGAAATGCCCCTGCAACGAGGACGCCGGCTCAGAATTGAGCCGGCGTAGTTGCAGGGGTGCGACGGGTGCAGTTGCACCCGTCGCGTATTTCAGTGTCTGCTTAGCAGACACTGAAATACTTTGCGGGGCCCTCTTACGGGGGCCCCTGCCGTGCCCATGCCATTGGCATGGGCACGGCAGGGGCCCCCAGGGGCCCCGCGGCACCCCCTACCGCCATCCTGTTCCTGGCGGGCGAACCGCCAGGAACAGGATGGCGGTAGGGGGTGTCAGAATCCCCCATGGCGGCGCAGCAAGCTGCGCCGCCATGGGGGATTCTAAGGGCAGCGGTAAACCGGCGGGAGACCGCCGGTTTGCCTCTTCTGACCGCGGCCGAACCGCCACGGTCAGAATGCCCTGCGGGGCACCGCCGGCCTGTCGGCGGTGCTCCCGCCGACCCTGGCCCCGGCGGTCTTAGACCGCCGGGGTCAGAATGACCCCCTAACTGTCTCACTGAGGCTCTGCTAACCAGAACCTCAGTGGTTATGCTCTCTCTGCTTTCTAAATTGTCAGGCTAGTGACCAATTTCACCAATTCACATTGGCATACTGGAACGCCCTTATAATTCCCTAGTATATGGTACTGAGGTACCCAGGGTATTGGGGTTCCAGGAGATCCCTATGGGCTGCAGCATTTCTTTTGCCACCCATTGGGAGCTCTGACAATTCTTACACAGGCCTGCCACTGCAGCCTGAGTGAAATAACGTCCACGTTATTTCACAGCCATTTACCACTGCACTTAAGTAACTTATAAGTCACCTATATGTATAACCTTCACCTGGTGAAAGTTGGGTGCTAAGTTACTTAGTGTGTGGGTACCCTGGCACTAGCCAAGGTGCCCCCACATTGTTCAGGGCAAATTCCCCGGACTTTGTGAGTGCGGGGAAACCGTTACACGCGTTCACTATACATAGGTCACTACCTATGTATAGCGTCACAATGGTAACTCCGAACATGGCCATGTAACATGTCTAAGATTATGGAATTGTCACCCCAATGCCATTCTGGCATTGGGGAGACAATTCCATGATCCCCTGAGTCTCTAGCACAGACCCGGGTACTGCCAAACTGCCTTTCCCGGGGTTTCACTGCAGCTGCTGCTGCTGCCAACCCCTCAGACAGGTTTCTGCCCTCCTGGGGTCTAGCCAGGCCTGGCCCAGGAAGGCAGAACAAATTACTTCCTCAGTGAGAGGGTGTTACACCCTCTCCCTTTGGAAAAAGGTGTCAGGGCTGGGGAGGAGTAGCCTCCCCCAGCCTCTGGAAATGCTTTGATGGGCACAGATTGTGCCCATCTCTGCATAAGCCAGTCTACACCGGTACAGGGATCCCCCAGCCCTGCTCTGGTGCGAAACAGGACAAACGAAGGGGAGTGACCACTCCCCTGACCTGCACCTCCCAGGGGAGGTGCCCAGAGCTCCTCCAGCATGCCCCAGACCTCTGCCATCTTGGATTCAGAGGTGTGCTGGCACACTGGACTGCTCTGAGACCAGGGCCAGCAGGTGACGTCAGAGACTCCTTCTGATAGGCTCTTACCTGTGTTACTAGCCTATCCTCCTTCCTAGGTAACCAAACCTCCTTATCTGGCTATTTAGGGTCTCTGCTTTGGGGAATTCTTCAGATACCGAATGCAAGAGCTCACCAGAGTTCCTCTGCATCTCTCTCTTCACCTTCTGCCAAAGGATTGACCGCTGACTGCTCAGGACGCCTGCAAAACCGCACCAAAGTAGCAAAGACGACTGCTGCAACCTTGTATCACTTCTCCTGCCGCTTTCTCACCTGTTTCCTGGTGGTGTATGCTCTGGGGGTAGCCTGCCTCCTTCTTGCACCAGGAGCTCTGAAGAAATCTCCTGTGGGACGACGGAATCCTCCCCCTGCAACCGCAGGCAACAAAAGACTGCATCACCGGTCCTCTGGGTCCACTCTCAGCACAACGAGCGTGGTCCCTGGAACTCAGCAACTCTGTCCAAAAGACTCCCACAGTCCAGTGACTCTTCAGTCCAAGTTTGGTGGAGGTAAGTCCTTGCCTCCCCACGCTAGACTGCATTGCTGGGTACCACATGATTTGCAGCTGCTCCGGCTCCTGTGCACTCTTCCAGGATTTCCTTCGTGCACAGCCAAGCCTGGATCCCCAACACTCTAACCTGCAGTGCACAACCTTCTGAGTTGTCCTCCGGCGTCGTGGGACTCTCTTTTCTGACTTCGGGTGGACTCCGGTTCACTCCTCTTCCGAATGCCTGTTCCAGTATTTCTGCGGGTGCTGCCTGCTTCTGTGAGAGCTCCCTGACTTGCTGGGCACCCCCTCTGTCTCCTCATCCAAGTGGCAAGATCCTGGTCCCTCCTGGGCCACAGCAGCACCCAAAAACCCTAACCGCAACCCTTGCAGCTAGCAAGGATTGTTTGCGGTCTCTCTGCAAGCTTCTTCACAACGTGGGACATCCATCCTCCAAAGGGGAAGTTTCCAGCCCTCTTCGTTCTTGCAGAATCCACAGCTTCTACCATCCGGTGGCAGCTTCTTTGCACCCTCAGCTGGCATTTCATGGGCATCTGCCCACTCTCGACATTGTCGCGACTCTTGGACTTGACCCAAGGGTAGGTCGCTCCCCCTGCCGCTGCAGCTCCTCCAGGTTCCTGAGTTCCTGAGACCCACCTCACAGTAAGTACCCCCACCTCCCAGCCCCTCGCTCTGCCCCGCGCTACTCACCCTCTCTCCTGCTCCTGCTTCTTTTCTTCTTCTCGGTTCTTCTGTTCTTCCTCCTCGCTCCTCGTCTGTAATCTTCTTCTGTACTCTTCTTTCCCCCGTCTTCACTCTACTTCTCTTCTTCCTCATCTTCTTCTGTGGTCTTCTGCCCTCTGTTCTTCGTTTTCTGTATCTTCTTCTGTGTTCTTCTGTGTTCTTCTGTGTTCTTCTGGTCTTCCTTTCTTCTCTCCTTCCTGTCTTCTGATCTTCCTTTCTTCTCTCCTTCCGGTCTTCTGTTCTTCTGTTCCTCTGTTCTTCTGTTCTTCTTGTCTTCTGTTCTTCTTCTCTTCTGACTTCGGCTCTTCTGCCTCCTCCGTCCTCTTCTCCCCGCGCCTGCCCTCCTGCTCCTGCCTCATCCCCCTCCCCCACTCGCATCCCCCTCTCTATCTCCCCTATCTAACCAGTTCACTATCTACCTCCCCCACTCCTCCTATCTACCTATCTCTCTATCTCTCTATCCCACTAACTCCCTCACTCTCCGCCTCCTCCTATCTTCCTATCTCTCTATCTATTTCCCTATCTATCGAATTCCCTATCTATCTATTTTCTCTATCTATTTCTCTATCTCTCCCCCCTCCCTCACCCCCTCTATTACCTATCTTCCTATCCTCTCACTCTACCTCTCACCCTCACCCACCTCTACAACCCCCCCTCCCCTATCTTCTCAACCCTACTCCTATCTTTCTCCCTTATCTCCTAAACCTCCTAACACTCACCCCCCTCCACCCTTAAACCCCCCTCCCCCAGCTCTTCTCACTCTACCTGTCCCCCCCTCCCTCGCGCTTTCCCGCCGTGACCTCCTGCACGCCCCCGCCCCCCAGCTCCCATTCGCCCCCACCTGACCCCTCCCCCCCTCCTACCTCATATGGCGGCCGCTGCACGACAGTGGTAGCGACCCTTGACCCAAGGGTAGGTCGCTCCCCCTGCAGCTCCTCCAGGTTCCTGAGTTCCTGAGACCCACCTCACAGTAAGTACCCCCCCACCTCCCAGCCCCTCGCTCTGCCCCGCGCTACTCACCCTCTCTCCTGCTCCTGCTTCTTTTCTTCTTCTCTGTTCTTCTGTTCTTCCTCCTCGCTCCTCGTCTGTAATCTTCTTCTGTACTCTTCTTTCCCCCGTCTTCACTCTACTTCTCTTCTTCCTCATCTTCTTCTGTGGTCTTCTGCCCTCTGTTCTTCGTTTTCTGTATCTTCTTCTGTGTTCTTCTGTGTTCTTCTGTGTTCTTCCGGTCTTCCTTTCTTCTCTCCTTCCGGTCTTCTGATCTTCCTTTCTTCTCTCCTTCCGGTCTTCTGTTCTTCTGTTCTTCTGTTCTTCTTGTCTTCTGTTCTTCTTCTGTTCTGACTTCGGCTCTTCTGCCTCCTCCGTCCTCTTCTCCCCGCGCCTGCCCTCCTGCTCCTGCCTCATCCCCCTCCCCACTCGCATCCCCCTCTCTATCTCCCCTATCTAACCAGTTCACTATCTACCTCCCCCACTCCTCCTATCTACCTATCTCTCTATCTCTCTATCCCACTATCCCACTATCTAACTCCCTCACTCTCCACCTCCTCCTATCTTCCTTTCTCTCTATCTATTTCCCTATCTATCGAATTCCCTATCTATCTATTTTCTCTATCTATTTCTCTATCTCTCCCCCCTCCCTCACCCCCTCTATTACCTATCTTCCTATCCTCTCACTCTACCCCTCACCCTCACCCACCTCTACAACCCCCCCTCCCCTATCTTCTCAACCCTACTCCTATCTTTCTCCCTTATCTCCTAAACCTCTTAACACTCACCCCCTCCACCCTTAAACCCCCCTCCCCCAGCTCTTCTCACTCTATCTGTCCCCCCCTCCCTCGCGCTTTCCCGCCGCGACCTCCTGCACGACCCCGCCCCCCAGCTCCCTTTCGCCCCCACCTGACCCCTCCCCCCCTCCTACCTCATATGGCGGCCGCTGCGCGACAGTGGTAGCGACCCTTGACCCAAGGGTAGGTCGTTCCCCCTGCAGCTCCTCCAGGTTCCTGAGTTCCTGAGACCCACCTCACAGTAAGTACCCCCACCTCCCAGCCCCTCGCTCTGCCCCGCGCTACTCACCCTCTCTCCTGCTCCTGCTTCTTTTCTTCTTTTCTTCTTCTCTGTTCTTCTGTTCTTCCTCCTCGCTCCTCGTCTGTAATCTTCTTCTGTACTCTTCTTTCCCCCGTCTTCACTCTACTTCTCTTCTTCCTCATCTTCTTCTGTGGTCTTCTGCCCTCTGTTCTTCGTTTTCTGTATCTTCTTCTGTGTTCTTCTGTGTTCTTCTGTGTTCTTCCGGTCTTCCTTTCTTCTCTCCTTCCGGGCTTCTGATCTTCCTTTCTTCTCTCCTTCCGGTCTTCTGTTCTTCTTGTCTTCTGTTCTTCTTATCTTCTGACTTCGGCTCTTCTGCCTCCTCCGTCCTCTTCTCCCCGCGCCTGCCCTCCTGCTCCTGCCTCATCCCCCTCCCCCACTCGCATCCCCCTCTCTATCTCCCCTATCTAACCCGTTCACTATCTACCTCCCCCACTCCTCCTATCTACCTATCTCTCTATCTCTCTATCCCACTAACTCCCTCACTCTCCACCTCCTCCTATCTTCCTATCTCTCTATCTATTTCCCTATCTATCGAATTCCCTATCTATCTATTTTCTCTATCTATTTCTCTATCTCTCCCCCCCTCCCTCACCCCCTCTATTACCTATCTTCCTATCCTCTCACTCTACCTCTCACCCTCACCCACCTCTACAACCCCCCCTCCCCTATCTTCTCAACCCTACTCCTATCTTTCTCCCTTATCTCCTAAACCTCCTAACACTCACCCCCCTCCACCCTTAAACCCCCCTCCCCCAGCTCTTCTCACTCTACCTGCCCCCCCCCTCGCGCTTTCCCGCCGCGACCTCCTGCACGCCCCCGCCCCCCAGCTCCCATTCGCCCCCACCCGACCCCTCCCCCCCCCTCCTACCTCATATGGCGGCCGCTGCGCGACAGTGATAGCGACCCTTGACCCAAGGGTATGTCGCTCCCCCTGCCGCTGCAGCTCCTCCAGGTTCCTGAGTTCCTGAGACCCACCTCACAGTAAGTACCCCCCACCTCCCAGCCCCTCGCTTTGCCCCACGCTACTCACCCTCTCTCCTGCTCCTGCTTCTTTTCTTCTTTTCTTCTTCTCTGTTCTTCTGTTCTTCCTCCTCGCTCCTCGTCTGTAATCTTCTTCTGTACCCTTCTTTCCCCCGTCTTCACTCTACTTCTCTTCTTCCTCATCTTCTTCTGTGGTCTTCTGCCCTCTGTTCTTCGTTTTCTGTATCTTCTTCTGTGTTCGTCTGTGTTCGTCTGTGTTCTTCTGGTCTTCCTTTCTTCTCTCCTTCCGGTCTTCTGATCTTCCTTTCTTCTCTCCTTCCGGTCTTCTGTTCTTCTGTTCTTCTATTCTTCTGTTCTTCTGTTCTTCTATTCTTCTATTCTTCTTGTCTTCTTGTCTTCTGTTCTTCTTGTCTTCTGACTTCGGCTTTTCTGCCTCCTCCGTCCTCTTCTCCCCGCGCCTGCCCTCCTGCTCCTGCCTCATCCCCCTCCCCCACTCGCATACCCCTCTCTATCTCCCCTATCTAACCCGTTCACTATCTACCTCCCCCACTCCTCCTATCTACCTATCTCTCTATCTCTCTATCATACTATCTAACTCCCTCACTCTCCACCTCCTCCTATCTTCCTATCTCTCTATCTATTTCCCTATCTATCGAATTCCCTATCTATCTATTTTCTCTTTCTATTTCTCTATCTCTCCCCCTCCCTCACCCCCTCTATTACCTATCTTCCTATCCTCTCACTCTACCTCTCACCCTCACCCACCTCTACAACCCCCCCTCCCCTATCTCCTCAACCCTACTCCTATCTTTCTCCCTTATCTCCTAAACCTCCTAACACTCACCCCCCTCCACCCTTAAACCCCACTCCCCCATCTCTTCTCACTCTACCTGTACCCCCTCCCTCGCGCTTTCCCGCCGCGACCTCCTGCACGCCCCCGCCCCCCAGCTCCGATTCGCCCCCACCTGACCCCTCCCCCCCTCCTACCTCATATGGCGGCCGCTGCGCGACAGTGGTAGCGACCCTTGACCCAAGGGTAGGTCGCTCCCCCTGCCGCTGCAGCTCCTCCAGGTTCCTGAGTTCCTGAGACCCACCTCACAGTAAGTACCCCCCACCTCCCAGCCCCTCGCTCTGCCCCGCGCTACTCACCCTCTCTCCTGCTCCTGCTTCTTTTCTTCTTTTCTGTTCTTCTGTTCTTCCTCCTCGCTCCTCGTCTGTAATCTTCTTCTGTACTCTTCTTTCCCCCGTCTTCACTCTACTTCTCTTCTTCCTCATCTTCTTCTGTGGTCTTCTGCCCTCTGTTCTTCGTTTTCTGTATCTTCTTCTGTGTTCTTCTGTGTTCTTCTGTGTTCTTCCGGTCTTCCTTTCTTCTCTCCTTCCGGTCTTCTGATCTTCCTTTCTTCTCTCCTTCCGGTCTTCTGTTCTTCTGTTCTTCTGTTCTTCTTGTCTTCTGTTCTTCTTGTCTTCTGACTTCGGCTCTTCTGCCTCCTCCGTCCTCTTCTCCCCGCGCCTGCCCTCCTGCTCCTGCCTCATCCCCCCCCCCCACTCACATCCCCCTCTCTATCTCCCCTATCCAACCCGTTCACTATCTACCTCCCCCACTCCTCCTATCTACCTATCTCTCCATCTCTCTATCCCACTATCTAACTCCCTCACTCTCCACCTCCTCCTATCTTCCTATCTCTCTATCTATTTCCCTATCTATCGAATTCCCTATCTATCTATTTTCTCTATCTATTTCTCTATCTCTCCCCCCCTCCCTCACCCCCTCTATTACCTATCTTCCTATCCTCTCACTCTACCTCTCACCCTCACCCACCTCTACAACCCCCCCTCCCCTATCTTCTCAACCCTACTCCTATCTTTCTCCCTTATCTCCTAAACCTCCTAACACTCACCCCCCTCCACCCTTAAACCCCCCTCCCCAGCTCTTCTCACTCTACCTGTCCCCCCCTCCCTCGCGTTTCCCGCCGCGACCCCCTGCACCCCCCCCGCCCCCCAGCTCCCATTCGCCCCCACCTGACCCCTCCCCCCCCTCCTACCTCATATGGCGGCCGCTGCGCGACCATGGAGCGGGCGCGCGCAGCGGGTGCGCCGCTGGCGCGCCAGAGGCAAGCCCGTCTGCGCCCGTCCGCGCCTGTCCCGCGCCCAGCGCCACGACCCCTGGTCCCCAGCTCTCCCAAGCCCCGCTGACCCGCTACGACCCCACCACCCTCCACGCCCTCAACCCAGGACGCTCCAACACTTGCGTCCAACCTCACCCCAAACGCACCCATGGACCCTTCGCCTGCAACTCCTGCAAACGCACCTTCCACCACGCAACAACCATGACCACAAGCCCACGCGCCATCAACCACCTCAAGTGCATCCTAGTCAACGCTCGCTCCGTCCACAAACACGCCGTTGAACTCTGGGACCTCCTGGACTCCATAGCACCGGACGTCGCCTTCATCACGGAGACCTGGATGAACGCCTCCTCGGCCCCTGACATCGCCACTGCCATCCCCGAAGGCTACAAGATCTCCCGAAAAGACCGCTCCAACCAGGTAGGAGGAGGTATCGCCATCGTCTTCAAAGACTCCATCAGCGTCACCACCTCCACCGAAGACACCCCTCTCGCCGCTGAACACCTGCATTTTCAGATTCGCACCGATCCGAGGACCACCCTCAGAGGATCCCTCATCTACCATCCTCCCGGGCCACGCGCCCCTTTCAGCGACGCCATCGCCGACTTCATCTCCCCGCACGCCCTCGCCTCGCCGGACTACATCCTCCTAGGTGACCTCAACTTCCATCTGGAACAAAACAACGACCCCAACACCACCACCCTGCTCGACAACCTCGCCAACCTCGGCCTCAAACAACTGGTGAACACCGCCACCCACATCGCCGGACACACGCTTGACCCCATCTTCTCTGCCAGCAAACACGTCTTCTTCAGCCACGCCTCCGCCCTACACTGGACCGACCACAGCTGCATCCACTTCACATTCCGATGCGAGACCCGCCACCTCCGCACCCAACCCATCCCTCGTCGACAGTGGAACAAGATCCCCGAAGAGCAACTCTTCTCCGCACTCGCCGTCAACCAACCCACCCTCACCACCGACCCCAACGACGCAGCCCTCAACCTCACAAACTGGATCTCCAACTGCGCAGACATCCTTGCTCCCCTCAAATGCACGCATCGACAGACCAACACCAAAAAACCTCTCTGGTTCTCTGACACCCTCAAAGAATCAAAGAAAACTTGTCGCGCCCTTGAGAAAGCCTGGCGCAAGGACCGCACCGCTGACAACATGACCGCCCTCAAGGACGCTACCCGCGAACACCACCACCTGATCCGCGCCGCCAAAAGGAACTTTTTCACCGACAGACTGGACAAAAACAGACACAACAGCAGAGAACTCTTCAGCATCGCCAAGGAGTTCTCCAACCCCAGCGCCAACGCCGTCACGCCCTCACAGGATCTGTGCGAATCCCTCGCCACTTTCTTCCATCGCAAGATTAGCGACCTCCACGACAGCTTCGGACACCAGACCCAACCAAACACCACCGAACCGGCCTCCACGGCCATCACCCTCAACAACTGGTCCCACATCAACACGGAAGAAACCAAATCCATCATGAACTCTATCCACTCCGGCGCCCCTTCGGACCCCTGCCCGCACTTCATCTTTAACAAAGCCGACGACATCATCGCCCGCACCTCCAGACAGTCATCAACTCTTCTTTTTCTTCTGCTACCTTCCCCGAATGCTGGAAACACGCCGAAGTCAACGCCCTACTAAAGAAACCTACGGCTGACCCGAGCGACCTGAAAAACTTCCGCCCCATCTCTCTTCTGCCTTTCCCAGCCAAAGTATTAGAGAAGACCGTCAACAAACAGCTGACCACCCTCCTGGAAGACAACAACCTGCTCGACCCCTCACAAACCGGATTCCGAACCAACCACAGCACTGAAACCGCCCTCATCTCAGTCACTGACGACATCAGAACCCTGATGGGCAACGGTGAAACAGTCGCCCTCATTCTGCTCGAACTCTCGGCTGCCTTTGACACCGTCTGTCACCGCACCCTAATCACCCGCCTCTGCTCCACCGGAATCCAAGGCCAGGCCCTGGACTGGATCGCCTCCTTCCTCTCAAACCGTTCCCAAAGAGTTTACCTCCCTCCGTTTCGCTCAGAACCCACCGAGATCATCTGCGGCGTACCCCAAGGCTCATCACTCAGCCCGACACTCTTCAATGTCTACATGAGCCCCCTTGCCAACATCGTACGCAAGCACGACATCATCATCACCTCCTACGCCGACGACACCCAACTTATACTCTCCCTCACCAAGGACCCCGCCAGCGCCAAGACCAACCTACAAGAGGGTATGAAGGACGTCGCAGATTGGATGAGGCTCAGCCGCCTAAAGCTAAACTCTGAAAAAACGGAAGTCCTCATCCTCAGCAACACCCTGTCCGTCTGGGACGAGTCCTGGTGGACCACGGCACTCGGCACCGCACCGACCCCCACAGACCACGCCCGCAACCTCGGCTTCATCTTGGACCCTCTTCTCACCATGACCAAGCAAGTCAACGCCGTGTCCTCCGCCTGCTTCCTCACCCTCCGCATGCTCCGCAAGATCTTCCGCTGGATCCCCGCCGACACCAGAAAAACCGTGACCCACGCCCTCGTCACGAGCCGCCTGGACTACGGCAACACCCTCTACGCCGGGACCACAGCCAAACTCCAAAATCGCCTGCAACGCATTCAAAACGCCTCGGCCCGCCTCATCCTCGACATACCCCGCAGCAGCCACATCTCCGCACACCTGAGACACCTGCACTGGCTCCCAGTCAGCAAAAGGATCACCTTCTGACTTCTCACCCACGCACACAAAGCCCTCCACGACAAGGGACCGGAATACCTCAACAGACCCCTCAGCTTCTACGTCCCCACCCGCCTCCTCCGCTCCTCTGGCCTCGCACTCGCTGCTGTCCCTCGCATCCGCCGCTCCACGGCGGGTGGGAGATCTTTCTCCTTCCTGGCAGCCAAGACCTGGAACTCCCTCCCCACCAGCCTCAGGACCACCCAGGACCACTCCGCTTTCCGGAGACTCCTAAAGACCTGGCTGTTCGAGCAGCGATAACCCCCCCCTTTTTCCCCTAGCGCCTTGAGACCCGCATGGGTGTGTAGCGCGCTTTATAAATGTTAATGATTTGATTTGATTTGATTTGGTCCCCTTGTTTCACAGGTACTCAGGTCCGGAAATCCACTTTGGTTGCTTTGCTGGTGTTGGTCTTCCTTGCAGAAACCCCCTATCACGACTTCTGTGCTCTCTGGGGGTTATAGGTGCACTTTACACCTACTTTTCAGGGTCTTAGGGTGGGCTATTTTTCTAACCCTCACTGTTTTCTTACAGTCCCAGCGACCCTCTACAAGCTCACATAGGTTTGGAGTCCATTCGTGGTTCGAATTCCACTTTTGGAGTATATGGTTTGTGCTGCCCCTATACCTATGTGCTCCTATTGCAATCTATTGTAACTTTACGCTGCTTGGATTACTTCCTTTTGCTATTACTGCATAGTTTTGGTATTGTGTACATATATCTTGTGTATATTTGGCATCCTCATACTGAGGGTACTCACTGAGATACTTTGGCATATTGTCATAAAAATAAAGTGCCTTTATTTTTAGTATATCTGTGTATTGTGTTTTCTTGTGATATTGTGCATATGACACCAGTGGTATAGTAGGAGCTCTGCATGTCTCCTAGTTCAGCCTAAGCTGCTCTGCTATAACTACCTTCTATCAGCCTAAGCTGCTTGAAACACCTCTTCTACACTAATAAGGGATAACTGGACGTGGTACAGAGTGTAAGTACCCCTTGGTACCCACTACAAGCCAGGCCAGCCTCCTACATTGGTTGTGCAGCGGTGGGATAAGTACTTGCAACTACTTACCACTTTGTCATTTTGTACTTTTCATAAGAGAAAAATATACAAAACAAGTTCAGTGTATGTACACCTAACCAAAAAGTGTTGCTTTTCTTCTCTTACACTGTCTGCTAACTGCTGAAAAGTACCCCTAAACTTTCTAAAAGTTTGAAAAAGTTTGAAAAAGTTTTTTTTCCTGTTCTTTAAAAAGTCCTGAAACTTTTTCTATCTTTTATCTGTCTGTAAACCTTTTTCTATCATGTCTGGTGTAGGAATTCCTCTTAATTTGGTCAATACTACTTATGACCACCTTAACTTTAAGAGCCTAAGGAGTCTCTGCATTGATAGAGGATTAGTGGTGGTTAAGAACCCTTCTAGAAAGCTACTGTCTAATATGCCCCCAGTAGGAGTGTTGCAGGGTTCCCTTCTTAATTTGCCCCTTAGCAGACCACCTAGCAATGCTGGTAGTAATGGAAGCTCCCATCATAGTAGGGATGTTTTTATTCCTGGAGGCCAGGTTGTTAGGGTGCCAACTGTTAGGGACATTTCTCCCTCTGCTCATTCAAATCTTTCTTCTGTGTCAAAACATTCCCAACCCACCCACCCTGATGACAAGATGTTAGAAAGGGAAATCAATAAGTTGAGAGTGGAAGAGACCAGGCTGAAGCTTAAACAGCAACAGCTGGCTCTAGACAGGGAATCCCTAGACTTAGAAAAAGAGAGACAGAGGTTGGGGTTAGGACCCCATGGTGGCAGCAGCAGTATTCCTGATAGCAATCCTGTGAGAGAGCATGATTCTAGGAATCTGCACAAGATAGTTCCCCCTTACAAGGAGGGGGATGACATTAACAAGTGGTTTGCTGCACTTGAGAGGGCCTGTATGGTACAGGGAAACCCTCAAAGGCAGTGGGGTGCTATCCTATGGCTATCTTTCAGTGGAAAGGGTAGGGATAGGCTGCTTACTGTGAAGGAAAGTGATGCCAATAATTTTACAGTTTTGAAGAATGCACTCTTGGATGGATTTGGCTTAACCACTGAACAATACAGGATTAAGTTCAGAGAAACCAGAAAAGAGTCCTCACAAGACTGGGTAGACTTTGTTGACTATTCAGTGAAGGCCTTGGAGGGGTGGTTACATGGCAGTAACGTTTCTGACTATGAAAGCCTGTACAATCTAATCTTGAGAGAGCATATTCTGAATAACTGTGTGTCTGATTTGTTACACCAATATCTAGTGGACTCAGATCTGACCTCTCCCCAAGAATTGGGAAATAAGGCAGACAAATGGGTCAGAACAAGAGTGAACAGAAAAGTTCATACAGGGGGTGAAAAGGATGGCAAGAAGAAGGATGGTAAGTCTTCAGACAAGGGTGGGGACAAATCTAAAAATGAGTCTTCATCAGGCCCACAAAAACACTCTGGTGGGGGTGATGGGTCCAAATCCTCTTCTAATCAAGTAAAGAAACCATGGTGCTATTTATGTAAAGTAAAAGGCCATTGGCCAACTGATGCCAGTTGTCCAAAGAAAAGCACCAAGCCTCCCACTACCACAACCCCTACTGCAACCTCTAGTGCCCCTAGTAATAGCAGTGGTGGTGGGAGCAAACCTATTAATAACCAATCCAAGGGAGTAGCTGGGCTCACTTTTGGTAATTTAGTTGGTGTTGGTCTTGTTAGGGAGACCACAGAGGCTGTGAAGATGCCATTGATTTGGCCACCTTGGTTGCTTGTCCCCCTAATATGGATAAGTACAAGCAACTTCCCCTAATCAATGGTGTTGAGGTTCAGGCCTACAGGGACACAGGTGCCAGTGTTACCATGGTGTGAGAAAGTAGCCTCTTTCTAGCCTTGTTACCCCCACTTTTGGCCTGTTTGTGAATGTATGTCAGGGTGTTTTCACTGTCTCACTGGGATCCTGCTAGCCAGGGCCCAGTGCTCATAGTGAAACCCTATGTTTTCAGTATGTTTGTTATGTGTCACTGGGACCCTGCTCGTCAGGACCCCAGTGCTCATAAGTTTGTGGCCTATATGTATGTGTTCCCTGTGTGGTGCCTAACTGTCTCACTGAGGCTCTGCTAACCAGAACCTCAGTGGTTATGCTCTCTCATTGCTTTCAAATTGTCACTAACAGGCTAGTGACCAATTTTACCAATTTACATTGGCTTACTGGAACACCCTCATAATTCCCTAGTATATGGTACTGAGGTACCCAGGGTATTGGGGTTCCAGGAGATCCCTATGGGCTGCAGCATTTCTTTTGCCACCCATAGGGAGCTCTGACAATTCTTACACAGGCCTGCCACTGCAGACTGAGTGAAATAATGTCCACGTTATTTCACAGCCATTTTACACTGCACTTAAGTAACTTATAAGTCACCGATATGTCTAACCTTTACCTGGTAAAGGTTAGGTGCAAAGTTACTTAGTGTGAGGGCACCCTGGCACTAGTCAAGCTGCCCCCACATTGTTCAGGGCCAATTCCCCGGACTTTGTGAGTGCGGGGACACCATTACACGCGTGCACTACAGATAGGTCACTACCTATATGTAGCTTCACAATGGTAACTCCGAATATGGCCATGTAACATGTCTATGATCATGGAATTACCCCCTCTATGCCTGTAGGAGGCTGGACTGGCTTGTAGTGAGTACCAAGGGGTACTTGCACCTTGCACCAGGCCCAGTTATCCCTTATTAGTGTATAGGGTGTCTAGCAGCTTAGGCTGATAGATAATGGTAGCTTAGCAGAGCAGCTTAGGCTGAACTAGGAGACGTGTGAAGCTACTACAGTACCACCTAGTGTCATATGCACAATATCATAAGAAAACACAATACACAGTTATACTAAAAATAAAGGTACTTTATTTTTATGACAATATGCCAAAGTATCTTAGAGTGTACCCTCAGTGAGAGGATAGGAAATATACACAAGATATATATACACAATAGCAAAAATATGCAGTATAGTCTTAGAAAACAGTGCAAACAATGTATAGTTACAATAGGATGCAATGGGGAAACATAGGGATAGGGGCAACACAAACCATATACTCCAGAAGTGGAATGCGAACCACGAATGGACCCCAAACCTATGTGACCTTGTAGAGGGTCGCTGGGACTATTAGAAAATAGTGAGAGTTAGAAAAATAACCCTCCCCAAGACCCTGAGAAGTGAGTGCAAAGTGCACCAAGGTTCCCCTAAGGACAAAATAGTCGTGTTAGAGGGAAAATGCAAGGAAAATACGAATCAGCAATGCAACAACGATGGATTCCTGACTGAGGGTACCTGTGGAACAAGGGGACCAAGTCCAAAAGTCACAAGCAGCTCGGAGATGGGCAGATGCCCAAGAAATGCCAGCGGTTGGTGCAAAGAAGCTCTTACTAGGCTGAAGAACTGTGAATACTGCAGGAACGACAAGGGCTAGAGGCTTCCCCTTTGGAGGATAGATCCATCACGCCTTGGAGAGTCGTGCAGAAGTGTTTTCCCGCCGGACGGACGCCAACAAGCCTTGCTACACGCAAATCGTGCGTTTGGCGTTTTTGGACGCTGCTGGGGTCCAGGAGGGACCAGGAGGTCGCAAATTGGGCCTGCAGAGAGAAGGGACGTCGAGCAAGACAAAGAGCCCTCACTGAAGCAGGTAGCACCCGGAGAAGTGCCAGAAACAGGCACTACAAGGATGCGTGAAATGGTGCTCGCCGAAGTTGCACAAAGGAGTCCCACGTCGCCGGAGACCAACTTAGAAAGTCGTGCAATGCAGGTTAGAGTGCCGTGGACCCAGGCTTGGCTGTGCACGTAGGATTTCCGCCGGAAGTGCACAGGGGCCGGAGTAGCTTGCAAAGTCGCGGTTCCCAGCAATGCAGCCCAGCGAGGTGAGGCAAGGACTTACCTCCACCAAACTTGGGCTGAAGAGTCACTGGACTGTGGGGGTCACTTGGACGGTGTCGCTGGATTCGAGGGACCTCGCTCGTCGTGCTGAGAGGAGACCCAAGGGACCGGTAATGCAGCTTTTTGGTGCCTGCGGTTGCAGGGGGAAGATTCCGTCGACCCACGGGAGATTTCTTCGGAGCTTCTGGTGCAGAGAGGAGGCAGACTACCCCCACAGCATGCACAAGCAGGAAAACAGTCGAGAAGGCGGCAGGATCAGCGTTACAGAGTTGCAGTAGTCGTCTTTGCTACTATGTTGCAGGGTTGCAGGCTTCCAGCGCGGTCAGCGGTCGATTCCTTATCAGAAGGTGAAGAGAGAGATGCAGAGGAACTCGGCTGAGCTCATGCATTCGTTATCTGAAGTTTCCCCAGAGACAGAGACCCTAAATAGCCAGAAAAGAGGGTTTGGCTACCTAGGAGAGAGGAAAGGCTACTAACACCTGAAGGAGCCTATCAGCAGGAGTCTCTGACGTCACCTGGTGGCACTGGCCACTCAGAGCAGTCCAGTGTGCCAGCAGCACCTCTGTTTCCAAGATGGCAGAGGTCTGGAGCACACTGGAGGAGCTCGGGACACCTCCCAGGGGAGGTGCAGGTCAGGGGAGTGGTCACTCCCCTTTCCTTTGTCCAGTTTCGCGCCAGAGCAGGGGCTAAGGGGTCCCTGAACCGGTGTAGACTGGCTTATGCAGAATTGGGCACCTCTGTGCCCAACAAAGCATTTCCAGAGGCTGGGGGAGGCTACTCCTCCCCTGCCTTCACACCATTTTCCAAAGGGAGAGGGTGTCACACCCTCTCTCAGAGGAAGTTCTTTGTTCTGCCATCCTGGGCCAGGCCTGGCTGGACCCCAGGAGGGCAGATGCCTGTCTGAGGGGTTGGCAGCAGCAGCAGCTGCAGTGAAACCCTAGGAAGGGCAGTCTGGCAGTACCAGGGTCTGTGCTACAGACCACTGGGATCATGGAATTGTACCAACAATGCCAGGATGGCATAGAGGGGGCAATTCCATGATCATAGACATGTTACATGGCCATATTCGGAGTTACCGTGGTGAAGCTACATATAGGTAGTGACCTATATGTAGTGCACGCGTGTAATGGTGTCCCCGCACTCACAAAGTTCAGTGAATTGGCTCTGAACAATGTGGGGGCACCTTGGCTAGTGCCAGGGTGCCCTCACACTAAGTAACTTTGCACCTAACCTTTACCAGGTAAAGGTTAGACATATAGGTGACTTATAAGTTACTTAAGTGCAGTGTAAAATGGCTGTGAAATAACGTGGACGTTATTTCACTCAGGCTGCAGTGGCAGGCCTGTGTAAGAATTGTCTGAGCTCCCTATGGGTGGCAAAAGAAATGCTGCAGCCCATAGGGATCTCCTGGAACCCCAATACCCTGGGTACCTCAGTACCATATACTAGGGAATTATAAGGGTGTTCCAGTAAGCCAATGTAAATTGGTAAAAATGGTCACTAGCCTGTCAGTGACAATTTGGAAAGAAATGAGAGAGCATAACCACTGAGGTTCTGATTAGCAGAGCCTCAGTGAGACAGTTAGTCACTACACAGGTAACACATTCAGGCACACTTATGAGCACTGGGGCCCTGGGTTACCAGGGTCCCAGTGACACATACAACTAAAACAACATATATACAGTGAAAAATGGGGGTAACATGCCAGGCAAGATGGTACTTTCCTACACAACCCCCCCCCCCAAACGAAGGACAATAAGACTAGCCATTACCTGATGAGTCTTCATTGTCTAAGTGGAAATATCTGGAGAGTCCATCTGCATTGGAGTGGCTACTCCCAGGTCTATGTTCCACTGTATAGTCCATTCCCTGTAGGGATATGGACCACCTCAACAATTTAGGATTTTCACCTTTCATTTGTTTTAGCCAAAGTAGAGGTTTGTGGTCTGTCTGAACAATGAAGTGAGTGCCAAACAGGTATGGCCTCAACTTCTTCAGAGCCCAGACCACAGCAAAGGCCTCCCTCTCAATGGCAGACCAACGCTTTTCTCTAGGGGTCAACCTTCTACTAATAAAAGCAACAGGTTGATCCTGGCCCTCAGAATTAAGTTGTGATAGGACTGCCCCTACTCCTAATTCAGATGCATCAGTTTGGACATAGAATTTTTTAGAGTAACAAGGGCTTTTCAGGACAGGTGCAGAGCACATGGCCTGCTTCAGCTCCTCAAAAGCTTTCTGACAGTTTGCTGTCCATAATACCTTTTTAGGCATTTTCTTGGATGTGAGGTCATTAAGAGGGGCTGCAATGGAGCCATAGTTCTTAATGAACCTCCTGTAATACCCAGTGAGGCCTAGGAAGGCTCTCACCTGAGTCTGAGTGGTAGGGGGAACCCAATCAATAATAGTTTGGATTTTCCCCTGAAGTGGTGCAATCTGTTCCCCACCAACAAGGTGTCCCAGATAAACCACCTTACCCTGCCCTATCTGGCACTTTGAAGCCTTGATAGTGAGGCCTGCCTTTTGCAGGGCCTCCAAAACTTTCCATAGGTGGACCAGGTGATCATCCCAGCTGGAGCTAAATACAGCTATATCATCCAAATATGCTGCACTGAAAGCTTCCAGCCCTTGCAGGACTGTGTTCACCAACCTCTGAAAAGTGGCAGGTGCATTTTTCAAACCAAAAGGCATTACAGTAAACTGGTAATGTCCTCCAATGGTAGAAAATGCAGTCTTAGATTTAGCATCTTCTGACAATTTGATCTGCCAATACCCTGCAGTCAAATCAAAAGTGCTTAGATACTTGGCAGATGCCAGTGTATCTATGAGCTCATCTGCCCTGGGTATAGGGTGAGCATCAGTTTTGGTTACCAAGTTGAGACCTCTATAGTCGACACAAAACCTCATTTCCTTCTTTCCATCTTTAGAATTGGGTTTTGGTACCAGTACCACAGGAGAAGCCCATGGACTGTCAGAGTGCTCAACCACTCCTAGTTCCAACATTTTCTGAACTTCTTGCTTTATGCAGTCCCTGACATGGTCAGGCTGCCTATAGATCTTACTTTTGACAGGTAAACTGTCTCCAGTATCTATAGTGTGCTCACACCAAGAAGTGGTGCCTGGCACAATGGAGAAGAGTTCTGAAAATTGTCCTAGGAGATTTATGCAATTATCTTTCTGCTCAGCAGTAAGACAATCAGCCAAAACTACACCTTCCACAAGAGCATCTTGTTCTGTGGAAGAGAAGAGATCAGGTAGAGGATCACTGTCTTCTTCCTGTCCCTCATCTGTTGCCATGAGCAGGGTGAGATCAGCCCTGTCATAGTAGGGTTTCAGGCGGTTGACATGGAGCACCCTAAGGGGACTCCTGGCAGTGCCTAAGTCAACCAAGTAGGTGACTTCACCCTTCTTTTCAACAATTGTGTGGGGTCCACTCCATTTATCTTGGAGTGCTCTTGGGGCCACAGGCTCCAAGACCCACACTTTCTGCCCTGGTTGGTACTGAACCAAAACAGCCTTCTGATCATGCCATTGCTTCTGGAGCTCTTGGCTGGCCTGAAGGTTTTTACTGGCCTTTTTCATGTACTCAGCCATCCTTGATCTGAGGCCAAGTACATAATCCACAATATCCTGCTTAGGAGCTTTTAAAGGTTGTTCCCAACCCTCCTTTACAAGTGTGAGTGGACCCCTAACAGGGTGTCCAAAAAGAAGTTCAAAGGGGCTGAAGCCCACTCCTTTCTGGGGTACCTCCCTGTAGGCAAAAAGGCGGCATGGGAGAAGGATATCCCATCTCCTGCGGAGTTTTTCAGGGAGTCCCATAATCATGCCTTTGAGAGTTTTATTAAATCTCTCCACCAGTCCATTTGTTTGTGGATGATAGGGTGTTGTGAACTTGTAAGTTACACCACACTCCTTCCACATGGCCTTTAAGTATGCAGACATGAAATTGCTTCCTCTGTCTGATACTACTTCCTTTGGGAAGCCCACCCTGGAAAATATTCCCAGGAGGGCCTTTGCCACTGCAGGAGCTGTAGTGGTCCTTAAAGGAATAGCTTCAGGATATCTTGTGGCATGGTCCACTACCACCAAGATAAACCTATTGCCTGAAGCAGTAGGAGGGTCAAGGGGGCCAACTATGTCAACCCCTACCCTTTCAAAGGGAACCCCAACCACAGGCAGTGGGATAAGGGGTGCCTTAGGGGTGCCACCTGTCTTGCCACTGGCTTGACAGGTTTCACAGGACTTACAAAATTCTTTTGTGTCCTCAGACATCCTAGGCCAATGAAACAATGGTACCAATCTGTCCCAAGTTTTCATTTGACCCAGGTGCCCAGCTAAGGGAATGTCATGTGCCAGTGTTAGGAGGAACTTTCTGTACTCCTGAGGAATCACTAATCTCCTGGCAGCTCCAGGTTTAGGATCCCTATGCTCAGTGTACAAGAGGTTGTCCTCCCAGTAAACTCTGTGTGAGTCACTGACATCCCCATTAGCTTGTTTGACAGCTTGCTGTCTGAGACCCTCTAATGTGGGACAGGTTTGCTGTGCCACACTCAGCTCCTCTCTGGCAGGCCCCCCTTCACCCAAAAGCTCAGCAGTGTCTGCTTCCAGCTCCTCTGGTGTAGGTTCTGCACAGGGAGGGAATTCTTCTTCCTCAGAAGTAGAATCCACTGTAGAGGGAGGGATAGTAGGAAGTGGTTTGCTTCTACTAGCCCTAGCTTTAGGGAGCACTTGGTCCATTGTTCCAGGATCCAAGCTTCCCTGTCCTTTTTGCTTTTTGGCCTGAGCCCTTGTCAAAGCAAAAATATGCCCTGGGATGCCCAGCATTGCTGCATGGGCCTCCAACTCCACATCTGACCAAGCTGATGTTTCCAAATCGTTCCCTAATAGACAGTCTACAGGTAAATCTGAAGCTACCACAACTTTCTTTGGACCAGATCCCCCCCCCCAGTTGAGATTTACAACAGCCATGGGGTGGCTTTGTGTTATGTTGTGAGCATCGGTTACTTGGTACTGGTGTCCAAGTATGTGTTGTTCAGGGTGCACCAGTTTCTCAATCACCATTGTGACACTGGCACCTGTGTCCCTGTAGGCCTGGACCTCAACACCATTTATTAGGGTTAGTTGCTTGTACTTCTCCAAGTTATGGGGGCAAGCAACCAAAGTGGCTAAGTTAATAGCCCCTTCAGAGACTAAAGTAGCCTCTGTGGTCTCCCTAATTAGACCAACCCCAACTAAATTACCAAAAGTGAGCCCAGCTACTCCCTTGGATTGGCTATTAGTAGGTTTGCTCCCACCACCACTGCTATTAGTAGGGACACTAGGTGTAGCAGTAGGGGTTGTAGTGGTAGGAGCTGTGGTGCCTTTCTTTGGACAACTGGGATCTGTTGTCCAATGGCCTTTTATTTTACATAAATAGCACCATGGTTTCTTTTCCTTGTTCTGATTAAAGGAGGATTTGGTCCCACCACCCCCACCAGAGTGTTTTTGTGGGCCTGATGAAGACTCATTTTTAGATTTGTCCCCACCCTTGTCAGAAGACTTACCATCCTTCTTTTTGTTGCCATCTTTGTCACCCCCTGTATGAACTTTTCTGTTCACTCTTGTTCTGACCCATTTGTCTGCCTTCTTTCCCAATTCTTGGGGAGAGGTCAGATCAGAGTCCACCAAGTACTGGTGCAACAAATCAGACACACAATTATTAAGAATATGCTCTCTCAGGATCAAGTTATACAGGCTGTCATAATCAGTAACTTTACTGCCATGTAACCACCCCTCCAAGGCCTTCACTGCCTGGTCAATGAAATCAACCCAGTCTTGTGAAGACTCCTTTTTGGTATCTCTGAACTTTATCCTGTACTGTTCAGTGGTTAAGCCATAACCATCCAGGAGTGCATTCTTAAGAACTTGGAAATTGTTAGCATCATTTTCTTTTACAGTAAGGAGCCTATCCCTACCTTTTCCAGTAAATGATAGCCATAGGATAGCAGCCCACTGCTTTTGAGGGACATCCTGTACAGCACAGGCCCTCTCAAGTGCAGCAAACCACTTGTTAATGTCATCCCCCTCCTTGTAAGGGGGAACTATCTTGTGCAGATTCCTGGAATCATGCTCTTTTGCAGGATGACTATGGGGAATACTGCTGCTGCCACCATGGGTATCTAAACCCATCTTCTGTCTTTCCCTCTCTATTTCTAAAGACTGTCTATCCAAATCCAGCTGTTGCTTCTTGAGCTTCAGTCTGGTTTGCTCCACTCTCAATCTATTGAGCTCCCTTTCTAACAATCTGTCATCAGGGTGGGTGGGAGGGACATTTCTAGATACAGAGGTATGATGGGAATGAACAGAAGACCTGTCCCTTACAAGGGGCACCCTAACAGCTTGGCTACCAGCATAATGTGAGAGCACATCATCAGTATGATGTGATTCAACCTCTGTACCAACTATGCTAGACTGTCTAGTAATGGGCAGGCTGAGAAGTTTCTTTCCTGAACCTTTTCCTGGGGGAGTCCCTGGATCAGATTGAGAACCATTAACTACTTTTTCTACAGATTGGGCACTTATGGCCTTATCCTGTACTCTAAGCATATTAATTAACAGTTCTAAGGAAGGATTCTTCCCTACACTCAAACCTCTCTCTATGCAGAGACTCCTTGCTCCTTTCCAGCTAAGGTGATCATATGCAAGTTTGGACAGTTCAACTTTTTGGCCTGTGCCAGACATTTTTAGAGAGAGTTAAAGTGATAGACAAAGAGAAAAAAGTTTTCAGAACTTTTTGGAAAGACAGAAAAAAACTTTTTAAACTTTTAAGAACTTTTTGAAAGTTTAGAAGTACTTTTCAGCACTTAGAAAAGAGTGAAAAGAGGAAATGCAAAACTTTTTGGCTATGTGTATATACACTGACCTTGTTTTGTATATTTTTCTCTTATGAAAAGTACAATGACAAGAGTGGTAAGTAGTCTCAAAGCACTTATCCCACCGCTGCACAACCAATGTAGGAGGCTGGACTGGCTTGTAGTGAGTACCAAGGGGTACTTGCACCTTGCACCAGGCCCAGTTATCCCTTATTAGTGTATAGGGTGTCTAGCAGCTTAGGCTGATAGATAATGGTAGCTTAGCAGAGCAGCTTAGGCTGAACTAGGAGACGTGTGAAGCTACTACAGTACCACCTAGTGTCATATGCACAATATCATAAGAAAACACAATACACAGTTATACTAAAAATAAAGGTACTTTATTTTTATGACAATATGCCAAAGTATCTTAGAGTGTACCCTCAGTGAGAGGATAGGAAATATACACAAGATATATATACACAATAGCAAAAATATGCAGTATAGTCTTAGAAAACAGTGCAAACAATGTATAGTTACAATAGGATGCAATGGGGAAACATAGGGATAGGGGCAACACAAACCATATACTCCAGAAGTGGAATGCGAACCACGAATGGACCCCAAACCTATGTGACCTTGTAGAGGGTCGCTGGGACTATTAGAAAATAGTGAGAGTTAGAAAAATAACCCTCCCCAAGACCCTGAGAAGTGAGTGCAAAGTGCACCAAGGTTCCCCTAAGGACAAAATAGTCGTGTTAGAGGGAAAATGCAAGGAAAACACGAATCAGCAATGCAACAACGATGGATTCCTGACTGAGGGTACCTGTGGAACAAGGGGACCAAGTCCAAAAGTCACAAGCAGCTCGGAGATGGGCAGATGCCCAAGAAATGCCAGCGGTTGGTGCAAAGAAGCTCTTACTAGGCTGAAGAACTGTGAATACTGCAGGAACGACAAGGGCTAGAGGCTTCCCCTTTGGAGGATGGATCCCCCACGCCTTGGAGAGTCGTGCAGAAGTGTTTTCCCGCCGGATGGACGCCAACAAGCCTTGCTACACGCAAATCGTGCGTTTGGCGTTTTTGGACGCTGCTGGGGCCCAGGAGGGACCAGGAGGTCGCAAATTGGGCCTGCAGAGAGAGGGGACGTCGAGCAAGACAACGAGCCCTCACTGAAGCAGGTAGCACCCAGAGAAGTGCCAGAAACAGGCACTACGCGGATGCGTGAAACGGTGCTTGCCGAAGTTGCACAAAGGAGTCCCACGTCGCCGGAGACCAACTTAGAAAGTCGTGCAATGAAGGTTAGAGTGCCGTGGACCCAGGCTTGGCTGTGCACAAAGGATTTCCGCCGGAAGTGCACAGGAGCCGGAGTAGCTTGCAAAGTCGCGGTTCCCAGCAATGCAGCCCAGCGAGGTGAGGCAAGGCCTTACCTCCACCAAACTTGGGCTGAAGAGTCACTGGACTGTGGGGGTCACTTGGACGGTGTCGCTGGATTCGAGGGACCTCGCTCGTCGTGCTGAGAGGAGACCCAAGGGACCGGTAATGCAGCTTTTTGGTGCCTGCGGTTGCAGGGGGAAGATTCCGTCGACCCACGGGAGATTTCTTCGGAGCTTCTGGTGCAGAGAGGAGGCAGACTACCCCCACAGCATGCACAAGCAGGAAAACAGTCGAGAAGGCGGCAGGATCAGCGTTACAGAGTTGCAGTAGTCGTCTTTGCTACTATGTTGCAGGGTTGCAGGCTTCCAGCGCGGTCAGCGGTCGATTCCTTATCAGAAGGTGAAGAGAGAGATGCAGAGGAACTCGGCTGAGCTCATGCATTCGTTATCTGAAGTTTCCCCAGAGACAGAGACCCTAAATAGCCAGAAAAGAGGGTTTGGCTACCTAGGAGAGAGGAAAGGCTACTAACACCTGAAGGAGCCTATCAGCAGGAGTCTCTGACGTCACCTGGTGGCACTGGCCACTCAGAGCAGTCCAGTGTGCCAGCAGCACCTCTGTTTCCAAGATGGCAGAGGTCTGGAGCACACTGGAGGAGCTCGGGACACCTCCCAGGGGAGGTGCAGGTCAGGGGAGTGGTCACTCCCCTTTCCTTTGTCCAGTTTCGCGCCAGAGCAGGGGCTAAGGGGTCCCTGAACCGGTGTAGACTGGCTTATGCAGAATTGGGCACCTCTGTGCCCAACAAAGCATTTCCAGAGGCTGGGGGAGGCTACTCCTCCCCTGCCTTCACACCATTTTCCAAAGGGAGAGGGTGTCACACCCTCTCTCAGAGGAAGTTCTTTGTTCTGCCATCCTGGGCCAGGCCTGGCTGGACCCCAGGAGGGCAGATGCCTGTCTGAGGGGTTGGCAGCAGCAGCAGCTGCAGTGAAACCCTAGGAAGGGCAGTCTGGCAGTACCAGGGTCTGTGCTACAGACCACTGGGATCATGGAATTGTACCAACAATGCCAGGATGGCATAGAGGGGGCAATTCCATGATCATAGACATGTTACATGGCCATATTCGGAGTTACCATGGTGAAGCTACATATAGGTAGTGACCTATATGTAGTGCACGCGTGTAATGGTGTCCCCGCACTCACAAAGTTCAGTGAATTGGCCCTGAACAATGTGGGGGCACCTTGGCTAGTGCCAGGGTGCCCTCACACTAAGTAACTTTGCACCTAACCTTTACCAGGTAAAGGTTAGACATATAGGTGACTTATAAGTTACTTAAGTGCAGTGTAAAATGGCTGTGAAATAACGTGGACGTTATTTCACTCAGGCTGCAGTGGCAGGCCTGTGTAAGAATTGTCTGAGCTCCCTATGGGTGGCAAAAGAAATGCTGCAGCCCATAGGGATCTCCTGGAACCCCAATACCCTGGGTACCTCAGTACCATATACTAGGGAATTATAAGGGTGTTCCAGTAAGCCAATGTAAATTGGTAAAAATGGTCACTAGCCTGTCAGTGACAATTTGGAAAGAAATGAGAGAGCATAACCACTGAGGTTCTGATTAGCAGAGCCTCAGTGAGACAGTTAGTCACTACACAGGTAACACATTCAGGCACACTTATGAGCACTGGGGCCCTGGGTTACCAGGGTCCCAGTGACACATACAACTAAAACAACATATATACAGTGAAAAATGGGGGTAACATGCCAGGCAAGATGGTACTTTCCTACAATGCCATCCTGGCATAGTTGGCACAATCCCATGATCCCAGTGGTCTGTAGAACAGACCCTGTTACTGCCAAACTGCCTTTCCTGGGGTTTCACTGCAGCTGCTGCTGCTGCCAACCCCTCAGACAGGTTTCTGCCCTCCTGGGGTCAAGCCAGGCTTGTCCCAGGATGGCAGAACAAAGGACTTCCTCTGAGAGAGGGTGTTACACCCTCTCCCTTTGGAAAATGGTGTGAAGGCAGGGGAGGAGTAGCCTCCCCCAGCCTCTGGAAATGCTTTCATGGGCACATTTGGTGCCCATTTCTGCATAAGCCAGTCTACACCGGTTCAGGAACCCATAAGCCCTGCTCTGGTGCGAAACTGGACAAAGGAAAGGGGAGTGACCACTCCCCTGACCTGCACCTCCCCTGGGAGGTGTCCAGAGCTCCTCCAGTGTGCTCCAGACCTCTGCCATCTTGGAAACAGAGGTGCTGCTGGCACACTGGACTGCTCTGAGTAGCCAGTGCCACCAGGTGACATCAGAGACTCCTTCTGATAGGCTCCTTCAGGTTTTGCTAGCCTATCCTCTCTCCTAGGTAGCCAAACCCTCTTTTCTGGCTATTTAGGGTCTCTGTCTCTGGGGAAACTTTAGATAAAGAATGCAAGAGCTCATCCGAGTTCCTCTGCATCTCTCTCTTCACCTTCTGCCAAGGAATCGACTGCTGACCGCGCTGGAAGCCTGCAAAACTGCAACAAAGTAGCTAAGACGACTACTGCAACTCTGTAACGCTGATCCTGCCGCCTTCTCGACTGTTTTCCTGGTGGTGCATGCTGTGGGGGTAGTCTGCCTTCTCTCTGCACTAGAAGCTCCGAAGAAATCTCCCGTGGGTCGACGGAATCTTCCCCCTGCAACCGCAGGCACCAAAGAACTGCATCACCGGTCCCTTGGGTCTCCTCTCAGCACGACGAGCGAGGTCCCTCGAATCCAGCAACTCTGTCCAAGTGACCCCCATAGTCCAGTGACTCTTCAGTCCAAGTTTGGTTGAGGTAAGTCCTTGCCTCCCCACGCCAGACTGCATTGCTGGGAACCTTGACTTTTGCAGCTACTCCGGCCCCTGTGCACTTCCGGCGGAAATCCTTTGTGCACAGCCAAGCCTGGGTCCACGGCACTCTAACCTGCATTGCACGACTTTCTAAGTTGGTCTCCGGCGACGTGGGACTCCTTTGTGCAACTTCGGGAGAGCACTGTTTCACGCATCCTTATAGTGCCTGTTTCTGGCACTTCTCTGGATGCTACCTGCTGCTGAGAGGGCTCCTTGTCTTGCTTGACGTCCCCTCTGTCTCCTGGCACAATTTGCAACATCCTGGTCCCTCCTGGGCCACAGCAGCGTCCAAAAACACTAACCGCACAATTTGCAGCTAGCAAGGCTTGTTGGCGGTCTTTTGGCGGGAAAACACTTTTGCACGACTCTCCACGGCGTGGGGGATCCATCCTCCTAAGGGGAAGTCTCTAGCCCTTGTCGTTCCTGCAGAACCTTCAGCTTCTACTGTCCAGTAGCAGCTTCTGTGCACCCACAGCTGGCATTTCCTGGGCATCTGCCCATCTCCGACTTGCTTGTGACTTTTGGACTTGGTCCCCTTGTTCCACAGGTACCCTCGACTGGAAATCCATCGTTGTTGCATTGTTGGTTTGTGTCTTTCCTGCAGAATTCCCCTATCACGACTTCTATGTCCTTTGGGGAACTTTAGTGCACTTTGCACTCACTTTTCAGGGTCTTGGGGTGGGCGATTTTTCTAACCCTTACTATTTTCTAATAGTCCCAGTGACCCTCTACAAGGTCACATAGGTTTGGTGTCCATTCGTGGTTCGCATTCCACTTTTGGAGTATATGGTTTGTGTTGCCCCTATCCCTATGTGTCTCCATTGCATCCTATTGTAATTTTACATTGTTTGCACTGTTTTCTAAGACTATACTGCATATTGTTGGTATTGTGTACATATATCTTGTGTATATTTCCTATCCTCTCACTGAGGGTACACTCTGAGATACTTTGGCATATTGTCATAAAAATAAAATACCTTTATTTTTAGTATAACTGTGTATTGTGTTTTCTTATGATATTGTGCAAGTGCCACTAGTGGTACTGTAGGAGCTTCACTCGTCTCCTAGTTCAGCCTAAGCTGCTCTGCTAAGCTACCATTATCTATCAGCCTATGCTGCTAGACACCCTATATACTAAAAAGGGATAACTGGGCCTGGTGCAAGGTGCAAGTACCCCTTGGTACTCACTACAAGCCAGTCCAGCCTCCTACACATGGTAATAGAGAAACTGGTACACCCTGAACAACACCTACTTGGTCACCAGTATCAAGTAACAGACGCTCATAACAACACTCTTAGCCACCCATGGCTGTTGTGAATCTCAACTGGGGGAGGGTTACTGGTCCAAAGAAAGTTGTGGTTGCTTCAGATTTACCTGTAGACTGTCTACTAGGAAATGACTTAGAGACATCAGCTTGGGCAGAAGTGGAGTTGGAGGCTCATGCAGCAATGCTGGGCATTCCTGGGCATATTTTTGCTTTAACCAGGGCTCAGGCCAAAAAGCAAAAAGGACAGGGTGACTTGGATCCTGGAACAATGGACCAAGTGCTCCCTAAAGCTAGGGTTAGTAAGGGTAAATCCCTACCCACTATCCCTCCCTCTACAGATGATTCAACTTCTGAGGAAGAAGAATTTCCCCCCTGTGCAGAACCTTCACCAGAGTAGGTGGCAGCAGACACTGCTGAGCTTTTGGGTGGAGGGGGGCCTGCCAGGGAGGAGCTGAGTGTGGCACAGCAAACCTGTCCCACATTAGAGGGTCTAAGACAGCAAGCTGTCATACAGCAAAATGGGGATGTCAGTGACTCACATAGAGTTTACTGGGAGGACAACCTCTTGTACACAGAGGCAAGGGACACAAAACCTGGAGAAGCCAGGAGATTGGTCATTCCCCTGCAGTACAGAGAGTCCCTCCTAACTCTGGCACACGACATTACCTTGGCTGGACATTTGGGTCAGATTAAAACATGGGAAAGGCTTGTCACCCTGTTTCACTGGCCTAGGATGTCAGAGGACACAAAGGATTTTTGTAAGTCCTGTGTGACCTGCCAAGCCAGTGGCAAGACTGGTGGCACTCCAAAGGCTCCCCTTGTTCCACTGCCTGTGGTTGGGGTTCCCTTTGAAAGGGTGGGGGTTGACATAGTTGGTCCCCTTGACCCTCCTACTGCTTCAGGCAATAGGTTTATCTTAGTGGTAGTGGACCATGCCACAAGATGTCCTGAAGCTATTCCTCTAAGGGCCACTACAGCTCCTGCAGTGGCAAAAGCCCTCCTGGGAATCTTTTCCAGGGTGGGTTTCCCAAAAGAGGCTGTATCAGACATGGGTTGCAACTTTATGTCTGCATACTTGAAGGCCATGTGGAAGGAATGTGGTGTAACATACAAATTCACCACACCTTATCATCCACAAACAAATGGACTGGTAGAGAGGCTTAATAAAACTCTCAAAGGAATGATAATGGGACTCCCTGAAAAACTGAGGAGGAGATAGGATGTCCTGTTAACTTGCCTCCTTTTTGCTTACAGGGAGGTACCCCAGAAAGGAGTGGGCTTCAGCCCCTTTGAACTCCTATTTGGACACCCTGTTAGGGGTCCACTCACACTTGTAAAGGAGGGTTGGGAACAACCTTTAAAAGCTCCTAAGCAGGATATTGTGGATTATGTACTTGGCCTCAGATCAAGGATGGCTGAGTACATGAAAAAGGCCAGTAAAAACCTTCAGGCCAGCCAAGAGCTCCAGAAGCAATGGCATGATCAGAAGGCTGTTTTGGTTCAGTACCAACCAGGGCAGAAAGTGTGGGTCTTGGAGCCTGTGGCCCCAAGAGCACTCCAAGATAAATGGAGTGGTCCCCACACAATTGTTGAAAAGAAGGGAGAAGTCACCTATTTAGTTGACTTAGGCACTGCCAGGAGTCCCCTTAGGGTGCTCCATGTCAACCGCCTGAAACCCTACTATGACAGGGCTGATCTCACCCTGCTCATGGCAACTGATGAGGGACAGGAAGAAGACAGTGATCCTCTACCTGATCTCTTCTCTTCCACAGAACAAGATGCTCTTGTGGAAGGTGTAGTTTTGGCTGATTGTCTTACTGCTGAGCAGAAAGATAATTGCATAAATCTCCTAGATCAATTCTCTGAACTCTTTTCTACTGTGCCAGGCACCACTTCTTGGTGTGAGCACACTATAGATACTGGAGACAGCATGCCTGTCAAAAGTAAGCTCTATAGGCAGCCAGACCATGTCAGGGACTGCATAAAACAAGAAGTTCAGAAAATGCTTGAACTGGGAGTGGTTGAACATTCTGAAAGCCCACGGGCCTCTCCTGTGGTACTGGTACCAAAACCCCATTCCAAAGATGGAAAGAAGGAAATGCGGTTTTGTGTAGACTATAGAGGTCTCAACTTGGTAACCAAAACTGATGCTCACCCTATACCCAGGGCAGATGAGCTCATAGATACACTGGCATCTGCCAAGTATCTAAGCACTTTTGATTTGACTGCAGGGTATTGGCAGATCAAATTATCAGAAGATGCTAAACCTAAGACTGCATTTTCTACCATTGGAGGACATTACCAGTTTACTGTAATGCCTTTTGGTTTGAAAAATGCACCTGCCACTTTTCAGAGGTTGGTGAACACAGTCCTGCAAGGGCTGGAAGCTTTCAGTGCAGCATATTTGGACGATATAGCTGTCTTTAGCTCCAGCTGGGATGATCACCTGGTCCACCTATGGAAAGTTTTGGAGGCCCTGCAAAAGGCAGGCCTCACTATCAAAGCTTCAAAGTGCCAGATAGGGCAGGGTAAGGTGGTTTATCTGGGACACCTTGTTGGTGGGGAACAGATTGCACCACTTCAGGGGAAAAACCAAACTATTATAGATTGGGTTCCCCCTACCACTCAGACTCAGGTGAGAGCCTTCCTAGGCCTCACTGGGTATTACAGGAGGTTCATTAAGAACTATGGCTCCATTGCAGCCCCTCTTAATGACCTCACATCCAAGAAAATGCCTAAAAAGGTATTATGGACAGCAAACTGTCAGAAAGCTTTTGAGGAGCTGAAGCAGGCCATGTGCTCTGCACCTGTCCTGAAAAGCCCTTGTTACTCTAAAAAATTATATGTCCAAACTGATGCATCTGAATTAGGAGTAGGGGCAGTCCTATCACAACTTAATTCTGAGGGCCAGGATCAACCTGTTGCTTTTATTAGTAGGAGGTTGACCCCTAGAGAAAAGCGTTGGTCTGCCATTGAGAGGGAGGCCTTTGCTGTGTTCTGGGCTCTGAAGAAGTTGAGGCCATACCTGTTTGGCATTCACTTCATTGTTCAGACAGACCACAAACCTCTACTTTGGCTAAAACAAATGAAAGGTGAAAATCCAAAATTGTTGAGGTAGTCCATATCCCTACAGGGAATGGACTATACAGTGGAACATAGACCTGGGAGTAGCCACTCCAATGCAGATGGACTCTCCAGATATTTCCACTTAGACAATGAAGACTCATCAGGTCATGGCTAGTCTTATTGTCCTTCGTTTGGGGGGGGGGGTTGTGTAGGAAAGTACCATCTTGCCTGGCATGTTACCCCCATTTTTCACTGTATATATGTTGTTTTAGTTGTATGTGTCACTGGGACCCTGGTAACCCAGGGCCCCAGTGCTCATAAGTGTGCCTGAATGTGTTACCTGTGTAGTGACTAACTGTCTCACTGAGGCTCTGCTAATCAGAACCTCAGTGGTTATGCTCTCTCATTTCTTTCCAAATTGTCACTAACAGGCTAGTGACCATTTTTACCAATTTACATTGGCTTACTGGAACACCCTTATAATTCCCTAGTATATGGTACTGAGGTACCCAGGGTATTGGGGTTCCAGGAGATCCCTATGGGCTGCAGCATTTCTTTTGCCACCCATAGGGAGCTCTGACAATTCTTACACAGGCCTGCCACTGCAGCCTGAGTGAAATAACGTCCACGTTATTTCACAGCCATTTTACACTGCACTTAAGTAACTTAAAAGTCACCTATATGTCTAACCTTTACCTGGTAAAGGTTAGGTGCAAAGTTACTTAGTGTGAGGGCACCCTGGCACTAGCCAAGGTGCCCCCACATTGTTCAGAGCCAATTCCCTGAACTTTGTGAGTGCGGGGACACCATTACACGCGTGCACTACATATAGGTCACTACCTATATGTAGCTTCACAATGGTAACTCCGAATATGGCCATGTAACATGTCTATGATCATGGAATTGCCCCCTCTATGCCATCCTGGCATAGGTGGCACAATCCCATGATCCCAGTGGTCTGTAGCACAGACCCTGGTACTGCCAAACTGCCCTTCCTGGGGTGTCACTGCAGCTGCTGCTGCTGCCAACCCCTCAGACAGGCATCTGCCCTCCTGGGGTCCAGCCAGGCCTGGCCCAGGATGGCAGAACAAAGGACTTCCTCTGAGAGAGGGTGTTACACCCTCTCCCTTTGGAAAATGGTGTGAAGGCAGGGGAGGAGTAGCCTCCCCCAGCCTCTGGAAATGCTTTGTTGGGCACAGATGTGCCCAATTCTGCATAAGCCAGTCTACACCGGTTCAGGGGACCCCTTAGCCCTGCTCTGGCGCGAAACTGGACAAAGGAAAGGGGAGTGACCACTCCCCTGACCTGCACCTCCCCTGGGAGGTGTCCAGAGCTCCTCCAGTGTGCTCCAGACCTCTGCCATCTTGGAAACAGAGGTGCTGCTGGCACACTGGACTGCTCTGAGTGGCCAGTGCCACCAGGTGACGTCAGAGACTCCTTGTGATAGGCTCCTTCAGGTGTTGCTAGCCTATCCTCTCTCCTAGGTAGCCAAACCCTCTTTTCTGGCTATTTAGGGTCTCTGTCTCTGGGGAAACTTCAGATAACGAATGCATGAGCTCAGCCGAGTTCCTCTGCATCTCTCTCTTCACCTTCTGATAAGGAATCGACTGCTGACCGCGCTGGAAGCCTGCAAACCTGCAACATAGTAGCAAAGACGACTACTGCAACTCTGTAACGCTGATCCTGCCGCCTTCTCGACTGTTTTCCTGCTTGTGCATGCTGTGGGGGTAGTCTGCCTCCTCTCTGCACCAGAAGCTCCGAAGAAATCTCCCGTGGGTCGACGGAATCTTCCCCCTGCAACCGCAGGCACCAAAAAGCTGCATTACCGGTCCCTTGGGTCTCCTCTCAGCATGACGAGCGAGGTCCCTCGAATCCAGCGACTCTGTCCAAGTGACCCCCCACAGTCCAGTGACTCTTCAGTCCAAGTTTGGTGGAGGTAAGTCCTTGCCTCACCTCGCTGGGCTGCATTGCTGGGAACCGCGACTTTGCAGCTACTCCGGCCCCTGTGCACTTCCGGCAGAAATCCTTTGTGCACTGCCAAGCCTGGGTCGACGGCACTCTAACCTGCATTGCACGACTTTCTAAGTTGGTCTCCGGCGACGTGGGACTCCTTTGTGCAACTTCGGCGAGCACTTGTAGTGCCTGTTTCTGGCTTTTTCCCAGGTGCTACCGGCTTCAGAGAGGGCTTCTTGTCTTGCTCGACGTCCCCTCTCTCTGCTGATCCAATTTGCGACCTCCTGGTCCCTCCTGGCCCTCAGCAGCGTCCAAAAGTGCTAACTGCACAATTTGCAGCTAGCAAGGCTTGTTAGCATTCTTTCGGCGGGAAAACACTTCTGCACGACTCTCCACGGCAAGAGAAATCCGTCCACCAAAGGGGAAGTCTCTAGCCCTTTTCGTTCCTGCAGAAACCTCAGCTTCTTCTGTCCAGTCGAAGCTTCTTTGCACCCGCAGCTGGCATTTCCTGGGCATCTGCCCATCTCCGACTTGCTTGTGACTTTTGGACTTGGTCCCCTTGTTGCACAGGTACCCTAGATTGGAAATCCACAGTTGTTGCATTGCTGGTTTGTGTCTTTCCTGCATTATTCCTCTAACACGACTTCTTTGTCCTTAGGGGAACTTTAGTGCACTTTGCACTCACTTTTCAGGGTCTTGGGGAGGGTTATTTTTCTAACTCTCACTATTTTCTAATAGTCCCAGCGACCCTCTACAAGGTCACATAGGTTTGGGGTCCATTCGTGGTTCGCATTCCACTTTTGGAGTATATGGTTTGTGTTGCCCCTATCCCTATGTTTCCCCATTGCATCCTATTGTAACTATACATTGTTTGCACTGTTTTCTAAGACTATACTGCATATTTTTGCTATTGTGTATATATATCTTGTGTATATTTCCTATCCTCTCACTGAGGGTACACTCTAAGATACTTTGGCATATTGTCATAAAAATAAAGTACCTTTATTTTTAGTATAACTGTGTATTGTGTTTTCTTATGATATTGTGCATATGACACTAAGTGGTACTGTAGTAGCTTCACACGTCTCCTAGTTCAGCCTAAGCTGCTCTGCTAAGCTACCATTATCTATCAGCCTAAGCTGCTAGACACCCTATACACTAATAAGGGATAACTGGGCCTGGTGCAAGGTGCAAGTACCCCTTGGTACTCACTACAAGCCAGTCCAGCCTCCTACAAAACATCACTCTGAAGATGGAAAAAGAGAAATGAGGTTTTGTGTAGATTACAGAGGTCTCAACCAAGTAACAAAAACTGATGCTCACCCTATACCCAGGGCAGATGATCTCATAGATACACTGGCATCTGCCAAGTTTCTAAGCACCTTTGATTTGACTGCAGGGTATTGACAGTTCAAGGTATCAGAGGATGCTAAAGCAAAAACTGCATTTGCGACTATTGGAGGGCACTACCAATTCACAGTAACGCCCTTTGGTTTGAAAAATGCACCTGCCACTTTTCAGAGATTGGTGAATACAGTCCTGCAAGGGTTGGAGGCTTTTAGTGCAGCATATCTGGACGATATAGCTGTCTTTAGCTCCACCTGGGATGATCACCTGGTCCACCTGTGGAAAGTTTTGGAGGCCCTGCAAAAGGCAGGCCTCACTATCAAGGCTTCAAAGTGCCAGATAGGGCAGGGCAAAGTGGTTTATCTGGGACTCCTGGTAGGTGGAGAACAGATTGCACCACTTCAGGGGAAAATCCAAACTATCATAGATTACGTTCCCCCTACAACTCAGACCCAGGTGAGAGCCTTCTTAGGCCTCACTGGGTATTACAGGAGGTTCATTAAGAACTATGGCTCCATTGCAGCCCCACTTAATGACCTCACTTCCAAGAAAATGCCTAAAAAGGTATTGTGTACAGCTAGCTGTCAGAAAGCTTTTGAGGAGGTGAAACAGGCCATGTGCACTGCACCTGTCCTAAAAAGCCCATGTTACTCCAAGAAATTCATTGCTCAAAATGATGCATCTGAATTAGGGGTAGGGGCAGTCTTATCACAACTCAATTCTGAGGGCCAGGATCAACCTGTTGCTTTTATCAGCAGGAGGTTGACCCGTAGAGAAAAGCGTTGGACTGCCATAGAGAGGGAGGCCTTTGCTGTGGTCTGGGCACTGAAAAAGTTGAGGCCATACCTGTTTGGCACTCACTTCATTGTTCAGACAGACCACAAACCTCTACTTTGGCTAAAACAAATGAAAGGTGAAAATCCTAAATTGTTGAGGTGGTCCATATCTCTACAGGGAATGGACTATACAGTGGAACATAGACCTGGGAGTACCCACTCCAATGCAGATGGACTCTCCAGATATTTCCACTTAGACAATAAAGACTCATCAGGTCATGGCTAGTCTTATTGTCCTTCGTTTTGGGGGGTGGGGGGGTTGTGTAGGAAAGTACCATCTTGCCTGGCATGTTACCCCCATATTTCACTGTATATATGTTGTTTTAGTGTTCGTGTCACTGGGACCCTGCCAGCCATAAGTGTGCCCTGTATGTGTTCCCTGTTGATGACTGTCTCACTGAGGCTCTGCTAACCAGAACCTCAGTGGTTATGCTCTCTCTGCTTTCTAAATTGTCACTAACAGGCTAGTGACCAATTTTACCAACTCACATTGGCATACTGGAACACCCTTATAATTCCCTAGTATATGGTACTGAGGTACCCAGGGTATTGGGGTTCCAGGAGATCCCTATGGGCTGCAGCATTTCTTTTGCCACACATAGGGAGCTCTAACAATTCTTACACAGACCTGCCAGTGCAGCCTGCGTGAAATAACGTCCACGTTATTTCACAGCCATTTACCACTGTACTTAAGTAACCTATAAGTCACCTATATGTCTAACCTTCACCTGGTGAAGGTTGGGTGCAAAGTTACTTAGTGTGTGGGTACCCAGGGTATTGGGGTTCCAGGAGATCCCTATGGGCTGCAGCATTTCTTTTGCCACACATAGGGAGCTCTGACAATTCTTACACAGGCCTGCCACTGCAGCCTGAGTGAAATAACGTCCACGTTATTTCACAGCCATTTACCACTGCACTTAAGTAACTTATAAGTCACCTATATGTCTAACCTTCACCTGGTGAAGGTTGTGTGCTAAGTTACTTAGTGTGTGGGCACCCTGGCACTAGCCAAGGTGCCCCCACATCGTTCAGGGCAAATTCCCCGGACTTTGTGAGTGCGGGGACACCATTACATGCGTGCACTATACGTATAGCGTCACAATGGTAACTCCGAACATGGCCATGTAACATGTCTAAGATCATGGAATTGTCACCCCAATGCCATTCTGGCATTGGGGAGACAATTCCATGATCCCCCGAGTCTCTAGCTCAGACCCGGGTACTGCCAAACTGCCTTTCCCAGGGTTTCACTGCAGCTGCTGCTGCTGCCAACCCCTCAGACAGGTTTCTGCCCTCCTGGGGTCCAGCCAGGCCTGGCCCAGGAAGGCAGAACAAAGGACTTCCTCAGAGAGAGGGTGTTACACCCTCTCCCTTTGGAAAAAGGTGTCAGGGCCGGGGAGGAGTAGCCTTCCCCAGCCTCTGGAAATGCTTTGATGGGCACAGATGGTGCCCATCTCTGCATAAGCCAGTCTACACCGGTTCAGGGATCCCCCAGCCCTGCTCTGGCGTGAAACAGGACAAAGGAAAGGGGAGTGACCACTCCCCTGACCTGCACCTCCCAGGGGAGGTCCCCAGAGCTCCTCCAGCGTGCCCCAGACCTCTGCCATCTTGGATTCAGAGGTGTGCGGGCACACTGGACTGCTCTGAGTGGCCAAGGTCAGCAGGTGACGTCAGAGACTCCTTCTGATAGGCTCTTACCTGTGTTACTAGCCTATCCTCTTTCCTAGGTAACCAAACCTCTTTTTCTGGCTATTTAGGGTCTCTGCTTTGGGGAATTCTTCAGATACCGATTGCAAGAGCTCACCAGAGTTCCTCTGCATCTCTCTCGTCACCTTCTACCAAAGGTTCGACCGCTGACTGCTCAGGATGCCTGCAAAACCACAACAAAGTAGCAAAGACGACTGCTGCAACCTTGTATCGCTTCTCCTGCCGCTTTCTCGCCTGTTTCCTGGTGGTGCATGCTCTGGGGGTAGCCTGCCTCCTTTTTGCACCAGGAGCTCTGAAGAAATCTCCCGTAGGATGACGGAATCCTCCCCCTGCAATTGCAGGCAACAAAAGAGTGCATCACCGGTTGTCTGGGTCCCCTCTCAGCACAACGAGCGTGGTCCCTGGAACTCAGAAACTCTGTCCAAGTGACTCCCACAGTCCAGTAACTCTTCAGTCCAAGTTTGGTGGAGGTAAGTCCTTGCCTTCCCACGCTAGACTGCATTGCTGGGTACTGCATGATTTGCAGCTGCTCCGGATCCTGTGCACTCTTCCAGGATTTCCTTCGTGCACAGCCAAGCCTGGGTCCCCGACACTCTAACCTGCAGTGCACAACCTTCTGAGTTGTCCTCCGGCGTCGTGGGACTCCCTTTTCTGACTTCGGGTGGACTCCGCTTCACTCCTCTTCCAAGTGCCTGTTCCGGTACTTCTGCGGATGCTGCCTGCTTCTGTGAGGGCTCCCTGACTTGCTGGGCGCCCCCTCTGTCTCCTCATCCAAGTGGCGACATCCTGGTTCCTCCTGGGCCACAGCAGCACTTAAAAACCCTAACCGCAACCTTTGCAGCTAGCATGGCTTGTTTGCGGTCTTTCTGCGTGGGAACACCTCTGCAAGCTTCTTCACGACGTGGGACATCCATCCTCCAAAGGGGAAGTTTCTAGCCCTCATCGTTCTTGCAGAATTCACAGCTTCTACCATCCGGTGGCAGCTTCTTTGCACCCTCAGCTGGCATTTCCTGGGCATCTGCCCACTCTCCACATTGTCGCGACTCTTAGACTTGGTCCCCTTGTTTCACAGGTACTCAGGTCCGGAAATCCACTTTGGTTGCTTTGCTGGTGTTGGTCTTCCTTGCAGAAACCCCCTATCACGACTTCTGTGCTCTCTGGGGGATTATAGGTGCACTTTACACCTACTTTTCAGGGTCTTGGGGTGGGCTATTTTTCTAACCCTCACTGTTTTCTTACAGTCCCAGCGACCCTCTACAAGCTCACAGAGGTTTGGGGTCCATTTGTGGTTCGCATTCCACTTTTGGAGTATATGGTTTGTGTTGCCCCTATACCTATGTGCTCCTATTGCAATCTATTGTAACTTTACACAGCTTGCATTACTTCCTTTTGCTATTACTGCATATTATTGGTATTGTGTACATATATCTTGTGTATATTTGGCATCCTCATACTGAGGGTACTCACTGAGATACTTTGGCACATTGTCATAAAAATAAAGTGCCTTTATTTTTAGTATATCTGTGTATTGTGTTTTCTTGTGATATTGTGCATATGACACCAGTGGTATAGTAGGAGCTTTGCATGTCTCCTAGTTTAGCCTAAGCTGCTCTGCTATAGCTACCTTCTATCAGCCTAAGCTGCTAGAACACCTCTTCTACACTAATAAGGGATAACTGGACCTGGTACAGAGTGTAAGTACCCCTTGCTACCCACTACAAGCCAGGACAGCCTCCTACACATAGCAAATATAATCAGGGCCCAGCTCGTGCAGAGGCTCTGGGATCAGAGCCAGGCCCTTGTTTTGGCTTTGCTCTCCCTATTAATCTGTTGGGTCGCCCACCTGTAGCGTCTGGAGAGTGACACAATCACTGTGAAATGATATATGCAGCCACAAAGTCTGAAAGCAGTTTTGACAGTGATTAATCCAGTGACACACAAAAGGTGACAACTTCACTATACTGCAATTCTACTGCCTCCATGGTGTCAATGATACTTCTGTCTCTTCTCCGCTCTGACATGCTGGTTTTAATAAAGACTACACTGTGATCATGATCAGACAGCAAATGCTGAATGTCTGTGGAATGTGTAATAAAACGCTCTCCGTCTTCCTCTCACATCTACTACTAAGAGTGTGTAATGATAAAACTGGACGTTGCTCCGTGTCTCCGAATTTATAAAAAAAAAAGAATTGCCCAAAATATCCAGAAATGTTCATGCATCATTAGAAATACAATTACCCTAGTTTAGTGGAGGAGCGTCAATAAACCATTCTGAGCAGAAGCCTCTAGCCTGATTATCTAAGAGGGATGGTGCTGGCTGAAGGGGCAGAAAAATGAGCCTTGAGGAAATTTTAAAGCAGCTTGCAGATGGTCACCGAAGGAGAAATGCTAATTCAAAATCCCAAAACGTATGTCCAGTGTAGGAAAGTACCATCTTGCCTGGCATGTTACCCCCATATTTCACTGTATATGTGTTGTTTTAGTCTATGTATCACTGCGACCCTGCCAGGCAGGCCCCAGTGCTCATAAGTATGTGCCCTGTATCTCTTTCCTGTGTGATGCCTAACTGTCTCACTGAGGCTCTGCTAACCAGAACCTCAGTGGTTATGCTCTCTCTGCTTTCCAAATTTGCCACTAACAGGCTAGTGACAAAATTTACCATTCACATTGGCATACTGGTACACCCATATAATTCCCTAGTATATGGTACTGAGGTACCCAAGGTATTGGGGTTCCAGGAGATCCCTATGGGCTGCAGCATTTCTTTTGCCACACATAGGGAGCTCTGACAATTCTTACACAGGCCTGCCAGTGCAGCCTGCGTGTAATAACGTCCACGTTATTTCACAGCCATTTACCACTGCACTTAAGTAACTTATAAGTCACCTATATGTCTAACCTTCACCTGGTGAAGGTTGGGTGCAAAGTTACTTAGTGTGTGGGTACCCTGGCACTAGCCAAGGTGCCCCCACATCGTTCAGGGCAAATTCCCCAGACTTTGTGAGTGCGGGGACACCACTACACGCGTGCACTATACATAGGTCACTACCTATGGATAGCGTCACAATGGTAACTCCGAACATGGCCATGTAACATGTCTAAGATCATGGAATTGTCACCTCAATACCATTCTGGTATTAAGGGGTGTAGGAGGCTGGCCTGGTTTGTAGTGGCACTAAGGGGTACTTACACTCTGCACCAGGTCCAGTTATCCCTTATTAGTGTAGAAGAGGTGTCTAGCAGCTTAGGCTGATAGAAAAGGTAGCTTAGCAGAGCGGCTTAGGCTGAACTAGGAGACGTGTGAAGCTCCTACTATACCACTGGTGTCATATGCACAATATCATAAGAAAACACAATACACAGATATACTAAAAATAAAGGTACTTTATTTTTATGGCAATATGCCAAAAGTATCTCAGTGAGTACCCTCAGTATGAGGATAGCAAATATACACAAGATATATGTACACAATACCAAAATTATGCAGTAATAGCAATAGAAAACAGTGCAAGCAATGTACAGTTACAATAGATTGCAATAAGAGCACATAGGTATAGGGGCAACACAAACCATATACTCTAGAAGTGGAATGCGAACCACGAATGGACCCCAAACCTATGTGAGCTTGTAGAGGGTCGCTGGGACTGTAAGAAAACAGTGAGGGTTAGAAAAATAGCCCACCCCAAGACCCTGAAAAGTGGGTGCAAAGTGCACCTAAGTTCCCCAGAGAGCACAGAATTCGTGATAGGGGAATTCTGCAAGGAAGACCAACACCAGCAATGAAACAACGATGGATTTCCAGACGAGAGTACCTGTGGAAAAAGGCGACCAAGTCCAAGAGTCACACTCAAGTCGGGAGTGGGCAGATGCCCAGGAAATGCCAGCTGTGGGTGCAAAGAAGCTGCCACCGGATGGTAGAACTGTGGATTCTGCAAGAACGACAAGGACTAGGAACTTCCCCTTTGGAGGATGGATGTCCCACGTCGTGAAGTAGCTTGCAGAGGTGTTTCCGTGCAGAAAGACTGCAAACAAGCCTTGTGTAGGAGGCTGGACTGGCTTGTAGTGAGTACCAAGGGGTACTTGCACCTTACACCAGGCCCAGTTATCCCTTATTAGTGTATAGGGTGTCTAGCAGCTTAGGCTGATAGATAATGGTAGCTTAGCAGAGCAGCTTAGGCTGAACTAGGAGACGTGTGAAGCTACTACAGTACCACAAGTGTCACTTGCACAATATCATAAGAAAACACAATACACAGTTATACTAAAAATAAAGGTACTTTATTTTTATGACAATATGCCAAAGTATCTTAGAGTGTACCCTCAGTGAGAGGATAGGAAATATACACAAGATATATATACACAATAGCAAAAATATGCAGTATAGTCTTAGAAAACAGTGCAAACAATGTATAGTTACAATAGGATGCAATGGGGACACATAGGGATAGGGGCAACACAAACCATATACTCCAAAAGTGGAATGCGAACCACGAATGGACCCCAAACCTATGTGACCTTGTAGAGGGTCGCTGGGACTATTAGAAAATAGTGAGAGTTAGAAAAATAACCCTCCCCAAGACCCTGAAAAGTGAGTGCAAAGTGCACTAAAGTTCCCCTAAGGATAAAGAAGTCGTGATAGAGGAATAATGCAGGAAAGACACAAACCAACAATGCAACAACGATGGATTTCCAATCAAGGGTACCTGTGGAACAAGGGGACCAAGTCCAAAAGTCACAAGCAAGTCGGAGATGGGCATATGCCCAGGAAATGCCAGCTGTGGATGCAAAGAAGCTTCTACTGGACAGAAGAAGCTGAGGTTTCTGCAGGAACGAAAAGGGCTAGAGACTTCCCCTTTGGTGGACGGATCCCTCTTGCCGTGGAGAGTTGTGCAGAAGTGTTTTCTCGCCAAAAGAACGCCAACAAGCCTTGCTAGCTGCAAATTGTACGGTTAGCGTTTTTGGATGCTGCTGTAGCCCAGGAGGGACCAGGAGGTCGCAAATTGGACCAAGAGGTAGAGGGGACATCGAGCAAGACAAAGAGCCCTCTTAGCAGCAGGTAGCACCCAGAGAAGTGCCAGAAACAGGCACTACAAGGATGCGTGAAATGGTGCTCACCTGAAGTTACACAAAGGAGTCCCACGTCGCCGGAGACCAACTTAGAAAGTCGTGCAATGCAGGTTAGAGTGCTGTGGGCCCAGGCTTGGCTGTGCACAAAGGATTTCCGCCGGAAGTGCACAGGGGCCGGAGTAGCTGCAAAAGTCGCGGTTCCCAGCAATGCAGTCTAGCGAGGTGAGGCAAGGACTTACCTCCACCAAACTTGGACTGAAGAGTCACTGGACTGTGGGGGTCACTTGGACAGAGTTGCTGGATTCGAGGGACCTCGCTCGTCATGCTGAGAGGAGACCCAAGGGACCGGTAATGCAGCTTTTTGGTGCCTGCGGTTGCAGGGGGAAGATTCCGTCGACCCACGGGAGATTTCTTCGGAGCTTCTAGTGCAGAGAGGAGGCAGACTACCCCCACAGCATGCACCACCAGGAAAACAGTCAAGAAGGCGGCAGGATCAGCGTTACAGAGTTGCAGTAGTCGTCTTTGCTACTATGTTGCAGGTTTGCAGGCTTTCAGCGCGGTCAGCAGTCGATTCCTTGGCAGAAGGTGAAGAGAGAGATGCAGAGGAACTCGGATGAGCTCTTGCATTCGTTATCTAAAGTTTCCCCAGAGACAGAGACCCTAAATAGCCAGAAAAGAGGGTTTGGCTACTTAGGAGAGAGGATAGGCTAGCAACACCTGAAGGAGCCTATCACAAGGAGTCTCTGACGTCACCTGGTGGCACTGGCCACTCAGAGCAGTCCAGTGTGCCAGCAGCACCTCTGTTTCCAAGATGGCAGAGGTCTGGAGCACACTGGAGGAGCTCTGGACACCTCCCAGGGGAGGTGCAGGTCAGGGGAGTGGTCACTCCCCTTTCCTTTGTCCAGTTTCGCGCCAGAGCAGGGCTAAGGGGTCCCCTGAACCGGTGTAGACTGGCTTATGCAGAATTGGGCACATCTGTGCCCAAGAAAGCATTTCCAGAGGCTGGGGGAGGCTACTCCTCCCCTGCCTTCACACCATTTTCCAAAGGGAGAGGGTGTAACACCCTCTCTCAGAGGAAGTCCTTTGTTCTGCCATCCTGGGCCAGGCCTGGCTGGACCCCAGGAGGGCAGATGCCTGTCTGAGGGGTTGGCAGCAGCAGCAGCTGCAGTGAAACCCCAGGAAAGGTAGTTTGGCAGTACCAGGGTGTGAGAAGGTAGCCTCTTTCTAGCCTTGTTACCCCCACTTTTGGCCTGTTTGTGAGTGTATGTCAGGGTGTTTGTCACTGTTTTCACTGTCTCACTGGGATCCTGATAGCCAGGCCTCAGTGCTCATAATGAAAACACCATGTTTTCAGTATGGTTGTTATGTGTCACTGGGATCCTGCTAGTCAGGACCCCAGTGCTCATAGGTTTGTGGCCTATATGTATGTGTCACTAGGACCCTGTCACACAGGGCCCCAGTGCTCATAGGTGTGCATGTATATGTTCCCTGTGTGGTGCCTAACTGTCTCACTGAGGCTCTGCTAACCAGAACCTCAGTGGTTATGCTCTCTCATTACTTTCAAATTGTCACTAACAGGCTAGTGACCAATTTTACCAATTTACATTGGCTTACTGGAACACCCTTATAATTCCCTAGTATATGGTACTGAGGTACCCAGGGTATTGGGGTTCCAGGAGATCCCTATGGGCTGCAGCATTTCTTTTGCCACCCATAGGGAGCTCTGACAATTCTTACACAGGCCTGCCACTGCAGCCTGAGTGAAATAACGTCCACGTTATTTCACAGCCATTTTCACTGCACTTAAGTAACTTATAAGTCACCTATATGTCTAACCTTTACCTGGTAAAGGTTAGGTGCAAAGTTACTTAGTGTGAGGGCACCCTGGCACTAGCCAAGGTGCCCCCACATTGTTCAGAGCCAATTCACTGAACTTTGTGAGTGCGGGGACACCATTACACGCGTGCACTACATATAGGTCACTACCTATATGTAGCTTCACCATGGTAACTCCGAATATGGCCATGTAACATGTCTATGATCATGGAATTGCCCCCTCTATGCCATCCTGGCATTGTTGGTACAATTCCATGATCCCAGTGGTCTGTAGCACAGACCCTGGTACTGCCAGACTGCCCTTCCTGGGGTTTCTCTGCAGCTGCTGCTGCTGCCAACCCCTCAGACAGGCATCTGCCCTCCTGGGGTCCAGCCAGGCCTGGCCCAGGATGGCAGAACAAAGAACTTCCTCTGAGAGAGGGTGTGACACCCTCTCCCTTTGGAAAATGGTGTGAAGGCAGGGGAGGAGTAGCCTCCCCCAGCCTCTGGAAATGCTTTGTTGGGCACAGATGTGCCCAATTCTGCATAGGCCAGTCTACACCGGTTCAGGGACCCCTTAGCCCCTGCTCTGGCGCGAAACTGGACAAAGGAAAGGGGAGTGACCACTCCCCTGACCTGCACCTCCCCTGGGAGGTGTCCAGAGCTCCTCCAGTGTGCTCCAGACCTCTGCCATCTTGGAAACAGAGGTGCTGCTGGCACACTGGACTGCTCTGAGTGGCCAGTGCCACCAGGTGACGTCAGAGACTCCTTGTGATAGGCTCCTTCAGGTGTTAGTAGCCTTTCCTCTCTCCTAGGTAGCCAAACCCTCTTTTCTGGCTATTTAGGGTCTCTGTCTCTGGGGAAACTTCAGATAACGAATGCATGAGCTCAGCCGAGTTCCTCTGCATCTCCCTCTTCACCTTCTGATAAGGAATCGACCGCTGACCGCGCTGGAAGCCTGCAAACCTGCAACATAGTAGCAAAGACGACTACTGCAACTCTGTAACGCTGATCCTGCCGCCTTCTCGACTGTTTTCCTGCTTGTGCATGCTGTGGGGGTAGTCTGCCTCCTCTCTGCACCAGAAGCTCCGAAGAAATCTCCCGTGGGTCGACGGAATCTTCCCCCTGCAACCGCAGGCACCAAAAAGCTGCATCTCCGGTCCCTTGGGTCTCCTCTCAGCACGACGAGCGAGGTCCCTCGAATCCAGCGACACCGTCCAAGTGACCCCCACAGTCCAGTGACTCTTCAGCCCAAGTTTGGTGGAGGTAAGTCCTTGCCTCACCTCGCTGGGCTGCATTGCTGGGAACCGCGACTTTGCAAGCTACTCCGGCCCCTGTGCACTTCCGGCGGAAATCCTTCGTGCACAGCCAAGCCTGGGTCCACGGCACTCTAACCTGCATTGCACGACTTTCTAAGTTGGTCTCCGGCGACGTGGGACTCCTTTGTGCAACTTCGGCGAGCACCGTTTCACGCATCCTCGTAGTGCCTGTTTCTGGCACTTCTCCGGGTGCTACCTGCTTCAGTGAGGGCTCTTTGTCTTGCTCGACGTCCCCTCTCTCTGCAGGTCCAATTTGCGACCTTCTGGTCCCTCCTGGGCCCCAGCAGCGTCCAAAAACGCCAAACGCACGATTTGCGTGTAGCAAGGTTTGTTGGCGTCCATCCGGCGGGAAAACACTTCTGCACGACTCTCCAAGGCGTGGGGAATCCATCCTCCAAAGGGGAAGTCTCTAGCCCTTGTCGTTCCTGCAGTATTCACAGTTCTTCAGCCTAGTAAGAGCTTCTTTGCACCAACCGCTGGCATTTCTTGGGCATCTGCCCATCTCCGAGCTGCTTGTGACTTTTGGACTTGGTCCCCTTGTTCCACAGGTACCCTCAGTCAGGAATCCATCATTGTTGCATTGCTGATTTGTGTTTTCCTTGCATTTTCCCTCTAACACGACTATTTTGTCCTTAGGGGAACTTTGGTGCACTTTGCACTCACTTTTCAGGGTCTTGGGGAGGGTTATTTTTCTAACTCTCACTATTTTCTAATAGTCCCAGCGACCCTCTACAAGGTCACATAGGTTTGGGGTCCATTCGTGGTTCACATTCCACTTTTGGAGTATATGGTTTGTGTTGCCCCTATCCCTATGTTTCCCCATTGCATCCTATTGTAACTATACATTGTTTGCACTGTTTTCTAAGACTATACTGCATATTTTTGCTATTGTGTATATATATCTTGTGTATATTTCCTATCCTCTCACTGAGGGTACACTCTAAGATACTTTGGCATATTGTCATAAAAATAAAGTACCTTTATTTTTAGTATAACTGTGTATTGTGTTTTCTTATGATATTGTGCATATGACACTAAGTGGTACTGTAGTAGCTTCACACGTCTCCTAGTTCAGCCTAAGCTGCTCTGCTAAGCTACCATTATCTATCAGCCTGAGCTGCTAGACACCCTATACACTAATAAGGGATAACTGGGCCTGGTGCAAGGTGCAAGTACCCCTTGGTACTCACTACAAGCCAGTCCAGCCTCCTACATTGGTGGCAGCGGTGGGATAAGTGCTTGAGACTACTTACCACTCTTGTCATTGTACTTTTCATAAGAGAAAAATATACAAAACAAGGTCAGTGTATATACACATAGCCAAAAAGTTTTGCATTTCCTCTTTTCACTCTTTTCTAAGTGCTGAAAAGTACTTCTAAAACTTTCAAAAAGTTCTTAAAAGTTTAAAAAGTTTTTTTCTGTCTTTCCAAAAAGTTCTGAAAACTTTTTTCTCTTTTTCTATCACTTTAACTCTCTCTAAAAAATGTCTGGCACAGGAAAAAATGTTGAACTGTCCAAACTTGCATATGATCACCTTAGCTGGAAAGGAGCAAGGAGTCTCTGCATAGAGAGAGGTTTGAGTGTAGGGAAGAATCCTTCCTTAGAACTGTTAATTAATATGCTTAGAGTACAGGATAAGGCCATAAGTGCCCAATCTGGTGAAAAAGTAGCTAATGGTTCTCAATCTGATCCAGGGACTCCCCCAGGAAAAGGTTCAGGAAAGAAACTTCTCAGCCTGCCCATTACTAGACAGTCTAGCATAGTTGGTACAGAGGTTGAATCACACCATACTGATGGTGTGCTCTCACATTATACTGGTAGCCAAGCTGTTAGGGTGCCCTCTGTAAGGGACAGGTCTCCTTCTGTTCATTCCCATCATACCTCTGTATCTAGAAATGTCCCTCCCACCCACCCTGATGACAGATTGTTAGAAAGGGAGCTCAATAGATTGAGAGTGGAACAAACCAGACTGAAGCTCAAGAAGCAACAGCTGGATTTGGATAGACAGTCTTTAGAATTAGAGAAGGAAAGACAGAAGTTGGGTTTAGATACCCATGGTGGCAGCAGCAGTATTCCCCATAGTCATCCTGCAAAAGAGCATGATTCCAGGAATCTGCACAAGATAGTTCCCCCTTACAAGGAGGGGGATGACATTAACAAGTGGTTTGCTGCACTTGAGAGGGCCTGTGCTGTACAGGATGTCCCTCAAAAGCAGTGGGCTGCTATCCTATGGCTATCATTTAGTGGAAAAGGTAGGGATAGGCTCCTTACTGTGAAAGAAAATGATGCCAATAATTTTACAGTTCTTAAGAATGCACTCCTGGATGGTTATGGCTTAACCACTGAACAGTACAGGATAAAGTTCAGAGAGACCAAAAAGGAGTCTTCACAAGACTGGGTTGATTTTATTGACCATTCAGTGAAGGCCTTGGAGGGGTGGTTACATGGCAGTAAAGTTACTGATTATGAAAGCCTGTATAACACAATCCTGAGAGAGCATATACTTAATAATTGTGTGTCTGATTTGTTGCACCAGTACCTGGTAGACTCTGATCTGACCTCTCCCCAAGAATTGGGAAAGAAGGCAGACAAATGGGTCAGAACAAGGGTGAACAGAAAAGTTCATACAGGGGGTGACAAAGATGGCAATAAGAAGAAAGATGGTGAAAAATCTCAAGATAAGCATGGGGATAAGGGTAAAACCAAAGATCCCACTTCAAATCTTAAACACTCTTCAGAGGGTGGGGATAAAACTAATTCTTCCTCTTCTTCTCAACCTGCACACATTAAAAAGCCTTGGTGCTTTGTGTGTAAAAACAGAGGCCATAGGCCAGGGGATAAGTCCTGTCCAGGTAAACCCCCTGAGCCTACCACCACTAATACATCAAGCTCTAGTGCCCCTAGCAGTAGTGGTACTAGTGGTGGGACTGCTGGCAACAGTCAAGCAAAGGGTGTAGTTGGGTTCACTTATGGGTCCATAGTGGAAACTGATGTAATCAGTCCCAAGACAGTTTCTGTCACACCTAGTGGCATTGGCCTTGCCACACTGGCTGCTTGTCCCCTTACAATGGATAAGTACAGGCAGACAGTTTCAATAAATGGTGTTGAGGCCTTGGCCTACAGGGACACAGGTGCCAGTTTCACTCTGGTGACTGAAAACCTAGTGCCTCCTGAACAACACATCATTGGACAACAGTATAAGATTATTGATGTCCATAACTCCACTAAGTTTCTTCCCTTAGCTATAATTCAGTTTAGTTGGGGTGGAGTTACTGGCCCTAAGCAGGTGGTGGTATCACCTAGCTTACCTGTAGACTGTCTCTTAGGTAATGACCTAGAGGCCTCAGGTTGGGCTGATGTAGAGTTTTATGCCCATGCAGCCATGCTGGGCATCCCTGAGGAATTGTTCCCTCTCATTTCAAGTGAAATGAAAAAGCAAAGGAGAGAAGGCCTGAAAACTCAGGATCCCTCTCCATCAACAGGTAAAAAGGGTATCACAGTATCCCCTAACCACCCTACCATTCAGGATACTATTCCTGTGGTGGGAGAAACCTCTCCTGGGGTGGCACCTGTTCCAAGGGAATCATCAGCTGGCAAAGCTGGACTCCCTGAGGTGGAAGTACCTCTCTGTGGGATAACTAACATTGGTGAGAAAAAGAGCACCATTTTAGTTAACATGGAGCATCCCTCCAACCCTCCCAGAGAAACTTTAGTGCAGAAACCCTGCACTACCTCACAACACTTAGGACAGCATCCCTGCCCTAGTGTGGAGCTCATAGGACAGCATCCCTGCCCTGCTCCAACTCAAGAGAAACAGCATCCCTGTTCTCTCTTCCAGCCAGATGGACAAAGTTTTTGCCCAGCTATGGCTTTTCTGAGACAGCATCCCTGTCTGGCATTTCCATCATTACAAATAGGTTCAGTGGATAATTCCCACTGCTCTAAACTAAAACTTACTGATAGAAACTCTGAAAATACATCTTCACATTGTTGCTTAGCTAAAAAACTTCAAACAGGGTGGTTTACATCCCCACAGGGAAGTAACCATATAGTGGATGATAAAGGGAGTAACCAGTCTATTGCAGAGCTACTCTCTACTTATCACCACTTAGACAATAAAGTCTCAACTGGCCAAGGTTAGCCTTATTGTCCTTCGTTTGGGGGGGGGTTGTGTGAGAAGGTAGCCTCTTTCTAGCCTTGTTACCCCCACTTTTGGCCTGTTTGTGAGTGTATGTCAGGGTGTTTGTCACTGTTTTCACTGTCTCACTGGGATCCTGATAGCCAGGCCTCAGTGCTCATAATGAAAACACCATGTTTTCAGTATGGTTGTTATGTGTCACTGGGATCCTGCTAGTCAGGACCCCAGTGCTCATAGGTTTGTGGCCTATATGTATGTGTCACTAGGACCCTGTCACACAGGGCCCCAGTGCTCATAGGTGTGCATGTATATGTTCCCTGTGTGGTGCCTAACTGTCTCACTGAGGCTCTGCTAACCAGAACCTCAGTGGTTATGCTCTCTCATTACTTTCAAATTGTCACTAACAGGCTAGTGACCAATTTTACCAATTTACATTGGCTTACTGGAACACCCTTATAATTCCCTAGTATATGGTACTGAGGTACCCAGGGTATTGGGGTTCCAGGAGATCCCTATGGGCTGCAGCATTTCTTTTGCCACCCATAGGGAGCTCTGACAATTCTTACACAGGCCTGCCACTGCAGCCTGAGTGAAATAACGTCCACGTTATTTCACAGCCATTTTCACTGCACTTAAGTAACTTATAAGTCACCTATATGTCTAACCTTTACCTGGTAAAGGTTAGGTGCAAAGTTACTTAGTGTGAGGGCACCCTGGCACTAGCCAAGGTGCCCCCACATTGTTCAGAGCCAATTCACTGAACTTTGTGAGTGCGGGGACACCATTACACGCGTGCACTACATATAGGTCACTACCTATATGTAGCTTCACCATGGTAACTCCGAATATGGCCATGTAACATGTCTATGATCATGGAATTGCCCCCTCTATGCCATCCTGGCATTGTTGGTACAATTCCATGATCCCAGTGGTCTGTAGCACAGACCCTGGTACTGCCAGACTGCCCTTCCTGGGGTTTCTCTGCAGCTGCTGCTGCTGCCAACCCCTCAGACAGGCATCTGCCCTCCTGGGGTCCAGCCAGGCCTGGCCCAGGATGGCAGAACAAAGAACTTCCTCTGAGAGAGGGTGTGACACCCTCTCCCTTTGGAAAATGGTGTGAAGGCAGGGGAGGAGTAGCCTCCCCCAGCCTCTGGAAATGCTTTGTTGGGCACAGATGTGCCCAATTCTGCATAGGCCAGTCTACACCGGTTCAGGGACCCCTTAGCCCCTGCTCTGGCGCGAAACTGGACAAAGGAAAGGGGAGTGACCACTCCCCTGACCTGCACCTCCCCTGGGAGGTGTCCAGAGCTCCTCCAGTGTGCTCCAGACCTCTGCCATCTTGGAAACAGAGGTGCTGCTGGCACACTGGACTGCTCTGAGTGGCCAGTGCCACCAGGTGACGTCAGAGACTCCTTGTGATAGGCTCCTTCAGGTGTTAGTAGCCTTTCCTCTCTCCTAGGTAGCCAAACCCTCTTTTCTGGCTATTTAGGGTCTCTGTCTCTGGGGAAACTTCAGATAACGAATGCATGAGCTCAGCCGAGTTCCTCTGCATCTCCCTCTTCACCTTCTGATAAGGAATCGACCGCTGACCGCGCTGGAAGCCTGCAAACCTGCAACATAGTAGCAAAGACGACTACTGCAACTCTGTAACGCTGATCCTGCCGCCTTCTCGACTGTTTTCCTGCTTGTGCATGCTGTGGGGGTAGTCTGCCTCCTCTCTGCACCAGAAGCTCCGAAGAAATCTCCCGTGGGTCGACGGAATCTTCCCCCTGCAACCGCAGGCACCAAAAAGCTGCATCTCCGGTCCCTTGGGTCTCCTCTCAGCACGACGAGCGAGGTCCCTCGAATCCAGCGACACCGTCCAAGTGACCCCCACAGTCCAGTGACTCTTCAGCCCAAGTTTGGTGGAGGTAAGTCCTTGCCTCACCTCGCTTGGCTGCATTGCTGGGAACCGCGACTTTGCAAGCTACTCCGGCCCCTGTGCACTTCCGGCGGAAATCCTTCGTGCACAGCCAAGCCTGGGTCCACGGCACTCTAACCTGCATTGCACGACTTTCTAAGTTGGTCTCCGGCGACGTGGGACTCCTTTGTGCAACTTCGGCGAGCACCGTTTCACGCATCCTCGTAGTGCCTGTTTCTGGCACTTCTCCGGGTGCTACCTGCTTCAGTGAGGGCTCTTTGTCTTGCTCGACGTCCCCTCTCTCTGCAGGTCCAATTTGCGACCTTCTGGTCCCTCCTGGGCCCCAGCAGCGTCCAAAAACGCCAAACGCACGATTTGCGTGTAGCAAGGCTTGTTGGTGTCCATCCGGCGGGAAAACACTTCTGCACGACTCTCCAAGGCGTGGGGAATCCATCCTCCAAAGGGGAAGTCTCTAGCCCTTGTCGTTCCTGCAGTATTCACAGTTCTTCAGCCTAGTAAGAGCTTCTTTGCACCAACCGCTGGCATTTCTTGGGCATCTGCCCATCTCCGAGCTGCTTGTGACTTTTGGACTTGGTCCCCTTGTTCCACAGGTACCCTCAGTCAGGAATCCATCGTTGTTGCATTGCTGATTTGTGTTTTCCTTGCATTTTCCCTCTAACACGACTATTTTGTCCTTAGGGGAACTTTGGTGCACTTTGCACTCACTTTTCAGGGTCTTGGGGAGGGTTATTTTTCTAACTCTCACTATTTTCTAATAGTCCCAGCGACCCTCTACAAGGTCACATAGGTTTGGGGTCCATTCGTGGTTCACATTCCACTTTTGGAGTATATGGTTTGTGTTGCCCCTATCCCTATGTTTCCCCATTGCATCCTATTGTAACTATACATTGTTTGCACTGTTTTCTAAGACTATACTGCATATTTTTGCTATTGTGTATATATATCTTGTGTATATTTCCTATCCTCTCACTGAGGGTACACTCTAAGATACTTTGGCATATTGTCATAAAAATAAAGTACCTTTATTTTTAGTATAACTGTGTATTGTGTTTTCTTATGATATTGTGCATATGACACTAAGTGGTACTGTAGTAGCTTCACACGTCTCCTAGTTCAGCCTAAGCTGCTCTGCTAAGCTACCATTATCTATCAGCCTGAGCTGCTAGACACCCTATACACTAATAAGGGATAACTGGGCCTGGTGCAAGGTGCAAGTACCCCTTGGTACTCACTACAAGCCAGTCCAGCCTCCTACACAGGGTCTGTGCTACAGACCACTGGGATCATGGGATTGTGCCAACTATGCCAGGATGGCATAGAGGGGGCAATTCCATGTTCATAGACATGTTACATGACCATATTCGGAGTTACCATTGTGAAGCTACATATAGGTAGTGACCTATATGTAGTGCACGCGTGTAATGGTGTCCCCGCACTCACAAAGTCCGGGGAATTGGCCCTGAACAATGTGGGGGCACCTTGGCTAGTGCCAGGGTGCCCTCACACTAAGTAACTTTGCACCTAACCTTTACTAGGTAAAGGTTAGACATATAGGTGACTTATAAGTTACTTAAGTGCAGTGTAAAATGGCTGTAAAATAACGTGGACCTTATTTCACTCAGGCTGCAGTGGCAGGCCTGTGTAAGAATTGTCAGAGCTCCCTATGGGTGGCAAAAGAAATGCTGCAGCCCATAGGGATCTTCTGGAACCCCAATACCCTGGGTACCTCAGAACCATATACTAGGGAATTATAAGGGTGTTCCAGTAAGCCAATGTAAATTGGAAAAATTAGTCACTAGCCTGTTAGTGACAATTTGGAAAGAAATGAGAGAGCATAACCACTGAGGTTCTGAGTAGCAGAGCCTCAGTGAGACAGTTAGTCACTACACAGGTAACACATTCAGGCACACTTATGAGCACTGGGGCCCTGGTGAACAGGGTCTCAGTGACACATACAACTAAAACAACACATATACAGTGAAAAATGGGGGTAACATGCCAGGCAAGATGGTACTTTCCTACACAACCCCCCCCCCCAAACGAAGGACAATAAGACTAGCCATGACCTGATGAGTCGTCATTGTCTAAGTGGAAATATCTGGAGAGTCCATCTGCATTGGAGTGGCTACTCCCAGGTCTATGTTCCACTGTATAGTCCATTCCCTGTAGGGATATGGACCACCTCAACAATTTAGGATTTTCACCTTTCATTTGTTTTAGCCAAAGTAGAGGTTTGCGGTCTGTCTGAACAATGAAGTGAGTGCCAAACAGGTATGGCCTCAACTTCTTCAGAGCCCAGACCACAGCAAAGGCCTCCCTCTCTATGGCAGACCAACGCTTTTCTCTAGGGGTCAACCTCCTACTAATAAAAGCAACAGGTTGATTCTGGCCCTCAGAATTAAGTTGTGATAGGACTGCCCCTACTCCTAATTCAGATGCTTCAGTTTGGACATAGAATGTTTTAGAGTAACAAGGGCTTTTCAGGACAGGTGCAGAGCACATGGCCTGCTTCAGCTCCTCAAAAGCTTTCTGACAGTTTGCTGTCCATAATACCTTTTTAGGCATTTTCTTGGAAGTGAGGTCATTAAGAGGGGCTGCAATGGAGCCATAGTTCTTAATGAACCTCCTGTAATACCCAGTGAGGCCTAGGAAGGCTCTCACCTGAGTCTGAGTAGTAGGGGGAACCCAATCTATAATAGTTTGGTTTTTCCCCTGAAGTGGTGCAATCTGTTCCCCACCAACAAGGTGTCCCAGATAAACCACCTTACCCTGCCCTATCTGGCACTTTGAAGCCTTGATAGTGAGGCCTGCCTTTTGCAGGGCCTCCAAAACTTTCCATAGGTGGACCAGGTGATCATCCCAGCTGGAGCTAAAGACAGCTATATCGTCCAAATATGCTGCACTGAAAGCCTCCAGCTCTTGCAGGACTGTGTTCTCCAACCTTTGAAAAGTGGCAGGTGCATTTTTCAAACCAAAAGGCATTACAGTAAACTGGTAATGTCCTCCAATGGTTGAAAATGCAGTTTTAGGTTTAGCATCTTCTGACAATTTGATCTGCCAATACCCTGCAGTCAAATCAAAAGTGCTTAGATACTTGGCAGATGCCAGTGTATCTATGAGTTCATCTGCCCTGGGTATAGGGTGAGCATCAGTTTTGGTTACCAGGTTGAGACCTCTATAGTCTACACAAAACCGCATTTCCTTCTTTCCATCTTTGGAATGTGGTTTTGGTACAAGTACCACAGGAGAAGCCCATGGACTTTCAGAGTGCTCAACCACTCCTAGTTCTAACATTTTCTGCACCTCTTGCTTTATGCAGTCCCTGATATGGTCAGGCTGCCTATAGATCTTACTTTTGACAGGTAAACTGTCTCCAGTATCTATAGTGTGCTCACACCAAGAAGTGGTACCTGGCACAGTAGAGAAGAGTTCAGAGAATTGATCTAGGAGATTTATGCAATTGTCTTTCTGCTCAGCAGTAAGACAATCAGCCAAAACTACACCTTCCACAAGAGCATCTTGTTCTGTGGAAGAGAAGAGATCAGGTAGAGGATCACTGTCTTCTTCCTGTCCCTCATCAGTTGCCATGAGCAGGGTGAGATCAGCCCTGTCATAGTAGGGTTTCAGGCGGCTTACATGGAGTACACTAAGGGGACTCCTTGCAGTGCCTAAGTCAACTAAATAGGTGACTTCACCCTTTTTCTCAACAATTGTGTGGGGACCACTCCATTTATCTTGGAGTGCTCTTGGGGCCACAGGCTCCAAGACCCACACTTTCTGCCCTGGTTGGTACTGAACCAAAACAGCCTTCTGATCATGCCATTGCTTCTGGAGCTCTTGACTGGCCTGAAGGTTTTTACTGGCCTTTTTCATATACTCAGCCATCCTTGATCTGAGGTCAAGTACATAGTCCACAATATCTTGCTTAGGAGCTTTTAAAGGTTGTTCCCAACCCTCCTTTACAAGTGTGAGTGGACCCCTAACAGGGTGTCCAAAAAGAAGTTCAAAGGGGCTGAAGCCCACTCCTTTCTGGGGTACCTCCCTGTAGGCAAAAAGGAGGCATGGTAACAGGATATCCCATCTCCTGCGGAGTTTTTCAGGGAGACCCATAATCATGCCTTTGAGAGTTTTGTTAAATCTCTCCACCAGTCCATTTGTTTGTGGATGATAGGGTGTAGTGAACTTGTAAGTTACACCACACTCCTTCCACATGGCCTTTAAGTATGCAGACATGAAATTGCTTCCCCTGTCTGATACTACTTCCTTTGGGAAGCCCACCCTGGAAAATATTCCCAGGAGGGCCTTTGCCACTGCAGGAGCTGTAGTGGTCCTTAAAGGAATAGCTTCAGGATATCTTGTGGCATGGTCCACTAACACCAGGATAAACCTATTGCCTGAAGCAGTAGGAGGGTCAAGGGGGCCAACTATGTCAACCCCTACCCTTTCAAAGGGAACCCCAACCACAGGCAGTGGAATAAGGGGTGCCTTTGGGGTGCCACCTGTCTTGCCACTGGCTTGACAGGTTTCACAGGACTTACAAAAATCTTTTGTGTCCTCAGACATTCTAGGCCAATGAAACAAGGGAACAAGTCTGTCCCAAGTTTTCATTTGTCCCAAATGCCCAGCTAGGGGAATGTCGTGGGCAAGAGTTAGGAGGAACTTTCTGTACTCCTGAGGAATCACTAATCTCCTGGCAGCTCCAGGTTTAGGATCCCTATGCTCAGTGTACAAGAGGTTGTCCTCCCAGTAAACTCTGTGAGAGTCACTGACATCCCCATTAGCCTGTTTGACAGCTTGCTGTCTTAGACCCTCTAATGTGGGACAGGTTTGCTGTGCCACACTCAGCTCCTCCCTGGCAGGCCCCCCTTCACCCAAAAGCTCAGCAGTGTCTGCTTCAAGCTCCTCTGGTGTAGGTTCTGCACAGGGAGGGAATTCTTCTTCCTCAGAAGTTGAATCCACTGTAGAGGGAGGGATAGTAGGAAGTGGTTTGCTTCTACTAGCCCTAGCTTTAGGGAGCACTTGGTCCATTGTTCCAGGATCCAAGCTTCCCTGTCCTTTTTGCTTTTTGGCCTGAGCCCTGGTTAAAGCAAAAATATGCCCTGGGATGCCCAGCATTGCTGCATGGGCCTCCAACTCCACATCTGACCAAGCTGATGTCTCCAAATCATTTCCTAGTAGACAGTCTACAGGTAAATCTGTGGCTACCACAACTTTCTTTGGACCAGTAACCCCCCCCAGTTGAGATTTACAACAGCCATGGGGTGGCTAAGTGTGTTGTTGTGAGCATTGGTTACTTGGTACTGGTGACCAAGTAGGTGTTGTTCAGGGTGGACCAGTTTCTCTATGACCATAGTCACACTGGCACCAGTGTCCCTGTAGGCCTGAACCTCAACACCATTTATTAGGGGTAGCTGCTTGTACTTATCCATATTAAGGGGACAAGCAACTAAGGTGGCTAAATCAATAGCCCCCTCAGAGACTAACACAGCCTCTGTGGCCTCCCTAACAAGGCCAACCCCAACTAAGTTACCAATAGTGAGCCCAGCTACTCCCTTGGATTGGCTATTAGTAGGTTTGCTCCCACCACCACTGCTATTAGTAGGGACACTAGGTGTAGCAGTAGGGGTTGTAGTGGTAGGAGGCTTGGTGCTTTTCTTTGGAGAACTGGGATCTGTTGTCCAATGGCCTTTTGCTTTACATAAATAGCACCATGGTTTCTTTTCTTTGTTTTGATTATAGGAGGATTTGGACCCACCACCCCCACCAGAGTGTTTTTGTGGGCCTGATGAAGACTCATTTTTAGATTTGTCCCCACCCTTGTCAGAAGACTTACCATTCTTCTTTTTGTTGCCATCTTTGTCACCCCCTGTATGAACTTTTCTGTTCACTCTTGTTCTGACCCATTTGTCTGCCTTCTTTCACAATTATTGGGGAGAGGTCAGATCAGAGTCCACCAAGTACTGGTGCAACAAATCAGACACACAATTATTAAGAATATGCTCTCTCAGGATCAAGTTATACAGGCTGTCATAATCAGTAACTTTACTGCCATGTAACCACTCCTCCAAGGCCTTCACTGAATGGTCAATGAAATCAACCCAGTCTTGTGAAGACTCCTTTTTGGTCTCTCTGAACTTTATCCTGTATTGTTCAGTGGTTAAGCCATAACCATCCAGGAGTGCATTCTTAAGTACTGTAAAATTATTGGCATCACTTTCTTTCACAGTAAGGAGCCTATCCCTACCTTTTCCACTAAATGATAGCCATAGGATAGCAGCCCACTGCCTTTGAGGGACATCCTGTACAACACAGGCCCTCTCAAGTGCAGCAAGCCACTTGTTAATGTCATCCCCCTCCTTATAAGGGGGAACTATCTTGTGCAGATTCCTGGAATCATGCTCTTTTGCAGGATGACTATGGGGAATACTGCTGCTGCCACCATGGGTTTCTAAACCCAACTTCTGTCTTTCCTTCTCTAATTCTAAAGACTGTCTATCCAAATCCAGCTGTTGCTTTTTAAGCTTCAGTCTGGTTTGTTCCACCCTCAACTTATTGAGTTCCCTTTCTAACAATCTGTCATCAGGGTTGGTGGGAGGGACATTTCTAGATACAGAGGTATGATGGGAATGAACAGAAGGAGACCTGTCCCTTACAGAGGGCACCCTAACAGCTTGGCTAACAGAAACATCAGTACCACTGTGGTGAGAATAAAAGCTTTTGCTATGATGTGAGACAACACTATTTGTATGGTGTGGCTCTTCATCATTACCAACTATGCTAGACTGTCTAGTAATGGGCAGGCTAGGGAGTTTCTTTCCTGAATCTTTTCCTGGGGGAGTCCCTGGATCAGATTGGGAACCATTAGCTACTTTTTCAACAGATGGGGCACTTCTAGCCTTATCTTGTTCTCTAAGCATGTTAAGTAACAATTCCAAGGAAGGATTCTTCCCTACACTCAAACCTCTCTCTACACAGAGACTCCTTGCTCCTTTCCAGCTAAGGTGGTCATATGCAAGTTTGGACAGATCAACATTTTGGCCTGTGCCAGACATTTTTAGAGAGAGTTAAAGTGATAGAAAAAGAGAAGAAAGTTTGTCAGAGCTTTTAGAAAGACAGAGAAAAAAACTTTAAAAACTTTTTAGAACTTTTTAGAAAGTTTAGAGGTACTTTTCAGCACTTCGAAAAGAGTGAAAAGAGGAAATGCAAAACTTTTTGGCTATGTGTATATACACTGAACTTGTTTTGTATATTTTTATCTTATGAAAAGTACAATGACAAGAGTGGTAAGCAGTCTCAAAGCACTTATCCCACCGCTGCACAACCAATATAGGAGGCTGGACTGGCTTGTAGTGAGTACCAAGGGGTACTTGCACCTTACACCAGGCCCAGTTATACCTTATTAGTGTATAGGGTGTCTAGCAGCTTAGGCTGATAGATAATGGTAGCTTAGCAGAGCAGCTTAGGCTGAACTAGGAGACGTGTGAAGCTACTACAGTACCACTTAGTGTCATATGTACAATATCATAAGAAAACACAATACACAGTTATACTAAAAATAAAGGTACTTTATTTTTATGACAATATGCCAAAGTATCTCAGAGTGTACCCTCAGTGAGAGGATAGGAAATATACACAAGATATATATACACAATAGCAAAAATATGCAGTATAGTCTTAGAAAACAGTGCAAACAATGTATAGTTACAATAGGATGCAATGGGGACACATAGGGATAGGGGCAACACAAACCATATGCTCCAAAAGTGGAATGCGAACCACGAATGGACCCCAAACCTATGTGACCTTGTAGAGGGTCGCTGGGACTATTAGAAAATAGTGAGAGTTAGAAAAATAACCCTCCCCAAGACCCTGAAAAGTGAGTGCAAAGTGCACTAAAGTTCCCCTAAGGATAAAGAAGTCGTGTTAGAGGAATAATGCAGGAAAGACACAAACCAACAATGCAACAACAATGGATTTCCAATCTAGGGTACCTGTGGAACAAGGGGACCAAGTCCAAAAGTCACAAGCAAGTCGGAGATGGGCTTATGCCCAGGAAATGCCAGCTGTGGATGCAAAGAAGCTTCTACTGGACAGAAGAAGCTGAGGTTTCTGCAGGAACGAAAAGTGCTAGAGACTTCCCCTTTGGTGGACGGATCCCTCTCCCCGTGGAGAGTTGTGCAGAAGTGGTTTCCCACCGAAAAAACGCCAACAAGCCTTGCTAGCTGCAAATAGTGCGGTTAGCATTTTTGGATGCTGCTGTGGCCCAGGAGGGACCAGGAGGTCGCAACATGGACCAGGAGGTAGAGGGGACGTCGAGCAAGACAAAGAGCCCTCTTAGCAGCAGGTAGCACACAGAGAAGTGCCAGAAAGAGGCACTACGAGGATGCGTGAAACAGTGCTCACCCGAAGTTACACAAAGGAGTCCCACGTCGCCGGAGACCAACTTAGAAAGTCGTGCAATGCAGGTTAGAGTGCCATGGACCCAGGCTTGGCTGTGCACAAAGGATTTCCGCCGGAATTGCACAGGGGCCGGAGTAGCTGCAAAAGTCGCGGTTCCCAGCAATGCAGTCTAGCGAGGTGAGGCAAGGACTTACCTCCACCAAACTTGGACTGAAGAGTCACTGGACTGTGGGGGTCACTTGGACAGAGTTGCTGGATTCGAGGGACCTCGCTCGTCGTGCTGAGAGGAGACCCAAGGGACCGGTAATGCAGCTTTTTGGTGCCTGCGGTTGCAGGGGGAAGATTCCGTCGACCCACGGGAGATTTCTTCGGAGCTTCTAGTGCAGAGAGGAGGCAGACTACCCCCACAGCATGCACAAGCAGGAAAACAGTCGAGAAGGCGGCAGGATCAGCGTTACAGAGTTGCAGTAGTCGTCTTTGCTACTATATTGCAGGTTTGAAGGCTTCCAGCGCAGTCAGCAGTCGATTCCTTGGCAGAAGGTGAAGAGAGAGATGCAGAGGAACTCGGATGAGCTCTTGCATTCGTTATCTAAAGTTTCCCCAGAGACAGAGACCCTAAATAGCCAGAAAAGAGGGTTTGGCTACTTAGGAGAGAGGATAGGCTAGCAACACCTGAAGGAGCCTATCACAAGGAGTCTCTGACGTCACCTGGTGGCACTGGCCACTCAGAGCAGTCCAGTGTGCCAGCAGCACCTCTGTTTCCAAGATGGCAGAGGTCTGGAGCACACTGGAGGAGCTCTGGACACCTCCCAGGGGAGGTGCAGGTCAGGGGAGTGGTCACTCCCCTTTCCTTTGTCCAGTTTCGCACCAGAGCAGGGCTAAGGGGTCCCCTGAACCGGTGTAGACTGGCTTATGCAGAATTGGGCACATCTGTGCCCAAGAAAGCATTTCCAGAGGCTGGGGGAGGCTACTCCTCCCCTGCCTTCACACCATTTTCCAAAGGGAGAGGGTGTAACACCCTCTCTCAGAGGAAGTCCTTTGTTCTGCCATCCTGGGCCAGGCCTGGCTGGACCCCAGGAGGGCAGATGCCTGTCTGAGGGGTTGGCAGCAGCAGCAGCTGCAGTGAAACCCCAGGAAAGGTAGTTTGGCAGTACCAGGGTCTGTGCTACAGACCACTGGGATCATGGGATTGTGCCAACTATGCCAGGATGGCATAGAGGGGGCAATTCCATGATCATAGACATGTTACATGGCCATATTCGGAGTTACCATTGTGAAGCTACATATAGGTAGTGACCTATATGTAGTGCACGCGTGTAATGGTGTCCCCGCACTCACAAAGTCCGGGGAATTGGCCCTGAACAATGTGGGGGCACCTTGACTAGTGCCTGGGTGCCCTCACACTAAGTAACTTTGCACTTAACCTTTACCAGGTAAAGGTTAGACATATAGGTGACTTATAAGTTACTTAAGTGCAGTGTAAAATGGCTGTGAAATAACGTGGACGTTATTTCACTCAGGCTGCAGTGGCAGGCCTGTGTAAGAATTGTCAGAGCTCCCTATGGGTGGCAAAAGGAATGCTGCAGCCCATAGGGATCTTCTGGAACCCCAATACCCTGGGTACCTCAGTACCATATACTAGGGAATTATAAGGGTGTTCCAGTAAGCCAATGTAAATTGGTAAAATGAGTCACTAGCCTGTTAGTGACAATTTGGAAAGAAATGAGAGAGCATAACCACTGAGGTTCTGATTAGCAGAGCCTCAGTGAGACAGTTAGTCACTACACAGGTAACACATTCAGGCACACTTATGAGCACTGGGGCCCTGGTGAACAGGGTCCCAGTGACACATACAACTAAAACAACACATATACAGTGAAAAATGGGGGTAACATGCCAGGCAAGATGGTACTTTCCTACACCTTGCTAGCTGCAAGGGTCCCGGTTAGGGTTTTTGGATGCTGCTGTGGCCCAGGAGGGACCAGGATGTCGCTAATTGCGTGAGGGGACAGAGGGGGCGTCCAGCAAGACAAAGAGCCCACTCAGAAGCAAGCAGCACCCACATAAGTGCCGGAACAGGCACTACGAAGAAGAGTGAACCGGAGCTCACCCGAAGTCACAAAAGAAGGTCCCACGACGCCGGAGGACAACTCAGGAGGTCGTGCACTGCAGGTTAGAGTGTCAGGGACCCAGGCTTGCTTGTGCACAAAGGAAATCCTGGAAGAGTGCACAGGAGCCGGAGCAGCTGCAAATCACGCAGTACCCAGCAATGCAGTCTAGCGTGGGGAGGCAAGGACTTACTTCCACCAAACTTGGACTGAAGAGTCACTGGACTGTGGGAGTCACTTGGACAGAGTTGCTGAGTTCCAGGGACCACGCTCGTCGTGCTGAGAGGGGACCCAGAGGACCGGTGATGCAGTCTTTTGGTGCCTGCGGTTGCAGGGTGAAGATTCCGTCGACCCACGTGAGATTTCTTCGGAGCTTCTAGTGCAGAGAGGAGGCAGACTACCCCCACAGCATGCACCACCAGGAAAACAGTCGAGAAGGCGGCCGGATCAGCGATACAAGGTTGCAGTAGTCGTCTTTGCTACTTTGTTGCAGTTTTGCAGGCGTCCAGAGCAGTCAGCGGTCGATTCCTTGGCAGAAGGTGAAGAGAGAGATGCAGAGGAACTCTGATGAGCTCTTGCATTCGTTATCTGAAGAATTCCCCAAAGCAGAGACCCTAAATAGCCAGAAAAGGAGGTTTGGCTACTTAGGAAGGAGGATAGGTTAGCAACACAGGTAAGAGCCTATCAGAAGGAGTCTCTGACGTCACCTGCTGGCACTGGCCACTCAGAGCAGTCCAGTGTGCCAGCAGCACCTCTGTTTCCAAGATGGCAGAGGTCTGGAGCACACTGGAGGAGCTCTGGCCACCTCCCCTGGGAGGTGCAGGTCAGGGGAGTGGTCACTCCCCTTTCCTTTGTCCAGTTTCGCGCCAGAGCAGGGCTGGGGGATCCCTGAACCGGTGTAGACTGGCTTATGCAGAGATGGGCACCATCTGTGCCCATCAAAGCATTTCCAGAGGCTGGGGGAGGCTACTCCTCCCCAGCCCTGACACCTTTTTCCAAAGGGAGAGGGTGTAACACCCTCTCTCTGAGGAAGTCCTTTGTTCTGCCTTCCTGGGCCAAGCCTGGCTGGACCCCAGGAGGGCAGAAACCTGTCTGAGGGGTTGGCAGCAGCAGCAGCTGCAGTGAAACCCCGGGAAAGGCAGTTTGGCAGTACCCGGGTCTGTGCTAGAGACTCGGGGATCATGGAATTGTCTCCCCAATGCCAGAATGGCATTGGGGTGACAATTCCATGATCTTAGACATGTTACATGGCCATGTTCGGAGTTACCATTGTGACGCTGTACATAGGTAGTGACCTATGTACAGTGCACGCGTGTAATGGTGTCCCCGCACTCACAATGAAATGCTGCGGCTCATAGGGATCTCCTGGAACCCCAATACCCTGGGTACCTCAGTACCATATACTAGGGAATAATAAGGGTGTTCCAGTATGGCAATGTAAATTGGTGAAATTGGTCACTAGCCTATTAGTGACAATTTGGAAAGAAATGAGAGAGCATAACCACTGAGGTTCTGGTTAGGAGAGCCTCAGTGAGACAGTTAGGCCCATATTTATACTTTTTGACACAAAACTGCGCTAACGCAGTTTTGCGTCAAAAAAATTAGTGCCGGCTAACGCCATTCTGAAGCGCCATGCGGGCGCCGTATTTATTGAATGACGTTAGCCGGCGTTAGCCGCCGGCACCGTCTGGTGTGCGTTAAAAAAAACGACGTACACCAGGCAGCGCCGGCGTAGGGGAAAATGGAGCTTGGGCGTCAAGAAATGGGGCAAGTCAGGTTGAGGCAATTTTTTCGCCTCAACCCGATTTGCGCCATTTTTTTTCACTCCCAACCCCCATTGAAATGACTCTTGTCTTAGCAAAGACAGGAGTCATGCCCCCTTGCCCAATGGCCATGCCCAGGGCCCTTCTGTCCCCTGGGCATGGTCATTGGGCATAGTGGCATGTAGGGGGGCACAAATCAGGCCCCCAATGCCACAAAAAAAACAAAAAAACACTTACCTGAACTTACCTTAATGTCCCTGGGATGGGTCCCTCCAGCCTTGGGTGTCCTCCTGGGGTGGGCAAGGGTGACAGGGGGTGTCCTTGGGGGCATGGGAGGGCACCTCTGGGCTCCTTCAGAGCCCACAGGTACCTTAACGCCTGCCTTTTGCAGGCGCTAAAAAACGGCGCAAAAGCGGCCGTACGTCATTTTTTTTGACCCGCCACTCCTGGGCGTGAATTTTGCCCGGGAGTATAAATCCGACGCACATGCCTCGGAGTCGATTTTTTAGATGTGAACGCCTACCTTGCATCTCATTAACGCAAAGTAGGTGTCCACGCTAAAAAATGACGCAAACTCCATGGACTTTGGCGCTAGACGCTTCTAACGCCAAAGTATAAATATGGAGTTAGTTTTGCGTCGAAATTGCGTCAAAAAAAACGACGCAAATCCGGCGCAAACGGAGTATAGATATGCCCCTTAGTCATTACACAGGTAACACATAGAGGGCACACTTATGAGCACTGGGGCCCTGGCTGGCAGGGTCCCAGTGACACATACAACTAAAACAACATATATACATTGAAATATGGGGGTAACATGCCAGGCAAGATGGTACTTTCCTACAATGGGACAATTCCATGATCCCCTGGATCTCTAGCACAATACCCGGGTACTACCAAACTGCCTTTCCGGGGTCTCCACTGCAGCTGCTGCTGCTGCCAACCCCTCAGACAGGTTTCTGCCCTCCTGGGGTCAAGCCAGGCTTGTCCCAGGATGGCAGAACAAAGGACTTCCTCTGAGAGAGGGTGTTACACCCTCTCCCTTTGGAAAATGGTGTGAAGGCAGGGGAGGAGTAGCCTCCCCCAGCCTCTGGAAATGCTTTCATGGGCACATTTGGTGCCCATTTCTGCATAAGCCAGTCTACACCGGTTCAGGGACCCCGTAGCCCTGCTCTGGCGCGAAACTGGACAAAGGAAAGGGGAGTGACCACTCCCCTGACCTGCACCTCCCCTGGGAGGTGTCCAGAGCTCCTCCAGTGTGCTCCAGACCTCTGCCATCTTGGAAACAGAGGTGCTGCTGGCACACTGGACTGCTCTGAGTGGGCAGTGCCACCAGGTGACGTCAGAGACTCCTTCTGATAGGCTCCTTCAGGTGTTGCTAGCCTATCCTCTCTCCTAGGTAGCCAAACCCTCTTTTCTGGCTATTTAGGGTCTCTGTCTCTGGGGAAACTTTAGATAACGAATGCAAGAGCTCATCCGAGTTCCTCTGCATCTCTCTCTTCACCTTCTGCCAAGGAATCGACTGCTGACCGCGCTGGAAGCCTGCAAAACTGCAACAAAGTAGCTAAGACGACTACTGCAACTCTGTAACGCTGATTCTGCCGCCTTTTCGACTGTTTTCCTGGTGGTGCATGCTGTGGGGGTAGTCTGCCTTCTCTCTGCACTAGAAGCTCCGAATAAATCTCCCGTGGGTCGACGGAATCTTCCCCCTGCAACCGCAGGCACCAAAGAACTGCATCACCGGTCCCTTGGGTCTCCTCTCAGCACGACGAGCGAGGTCCTTCGAATCCAGCAACTGTGTCCAAGTGACCCCCACAGTCCAGTGACTCTTCAGTCCAAGTTTGGTGGAGGTAAGTCCTTGCCTCTCCACGCCAGACTGCGTTGCTGGGAACCGCGACTTTTGCAGCTACTCCGGCCCCTGTGCACTTCCGGCGGTAATCCTTTGTGCACAGCCAAGCCTGGGTCCACGGCACTCTAACCTGCATTGCACGTCTTTCTAAGTTGGTCTCCGGCGACGTGGGACTCCTTTGTGCAACTTCGGGTGAGCACCGTTTCACGCATCCTCATAGTGCCTGTTTCTGGCACTTCTCCGGGTGCTACCTGCTGCTGAGAGGGCTCCTTGTCTTGCTCGACGTCCCCTCTGTCTCCTGGCACAATTTGCGACATCCTGGTCCTTCCTGGGCCACAGCAGTGTCCAAAAACACTAACCGCACGATTTGCAGCTAGCAAGGCTTGTTGGCAGTCTTTTGGCGGGAAAACACTTCTGCACGACTCTCCACGGCGTGAGGGATCCATCCTCCACAGGGGAAGTCTCTAGCCCTTGTCGTTCCTGCAGAAACCTAAGCTTCTCCTGTCAGTAGAAGCTTCTTTGCACCCATAGCTGGCATTTCCTGGGCATCTGCCCATCTCCGACTTGCTTGTGACTTTTGGACTTGGTCCCCTTGTTCCACAGGTACCCTCGACTGGAAATCCATCGTTGTTGCATTGCTGGTTTGTGTCTTTCCTGCAGAATTCCCCTATCATGACTTCTATGTCCTTTGGGGAACTTTAGTGCACTTTGCACTCACTTTTCAGGGTCTTGGGGTGGGCTATTTTTCTAACCCTCACTATTTTCTAGTAGTCCCAGCGACCCTCTACAAGGTCACATAGGTTTGGGGTCCATTCGTGGTTCGCATTCCACTTTTGGAGTATATGGTTTGTGTTGCCTCTATCCCTATGTGTCTCCATTGCATCCTATTGTAACTATACATTGTTTGCACTGTTTTCTAAGACTATACTGCATATTTTTGGTATTGTGTACATATATCTTGTGTATATTTCCTATCCTCTCACTGAGGGTACACTCTGAGATACTTTGGCATATTGTCATAAAAATAAAGTACCTTTATTTTTAGTATAACTGTGTATTGTGATTTCTTATGATATTGTGCATATGACACTAAGTGGTACTGTAGGAGCTTCACTCGTCTCCTAGTTCAGCCTAAGCTGCTCTGCTAAGCTACCATTATCTATCAGCCAATGCTGCTAGACACCCTATACACTAATAAGGGATAACTGGGCCTGGTGCAAGTACCCCTTGGTACTCACTACAAGCCAGTCCAGCCTCCTACACATGGTAATAGAGAAACTGGTACACCCTGAACAACACCTACTTGGTCACCAGTATCAAGTAACAGACGCTCATAACAACACTCTTAGCCACCCCATGGCTGTTGTGAATCTCAAGTGGGGGAGGGTTACTGGTCCAAAGAAAGTTGTGGTTGCTTCAGATTTACCTGTAGACTGTCTACTAGGAAATGACTTAGAGACATCAGCTTGGGCAGAAGTGGAGTTGGAGGCTCATGCAGCAATGCTGGGCATTCCTGGGCATATTTTTGCTTTAACCAGGGCTCAGGCCAAAAAGCAAAAAGGACAGGGTGACTTGGATCCTGGAACAATGGACCAAGTGCTCCCTAAAGCTAGGGTTAGTAAGGGTAAATCCCTACTCACTATCCCTCCCTCTACAGATGATTCAACTTCTGAGGAAGAAGAATTTCCCCCCTGTGCAGAACCTTCATCAGAGTAGGTGGCAGCAGACACTGCTGAGCTTTTGGGTGGAGGGGGCCTGCCAGGGAGGAGCTGAGTGTGGCACAGCAAACCTGTCCCACATTAGAGGGTCTAAGACAGCAAGCTGTCAAACAGCAAAATGGGGATGTCAGTGACTCACATAGAGTTTACTGGGAGGACAACCTCTTGTACACAGAGGCAAGGGACCCAAAACCTGGAGAAGCCAGGAGATTGGTCATTCCCCTGCAGTACAGAGAGTCCCTCCTAACTCTGGCACACAACATTACCTTGGCTGGACATTTGGGTCAGATTAAAACATGGGAAAGGCTTGTCACCCTGTTTCACTGGCCTAGGATGTCAGAGGACACAAAGGATTTTTGTAAGTCCTGTGTGACCTGCCAAGCCAGTGGCAAGACTGGTGGCACTCCAAAGGCTCCCCTTGTTCCACTGCCTGTGGTTGGGGTTCCCTTTGAAAGGGTGGGGGTTGACATAGTTGGTCCCCTTGACCCTCCTACTGCTTCAGGCAATAGGTTTATCTTAGTGGTAGTGGACCATGCCACAAGATATCCTGAAGCTATTCCTCTAAGGGCCACTACAGCTCCTGCAGTGGCAAAAGCCCTCCTGGGAATCTTTTCCAGGGTGGGTTTCCCAAAAGAGGTGGTATCAGACATGGGTTGCAACTTTATGTCTGCATACTTGAAGGCCATGTGGAAGGAATGTGGTGTAACATACAAATTCACCACACCTTATCATCCACAAACAAATGGACTGTTAGAGAGGCTTAATAAAACTCTCAAAGGAATGATTATGGGACTCCCTGAAAAACTGAGGAGGAGATAGGATGTCCTGTTAACTTGCCTCCTTTTTGCTTACAGGGAGGTACCCCAGAAAGGAGTGGGCTTCAGCCCCTTTGAACTCCTATTTGGACACCCTGTAAGAGGTCCTCTAACACTTGTAAAGGAGAGTTGGGAACAACCTTTAAAAGCTCCTAAGCAAGACATAGTGGACTATGTTCTCGGCCTAAGATACAGAATGGCTGAGTACATGAAAAAGGCCAGTAAAAACCTTCAGGCCAGCCAAGAGCTCCAAAAGCAATGGCATGACCAGAAGGCTGTTCTGATTCAGTACCAACCAGGACAGAAAGTGTGGGTATTGGAGCCTGTGGCCCCAAGAGCACTCCAAGACAAATGGAGTGGACCCCATCTCAATGTTGAAAAGAAGGGAGAGGTCACCTATTTAGTTGACCTGGGCACTGCCAGGAGTCCCCTTAGGGTGCTCCCTGTCAATCACCTAAAACCCTACTATGACAGGGCTGATCTCACCCTGCTCATGGCAACAGATGAAGGACAGGAAGAAGAGATTGACCCTCTCCCTGATCTCTCCACTTCCACAGAACAGTATGCTCTAGTGGAAGGTGTAGTTTTGGCAGACTGTCTTACTGCTGAGCAAAAAGACAACTGCATATATCTCCTGGGTCAGTTTTCTGAACTCTTTTCTACTGTGCCAGGCACCACTTCTTGGTGTGAGCACACTATAGATACTGGAGACAGCATGCCTGTCAAAAGTAAGATCTATAGTGTAGGAGGCTGGACTGGCTTGTAGTGAGTACCAAGGGGTACTTGCACCTTGCACCAGGCCCAGTTATCCCTGATTAGTGTATAGGGTGTCTAGCAGCTTAGGCTGATAGATAATGGTAGCTTAGCAAAGCAGCTCAGGCTGAACTAGGAGACGTGTGAAGCTACTACAGTACCACTTAGTGTCATATGCACAATATCATAAGAAAACACAATACACAGTTATACTAAAAATAAAGGTACTTTATTTTTATGACAATATGCCAAAGTATCTTAGAGTGTACACTCAGTGAGAGGATAGGAAATATACACAAGATATATATACACAATAGCAAAAATATGCAGTATAGTCTTAGAAAACAGTGCAAACAATGTATAGTTACAATAGGATGCAATGGGGAAACATAGGGATAGGGGCAACACAAACCATATACTCCAAAAGTGGAATGCGAACCACGAATGGACCCCAAACCTATGTGACCTTGTAGAGGGTCGCTGGGACTATTAGAAAATAGTGAGAGTTAGAAAAATAACCCTCCCCAAGACCCTGAAAAGTGAGTGCAAAGTGCACTAAAGTTCCCCTAAGGACAAAATAGTCGTGTTAGAGGGAGAATGCAAGGAAAACACAAATCAGCAATGCAACAACGATGGATTCCTGTCTGAAGGTACCTGTGGAACAAGGGGACCAAGTCCAAAAGTCACAAGCAGCTCGGAGATGGTCAGATGCCCAAGAAATGCCAGCGGTTGGTGCAAAGAAGCTCTTACTAGGCTGAAGAACTGTGAATACTGCAGGAACGACAAGGGCTAGAGACTTCCCCTTTGGAGGATGGATCCCCCACGCCTTGGAGAGTCGTGCAGAAGTGTTTTCCCGCCGGATGGACGCCAACAAGCCTTGCTACACGCAAATCGTGCGTTTGGCGTTTTTGGACGCTGCTGGGGCCCAGGAGGGACCAGGAGGTCGCAAATTGGACCTGCAGAGAGAGGGGACGTCGAGCAAGACAAAGAGCCCTCACTGAAGCAGGTAGCACCCGGAGAAGTGCCAGAAACAGGCACTACGAGGATGCGTGAAACGGTGCTCGCCGAAGTTGCACAAAGGAGTCCCACGTCGCCGGAGACCAACTTAGAAAGTCGTGCAATGCAGGTTAGAGTGCCGTGGACCCAGGCTTGGCTGTGCACACAGGATTTCCGCCGGAAGTGCACAGGGGCCGGAGAAGCTTGCAAAGTCGCGGTTCCCAGCAATGCAGCCCAGCGAGGTGAGGCAAGGACTTACCTCCACCAAACTTGGGCTGAAGAGTCACTGGACTGTGGGGGTCACTTGGACGGTGTCGCTGGATTCGAGGGACCTCGCTCGTCGTGCTGAGAGGAGACCCAAGGGACCGGAGATGCAGCTTTTTGGTGCCTGCGGTTGCAGGGGGAAGATTCCGTCGACCCACGGGAGATTTCTTCGGAGCTTCTGGTGCAGAGAGGAGGCAGACTACCCCCACAGCATGCACAAGCAGGAAAACAGTCGAGAAGGCGGCAGGATCAGCGTTACAGAGTTGCAGTAGTCGTCTTTGCTACTATGTTGCAGGTTTGCAGGCTTCCAGCGCGGTCAGCGGTCGATTCCTTATCAGAAGGTGAAGAGGGAGATGCAGAGGAACTCGGCTGAGCTCATGCATTCGTTATCTAAAGTTTCCCCAGAGACAGAGACCCTAAATAGCCAGAAAAGAGGGTTTGGCTACCTAGGAGAGAGGAAAGGCTACTAACACCTGAAGGAGCCTATCACAAGGAGTCTCTGACGTCACCTGGTGGCACTGGCCACTCAGAGCAGTCCAGTGTGCCAGCAGCACCTCTGTTTCCAAGATGGCAGAGGTCTGGAGCACACTGGAGGAGCTCTGGACACCTCCCAGGGGAGGTGCAGGTCAGGGGAGTGGTCACTCCCCTTTCCTTTGTCCAGTTTCGCGCCAGAGCAGGGGCTAAGGGGTCCCTGAACCGGTGTAGACTGGCTTATGCAGAATTGGGCACATCTGTGCCCAACAAAGCATTTCCAGAGGCTGGGGGAGGCTACTCCTCCCCTGCCTTCACACCATTTTCCAAAGGGAGAGGGTGTCACACCCTCTCTCAGAGGAAGTTCTTTGTTCTGCCATCCTGGGCCAGGCCTGGCTGGACCCCAGGAGGGCAGCTGCCTGTCTGAGGGGTTGGCAGCAGCAGCAGCTGCAGAGAAACCCCAGGAAGGGCAGTCTGGCAGTACCAGGGTCTGTGCTACAGACCACTGGGATCATGGAATTGTACCAACAATGCCAGGATGGCATAGAGGGGGCAATTCCATGATCATAGACATGTTACATGGCCATATTCGGAGTTACCATGGTGAAGCTACATATAGGTAGTGACCTATATGTAGTGCACGCGTGTAATGGTTTCCCCGCACTCACAAAGTTCAGTGAATTGGCTCTGAACCATGTGGGGGCACCTTGGCTAGTGCCAGGGTGCCCTCACACTAAGTAACTTTGCACCTAACCTTTACCAGGTAAAGGTTAGACATATAGGTGACTTATAAGTTACTTAAGTGCAGTGTAAAATGGCTGTGAAATAACGTGGACGTTATTTCACTCAGGCTGCAGTGGCAGGCCTGTGTAAGAATTGTCAGAGCTCCCTATGGGTGGCAAAAGAAATGCTGCAGCCCATAGGGATCTCCTGGAACCCCAATACCCTGGGTACCTCAGTACCATATACTAGGGAATTATAAGGGTGTTCCAGTAAGCCAATGTAACTTGGTAAAATTGGTCACTAGCCTGTTAGTGATAATTTGAAAGTAATGAGAGAGCATAACCACTGAGGTTCTGGTTAGCAGAGCCTCAGTGAGACAGTTAGGCACCACACAGGGAACATATACATGCACGCCTATGAGCACTGGGGCCCTGTGTGACAGGGTCCCAGTGACACATACATATAGGCCACAAACCTATGAGCACTGGGGTCCTGACAAGCAGGATCCCAGTGACACATAACAAACATACTGAAAACATAGTGTTTTCACTATGAGCACTGAGGCCTGGCTATCAGGATCCCAGTGAGACAGTGAAAACAGTGACAAACACCCTGACATACACTCACAAACAGGCCAAAAGTGGGGGTAACAAGGCTAGAAAGAGGCTACCTTCTCACATATAGGCAGCCAGACCATGTCAGGGACTGCATAAAACAAGAAGTTCAGAAAATGCTTGAACTGGGAGTGGTTGAACATTCTGAAAGCCCACGGGCCTCTCCTGTGGTGCTTGTACCAAAGCCTCACTCTAAAGATGGAAAAAGAGAAATGAGGATTTGTGTAGATTACAGAGGTCTCAACCAAGTAACAAAAACTGATGCTCACCCTATACCCAGGGCAGATGATCTCATAGATACACTGGCATCTGCCAAGTTTCTAAGCACCTTTGATTTGACTGCAGGGTATTGACAGTTCAAGTTATCAGAGGATGCTAAAGCAAAAACTGCATTTGAGACTATTGGAGGGCACTACCAATTCACAGTAATGCCCTTTGGTTTGAAAAATGCACCTGCCACTTTTCAGAGATTGGTGAATACAGTCCTGCAAGGGTTGGAGGCCTTTAGTGCAGCATATCTGGACGATATAGCTGTCTTTAGCTCCACCTGGGATGATCACCTGGTCCACCTGTGGAAAGTTTTGGAGGCCCTGCAAAAGGCAGGCCTCACTATCAAGGCTTCAAAGTGCCAGATAGGGCAGGGCAAAGTGGTTTATCTGGGACACCTGGTAGGTGGAGAACAGATTGTACCACTTCAGGGGAAAATCCAAACTATCATAGATTGCGTTCCCCCTACAACTCAGACCCAGGTGAGAGCCTTCTTAGGCCTCACTGGGTATTACAGGAGGTTCATTAAGAACTATGGCTCCATTGCAGCCCCACTTAATGACCTCACTTCCAAGAAAATGCCTAAAAAGGTATTGTGTACAGCTAGCTGTCAGAAAGCTTTTGAGGAGGTGAAACAGGCCATGTGCTCTGCACCTGTCCTAAAAAGCCCCTGTTACTCCAAGAAATTCATTGCTCAAACTGATGCATCTGAATTAGGGGTAGGGGCAGTCTTATCACAACTCAATTCTGAGGGCCAGGATCAACCTGTTGCTTTTATCAGCAGGAGGTTGACCCGTAGAGAAAAGCGTTGGTCTGCCATAGAGAGGGAGGCCTTTGCTGTGGTCTGGGCACTGAAAAAGTTGAGGCCATACCTGTTTGGCACTCACTTCATTGTTCAGACAGACCACAAACCTCTACTTTGGCTAAAACAAATGAAAGGTGAACATCCTAAATTGTTGAGGTGGTCCATATCTCTACAGGGAATGGACTATACAGTGGAACATAGACCTGGGAGTACCCACTTCAATGCAGATGGACTCTCCAGATATTTCCACTTAGACAATGAAGACTCATCAGGTCATGGCTAGTCTTATTGTCCTTCGTTTTGGGGGGGGGGGGGGTTGTGTAGGAAAGTACCATCTTGCCTGGCATGTTACCCCGAAATTTCACTGTATTTATGTTGTTTTAGTGTTTGTGTCACTGGGACCATGCCAGCCATAAGTGTGCCCTGTATGTGTTCCCTGTTGATGACTGTCTCACTGAGGCTCTGCTAACCAGAACCTCAGTGGTTATGCTCTCTCTGCTTTCTAAATTGTCACTAACAGGCTAGTGACCAATTTTACCAACTCACATTGGCATACTGGAACACCCTTATAATTCCCTAGTATATGGTACTGAGGTACCCAGGGTATTGGGGTTCCAGGAGATCCCTATGGGCTGCAGCATTTCTTTTGCCACACATAGGGAGCTCTGACAATTCTTACACAGGCCTGCCAGTGCAGCCTGCGTGAAATAACGTCCACGTTATTTCACAGCCATTTACCACTGTACTTAAGTAACTTATAAGTCACCTATATGTCTAACCTTCACCTGGTGAAGGTTGGGTGCAAAGTTACTTAGTGTGTGGGTACCCAGGGTATTGGGGTTCCAGGAGATCCCTATGGGCTGCAGCTTTTCTTTTGCCACCCATAGGGAGCTCTGACAATTCTTACAGAGGCCTGCCACTGCAGCCTGAGTGAAATAACGTCCACGTTATTTCACAGCCATTTACCACTGCACTTAAGTAACTTATAAGTCACCTATATGTCTAACCTTCACCTGGTGAAGGTTGTGTGCTAAGTTACTTAGTGTGTGGGCACCCTGGCACTAGCCAAGGTGCCCCCACATCGTTCAGGGCAAATTCCCTGGACTTTGTGAGTGCGGGGACACCATTACATGCGTGCACTATACGTATAGCGTCACAATGGTAACTCCGAACATGGCCATGTAACATGTCTAAGATCATGGAATTGTCACCCCAATGCCATTCTGGCATTGGGGAGACAATTCCATGATCCCCCGAGTCTCTAGCTCAGACCCGGGTACTGCCAAACTGCCTTTCCCGGGGTTTCACTGCAGCTGCTGCTGCTGCCAACCCCTCAGACAGGTTTCTGCCCTCCTGGGGTCCAGCCAGGCCTGGCCCAGGAAGGCAGAACAAAGGACTTCCTCAGAGAGAGGGTGTTACACCCTCTCCCTTTGGAAAAAGGTGTCAGGGCTGGGGAGGATTTGCCTTCCCCAGCCTCTGGAAATGCTTTGATGGGCACAGATGGTGCCAATCTCTGCATAAGCCAGTCTACACTGGTTCAGGGATCCCCCAGCCCTGCTCTGGCGCGACACAGGACAAAGGAAAGGGGAGTGACCACTCCATTGACCTGCACCTCCCAGGGGAGGTCCCCAGAGCTCCTCCAGCGTGCCCCAGACCTCTGCCATCTTGGATTCAGAGGTGTGCTGGCACACTGGACTGCTCTGAGTTGCCAAGGCCAGCAGGTGACGTCAGAGTCTCCTTCTGATAGGCTCTTACCTGTGTTACTAGCCTATCCTCCTTCCTAGGTAACCAAACCTCTTTTTCTGGCTATTTAGGGTCTCTGCTTTGGGGAATTCTTCAGATACCGAATGCAAGAGCTCACCAGAGTTCCTCTGCATCTCTCTCTTCACCTTCTGCCAAAGGTTCGACCGCTGACTGCTCAGGACGCCTGCAAAACCGCAACAAAGTAGCAAAGACGACTGCTGCAACCTTGTATCGCCTCTCCTGCCGCTTTCTCGCCTGTTTCCTGGTGGTGCATGCTCTGGGGGTAGCCTGCCTCCTTCTTGCACCAGGAGCTCTGAAGAAATCTCCTGTAGGACGACGGAATCCTCCCCCTGCAACTGCAGGCAACAAAAGAGTGCATCACCGGTTGTCTGGGTCCCCTCTCAGCACAACGAGCGTGGTCCCTGGAACTCAGCAACTCTGTCCAAGTGACTCCCACAGTCCAGTAACTCTTCAGTCCAAGTGTGGTGGAGGTAAGTCCTTGCCTTCCCACGCTAGACTGCATTGCTGGGTACTGCATGATTTGCAGCTGCTCCGGATCCTGTGCACTCTTCCAGGATTTCCTTTGTGCACAGCCAAGCCTGGGTCCCCGACACTCTAACCTGCAGTGCACAACCTTCTGAGTTGTCCTCCGGCGTCTTGGGACTCCCTTTTCTGACTTCGGGTGGACTCTGGTTCACTCCTCTTCCAAGTGCCTGTTCCGGTACTTCTGCGGATGCTGCCTGCTTCTGTGAGGGCTCCCTGACTTGCTGGGTGCCCCCTCTGTCTCCTCATCCAAGTGGCGACATCCTGGTTCCTCCTGGGCCACAGCAGCACTTAAAAACCCTAACCGCAACCCTTGCAGCTAGCATGGCTTGTTTGCGGTCTTTCTGCGTGGGAACACCTCTGCAAGCTTCTTCACGACGTGGGACATCCATCCTCGAAAGGGGAAGTTTCTAGCCCTCATCGTTCTTGCAGAATTCACAGCTTCTACCATCCGGTGGCAGCTTCTTTGCACCCTCAGCTGGCATTTCCTGGGCATCTGCCCACTCTCGACATTGTCGCGACTCTTGGACTTGGTCCCCTTGTTTCACAGGTACTCAGGTCCGGAAATCCACTTTGGTTGCTTTGCTGGTGTTGGTCTTCCTTGCAGAAACCCCCTATCACGACTTCTGTGCTCTCTGGGGGTTATAGGTGCACTTTACACCTACTTTTCAGGGTCTTGGGGTGGGCTATTTTTCTAACCCTCACTGTTTTCTTACAGTCCCAGCGACCCTCTACAAGCTCACAGAGGTTTGGGGTCCATTTTTGGTTCGCATTCCACTTTTGGAGTATATGGTTTGTGTTGCCCCTATACCTATGTGCTCCTATTGCAATCTATTGTAACTTTACACAGCTTGCATTACTTCCTTATCTTGTGTATATTTGGCATCCTCATACTGAGGGTACTCACTGAGATACTTTGGCACATTGTCATAAAAATAAAGTGCCTTTATTTTTAGTATATCTGTGTATTGTGTTTTCTTGTGATATTGTGCAGATGACACCAGTGGTATAGTAGGAGCTTTGCATGTCTCCTAGTTCAGCCTAACCTGCTCTGCTATAGCTACCTTCTATCAGCCTAAGCTGCTAGAACACCTCTTCTATACTAATAAGGGATAACTGGACCTGGCACAAGGTGTAAGTACCTCTGGTACCCACTACGAGCCAGGCCAGCCTCCTTTCACAGACAAATCGTTCACGGCCAGGAAGTGACCCTGTGATATTGTAACACAGGCTTTCTCTCCATAGCTGGAGCTGTGCCAGATGTGGTTTTGCACCGCATGGCCCTTGCTTGCTTCACGCTGACCGCCACTCTCTCCCAACAAATGACGCTACTGTACGTGGGGGAGAAGGGGATGGTGGTGACAAAGGACAATGCAACTGAAAACCTGCTTAAAAGTGGTCATCGATGTAGTCACTCACTTGCTACCTTAAATCAATCCATGTCACAGTCACATTACCATCACCTCACAATCCTCGGGTACCAGTGAGCGTGTTGAGTGCTTCGAAGCTGCATAGTGCCACATGCACTCGCAATTAGCTGACTAGGCCTGCGACAAATGCTTACAATTAGCTGACGCATGCTGAATGAATATTGGTACACTTTGTAAAGTGTTCACAGGTCGCCTGTCCAACCTGCTGTCTCCGCGTTTTCCAGACCTTTACGGCAGCCTCCTGTGAACTCTGTGCTTTCAAGCTCGTCACAGGAATGGGGTGGGGAGAGTGACTCTTCCTCATCTCACCCCATTTTGTGACAAGTTGAGAAAGGCACACCCTCATCTAACGAAACACAGGATCGGAAAGCAGAAGTCTGAGGCTTAAAATGTCTGGCTTTGCTCAGTTTGTGAGGATGCACTAAGGCGCAGAAAGGGGGTCGCCCTGCCACCTGGCAGGCCACAGAGAGGAAGAGCGGGAAACTGGCAAGCCCTGTAGACCCTGCGACATATGGCACATGTGCTTGGGGAAAGTGCCTATCTTTCACTCGCAGGTCAGGGAGTGAAAACGATCTACAGAACAGGGACAGGGACAATATAATTAAGCCATGATGAGAGACAGGAAAGGGGAGCAGAGCCCAAAAGCACAGAATAAAGAGCCGTCTATGTTGTGCACCGTGTAAAATAATCATTTTTCTTACCATTGACCAGTATCTCTATATAATTGTACCTAAATATATACAATGTTTTTTTTTTTTTTTTTTAAATGTTAATGTATTTGTAACACACTTAGGCCCTCAATACAACCCTAGCGGTCGGTGATAAAGCGGCGGTAATACCTCCAACAGGCCGGCGGTAAAAAAAGTGGGATCACGACTACGGCGGAAACCGCCAACATAGACAGCCACTTTAACACTCCGACCGCCTGGGCGGTAGCAACAAACACCGTGGCAGTCACTGCAAACAGACAGGCGAAAGTCATTGTACCACCCTTACAAGGCACCAATCCGCCAGCTTTTCTGGGGCGGTACCAATGACATCAAAAGCACAGCGGAAATTGTACAACAAAGGGGAACCACTCACCTCTCGACATTCCACGAAGAACCAGGACGCCATGGAGAATGAATTGCAGATCCTACATATGTTGGTTTATCTACTAATACACCACGAAGTAGAAAGAAGGCGGCGGCAACAACGGTGAGTACTTCACCTAGCACACAGGGGAGGGGAGGAGGGAAAAGAGAGTGACACACACACGAGTCACACAACACCCCCACACCCCAACCTCACCCACAACACCATACACACAAACATATCTAACAACATTACAGATACATCCCATCACCCCCTGGAAGAACGCAAGGACAAAAGGAAATTAGACTAACCAGTGGTATATTGGAACAATCAGATATATCAAGAGAAAAGCAAATAATCAGTATATACAAATATTTACATTAAGTACACAAGTCCGTACACTGTCCCTTGTTAATGTCCGTGGAACAGTGGTCCCAAAAAGCATGGGCGAAGCCCACACATGACACCTGCCTCAAAATGGAGAGAACACTGCAGGGGCATCAGGTCCAAAAAAACAGGCACCTCTGGGGGAAGGGGGGGCACCTCAGCCGGAAGATTGTACTACTGCTCCTCGAGGGGGCTCCATGCCCACTGCCTGGTCCTGGGGAGTGCAAAGCCACAGTCTCTCAAGTCTCTCAAGTCTCTCAAGTGGGTGGGTTGCCCACAGCCTGGTCCTGGGGAGTGCAAAGCCACAGTCTCTCAAGTCTCTCTAGTCGGTGGTTTGCCCACTGCTTGGTCCTGGGGAGTCCAAGGCCACAGTCTCTCTAGTGGGTGGTTTGCCCACTGCTTGGTCCTTGGGAGTGCAAAGCCACAGTCTCTTCAGTGGGAGGTTTGCTCAGTACTTGCTCCTGGGGAGTGCAAGGCCACAGTCTCTCTAGTGGGTGGTTTGCCCACTGCTTGGTCCTGGGAGAGCAACGCCACAGTCTCTCTAGTGGGTGACATGTTCCACTGGTTCTGGAGGGGGCTTTGTACCCAGAGTGCTTGATCCTGCTAAGGACTGGGTGAGTGGATGCATTTCTCCACTGGTTCTGGAGGGGGCTTTGTGCCTAGAGTGCTTGATCCTGCCAAGGATAGGGTGAGTGGATGCATTTCTCCACTGGTTCTTGAGGGTGTTTTGTGCCCAGAGTGCTTGATCCTGCCAAGGACTGGGTGAGTGGATGCATTTCTCCACTGGTTCAGGAGGGGGCTTTGTGGCCAGAGTGCTTCATCCTGCCAAGGACTGGGTGAGTGGATGCATTTCTCCAATGGTTCTGGAGGGGGCTTTGTGCCCAGTGATGCTGCACATGGGGTGTGGCCGTTCACATCCTCTCACCTGGGTGTCTGAGCCACGCGATGTACCTGGAACAGGTAGCATGATACTCCATGGAGGCAGAGCCACACTCCATCCTGCGGTGACTTAGGCAGCCAATTGCTGGTCGTGCCAGTGCTGGAGGTGGTGCCTCAAGTGGCGTGTCCAGGGTCCAGGGCGTCACCTGCAGACTTGGACGGCTGCCCACTGGGGATGCTGCTGACGTCCAACAGAGTGGTACTGGCTGGGCACGTAGCGGTGCAGATGGTGGTGCAGGTGGCGGTGGCTGCGGCGGAGATTCTGCCGGTGCTGGCCGTGGTGCAAGTGTCTGTTGTGGTGGAGGGAGACACCATACCATCTCTGGCAGCCTCAGATGGTTGATCCTTGGGGAGGATGCTGCAGAATGACATTGTGGCAGTGGCGTTGCAGGTGGCGGTCAGAGCGGCGGTGGTGACTGTGGTGCAGGTCGCTGCCATCCCTGACAAAATGGTGGTCACCAACCCCTCACCAGGAGGCATTGTGCCCTGAGGTGACTTGCCCTTTGTCTTGTGGCCCATCCCCACCTTGGCAGTCGCTGCAGGGACCTTGGCACTGTCCTCTCTGTGTTTGGGCGAGGCATTGCTGGGTGGGTGGTGTGACTTTCCCCTGCTGGAAACAGGCCCTTTTTGACCTTTGCTGGTGGCGGAATAGGGTGGTCCTTCATATCAAATCAAATCAAATCAAATCATTAACATTTATAAAGCGCGCTACTCACCCGTGCGGGTCTCAAGGCGCTAGGGGGGAAAGGGGGGGTTATCGCTGCTCGAACAGCCAAGTCTTTAGGAGTCTCCGGAAAGCGGAGTGGTCCTGGGTGGTCCTGAGGCTGGTGGGGAGGGAGTTCCAGGTCTTGGCCGCCAGGAAGGAGAAAGATCTCCCACCCGCCGTGGAGCGGCGGGTGCGAGGGACGGCAGCAAGTGCGAGGCCAGCGGAGCGGAGGGGGCGGGTGGGGACGTAGAAGCTGAGGCGTCTGTTGAGGTATTCCGGTCCCTTGTTGTGGAGGGCTTTGTGTGCGTGGGTGAGAAGACGGAAGGTGATCCTTTTGCTGACTGGGAGCCAATGCAGGTGTCTCAGGTGTGCGGAGATGTGGCTGTTGCGGGGTACGTCGTATATCTGTAGGTGGCACACTGGCAGCTCTGACGGGTGCCCCCTTCGAGCCTCCCGGACTTGCAGGGAGCATAGCAGATGCAGATTTGATGACTGAGGTGCTGGGCTGGGATCTAGACATCCTGGCCCTAGGGGAAGGACGGGGGGGGGAAGTGTAGGGAAGAGGTTAATGTTAGCTAGGAAAAGTTTTTTAGACACACTGGGACGGGAAGATGGAGAGGGTGTGGGAGTGGAGGAAGAGGTAGTGATTGTAGGAGGTGTACGTCCGCTGAGTTTGGGTGAAGGTGCATGGGCTGGAGGCTGTTGTGAGGTGGACGGCTGTTGAGTGGGTGTGTGCCTGCTTTTGTGTACTTTGGGAGGAGGGCTCACAGACACACTGGGAGAGGACACAGGGGACGTGTGAATGGTAGTGGGGGTGGAGATTGCACGTGAGCATTGTGTTGTGATGGGCGTGCTGGTGATGGAGGCAGTGGCTGATGATGTTTTGCATGCAGGTGTGAGTGGAGACGAGACTGGGATGAGGTGGAGGACGCGGAGGAGGGGGACACAGTGGAGGAAGTGGATGTTGGTATGTTGGTATGTGTGCATGGGTATGGTGCTTGTGTGAGTGCCTGTGGGATGTGTGGTGCTTATGTTTTCCTGAGCCACTTTTGTGTGTTGATGTGTGTGCATGCTGGTCTGATGGTGTGCTTGGGATAGGCTGAGGTAGAGGGGATTGGGTCTGGGTAGTGGAAGTTGGAGGTGGGAGGCTGGACACAGGGACAATGGCTGCCATCAGTGCTGAGGCCAGAGCCTGAAATGCGCTCTGCATTTGTTTGCTGCAATTGCCTCTCGACACCCTGGATGGCATTCAGAATGGTTGACTGCCCAACAGGGAGGGATCTCAGGAGGTCAATAGCCTCCTCAATGAGGGCAGCAGGGCTGACTGGGGCAGGGCCTGAGGTGCCTGGGGCGAAGGAGATGCCCACCCTCATGGGTGAGCAGGCACGGGAAACTCACTGAGGGGCTGCTGGGAGGGTGGTGCTGGTAGGGGGGGGTGGCGGCTGTACCTGTTGTTGGGGTGGGCACAGAGGTGTCTGCCAACGCCAGGGAGCTTCCATCAGAGGAGGAGTCGCTGGTATCCCCTCCTGTCCCGTCGTGGAGCTCCCCTCACCCTCCGTCCCACTGGTGCCTTCACTCTCCGTGGATTTACCTTCCTGGGCCATGTGGGATGCAGCTCCCTCCGTCGCCGGTGCCTCTGCTTCTCTGCCAGATGATGCTAATGCACACAAGGACAGAGTGACAAAACAAGAAGGGGGGGAAAGACAGAGGACACACATGGTCAATGCCAGCAACACCACTACCGTTGGTGAACACAACACACAGGGAGCAGACCTATGCCCTAGGCCATGCGCTACCAGTTACTAAGAAAGTCACCAGGCCATGGGGTACAATGCCTAACGCCATTAGCTGCACACCTGAAACTCACAGGACCCTGCCCAGTAGTAGATGCCCACTAACACTATTGGGGTTGGAGTGCTTCAGAGCCTGCCCAACAAGGGACCTACCCTGCCATGTTCTCCCTGGCCTAGGGGCACCCACAGCCCACATCCCCCACCCAGGTAACACCTTAACGTGTGTACTTCCTAAACCGCGCAGTCAGCTTTATGACACTGTACTCACCCCCTTGTGGCTGCTGTGATGCCCTCAAGCGCCCATCCAACTCCGGATAGGCAACCGCCAGGATGCAGAACATAAGGGGGGTCATGGTGCGACGGGCACCCCTTCCATGTTGGGAGGCCAGCCCTAGCTGGGCCTCCGCCGTCTTCTTGCTCCAGCTGCCCAGGTCCTCCCATCTCTTGCGGCAGTGGGTGCTCTGCCTATGATAGACCCCCAGGATCCGCACTTCCCTGGCAATGGCGCGCCAAATACCCTTCTTCTGGTGGGCGCTGAACTAGAGGAAAGGTACAGGAGAAAAGGAAATTACTCACCCGTCCGGACCGTCATACTCATTGCCTACCAGATCCCACCCATGCCCTGACGCACATACACTGACCATCCTCACATGCAGCCCTCAGCCCCCCTTACATGTGTCTTCCATCCACACCACTCCAAACAGGCATTACCCACGCATCATGCTCACAGTGTACTCACCTGTTTGTCTGGAGGACTGTAGAGTAGCGTGTACTGGGGGAGGACTCCATCCACCAATTGTCCAACTCCTCTGCAGTGAAGGCAGGGGCCCTTTCCCAGACACTCAAGCCATTGTCGCTTCCAGACTGAGGTCACAGCAGCACTTGCAGTGTATGTCCTCTCCTGTTGAAGGTCAGGTGTGAAGTGAGTGAACAGATAGAAAATGGCGGTCAAGTCCGCGCCGGTGCATACCGTCACCGCCGGTGTACATGGCCATTTGCTCCTGGAACCCATAGGGCCCAATGATAACCAATGTTGAGTTGCGCGGCAGTCTTGGACCGCCTACCGCGACGCTGCACAACGCCAGCGCAGTTAACTCATTTCCCCTTGTCCCTCCTCACAAGTCAGGCAGCCGCCATTTCAGGGGGGCACATGGCATGGCACCTACCTGCGTCACAGCACATTTTGCCACATATACGGACTGACTACTTCACACACGGATTTACTAGCATTACTGCAGACACACTTGTGCAACCTATGTGGTAAATGACCCTCTGCTCACCATTCTCCTCCATAGGCTGGGGCAGATGATGAGATAGCGGCATCCTCCGGTGTACAGACCCCTGGTGGACCTGTCGACAATGGAAGGCAGACACATCATAATCACATACAGACTTGATTGTGCCACAATCCAAGACCTGTTTGCCCAATTGGAGCCAGATCTAATGTCATCTATCCACCAGCCCACAGGAATCCCCCCTCTAGTGCAGGTCCTGTCAGTGCTCCATTTCCTGGTAAGTGGCTCCTTTCAAACAACAGTGGCCATGGCATCAGGGATGTCTCAGCCAATGTTTTCTAAAGTGTTGACCAGAGTGTTGTCTGCCCTGCTGAAACACATGTGCAGCTACATCGTGTTCCCCCAGGTGGGATTTGCCCACAGTGAAGACTGACTTTTATGCCCTGGGACATATCCCCAACATCATTGGTGCTACTGATGGTACACATGTGGCATTTGTCCCCCCCCCGCAGAAATGAACAAGTGTACAGAAATAGAAAAAGCTATCATTCGATGAATGTGCAAATGGTGTGTTCGGCGGACCAGTACATCTCCCATTTGAATGCCAAGTATCCTGGCTCTGTGCATGATGCCTACATTTTGAGGAATAGCAGTATCCCTTATGTGATGGGCCATTTCCAGAGGCATCGGGTGTGGCTAATAGGTGAGCCCAAGGTCCCCACACAGTATAAGTAGGTATCTGGGGTAGTCCCTAAGGCTTATTGTGTGTCTAACAGGTATTGCTCGGAATTTTCAGGTGACTCTGGTTACCCCAACCTCTCATGGCTACTGACCCCAGTGAGGAATACCAGGACAAGGGCAGAGGACCGCTACAATGAGGCACATGGCCGAACTAGGCGTATTATTGAGAGGACGTTCGGCCGAACTAGGCGTATTATAGAGAGGACGTTCGGCCTCCTGAAGGCCAGATTCCGGTGCCTCCATCTAACAGGTGGCTCCCTATACTACTCACCGAAGAAGGTGTGCCAGATAATCGTGGCATGCTGCATGTTGCACAACCTGGCATTGAGACGCCAGGTGCCTTTTCTGCAGGAGGATGAGCCTGGTGATGGTCTTGTTTCAGCAGTGGAGCCTGTAGACAGTGAGGAAGAGGAGGCAGAGGAAGAAGATATTGACAACAGAACGAACATCATCATGCAGTACTTCCAGTGACACACGGGTAAGAGACTGTAACTCCTCCTCACATTTCAGAAACTGTAGGACATTGTACAAGTCAGCCTCTTAACCTCTGTCTATGGACACTGACTTTTCACTTTGGATTTCCATTTTTCAGATGTGGGTACCACATTCTGCCTTCTGCTATATGTACTGCTGCCCAACAACTGTCATACATTGGTATGAGTAAATGAACATTTACATTGCTATTTGTTGCTAATATTGTCATTATACATTTGTGAAAGATCAGACTGACTCCAGATTGGTTTGTGATTAAAGGGTGTTTATTTAGGGGCTAATGGGTATGGGGTATGTGCAAGGGGCTTGGGGTGATGGTAGAGGAAGGTCCATAGTAGAGTCCAGTCTCTTGGTATCACAGGTGCATTGTCTAATGAGGCATAGGAAGGGGAGTAATGGCAGTTCAATTTGGACAGGATGACATAGTGGGACAGAAGGGTGACAATCAGGAAAGTTATTTCCTGGCGGGGGTCTTGGCAATGTTCTCTGTCTTCTGCCTGGATCGCAGGGACCGTTTGCGGGGGGTTCTCCTTCTGCAGGGGGTGGGGTGCTGGTGGCCTGTTGGTCCTGTGGTGGTGCCTCCTGTCCACTAGCGCTGGTGGAGGTGGAAGGCTGATCCTCGGTTTGGCTAGTGTCAGGGGCCCTTCGTTGTGCCACTGCCTCCCTCATGGTCTTGCCTCTGTCAGCCAGCACCCCTGCTATGGTTACCAGGATGGTGTATATGTTGGTGAGGTCCTCCCTGATCCCCATGTAGTGTCCTCCTGCATCCGCTGGGTCTCCTGAAACTTGGCCAATACCGTGCCCATTGTCTACTGGGAATGGTGGTATGCTCCCATGATGTTGGAGAGTGCCTCGTGGAGGGTCGGTTCCCTGGGCCTGTCCTCCCCCTGTCGCACAGCAGTCCTCCCAGCTTCCCTGTTGTCCTGTGCCTCTGTCCCCTGAACTGTGTGCCCACTGCCACTGACCCCAGGTCCCTGATCATCCTGGGTTAGTGGGTTTGCCTGGGGTCCCTGTAGTGGTGGTAACACTGCTGATTGACGTGTCCTGGGGACAGTGGCATGGGCCTGCTGGGTGGGTGCTGTGTTGGTGTTTCCTGAGGGGGTAAGTTCTGTGGTGGTTTGTGACTGTGGCAGGGTAACCGACTGTCCAGATGTCCCAGATGGGCCAGGCTGGTCCTTGTGATCCAGGCGTGCAGAGCTGCTGTCATCAATGTGGGCCTCTTCTGTGGGGGGCTGGATATGGCTGGCACCTCCTGTCCGGTGACGTTTGGTAGGGGTCCTGTTGGGATGTAAATGCATTGTTATTGTAACTGTGTGTGCCATCTTGTGCAATGGGTGTGTTTCCCTATATTAATGTGCTTGCACTGTCGCCTTGGCCTTGTGTGAGTGGTGAATTTGTGGCCTGGGTGAGTCTTTCTATTGGGCATGCTGTGGTGATGGGTATCCATGAATTGTTGTTGCACGCAGGGCTTGGTATTGGGATGGGTGGGTTGTGATAGTGGGGTATGTGTGAGTTGGTGGAGTGATGGGGTAAGGGTAGGGGTAGGAGTTAGTGATGGCATGCAGGTAGGGTGGGGGATGTAGTAGTGAAGAGTTAACTTGCCAGAGTCCAGTCCTATGCTACCCCTGCAAGGCCCTCAGGATGCATGATCGCCAAGAATTGCTCCTCCCAAGTTGTTAGTTGTGGAGGAGGAGGTGAGGGTCCACCGCCAGTCCTCTGTACGGCTACCTGGTGTGTTGATACCACGGAACGTACCTTATCCCATAGGTCATTCCACCTCTTTGTGATGTCATCCCTGGTTCTTGGATACTGCCCCACTTCGTTGACCCTGTCCACGATTCGCCGCCATAGCTCCATCTTCCTAGCAATGAAGGTCTGCTGCACCTGTGATACGAATAGCTGTAGCTCTACCCGGATGATTTCCTCCACCATGACCCTGAGCCCCTCCTCAGAAAACCTGGGGTGTCTTTGAGGTGCCATGATGTGGTGTGAGTGATGTGTGACGTGATGTGTGAGATGATGTGTGGGGTGATGTGTTGGGGTGTGTTCTGTGAGGTGTGTGGATGGTGTATGTGTGATGGTGTTCTGTGCCTCTGGATGATGGTGTGGTCTTTGCTTTTCTCTCTCTCTGCTTCTTCAAAATTGTTTGCTGTAAGGGGTTGTGGGTAATGTGGGTGTGTGTTTTATAGTGGTGTGAGTGTGTGGGTGTGGTGTGTGTATGTGTGTTAGGTGTGTGTATTTTGAATTGTCCAATATGTTTGTGTTTTGTAAGTGTGTTGTATTTTGAGCGCCGTGGTATGTACTGCCAATGGTTTACCGCGGTTGAAAGACCGCCGCTTTGATTCGTGGGTCGTGATACTGTGGGTGTATTCCTGTTGGCGTGACTGTGTGGGTTTTGCTATCACCAGTTTATCACTGACCTTTGGTCTAGCGGGCTTGTGTGGGTGTCTGTATAGTGGCCTATTTCTCTGTGTGGGTTATAATACCGGTAGCGGATTACCGCCGTGGTCACGGTATGGTGGCGGCCGTCGGCACGGCGGTAAGCGGAATTTACCACCAGGGTTGTAATGTGGGCCTTAGTGTCATTTAAAATGTTCCAGTACTGCTACACACATCAGCAGGCTGGCCTGCATATTAATGAAAGAGAAGCAACACATCCAAGTTAGATTTTGTTTATGTTTTATCCAAGAATTGAAGGTTTTTACACTGTAGGTTTTGGCAAAAACAAAAACAGTGCTGATCAATGAAAAACGTAGGAGCATATTTACAAGAAACTGGTGCATCAGTGCTGATATACCAATTGTCATGCGTTGCCCCTACCCCACCTAACGACATCATTGGTGCGCCGTATTTACAATACAGTGCACAATGGAAGTCATTAAGCCAGTAGCATCAACATTTTTTACGTTATTGTGGCACTTTGCTGCACTAGCATGAAAAACTTTGATGCTAGTGCAGCACAGTGCAAGGAGGCCCATACATTTTTAAGGATGCAACATTTTAATGCTTGCTTTGAGCAGGCGTTAAAAATGACACCAACAATGGCGCAGTGAAACTTTGTAGATTTCATTGCACCATTTTTGCAAGCCTCCTAGTGCCAAAATGCCCCCCTTGCATACATTTTGCCTGGCGCTGGCATAATGTGGCACAAGGGCATGCAAAGTAGCGCAATGGGAGCTTTGCGCCACTTTGTAAATACAGCGCAGCAAACAAGCCTTCCTAACGCCACATTAGCTTAAAAAGAAAATTACGCTAATGTGACACAGTAATGCGCTAGGGGCTTGTAAATATACCCCGTAGTCCCTTACCTTAGAGGCGAAAGTGAGGGGTGAGCAAAATAAAAACATGTTGGGAACAGCAGGGGACAAGTCTATTCACAAAGTGGAATGAGGACCAAAGAAGTAAAATTCAAAATGTCCAGCAGAAATAGTCCAAAGAACTGCCAAAAATGATAAAGTCTGTCTTGAAATTCAAAGTCCAAACAGAAATGTAAAGGAATTCCTCTGCCCAGAGGGTGGGTCAGAGAAGCTTCTCTGGGTTGGGCGCAGAAGTTCCTGGCCATCCTCAGGTTCTCATTTGATGACCACACCAAGCTCCTCCTCAGACAGTTGTGCTTGCAGAGCAGGGCTGCGCATCCCCTGAGGCATTCAACACAAAAGTGTGGGTGTGGAAACCTATTGGTTAAACATACTGAGAGATACAAGAAGGGGAGGGGTTGTTTTCAAGAAAAGATACTATGCCTGCTGTCCAGGCGGTCAGGAGGCTGCAAAGTTGGTAATGTTGGTCGGCTTGAACCTATCGGGTTACACACAACTTCACAATCAGCTCTTTCACATTCTGAGAGAGCTTCTACTGGCCAGCTACCACTTGCTGCATGGCATTCTGCAAAGTAGCCACAGTGACTTACTCTGGTGGTGGGTGAGGCCAACATGTGAGGGCGCAGAGGTTTTTGGGTGACTCCCTTAACTTTTGATCTTTCAGGTTTACACTTGTAGGAGGAGGAGATGTACTAGGGACTGCAGCTGGAGTCCCCATTGGTGTGGGGGCCTCTGATCAGATGACATGGATAACTGCATCAACGATGATGCAGGGCCGAATTCGGTAGCACCACTGAAATAGCTTATTCTTAGACAGACGGGAGCCTCGTCATCCAACTGCTCTTGGCATGTTGTATCCACATTCACTGCCCCTTTGGTGGGCTCCATAGTGTTCTCCCCGGAGTACTTAAGACTGAGCCAGTTCATTCTCCATGCTGGTGGTAGTTTCCTCCTTGCTGCGGTTCTGCTATCTTCTTCCTTATGCCTGCAGTGCATCTGAGGTCCTTCGTGTTTATTGTCCGGGTTCTGCTGTTGTCCGGATTAGCCAGCAGTACCCTCTGAAACAAATGGTGACAAAAAAGATGTAAGGAGTGTTTATGTTAAAAATTTCAAGCATTTAAAAAAAATCAAAATCAACAGTAAGGGGCCGATTTAAGAAAAGTGTCTCTCCACCCAGTGCAGCACCACTTTCCTTGGGCCCTTAGCACCCCACTACCGCCACCATTTGTGCTCTGCATTTAAAATACGGTGCACCACAGTGCAGGGTAGGGTGCAATAGGGTCAGAATTTTTTATGCTATGGATGTACTGTCCAGCGTTAGCGCCAAAATTATGGAGCTAACCCAGAACAGTACAAAGGGGCCCATTGTAACCAATGATGTGCCCCCTTTTAATGCCTGAGCTGAGCAGGCGTTAAAAGTGCAGACAAAAATGACAAAGAAATCTTTCAGATTTCTTTGCGACATTTCCTCCCCCCCAACGAGGGAATGCAGGCATAATGTGGCGCAAGGGGCTACAAGGTGGCGCAGTGCATGCATTGCCCCACTCTGTAAATCTGGCGCAGCATTTTTACCATAATATTGCCAAACTAAAGTAAAAAATGACGCTAATGTAGCAATGTCATGGTGCAAGGGCTCTTAAGTCTTAAAGTATCACAAAGAGTGACATTTTCAAACACCGCTCTCCTTTACCATGAAAGGTTATTCTTTCCGGCTTCCACTTTTAACAATTGTTGTGTATAGGGACAAATTGGAAAACACAATCAGCAGTGTTAAAATGATTCAATTCAGCCCCACACTGTAGGAGCCATCTATTTGAATTAAGCCATGTGTCATGGCAGCCTTTCTAGCTTTTGTTTGTGAAACTATGTTAATATGGCTGAGACGTGTGCTGAAAAGTACGTCTGTATCTGATATGCTATAAACTAAATAGTTCTTAAAGATTATGTTTAATTCACAGTGATTTATCCTTCACTGTTAAAATTAGACAACATGACATTATTGACATTATTTTTTGTTTAAATTACAAATGCTAACTCATTGCAACGTTATTGGATGACAACAAGGTTTAACAAAACAATACCTTGTTTTTTAAAAACCTATTGATTAATAAATCAGCAAACATTTATATGACAATACCACATTTTACCTGACAACAGATAGGATAGCCAACACGGACATACCCCAAAAAACATCAAACAAGAAACAACTGGACGCCACTTTCAAAATTGTATATGCACTTATGTTTATTATTAAAAACCAGACTTAGCGCTGCTCACGTGTATCCAGTTGAGCACAGGGCAGTGGTCTTCAACAAAGAATCTCTTAGAGGTGAAGTTAAACCCAGTACCTCATTCAGAGGATATGTGCTTATTAAGGAAGGCAACACTGTTCTTCTCAAGACCCACAGAGTGCCAAACCATGATTTAATTCAAACACACACTGTGTCAGCCTCCATGATCTGACATACAACGTTCTCTCTCCTCTCTAAATATAGGAAAGCCACAAGGAGATTGGCCATGTTGTAGGCCCTGCTCTATCAGTCACACTATGAGTGTGAACAATAGGCAAAACAGAAGAGTGGCAGCAGTAGCTAGTAGCTAGACCAGTAGCCAATATGAACTCACTGAAGTGTGGGACCGTAGGAGCCATAGTGAAAATGTCTGAATTCCATGCAAGATCAGGCAAAGAGCAGAGGAAAGCAGGGTCTGGATCCAGAGCTGACACAATTAAGACCCCTAAGTTCCCATGTCTGTGTGTGCATGCATGAGTGCATATTTTTATATGTATGTGTGTGAGTCCCTCTCTAATAAACATTATTGATCCATGCAGGGATGTCTGGTGTTAAAGGCCACCAAATGTATATGCTGCCCCAATGACAAGAGAATAAGCACAGTTGTATCTGTTCATAGAGCAATAATGGTAATGGTATAATAATGGTCATCCTTGCTATGTTTTGTGCATTCGTGATGTCCTTATGGCCTACTAACAGCCATTATTGACATATTAAGAGCATGATTGACATAATATTAGCCACCCATAACATAATGGTTGCAACTCCTCATAAAGTGGACAGCCTGTCCATTATGTTGTACACCCTTGGCAAGTGGTGGCCATGGTGTAATGGTGTGTAATATTTGTATGCAACAGGCATCCATAGTGTTATGATGACTGTTCATGTCCTATGAGTATAACATTTGTGTATTTGAAGCAGAATCTGCCAATGTGCTTTCTCAACATTACAAGCCGATGTTTGGGCACCATGTAGTTTCTAAAACTGATATTTTGAAAGGAAAATGTATATTTCTTTCAAAAAAGAATTTTCAGCTGGAAAATTGAGCTTATTTGCCCAAAACGAAAATTGTTTTTTCGAGAAAAATATGTGCAAACTAATAGTCAGATGAAGACAAAAGGTTGCATTTCTTGAGCACATTTAAAGCTGTTGGAGCTTAAAATATTACAAAGAAAATACCGGCAGAAAGAGCGCTGCTGGAAACTTAACCCTCGGGATGAGGAGAGAGCGAAACTTAAATCAGCTCTAAAAATTTACAAAGAAGCTTGTTTGATAGCTAAATCGGATTATTTCACACTTAAAATTAGCGAGGCGGCCAATTCCTCTAAGGAACTATTTAAAACTATCACTGCCCTCACCACCCCCCTAGATACTTCTAAAGGTGAAAATTCCCAAGACTTTTGCAACAAAGTGGCCAATTTTTTCGAACGTAAAATTCATAACATCTACTCTAGTTTTGAGTCGGACGATGAATATGTTAACCTATCTTTACGGTCAATTGTGCCCCCATGCCAGGGATTGACACCCCATGGGTCGCTGGATGAGCCTCATTTATTATCTAGGTTTAAATTGCCATCTAAAGAGGACATGCACAAGCTTTTACTTGAATGCAAATCTGGCTCCCCAACGGATCCTTGTCCTCCTGCTATCCTGCGACTTGTACCCGACTTAGTAGTACCTATGTTGACCCCTATTTTTCAGGAAGTTCTTATAACAGGTGTGTACCCCAAGGCATGGAAAGAAACTACGATCCTTCCTTTAAAAAAGAAGGAAACTGGCAAACCTGACGATTTGACTAATCTACGCCCTATAGCCCTTCTTCCCTTTGCGGCTAAAATGTTAGAAAAACATCTCAATAAAGGATTAGTTGATATCCTATCAGCCACTAAGGGCTTAGACAGTGCGCAACATGGTTTTCGGAAATTGCATAGCACGGAATCGGCTCTCATTGCATCTTCCGACACCATTCGCAGATTGGTTGATGAGGGCCAAGGGGTCTTTTTGGTTTTGCTAGATTTGTCTGCAGCATTTGATACCATCGCCCCTCATATTCTATTAGATCGTCTGCACCAGGCTGGTGTAAGAGATCAAGCTCTCAAACTGATTGAATCCTTTCTGTCCGACAGGTGGGCTACGGTTAGTAGTGGTGATTTCAGATCCCCAGCTTATCTGCTGCCGTGTGGGGTCCCTCAGGGCTCGTCACTCAGCCCTACGCTGTTTAATGTGTACGTGGCACCGCTGGCAGAATTAATTCGTACTTTCGGCTTCATTCCCACCTTGTATGCTGATGACACTCAGATCATCATCCCTATCGATAATGATTTAGAGAAAGTGGCTATCCGCTTTAATGCTTGTATGATAGCAGTAAACAATTGGATGAGAGCCAATTGGCTAAAACTCAATTGTGAAAAAACGGAAATCCTGTGTTTCGGGGTGAAAAGGGATCTCTGGTCTTCCATGTGGTGGCCGAAAGAATGCAGCACCCTCCCGGAGCCAGGATCCACCTCGAAAAACTTAGGGTTACTGTTTGATGACCAACTGTCATTTAAACCGCAGGTTAATCTGATAGTTAAGTCCTGTATGTGGATGCTGAAGAAATTAAAGAAAGTTTTCCCTTTTATTCCACCCTCCTGTAAAATTGCCGCTACTCTGGCTCTAGTCATTTCTCGACTGGACTATGGAAATGCGCTGCTGCTTAACCTGGATAAAGCATCCCTCAACAAGCTACAGGTGATGCAGAACACCGCGGCTAGGCTTGTACTGAAGTTACCTCGTGGGGCCTCTGCTAAGAGCTCCCTCAGAAGCCTTCATTGGCTTCCGGTAGCCCAGCGGCTTTCTTTCAAGGCACTCTGCATCACTCATAAAGCTGTCCATGGGATTGGGCCCAACGCTTTGACCTCCAAGCTACAATTTTATAGGCCTAATAGGCCGCTGCGATCTGCTTCTGCCTATCGAATTCAAACCTTCTGTACTAAGAAGGCGAAATGGGGAGATAAAGCGTTTACCATTGCGGCCGCCAAGATCTGGAATTCACTCCCGTTGAATTTTAGGCAAGAACATAACCATTTAAGATTTAGGAGATTGGTTAAAACGTGGCTCTTCCCGCAATAACTGGGGAGTCCCTTGGCACATGGATTCTGCCCCACCTCAGTCAGAGCTTCGATGCCCACGGGTTGGAATGCGCTTTATAAATACGCTATACATACATACATACATTGGTCACCTGAAAATCTTAGGTGGTCTATTGATAGTTCTAGTGGTCACTACTGTAAAGCTAACAGCTGTGTTCATTAGTGATTTTTCTTGAACATAAGTAGCGTTCACTATGGCCAAGGTTTGAGACCCCTAGCACAGAGGGTTGGCGATGCTCTTTTCCAAATACTCCTGTGCAGTGGTATAAGACTGGGATGCCACATATGTGGCAACCCAGCACATTCTGTGCATTCAGCTGTGCCCAGCACTGGCGGTCTTCCTAGAGTTTGCGTTGTGAGAAAGTAGCCTCTTTCTAGCCTTGTTACCCCCACTTTTGGCCTGTTTGTGAGTGTATGTCAGGGTGTTTTCACTGTCTCACTGGGATCCTGCTAGCCAGGGCCCAGTGCTCATAGTGAAAACCCTATGTTTTCAGTATGTTTGTTATGTGTCACTGGGACCCTGCTAGTCAGGACCCCAGTGCTCATAAGTTGTGGCCTATATGTATGTGTTCCCTGTGTGGTGCCTAACTGTCTCACTGAGGCTCTGCTAACCAGAACCTCAGTGGTTATGCTCTCTCTTTACAAATTGTCACTAACAGGCTAGTGACCATTTTTACCAATTTACATTGGCTTACTGGAACACCCTTATAATTCCCTAGTATATGGTACTGAGGTACCCAGGGTATTGGGGTTCCAGTAGATCCCTATGGGCTGCAGCATTTCTTTTGCCACCCATAGGGAGCTCTGACAATTCTTACACAGGCCTGCCACTGCAGCCTGAGTGAAATAACGTCCACGTTATTTCACAGCCATTTTACACTGCACTTAAGTAACTTATAAGTCACCTATATGTCTAACCTTTACCTGGTAAAGGTTAGGTGCAAAGTTACTTAGTGTGAGGGCACCCTGGCACTAGCCAAGGTGCCCCCACATTGTTCAGAGCCAATTCCCTGAACTTTGTGAGTGCGGGGACACCATTACACGCGTGCACTACATATAGGTCACTACCTATATGTAGCTTCACAATGGTAACTCAGAATATGGCCATGTAACATGTCTAAGATCATGGAATTGCCCCCTCTATGCCATCCTGGCATCGTTGGTACAATTCCATGATCCCAGTGGTCTGTAGCACAGACCCTGGTACTGCCAAACTGCCCTTCCTGGGGTTTCACTGCAGCTGCTGCTGCTGCCAACCCCTCAGACAGGCATCTGCCCTCCTGGGGTCCAGCCAGGCCTGGCCCAGGATGGCAGAACAAAGAACTTCCTCTGAGAGAGGGTGTGACACCCTCTCCCTTTGGAAAATGGTGTGAAGGCAGAGGAGGAGTAGCCTCCCCCAGCCTCTGGAAATGCTTTGTTGGGCACAGATGTGCCCAATTCTGCATAAGCCAGTCTACACCGGTTCAGGGACCCCTTAGCCCTGCTATGGCGCGAAACTGGACAAAGGAAAGGGGAGTGACCACGCCCCTGACCTGCACCTCCCCTGGGAGGTGTCCAGAGCTCCTCCAGTGTGCTCCAGACCTCTGCCATCTTGGAAACAGAGGTGCTGCTGGCACACTGGACTGCTCTGAGTGGCCAGTGCCACCAGGTGACGTCAGAGACTCCTTGTGATAGGCTCCTTCAGGTGTTGCTAGCCTATCCTCTCTCCTAGGTAGCCAAACCCTCTTTTCTGGCTATTTAGGGTCTCTGTCTCTGGGGAAACTTTAGATAACGAATGCATGAGCTCAGCCGAGTTCCTCTGCATCTCTCTCTTCACCTTCTGATAAGGAATCGACTGCTGACCGCGCTGGAAGCCTGCAAACCTGCAACATAGTAGCAAAGACGACTACTGCAACTCTGTAACGCTGATCCTGCCGCCTTCTCGACTGTTTTCCTGCTTGTGCATGCTGTGGGGGTAGTCTGCCTCCTCTCTGCACCAGAAGCTCCGAAGAAATCTCCCGTGGGTCGACGGAATCTTCCCCCTGCAACCGCAGGCACCAAAAAGCTGCATTACCGGTCCCTTGGGTCTCCTCTCAGCACAACGAGCGAGGTCCCTCGAATCCAGCGACTCTGTCCAAGTGACCCCCACAGTCCAGTGACTCTTCAGTCCAAGTTTGGTGGAGGTAAGTCCTTGCCTCACCTCACTGGGCTGCATTGCTGGGAACCGCGACTTTTGCAGCTACTCCGGCCCCTGTGCACTTCCGGCAGAAATCCTTTGTGCACAGCCAAGCCTGCATCCACGGCACTCTAACCTGCATTGCACGACTTTCTAAGTTGGTCTCCGGCGATGTGGGACTCCTTTGTGCAACTTCGGCGAGCACCGTTTCACGCATTCTCGTAGTGCCTGTTTCTGGCATTTCTCCGGGTGCTACTGGCTTCAGAGAGGGCTCCTTGTCTTGCTCGACGTCCCCTCTCTCTGCTGGTCCAATTTGCGACCTCCTGGTCCCTCCTGGGCCTCAGCAGTGTCCAAAAACGCTAACCGCACGATTTGCAGCTAGCAAGGCTTGTTGGCGTTCTTTCGGCGGAAAAGTACTTCTGCACAACTCTCCACGGCAAGTGGGATCCGTCCACCAAAGGGGAAGTCTCTAGCCCTTTTCGTTCCTGCAAAAACCTCAGCTTCTTCTGTCCAGTAGAAGCTTCTTTGCACCCGCAGCTGGCATTTCCTGGGCATTTGCCCATCTCCGACTTGCTTGTGACTTTTGGACTTGGTCCCCTTGTTCCACAGGTACCCTAGATTGGAAATCCACAGTTGTTGCATTGCTGGTTTGTGTCTTTCCTGCATTATTCCTCTAACCCGACTTCTTTGTCCTTAGGGGAACTTTAGTGCACTTTGCACTCACTTTTCAGGGTCTTGGGGAGGGTTATTTTTCTAACTCTCACTATTTTCTAATAGTCCCAGCGACCCTCTACAAGGTCACATAGGTTTGGGGTCCATTCGTGGTTCGCATTCCACTTTTGGAGTATATGGTTTGTGTTGCCCCTATCCATATGTTTCCCCATTGCATCCTATTGTAACTATACATTGTTTGCACTGTTTTCTAAGACTATACTGCATATTTTTGCTATTGTGTATATATATATTGTGTATATTTCCTATCCTCTCACTGAGGGTACACTCTAAGATACTTTGGCATATTGTCATAAAAATAAAGTACCTTTATTTTTAGTATAACTGTGTATTGTGTTTTCTTATGATATTGTGCAAGTGACACTTGTGGTACTGTAGTAGCTTCACACGTCTCCTAGTTCAGCCTAAGCTGCTCTGCTAAGCTACCATTATCTATCAGCCTAAGCTGCTAGACACCCTATACACTAATAAGGGATAACTGGGCCTGGTGCAAGGTGCAAGTACCCCTTGGTACTCACTACAAGCCAGTCCAGCCTCCTACATGCGTCACTCCTGAGCTTTGTGCAAATGGACATCCAAAGCACTGCAGCACATGGCGACGTCCTTCTATGTTTAGGCCTGTGCTGCATTACTCCAATGTCTGGCCCCACCTTCTTACTGAGGATAGTTGTAGAGGCCAGCCTCGCTGAGGATCTCTAAGGGCCCTCTTTTAATATTCCTCAGCCATTATGGGGGAATATATGAAAAAGGAGGAGCAGGACGGAGGGGGATTGTGTTGTGGTCAATGGATGACACGGTAGTAGCCTCCTTTCTTGTTCCTATATGTCATTTCTGTTTGTAGTGTTTGGCAAACACTCCCACCCCAAGTGCAGAAGTCTTCACCTACATAGAGAAGGCAATGTCAAACAGGCAATGGCAAAGTCGATAGATCACATTTTTGTCCCCTATTGGCTTTGTTAGTGCTTTTTGCTGATGCTGTGTAGCATCTGCAAAAAGCAATATGCTTTTGCCAATGCTGTACAGAATCTGCAAAATAAAAGAAAATCGATTTTATGACACAATGTGCACATAAGCATATACATGTCATGACATCATCTGTCTGCATCATTCGGTAGCCTTGCTTATGTGTCACTGTACATCTATGCGCATACTAGGTGACATAATCACCATTTTAGTTATTTTTTTATTTACCAATTGTAGGAAGCTGGCCTGGTGTGTGGTGGGTACCTAAGGTACTTGCATCTTGTTAGACTTGGCATCCTAACTTTATGCCTTTGTTTCCCTGGTTGTTGATGTGTGCTGGACTCTGTTTTTGCTGTTTTTGTTACTCTAGGCACTTTACCACTGCTATCCAGTGCTAAAGTGCAAGTGCTCCTATGTAAAATGTATCTGTAATTGGCTTTCCATGACTGCCATATTTGATTTACTAGTAAGTCCCTAGTAGGTGCCCAGGGCCTGTAAATCAAATGCTTCTAGTGGGCCTGCAACACTGGTTGCGCTACCCATGAGCAGTCCTGTGGACATGGCTCAGACCTGCCACTGCAGTGTCTATGTGTGCAGGGTTAAACTGCCAATTCAACTTGGCAAGTGTACCCACTTGCCAGGCCTAAACCTTCCCTTTTATTACATATAAGGCACCCCTAATGTAGACCCTAGTAACCCCTATGGGCAAGATGCGGTGTATGTTTAAGGTAGGACATATACTAATGTGTTTTATATGTCCTGTGAAATACTGCCAAATTCGGTTTTCACTGTGCAAGGCCTATCTCTCTCATAGGTTAACATTGGGGCTGCCTTTAACTATCATTAAAGTGTAGATTCCCTTTAGGAGCAGATAGAAATATGGAGTTTAGGGTCTCTGAACTCACAATTTAAAAATACATATTTTAATGAAGTTGGTTTTTAGATTGTGTGTTTGAAAATGCCACTTTTAGAAAGTGGGGATTTTCTATCATAGTCTGCACGTCTCTTACCGCCGTAGGCTGCAGTACTTGGAAGGACACCTGGTTTCTTACTGGTTCTGGATTGGCCAAGATAAGGGCGACCCTTCTAGTAGCCACGGTGCCTCTGACTTGAAAACCGCCAAGGCACACCGTACCCTCTAGAAGGAGTCCCAGAGGAAAAACCCAAGTAATGGGGAAAAAGCCTCTATCACAGGAACTCCTGAAAAGAGGAAAAACAATGAAAAAATATGAAAAATAGAAGTCAAATCCACGGGGAAATGAGTAGAAAAAACTGGAGACAAAAGCGAGGATCACCACTTAGACGGAAGTGTTTGCAATGCAAGGAAAGAGGGAACTGCAGTGCTTATATACCACTAGACAGGAAGTGACAAAACAGGAAAACACACAACATCATCTTGGATTAGGAAAAGCCACATAGAAATGAATGGGAAGAAAAGACAAGTAGAAAAGGAAAGAAACAATGCATGCTGCGAGGACAACCATGACAGAAGGAGACAATACAGACACCCTAGTAGAAAGAAGACATGAGGGGAAAAAAAAGAAGAAAAAGGAAGAAAAGAAAAAGGGCCCAAGTAAAGGTAAGTGGAAGGGAAATTCAGGGAGGCTGCCAGCGGCCGCGGCGTGACCCAGAGCCCAAAATGTGACTCCTGGTCCGCACTGCGGCACAAAATGCCAGGCAATCATTAAAAAAATGGGCTGCAGTGGTTCCGGCGTCCCAAAATGCGGACTGCCGGCCTGACCGTGGCCCGCAAAAGGGCTGCTGCGGTAGCCTGCAACGTCACATTTTATTGCTTAAAACATTCTGTGACTCTGCCTGTTTGTGGATTCCCTGTCTGTAGGAAAGTACCATCTTGCCTGGCATGTTACCCCCATATTTCACTATATATATGTTGTTTTAGTGTATGTGTCACTGGGGCCCTGCCAGCCAGGGCCCCAGTGCTCATAAGTGTGCCCTGTATGTGTTCCCTGTGTGATGACTAACTGTCTCACTGAGGCTCTGCTAACCAGAACCTCAGTGGTTATGCTCTCTCTTTGCTTTCCAAATTGTCACTAACAGGCTAGTGACCAATTTCACCAATTCACATTGGCATACTGGAACACCCTTATAATTCCCTAGAATATGGTACTGAGGTACCCAGGGTATTGGGGTTCCAGGAGATCCCTATGGGCAGCAGCATTTCTTTTGCCACCCATTGGGAGCTCTGACAATTCTTACACAGGCCTGCCACTGCAGCCTGAGTGAAATAACGTCCACGTTATTTCAAAGCCATTTACCACTGCACTTAAGTAACTTATAAGTCACCTGTATGTCTAACCTTTACCTGGTAAAGGTTGGGTGCTAAGTTACTTAGTGTGTGGGCACCCTGGCACTAGCCAAGGTGCCCCCACATTGTTCAGGGCAAATTCCCCGGACTTTGTGAGTGCAGGGACACCATTACACACGTGCACTATACATAGGTCACTACCTATGTATAGCTTCACAATGGTAACTCCGAACATGGCCATGTAACATGTCTAAGATCATGGAATTGTCACCCCAATGCCATTCTGGCATTGGGGAGACAATTCCATGATCCCCAGAGTCTCTAGCACAGACCCGGGTACTGCCAAACTACCTTTCCCGGGGTTTCACTGCAGCTGCTGCTGCTGCTACTGCCAACCCCTCAGACAGGTTTCTGCCCTCCTGGGGTCCAGCCAGGCTTGGCCCAGGAAGGCAGAACAAAGGACTTCCTCAGAGAGAGGGTGTTACACCCTCTCCCTTTCGAAAAAGGTGTCAGGGCTGGGGAGGAGTAGCCTCCCCAGCCTCTGGAAATGCTTTGATGGGCACAGATGGTGCCCATCTCTGCATAAGCCAGTCTACACCGGTTCAGGAATCCCCCAGCCCTGCTCTGGCACGAAACTGGACAAAGGAAAGGGGAGTGACCACTCCCCTGACCTGCACCTCCCAGGGGAGGTGCCCAGAGCTCCTCCAGTGTGCTCCAGACCTCTGCCATCTTGGAAACAGAGGTGCTGCTGGCACACTGGACTGCTCTGAGTGGCCAGTGCCAGCAGGTGACGTCAGAGACTCCTTCTGATAGGCTCTTACCTGTTTTGCTAGCCTATCCTCCTTCCTAGGTAGCCAAACCTCCTTTTCTGGCTATTTAGGGTCTCTGCTTTGGGGAATTGTTTAGATAACGAATGCAAGAGCTCATCAGAGTTCCTCTGCATCTCTCTCTTCACCTTCTGCCAAGGAATCGACCGCTGACTGCTCAGGATGCCTGCAAAACCGCAACAAAGTAGTAAAGACGACTACTGCAACCTTGTATCGCTGATCCAGCCGCCTTCTGGACTATTTTCCTGGTGGTGCATGCTGTGGGGGTAGTCTGCCTCCTCTCTGCACTAGAAGCTCCAAAGAAATCTCCCGTGGGACGACAGAATCCTCCCCCTGCAACCGCAGGCAACAAAAGACTGCATCACCGGTCCTCTGGGTCCCCTCTCAGCAGGACGAGCGTGGTCCCTGGAACTCAGCAACTCTGTCCAAGTGACTCCCACAGTCCAGTGACTCTTCAGTCCAAGTTTTGTGGAGGTAAGTCCTTGCCTCCCCACGCTAAACTGCATTGCTGGGTACTGCGTGATTTGCAGCTGCTCCGGCTCCTATGCACTCTTCCAGGATTTCCTTTGTGCACAGCCAAGCCTGGGTCCCCGACACTATAACCTGCAGTGCAAGACCTCCTGAGATGTCCTCCGGCATCGTGGGATCTCCTTTTGTGACTTCGGGTGAGCTCCGGTTCACTCCTCTTTGTAGTGCCTGTTCCGGCACTTCTGCGGGTGCTGCCTGGTTTTGTGAGGGCTCCCTATCTTGCTGGGCGCCCCCTCTGTCTCCTCCTGCAATTGGTGATATCCTGGTCCCTCCTGGGCCACAGCAGCATCCAAAAACCCTAACCGTGACCCTTGCAGCTAGCAAGGCTTGTTTGTGGTCTTTCTGCGTGGGAACACCTCTGCAAGCTTCTTCACGACGTGGGACATCCATCCTCCAAAGGGGAAGTTCCTAGTCCGCTTCGTTCTTGCAGAATCTACAGCTTCTACCATCCAGTGGCAGATTCTTTGCACCCTCAGCTGGCATTTTCTGGGCATCTGCCCTATCTCGACTTGGTCGCGACTCTTGGACTTGGTCCCCTTGTTCCACAGGTACTCTCGTCCGGAAATCCACTTTGGTTGCATTGCTGGTGTTGGTCTTCCTTGCAGAATTCCCCTATCACGACTTCTGTGCTCTCCGGGGAACTTAGGTGCACTTTACACCTACTTTTCAGGGTCTTGGGCTATTTTTCTAACCCTCACTGTTTTCTTACGGTCCCAGCAACCCTCTATAACCTCACATAGGTTTGGGGCCCTGTAGTGTTCTAGTTTTATTCTTAGAATGCTTGTGATGCTGACTTGGGGAGATTCCACGTTCTATGTCGTACAGTCTCCTGAAGTCAGTTGATCCAGAGCCTGTCCCTGATCGGACCTGTTCTTCCGTCCTTACTTCTTAATAAAGGATTGTACCTACCTGGCTTGTGAGAAGCAATTACTTCAATTTGGCGACGAGGATCCAAACCGGCAGCGTCTTTGTCAGCGTTTTCATCTTTTGGATGCTTCTCCACCGCCTTTTAGTACCTTGCTACTGCCTTGGGGGCTGTCGACCTGGAACGGAACGTCAATGTAATTATCTTCGTTATATTTGTTTTTGGGGAAATTTGGAAATCCTTCCTCCGTGCGCTTTTGTGCCCTGCCAGCCGTTGGTGTGTGCGCGTGCAGAGCAGCGCGAGCAGGACAGTGCGAGCGTCCTCCTTTCAACAGATGCGCACGCACTACGCGCGTCGCCTGGGCAACGCGACGCTTCCTCTTCAGCGAGTCTCCTTAGCTACGAGCACGCTAGGGAGACTAACACAGCTCCTGCTAGTGTCTCCTTCGATCTCCAAGGCAGGTTACGTGTAACACATAAAGTGTATTATTTTGAATCTTGTGGATCTCTGCTGACCTCTGCATGTACTGTTTCTTCTGCTATCGTCGTGTTTTCATGGGGTTCTACAAACTGCACATTCAAACATCGTTAGCCTTTGAACATTATTAGCAAAGGAGGAGTCTTGGATATTTAAAAAGATTAAAAAATATATATATATAATAATAAAGAGGAATAAATAAAATAAACAAGAAGGAGAGAAGGAAGAAAACAACAATTTTGAAGGCATTTTTCTTTAATTGCAAAACAACATTCTATTGTAAAGGGTTGGAACAGGTCCGAGAAGGGAAGGATATTATTATTATTTTTTTTTATTAATTAGTATTATTTAGTGGCATTGGAGGTCATTGCGTGTACATTATAATTGGCCACTAACATGGCGCAGGCCAATTTTACAATTGTTCCCCCGCAAACTTTTTGGGCAATGGGCCATTCACCATCTATCAAGTGGTTAGAATGGAAAGACTATTTTTAAAATTATTTAGCTGCCATTGATATGGATAACAAAATGCCTGCAGAACAGAAAAAGAGGATCCTGTTGCATTCTTTGGGTCCTATGGGTCTAAAAACATTTAATAAGATGCCCAAACATGCCATAAGCGGTGATATTTGTGTTTTTAATGCCGCTATGCTGGATCTTGACAAGTATTTTTCTCCAAAAGTTTGTATGGGAATTGTCCGCTATAAATTTTTCCAACGAAAACAGGAAAAAAATGAGCTTGTGGATGACTATGTTGCGGACTTAAAGAAACTTGCTCTGGACTGTAGATTTGGAACAATTCATGATGAACTTATTAGGGATCAAGTAGTCATGCATTGCGGTAATCAATCGATTCAAGAAAGACTTTGGATAAATAGTGATTCGCCTCTGGAAGACATCTTAGTCATAGTAAGGAAAGCAGAGATCTCGGAAAGAAGTTTAAATGAAATAAAATCTACAGGGAAAAATGAGGACGCCATTTACAAAGTGTTTAACCGCAAACCTGGAAAAAAAATTCAGAGTGGGGAAACTGAAAGGAAATGTTATAGATGTGATAACAAGGATCATTTGGCTCACTCCAAGTTGTGCCCAGCGTTAAAAGTAAAATGCAATAAATGTGGAATGGTGGGCCATTTTGACAAAGTATGTAGAAGTAAAAAGAAAATAGTTAAGTGTAGTTATGAAGGTGATTATACGGCACAGAGTGACACGGAGGAGAAAAATATGGATTCCAGGGTAATGGATGAGAATAAGAGTTTCGTACTCAATATAACGGAAGTACACACTAAGGAAAAACCAATATGTAACATGGAAATTGGTGGAGTACCAGTTACAATGTATGCTGACTCTGGATCACCGTTCACAATTGTGAATGAGGATGTGTGGAACAAGTCCTTTGCAGTGAAGATTGGCAAGCAACTTACTCCGCCAGATATTCAGCCAGAGAGCTACACAGGAGAGAAGATCGACTTGTTAGGTTTTAGATGGTTGGCTTTCTCGTTCAAGAACAGGAGTGCCAGAGGAAAGTTATATGTTGCTAAGAGGGGACCGTCTGTTCTAGGGTGGAAGGATCAAGGACAGTTGCAGATGATCCTAGATCCTAACAGTAAAGAAAAAGTGTTAATGGTAAATGAAGAATGCTCCGTGACCGCTGTGATGGAGGTCAAATTTCCCAAAGTTTTTCACAAGGGTTTGGGAAAACTTACCGGTTTCGAGCACAAGATCATTTTAAAGAAGGAAGCTTTACCAAAAATTCATAAGGCCAGAACTGTGCCGATCATGATCAGAGAAGAAGTCTCCAAGGAGCTGGACAAATTGATTTCAATGGATGTGATTGAGCCAATTGAGAGTTCGGAATGGATTTCGCCTGTAGTAATAGCTCGGCGCAGTAACGGGAAAATCCGTTTATGTGTAGACTTAAGATACTTAAATAATAATATCCTGATTGACCGTTTCCCTCTACCCAAGATTACAGAAATGCTTTCTAGTCTTGAGGGAGCGCATTGGTTTTCTACTATTGACTTGTCATCTGCGTATCACCAGATTCCCTTATCCGAGAGTTCCAAAAGATTAACAGCCTTCATCACACCCTTCGGATGCTTCCAATACAAGAGGATGCCTTTCGGTCTAGCGTCTGCAGCAGCTGTTTTTCAACGTCTAATGCATAAACTGTTTGGGAAGGTTAAAGGGGTTATGTGCTTCCAAGATGCCATTTTAATTTTTGGGAAGGATAAGTGCATGCATGATGAGCGTTTGGAACATGTATTGGAAGTTTTGGGTGAGAAGGGGTTAACAGTGGAATTAAGTAAATGCAAATTTGCAAAAAGAAGTGTGGAGTATTTGGGACATGAGATTAGTGGCGAGGGTGTTAGACCAAAAACTTCTTTGGTGAATGCTATAATCGAGGTATCTCCTCCTGTGTCTAAAGATGAGGTAAGATCTTTTTTGGGTATGGCTGAGTTTTGTGCAAAATTTATTCCGAACTTTGCCAGTAAGGTTTACAATTTAAGATCTTTGCTAAAAAAGAATTCACCTTTCGCGTGGAGTGAAGCATGTAATCAGGAGTTTGAGTGTATTAAAAGGGAGTTAAGCAAGGCTGCATGTTTAGAAAGTTTTGACCCTAATTTGGATACATTTGTTACCATAGATGCAAGTAATAAAGGTTTAGGTGCTGTTTTGTCTCAAAGGAATTGTAAGGGTAAGGAAAGGATTATACTTTTTGCTTCCAGATTGTTATCTCCTTCAGAAGAGAGATACTCTGTTATAGAGAAGGAAGCCTTAGCTTGCGCTTGGGCTTTAGAGCACTCCCGTGCATTTGTGTGGGGTAAGGACATAACCATTCGCTGTGACCATAAGCCTTTGATTAAACTTCTTACAAGTGAAGGAAGTGTAATGGCTTCTGCTAGAATCTTAAGGTTGTCTATGCGTTTAAAGGACTACACTTATCGTATGATGTATGTACCAGGCAAGAGTAATGTATTAGCGGATGGCCTTTCTAGATTACCTAATTTGTTGGAGAAATGTGTTGATGACCCGTGGCATGAATGGAATGTGGCGCTTATACATGACTTTGGCAACCCTGCACTGAATGAGGATAGTTGGAGGAAGGAAATGCAGGTAGATGTTAGTTTACAGTCCGTCTTAAATTTCGTTTTGAATGGATGGCCTAGGAAGGATCTATTACCTGAACTGTGCAGAAATTTTTGGGAGGTAAGGAACAAACTTTCTGTTGTGAACAATGTTCTTTGGAGAGGTGATAAGATAGTTCCTCCTTCTGGTATAAGGGAGGTGATCTTAGAATTATGTCATGAGGGACATTTTGGCATCGTTAGAACCAAATCTGTGGTAAAGGAGCTGTTCTGGTGGCCTGGTGTTGATAGATCGGTGGAAAGATTTGTCAGAACCTGTCATATATGTTCTACAGCTGACAAAAGTTTGTGCACCCTTAGGCCTTCCATGCAGCAAACATTCATTCCAAGACAACCATGGGAATATGTCGCTATTGATCTCTTGGGTCCAGTGGGTGATTCTCAAGAGTTTGTAATAGTCCTTATTGATTTGTTTTCCAAATGGCCAGAAGTTGGCATTTTAGAAAAAGCAGACACTGTAAGCGTGTTGGAGTTTTTGGATAAGATTTTCCTTGCAGAAGGTATCCCTTCTAAATTGTTGAGTGATAATGGGGTACAGTTTATGTCAGATGCTGCAAGAAACTATTTTAGGAGAGTGGGAATTGAACATAAAACTACTTCTCTGTACAATCCCAGTGGAAATGGAGCGTTAGAAAGATTCAATAGAGTAGTTAAAGGTATAATTCAAGGTGCTATGAATGGTGGAGAGGATTGGCACATTGCCATCTTTAAAGCTGTGTGGGCGTATAGGATAACAGAGAATGTTACTACGGGTCTCAGCCCTTTCATTATTATGAGGGGAAGAAGACCAAGATGCAAACATAACCCTGCTTGGTTGAGCGAGACTGGTTTTCAACACTGGTCTGTGGAGAATGTAAGGGATTGTTTGAATAAATCTCTTGAGAAATCGAAGTCCTATTATGATAAGCTCCATCATGTTAAGTCTGTTGATATTAATATTGGTGATTTGGTTAGAGTTAAGAAACCCTACAAGGTTAAGAAGGGCGAGAGCCAGTACTTTAATCCTGAACGTGTCATGGAAGTTTTGCATAATGCGGTAAAACTGAGTGATGGCAAGGTGTGGAATCTTAAACGTATTGTCTTACTTCGTAACGGACAGGAATTGGGATGGGGTGGAGTTCACACTAACGATAAGGAGGGTGGAAAGGCTGAATGGTTGGAAGATGAAGTTATGAGTCACAATGTGTTTAATAAGGAAGCGCCTCCACCTGTTTTGTGCGAGGAGGAAGATGTGATAAGGGATTCGGTTGTCGAGTCGGAAATTGGGAGTGGTGGTATATCTGGTGGTGTGCAACAGGGTGAGTCTGTGGAAAGGCCAAGGAAAGTGAGTGGTGGTATATCTGGTGGTGTGCAACAAGGTGAGTCTGTGGAAAGGACAAGGAAAGTGATTCCTCCTGGTTGGTTGAAGGATTACGTGTTAAGATACTTAACTGACGTTTCTGATGACGTTTCTGATTTTCATCTTTAAGTTCTTTTTATCTATTGTTATGTTAATTGTTTTTTTCTTGTTCCATATTTTCTTGTTATAAGAAAAGAAGGAGGATGTGTAGTGTTCTAGTTTTATTCTTAGAATGCTCGTGATGCTGACTTGGGGAGATTCCACGTTCTATGTCGTGCAGTCTCCTGAAGTCAGTTGATCCAGAGCCTGTCCCTGATCGGACCTGTTCTTCCGTCCTTACTTCTTAATAAAGGATTGTACCTACCTGGCTTGTGAGAAGCAATTACTTCAGGCCCATAAGTTATTCGCATTCCACTTTTGGAGTATATGGTTTGTGTTGCCCCTATACCTATGTGCTCTCATTGCAATCTATTGTGACTATACATTGCTTGCATTACTTCCTTTTGCTATTACTACATATTTTTGGGATTGTGTACATATATCTTGTGTATATTTGCTATCCTCATACTGAGGGTACTCACTGAGATACTTTTGGCATATTGTCATAGAAATAAAGTACCTTTATTTTTAGTATATCTGTGTATTGTGTTTTCTTATGATATTGTGCATATGACACCAGTGGTATAGTAGGAGCTTTGCATGTCTCCTAGTTCAGCCTAAGCTGCTCAGCTATAGCTACCTTCTATCAGCCTAAGCTGCTAGAAACACCTCTTCTACACTAATAAGGGATAACTGGACCTGGTGCAGAGTGTAAGTACCCCTTGGTACCCACTACAAACCAGGCCAGCCTCCTACACTGTCTGGGTCAGTTTGACAGTTGGGCTGTTTGTGCCTCTCTCTAGAGTGTGATACAAAGAGAGCTGGCGTGTAGCCTGCATCCAGCCATCTGTGCCGGGAGAGAGGGGAGGAGTGGTCACTCACACCTGAAAGGGTTGTGCCTGCCCTCACACAATACAGTCTCCAACACCCTGGCATGTGTCTGGGGCCTGTCTGGGCAAGGCATGATCTTACAAACAAGAGAGACTTTCCTTTGAAGTTTGACTACTTCGAAGGCAGAAAGGAGTATAAGTAGTGGACCCTAAACCCCTGTAAATTAGATCACTTCTGGATTCAAGAGGAACCTCGCCAAGGAGAAGAGCTGGAGAGCTGAGGAGAAGTGCTGCCTCTGCCTGTGACTGTGCTTTGTTAGGCTATTCTGCAGTTGCTGCTTCTGCCTGTGAAAGGGGACAAAGACTGGACTTTGTTGTGCATTCCTGCTTGAAAAGAATCTCGAAGTGCTTGAAGTGAGGTTTCCTTCTGTTTTTGAAGTCTCAGGGCCATCCAAGACTTACCCTGCCAGCACCTGGACTCTCTGCTGAGACTCCTGCCCTGACACGTGGTGCCCTATCCAGTCTCTGGGCCTTAGAGAGGTGAAGTTGGTAGACAAGAACTGAAAATCCATGCACAAACCGCTGTGCGTGAAATTTCCGGCGCACCTTCCGCAACAAGACTGATAAACGATGCGCCACCGGCTTTGCGGCTGAAATCGACACTCCACCTACATCGCAGCTGGGAGATCGATACATCGCGGCTGGAGAAACGGCACGCAACACCCGCTTACGGAGGCTCATAACGATGCAAATCCCACACAGCGTGGTTTTCTGATACCGTGTGGCCGGATTTTCCACACATCGTCCTTGAGTGTCAAAGTCAACCCGACTCTGCGCGGATAAGAGGTGCCCCGTCCGGAAATCGACGCATTGCTTTCTTGCAGGTGAGAAAAATGACGTATCGCCAACCTGACCGGGGAAGGAAATGACGCACAGCCTCACTTGCGAGTAAGGAATCAACGCATCTTGACCCTTTTCCGATGCACGTTTGCCTCTGCTGCTTCATTTTTTACGCTAACCAGGTACTTTGTGTAACAACAGCATTCTCACTGTTTTCTAAGGATTAGGACTCTTATTCTTTTTAAAACTCATATCTTGACTTGTGTATGTTGGATTCTTGTTGTTTTGGTCTTGTCTGTTTAGATAAATATTGCCTATTTTTCTAAACCTGTGTTGTGTTATTTTGTAGTGGTTCACTGTATTACTGTGTGTGTTGGTACAAATTCTTTACACATTGATTCTGAAGTTAAGTCTGCCTGCTTGGGCCAAGCTACGAAGGGGGTGAGCGGGGGTTAAGTGCGTGTGATTCTCCTCTACCCTACTAGAGTGAAGGTCCTTGCTTGGACAGGGGGTAACCTGAATGCCAACCAAAGAGCCCATTTCTAGCACACCTTATACCAGGCCCAGGTATCCCCAATTAGGGTAGTGTAGGCAGTGTCTAGAAGCCAGGCTCTCTAGAGGTAGCTGTGGTTGAGCAGCCAAGGCTTATCTAGGAGACATGCAAAGCTCATACAATACCACTGTAGTCACACAGCATTTACAAACATGAAAGCATACACTCAGTGTTACAAAAATAAAGGTACTTTATTATGGTAACACAACACCAAAAATAATATAGAGGCAATACTCCCTTAGGATGTAAGTAATACACAATTTATATACACTAGTTGTCAGAAATAGGCATAAGAATAGTTAGAAAACAGTGTAAATAGTGTACAACACAATAGAGAATAGTGGACCTAGGGGGAGCACAAACCATATTCTAAAAAAAGGAAATGCGAGAGCGTCATCCCCACCCAGGTAAGTGGAGAGTGCAGACGGTCGCTGGGGGTATGAGGAAAGCACAAAGGTAAGTACCACAACACCCCACAGCAACCAGGAAAGCAGGAGTAAGTTACTGGAATTTCCCCAGAACACACACTTAGAAGAAAAGAAGAGAATTACAAAACCCAGAGATGACTCCAAGAAACTAAGGGTGGATTCCTGAAGAGGAAGACCTGTGGAAGGAGGGGACCAAGTCCAGAAGACACAGCCTCTACCCACCAAGCTGAGGTTAGCAGGAGTTGGTAGAGGGTGAGGAAGAAGAGTCAGCACTGCAGCCCTGGAAATGGAGTTGAGTTCCTGGAGGATGCAGGTGATGTCCCTCGTCAGAAGGAATATTGCAGTCAGATTTGCGTGTCCGGATTCCACTAACATGCTTTAGCACATGCAAAACTTGCGGTTGGTGGAACGTGATGCTGCCGGGGACCAGCAAGGCACAGGAGGACTCAACCCAGGAGGAGGAGTGAGAGGGGGCCCTCAGCATCACAGAGAGCCCACAGAAGCACAGGCAGCACGCACAGGTGTCCCACAGGATGGGGACACAGAAGGTGTAAATGGTGCCCAAGCAGCACTACGAAAATTAGTCCAGTGCCGCATGAGACTCACTCAGGGAGCTGTGCATCGCAGGAAGGAGTGCTGGGGGCTGCAGCTACATGAAGACTGAAGATCTCTTGGTAAAAGTGCCAACAAGCCTTGGCAGCTGCAAAAGACTCATTGCATGGGGGTACTGTCCTCCGTGGGAAGACAAGGTCTTACCTCCACCTACGTTGGACATCTAGTAGAGAGGACCGTCTGGACTACTTCTGACCATCACCTGTGTTGCAGGATCCATGCAGCTCAGCAGGAGAGGGGATCCACGCAGCTGGCGGTGCAGGTGCCTGCAGATGCAAGGGAGTGACTCCTTCACACCAAGGGAGATTCCTTCTTTTTTCCTGTGCAGTCTGAAGGCAGGCTGTCCTCACAAGATGTACGACCGGGGAAATGTTGCAGAAGCTGGAAGGAGCCATGGAAACAATGTTGCAGGCGAAGTCTTCGTCTTTGTTGCAAATTGCCATGTGCTTGAGAGTCCAAATGCAGTTTCTTTGGTCAGAAGTCGAAGTAAGGGATGCAGAGGAATCCTGATGGAATCTTGCAAGCCAGATCTGAGAAACCACCCAAAGGAGAGACCCTGAATTGCCCTGAAAGGGGGGTTGGTCACCTAGCTGGGTGACCACCTATCTGGAGGGGGAATCTGATGTCACCTGCGTGACCTGGACACTCTGATGCTCCCAGAGTTCCCTGCCAATTTTGGATCAAAGATGGCAAAACCCAGGGACCCTCTGGAGTAGCTCTGGGCACCACCTCTGGGGTAGTGATGGACAGGGGAGTGGTCACTCCCCTTTCCATTGTCTAGTTTCACGCCAGAGCAGGGACTGGAGGTCCCTGAACCGGTGTAGACTGGTTTATGCACGGAGGGCACCGAATTTGCCCTTCAAAGCATTCTAGTGGCTTGGGGAGGCTACCCCTCCGAAGCCATGTAACACCTATTTCCAAAGGGAGAGGGTGTAACAGCCCTCTCCCAAAGGAAATCTTTTGTTCTACCTTCCTGGGCTTGAACTGCCCAAGCAACTGGAGGGCAGAAACCTGTCTGTGAGGTGGCAGCAGCTGGGCTTCCTGGAAAACCTCAGAAGGCTGTGGAAGCAATGCTGGGGGTCCTCTAAGGAACACCTAGAGTGCATGGAATCATACAACCAATACTTGCAAAGGTATTGGGGTATGATTAAAACATCCTTGATACCAAACATGCCTATGTTCGGAGTTAACATTATGTAGCTGGACTTAGGTAGTGACCTTTGTCCAGTAAATGCGTAAAATGGCATCCCCGCACTCACAAAGTCCAGGAAAATGGGTCTGGAGTTTGTGGGGGTACCTCTGATAGTACAGGGGAGCCCTCACACACAGGTACCTGCACCCTGCCCTCTGGGTTAAGAAGGCCTACCATAGGGGTGACTTATAGTGACCTGGAGCAGTAACCTATAGTGAAAACGGTTGCATGTACCCGGTTCACTCAGACTGCAGTGGCAGGCCTTCAGAACCCTTTGCGTGGGCTAACTATGGGTGGCAGAATAACTGTTGCAGCCCGTAGGGATTCTCTGGAACCCCAATGCCCTGGGTACCTAAGTACCATACACTAGGAGCTTACATGGGGGCACCAGTATGCCAATTGTGGGATGAAAAAGGTTCTAACAACCAGGTTTAAAGGCGAGAGCATAATCACTGGGGTCCTGGTTCGCAGGATCCCAGTGAACACAGTCAAACACACTGACAAATAGGCCAAAAGTGGGGGTAACCAAGCCAGAATGAGGCTACTTTCCTACACCAATACATGAGTTGATGGTCAGGCATCTAACATGGAAAGCAACACACGAGGGAGACAGCACATTGGAGTAAATGGGGAGCAGTGTTGAGTCCTGGATGGGTATTTGTGGTAATAAGCAGCACTGTAGGGAGGTAGTTGGAGCAGACAGGTACTCATGGAGTGCTTAAAGAAAAAGGAAAATGCAGTTCCTTAAATGTGAGCAGTGGAAGTATACACATCATCCAGTCTGAAAAATTGTAAAAGTGTATAGCCAAGAAAGGGACAAAGTCAAGAAGAGGAAGGCAAACCATTGAATAAGACGCAAGTAAATGAGACTGACAATAAAGCCCACTAGTGGTATGCAGTGTCCACAGGAGAATTTCATCTACAGACAGTCTAAAGCTTCTGGTAGGAGAGACTAAAACTATTTTAAAAGGGAAAAACAGTTTTTTAGAAATAAATGGGTGTTGGATTTGACTGAAATCTGCATCCTGGACTCAGTGAGGCTAGGTCCTAGCAGCAACCTTTCCTGCATAAACCTGTCGCGCAATGCGTTTGTTAAAGCTACACTCTAGCTTTTTTTTAGCTGCATCAGTATAAAATGGGTCCAGCAGTGCTCATGTTTTAACTGGTTCAGCTTCTGCTGATGCTTATTGGTATCCCTAAAGATGACCACTTGGGCAACTCGTTTGCCTATGGAACGTGCCACGCTGTGTGTGGCACTTGGGAGCTACATAATAGCTTCTCTTGTCTCCCTCCATATGTGGAAGCTGTGACTTTCTGCAGTGTTTTCCATGCATCCTTCCATTCTCAAACGCTGAACCTGCAGGTCCATTCTTTCCTGGTAAATACAGCGTGTTATGACCCATCACACGCAAAATGAAAAAAGATGCGGACTTACGCATATGCCTCCTCCGGGCTGCGCCACATACCAAGGCTGCATATCCTGGGGAATATTTCAGAGAGGCAACATGTAGAGCATGAGTTCAAGAAAACTTGCTAAAGTGCATGCACACTCTAGTGAGGAGACGTACCCAAGCTTTTCCAGTGGAGCACTGAATGGCGTCAACATGGCAAGTTGTATTAGTACAGCGCCCTCACTAAAACAAAAGCAATTTCTGTGGTTCTCTGCACTGGGGAGTGCCTCGGATGCCAGTCCCCCCGTAGAGCAGCATAAACGTTGCAGAAAGTTTCCCTTTAAATGTGGGGCCACGCTGCTGTGTCCTTTTGTCTGCAACAAACACTACAGGTGCCTGGGGGCCAGTGTGGAAGGATGCATGGCGGTGGTTGCAGACTGTTGATGCTCGCCCCTTCCAAAGGTGGTCTCAGATGCAAACGGTCAAAACACTGTCACTCATGGTGAGGAACACGTAAATGAGAGAGTGATTAAATGCAGATGGAATTGTGCATGGGTGAATTTGAGATGCTTGTCAGAGGAGTACCACTGGCACAACTTGGAATAGAGCGAATACTGGTGAGGCTGGGGAAGGTGTGGAACATTTTAGGACCAGGTGAAGGGGTAGAGAAAGTGCTGAGGGCAAGCTTGAGAGGGTAGCGAGTGCTCAAGTATGGCACCAGAGAGTCTGGCTGTCAGTACAGCATGATACTATTGGGATGGATGAAAGAGGCAACAGTCGGCCTCTCAACGCGGGAGTAATTGATGTCAAGGACTGTGATCCTTCTACTGAGAGGGATTTTTTTAGCAAGAGGTAAGAGCGGTGCTTAATTTGTAAAAAAAAATAAGTGCCAAGGCCGTTGCCAGGAGGCCACTGCAGCTTGCCCCAGATATTCTCACTGTCAGCGCTGCCAGTGGCTGTACCTTCACAAATCCTAACCATCACACTGCTACAAGTGGAACATATCATACTGTTCAAGGCCCCCAACGCTATAAGAATGACTTAGGTGGCAGGTATTAGTTGTAAATTGAATCAGTAAACAACAGTTGTTCTGCTCATATTTAAATTACAAAAACAGCACCACCATGTGGCAGCTGTCAAGTGCCAGTGGTGGCAATTAAGTGCTGGTGCTGAGCACCGGAAACCACCAACTTAAATTAAGCACAGGGTAAGAGGGAGTGTGTAGGAGGCTGGCCTGGTTTGTAGTGGGTACCAAGGGGTACTTACACTCTGCACCAGGTCCAGTTATCCCTTATTAGTGTAGAAGAGGTGTTTCTAGCAGCTTAGGCTGATAGAAGGTAACTATAGCAGAGCAGCTTAGGCTGAACTAGGAGACATGCAAAGCTCCTACTATACCACTGGTGTCATATGCACAATATCATAAGAAAACACAATACACAGATATACTAAAAATAAAGGTACTTTATTTTTATGACAATATGCCAAAAGTATCTCAACGAGTACCCTCAGTATGAGGATGCCAAATATACACAAGATATATGTACACAATACCAAAAATATGCAGTAATAGCAAAAGGAAGTAATGCAAGCAATGTAAAGTTACAGTAGATTGCAATAGGAGCACATAGGTATAGGGGCAACACAAACTATATACTCCAAAAGTGGAATGCAAACCACGAATGGACCCCAAAGCTATGTGAGCTTGTAGAGGGTCGCTGGGACTGTAAGAAAGCAGTGAGGGTTAGAAAAATAGCCCACCCCAAGACCCTGAAAGTAGGTGTAAAGTACACCTATAACCCCCAGGGAGCACAGAAGTTGTGATACGGGGATTCTGCAAGGAAGACCAACACCAGCAATGCAACAACAGTGGATTTCCGGACCTGAGTACCTGTGAAACAAGGGGACCAAGTCCAAGAGTTGCGACAATGTCGAGAGAGGGCAGATGCCCAGGAAATGCCAGCTGAGAGTGCAAAGAAGCTGCCACTGGATGGTAGAAGCTGTGGATTCTGAAAGAACAAAGAGGGCTAGAAACTTCCCCTTTGGAGGGTGGATGTCCCACGTCGTGAAGAAGCTTGCAGAGGTGCTCCCATGCAGAAAGACCGCAAACAAGCCTTGCTAGCTGCAAGGGTTGCGGTTAGGGTTTTTGGATGCTGCTGTGGCCCAGGAGGGACCAGGATGACGCCACTTGGATGAGGAGACAGAGGGGGCGCCAAGCAAGTCAGGGAGCCCTCACAGAAGCAGGCAGCACCGCAGAAGTACCAGAACAGGCACTTGGAAGAGGAGTGAACCGGAGTCCACCCGAAGTCAGAAAAGGGAGTCCCACGACGCAGGAGGACAACTCAGAAGGTTATGCACTGCAGGTTAGAGTGTCAGGGGCCCAGGCTTGGCTGTGCACGTAGGAAATCCTGGAAGAGTGCACAGGAGCCAGAGCAGCTGCAAATCACGCGGTACCCAGCAATGCAGTTTAGCGTGGGGAGGCAAGGACTTACCTTCACCAAATTTGGACTGTAGAGTCACTAGACTGTGGGAGTCACTTGGACAGAGTTGCTGAGTTCCAGGGACCACGCTCGTTGTGCTGAGAGGGGACCCAGAAGACCAGTAATGCAGTCTTTTGTTGCCTGCGGTTGCAGGGGGAAGATTCTGTCGACCCACAGGAGATTTCTTCAAAGCTCCTGGTGCAAGAAGGAGGCAGGCTACCCCCAGAGCATGCACCACCAGGAAAAAGGCAAGAAAGCCGGCAGGATGAAGCAATACAAGGTTGCAGTAGTCGTCTTTGCTACTTTGTTGCGGTTTTGCAGGCGTCCTGAGCAGTCAGCGGTCGATCCTTTGGCAGAAGGTGAAGAGAGAAGTGCAGAGGAACTCTGTTGAGCTCTTGCATTCGGTATCTGAAAAATTCCCCAAATCAGAGACTCTAAATAGCCAGAAAAGGAGGTTTGGCTACATAGGAAGGAGGATAGGCTAGTAACACAGGTAACAGCCTATCAGAAGGAGTCTCTGACGTCACCTGCTGGCCCTGGCCACTCAGAGCAGTCCAGTGTGCCAGCACACCTCTGAATCCAAGATGGCAGAGGTCTGGGGCACGCTGGAGGAGCTCTGGGCACCTCCCCTGGGAGGTGCAGGTCAGGGGAGTGGTCACTCCCCTTTCCTTTGTCCAGTCTCACGCCAGAGCAGGGCTGGGGGATCCCTGACCCGGTGTAGACTGGCTTATGCAGAGATGGGCACCATCTGTGCCCATCAAAGCATTTCCAGAGGCTGGGGAGGCTACTCCTCCCCTGCCCTGACACCTATTTCCAAAGGGAGAGGGTGTAACACCCTCTCTCTGAGGACGTCCTTTGTTCTGCCCTCCTGGGCCAGGCCTGGCTCGACCCCAGGAGGGCAGAAACCTGTCTGAGGGGTTGGCAGCAGCAGCAGCTGCAGTGAAACCCCGGGAAAGGCAGTTTGGCAGTACCCGGGTTCTGTGCTAGAGACCCGGGGGATCATGGAATTGTCCCCCCAATGCCAGAATGGCACTGGGGTGACAATTCCATGATCCTAGACATATTACATGGCCTGTTCGGATTTACCATTGTGACGCTGTACATAGGTAGAGACCTATGTACAGTGCACGCGTGTAATGGTGTCCCCGCACTCACAAAGTCCGGGGAATTTGCCCTGAACGATGTGGGGGCACCTTGGCTAGTGCCAGGGTGCCCTCACACTAAGTAACTTTGCACCCACCCTTCACCAGGTGAAGGTTAGACATATAGGTGACTTATAAGTTACTTAAGTGCAGTGGTAAATGGCTGTGAAATAACATGGACGTTATTTCACTCAGGCTGCACGGGCAGGCCTGTGTAAGAATTGTCAGATCTCCCTATGGGTGGCAAAAGAAATGCTGCAGCCCATAGGGATCTCCTGGAACCCGAATACCCTGGGTACCTCAGTACCATATACTAGGGAATTATAAGGGTGTTCCAGTATGCCAATTTGAATTGGTGAAATTGGTCACTAGCCTGTTAGTGACAATTTAGAAAGCAGAGAGGAGCATAAACACTGAGGTTCTGGTTAGCAGAGCCTTAGGGAGACAGTTAGTCATCACACAGGGAACACAAACAGGGCACACTTATGAGCACTGGGGCCCTGGCTGGCAGGGTCCCAGTGACACATACACTAACACAACATATATACAGTGAAATATGGGGGTAACATGCCAGGCAAGATGGTACTTTCCTACACAACCCCACCCCCCAAACGAAAGACAATAAGACTAGCCATGACCTAATGAGTCTTCATTGTCTAAGTGGAAATTGTAGGAGGCTGGACTGGCTTGTAGTGAGTACCAAGGGGTACTTGCACCTTGCACCAGGCCCAGTTATCCCTTATTAGTGTATAGGGTGTCTAGCAGCTTAGGCTGATAGATAATGGTAGCTTAGCAGAGCAGCTTAGGCTGAACTAGGAGACGTGTGAAGCTACTACAGTACCACTTAGTGTCATATGCACAATATCATAAGAAAACACAATACACAGTTATACTAAAAATAAAGGTACTTTATTTTTATGACAATATGCCAAAGTATCTTAGAGTGTACCCTCAGTGTGAGGATAGGAAATATACACAAGATATATATACACAATAGCAAAAATATGCAGTATAGTCTTAGAAAACAGTGCAAACAATGTATAGTTACAATAGGATGCAATGGGGAAACATAGGGATAGGGGCAACACAAACCATATACTCCAAAAGTGGAATGCGAACCACGAATGGACCCCAAACCTATGTGACCTTGTAGAGGGTCGCTGGGACTATTAGAAAATAGTGAGAGTTAGAAAATTAGCCCTCCCCAAGACCCTGAAAAGTGAGTGCAAAGTGCACTAAAGTTCCCCAAAAGACAAAGAAGTCGTGATAGAGGAATAATGCAGGAAAGTTACAAACCAACAATGCAACAACTGTGGATTTCCAATCTAGGGTACCTGTGGAACAAGGGGACCAAGTCCAAAAGTCACAAGCAAGTCGGAGATGGGCATATGCCCAGGAAATGCCAGCGGTGGGTGCAAAGAAGCTTCTACTGGACAGAAGAAGCTGAGGTTTCTGCAGGAACGAAAAAGGCTAGAGACTTCCCCTTTGGTGGACAGCTCCCTCTCGCCGTGGAGAGTCGTGCAGATGTGTTTTCCTGCCAAAAGAACGCCAACAAGTCTTGCTAGCTGCAAATTGTGCAGTTTAAGTTTTTGGACGCTGCTGTGGCCCTGGAGGGACCAGGAGGTCGCAAATTGGACTAGGAGAGAGAGGGGACGTCGAGCAAGACAAGGAGCCCTCTCAGCAGCACGTAGCACCCAGAGAAGTGCCAGAAACAGGCACTACGAGGATGCGTGAAACAGTGCTCACCCGAAGTTACACAAAGGAGTCCCACGTCGCCGGAGACCAACTTAGAAAGTCGTGCAATGCAGATTAGAGTGCCGTGGACCCAGGCTTGGCTGTGCACGAAGGATTTCCGCCGGAAGTGCACAGGGGCCAGAGTAGCTGCAAAAGTTGCGGTCCCCAGCAATGCAGCCCAGCGAGGTGAGGCAAGGACTTACCTCCACCAAACTTGGACTGAAGAGTCACTGGACTGTGGGGGTCACTTAGACAGAGTCGCTGGATTCGAGGGACCTCGCTCGTTGTGCTGAGAGGAGACCCAAGGGACCGGTAATGCAGCTTTTTGGTGCCTGCGGTTGCAGGGGGAAGATTCCGTCAACCCACGGGAGATTTCTTCAGAGCTTCTGGTGCAGAGAGGAGGCAGACTACCCCCACTGCATGCACAAGCAGGAAAACAGTCGAGAAGGCGGCAGGATCAGCGTTACAGAGTTGCAGTAGTCGTCTTTGCTACTATGTTGCAGGTTTGCAGGCTTCCAGCGCGGTCAGCAGTCGATTCCTTGGCAGAAGGTGAAGAGAGCGATGCAGAGGAACTCGGATGAGCTCTTGCATTCGTTATCTGAAGTTTCCCCAGAGACAGAGACCCTAAATAGCCAGAAAAGAGGGTTTGGCTACCTAGGAGAGAGGATAGGCTACTAACACCTGAAGGAGCCTATCAGCAGGAGTCTCTGACGTCACCTGGTGGCACTGGCCACTCAGAGCAGTCCAGTGTGCCAGCAGCACCTCTGTTTCCAAGATGGCAGAGGTCTGGAGCACACTGGAGGAGCTCTGGACACCTCCCAGGGGAGGTGCAGGTCAGGGGAGTGGTCACTCCCCTTTCCTTTGTCCAGTTTCGCGCCAGAGCAGGGCTAAGGGGTCCCCTGAACCGGTGTAGACTGGCTTATGCAGAATTGGGCACATCTGTGCCCAACAAAGCATTTCCAGAGGCTGGGGGAGGCTACTCCTCCCCTGCCTTCACACCATTTTCCAAAGGGAGAGGGTGTAACACCCTCTCTCAGAGGAAGTTCTTTGTTCTGCCATCCTGGGCCAGGCCTGGCTGGACCCCAGGAGGGCAGATGCCTGTCTGAGGGGTTGGCAGCAGCAGCAGCTGCAGTGAAACCCCAGGAAGGGCAGTTTGGCAGTACCAGGGTCTGTGCTACAGACCACTGGGATCATGGGATTGTGCCAACTATGCCAGGATGGCATAGAGGGGGCAATTCCATGATCATAGACATGTTACATGGCCATATTCGGAGTTACCATTGTGAAGCTACATATAGGTAGTGACCTATATGTAGTGCACGCGTGTAATGGTGTCCCCACACTCACAAAGTTCAGGGAATTGGCTCTGAACAATGTGGGGGGACCTTGGCTAGTGCCAGGGTGCCCTCACACTAAGTAACTTTGCACCTAACCTTTACCAGGTAAAGGTTAGACATATAGGTGACTTATAAGTTACTTAAGTGCAGTGTAAAATGGCTGTGAAATAACGTGGACGTTATTTCACTCAGGCTGCAGTGGCAGGCCTGTGTAAGAATTGTCAGAGCTCCCTATGGGTGGCAAAAGAAAAGCTGCAGCCCATAGGGATCTCCTGTAACCCCAATACCCTGGGTACCTCAGTACCATATACTAGGGAATTATAAGGGTGTTCCAGTAAGCCAATGTAAATTGGTAAAAATGGTCACTAGCCTGTTAGTGACAATTTGGAAAGAAATGAGAGAGCATAACCACTGAGGTTCTGATTAGCAGAGCCTCAGTGAGACAGTTAGTCACTACACAGGTAACACATTCAAGCACACTTATGAGCACTGGGGCCCTGGGTTACCAGGGTCCCAGTGACACATACAACTGAAACAACATATATACAGTGAAAAATGGGGGTAACATGCCAGGCAAGATGGTACTTTCCTACACAACCCCCCCCCAAACGAAGGACAATAAGACTAGCCATGACCTGATGAGTCTTCATTGTCTAAGTGGAAATATCTGGAGAGTCCATCTGCATTGGAGTGGCTACTCCCAGGTCTATGTTCCACTGTATAGTCCATTCCCTGTAGGGATATGGACCACCTCAACAATTTAGGATTTTCACCTTTCATTTGTTTTAGCCAAACTAGAGGTTTGTGGTCTGTCTGAACAATGAAGTGAGTGCCAAACAGGTATGGCCTCAACTTCTTCAGTGCCCAGACCACAGCAAAGGCCTCCCTCTCAATGGCAGACCAACGCTTTTCTCTAGGGGTCAACCTCCTACTAATAAAAGCAACAGGTTGATCCTGGCCCTCAGAATTAAGTTGTGATAGGACTGCCCCTACTCCTAATTCAGATGCATCAGTTTGGACATAGAATTGTTTAGAGTAACAAGGGCTTTTCAGGACAGGTGCAGAGCACATGACCTGCTTCAGCTCCTCAAAAGCTTTCTGACAGTTTGCTGTCCATAATACCTTTTTAGGCATCTTTTTGGAAGTGAGGTCATTAAGAGGGGCTGCAATGGAGCCATAGTTCTTAATGAACCTCCTGTAATACCCAGTGAGGCCTAGGAAGGCTCTCACCTGAGTCTGAGTGGTAGGGGGAACCCAATCAATAATTGTTTGGATTTTCCCCTGAAGTGGTGCAATCTGTTCCCCACCAAAAAGGTGTCCCAGGTAAACCACCTTACCCTGCCCTATCTGGCACTTTGAAGCCTTGATAGTGAGGCCTGCCTTTTGCAGGGCCTCCAAAACTTTCCATAGGTGGACCAGGTGATCATCCCAGCTGGAGCTAAAGACAGCTATATCGTCCAAATATGCTGCACTGAAAGCTTCCAGCCCTTGCAGGACTGTGTTCACCAACCTCTGAAAAGTGGCAGGTGCATTTTTCAAACCAAAGGGCATTACAGTAAACTGGTAATGTCCTCCAATGGTTGAAAATGCAGTCTTAGGTTTAGCATCTTCTGACAATTTGATCTGCCAATACCCTGCAGTCAATTCAAAAGTGCTTAGATACTTGGCAGATGCCAGTGTATCTATGAGCTCATCTGCCCTGGGTATAGGGTGAGCATCAGTTTTGGTTACCAAGTTGAGACCTCTATAGTCTACACAAAACCGCATATCCTTCTTTCCATCTTTGGAATGGGGTTTTGGTACCAGTACCACAGGAGAAGCCCATGGACTGTCAGAGTGCTCAACCACTCCTAGTTCAAGCATTTTCTGAACTTCTTGCTTTATGCAGTCTCTGACATGGTCAGGCTGCCTATAGATTTTATTTTTGACAGGCAAGCTGTCTCCAGTATCAATTGTGTGTTCACACCAAGATGTGGTGCCTGGCACAGTTGAAAAGAGTTCAGAAAACTGACCTAGGAGATTTAAGGAGTTGTCTTTCTGCTCAGCAGTAAGACAGTCTGCCAAAACTACACCTTCCACTAGAGCATCCTCTTCTGTGGAAGAGAAGAGATCAGGGAGAGGGTCACTCTCTTCTTCCTGTCCTTCATCTGTTGCCATGAGCAGGGTGAGATCAGCCCTGTCATAGTAGGGTTTCAGGCGGTTGACATGGAGCACCCTAAGGGGACTCCTGGCAGTGCCTAAGTCAACTAAATAGGTGACTTCTCCCTTCTTTTCAACAATTGTGTGGGGTCCACTCCATTTATCTTGGAGTGCTCTTGGGGCCACAGGCTCCAAGACCCACACTTTCTGCCCTGGTTGGTACTGAACCAAAACAGCCTTCTGATCATGCCACTGCTTCTGGAGCTCTTGGCTGGCCTGAAGGTTTTTACTGGCCTTTTTCATGTACTCAGCCATCCTTGATCTGAGGCCAAGTACATAATCCACAATATCCTGCTTAGGAGCTTTTAAAGGTTGTTCCCAACCCTCCTTTACAAGTGTGAGTGGACCCCTAACAGGGTGTCCAAAAAGAAGTTCAAAGGGGCTGAAGCCCACTCCTTTCTGGGGTACCTCCCTGTAGGCAAAAAGGAGGCATGGTAGAAGGATATCCCATCTCCTGCGGAGTTTTTCAGGGAGACCCATAATCATGCCTTTGAGAGTTTTATTAATTCTCTCCACCAGTCCATTTGTTTGTGGATGATAGGGTGTTGTGAACTTGTACGTTACACCACACTCCTTCCACATGGCCTTTAAGTATGCAGAGATGAAATTGCTTCCCCTGTCTGATACTACTTCCTTTGGGAAGCCCACCCTGGAAAATATTCCCAGGAGGGCCTTTGCCACTGCAGGTGCTGTAGTGGTCCTTAAAGGAATAGCTTCAGGATATCTTGTGGCATGGTCCACTACCACCAAGATAAATCTATTGCCTGAAGCAGTAGGAGGGTCAAGGGGGCCAACTATGTCAACCCCTACCCTTTCAAAGGGAACCCCAACCACAGGCAGTGGAATAAGGGGTGCCTTTGGGGTGCCACCTGTCTTGCCACTGGCTTGACAGGTTTCACAGGACTTACAAAATTCCTTTGTGTCCTCAGACATTCTAGGCCAATGAAACAGGGGAACAAGCCTGTCCCAAGTTTTCATTTGTCATAGATGCCCAGCTAGGGGAATGTCATGTGCCAGGGTTAGGAGGAACTTTCTGTACTCCTGAGGAATCACTAATCTCCTGGCAGCTCCAGGTTTAGGATCCCTATGCTCAGTGTACAAGAGGTTGTCCTCCCAGTAAACTCTGTGAGAGTCACTGACATCCCCATTAGCCTGTTTGACAGCTTGCTGACTTAGACCCTCTAATGTGGGACAGGATTGCTGTGCCACACTCAGCTCCTCCCTGGCAGTCCCCCCTCCAACCAAAAGCTCAGCAGTGTCTGCTGCCAGCTCCTCTGGTGAAGGTTCTGCACAGGGGGGAAATTCTTCTTCCTCAGAAGTAGAATCATCTGTAGAGGGAGGGATAGTGGGCAGGGATTTACCCTTACTAACCCTAGCTTTAGGGAGCACTTGGTCCAGTGTTCCAGGATCCAAGTCAACCTGTCCTTTTTGCTTTTTGGCCTGAGCCCTTGTCAAAGCAAACATATGCCCAGGAATGCCCAGCATTGCGGCATGAGCCTCCAACTCCACTTCTGCCCAAGCTGATGTCTCTAAATCATTTCCTAGTAGACAGTCTACAGGTAAATCTGAAGCAACCACAACTTTCTTTGGACCAGTAATCCCCCCCCAGTTGAGATTTACAACAGCCATGGGGTGGCTAAGAGTGTTGTTGTGAGCGTCTGTCACTTGGTACTGGTGACCAAGTAGGTGTTGTTCAGGGTGGACCAGTTTCTCTATTACCATGGTAACACTGGCACCTGTGTCCCTGTAGGCCTGAACCTCAACACCATTTATTAGGGGCAGTTGCTTGTACTTATCCATATTAAGGGGACAAGTAACCAAGGTGGCCAAATCAATGACACCTTCAGAGACTAGCCCAGCTACTCCCTTGGATTGGCTATTAGTAGGTTTGCTTCCACCACCACTGCTATTATTAGGGGCACTGGAGGTTGCAGTAGGGGTTGTGGTAGTGGGAGGCTTGGTGCTTTTCTTTGGACAACTGGCATCAGTTGTCCAATGAACTTTTACTTTACATAAATAGCACCATGTTTTTTTTACTTGATTAGAAGAGGATTTGGACCCACCACCTCCACCAGAGTGTTTTAGTGGGCCTGATGAAGACTAATTTTTAGATTTGTCCTCACCCTTGTCTGAAGACTTACCATCCTTCTTCTTGCCATCCTTGTCACCCCCTGTATGAACTTTTCTGTTGTGAGAAGGTAGCCTCTTTCTAGCCTTGTTACCCCCACTTTTGGCCTGTTTGTGAGTGTATGTCAGGGTGTTTTGTCACTGTTTTCACTGTCTCACTGGGAACCTGATAGCCAGGCCTCAGTGCTCATAGTGAAAACACCATGTTTTCAGTATGGTTGTTATGTGTCACTGGGATCCTGCTAGTCAGGACCCCAGTGCTCATAGGTTTGTGGCCTATATGTATGTGTCACTGGGACCCTGTCACACAGGGCCCCAGTGCTCATAGGTGTGCATGTATATGTTCCCTGTGTGGTGCCTAACTGTCTCACTGAGGCTCTGCTAACCAGAACCTCAGTGGTGATGCTCTCTCATTACTTTCAAATTGTCACTAACAGGCTAGTGACCATTTTTACCAATTTACATTGGCTTACTGGAACACCCTTATAATTCCCTAGTATATGGTACTGAGGTACCCAGGGTATTGGGGTTCCAGGAGATCCCTATGGGCTGCAGCATTTCTTTTGCCACCCATAGGGAGCTCTGACAATTCTTACACAGGCCTGCCACTGCAGCCTGAGTGAAATAACGTCCACGTTATTTCACAGCCATTTTACACTGCACTTAAGTAACTTATAAGTCACCTATATGTCTAACCTTTACCTGGTAAAGGTTAGGTGCAAAGTTACTTAGTGTGAGGGCACCCTGGCACTAGCCAAGGTGCCCCCACATTGTTCAGAGCCAATTCCCTGAACTTTGTGAGTGCGGGGACACCATTACACGCGTGCACTACATATAGGTCACTACCTATATGTAGCTTCACCATGGTAACTCCGAATATGGCCATGTAACATGTCTATGATCATGGAATTGCCCCCTCTATGCCATCCTGGCATTGTTGGTACAATTCCATGATCCCAGTGGTCTGTAGCACAGACCCTGGTACTGCCAGACTGCCCTTCCTGGGGTTTCTCTGCAGCTGCTGCTGCTGCCAACCCCTCAGACAGGCAGCTGCCCTCCTGGGGTCCAGCCAGGCCTGGCCCAGGATGGCAGAACAAAGAACTTCCTCTGAGAGAGGGTGTGACACCCTCTCCCTTTGGAAAATGGTGTGAAGGCAGGGGAGGAGTAGCCTCCCCCAGCCTCTGGAAATGCTTTGTTGGGCACAGATGTGCCCAATTCTGCATAAGCCAGTCTACACCGGTTCAGGGACCCCTTAGCCCCTGCTCTGGCGCGAAACTGGACAAAGGAAAGGGGAGTGACCACTCCCCTGACCTGCACCTCCCCTGGGAGGTGTCCAGAGCTCCTCCAGTGTGCTCCAGACCTCTGCCATCTTGGAAACAGAGGTGCTGCTGGCACACTGGACTGCTCTGAGTGGCCAGTGCCACCGGGTGACGTCAGAGACTCCTGCTGATAGGCTCCTTCAGGTGTTAGTAGCCTTTCCTCTCTCCTAGGTAGCCAAACCCTCTTTTCTGGCTATTTAGGGTCTCTGTCTCTGGGGAAACTTTAGATAACGAATGCATGAGCTCAGCCGAGTTCCTCTGCATCTCCCTCTTCACCTTCTGATAAGGAATCGACCGCTGACCGCGCTGGAAGCCTGCAAACCTGCAACATAGTAGCAAAGACGACTACTGCAACTCTGTAACGCTGATCCTGCCGCCTTCTCGACTGTTTTCCTGCTTGTGCATGCTGTGGGGGTAGTCTGCCTCCTCTCTGCACCAGAAGCTCCGAAGAAATCTCCCGTGGGTCGACGGAATCTTCCCCCTGCAACCGCAGGCACCAAAAAGCTGCATTACCGGTCCCTTGGGTCTCCTCTCAGCACGACGAGCGAGGTCCCTCGAATCCAGCGACACTGTCCAAGTGACCCCCACAGTCCAGTGACTCTTCAGCCCAAGTTTGGTGGAGGTAAGTCCTTGCCTCACCTCGCTGGGCTGCATTGCTGGGAACCGCGACTTTGCAAGCTACTCCGGCCCCTGTGCACTTCCGGCGGAAATCCTTCGTGCACAGCCAAGCCTGGGTCCACGGCACTCTAACCTGCATTGCACGACTTTCTAAGTTGGTCTCCGGCGACGTGGGACTCCTTTGTGCAACTTCGGCGAGCACCATTTCACGCATCCTCGTAGTGCCTCTTTCTGGCACTTCTCCGGGTGCTACCTGCTTCAGTGAGGGCTCTTTGTCTTGCTCGACGTCCCCTCTCTCTGCAGGTCCAATTTGCGACCTCCTGGTCCCTCCTGGGCCCCAGCAGTGTCCAAAAACGCCAAACGCACGATTTGCGTGTAGCAAGGCTTGTTGGCGTCCATCCGGCGGGAAAACACTTCTGCACGACTCTTTAAGGCGTGGGGGATCCCTCCTCCAAAGGGGAAGTCTCTAGCCCTTGTCGTTCCTGCAGTATTCACAGTTCTTCAGCCTAGTAAGAGCTTCTTTGCACCAACCGCTGGCATTTCTTGGGCATCTGCCCATCTCCGAGTTGCTTGTGACTTTTGGACTTGGTCCCCTTGTTCCACAGGTACCCTCAGTCAGGAATCCATCATTGTTGCATTGCTGATTTGTGTTTTCCTTGCATTTTCCCTCTAACACGACTATTTTGTCCTTAGGGGAACTTTAGTGCACTTTGCACTCACTTTTCAGGGTCTTGGGGAGGGTTATTTTTCTAACTCTCACTATTTTCTAATAGTCCCAGCGACCCTCTACAAGGTCACATAGGTTTGGGGTCCATTCGTGGTTCGCATTCCACTTCTGGAGTATATGGTTTGTGTTGCCCCTATCCCTATGTTTCCCCATTGCATCCTATTGTAACTATACATTGTTTGCACTGTTTTCTAAGACTATACTGCATATTTTTGCTATTGTGTATATATATCTTGTGTATATTTCCTATCCTCTCACTGAGGGTACACTCTAAGATACTTTGGCATATTGTCATAAAAATAAAGTACCTTTATTTTTAGTATAACTGTGTATTGTGTTTTCTTATGATATTGTGCATATGACACTAAGTGGTACTGTAGTAGCTTCACACGTCTCCTAGTTCAGCCTGAGCTGCTTTGCTAAGCTACCATTATCTATCAGCCTAAGCTGCTAGACACCCTATACACTAATAAGGGATAACTGGGCCTGGTGCAAGGTGCAAGTACCCCTTGGTACTCACTACAAGCCAGTCCAGCCTCCTACATTGGTTGTGCAGTGGTGGGATAAGTGCTTTGAGACTACTTACCACTCTTGTCATTGTACTTTTCATGAGAGAAAAATATACAAAACAAGGTCAGTGTATATACACATAGCCAAAAAGTTTTGCATTTCCTCTTTTCACTCTTTTCTAAGTGCTGAAAAGTACTTCTAAACTTTCAAAAAGTTCTTAAAAGTTTTAAAAGTTTTTTTCTGTCTTTCCAAAAAGTTCTGAAAACTTTTTTCTCTTTTGCTATCACTTCAACTCTCTCTAAAAAATGTCTGGCACAGGAAAAAATGTTGAACTGTCCAAACTTGCATATGATCACCTTAGCTGGAAAGGAGCAAGGAGTCTCTGCATAGAGAGAGGTTTGAGTGTAGGGAAGAATCCTTCCTTAGAACTGTTAATTAATATGCTTAGAGTACAGGATAAGGCCATAAGTGCCCAATCTGTAGAAAAAGTAGCTAATGGTTCTCAATCTGATCCAGGGACTCCCCCAGGAAAAGGTTCAGGAAAGAAACTTCTCAGCCTGCCCATTACTAGACAGTCTAGCATAGTTGGTACAGAGGTTGAATCACATCATACTGATGATGTGCTCTCACATTATGCTGGTAGCCAAGCTGTTAGGGTGCCCCTTGTAAGGGACAGGTCTCCTTCTGTTCATTCCCATCATACCTCTGTATCTAGAAATGTCCCTCCCACCCACCCTGATGACAGATTGTTAGAAAGGGAGCTCAATAGATTGAGAGTGGAACAAACCAGACTGAAGCTCAAGAAGCAACAGCTGGATTTGGATAGACAGTCTTTAGAAATAGAGAGGGAAAGACAGAAGTTGGGTTTAGATACCCATGGTGGCAGCAGCAGTATTCCCCATAGTCATCCTGCAAAAGAGTATGATTCCAGGAATCTGCACAAGATAGTTCCCCCTTATAAGGAGGGGGATGACATTAACAAGTGGTTTGCTGCACTTGAGAGGGCCTGTGCTGTACAGGATGTCCCTCAAAAGCAGTGGGCTGCTATCCTATGGCTATCATTTAGTGGAAAGGGTAGGGATAGACTCCTTACTGTGAAAGAAAGTGATGCCAATAATTTTACAGTTCTTAAGAATGCACTCCTGGATGGTTATGGCTTAACCACTGAACAGTACAGGATAAAGTTCAGAGAGACCAAAAAGGAGTCTTCACAAGACTGGGTTGATTTCATTGACCAGGCAGTGAAGGCCTTGGAGGGGTGGTTACATGGCAGTAAAGTTACTGATTATGAAAGCCTGTATAACACAATCCTGAGAGAGCATATACTTAATAATTGTGTGTCTGATTTGTTGCACCAGTACCTGGTAGACTCTGATCTGACCTCTCCCCAAGAATTGGGAAAGAAGGCAGACAAATGGGTCAGAACAAGGGTGAACAGAAAAGTTCATACAGGGGGTGACAAAGATGGCAATAAGAAGAAAGATGGTGAAAAATCTCAAGATAAGCATGGGGATAAGGGTAAAACCAAAGATCCCACTTCAAATCTTAAACACTCTTCAGAGGGTGGGGATAAAACAAATTCTTCCTCTTCTTCCCAACCTGCACACATTAAAAAGCCTTGGTGCTTTGTGTGTAAAAACAGAGGCCATAGGCCAGGGGATAAGTCCTGTCCAGGTAAACCCCCTGAGCCTACCACCACTAATACATCAAGCTCTAGTGCCCCTAGCAGTAGTGGTACTAGTGGTGGGACTGCTGGCAACAGTCAAGCAAAGGGTGTAGTTGGGTTCACTTATGGGTCCATAGTGGAAACTGATGTAATCAGTCCCAAGACAGTTTCTGTCACACCTAGTGGCATTGGCCTTGCCACACTGGCTGCTTGTCCCCTTACAATGGATAAGTACAGGCAGACAGTTTCAATAAATGGTGTTGAGGCCTTGGCCTACAGGGACACAGGTGCCAGTTTCACTTTGGTGACTGAAAACCTAGTGCCTCCTGAACAACAAATCATTGGACAACAGTATAAGATTATTGATGTCCATAACTCCACTAAGTTTCTTCCCTTAGCTATAATTCAGTTTAGTTGGGGTGGAGTTACTGGCCCTAAGCAGGTGGTGGTATCACCTAGCTTACCTGTAGACTGTCTCTTAGGTAATGACCTAGAGGCCTCAGGTTGGGCTGATGTAGAGTTTTATGCCCATGCAGCCATGCTGGGCATCCCTGAGGAATTGTTCCCTCTCATTTCAAGTGAAATGAAAAAGCAAAGGAGAAAAGGCCTGAAAACTCAGGACCCCTCTCCATCAACAGGTAAAAAGGGTATCACAGTATCCCCTAACCACCCTACCATTCAGGATACTATTCCTGTGGTGGGAGAAACCTCTCCTGGGGTGGCACCTGTTCCAAGGGAATCATCAGCTGGCAAAGCTGGACTCCCTGAGGTGGAAGTACCTCTCTGTGGGATAACTAACATTGGTGAGAAAAAGAGCACCATTTTAGTTGACATGGAGCATCCCTCCAACCCTCCCAGAGAAACTTTAGTGCAGAAACCCTGCACTACCTCACAACACTTAGGACAGCATCCCTGCCCTAGTGTGGAGCTCATAGGACAGCATCCCTGCCCTGCTCCAACTCAAGAGAAACAGCATCCCTGTTCTCTCTTCCAGCCAGATGGACAAAGTTTTTGCCCAGCTATGGCTTTTCTGAGACAGCATCCCTGTCTGGCATTTAGATCACTACAAATAGGTTCAGTGGACAATTCCCACTGCTCTAAACTAAAACTTACTGATAGAAACTCTGAAAATATATCTTCACATTGTTGCTTAGCTAAAAAACTTCAAACAGGGTGGTTTACATCCCCACAGGGAAGTAACCATATAGTGGATGATAAAGGGAGTAACCAGTCTATTGCAGAGCTACTCTCTACTTATCACCACTTAGACAATAAAGTCTCAACTGGCCAAGGTTAGCCTTATTGTCCTTCGTTTGGGGGGGGGTTGTGTGAGAAGGTAGCCTCTTTCTAGCCTTGTTACCCCCACTTTTGGCCTGTTTGTGAGTGTATGTCAGGGTGTTTTGTCACTGTTTTCACTGTCTCACTGGGAACCTGATAGCCAGGCCTCAGTGCTCATAGTGAAAACACCATGTTTTCAGTATGGTTGTTATGTGTCACTGGGATCCTGCTAGTCAGGACCCCAGTGCTCATAGGTTTGTGGCCTATATGTATGTGTCACTGGGACCCTGTCACACAGGGCCCCAGTGCTCATAGGTGTGCATGTATATGTTCCCTGTGTGGTGCCTAACTGTCTCACTGAGGCTCTGCTAACCAGAACCTCAGTGGTGATGCTCTCTCATTACTTTCAAATTGTCACTAACAGGCTAGTGACCATTTTTACCAATTTACATTGGCTTACTGGAACACCCTTATAATTCCCTAGTATATGGTACTGAGGTACCCAGGGTATTGGGGTTCCAGGAGATCCCTATGGGCTGCAGCATTTCTTTTGCCACCCATAGGGAGCTCTGACAATTCTTACACAGGCCTGCCACTGCAGCCTGAGTGAAATAACGTCCACGTTATTTCACAGCCATTTTACACTGCACTTAAGTAACTTATAAGTCACCTATATGTCTAACCTTTACCTGGTAAAGGTTAGGTGCAAAGTTACTTAGTGTGAGGGCACCCTGGCACTAGCCAAGGTGCCCCCACATTGTTCAGAGCCAATTCCCTGAACTTTGTGAGTGCGGGGACACCATTACACGCGTGCACTACATATAGGTCACTACCTATATGTAGCTTCACCATGGTAACTCCGAATATGGCCATGTAACATGTCTATGATCATGGAATTGCCCCCTCTATGCCATCCTGGCATTGTTGGTACAATTCCATGATCCCAGTGGTCTGTAGCACAGACCCTGGTACTGCCAGACTGCCCTTCCTGGGGTTTCTCTGCAGCTGCTGCTGCTGCCAACCCCTCAGACAGGCAGCTGCCCTCCTGGGGTCCAGCCAGGCCTGGCCCAGGATGGCAGAACAAAGAACTTCCTCTGAGAGAGGGTGTGACACCCTCTCCCTTTGGAAAATGGTGTGAAGGCAGGGGAGGAGTAGCCTCCCCCAGCCTCTGGAAATGCTTTGTTGGGCACAGATGTGCCCAATTCTGCATAAGCCAGTCTACACCGGTTCAGGGACCCCTTAGCCCCTGCTCTGGCGCGAAACTGGACAAAGGAAAGGGGAGTGACCACTCCCCTGACCTGCACCTCCCCTGGGAGGTGTCCAGAGCTCCTCCAGTGTGCTCCAGACCTCTGCCATCTTGGAAACAGAGGTGCTGCTGGCACACTGGACTGCTCTGAGTGGCCAGTGCCACCGGGTGACGTCAGAGACTCCTGCTGATAGGCTCCTTCAGGTGTTAGTAGCCTTTCCTCTCTCCTAGGTAGCCAAACCCTCTTTTCTGGCTATTTAGGGTCTCTGTCTCTGGGGAAACTTTAGATAACGAATGCATGAGCTCAGCCGAGTTCCTCTGCATCTCCCTCTTCACCTTCTGATAAGGAATCGACCGCTGACCGCGCTGGAAGCCTGCAAACCTGCAACATAGTAGCAAAGACGACTACTGCAACTCTGTAACGCTGATCCTGCCGCCTTCTCGACTGTTTTCCTGCTTGTGCATGCTGTGGGGGTAGTCTGCCTCCTCTCTGCACCAGAAGCTCCGAAGAAATCTCCCGTGGGTCGACGGAATCTTCCCCCTGCAACCGCAGGCACCAAAAAGCTGCATTACCGGTCCCTTGGGTCTCCTCTCAGCACGACGAGCGAGGTCCCTCGAATCCAGCGACACTGTCCAAGTGACCCCCACAGTCCAGTGACTCTTCAGCCCAAGTTTGGTGGAGGTAAGTCCTTGCCTCACCTCGCTGGGCTGCATTGCTGGGAACCGCGACTTTGCAAGCTACTCCGGCCCCTGTGCACTTCCGGCGGAAATCCTTCGTGCACAGCCAAGCCTGGGTCCACGGCACTCTAACCTGCATTGCACGACTTTCTAAGTTGGTCTCCGGCGACGTGGGACTCCTTTGTGCAACTTCGGCGAGCACCATTTCACGCATCCTCGTAGTGCCTCTTTCTGGCACTTCTCCGGGTGCTACCTGCTTCAGTGAGGGCTCTTTGTCTTGCTCGACGTCCCCTCTCTCTGCAGGTCCAATTTGCGACCTCCTGGTCCCTCCTGGGCCCCAGCAGCGTCCAAAAACGCCAAACGCACGATTTGCGTGTAGCAAGGCTTGTTGGCGTCCATCCGGCGGGAAAACACTTCTGCACGACTCTTTAAGGCGTGGGGGATCCCTCCTCCAAAGGGGAAGTCTCTAGCCCTTGTCGTTCCTGCAGTATTCACAGTTCTTCAGCCTAGTAAGAGCTTCTTTGCACCAACCGCTGGCATTTCTTGGGCATCTGCCCATCTCCGAGTTGCTTGTGACTTTTGGACTTGGTCCCCTTGTTCCACAGGTACCCTCAGTCAGGAATCCATCGTTGTTGCATTGCTGATTTGTGTTTTCCTTGCATTTTCCCTCTAACACGACTATTTTGTCCTTAGGGGAACTTTAGTGCACTTTGCACTCACTTTTCAGGGTCTTGGGGAGGGTTATTTTTCTAACTCTCACTATTTTCTAATAGTCCCAGCGACCCTCTACAAGGTCACATAGGTTTGGGGTCCATTCGTGGTTCGCATTCCACTTCTGGAGTATATGGTTTGTGTTGCCCCTATCCCTATGTTTCCCCATTGCATCCTATTGTAACTATACATTGTTTGCACTGTTTTCTAAGACTATACTGCATATTTTTGCTATTGTGTATATATATCTTGTGTATATTTCCTATCCTCTCACTGAGGGTACACTCTAAGATACTTTGGCATATTGTCATAAAAATAAAGTACCTTTATTTTTAGTATAACTGTGTATTGTGTTTTCTTATGATATTGTGCATATGACACTAAGTGGTACTGTAGTAGCTTCACACGTCTCCTAGTTCAGCCTGAGCTGCTTTGCTAAGCTACCATTATCTATCAGCCTAAGCTGCTAGACACCCTATACACTAATAAGGGATAACTGGGCCTGGTGCAAGGTGCAAGTACCCCTTGGTACTCACTACAAGCCAGTCCAGCCTCCTACATCTGTTCACTCTTGTTCTGGCCCATTTGTCTGCCTTATTTCCCAATTCTTGGGGAGAGGTCGATCTGAGTCCACTAGATATTGGTGTAACAAATCAGACACACAGTTATTCAGAATATGCTCTCTCAACATTAGATTGTACAGGCTTTCATAGTCAGAAACTTTACTGCCATGTAATCACCCCTTCAAGGCCTTCACTGAATAGTCAACAAAGTCTACCCAGTCTTGTGAGGACTCTTTTCTGGTTTCTCTGAACTTCATCCTGTGTTGTTCAGTGGTTAAGCCAAATCCATCCAAGAGTGCATTCTTCAAAACTGTAAAATTATTGGCATCACTTTCCTTCACAGTAAGGAGCCTATCCCTACCCTTTCCACTGAAAGATAGCCATAGGATAGCAGCCCACTGCCTTTGAGGGACCCCCTGTACCATACAGGCCCTTTCAAGTGCAGCAAACCACTTTTTAATGTCATCCCCCTCCTTGTAAGGGGAAACTATCTTATGCAGATTCCTGGAATCATGCTCTTTTGCAGGATGACTATGGGGAATACTGCTGCTGCCACCATGGGTTTCTAAACCCAGTTTCTGTCTCTCCTTCTCTACTTCTAAAGTCTGTCTATCCAAATCCAGCTGTTGCTTCTTGAGCTTCAGTCTGGTTTGTTCCACTCTCAATCTATTGAGCTCCCTTTCTAACAATCTGTCATCAGGGTGGGTGGGAGGGACATGCCTTGAAACAGAAGTATGGTGAGAATGGACAGAAGGAGACCTGTCCCTTACAGAAGCCACCCTAACAGCTTGGCTAACAGAAACATCACTACCAGTATGGTGAGAATAAATGCTTTTGCTATGATGTGAGACAACACTATTTGTATGGTGAGGCTCTCCATCATTACCAACTATGCTAGACTGTCTAGTAATGGGCAGGCTAGGAAGTTTATTTCCTGAATCTTTTCCTGGGGGAGTCCCTGGATCAGATTGGGAACCATTAGCTACTTTTTCAACAGATGGGGCACTTCTTGCCTTATCTTGTTCTCTAAGCATGTTAAGTAACAATTCCAAGGAAGGATTCTTCCCTACACTCAAACCTCTCTCTATGCAGAGACTCCTTGCTCTTTTCCAGCTAAGGTGATCATATGCAAGTTTGGACAGATCAACATTTTGGCCTGTGCCAGACATTTTTAGAGAGAGTTAAAGTGATAGAAAAAGATAAAAAGTTTGTCAGAGCTTTTAGAAAGACAGAGAAAAAAACTTTTAAAACTTTTTAGAACTTTTTAGAAAGTTAGAAGTACTTTTCAGCACTTAGAAAAGAGTGAAAAGAGGAGATGCAAAACTTTTTGGCTATGTGTATATACACTGACCTTGTTTTGTATATTTTTCTCTTATGAAAAGTACAATGACAAGAGTGGTAAGTAGTCTCAAAGCACTTATCCCACCACTGCACAACCAATGTAGGAGGCTGGACTGGCTTGTAGTGAGTACCAAGGGGTACTTGCACCTTGCACCAGGCCCAGTTATCCCTTATTAGTGTATAGGGTGTCTAGCAGCTTAGGCTGATAGATAATGGTAGCTTAGCAGAGCAGCTTAGGCTGAACTAGGAGACGTGTGAAGCTACTACAGTACCACTTAGTGTCATATGCACAATATCATAAGAAAACACAATACACAGTTATACTAAAAATAAAGGTACTTTATTTTTATGACAATATGCCAAAGTATCTTAGAGTGTACCCTCAGTGAGAGGATAGGAAATATACACAAGATATATATACACAATAGCAAAAATATGCAGTATAGTCTTAGAAAACAGTGCAAACAATGTATAGTTACAATAGGATGCAATGGGGAAACATAGGGATAGGGGCAACACAAACCATATACTCCAAAAGTGGAATGCGAACCACGAATGGACCCCAAACCTATGTGACCTTGTAGAGGGTCGCTGGGACTATTAGAAAATAGTGAGAGTTAGAAAATTAGCCCTCCCAAGACCCTGAAAAGTGAGTGCAAAGTGCACTAAAGTTCCCCAAAAGACAAAGAAGTCGTGATAGAGGAATAATGCAGGAAAGACACAAACCAACAATGCAACAACTGTGGATTTCCAATCTAGGGTACCTGTGGAACAAGGGGACCAAGTCCAAAAGTCACAAGCAAGTCGGAGATGGGCATATGCCCAGGAAATGCCAGCGGTGGGTGCAAAGAAGCTTCTAATGGACAGAAGAAGCTGAGGTTTCTGCAGGAACGAAAAGGGCTAGAGACTTCCCCTTTGGTGGACGGATCACGCTCGCCGTGGAGAGTTGTGCCGAAGTGTTTTCCCGCATAAAGAACACCAACAAGCCTTGCTAGCTGCAAATCGTGTGGTTAGCGTTTTTGGACGCTGCTGTAGCCCTGGAGGGACCAGGAGGTTGCAAATTGGACTAGGAGAGAGAGGGGACGTCGAGCAAGACAAGGAGCCCTCTCAGCAGCAGGTAGCACCCGGAAAAGTGCCAGAAACAGGCACTACGAGGATGCGTGAAACAGTGCTCACCCGAAGTTACACAAAGGAGTCCCACGTCGCCGGAGACCAACTTAGATAGTCGTGCAATGCAGGTTAGAGTGCCGTGGACCCAGGCTTGGCTGTGCACGAAGGATTTCCACCGGAAGTGCACAGGGGCCGGAGTAGCTGCAAAAGTCGCGGTCCCCAGCAATGCAGCCCAGCGAGGTGAGGCAAGGACTTACCTCCACCAAACTTGGACTGAAGAGTCACTGGACTGTGGGGGTCACTTGGACAGAGTCGCTGGATTCGAGGGACCTCGCTCGTCGTGCTGAGAGGAGACCCAAGGGACCGGTAATGCAGCTTTTTGGTGCCTGCGGTTGCAGGGGGAAGATTCCGTCGACCCACGGGAGATTTCTTCGGAGCTTCTGGTGCAGAGAGGAGGCAGACTACCCCCACAGCATGCACAAGCAGGAAAACAGTCGAGAAGGCGGCAGGATCAGCGTTACAGAGTTGCAGTAGTCATCTTTGCTACTATGTTGCAGGTTTGCAGGCTTCCAGCGCGGTCAGCAGTCGATTCCTTGGCAGAAGGTGAAGAGAGAGATGCAGAGGAACTCGGATGAGCTCTTGCATTCGTTATCTGAAGTTTCCCCAGAGACAGAGACCCTAAATAGCCAGAAAAGAGGGTTTGGCTACCTAGGAGAGAGGATAGGCTACTAACACCTGAAGGAGCCTATCAGCAGGAGTCTCTGACGTCACCTGGTGGCACTGGCCACTCAGAGCAGTCCAGTGTGCCAGCAGCACCTCTGTTTCCAAGATGGCAGAGGTCTGGAGCACACTGGAGGAGCTCTGGACACCTCCCAGGGGAGGTGCAGGTCAGGGGAGTGGTCACTCCCCTTTCCTTTGTCCAGTTTCGCGCCAGAGCCGGGCTAAGGGGTCCCTTGAACCGGTGTAGACTGGCTTATGCAGAATTGGGCACATCTGTGCCCAACAAAGCATTTCCAGATGCTGGGGGAGGCTACCCCTCCCCTGCCTTCACACCATTTTCCAAAGGGAGAGGGTGTAACACCCTCTCTCAGAGGAAGTTCTTTGTTCTGCCATCCTGGGCCAGGCCTGGCTGGACCCCAGGAGGGCAGATGCCTGTCTGAGGGGTTGGCAGCAGCAGCAGCTGCAGTGAAACCCCAGGAAGGGCAGTTTGGCAGTACCAGGGTCTGTGCTACAGACCACTGGGATCATGGGATTGTGCCAACTTTGCCAGGATGGCATAGAGGGGGCAATTCCATGATCATAGACATGTTACATGGCCATATTCGGAGTTACCATTGTGAAGCTACATATAGGTAGTGACCTATATGTAGTGCACGCGTGTAATGGTGTCCCCTCACTCACAAAGTTCAGGGAATTGGCTCTGAACAATGTGGGGGGACCTTGGCTAGTGCCAGGGTGCCCTCACACTAAGTAACTTTGCACCTAACCTTTACCAGGTAAAGGTTAGACATATAGGTGACTTATAAGTTACTTAAGTGCAGTGTAAAATGGCTGTGAAATAACGTGGACGTTATTTCACTCAGGCTGCAGTGTCAGGCCTGTGTAAGAATTGTCAGAGCTCCCTATGGGTGGCAAAAGAAATGCTGCAGCCCATAGGGATCTCCTAGAACCCCAATACCCTGGGTACCTCAGTACCATATACTAGGGAATTATAAGGGTGTTCCAGTAAGCCAATGTAAATTGGTAAAAATGGTCACTAGCCTGTTAGTGACAATTTGGAAAGAAATGAGAGAGCATAACCACTGAGGTTCTGATTAGCAGAGCCTCAGTGAGACAGTTAGTCACTACACAGGTAACACATTCAGGCACACTTATGAGCACTGGGGCCCTGGGTTACCAGGGTCCCAGTGACACATACAACTAAAACAACATATATACAGTGAAAAATGGGGGTAACATGCCAGGCAAGATGGTACTTTCCTACAGAAATATCTGGAGAGTCCATCTGCATTGGAGTGGGTACTCCCAGGTCTATGTTCCACTGTATAGTCCATCCCCTGTAGAGATATGGACCACCTCAACAATTTAGGGTTTTCACCTTTCATTTGTTTTAGCCAAAGTAGAGGTTTGTGGTCTGTCTGAACAATGAAGTGAGTGCCAAACAGGTATGGCCTCAACTTCTTCAGTGCCCAGACCACAGCAACGGCCTCCCTCTGTACGGCAGACCAACGCTTTTCTCTAGGGGTCAACCTCCTGCTGATAAAAGCAACAGGTTGATCCTGGCCCTCAGAATTGAGTTCTGATAAGACTGCTCCTACCCCTACTTCAGATGCATCAGTTTGAACAATGAATTTCTTGGAGTAACATGGGCTTTTTAGGACAGGTGCAGTGCACATGGCCTGTTTCAGCTCCTCAAAAGCTTTCTGACAGCTAGCTGTCCACAATACCTTTTGAGACATTTTCTTGGAAGTGAGATCATTAAGTGGGGCTGCAATGGAGCCATAATTCTTAATAAATCTCCTGTAATACCCAGTGAGGCCTAGGAAGGCTCTCACCTGGGTCTGTGTTGTAGGGGGTACCCAATCTATGATAGTTTGGATTTTCCCCTGAAGTGGTGCAATCTGTTCTTCACCTACCAGGTGTCCCAGATAAACCACTTTCCCCTGCCCTATCTGACACTTTGAAGCCTTGATAGTGAGGCCTGCCTTTTGCAGGGCCTCCAACTCTTTCCACAGGTGGACCAGGTGATCATCCCAGGTAGAGCTAAAGACAGCTATATCGTCCAGATATGCTGCACTAAAATCCTCTAACCCTTGTAGGACTGTATTCACCAGCCTCTGAAAAGTGGCAGGTGCATTTTTCAAACCAAAGGGCATTACTGTGAATTGGTAGTGCCCTCCAATAGTCGAAAATGCAGTTTTTGCTTTAGCATCCTCTGATAACTTGATCTGCCAATACCCTGCAGTCAAATCAAAAGTGCTTAGATACTTGGCAGATGCCAGTGTATCTATGAGCTCATCTGCCCTGGGTATAGGGTGAGCATCAGTTTTTGTTACCTGGTTGATACCTCTGTAATCTACACAAAACCTCATCTCCCTTTTTCCACCTTTGAGTGAGGCTTTGGTACAAGCACCACAGGAGAGGCCCATGGGCTTTCAGAGTGCTCAACCACTCCTAGTTCAAGCATTTTCTGAACTTCTTGCTTTATGCAGTCTCTGACATGGTCAGGCTGCCTATAGATTTTATTTTTGACAGGCAAGCTGTCTCCAGTATCAATTGTGTGTTCACACCAAGATGTGGTGCCTGGCACAGTTGAAAAGAGTTCAGAAAACTGACCTAGGAGATTTAAGGAGTTGTCTTTCTGCTCAGCAGTAAGACAGTCTGCCAAAACTACACCTTCCACTAGAGCATCCTCTTCTGTGGAAGAGAAGAGATCAGGGAGAGGGTCACTCTCTTCTTCCTGTCCTTCATCTGTTGCCATGAGCAGGGTGAGATCAGCCCTGTCATAGTAGGGTTTCAGGCGATTGACATGGAGCACCCTAAGGGGACTCCTGGCAGTGCCCAGGTCAACCAAATAGGTGTCTTCTCCCTTTTTCTCGACAATTATGTGGGGTCCACTCCATTTGTCTTAGAGTGCTCTTGGGGCCACAGGCTCCAAGAACCACACTTTCTGCCCTGGTTGGTACTGAATCAGAACAGCCTTCTGGTCATGCCATTGCTTTTGGAGCTCTTGGCTGGCCTGAAGGTTTTTACTGGCCTTTTTCATGTACTCAGCGATCCTAGATCTTAGGCCAAGTACATAGTCCACTATGTCTTGTTTTGGAGCTTTTAAAGGTTGTTCCCAACCCTCCTTCACAAGTGTTAGAGGACCTCTTACAGGGTGTCCAAATAGGAGTTCAAAGGGGCTGAAGCCCACTCCTTTCTGGGGTACTTCCCTGTAAGCAAAAAGGAGTCAAGGTAACAGGACATCCCATTTCCTGCAGAGTTTTTCAGGGAGTCCCATTATCATTCCTTTGAGAGTTTTATTAAACCTCTCAACCAGTCCATTTGTTTGTGGATGATAGGGTGTGGTGAACTTGTATGTTACACCACATTCCTTCCACATGGCCTTTAAGTAAGCAGACATGAAATTGCTTCCCCTGTCTGATACCACCTCTTTTGGGAAGCCCACCCTGGAAAAGATTCCCAGGAGGGTCTTTGCCACTGCAGGAGCTGTCGTGGTCCTTAGAGGAATTGCTTCAGGATATCTGGTGGAATGGTCCACTACCACCAAGATAAACCTATTGCCTGAAGCAGTAGGAGGGTCAAGGGGGCCAACTATGTCAACCCCTACCCTTTCAAATGGAACCCCAACCACAGGCAGTGGAATAAGGGGTGCCTTTGGAGTGCCACCTGTCTTGCCTCTGGCTTGACAGGTTTCACAGGACTTACAAAATTCCTTTGTGTCCTCTGAGATTCTAGGCCAATAAAACAAGGGGACAAGCCTGTCCCAAGTTTTCATTTGCCCTAAATGTCCAGCTAAGGGAATGTCGTGGGCTAGAGTTAGGAGGAACTTTCTGTATTCTTGAGGAATCACCAATCTCCTGGCAGCTCCAGGTTTTGGATCCCTTGCTTCAGTATACAAGAGGTTGTCCTCCCAGTAAACTCTGTGAGAGTCACTGACATCCCCATTTGCTTGTTTGACAGCTTGCTGTCTTAGACCCTCTAGTGTGGGACAGGTATGCTGTGGCACACTCAGCTCCTCCCTGGCAGGCCCCCTTCACCCTAAAGCTCAGCAGTGTCGGCTTCCAGCTCCTCTGGTGTAGGTTCTGCACAGGGTAGAAATTCTTCTTCCTCAGAATTTGAATCCACTGTATAGGAAGGGATAGGAGGAAGTGTTTTACTTTTACTAACCCTAGCTTTAGGGAGCACTTGGTCCATTCTTCCAGGATCCAAGTCACCCTGTCCTTTTTGCTTTTTGGCCCGAGCCCTGGTTAAAGCAAAAATATGCCCTGGAATGCCCAGCATTGCTGCATGAGCCTCCAACTCCACTTCTGCCCACGCTGATGTCTCTAAATCGTTCCCTAGTAGACAGTCTACAGGTAAATCTGAGGCAACCACAACTTTCTTTGGACCAGTAACCCCCCCCCCCCAGTTGAGATTCACAACAGCCATGGAGTGGCTAAGAGTGTTGTTATGAGCATCAGTCACTTGGTACAGGTGACCAAGTAGGTGTTGTTCAGGGTGGACCAGTTTCTCTTTTACCATTGTAACACTGGCACCTGTGTCCCTGTAGGCCTGAACCTCAACACCATTTATTAGGGGAAGTTGCTTGTAGTTATCCATATTAAGGGGACAAGCAACCAAGGTGGCCAAATCAATGGCCCCCTCAAAGACTAACACAGCCTCTGTGGTCTCCCTAACAAGACCAACCCCAACTAAATTACCAAAAGTGAGCCCAGCTACTCCCTTGGATTGGTTATTAGTAGGTTTGCTCCCACCACCACTGCTATTACTAGGGGCACTAGGTGTAGCAGCAGGGGTTATAGTGGTAGGAGGCTTGGTGCTTTTCTTTGGGCAACTGGGATCAGTTGTCCAATGGCCTTTTATTTTATATAAATAGCACCATGGTTTCTTTTCTTTGTTTTGATTTGAAGGGGATTTGGGCCCACCACCCCCACCAGAGTGTTTTTGTGGGCCTGATGAAGACTCATTTTTAGATTTGACCCCACCCTTGACAGAAGACTTACTATCCTTTTTCTTGCCATCCTTGTCACCCCCTGAATGACCTTTTCTGTTCACCCTTGTTCTGACCCATTTGTCTGCCTTCTTTCCCAATTCTTGGGGAGAGGTCAGATCAGAGTCTACCAGGTACTGGTGTAACAAATCAGACACACAATTATTAAGAATATGCTCTCTCAGGATTAAGTTATACAGGCTTTCACAGTCAGAAACTTTACTGCTATGTAACCACCCCTCCAAGGCCTTCACTGAATGGTCCACAAAGTCTACCCAGTCTTGTGAAGACTCCTTTTTGGTTTCTCTGAACTTGATCCTGTACTGTTCAGTGGTTAAGCCATAACCATCAAGGAGTGCATTCTTAAGAACTGTAAAATTATTGGCATCACTTTCCTTCACAGTAAGGAGCCTATCCTTACCCTTTCCACTGAAAGATAGCCATAGGATAGCAGCCCACTGCCTTTGAGGGACCTCCTGTACAACACAGGCCCTCTCAAGTGCAGCAAACCACTTGTTAATGTCATCCCCCTCCTTGTAAGGGGGAACTATCTTGTGCAGATTCCTAGAATCATGCTCTTTTGCAGGATGACTATTTGGAATACTGCTGCTGCCACCATGGGGTCCAACGCCCAACCTCTGTCTTTCTTTTTCTAAGTCAAATGCTTCCCTGTCTAGATCCAGCTGTTGCTTTTTAAGCTTCAGCCTGGACTCTTCCACTCTCAATATATTGAGTTCCCTTTCTAACATTCTGTCTTCAGGGAGGGTGGGTTGGGCAGGCCTTGACACAGAAGAATGGTGAGAATGAACAGAGGGAGACCTGTCCCTAACAGATGGCACTCTAACAACCTGGCCTACAGAAGTCACACTCCCACTGTGATGAGAAGTCACATTAGTACCAGCTATGCGAGGTGGCCTGCTAAGGGGCAGGTTGGGAAGGTCCCCTTCTAAACCTTTCACTGGGGGTGCCCCAGAATCAGAGTGGGAACCATCAGCTAATCTCTCACCAGAATTGCCAACTAAGGTCTTTCTTATCTTGTTCAACGAGCATGTTAACTAATAGTTCTTTAGAGGGATTCTTCCCTACCCCTAAACCTCTTTCAACGCAGAGACTCCTTGCTGCCTTCCAACTAAGGTGGTCATAAGCAGTCTTGGACAGATCCAGAGTTTGACCTGTACCAGACATAATAGAAAAGGTTTAAGGGACAGAAAAAGAAAGAAAAAGTTTCAGAACTTTTTAAAGAACAGAAAAAAAACTTTAAAAACTTTTTAAGAACTTTTTGAAAGTTTTAGAGGTACTTTTCAGCACTTAGCAAAAGAGTAAGAGAAGAAAAGCAAAACTTTTTGGTTAGGTGTACATACACTGAACTTGTTTTGTATATTTTTCTTTTATGAAAAGTACAAAATGACAAAGTGGTAAGTAGTTGCAAGTACTTATCCCACCGCTGCACAACCAGTGTAGGAGGCTGGACTGGCTTGTTGTGAGTACCAAGAGGTACTTACACCTTGCACCAGGCCCAGGTATCCCTTATTAGTGTAGAGGGGTGTCTAGCAGCTTAGGCTGATAGAAAAGGTAGCTTAGCAGAGCAGCTTAGGCTGAACTAGGAGACGAGTGAAGCTCCTACAGTACCACTAGTGTCATATGCACAATATCATAAGAAAACACAATACACAGATATATTAAAAATAAAGGTACTTTATTTTTATGACAATATGCCAAAGTATCTCAGTGAGTACCCTCAGTATGAGGATAGAAAATATACACAAGATATATGTACACAATACCAAAATATGCAGTAATAGCAATAGAAAACAGTGCAAACAATGTATAGTCACAATAGAATGCAATGGGGGCACATAGGGTTAGGGGCAACACAAACCATATACTCTAGCAGTGGAATGCGAACCACGAATGGACCCCAAACCTAGGTGACCATGTAGAAGGTCGCTGGGACTGTAAGAAAACAGTGAGGGTTAGAAAAATAGCCCACCCCAAGACCCTGAAAAGTGGGTGCAAAGTGCACCTAAGTTCCCCAAAGAGCACAGAAGTAGTGATAGGGGAATTCTGCAAGGAAGACCAACACCAGCAATGCACAACGATGGATTTCCTGACGAGAGTACCTGTGGAACAAGGGGACCAAGTCCAAGAGTCACAATAAAGTCTGGAGTGGGCAAGTGACCAGGAAATGCCAGCTGTGGGTGCAAAGAAGCTGCCACCGGATGGTAGAAGCTGTGGATTCTGCAAGAACGACAAGGGCTAGAAACCTCCCCTTTGGAGGATGGATGTCTAACGTCGTGAAGAGTCGTGCAGAGGTGTTTCCGTGCAGAAAGACCGCAAACAAGCCTTGCTAGTTGCAAGGGTCGCGGTTAAGTTTTTTTGGATGCTGCTGTGGCCCAGGAGGGACCAGGATGTCGCCAATTGTGTGAGAAGACAGAGGGGGCATCCAGCAAGACAAGGAGCACACTCACAAGCAAGCAGCACCCGTAGAAGTGCCGGAACAGGCACTACAAAGTGGAGTGAACTGGAGCTCACCCGAAGTCACAAAGGAGGGTCCCACGACACCGGAGGACAACTCAGGAGGTCGTGAACTGCAGGTTAGAGTGCCGGGGACCCAGGCTTGGCTGTGCACTAAGGAAATCCTGGAAGAGTGCACAGGAGCCGGAGTAGATGCAAAACATGTGGTTCCCAGCAATGCAGTCTAGTGTGGGGAGGCAAGGACTTACCTTCACCAAACTTGGACTGAAGAGTCACTGGACTGTGGGAGTCACTTGGACAGAGTTGCTGAGTTCAAGGGACATCGCTCGTTGTGCTGAGAGGAGACCCAGAGGTGATGCAGTTATTTGGTGCCTGCAGTTGCAGGGGGAAGATTCCGTCTACCCACAGGAGATTTCTTCAGAGCTTCTAGTGCAGAGAGGAGGCAGACTACCCCCACAGCATGCACCACCAGGAAAACAGTCGAGAAGGAGTCAGGATCAGCATTACAAGGTCGCAGCAGTCGTCTTTGCTACTTTGTTGCAGTTTTGCAGGCTTCCAGCACGGTCAACAGTCGATTCCTTGGCAGAAGGTGAAGAGAGAGATGCAGAGGAACTCTGATGAGCTCTTGCATTCGTTATCTGAGGAATTCCCCAAAGCAGAGACCCTAAATAGCCAGAAAAGGAGGTTTGGCTACTTAGGAGAGAGGATAGGCTAGCAACACCTGAAGGAGCCTATCAGAAGGAGTCTCTGACGTCACCTCAGAGCAGTCCAGTGTGCCAGCAGCACCTCTGTTTCCAAGATGGTAGAGGTCTGGAGCACACTGGAGGAGCTCTGGGCACCTCCCAGGGGAGGTGCAGGTCAGGGGAGTGGTCACTCCCCTTTCCTTTGTCCAGTTTCGCGCCAGAGCAGGGCTGAGGGATCCCTGAACCAGTGCAGACTGGCTTATGCAGAGATGGGCACCATCTGTGCCCATCAAAGCATTTCCAGAGGCTGGGGGAGGCTACTCCTCCCCAGCCCTGACACCTTTTTCCAAAGGGAGAGAGTGTAACACCCTCTCTCTGAGGAAGTCCTTTGTTCTGCCTTCCTGGGCCAAGCCTGGCTGGACCCCAGGAGGGCAGAAACCTGTCTGAGGGGTTGGCAGCAGCAGCAGCAGCTGCAGTGAAACCCCGGGAAAGGTAGTTTGGCAGTACCCGGGTCTGAGCTAGAGACTCGGGGGATCATGGAATTGTCTCCCCAATGCCAGAATGGCATTGGGGTGACAATTCCATGATCTTAGACATGTTACATGGCCATGTTCGGAGTTACCATTGTAACGCTATACATATGTTGTGACATATGTATAGTGCACGCGTGTAATGGTGTCCCCGCACTCACAAAGTCCGGGGAATTTGCCCTGGACAATGTGGGAGCACCTTGGCTAGTGCCAGGGTGCCCACACACTAAGCAACTTAGCACCCAACCTTTACCAGGTAAAGGTTAGACATACAGGTGACTTATAAGTTACTTAAGTGCAGTGGTAAATGGCTGTGAAATAACGTGGACGTTATTTCACTCAGGCTGCACTGGCAGGCCTGTGTAAGAATTGTCAGATCTCCCTATGGGTGGCACAAGAAATGCTGCAGCCCGTAGGGATCTCCTGGAACCCCAATACCCTGGGTACCTCAGTACCATATACTAGGGAATTATAAGGGTGTTCCAGTATACCAATGTAAATTGGTGAAATTGGTCACTCGCCTGTTAGTGACAATTTGGAAAGAAATGAGAGAGCATAACCACTGAGGTTCTGGATAGCAGAGCCTCAGTGAGACAGTTAGTCATAACCCAGGTAACACATACAGGGCACACTTATGAGCACTGGGGCCCTGGCTGGCAGGGTCCCAGTGACACATACAACTAAAACAACATATATACAGTGAAATATGGGGGTAACATGCCAGGCAAGATGGTACTTTCCTACAGCTGCCACGTAACTTGTAATGTTTTCTTGCATACCTTGAACACGACTGAAGAATTTGTGACGTTCTAATACAATATTGATTTTGTGTCCATATTGATTTTGATGTTTTAATAAAGTGATTTTGTATTCATCTATGTCATTGTCCATTACTTCCGGTTCAGGGATTGTTTCAAAACTTTTCCTGCCCTGGGGTCCCATGTTGTGCTGCAAAATATGTTGTTTTCTTACTGGGCTAAATTTTTGACCACCTATGGCTATAAGGTAGGATTTGAAAACCTGTACCCATTCATCCCATGGTTCACTGGGTTCTCCCAGTTCATTTAGGAATGGTGGGGTTTGCAGCATACTTGCAGCTGCCATGGTGGGAAGAAAATCTTAATTATTGCTGTATATAATTAGGTGATGTTTTTAAGTCAGAGCACATATGTTTCCAATTACACACATTAAATCATAAACAATAGGTCCATACTCAGTACTGTTGAAGGGACATACTTAAAATGTAGGATAAATCCTTCAATCTGAAAGTGTTAAAATTACATGTTGTACGTTCAATAAAATATATAATTTTCACAAATACACTTTTAAAGTACATATCAGCGAAAAAGTTAGTTTAAAATTACAATTGCTCTAAAATGCTTGGTGTATTAAAATGGAACCAGAACGTGGCACTATAACATCAGAAACTGGTATGAATCATGCAAACCCTACTGAGAAACGGGTTCTAAATGAGATTAGTAAATACGTTCATATTTTGTAAACAATTTTCCACAGAAAGTTGCAGGTCCAATTGCCTAGTTAGCTTATGCAGTCCTCACTAACTAGTAGTGCTGGCATATTCTAGTACAGTTCTTCTAAGGATTGGTTGGTGTTAAAAGTTGTTTGATTAGTGTGCGTGCCACAGGCAAATTAAAAGCAGACGTAAAGTGTATTTCATGAGAGACAGGCAACTATGGTGTACACGTCACAGAGAGCGTGCGAAAATATGTTGTACTGCAGAATAGTGTTTTCTGCTATTGGGCGTATAGGAAACCCCAGGAATGCCTGTGTTTTATAGTGCGGGCACACCTACAATGCGTTGAAGTCCAGATTATCGTTTTTTAGTGATGTGGAAATGTAGTTTGTACATTTTGAGCGGAGGATGCAATCACCTACTTGTTGATGGTGAGTACAAACAGAAAAACCATATCAACAACGTATGCCAGTAACAAAGGCCTAGGCGCTACCCTCTCCCAAAATATTGATGTCAAGGAAAGGATTCGCCTCACGATCCCTCAGCAAATCCAAAATGAACTACTCCGTAGTGGAAAAGGAAGCAGTGGTATGTTATTGGGGGGGGTCAAACACTAAATTCTTTTTGTGCAGGCTACAGTTCAAATTCCGTACTGATCACAAAACCCTGACGTTTATGTTTACAAGCAAAGGAGCTACCAACAGTACTCCACGTATAGGCAGATGGGTACTAGGATTAGAGGGTTTTTGCTTCAAAAAGAATATGTCCCAGCAAATCTCAACACGGCTGCAGACTTCCTTTCAAGAGTCCTATTGAACAAAGTAGAAGAACATGAAACCTCTGAGTATCCCATCTTAGAAACCATCTCGTCGGCCATCACCAATAAAAAAATGGGAAGATTGCACTGTTGAGGATGAGGTGTTACAACGTCTAAAAAACCTACATTCTGCAAGGATGGCCTAAAAATAACAAGAACTTACTGGAGGCCATCAAACAATATTGGGAGGTACGTCAAGAACTCAACATGAATAAAAACCTCATAATGAGGAATGACAAGATAGTCCCCCCAGATGTATTGAAAAAGAAAGTCATATTTCTCGTACATGAAAGTAATTTAGGCAGGAGCCTCACAAATGCCAGACTAAGGGAACATTACTGGTTTCCTGGGATGGACTCTGCCATCGAATTTAACCTGTTCTGTGCCTTGGACGAGGTGACCTCGTCCAAGGCTACAGTTCCCGCGCCCCCCCTGTGCACCCCACTCCCCCCGAAGGCAGGGATGGAAGGGGAAGATCTTCCCCTTCAAGCCCCGACTACTCCCCCCCCCCCCTGTGACGTCAGTGCGCGAGCGCGCGCTGATTTGTCACAGGGGCCTCTCCCAGCTCTTTCAATCCCCTGGGGGAGGCCCGGAGGGGCTTCAAAGGGAAGGAAATGTATTTCCTTCCCTTTGAAGTCTCTCCCAGGGTTTCAAAAGCTGGATTGCTTGCAATCCGGCTTTTGAAACCCCACTAGACACCAGGGATTTTTTTTTTTTCATAAAGTGACAAAAGGGAGCGACCCCTTGGGCAAGGGTCGCTCCCAGGGGGGGGCATTTTTCGTGAAGGCCTTTTCTGCCCCCCCTGGGGGCAGATCGGCCTATTATTAGGCCGATCTGCCCCCAGGGGGGGCAGAAACCTCTAGGCACCAGGGATCAATTATTATTATTTTATTTTAATTTTTTTTTAGGTGGGGAGCGACCCCTTAGGCAAGAGTCGCTCCCCTAGGGGGCAAATTATATTTCGGCCATTTCTGCCCCCCTTGGGGGCAGATTGGCCTATTTTGATGAGGCCAATCTGCCCCCAAGGGGGGCAGAAACCACTAGACACCAGGGAGATATTTTTCTTTGCGTGAATTTCACGCAAGGGGAGCGACCCCTTAGGTAAGGGTCGCTCCCTGCGGGGGGGGGGGGGGATTATTTTAGGCCTCTAGGCGGCAGGGCAATTTTTTTGTGTGTTTTTTTTTGTTTGTTTGTTTGTTTTTTAGAGGTGGGGAGCGACCCATTAGGCAAGGGTCGCTCCCCTGGGGGGCAAATTGTATTTAGACCATGTCTGCCCCCCGGGCAGATTGGCCGATTTTAGGTCAATCTGCCCCCAAGGGGGCAGAAATCACTAGGCACCGGGGATTTGTTTTTTGGTGCCAATGTCACTCAGGGGGAGCGACCCCGTAGGCAAGGGTCGCTCCCGGGGGGAGTGGGGGGTTGGGGGGTTCAAATTTATTTTAGGCCATTTCTGCCCCCCTGGGGGCAGAAACCTCTAGGCGCCAGGGCACATTTTTTTTTTGTGTTTTTTTTTTTTTTGTTTGATTGTTTTTTTAGAAATAGGGAGCGACCCATCAGGCAAGGGTCGCTGCCCTGGGGGCAAATTGTATTTAGACCATTTCTGGCCGGCCGATTTTAGGTCAATCTGCCCCAAAGGGGGCAGAAACCACTAGGCACCGGGGATTTGTTTTTTGGCGCCAATGTCACGCAGGGGGAGCGACCCCATAGGCAAGGGTCGCTCCCGGGGGGGGTGGGGGTTGGGGGGTTAAAATTTATTTTAGAGCATTTTTGCCCCCCCCAGGGGCCGGCTGAGCTAGAGGCCAAAATCCACAGGTAGGCACTTTGCAAAAAAAACACCTCTGTTTTCTGTGAAAAAATATGTTGTGTCCACGTTGTGTTTTTGGCCATTTCCTTTCGTGGGCGCTAGGCCTAGCCACAGAAGTGAGGTACCATTTTTATCAAGAGACTTAGGGGAACGCTGGTTGGAAGGAAATTTGTGGGTCTCCTCAGATTCCAGAACTTTCTGTCACCGAAATGAGAGGAAAAAGTGTTTTTATTGCCAAATTTTGATGTTTGCAAAGGATTCTGGGTAACATAACCTGGTCAGAGCCCCGCAAGTCACCCCATCTTGGATTCCCCTAGGACTCTAGTTTTCAGAAATGCGCTGGTTTGCTAGGTTTCCCCAGGTGCTGGCTGAGCTACTGGCCAAAATCCACAGGTAGGCACTGTTTTCTATGAAAAAATGTGATGTGTCCACGTAGTGTTTTGGGCCATTTCCTTTCGTGGGCGCTAGTCCTACCCACACAAGTGAGGTATCATTTTTTTCGGGAGACTTGGGGGAACGCTGGGCGGAAGGAAATTTGTGGCTCCTCTCAGATTCCAGAACTTTCTGCCATAGAAATGTGAGGAACATGTGTTTTTTTAGCCAAATTTTGAGGTTTGCAAAGGATTCTGGGTAACAGAACCTGGTCAGAGCCCCACAAGTCACCCCATATTGAATTCCCCTAGGTCTCTAGTTTTCAGAAATGCACAGGTTTGGTAGGTTTCCGTAGGTGCCGGCTGAGCTAGAGGCCAAAATTTACAGGTAGGCACTTCGCAAAAAACACTTCAGTTTTCTTTAAAAAAATTGGATGTGTCCAAGTTGCGCTTTGGGGCATTTCCTGTCGCAGGCGCTAGGTCTACCCACACAAGTGAGGTGTCATTTTTATCGGGAGACTTGGGGGAACATAGATTTGCAAAACAAGTGTTATTGCCCCTTGTCTTTCTCTACATTTTTTCCTTCCAAATATAGGAGAGTGTGTAAAAAAGACATCTATTTGAGAAATGCCCTGTAATTCACATGCTAGTATGGTCACCCCGGAATTCAGAGATGTGCAAATAACCACTGCTCCTCAACACCTTATCTTGTGCCCTTTTTGGAAATACAAAGGTTTTCTTGATAGCTATTTTTTACTCTTTATATTTCAGCAAATGAATTGCTGTATACCAGGTATAGAATGAAAACGCACTGCAGGGTGCAGCTCATTTATTGGCTCTGGGTACCTAGGGTTCTTGATGAACCTACAAGCCCTATATATACCCGCAACCAGAGGAGTCCAGCAGACGTAACGGTATATTGCTTTCGATAATCTGACATTGCAGGGAAAAGTTACAGAGTAAAACGTAGAGAAAAATTGATGTTTTTTTCACCTCAATTTCAATATTTTTCTTTTTTAGTTGTTATTTTCTGTAGGAAACCCTTGTAGGATCTACACAAATGACCTCTTGCTGAATTCAGAATTTTGTCTACTTTTCAGAAATGTTTAGGTTTCATGCCCATTTATGTCACTGACTGGAAGGAGGCTGAAAGCACAAAACATTGTAAAAATGGGGTATGTCCCAGTAAAATGCCAAAATTGTGTTGAAAAATTGGGTTTTCTGATTCAAGTGTGCCTGTTCCTGAACGCTGGGAAGCTGCTGAGTTTAGCACTGCAAACCCTTTGTTGATGCCATTTTCAGGGGAAAAACCACAAGTCTACTTCTGCAGCCACTTTTTCCATTTTTTGGGGAAAAAAAAACGGAATTTTCACTGTATTTTGGCTAATTTCTTGGCCTCCTTCAGGGGAACCCACAAAGTCTGGGTACCTCTAGAATCCCTAGGACGTTGGAAAAAAAGGACGCAAATTTGGCTTGGTTAGCTTATGTGGACAAAAATTTATGAGGGCCTAAGCGCGAACTGCCCCAAATAGGCAAAAAAAGGCCTGGCACAGGAGGGGGAAAAGACCTGGCAGCGAAGGGGTTAAAGTAAAGAACTGTACTGTCTGTGCTAACAGTGACAAATCCAAAATGACTCGTAAAACTCCTATATCTCCGGTATCGATCCCGGACAAACCTTGGGTAGAAGCTAGCTCAGGATATAATTGACCCAAATCAACACTATGGGTGTAGCAAAAATATTTGCATTTGTTTTGGTCGATTCCCATTTCCATTGGGTCTTTGCAAGGATGATAAACCAGATTACCACAGACTCCCTTATAACGTTATAAGATAACCTACCTAACTGCTGTGTTAGGTCTTTTGTCCCTAAACAGCTTAAAAGGTAACCTCCCTACTGCTTTTTACTTCATCTATTGTATCCAATCTGTGTTGTTGAACCTCAGTAGTAGGATAGCTTCCTGCAGCAGTTTATTCAGCCTTTACACAACCCTGTCCCGTTCGAGATGATATAACACCAACATTTTGTGTTTTATTCTTCTCTTGCAAAGAAAGGATTCAACTTACTTTGACACTAGTTGAACCCCATTGTCTCTCACAATTATTTTGGGAAAACCCTCTGTAGGAAAGTACCATTTTGCCTGGCATGTTACCCCCATATTTCACTGTATATATGTTGTTTTAGTTGTATGTGTCACTGGGACCCTGCCAGCCAGGGCCCCAGTGCTCATAAGTGTGCCCTGTATGGGTTCCCTGTGTGATGACTAACTGTCTCACTGAGGCTCTGCTAACCAGAACCTCAGTGGTTATGCTCTCTCTTTGCTTTTCAAATTGTCACTAACAGGCTCGTGACCAATTTCACCAATTCACATTGGCATACTGGAACACCCTTATAATTCCCTAGTATATGGTACTGAGGTACCCAGGGTATTGGGGTTCCAGGAGATCCCTATGGGCTGCAGCATTTCTTTTGCCACCCATAGGGAGCTCTGACAATTCTTACACAGGTCTGCCACTGCAGACTGAGTGAAATAACGTCCATGTTATTTCACAGCCATTTACCACTGTACTTAAGTAACTTATAAGTAACCTATATGTCTAACCTTTACCTGGTAAACGTTGGGTGCTAAGTTACTTAGTGTGTGGGCACCGTGGCACTAGCCAAGGTGCCCCCACATTGTTCAGGGCAAATTCCCCGGACTTTGTGAGTGCGGGGACACCATTACACGCGTGCACTATACATAGGTCACTACCTATGTATAGCGTCACAATGATAACTCCGAACATGGCCATGTAACATGTCTAAGATCATGGAATTGTCACCCCAATGCCATTCTGGCATTAGGGAGACAATTCCATGATCCCCTGAGTCTCTAGCTCAGACCCGGGTACTGCCAAACTACCTTTCCCGGGGTTTCACTGCAGCTGCTGCTGCCAACCCCTCAGACAGGTTTCTGCCCTCCTGGGGTCCAGCCAGGCTTGGCCCAGGAAGGCAGAACAAAGGACGTCCTCAGAGAGAGGGTATTACACCCTCTCCCTTTGGAAAAAGGTGTCAGGGCTGGGGAGGAGTAGCCTCCCCCAGCCTCTGGAAATGCTTTGATGGGCACAGATGGTGCCCATCTCTGCATAAGCCAGTCTACACCGGTTCAGAGATCCCCCAGCCCTGCTCTGGCGCAAAACTGGACATAGGAAAGGGGGAGTGACCACTCCCCTGACCTGCACCTCCCCTGGGAGGTGCCCAGAGCTCCTCCAGTGTGCTCCAGACCTCTGCCATCTTGGAAACAGAGGTGCTGCTGGCACACTGGACTGCTCTGAGTGGCCAGGGCCAGCAGGTGATGTCAGAGACTCCTTCTGATAGGCTCTTACCTGTGTTGCTAGCCTATCCTCCTTCCTAGGTAGCCAAACCTCTTTTTCTGGCTATTTAGGGTCTCTGCTTTGGGGAATTCTTTAGATAACGAATGCAAGAGCTCATCAGAGTTCCTCTGCATCTCTCTCTTCACCTTCTGCCAAGGAATCGACCGCTGACTGCTCTGGACGCCTGCAAAACCGCAACAAAGTAGCAAGATGACTACTGCAACCTTGTATCGCTGATCCTGCGGCCTTCTTGACTGTTTTCCTGGTGGTGCATGCTGTGGGGGTAGTCTGCCTCCTCTCTGCACTAGAAGCTCCGAAGAAATCTCCCGTGGGTCGACGGAATCATCCCCCTGCAACTGCAGGCACCAAAAGACTGCATCACCGGTCCTCTGGGTCCCCTCTCAGTACGACGAGTGTGGTCCCTGGAACTCAGCAACTCTGTCCGAGTGACTCCCACAGTCCAGTGACTCTTCAGTCCAAGTTTGGTGGAGGTAAGTCCTTGCCTCCCCACGCTAGACTGCATTGCTGGGTACCGCGTGATTTGCAGCTGCTCTGGCTCCTGTGCACTCTTCCAGGATTTCCTTTGTGCACAGCCAAGCCTGGGTCCCCGACACTCTAACCTGCAGTGCACAACCTCCTGAGTTGTCCTCCGACATCGTGGGACCTTCTTTTGTGACTTCGGGTGAGCTCTGGTTCACTCTTCTTCGTAGTGCCTGTTTTGGCACTTTTGCGGGTGCTGCTTGCTTCTGAGTGGGCTCCTTTTCTTGCTGGACACCCCCTCTGTCTCCTCACACAATTGGCGACATCCTGGTCCCTCCTGGGCCACAGCAGCATCCAAAAACCCTAACCACAACCCTTGTAGCTAGCAAGGCTTGTTTGTGGTCTTTCTGTGTGGGAACACATCTGCAAGCTTCTTCACGACATAGGACATCAATCCTCCAAAGGGGAAGTTCCTAGTCCTCTTTGTTCTTGCAGAATCCACAGCTTCTACCATCCAGTGGCAGCTTCTTTGCACCCACAGCTGGCATTTCCTGGGCATCTGCCCACTCCCGACTTGAGTGTGACTCTTGGACTTGGTCCCCTTGTTCCACAGGTACTCTCATCTGGAAATCCATTGTTGTTGCATTGCTGGTGTTGGTCTTCCTTGCAGAATTCCCCTATCACGACTTCTGTGCTCTCTGGGGAACTTAGGTGCACTTTACACCTACTTTTCAGGGTCTTGGGGTGGGCTATTTTTCTAACCCTCACTGTTTTCTTACAGTCCCAGCGACCCTCTACAAGGTCACATAGGTTTGGGGTCCATTCGTGGTTCGCATTCCACTTTTGGAGTATATGGTTTGTGTTGCCCCTATACCTATGTGCTCTCATTGCAATCTATTGTAACTGTACATTGCTTGCATTGCTTTCTATGGCTATTACTGCATATTTTTGGTATTGTGTACATATATCTTGTGTATATTTGCTATCCTCATACTGAGGGTACTCACTGAGATACTTTTGGCATATTGTCATAAAAATAAAGTACCTTTATTTTTAGTATATCTGTGTATTGTGTTTTCTTATGATATTGTGCATATGACACCAGTGGTATAATAGGAGCTTTACACGTCTCCTAGTTCAGCCTAAGCTGCTCTGCTAAGCTACCCTTTTCTATCAGCCTAAGCTGCTAGACACCTCTTCTACACTAATAAGGGATACCTGGACCTGGTGCAGAGTGTAAGTACCCCTTGGTACACACTATAAACCAGGCCAGCCTCCTACACCCTCCTAGCTGAATACTTCTCTAAGAAACTTAATCACCCCTTTAGTTTCAGTGTTATTGACTGTTGTGATTTCTGGCTAATGGGAATAGATATGTACCACAAATATCAATTTAGCATCTTTCTCTGACTCCAATGCCAGTCTTAATATGTAGAGAGTGTTATTGTACCATGGTTTGTCAGGTAAGTCTATTTCTACCATTATTGAATATTGCACTTATGCCCTCATAATTCACTTCACTTCTTTATTTTAGCCTGGTATGATTAATCCCAGTAGGTGGGTTCAGGGACAGAGTGAAAAGCCAAACCCCCTTTCACCAATAAAACACACTAAGAATAGCACTAAGAAATAGAATTAACTTTTAAATGTTTATTTCTAAAACCCATGTCTTGTGAATAAAATATTAACATTAACCACACAAAATGAGAAAATAAATTCTGCAATACATGGTATGGCCAGCAGAAGCAATATGAACATTCCTAACATGGTCAGCAAGGTTCTAGCATCCTAACACTGTCTCACTACTTTATATGTTCAATTTTAGAAGAAGCAAACAAAACCTATATTTGGCTTTCCTAAGCTGGATCACACATCATACCTTCCCTTGGTAAAAAGTAGCTGTTTACCTTGTATTGCCCAGGAATGATAAGCAGCGCAAGGCTGAAGGGCACTTCTTTGCACCACTCCAGGAGCTGCTTCAGCCACAGCTAGTTGTCAATGCAAACAAGTGTAACCTCTGGGTAGATAGTTCTAGCACAAAACTCCTCCACTTAACGGTCGGATAGCTGGATTTTTATAGTGTCTAATCACTGTATTTATACCCTATCTATATAAAACAGTACTTGTGGACGCAAGCAAACAAGACAAAACAAATATGCTGATAAATGCATCATCTCGATTTACATATAAATAATATGTTACTATACCCAAAACAATAAAAGCATGCCAGCCTCCACTGTAAGCATCAACAATGTTATGCCAATGTCTATAACAAAAACAATAAAACATATGTCAATCTAGATAGCAGGCAGACATGATGCTAACACATCTGTGCATGTCTAAAACTTCACAATTTCTATTAAAGGAATCTGGAAACATACATGTAGTAATGATGCCAGGAGAATGAATTCATTTATGAACTCTAGAGGGAACTAGACACCAGGGAATGTTTGCTATTAAGACTAGATTTGATTATACTCGCAGCCTCTTCACCATTTACTATTTCACCTGATTATATTGCACCGTATTGCAGCGTTTATATAGTGCTTGTCCTGTGTGGGGCCCTGAAGCAATTGCCTATATGAATAACATGCTTCAATGTATAAACTGTGTGGTTGGAAGAATGCTGTCTTTGTTTTGATCCTAAGTGGGAATTGTTTCCATGTCATGCGTGATGGCCACTGAAGCACAGTTATTGTGTTATGGGAGGCAGCATGTAGCCCTGTGTTAAGTGATGAAATGTGAGAGACAGACGTGCAGTTTTATGGTTTTCAGTATGCTGGAAGCTTTGAACAGCTCTGTAGGTTATTTTATGGTATTTCTTATGATAATAGTCTGCTGAGCTGGTTACTACACTAGGGGCCAGATGTATTAAAAAGTTTTGCACTCGCAAACGGTGCGAATCGGTAAATTTGGCCGTTTGCGAGTACAAAACAGTGGTCTGCGATGCATGAAATGCATTCGCAGACCACAAATAAGAAATCGCTAAAATTGCGATTTCTTGCATTGCGACCTGGAAATTGCGAGTCGCAATTTCCAGGTCGCAAGGATTGCGATTTTTTCAAAAATGGCATTTTGCACTTGCAAAATACCATGCTTTGCAACCAGGTGGTAACCTGGTGCAAAATTAAAAAATGCAGTTAAACTGCATTTTTAAATTAAACATGTAAAGCACACATGCCCTTTTGGCATGTGTGTACCTTACATTTTGAAAAAAAAGTTTTTGGGGTGCAGGAGAGGGGGCCTTAGGCCCCCAGCACCCTGGCCTTTTGCATTTCCAAAATTGCGATTTCTGGTTCAGAAATCACTATTTTGGAAATGCAAAATATTCGCAGCTATGGGCCAACAGGCCCATAGCTGCAAATGGGGCCGGTATCGCAATTTGCGATTCAGTAATAGCATTTGCGATTTTTAAGAAATCGATATTACTGATTCGCAATGGGCCGTGATGGTACATCTGGCCCTAGGTTCTCAAGTCTGAGATGTTGTGTATAGTTGTGGTCCTCACCTGGCATGTTATAGGAAGTGAGAAGTGGAGAGATCTGTTGGGCTGGGCCTTTTTTGTGAGCTGTAAATAGTGGTCGGAGTGTTTAGATTTTTGGGACCTGCAGTGGTGGATTATATTAAAATCCACCGAATTGTCCATCAGTTTGTGACAGATCGCTTGAATGGTACAAACTTGTGCAAACATCGGAAAACAGTGTCTTGTTGAGTTCAGTATGGCACCGAATGCTCTCAGCCTCACAGGTGACTAGGACCAACGTGTTTTACTAAGTCTAATTAGAGATGGGTGAGCTAGACGATCACAGGGAGAGTAGTACCGGGCTGAGCCATGTGTGGGGCTTGCCTCTAAGTTCCAAACCACGAGCCAAGACATAAAAAAATGCCCCTCTAATTCACGCCACAAAAGTCATACAAGATCATGATTTCTTTCGTAAGCACAGCTTTATTGATTTTTTCACACGTTAAACAATACACATTACAATACTCAGCATTCAAGGAAAGGCAATGCAATATGTTTACTGTGCAAATAGATACTTTACATAAATGTGTCGTTCTGTTCAGTATATGAATGCACCAGGGGACCACTATATTGTGTCTCAGAGCCCGATAAAGGATTGATGAAGCTCCGTGTTTCCTAGAAGTGGCGAACGCCATGTGAAGTCACTGACGTGCAGTAGGCTTACTGCTTCCTGATCGTCTCCCTTCCGGTCCCCTATAAATGGAACGTCTCTTTTAACATTTTCAAAAAGTTTTCTTTATCATTTGCAAGTATTTTGATTTATTTAGGCCATTCGATTTCATCCATGGATACTTTAAAATAAAACAAGGTTTATTTCTTTAGCATGTGTAACTGTAGGAAAGTACCATCTTACCTGGCATGCTACCCCCACTTTCACTGTATGTATGTTTGTTTTTGCCCTTGTGTCACTGGGACCCTGCTAGGCAGGACCCCAGTGCTCATAGTATGTGCCCTGTATGTGTTCCCTGTGTGGTGCCTAACTGTCTCACTGAGGCTCTGCTATCCAGAACCTCAGTGGTTATGCTCTCTCTGCTTTATAAATTTGTCACTGCAGGCTAGTGACTAAATTTACCAATTCTCATTGGCACACTGGTACACCCATATAATTCTCTTGCATATAGTACTTAGGTACCCAGTGGATTGGGGTTCCAGGAGATCCCTATGGACTGCAGCATTTATTTTGCCACCCATAGGGAGCTCAGGGAATTCTTACACAGGCCTGCAACTGCAGCCTGAGTGAAATAACATCCATGTTATTTCACAGCCATTTTTCACTGCACGTAAGTAACTTACAAGTCACCTATATGTCTAACCCTCACTTGGTGAAAGTTGGGTGCCAAGTTACTTAGTGTGTGGGCACCCTGGCACTAGCCAAGGTGCCCCCACATCGTTCAGGGTAAATTCCCTGGACTTTGTGAGTGCGGGGACACCATTACACGCGTGCACTATACATAGGTAACTACCTATGTATAGCGTCACAATGGTAACTCCGAACATGGCCATGTAACATGTCTAAGATCATGGAATTCCATGATCCCCGGGTCTCTAGCACAGAACCCGGGTACTGCCAAACTGCCTTTCCGGGGTTTCCACTGCAGCTGCTGCCAACCCCTCAGACAGGATTCTGCCTTCCTGGGGTCTGGGCATCCCTGGCCCAGGAAGGCAGAACATAGGATTTCCTCTGAGAGAGGGTGTTACACCCTCTCCCTTTGGAAATAGGTGTAAAGGGCTGGGGAGGAGTAGCTTCTACGAGCCTCTGGAAATGCTTTGATGGGAACAGATGGTGCGCATCTCTGCATAAGCCAGTCTACACCGGTTCAGGGATCCCCCAGCCCTGCACTGGCGCAAAACTGGGCAAAGGAAAGGGGAGTGACCACTCCCCTGACCAGTACCTCCCAGGGGAGGTGCCCAGAGCTCCTCCAGTGTGTCCCAGACCTCTGTCATCTTGAAAACAGAGGTGTTGGGGGCACACTGGACTGCTCTGAGTGGCCAGTGCCAGCAGGTGACATCAGAGACCCCCTCTCATAGGCTCTTACCTCTCTGGGTAGCCAATCCTCCTTTCTTGGTAGCCAAACCTCCTTTTCTGGCTATTTAGGGTCTCTCCTCCTGGGTATTCTTCAGATAACAAATGCAAGAGCTCACCAGAGTTCCTCTGTATTTCCTTCTTCGACTTCTGCCAAGGATTGACTGCTGACTGCTCCAGGACGCCTGCAAAACCGCAACAAAGTAGCAAGACGACCACCAGCAACATTGTAGCACCTAATCCTGCCGGCTTTCTCGACTGCTTCCTGGTGTTGCCTGCTCTGAAGGCTGTCTGCCTTCAACCTGCACTGGAAAGATTCCGTCGACCCAATGGAGATTTCTTCAGAGCTCCTGGTGCAGAAAGGAGGCAGGCTACCCCCAGAGCATGCACCACCTGGAAACAGTTGAGAAAGCCGTCACTGAAAAAGTTGAGGCCATACCTGTTTGGCACGCACTTTATTGTTCAGACAGACCACAAACATCTACTTTGGCTAAAAAAAATGGAAGGTGAAAATCCTAAATTGTTGAGGTGGTCCATATCTCTACAGGGGATGCACTATACAGTGGAACATAGACCTGGGAGTACCCACTCCAATGCAGATGGACTCTCCAGATATTTCCACTTAGACAATGAAGACTCATCAGGTAATGGCTAGTCTTATTGTCCTTCGTTTGGGGGGGTTGTGTAGGAAAATACCATCTTGCCTGGCATGTTACCCCCGTATTTCACTGTATATATGTTGTTTTAGTCTATGTGTCACTGGGACCCTGCCAGCCAGGGCCCCAGTGCTCATAAGTGTGCCCTGTATGTGTTCCCTGTGTGATGACTAACTGTCTCACTGAGGCTCTGCTCTCCAGAACCTCAGTGGTTATGCTCTCTCTGCTTTCCAAATTGTCACTAACAGGCTAGTGACCAATTTCACCAATTCACATTGGCATCCTGGAACACCCTTATAATTCCCTAGTATATGGTACTGAGGGACACAGGGTATTGGGGTTCCAGGAGATCCCTATGGGCTGCAGCATTTCTTTTGCCACCCATAGGGAGCTCTGACAATTCTTACACAGGCCTGCCACTGCAGCCTGAGTGAAATAACGTCCACGTTATTTCGCAGCCATTTACCACTGCACTTAAGTAACTTATATGCCACCTATATGTCTAAGCTTCACCTGGTGAAGGTTGGGTGCAAAGTTACTTAGTGTGTGGGCACCCTGGCACTAGCCAAGGTGCCCCCACATCATTCAGGGCAAATTCCCCGGACTTTGTGAGTGCGGGGACACCATTTCACGCGTGCACTATACATAGGTCACTACCTATGTATAGCGTCACAATGGTAACTCCGAACATGGCCATGTAACATGTCTAAGATCATGGAATTGTCACCCCAATGCCATTCTGGCATTGGGGAGACAATTCCATGATCCCCCGAGTCTCTAGCACAGACCCGGGTACTGCCAAACTGCCCTTCCTGGAGTTTCACTGCAGCTGCTGCTGCTGCCAACCCCTCAGACAGGTTTCTGCCCTCCTGGGGTCCAGCCAGGCCTGGCTCAGGAAGGCAGAACAAAGGACTTCCTCAGAGAGAGGGTGTTACACCCTCTCCCTTTGGAAAAAGGTGTCAGGGCTGGGGAGGAGTAGTCTCCCCCAGCCTCTGGAAATGCTTTGATGGGCACAGATGGTGGCCATTTCTGCATAAGCCAGTCTAAACCAGTTCAGGGATCCCCCAGCCCTGCTCTGGCGTGAAACTGGGGAAAGGGGAGTGACCACTCCCCTGACCTGCACCTCCCAGGGGAGGTGCCCAGAGCTCCTCCAGCGTGCCCCAGACCTCTGCCATCTTGGATTCAGAGGTGTGATGGCATACTGGACTGCTGTGAGTGGCCAGGGCCAGCAGGTGACGTCGGAGACTCCTTCTGATAGGCTCTTACCTGTGTTATTAGCCTATCCTCCTTCCTAGGTAGCCAAACCTCCTTTTCTGGCTATTTAGGGTCTCTGCTTTGGGGAATCCTTGAGATACCGAATGCAAGAGCTCACCAGAGTTCCTCTGCATCTCCCTCTTCACCTTATGCCAAAGGATCGACCGCTGACTGCTCAGGACGCCGCCTGCAAAACCGCAACAAAGTAGCAAAGACAACTACTGCAACCTTATATCGCTTCATCCTGCCGGCTTTCTCGACTGTTTCCTGGTGGTGCATGCTCTGGGGGTAGCCTGCCTCCTTTCTGCACCAGGAGCTTTGAAGAAATCTCCCGTGGGTCGATGGAATCTTCCCCCTGTAACCGCAGGCAACAAAAGACTGCATCACCGGTCCTCTGGGTCCCCTCTCAGCACGACGAGCATGGTCCCTGGAACTCAGCAACTCTGTCCAAGTGACTCCCACAGTCCAGTAACTCTTCAGTCCAACTTTGGTGGAGGTAAGTCCTTGCCTCCCCACGCTAGACTGCATTGCTGGGAACCGCGTGATTCGCAGCTGCTCCGGCTCCTCTGCACTCTTCCAGGATCTCCTTTGTGCACAGCCAAGCCTGGGTCCCTGACACTCTAACCTGCAGTGCACAATCTTCTGAGTTGTCCTCCAGCGTCGTGGGACTTCCTTATGTGACTTCGGGTGGACTCCAGTTCATTCCTCTTCTAAGTGCCTGTTCCAGTACTTCTTTGGGTTCTGCCTGCTTCTGTGAGGGCTCTCTGACTTGCTGGGTGCCCCCTCTGTCTCCTCTTCCAAGTGGCGACATCCTAGTCCCTCCTGGGCCACAGCAGCATCCAAAAACTCTAACCGTGACCCTTGCAGCTAGCAAGGCTTGTTTGCAGTCTTTTTGCGTGGGAAGACCTCTGCAAGCTTCTTCACGGCATGGGACATCCATCCTCCAAAGGGGAAGTTCGTAGTCCTCTTCGTTCTTGCAAAACACCAAACTTCTTCCATCCGGTGGCAGGTTCCTTTCACCCTCAGCTGGCATTTCCTGGGCATCTGCCCACTCTCGACACTGTTGCGACTCTTGGACTCGGTCCCCTTGTCTTACAGGTAATCAGAGCCGGAAATCCACTGTTGTTGCTTTGCTGGTGTTCATCTTTCTTGCAGAATCCCCCTATCACGACTTCTGTGCTCTCTGGGGGTTGTAGGTGCACTTTACACCTACCTTACAGGGTCTTGGGGTGGGCTATTTTTCTAACCCTCACTGTTTTCTCACAGTCCCAGCGACCCTCTACAAGCTTACATAGGTTTGGGGTCCATTCGTGGTTCGCATTCCACTTTTGGAGTATATGGTTTGTGGTGCCCCCATACCTATGTGCTCCTATTGCAATCTATTGTAACTTTACACTGCTTGCATTACTTTTCTTGCTATTACCTGCATAATTTTGGTTTGTGTACATATATCTTTTGTATATTTGGCATCCTCATACTGAGATACTTTTGGCATACTGTCATAAAAATAAAGTACCTTTATTTTTAGCATATCTTTGTATTGTGTTTTCTTATGATATTGTGCATATGACACCAGTGGTATAGTAGGAGCTTTGCATGTCTCTTAGTTCAGCCTAAGCTGCTCTGCTATTGCTACCTTCTATCAGCCTAAGCTGCTAGAAACACCTCTTCTACACTAATAAGGGATAACTGGACCTGGTACAGAGTGTAAGTACCCCTTGGTACCCACTACAAGCCAGGCCAGCCTCCTACATTGGTTGTGCAGCGGTGGGATAAGTACTTGTAACTACTTACCACTTTGTCATATTGTACTTTTCATAAGAGAAAAATATACAAAACATGTTCAGTGTATGTACACCTAACCAAAAAGTTTTGCTTTTCTTCTCTTACACTATCTGCTAAGTGCTGAAAAGTACTCCTAAACTTTCTAAAAGTTTGAAAAAGTTTTTTTTCCTCTGTTCTTTAAAAGGTCCTGAAACTTTTTCTCTCTTCTCTCTGTCCCTAAACCTTCTCCTATCATGTCTGATGTAGTCACAGGGACTGGACGTAGCTGATTGGCTCCCTGAGTCCCGGTTGCACCTGAGTCCCACCCCCCCACTGGTCTCCCCAGGAGAGGGGAAAGAAGAAATTAAGTAACAGTAACAAGCATCAACCACAAACGTGAGCTGGGACAAACACTGGGATACCGAGAGGTGAATCTGGAACTTCGGGCCCCGTGAGCAGAGAGGGGCCCGATCTCCGTCCTTCGGACCACAGTGGGGTGCAGTCTGAAGTGACACGTTAGGGATTACAAGTAGTGCCTCCCTTTTCATCCTTTCCTTATTCTCTGACCGCCCCTCCTCTGGACGCCAGGCATCCTTTCCGGCTGGACAAGGAAGGTGTCCAGGGACCATATCGAGTGAATCAAAACGCCGCCGGGGTAAAGGACATAGAAGGCGATAGGACAATAACAAAACGAAACAGTAAGATGAAATAAACTCTGCAACACTGTGTTCCCCCAATACCCCTGGAACTATCTAATAGATTCATAAATTAGGATATACCACAGGGGGAATCAGATTAGATCCCCACGGATCTCCCATCGGGCCCTACAGTAGGGCAGAACAAAATTGACCGATCACTGCAACCCTAGAGAGGTTAGAACCACACCCAACATCATGGGCAAAGACAAAGCGATCAAACAAACAACGGCACAAACTCGTATGGACCAATTCACCACAGGTACAGTGGGCCCACGGTTGGTAGGCCCAACCACAAATGGTGGTAATAACCCACAAACATCGTACAGCGACATGGCGGCAATCCTTCAGGCGATTCAGTCCTCCCAAACAGCAGTCGAATCAAAAATAGGGGAGGTGGGAGTGAATGTCGCCCTGAACTGGCAAGATCTCTGCAATGCAGTATCCCGAATCACAGAGGCCGAGTCGAGAATCTCCACGGCAGAAGATGAAATAACAACTCTAAAATCTCAATGCTGACCAAACGCACCTCAGATCTACACAGGAGAGCTGAAGATGCTGAAAACAGATCTCGACGTAACAATCTTCGCCTAGTGGGTCTTCCCGAGGCCACTGCAGAATCATCATTGGATACATTCCTAGAGGAGTGGTTCTGGTCCTGGTTGCCGGCAGATCACCTCACGCCATGGTTCTCAATCGAACAAGCCCATAGGTCGCTGCGCGCAAGGCCTCCGCCCGGCTCCCCACCCAGGCCAGTAATAATCTGACTCTTCAACTCCAAAGAGAGAGACCTGGTCCTGATGGAGGCTCGCTCCAGGGGAGACCTCCTCTGCAATGGAACGAAAGTGCTCCTTTTCCCGGATTACACATTAGAGGTACAGCAACAACGCCGCTCGTTCATGGAAGTGAAACAAAAGCTTAGATCAATGGACATCCAGTATAGTCTCCTGTTTCCAGCCAGCCTCCGGGTGATCTATAATAACAAAACCTATTCTTTGAGTAGCCGACCGCGGCATGGACCTGGCTAATGGAAGAAACCCCACTAGATATGCACAGAACAGGACCACGGCCACCGCTTAAGACAACACCAGCTCACCCAAGGGGGAGACAACCGATGCGCAGTCAGCGCACACGCTCTCGGAAACGAAGAGGAAGACATAGATCCAGCTCGGACTCCCCTCCCGGGGCTCATCAATCAGAACCGAGACACCCACAATCAAAGAGAATTCCAGAGCCACCCTGACAAGCCTGAAACCACAGGACACAACCAAGATCCAGCTAGAGACACAAGAAGACTCTGACTTGTCCAGTAGTCCAATCCTGTGACTGCATAGGTGGAACTTATTCTGGGAAAGACTTAAGACAATGAGCACAGAAATAGAAGCGTTATGCCTAACTTTATCACACATCGAGTATTATACATTTATGTATGATCCGATACTAGGGAGGGGTCCACTACCACCAATACCACAGCCTTACCACTGGAAAGCCATCTCACCAGTTTTAGAAGTGAGGGGCTATGTATATGGGCGACAAATGCTTCTGGGGGGAAGTATGGGGTGGGGAGGGAGTTGGGGGGCAAGGAGGTTCCGGCCTCGTTCTAAAGGCCAATGTTAGAATTTGTATGCGAAGGCAAGATTCATATTTTTTTTTAATTGAGGCACAGAGCAGGATGCTTAATGACTCAACAGATATAATAGAGTCTGAGAATCGGCAGCAGGAAGATAGAAAGATAAGTCTTTCAGAGTCGCACAAACTAGTAGCTAAAGGTAGGCTCAACAACTGCAAAATTCCACCTACAATCACACACCCCCCATGAATCAAGTACAAATTATGTCATGGAACATCAACGGGCTCCTAGACAAAATTAAACGTACTGCAGTATTCACCTTCATACATAGATACCATCCAGAAATACTCGTGTTGCAGGAAACCCACCTTTTGGGGGCCATTCCTGACTCGTTGAGGATTTGATAGAGTGTACCAGGTGGGATACACACGTGGGTCACAAGGAGTAGCCATATTATTGCATCGTTCCTTCCCTATGACACACACCCAAGTACGGAGAGACCAACAGGGGCGGTTTGTAGCCATTACCGGTAAGGTAGAAGGAATCACATTTAATATAATAAGTATCTATGCCCCTCCCTCCCTGGTCAGTTCAACCCTCCAGGCACTCACAAAACTTCTCTCTGACCTACCCCCTGGGCAGACTATACTAGGTGGCGACTTCAACGCAACCTCGGACCCGACCTTAAATGTAGACGGCCCACTCACCACATATAGACGTACACTGGCAACCAAAATTAAGGGGTGGTTATCTGCCACAGGACTATGTGACGCCTGGCGGATATGGCATCCGAGGCAGAGACAATTCACCCACACCTCAGCAACCCATGGCTCCCAATCCAGAATAGACCTGATGCTTCTTCCGAGCACAGATTGTACAACCCTCTCACACATCAAGATTCTAGCCAGAGGAATCTCTGACCATGCCCCTCTCCGGCTCATACTAGGCCCGGCCCGCCCCCGGCATCACCCCATGTGGAGGCTAAACGCATAGTATCTCCAAGATGAACACTTTAAGGAACAATTACGTCAGGCACAAGCAAAATACTTCCACCTAAAGAAGGCTCGGTAACCTCGGAGGGCACTCTAGGGCGGCAGGGAAGGCGGTATTAAGAGGTATGGCTAAAAATCTGATACATCATCAGGAACGTGCCGAAACGCTAGATATCACACAGCTAGAGCTCCGAGCAATAAACCTCGAAAGAGACAACGTAATAAACCCAAGCGAGAAACTGACGCGACAACTCCTCCTAATCTGAGAGGAGATATGGGGTCAATCCCTGGAGGCCGCGAAACATTTATGGAGGGCCAGCACTGGAAGGATATATGGCTGGGGGCACAAGACCGGGAAGATGCTGTACTGGTTGATCTCCCGCGATCACGCCTCCAAGATCGTCCCTGAAATTTATGGCAGGTATGGGGCCCTGGTTACGGGTCATACCGAAATTGCGAATGCTTTTGCCAACTATTATCATACACTGTACCAAGCATCTACACAAATAGATTCACATCAAACACGCCAACTACTTGACGAGATCCCCCTCCCACAGTTACCTATGATAGAAGCACAGCTTTTAGAGGAAGGAACCCATTAGAGAGGAAGAAATTGGGGCGGCAATCTTGACATTAAACGCTGACAAGACGCCTGGTCCCGTTGGGTTCCCCCCAGAATATTATAAGGTGTTTAGAGAAGACCTGACCCCACGTCTCCTATGCCTTTTTGCAGAAATTTGAAAAGGTGGATCCTTTCCTCCTGAACTAGATACAGCCATGATCGTGGTGCTCCCCAATACCCAGCCCCCTTCGCCTCACTGCGCGGATTATAGACCAATATCATCGATTAACACAGATATTAAAACTTTCGCCTCTATCCTTGCCACTCGCATCAAAAGGGTCTTGCCGCAGCTAATCCATCCTGACGAATGTGTGGTTTATGGCAACCCGCAGTAAACAACACTGTATCCGCCGGCTACACGTAGCCTTTGCGGAGAGATGCTGGTTGCCCCAAAGCCTGGCCCTCTTGCTCATAGATTTTGAAAAGGCTTTTGATTCGGTTGACTGGGGATTCCTTCTACTGGTGCTCCGACGGGCAGGCATAGAAAAACAATTTTACCACTTAATTAAAGCATTACACACTAACCCTTCGGCCTGTGTACAGGTTAATGGGACCATATCCCACAGGTTCCATATCCGCAGAGGTACTCGAGAGGGATGTCCCCTATCCCCTCTTTTGTTTACCCTGGCCATTGAGCCTCTAGCCCAGATGATCAGAGCGGGCTCAGTATACAGAGGATGGAAATGAGGTCCATCTCATGAAGACAGGATAGCTCTATATGCTGATGACCCATACGCAAATTAAGTTTTAAATAAGTTTAGAAAGGGTAACCTTTCTGCCCGAATTAACATGGGCCAAAATCTATCTCCTCTGCTAACAAGAATCAAAACATGCAGAGATGGCAAACCCTCCACTTGAATGTGATGGGGCGGGTGGCCCTATACAAAATGATGATCTTGCCAAGACTCCTATACATATTCCAAAATGTTCCCATCCTCATCCCCCACTCCTGGTTCAAAAATCTCGAAAGCATCACCAGAAGATTTCTATGGAGAGGTAATAGACATCGAGTAGCGATACAACATTGCCGGAGAGGAATGTATGATGGAGGTTTGGGTGCGTCAGATCCCTATCTGTATTACCTGGCTACCCAATTGATAGTTGTCCATGACTGGTTTAATGGGGGCTGGGAAGACCCGGCGTATAAGACAGAATTGACACTCCTGGGGTTTCCACAGGTTCTTGACATGCTGTATGGAGCATCACTTCTTCGTGACATGGAGGAAACAACCAAAGTGGTCTTCCTGGCATGGTGAGCCGCGTTACGCCGCACTCACTGGAATACTGTTATCACCCTCCAGACTCCGATATGGATAAGGAAATGGATGTATGCCTCGGCCACGCTGGAGGGACTCGCAAATTGGGACCTAATAGGCATTTCCCTGGTTGGGGACATATGGAAAGGGAGGGCCATGAAATTGTTCCAAGACCTACAAGCAGAATTTCAATTAAACCAGACACAGTTCTTTGGATACCTTCAACTAAGACACGCACTGCGAACCCATCTGCCCACCACAAGCCCTATACCGGACTTTAACCCACTGGGAGCCAAAATACTCATGGTAAATATGGAGGGGAAAGGCATTTCTCAACTTTACAAAACACTAATCAACAACACTCCTGATAACTTAGTCATTTTTAGGACTAAGTAGGAATCATGGCTCGGACCCCTAGAAGAAACGGAATGGAGGGAAGCCTTGATGGCGCCCAAGGTATTGGCAATATCGCAAGATTCCGCTTGATACAATTCTATTATTTATATGGAGCCTATCTGACACCATCCAAACTACACAAAATGGGAGCCCGCCTTTCTGCCAAATGCCCAAGATGCCCGAATGAACCAGCAGACTTCTTTCACATGGTATGGACCTGTCAGAAAATACAAAAGTACTGGGAAGGGGTGATCCGAGATATAGGAAGGGCACTGGGTCAAGAAATACAAAAATTAGGCAAGCTAATCCTATTGGGGGTAAAGGAAGAAATGGTAGGAACACGTGCTAAATGAACACTGACAGCTACGGCATTATTAGTCGCTAATAGAGATATCGCTGCAGTGTGGACGTCCCCAGAAGGCCCGTTGATCCAGAAATGGAGGAAGGGGGTGGATTGGTGTGCCAATCAGGAGAAACTGGTATTTGAGTCTAGAGGGTGCCCACACAAATTCAAAAAGATATGGGGACGATGGCTAGAAATGATGACATAAACCAGATACGTGATAAGATACTTAATGTTTCACGGGACACTACGGTGGCTAGATCTGCTGATATCACAACAACCCATTATTGGTGATGGCTAACAAAGATACTAAAACAATGATAAGATGTACAAATTCCATTTGTCCTTGCCTTATACTAGAACCTGTTTTTTCCTTCCTTTTCTGTATATGTCTGAAATACCATAAAAATGTGTTTATCAAAAAAACAAAAACACTGGAATACTGCTGGGCGCGTACTCTGAGTTTGGGCTTCTTTAAAGGCAAAAAACAGGGGGGCAGACAGTTTTTAAATACAATATAAATCACAGAAATAGATTAAAACTGTCTCCTAAAAACACACTCTGCAATATGTATGTAGCCTTTTAATTAGAAGAAAAAATGGGGGGGGTTATGAGCCCCAAACTAGCAAGGCCATTCACACAGTCACAGCAAAAACAAATAAAAAAAAACCCACCACTTTAAAAGAGGCCATGCTGCCTGAAACACAGAGAGTCCACAATAAAACAGACACAGGTAGCTGAAATAAACAGTTTTGAACAAATAATACTATTTACCCAGAATTATCTAATGGCTCCTTACCTAGGTCTTTTTGCAATCCTTGTACACTGGGCTGTATCAGGACACAGGGAAGATGCTGCGGCTCACAAAATGGAGGTGGTTGTCGTGGGCTTCCCTCCACAAACTTAAGGGGCCACAGCAGGTGTGGGGGCGGGGCTTAGGTGCAACAGGGACTCAGAGAGCCAATCAGCTACGTCCAGTCCCTGTGGGCAGGGGGAAAGGCAGCAGCTGCTCTATTCAGAATCTCATTCGATACAGACAGGCTGAATCCACACTTCCAAGCTAGCAGAGTCTACCTTCCAGGTAAGGGAGAGATTGTTTAAGAAACAAACACTGGAATACTGCTGGGCGAGCCCTCTGAAATCAGGCTTCTTAAGTCCAAAAAACAGGGGGGCTGACAGTTTTTAAACACAATATAAATCACAGAAACAGATTAAAACAGTCTCCTAAAACACACTCTGCAAGATGTATGTAGCCTTTTTACTTAGAAGAAAAAAGGGGGGGATTATGTGCCACAAACTAGCAAGGCAATTCTCACAGTCACAGCAAAAAAAAAAAAAAAACACCACTTTAAAAGAGGCGAAGCTGCCTGAAACAAAGAGAGCCCACAGTAAAACAGACACAGGTAGCTTAAATAAACACTTTTGAACAAATAATACTATTTGCCCAGAAAAATCTCAGGGCTCCTTACCTAGGTCTTTTTCAGTCCGTGAACACTGGGCTGTATCAGGACACAGGGAAGATGCTGAGGCTCACAAAATGGAGTTGGCTGTCTTGGTCTTCCCTCCACAAACTTAAGGGGCCAGAGCAGGTGTGGGGGCCGGGTCTCAGGTGCAACAGGGACTCAGAGAGCCAATCAGCTAAGTCCAGTCCCTGTGGGCAGGGGGAAGGCAGCTGCACCTCTACTCAGAATCTCCTTGGATTCAGACAGGCAGAATCCACACTTCCAAGCTAGCAGAGTCTACCTTCCAGGTAAAGGAGAGATTGTTTAAAAAACAAACACTGGAATACTGCTGGGCATGCACTCTGAAATCGGGCTTTTCTAAAGGCAAAAAACAGGGGGGCAAACAGTTTTTAAACACAATTCAAATCACAGAAACAGATTAAAACAGTCTCGTAAAAACACACTCTGCAAGATGTATGTAGCCTTTTTACTTAGAAGAAAAAAGGAGGGGGGGGGGAGCTTTGTGCCACAAACTATCAAGGCAATTCACACATTCACAGCAAAAATGAATAAAAAAAATAAAACACCACTTTAAAAGAGGCCAGTCTGCCTGAAACACAGAGAGTCCACAGTAAAACAGACACAGGTAGCTGAAATAAACACTTTTGAAGAAATAATACTATTTACCCAGAAAAATCTCAGGGCTCCTTACCTAGGTCTTTTTGCAATCCTTGAACACTGGGCTGTATCAGGACACAGGGAAGATGCTGAGGCTCACAAAATGGAGGTGGCTGTCTTGGGCTTCCCTCCACAAACTTAAGAGGCCAGAGCAGGTGTGGGGGGCGGGGCTCAGGTGCAACAGGGACTCAGAGAGCCAATCAGCTACGTCCAGTCCCTATGGGCAGGGAGAAAGGCAACTGCTGCTCTATTCAGAATCTCCTTCGATACAGACAGGCTGAATCCACACTTCCAAGCTAGCAGAGTCTACTTTCCAGGTAAGGGAGAGATTGTTTAAAAAACAAACACAGGAACACTGCTGGGCGCGTGCTCTGAAATCTGGCTTTTTTAAAGGTAGAAAACAAGGGGGCAGACAGTTTTTAAACACAATTTAAATCACAGAAACAGATTAAACAGTCTCCTAAAAATACAGTCAGCAAGATGTATGTAGCCTTTTTACTTAGAAGAAAAAAGGGGGGCTGTAGACGGGTCTCCTAGACCGCGTACTGTGACTCTCAGAGCTGGCGCCGTTCGCACGCCTCGCTCAATCCACTTTCGCGTCCCCATGTTACCGTGGGAACGCCGTCGGACGCCTCAGGGATGGATTTCCGGATAGGGGAAAGAAAAGCAATGACGGACTGCACAGAAGGCGCGCGTTGTACGGAGCCGAGGAAGACAGAGGAGAAACAACCACCGGACGCCGAGAGGGAGCTTCCTGGTCCTGCCCAGACGCCGGAGACCCACGAGGCAGCTTCCACTGGAACTCGAGACACAACGGTCTACGAATCCCGCCACGACCCCGAAGGGTCGTGGCTCTACAAGGTACGGTCCTTCCTAGGACAGAAAACCCACAGAAAAACAACAGGGGCACAGGGGAGGGGAACCGGGGAGGTGGGCCAGGGAAAAGGGAGCACCGGGGAAACACTGGAGAGCACTTTGGGGCACAGCTCTTAATGAGAAAAGGACAGAGCGTGTCAAAAGTACCCGAGTCCCACATCCTCACAGCTGAGCATCCTTCACCGCCAAAACCCTGAGAACCCTCTTTCCCTGCATGCACCCCTAAAGAAACCCAGATAAATGCCCCACAACAAACTTACCTTTGGTATCTCCTCTGTTTGTTTTCCGGTAACCGCGGGAGACAAGAGGACCCGACGTCCGCTGAGCTTAAAAGAAGAGTAAAGACAAGACGATTAACAGCAAACAGAGGAATCCACAAGACGTACGAGCTACACAATACCTGTACAGCACTTAAATTATACTAGATCACAAACTAAATAAAAAAATCATTCACCCTATCTAAGTCTCTGACCCCTCTGTACCACCAGAAGCCTACCACAGTGGTGTCATAAGTGGGATCCTTACCCTGAGAGGCTGCTGGCCGGTACCCACAATGGGGGAAAAACCTACGCTAGAAGACATGATTAAACAACTGGCGGAGGGCCAACGCCATCTACAACTAGTCTGGGAGGCACACCAGCGTGAGGCAAAAGAAAACAGAGAAGCCCTACAAACAGCCCTAAAAAGCCAAGCTACGATCATGGCTAACAACCAGCTCGTACATGAGACTGCGCTGCAGAAACTAACCGACACCATAGCAGCCAGCAAGGTACACCCTAATGTCCCGATCTCTGTCTTACAAAAATTCAAGGAAGGAGAAGATCCAGACTCCTTCTTCACAAACTTCGAAGGAACGTGTAGCCTCTTCAGCCCAATGGCCTGAAGAACGGTGGGGACAGTATATTGCACCACTCCTCACGGGAATTTTACAGACGGCCTACCAGGCTGCTAATCCGGGAGGCACCACACCATACAAGGATATCAAGAGAAGTATCCCAGAAAGGGTTGGTCATGACACTGAATACTACAGAATGAAGTTCAGAAAAGTGAAATGGGGACAGAGTGAAGATCCCCGCACTTTTTACTTTAGGGTTAAAGATTTGGGACTAAAATGGTTGGGACCCCTAGGAACAACCCGAGAAGACGTAATAAAAACAATTATTCTGGAACAGTATCTAGACTCCCTTCCGAATCGCACCCGGAATTGGATAAGACAACATCCTAAGGTCGACACGGAGCTCGCCATAGACCTGGCCTGTGCCTATCACCGATCTACGGATGTTAAACACATAAACCCCAGAACCACCATAAGACCAACCCCGACCCCCCTTAAACATTCCCCACGACATCCACTGGAAGAAACTGGACCCCACAAACATGGAGAGAGTAGCCCTATGCAACAATCCCAGTGTTTTAGTTGTGGGGAGTGGGGACACATTGCGAGGGTATGTCCCAGAAAAAACGATGGGGCCGAACCCATGGAAATCGGGGTCACCCAACGTAGGGTATTATGTACAGGCAAGGGACATTCTAAGTTCAAACAGGTCATCAAAATAAATGGAAACCCTATAGACGCCTTAATTGATTCGGGTTGTAGTCAATCCGTAATACGAAGAGACTTATTGAACCCTACAGATCCAACCCCAAACCAGTGGGTCACTATTTGCTGTGTTCACGGGGACAAGGAACAATATCTACGAGCGTTGGTCAAGATAGAATGGGGCGAGTATCACGATTTCCTCCCAGTGGGGATTATGGACAGGCTGATTGAAGACTGTATTATCGGGACAGATTAAATCCGGTTCTATGACCTCCTAGATCAAACCCGAGTACCCCAGCAATCCCCGGACTGGTGGACAGAAGCACCCTTTTCTAACAGTGTTATTGAGAGTCCTCCGAGTCGCACAAAACTAACCCAGAAGGAGAAAAGACAAGGGAAACTAAAATATCAGGAGTCCAGAGAGGAGTCAAATCACGACAAACTGGTAGCAGGAGCCAGTGAGACAACCGTCTCCTTTAGAACCAGTCAGAGGCAAGACCCTACTCTCTGTCATGCCTGGAACATGGCCAAAACAGAATTCACAAACAAGGTGGGTCCTTATTTTTTAATACAGAAGAATCTTCTGTATAGAACTACCACATCTGCAAAGGGAGAAAAAAAACAACAACTGGTTGTACCTGAACCTTATCGAAATCAGGTCCTCTTCTTAGCTCATCACCAACCAGGGGGTGGCCACTACGGTAGAGAAAAGACTGAGGAGTATCTCCTATGGAGACTCCATTGGCCAGGGGTCTATGCTCACATCAGGAGATACTGTTTACAATGTCCCAGGTGTCAATTGACGGAACAAAGAATGCCCAAGAAAGTTCTGTTACAACCCCTACCCATTATTGAGGTGCCTATTAGCAGCGTAGGTATGGATTTAGTCGGACCCCTCCTCACATCATCCAGAGGTCATACCTACATTCTGGTATTGGTTGACTACGCTACGAGATATCCAGAAGCAATTCCCTTATCCAGCATGACTACGAAAACGGTAGCTCAAGCCATGATCATTTTCTTTTCAAGGATAGGATTTACCCAAGAGATCCTCACTGATCAAGGTACTCCTTTTATGTCAAACCTTATGAAACAGATTTGCAAACTATTAGGGATCACTCAGATAAAAACATCTGTATACAACCCCCAAACGGACGGTTTAGTGGAACGCTACAACCGTACCATAAAAACCCTATTGAGGAAAGTAGTAGATGACTCCGGAAAAGACTGGGACCAGAAGTTACCCCTGGTCCTTTATGCCATCCGGACTCATGAACAATCCTCCACAGGACATAGTCCTTTTGAATTAGTCTTTGGAAGACAACCACGTAGTCTCCTAGATATAGCCGCAGAAACATGGGAAGAGGAGGGAGAGGAAGGGAAACCCTTACTAGAATATGTCCATAACCTGAAAACACAGTTACAAACTATATGGGAGGCTGTGCGAAAACATCTCGAGAAGGCACAAACAAATCAAAAGACATATTACGACCAGGGAACTAAATTACGATCTTTCCACCCTAATGACCAAGTTCTCATAATGCGACCAACATCTGAGCATAAACTTATAGCTAAATGGCAAGGACCCTATAGAGTAATAAGAGCAGTTTCTCCCGTCACCTACCTCATCAAACTGAGTTCACATCCAAAAAGAACCCAAATATACCATGTAAACTTAATAACAAAATGGGAACAACCAAAGGATGTCACTAGCAGAGCAGCTGATGGTTTTTTTTATCACACCATCCACAGGTCTAGGGTTAGAGCTCTACCCCATGGGGAGCAAGAAACCAGAGGAAACTCCATGCATAAGTAATTCTCTTACTGAAACTGAAAAGTCGCAACTGTCTGGCCTCTTACAACGTCACTCACATTTCTTTTCTGAGACACCAGGGAGAACCTCATTAATCCACCACAAAATCAAAACACCTGGGGGTCAGACTATTCGTCTCTGCCCCTACCGCATACCCGAAGCCCGGAAGCATATCATTGAAGACGAAATAGATAAAATGCTAGCCCTGAGGGTGATTGAACCCTCTGTGAGCCCATGGTGTTCCCCGGTGGTTCTCGTTCCAAAACACAATGGGTCTGTTCGATTTTGCATCGACTTCCGAAGGCTAAATGACATATCACTCTTTGACACATACCTTATTCCTCGTGTTGATGACGTCCTAGAGAAGCTAGGAAGAGCCAAATACCTGTCCACGCTCTATCTAAAAAAAGGGTACTGGCAAATTCCCCTCGCACCAGAGGACAAAGAGAAAACAGCTTTTGTGACTCAATCAGGCCTTTATCACTTTACGGTCTTGCCCTTTGGTCTCCACGGGGCCCCAGCTACCTTTCAACGTTTGATGGACAGGCTCTTGAAATCATTTCATGACTTTGCTGCAGCGTACTTGGATGACATTGTAATTTTTAGCGACACTTGTCTCGATCCTTTACACCATCTCAATGAAGTGTTCACTGCCTTGGCGGAAGCCGGGCTGACGGCCAATCCAAAAAAATTTACCCTGGGAAACACTGAAATATCCTATCTAGGTTATCTGATAGGTAACGGGACTCTCCAACCCCAGAAAAATAAAATTGAGGCCATAATACAAGTGCCAATGCCGAAGACCAAGAAAGACCTACGTTCCTTTTTAGGTTTAGTAGGCTATTACCGCAGGTTCATACCCCAGTACGCCACGATTGCCGCCCCTCTCACTGATCTCCTAACAAAACAACGCCCCTCCACTTTGGCCATGTTGACTGATTCACAAATTGCTAGTTTTGAACAATTAATACGGTCCCTTACAACCGACCCCGTCCTGAAGTGTCCATATTTTTCCAGGCCATTTCATTTGTATACTGACGCTTCTAACGTCGGTCTAGATGCAGTCCTCACCCAACCTGACAAGGAGGGTCTTGATCATCCCATTGTATTTTTCAGTAGAAAACTCCTTCCCAGAGAATGCCATTACCCCACTATTGAAAAGGAGTGTCTGGCCATTAAATGGGCTGTGGAGAACTTGCAATATTACCTCTTCGGCATACCTTTCGTGCTTTACACCGACCATGCCCCCTCACTTAGGTGGCCTCCCATAAGGACTCCAATTCTAGAGTGTTACGATGGTTTCTTGAGCTCCAACCTTTTACTTTCCAGGTCCGCCACGTACCGGGTTGTCAGCAGGGCCCTGCCGATTATCTGTCCCGGTTCCCCACCTCTTCGGTCCTCTACCAGTCCCGATCATGGGATTGGGAGTGTAGACGGGTCTCCTCGACCGCGTCCTGTGACTCTCAGAGCTGGCGCCGTTCTCACGCCTCGCTCAATCCACTTCCGCGTCCCCATGTTACCATGTGAACGCCGTCAGACGCCTCAGGGACGGATTTCCAGATAGGGGAAAGAAAAGCAACGACGGACTTTACAGAAAGCGCGTTGTACGGAGCCGAGGAAGACGGAGGAGAAACAACCACCGGATGCCGACAGGGAGCTTCCTGGTCCTGCCCAGACGCCGGAGACCCACGAGGCAGCTTCCACTGGAACTCGAGACACAACGGTCTACGAATCCCGCAACGACCCCGGAGGGTCGTGGCTCTACAAGGTACGGTCCTTCCTAGGACAGAAAACCCACAGAAAAACAACAGGGGCACAGGGAAGCGGAACCGGGGAGGTGGGCCAGGGGAAAGGGAGCACCAGGGAAACACTGGAGAGCACTTTGGGGCACAGCTCTTAATGAGAAAAGGACAGAGCGTGTCAAAAGTACCCGAGTCCCACATCCTCACAGCTGAGCACCCTTCACCGCCAAAACCCTGAGAACCCTCTTTACCTGCATGCACCCCTAAAGAAACCCAGATAAATACCCCACAACAAACTTACCTTTGGTATCTCCTCTGTTTGTTTTCCGGTAACCGCGGGAGACAAGAGGACCCGACGTCCGGCGAGCCTAAAAGAAGAGTAAAGACAAGACGATTAACAGCGAACAGAGGAATCCACAAGACGTACGAACTACACAATACCTGTACAGCACTTGAATTATACTAGATCACAAACTAAATAAAAAAATCATTCATCCTATCTAAGTCTCTTACCCCTCTGTACCACCAGGAGCCTACCACAGGGGGGTATGTGCAACAAACTAGCAAGGCAATTCATACAGTCACGGCAAAAACAAATTAAAAAAAAACACCACTTTAAAAGAGACCAGGCTGCCTGAAACACGGAGAGTCCACTGTTAAACAGACACAGGTAGCTGAAAGAAACACTTTTGAACAAATAATACTATTTACCCAGAAAAATCTCAGGGCTCCTTACCTAGGTCTTTTTGCAATCCTTGAACACTGGGCTGAATCAGGACACAGGGAAGATGCTGAGGCTCGCAAAATGGAGGTTGCTGTCTTTGGCTTCCCTCCACAAACTTAAGGGGCCAGAGCAGGTGTGGGGGGGCGGGGCTCAGGTGCAACAGGGACTCAGAGATCCAATCAGCTACGTCCAGTCCCTGTGGGCAGGGGGAAAGGCAGCTGCTGCTCTACTCAGAATCTCCTAGGATACAGACAGGCTGAATCCACACTTCCAAGCTAGAAGGGTCTACATTCCAGGTAAGGGAGAGATTGTTTAAAAAACAAACACTGGAATACTGCTGGGCACGTACTCTGAATTTGGGCTTTTTTAAAGACAAAAAACAGGGGGGTAGACAGTTTCTAAACACAATTTAAATCACAGAAACAGATTAAAACAGTTTCCTAAAAACACACTCTGCAAGATGTATGTAGCCTTTTTACTTAGAAGAAAAGGGGGGGTTATGTGCCACAAACTAGCAAGGCAATTCACACAGTCACAGCAAAAACAAATTTTAAAAAACACCACTTTAAAAGAGGTCAGTCTGCCTGAAACACAGAGAGTCTACAGTCAAACAGACACAGGTAGCTGAAATAAACACTTTTGATCAAATAATACTATTTACCCAGAAAAATATCAGGGCTCCTTACCTAGGTCTTTTTGCAATCCTTGAACACTTGGCTGTATCAGGACACAGGGAAGATGCTGAGGCTCACAAAATGGAGGTGGATGTCTTGGGCTTCCCTCCACAAACTTAAGGGGCCAGAGCAGGTGTGGGGGGCGGGGCTCAGGTGCAACAGGGACTCAGAGAGTTAATCAGCTACATCCAGTCCCCGTGGGCAGGAGGAAAGGCAACTGCTGCTCTATTCAGAATCTCCTTGGATACAGATAGGCTGAATCCACACTTCCAAGCTAGCAGAGTCTACTTTCCAGGTAAGGGAGAGATTGTTTAAAAGACAAACACTGGAGGGGGCGTGGCCAGGTCGTCAAGATGGCGGTCACACTTTTGTAGTGCTCAGGACCCCTCCGTCATCCGCCTCTCATAAAATTACTATCCGTACACATCAACACCATGAAAGCTTCATCGGGGTTCCTTTATCCTGCCCCGTCTCGAGTGGCAGGTTCCCGGCCCTCCCGGCCCCGTGAGACAGAGGTTTTGGCTGCCCAGCTTTCGACCGCTGCTTCCCCCGATCAAGATGGTGACTGAGGGACAGACCTGAGGTGCGGCCCGCTGCGGCAGAAAGGCGTCGCCGGCCCGGACGGCCTGGAGACAGGGCTGCGGACCCCGAGCCACAGAAGGTGCGGGTCGCGGCCGTGGCCGCTGTGACAGGGAGACATCAAGGTAGGCCACAGGATGGCAGCACCGCGATTCTCTGGTCCCCCTGATTTTTCCACCCCTTCCCGTGGTGACCGAGGGCTGGGAAGGGGGTCGGGGTTGCTACGAGGGCCGGAGACCTGGGTGCTCGGCCGCAAATTGTGCGGGCCTGGCAGGCCCAGAGCCCGATATTAGGAGGAGGACCTGCAGACAGCTGGGGGGGCCGTCTGAGCGGACGGGTGCTCGCCGGGGCACGGGGACCCCTGCTGATGCTGCTATAGGCCGGGAGGCGGGCCGGGATGGAGGGCCTACCACGGGTGTGATCAGCCGGAGGACCAAACCGGCGGGCTCGTTGCCCCACTTTCCCCCCCGAGATAAGAGACTCCGTGGCAGCGAGGGGCCCCCCGGCTGGAGCCAGGGAAAGGGTTTTGGAGCCCGGTGCTGGCTGCAGTCCGGGGCCTAGACATTACATCACCTCGAGGGCGGCCAACTACGGACCGTGTTGCGGTGACGCACTCCCCACTGGTCTCCCTGGGAGAGGGGAAAGAAGAAATTAAGTAGCAGTAACAAGCAGCAACCACAAACGTGAGCTGGGACAAACACTGGGATACCGAGAGGTGAATCTGGACCTTCGGGCCCCGTGTGCAGAGAGGGGCCCCATCTCCGTCCTTCGGACCACGGTGGGGTGCAGTCTGAAGGTGACAAGGTTAGGATTACAAGGAGTGCCTCCCTTTTCACCCTTTCCTTATTCGCTAACCACCCCTCCTCTGGACGCCAGGCATCCTTACCGGCTGGACAGGGGGTGAGTCCCGGGACCATATTAAGTGAATAAAAATGCCGCTGGGGTAAAGGACATAGAAGGGGATAGGACAATAACAAAACAAAACAGTAGGATGAAATAAACTCTGCAACACCGTTTTCCCCCAATACCCCTGGTACTATCTAATAGATTCATAAATTAGGATATACCACAGGGGGAATCAGATTAGATCCCCAGATATTTCCCATCAGGCCCTACAATAGGGCAGAACAAAATTGACCGATGACTGCAACCCTAGAGAGGTTAGAACCGCACCGAACATCATGGGCAAAGACAAAGCGATCAAACAAACAACGGCACAAAGTCGTATGGACCAATTCACCACAGGTACAGTGGGCCCACGGTCTGAAGGCCCAACCCACAAACATCGTTCAGCCACCTGGCAGCGATCCTTCAGGCGATTCAGGCCTCCCAGACATCAGTTGAATCAAAAATAGGGGAGGTCGGAGTGGATGTCGCCCTGATCCGGCAAGATCTCTGCAATGCAGTATCCCAAATCACAGAGGCCGAGTCGAGAATCTCCACGGCAGAAGATGAAATAACAACTCTAAAAACCCAAATCTCAATGCTGACCAAACGCACCTCAGATCTACACAGGAGGGCTGAAGAGGCCAAAAACAGATATCGACGTAACAATCTTCACCTAGTGGGTCTTCCCAAGGTCACTGCAGAATCATCATTGGATATGTTCCTAGAGGAGTGGTTCCAGTCCTGGTTGCCGGCAGACCACTTCACGCCATGGTTCACAATCGAACAAGCCCATAGGTCCCTGCGTGCAAAGCCTCCACCCGGCTCCCCACCCATGGCAGTAATAATCTGCCTCTTCAACTTCAAAGACAGAGACCTGGTCCTGCGGGAGGCTCGCTCCAGGGGAGACCTCCTCTGCAATGGAACGAAAGTACTCCTTTTCCCAGATTACACATTAGAGGTACAGCAACAACGCTGCACGTTCATGGAAGTGAAACAAAAGCTTAGATCAATGGACATCCAGTATCATCTCCTGTTTCCAGCCAGACTCCGGGTGATCTATAATAATAAAACCTACTTCTTTGAGCAGCCGACCGCGGCATGGACCTGGCTAATGGGAGAAACCCCACTAGATATGCACAGAACAGGATCACGGCCACCGCTTAAGACAACACCAGCTCACCCAAGGGGGCAACAACCGATGCGCAGTCAGCACACACGCTCTCGGAAACAAAGAGGAAGCATAGATCCAGCTCGGACTCCCCTCCCGGGGCTCATCGATCGGAACCCAGACACCCACAATAGAAAGAGAATTCCAGAGCCACCCTGACAAACCTGAAACCACAGGACACAACCAAGATCCAGCTAGAGACACAAGAAGACTCTGACTTGTCCCGTAGTCCAATCCTGTGACCGCAAAGCCGACCCCAAGGACCTCAAGAACTTCCGCCCCATCTCCCTCCTACCCTACCCAGCCAAAGTCGCAGAAAAGATTGTCAACCTTCAGCTGACACGCCACATCGAAGACAACAATGTTCTCGACCCCTCACCAACCGGATTCAGACGCAACCACAGCACCGAGACCGCCCTCATCGCCGCGACAGATGACATCAGACGCCAAATCGACCGCGGCGAGACCTCCGCCCTCATTCTCCTAGACCTCTCAGCGGCCTTCGACACAGTCTGCCACCACACCCTACTGTCACGCCTCAAAGAAGCCGGAATCCAGGAAAAAGCCCTAGCATGGACCTCATCCTTCCTCTCTGGCAGAACACAGACCGTTCTCGCCTCCCACCCTTCCGCTCAGAAGCCAACATCATCATCTGCGGCGCCCCCCCAGGGCTCCTCCCTGAGTCCAACGCTGTTCAACATTTACATGGCACCCCTCGCACAAGTGGCCCGCCGTTTCGACCTCAACATCATCACCTACGCCGACGACACCCAGCTCATCCTCTCCCTCACCAACGACCCTGCCACCGCCAAAGCCAACCTCCACGAGGGTATGAAGGCAGTCGCCGACTGGATGAGAGATAGCCGCCTGAAGCTCAACACCGACAAGACAGAAATCCTCATCCTCAGGACCTCCCCGTCCGCCTGGAAGGACTCATGGTGGCCCACCTCCCTCGGAACCCTCTCGACGCCCACCGACCACGCCCGCAACTTGGGATTCATCCTCGACTCTGCACTCTCCATGGACAGACAAGTCAAAGCCGTCACCTCCTCCAGCTACAACATCCTCCGCACCCTCCACAGGATCTACAAGTGGATCCCGACCGACACCAGGAAGACAGTAACCCACGCCCTCGTCAGCAGCAGACTGGACTACGGCAGCGCACTCTATGCAGGAATCCCAGCGAAACACCTACAACGCCTCCAACACATCCAAAACGCCTCAGCCCGACTCATCACAAACGCACCCCGCCACAGCCACATCACCCCTCACCTCAAAGGACTCCACTGGCTCCCCGTCAACAAAAGGGTCACCTTCAAGCTCCTCACCCACGCACACAAGGCACTTCACAACGCCGGCCCCTCCTACCTCAACGACAGACTCAACTTCTACACTCCGTCCTGCCAATGCGCTCCGCAAGCCTCGCCCTCGCCAACGTCCCCCGCATCCAACGAACCACCTCCGGCGGAAGATCCTTCACCTACCTCGCCGCCAAGACCTGGAACACGCTCCCTACCTACCTCCGACAGACCCAAGACCTACTCGCCTTCAGAAGACTAAAGACCTGGCTCTTCGAGCAATAGCAATCCTCCCCCCCCCCCCAGCGCCTTGGAACCCTAACGGGTAAGTAGTGCGCTCTATAAATACCTGTGATTGATTGAACTTATTCTGGGAAAGACTTAAGACAATGAACACAGAAATAGAACCGTTATGCCTAACTTGATCACACATCGAGTATTATACATTTATGCATGATCCAATACTAGGGAGGGGTCCACCACCACCAATACCACAGCCTTACCACTCAAAAGCCATCTCACCAGTTTTAGAAGTGAGGGCTATGTATATGGGCGAGAGATGGTTCTCGGGGGAAGTATGGGGTGGGGAGGGAGTTGGGAGGCAAGGGGGTTCCGGCCTCGTTCTAAAGGCCAATGTTAGAATTTGTATGTGAAGGCAAGATTCATATTTTTTTTTAATTGAGGCACAGGGCAGGATGCTTAATCACTCGACATATATAATAGAGTCTGAGAATCGGCAGCAGGAAGATAGAAAGATAAGTCCTTCAGAGTCGCACAAACTAGTAGCTAAAGGTTGGCTCAACAACTGTAAACTTCCACCTACAATCACACCCCCCCCCCATGAATCAAGTAAAAATTATGTCATGGAACATCAGCGGGCTCCTAGACAAAATTAAACGTACTGCAGTATTCACCTTCATACATAGATACCATCCAGAAATACTCATGTTGTAGGAAACCCACCTTTTGGGGCATAAATACCCATTCCTGACTCATCGAGGATTTGATAGAGTGTGCCATGCGGGATACACACGTGGGTCACGAGGAGTAGCCATATTATTGCAATGTACCTTCCCTATGACACACATCCAAGTACGGAGAGACCAACAGGGGCCGTTTGTAGCCATTACCGGTAAGGTAGAAGGGATCACGTTTAATATAATAAGTATCAACACCCCTCCCTCCCTGGTCAGCTAAACCCTCCAGGCACTCACAAAACTTCTTTCTGACCTACCCCCTGGGCACACTACACTGGGTGGCGACTTCAATGCAACCCCGGACCCGACCTTAGATGTAGACAGCCCACTCACCACAGAGTGACGTACACTGGCAACCTAAATTAAGGGGTGGTTATCTGCCAAGGGACTATGTGACGCCTGGCGGATATGGCATCCGAGGCAGAGACAATTCACACACACCTCAGCAGCCCATGGCTCCCAATCCAGTATAGACTTGATGCTTCTTCCGAGCACAGATTGTACAACCCTCTCACACATCAAGATTCTAGCCAGAGGAATCTCTGACCATGACTCTCTCTGGCTCATACTAGGTCCGGCCCACCCCCGGCGTCGCCCCATGTGGAGGCTAAATGCATGGTATCTCCAAGATGAACACTTTCAGTAACAATTACGTCAGGCACAAGCAGAATACTTCCACCTAAACGAAGGCTTGGTAACCTCGGAGGGCGCTCTATGGGCGGTATTAAGAGGTATGGCTAAAATTCTGATACGTAATCAGGAACGTGCCAAAACGCTACATATCACACAGCTAGAGCTCCGAGCAATAAACCTTCCAAAGAGACAACGTAATAAACCCAAGCGAGAAACTGACGCAACAACTCCTCCTAATCTGAGAGGAGATATGGGGTCAATCCCTGGAGGCCGCAAAACATTTATGGAGGGCCAGCACTGGAAGGATATATGGCTGGGGGAACAAGACCAGGAAGATGCTGTACTGGTTGATCTCCCGCAATCAGGCCTCCAAGATCGTCCCTGAAATTCATGACGGGGATGGGGCCCTGGTTACGGGTCATACCGAAATTGAGAATGCTTTTGCCAACTATTATCATACACTGTACCAAGCATCTACACAAATAGATTCACATCAAAAATGTCAACTACTTGACGAGATCCCCCTCCCAGAGTTACCTATGATAGAAGCACAGCTTTTAGAGGAACCCATTAGAGAGGAAGAAATTGGGGCGGCAATCTCGACATTAAACGCTGGCAAGACGCCTGGTCCCGGTGGGTTCCCCCCAGAATATTATAAGGTGTTTAGAGAAGACCTGACCCCACGTCTCCTATGCCATTTCGCAGAAATAGGAAAAGGTGGATCCTTTCCTCCTGAACTAGATACAGCCATGATCGTGGTGCTCCCCAAAACCCAGCCCCTTTCGACTCACTGCGCGTATTACAGACCAATATCATCGATTAACACAGAAATTAAAATGTTCGCCTCTATCCTTGCCACTCGCATCAAAAGGGTCCTGCCGCAGCTAATCCATCCTGACCAATGTGGGTTTATGGCAACCCGCAGTACACAACACTGTATCCACCGGTTACACGTAGCCTTGGCAGAGAGACGCCGGTTGCCCCAAAGCCTTGCCCTCTTGCTCATAGATTTTGAAAAGGCTTTTGATTCGGTTGACTGGGGATTCCTTCTACTGGGGCTCCGACGGGCATGCATAGAAAAACAATTTTGCCACCTAATTAAAGCATTATACACTAACCCTACGGCCTGTGTACAGGTTAATGGGACCATATCCCACAGGTTCGACATCCGCAGAGGTACTCGACAGGGATGTCCCCTATCCTCTCTTTTGTTTACCCTGGCCATTGAGCCCCTAGCCCAGATGATCAGAGCGGGCTCAGTATACCGAGGATGGAATTGGGTCCATCTCATGAAGACAGGATAGCTCTATATACAGATGATGTTCTGCTATATTTGGAGGAACCCAGTATAACGGGTCCAAGGAGCCTATGCCTTCTAAGGAAGTACGAACTAATCTCAGGTTGAACTCCATCAAATCAATCATGATCCCGCTAGCAAACACACGTGATTGCTTCAACTGGCAAAATACCATACCCATGCGCAAATTAAGTTTTAAATACCTAGGGATCTGGGTAACCCTTTTGCCTGAATTAACATGGGCCAAAAATCTATCTCCTCTGCTAACAAGAATCAAAGCGGACATGCAGAGATTGCAAACCCTCCCCTTGAATGTGATGGGGCGGGTTGCCCTATACAAAATGATGATCTTGCCAAGACTCCTATACATATTCCAAAATGTTCCCATCCTCATCCCCCACTCCTGGTTCAAAAATCTCGAAACCATCACCGGAAGATTTCTATGGCGAGGTAATGGAAATTGAGTAGCGATACAACATTGCCGAAGAGGAATGTATGATGGAGGTGTTGGTGCGTCAGATCCCTATCTACATTACCTGGCTACCCAATTGATAGTGGTCCATGACTGGTTTAATGAGGGCTGGGAAGACCCGGCGTATAAGACAGAATTGACACTCCTGGGGTTTCCACAGGTTCTTGACATGCTGTATGGAGCATCGCTTCCTCGTGACATGGAGGAAACAACCGAAGTGGTCTTCCTGGCATGGCGAGCCGCGTTACGCCACACTCACTGGAATACCGTTATCACCCTCCAGACTCCGCTATGGAGAAGGAAATGGATGTATGCCTCCGCCACACTGGAGGGATTCGCAACATGGGACCTAATAGGCATTTCCCTGGTTGGGGACATATGGAAAGGGAGGGCCATGAAATCGTTCCAAGACCTACAAGCAGAATTTCAATTAAACCAGACACAGTTCTTTAGATACCTTCAACTAAGACACGCACCACAAACCCATCTGCCCACCACAAGCCCTATACTGGACTTTAACCCACGGGAAGCCAAAATACTCATGGGAAATATGGAGGGGAAAGGCATTTCTCAACTTTACAAAACACTAATTAACAACACTCCTTATAACTTAGTCATTTTTAGGACTAAGTGGGAATCATGGCTCGGACCCCTAGAAGAAACGGAATGGATGGAAGCCTTGATGGCGCCCAAAGTATTGGCAATATCGGCAAGGTTCCGCATGATACAATTCTATTATTTATATGGGGCCTATCTGACACCATCCAAACTACACAAAATGGGAGCCTGCCCTTCTGCCAATGCCCAAGATGCCCGAATGAACCAGCAGACTTCTTTCATATGGTATGAACCTGTCAAAAAAATACAAAAGTACTGGGAAGGGGTGATCCGAGATATAGGAAGGGCACCGGGTCAAGAAATACAAAAATCAGCTAAGCTAATCCTATTGGAGGTAAAGGAAGAAATGAGAGGAACACGTGCTAAACTAACACTGACAGCTACGGCATTATTAGTCGCTAATAGAGATATCGCTGCAGCGTGGACGTCCCTAGAAGGCCAGTGATCCAGAAATGGAGGAAGGGTGTGGATTGGTGTGCCAATCAGGAGAAACTGGTATTTGAGTCTAGAGGGTGCCCACACAAATTTGAAAAGATATGGGGACGATGGCTAGAATTGATGACATAAACCAGATACGTAATAAGATACTTAATGTTTCAAGGGGACACTACGGTGGCTAGATCTGCTGATAGCACCACAACCCATTATTGTTGATGGCTAACAATGATACTAAAACAATGATAAGATGTACAAATTCCATGCGTCCTTGCCTTGTACTTGAACCTGTTTTTTCCTTCCTTTTCTATATATGTATGAAAAACAATAAAAATGTGTTTATAAAAAAAAAAACACTGGAATACTGCTGGGCGCGTACTCTGAAATTGGGCTTTTTTAAAGGCAAAAAAGAGGGGGGCAGACAGATTTTAAACACAATTTAAATCGAAGAAATAGATTAAACCTGTCTCCTAAAAACACACTCTGCAAGATGTATGTAGCCTTTTTACTTAGAAGAAAAAATGGGTGTGGGGGTTATGTGCCACAAACTAGCAAGGCAATTAACACAGTCACGGCAAAAACAAAAACAAAAAAAAAACACCACTTTAAAAGAAGCCAGGCTGCCAGAAACACAGAGAGTCCACAGTAAAACAGACACAGGTAGCTTAAAAAAACACTTTCGAACAAATAATTCTATTTACCCAGACAAATCTCAGGGCTCCTTACCTAGGTCTTTCTGCAATCCTTGAACACTGGGCTGTATCAGGACATAGGGAAGATGCTGAGGCTCACAAAATGGAGGTGGCTTTCTTGGGCTTCCCTCCACAAACTTAAGGGGCCAGAGCAGGTGTGGGGGGACGGGGCTCAGATGCAACAGGGACTCAGAGACCCAGTCAGCTCAGTCCACTCCCTGTGGGCAGGGGGAAAGGCAGCTGCCGTTCTATTCAGAATCTCCTTCGATACAGACAGGCTGAATCCACACTTCCAAGCTAGCAGAGTCTACTTTCCAGGCAAGGGAGAGATTGTTTAAAAAACAAACACTGGAATACTGCTGGGCGCGCACTCTGAAATCGGGCTTTTTTAAAGGCAAAAAACAGGGGGGAAGACAGATTCTAAACACAATTTAAATCCCAGAAACAGATTAAAACAGTCTCCTAAAAACACACTCTGCAAGATGTATGTAGCCTTTTTACTTAGAAGTAAAGCGGGGGTTATGTGCCACAAACTAGCAAGGCAATTCACACAGTCACGGCAAAAAAAAACAAAAAAACACAACTTTAAAAGAGGCCAGGCTGCCTGAAACACAGAGAGTCCACAGTAAAACAGACACAGGTAGCTGAAATAAACACTTTTGAACAAATAATACTATTTACCCAGAAAAATCTCAGGGGTCCTTACCTAGGTCCTTTTGCAATCCTTGACCACTGGGCTGTATCATGACACAGGGAAGATGCTGAGGCGCACAAAATGGAGGTGGCTGTCTTGGGCCTCCCTCCACAAACTTAAGTGGCCAGAGCAGGTGTTGGGGGCGGGGCTCAGGTGCAACAGGGACTCAGAGACCCAGTCAGCTCAGTCCACTCCCTGTGGGCAGGGGGAAAGGCAGCTGCTGTTCTATTCAGAATCTCCTTCGATACAGACAGGCTGAATCCAAACATCCAAGTTAGCAGAGTCCACTTTTCAGGTAAGGGAGAGATTATTTAAAAAACACACTGGAATACTGCTGGGCGCGCACTCTGAAATCAGGCTTTTTTAAAGGCAAAGATCAAGGGAGCAGACAGTTTTTAAACACAATTTAATTCACAGAAACAGATTAAAACAGTCTCCTAAAAACACAGTGTGCAAGATGTATGTAGCCTTTTTACTTAGAAGAAAAAAGGGGGTGGGGTTAGGTGCCACAAAGTAGCAGGGCAATTCACACAGTCACGGCAAAAACATATTTAAAGAAAACACCACTTTAAAAGAGACCAGACTGCCTGAAACACAGAGAGTCCACAGTTAAACAGACACAGGTAGCTGAAATAAGCACTTTTGAACTAATAATACTATTTACCCAGAAAAATCTCAGAGCTCCTTCCCTAGGAGTTTTTGCAATCCTTGAACACTGGGCTGCATCAGGACACAGGGAAGATGCTGAGGATCACAAAAAGGAGGTGGCTGTCTTGGGCTTCCCTCCACAGACTTAAGGGGCCAGAGCAGGTTTTGGACGGCGGGGCTCAGGTGCAACAGGGATTCAGAGAGCGAATCAGCTAAGTCTAGTCCCTCTGGGCAGGGGGAAAGGCAGCTGCTGCTCTGTTCAGAATCTCCTTGGATACAGACAGGCTGAATCCACCCTTCCAAGCTAGCAGAGTCTACTTTCCAGGTGAGGGAGAGATTGTTTAAAAAAACAAACACTGGAATACTGCTGGGCGCGCACTCTGAAATCGGGCTTTTTTAATTGCAAAAGACAGGGGGGTAGACAGTTTTTAAACACAATTTAATTCACAGAAACGGATTAAAACAGTCTCCTAAAAACACACTCTGCAAGATGTATGTAGCCTTTTTACTTAGAAGAAAAAAGGGGGGTGGTTATGTGCCACAAACTAGCAAGGCAATTCACGCAGTCACGGCAAAAACAAATTTAAAAAAAACTCCACTTTAAAAGAGACAAGGCTGCCTGAAACACAGAGAGTCCACAGTTAAACAGACACAGGTAGCTGAAAGAAACACTTTTGAAAAAATAATACTATTTACCCAGAAAATCTCAGGGCTCCTCACCTAAGTCTTTTTGCAATCCTTGACCACTCGGCTGTATCATGACACAGGGAAGATGCTGAGGCGCAAAAAATAGAGGTGGCTGTCTTGGGCTTCCCTCCACAAACTTAAGTGGCCAGAGCAGGTGTTGGGTGCGGGGCTCAGGTGCAACAGGGACTCAGAGACCCAGTCAGCTCAGTCCACTCCCTGTGGGGAGGGGGAAAGGCAGCTGCTGTTCTATTCAGAATCTCCTTCGATACAGACAGGCTGAATCCAAACATCCAAGTTAGCAGAGTTCACTTTTCAGGTAAGGGAGAGATTATTTAAAAAACACACTGGAATACTGCTGGGCGCGCACTCTGAAATCAGGCTTTTTTAAAGGCAAAGATCAAGGGAGCAGACAGTTTTTAAACACAATTTAATTCACAGAAACAGATTAAAACAGTTTCCTAAAAACACAGTGTGCAAGATGTATGTAGCCTTTTTACTTAGAAGAAAAAAGGGGGTGGGGTTAGGTGCACAAAGTAGCAGGGCAATTCACACAGTCACGGCAAAAACATATTTAAAGAAAACACCACTTTAAAAGAGACCAGACTGCCTGAAACACAGAGAGTCCACAGTTAAACAGACACAGGTAGCTGAAATAAGCACTTTTGAACTAATAATACTATTTACCCAGAAAATCTCAGGGCTCCTCACCTAAGTCTTTTTGCAATCCTTGAACACTGGGCTGTATCAGGACACAGGGAAGATGCTGAGGCTCACAAAATGGAGGTTGCTGTCTTGGGCTTCCCTCCACAAACTTAGGGGGCCAGAGAAGGTGTGGGCGCGAGCGGGGCTCAGGTGCAACAGGGACTCAGAGAGCCAATCAGCTAAGTTCAGTCCCCGTGGGCAGGGGGAAAGGCAGCTGCTGCTCTATTCAGAATCTCATTGGATACAGACAGGCTGAATCCACACTTCCAAGCTAGCAGAGTGTAATTTCAAGGTAAGGGAGAGATAGTTTAAAAAAGAAACCATGGAATACCGCTGGGCGCGCACTCTAAAATCGGGCTTTTTTAAAGGCAAAAAAACAGGGGGCAGACAGTTTTTAAGCACAATTTAAATCACAGAAACAGATTCAAACAGTCTCCTAAAAACACACTCTGCAAGATGTATGTAGCCTTTTTACTTAGAGGAGAAAAACAAGGTGGTGGGCTTATGTGCCACAAACTAGCAAGGCAATTCACACAATCACAGCAAAAACAAGTTTAAAAAAAAAAAACACCACTTTAAAAGAGGCCAGACTGCCTGAAACACAGAGTGCACAGTAAAACAGACACAGGTAGCTGAAATAAACACTTTTGAACAAATAATAATATTTACCAAGAAAAAATATCAGGGCTCCTTAACTAGGAATTTTTGCAATCCTTGAACACTGGGCTGTATCAGGACACAGATGAGATGTAGAGGCTCACAAAATGGATGTGGCTTTCTTGGGCTTCCCTCCACAAACTTAAGGGGCCTGAGCAGGTGTGGGGGGCGGCCCTCAGGTGCAACAGGGACTCAGGGAGCCAATCATCTAGGTCCAGTCCCTGTGGTCAAAGTGAAAGGCAACTGCTGCTCTATTCAGAATCTCCTTGGATACAGACAGGCTGAATCCACACTTCCAAGCTAGCAGAGTCTACTTTCCAGGAAAGGGAGAGATTGTTTAAGAAACAAACACTGGAATACTGCTGGGCGCGCACTCTGAAATCGGGCTTTTTTAAAGGCACAAAATCAGGGGGCAGACAGTTTTAAGCACAATTTAAATCACAGAAACAGATTTAAACATTCTCCTAAAAACACACTCTGCATGATGTAGGTAGCCTTTTTACTTAGAGGTGAAAAAAAAATGGGGGGCTTATGTGCCACAAACTAGCAAGGCAATTCACACAGTCACGGCAAAAACAATAAAAAAAAAAAAAAAACACCACTTTCAAAGAGGCCAGGCTGCCTGAAACACAGAGAGTCCACAGTGCAACAGACACAGGTAGATGAAATAAACACTTTTGAACAAATAATACTATTTACCCTGAAAAATCTCAGGGCTTCTCACCTAGGTCTTTTTGCAATCCTTGAACACTGGGCTGTATCAGGAGTTAGGGGAAATGTAGAGGCTCACAAAATGGAGGTGGCTGTCTTGGCTTCCCTTCACAAACTTAAGGGGCCAGAGCAGGTGTGGGACGGCGGGGCTCAGGTGCAACAAGGACTCAGAGAGCAAATCAGCTAAGTCCAGTCCCTGTGGGCAGGGGGAAAGGCAGCTGCTGCTCTGTTCAGAATCTCCTTGGATACAGACAGGCTGAATCCACACTTCCAAGCTACCAGAGTCTACTTTCCAGGTAAGGGAGAGATTGTTTAAGAAACACACACTGGAATACTGCTGGGCGTGCACTCTGAAATCAGGCTTTTTTAAAGGCAAAAAAACAGGGGGGCAGACAGTTTTTAAGCACAATTTAAATCACAGAAACAGATTAAAACAGTCTCCAAAAAACACACTCTGCAAGATGTATGTACCCTTTTTACTTAGAGGAGAAAAAAAAGGGGGGGCTTATGTGCCACAAACTAGCAAGGCAATTAACACAGTCACGGCAAAAACGATTTTAAAAAACAACAACACTTTAAAAGAGGCCAGGCTGCCTGAAACACATGGAGTCCACAGTAAAACAGACACAGGTAGCTGAAATAAACAATTTTGAACAAATAATACTATTTACCCAGACAAATCTTAGGGCTCCTTACCTAGGTCTTTTTGCAACCTTGAACACTGGGCTGTATCAGGACACAGGAAAGATGCTGAGGCTCACAAAATGGAGGTGGCTGTCTTGGGCTTCCCTCCACAAACTTAAGGGGCCAGAGCAGGTGTGGGGGGCGGGCTCAGGTGCAACAGGGACTCAGAGAGCCAATCAACTAAGTCCAGTCCCTGGTGGCAGGGTGAAAGGCAGCTGCTTCTCTATTCAGAATCTCCTTGGATACAGACAGGCTGAAACCACACTTCCAAGCTAGCAGAGTCTACCTTCCAATTATGGGAGAGATTGTTTAGAAATCAAACACTGGAAGACTGCTGGTTGCGCACTCTTAAATCGTGTGCTTTTAAAGGCAAAAAACAGGGGGGCAGACAGTTTTTAAATACAATTTAAATCACAGAAATGGATTAAAACAGTCTCCTAAAAACACACTCTGCAAGATGTATGTAGCCTTTTTACTTAGAAGAAAAGGGGGGTGGATTATGTGCCACAAACTAGCAAGGCAATTCACATAGTCAAGGCAAAAGAAATTAAAAAAGAAAACACCACTTTAAATGAGGCCAGGCTGTCTGAAACACAGAGAGTCCACAGTAAAACAGACACATGTAGCTAAAATAAACACTTTTAAACAAATAGTACTAACTCCCAGAAATATCTCAAGCCTCCTTACCTAGGTCTTTTTGTAAGCCTTGAACACTGGGCTGTATCAGGATGCAGGGAAGATGCTGAGGCTCACAAAATGGAGGAGGCTGTTCTGGGCTTCCCTCCACAAACTTAAGGGGCCAGAGCAGGTGGGGGGGCGGGGCTCAGGTGTAACTGGTACTCAGAGAGCAAATCAGCTAAGTCCACTCCCTGTGGGCAGGCAGCTGCTACTCTATTCAGAATCTCCTTGGATACAGACAGGCTGAATCCACACTTCCAAGCTAGCAGAGTCTACTTTCCAGGTAAGGGAGAGATTGTTTAAAAAACAAACACTGGAATACTGCTGAGCGCGCACTCTGAAATCGGTCTTTTTTTTAAGGCAAAAACAGGGGGGCACACAGTTTTTTAACACAATATAAATTACAGAAACAGAATAAAACAGTGAAAAAAGGGGGGTGGGTATGTGCCACAAACTAGCAAGGCAATTCACACAGTCACGCCAAAAACAAATAAAAAAAACACCACTTTAAAAGAGACCAGGCTGCCTGAAACACAGAGAGTCCACAGTAAAATAGACACAGGTAGCTGAAATAAGCTAAGTCCAGTCCCTGTGGGCAGGGGGAAAGGCAGCTGCTGCTCTATTCAGAATCTCCTTGGATACAGACAGGCTGAATCCACACTTCCAAGCTAGCAGGGCCTACTTTCCACATAGGGGAGAGATTGTTTAAAAAACAAACACTAGAGGGGGCGTGCTCAGGGCGTCAAGATGGCGGTCGCACTTTTGTAGTGCTCAGGACCACTCCGTCATCCGCCTCTCATAAAATCACTATCCGTACACATCAACACCGTGAACGCTTCATCGGCGTTCCTTTATTGTGCCCTGTCTCGTGTGGCGGGTTCCCGGCCCTCACAGCCCCGTGAGACCAAGGTTTTGGCTGCCCAGCGTTCGACCACTATTTCCCCAGATCAAGATGGCGGCTGAGGGACGGACCTGAGGCGCGGCCCGCTGCGGCGGAAAGGTGGCGGCAGCCCGGATGGCCTGGAGGCAGAGCTGCGGAACCTGAGCCAGAGAAGTTGCGGGTCGCGGCCGGGGCCCCTGTGACTGGGAGAAATCAAGGTAGGCCCCGGGCCGGCAGCACCCCGATTCTCTGGTCCCCCTGATTTCCCCCCCCCTTCCAGTGGTGACTAAGGGCTGGGAAGGGAGGCATTCCGTGGGCCGGAGGTCGGGGTGCTCGGCCGTGAATTTTGTGGGGCCCTGCCAGGCCCAGAGCCCGATATTAGGAGGAAGACCTGCAGACCGCTGGGAGGGCCGCCTAAGTGGATCGGTGCTCGCCGGGGCACGGGACCCCTACTGATGCTGCCATAGGCCAGGACGCGGGGCCGGGATGGAGGGCCTACCAGGGGTGTGATCAGCCGGAGGACCGAACCGGTGGGCTCGTTGCCCCCTTCTCCCCCCCAAGATAAGAGACTCTGTGGCAGCGAGGGGCCCCCCGGCTGGAGCCCGGGAGAGGGTTTTGGAGCCCAGGGCTGGCTGCAGTCCGGGGCCTAGACATTACATCGCCTCGAGGGCGGCCAACTACGGACCGTGTTGCGGTGACGTTCTCCCCACTGGTCTCCTCTGGAGAGGGGAAAGAAGAAATTAAGTAACAGTAACAAGCACCAACCACAAACGTGAGCTGGGAAAAACACTGGGATACCGAGAGGTGAATCTGGACCTTCGGGCCCCGTGAACAGAGAGGGGCCTGATCTCCGTCCTTCGGACCACGGTGGGGTGCAGTCTGAAGGTGACACGTTAGAAGTTACAAGTACTGCCTCCCTTTTCACCCTTTCCTTTTTCTCTGACTGCCCCTCCTCTGGACGCCAGGCATCCTTACCGGTTGGACAAGGGAGGAGTCCCGGGACCATATTGAGTGAATAAAAACGCCGCGGGGGTAAAGGACATAGAAGGGGATAGGACAATAACAAAACGAAACAGTAAGATGAAATAAACTCTGCAACACCGTGTTCCCCCAATACCCCTGGAACTATCTAATAGATTCATAAATTAGGATATACCACAGGGGGAATCAGATTAGATCCCCACGGATCTCCCATCGGGCCCTACAGTAGGGCAGAACAAAATTGACCGATCACTGCAACCCTAGAGAGGTTAGAACCACACCCAACATCATGGGCAAAGACAAAGCGATCAAACAAACAACGGCACAAACTCGTATGGACCAATTCACCACAGGTACAGTGGCCCCACGGTCGGTAGGCCCAACCACAAATGGTGGCAATAACCCACAAACATTGTCCAGAGACCTGGCGGCAATCCTTCAGGCGATTCAGGCCTCCCAGACAGCAGTCGAATCAAAAATAGGGGAGGTCGGAGTGGATGTCGCCCTGAACTGGCAAGATCTCCGCAATGCAGTATCCCGAATCACAGAGGCTGAGTCGAGAATCTCCACGGCAGAAGATGAAATAACAACTCTAAAAACCCAAATCTCATTGCTGACCAAACACACCTCAGATCTACACAGGAGGGCTGAAGACGCCAAAAACAGATCTCGACGTAACAATCTTTGCCTTGTGGGTCTTCCCAAGGCCACTGCAGAATCATCATTGGATACGTTGATAGAGGAGTGGTTCCGGTCTTGGTTGCCAGCAGACCACCTCACACCATGGTTCACAATCGAACAAGCCCATAGGTCACAAACTCCAAAGACAGAGACCTGGTCCTGCGGGAGGCTCGCTCCAGGGGAGACCTCCTCTGCAATGGAACGAAAGTACTCCTTTTCCCGGATTACACATTAGAGGTACAGCAACAACGCCGCTTGTTCATGGTAGTGAAACAAAAGCTTAGATCAATGGACATCCAGTATAGTCTCCTGTTTCCAGCCAGCCTCCGGGTGATCTATAATAATAAAACCTACTTCTTTGAGCAGCCGACCGCGGCATGGACCTGGCTAACAGAAGAAACCCCACTAGATATGCACAGAACAGGATCACGGCCACCGCTTAAGATAACACCAGCTCACCCAAGGGGGAAACAACCGACGCGGAGTCAGTGCACACGCTCTCGGAAACTAAGAGGAAGACATAGATCCAGCTCAGACTCCCCTCCCGGGGCTCATCGATCGGAACCCAGACACCCACAATCAAAAGAGAATTCCAGAGCCACCCTGACAAGCCTGAAACCTCAGGACACAACCAAGATCTAGCTAGAGACACAAGAAGACTCTGACTTGTCCAGTAGTCCAATCCTGTGACTGCATAGCTGGGACAATGAACACAGAAATAGAAGCGTTATGCCTAACTTTATCACACATCAAGTATTATACATTTATGCATGATCAGATACTAGGGAGAGGTACACCGCCACCAATAACACAGCCTTACCACTCGAAAGCCATCTCACCAGTTTTAGAAGTGAGGGGCTATGCATATGGGTGACAGATGCTTCTGGGGGGAAGTATGGGGTGGGGAGGGAGTTGGGGGGCAAGGGGGTTCCGGCTTCGTTCTAAAGGCCAATGATAGAATTTGTATGCGAAGGCAAGATTCATATTTGTTTTTAATTGAGGCACAGGGCAGGATGCTTAATGACTCAACAGATATAATAGAGTCTGGGAATCGGCAGCAGGAAGATAGAAAGATAAGTCCTTCAGAGTCGCACAAACTAGTAGCTAAAGGTTGGCTCAACAACTGCAAAATTCCACCCACAATCACACATCCCCCATGAATCAAGTACAAATTATGTCATGGAACATCAACGGGCTCCTAGACAAAATTAAACGTACTGCAGTATTCACCTTCATACATAGATACCATCCAGAAATACTCATGTTGCAGAAAACCCACCTTTTGGGGGATAAATACCCATTCCTGACTTGTCGAGGATTGGATAGAGTGTACCATGCGGGATACACACGTGGGTCACAAGGAGTAGCCATATTATTGCATCGTACCTTCCCTATGAAACACACCCAAGTACGGAGAGACCAACAGGGGCGGTTTGTAGCCCTTACCGGTAAGGTAGAAGGAATCAAGGAATCACATTTAATATAATAAGTATCTACACCCCTCCCTCCCTGGACAGCTGAACCCTCCAGGCACTCACAAAACTTCTCTCTGACCTACCCCCTGGGCACACTATACTAGGTGGCGACTTCAACGCAACCTTGGACCCGACCTTAGATGTAGACGGCCCACTCACCACATATAGACGTACACTGGCAAACAAAATTAAGGGGTGGTTATCTGCCACAGACTATGTGACGCCTGGCGGATATGGAATCCGAGACAGAGACAATTCACCCACACCTCAGCAACCCATGGCTCCCAATCCAGAATAGACGTGATGCTTCTTCCGAGCACAGATTGTACAACCCTCTCACACATCAAGATTCTAGCCAGAGTCGGTACTCAGGTGTTTGGAGGCAGGAGGAGGACATGGCGGACTGCGTTAGGGCCGTCACGGCTGCAGCTCGCTAGACGTGACGTCTGCCGCACCTGGGGGGGTGTGGCATCCACACGGAGAGGATCGGCCAAATGTGTTGGGAGGAAGCGCCATTCCCGGAGAGCCGCTCGCGCTGTAACCCGGACGAGGCACCCAGCGGGAGACTCCGGCACTGGGGACGTGCCGCACTGGAGCTCCGCCGGGTGCGCAGAGGATCGGCTAGGATTCCCCTTCGGGGGAATCCCGGAAACGCCAGCACTGGCAAGGCTCCCGGGAAGACATCCCGGGAGCTTGGTAGCGCGGTCATACGCGCTCCCTTTGAAACATCAAGAAGAGCCAGCGAGAAAGTAGCTGGTGCTGGAGCCTCAGGCAAGGCTCGAGAGGAGGAGAAGAGCCCCGTCCCACCCCAGCCCTCCATCAGCTTGTGGCAGGTAGGGGGGCAGGGGTTGGGGTTAAAGGGGGACAGAAGGGATCCGGTGGCTAGTAATAGCCTAGGGAAGTTGAAGGGAAAGGGAAAAACCCCGGATCAGGCGAATTGCCCCCCCAAAAAAAGAGAAGGTATTGAAGGAAGAACAAAAATAAAACATAGACTGACACCCTCTTTAAGGTCTTACTTTAGGGCTAGGCCAGAGGATATTGTGCTAGTGCCGGGGCAAGGGAAAATTGATACTTTTGTGATTAAAGACGCTGGAAGTGGTACAGATGCTGGTAAGGAGGCCGAAGAAGGTTTTTCCCCTTTAATTGCAAATTCACCCTTGCACAAGAATACACAAGCTGGTATGGGTGTTGATATGATATGTCAAGGTGATATGCTGCCCATTCCACGACAGGAGGAATTAGGCCAAGTAGCACAAGTCGTTAGTCCCCCCCTAGATCTGAGGCATACCCTCTCTATGGAGGAAGTGATCCTCTCCATATCGGAGGATATAAAGAAAGGATTTGCAAGTTCGGAGTGTAACCAAGGCGAAATTCGAGAAGCTTGCAATGTATTGGAAAAAAAATTCGATAACTTGATGGAGAGGATCCAGACCTTAGAGGAAACAGTGGAGGGGATAAAGGAGGAGTTGAAGCTCCACAAGGATGAAATCCGTGGCCTGAGCGAAAAAGAGCAAGGCTTACAAGTTAGGATCGAGCATCTGGAAAACTACTCATGTAGGAACAATTTAAAATTGTTAAAAGTTCCGGAAGGAGCAGAAGGAGTAAATCTTAAGTCATACGTTGTCTCACTAATCAAATCGGTCTGTGAGCTGGAGGAAAGTAACGAAGAGATCGAGAGAGACATTCAGAGAGTCCACCGGGATCCCTTCACGAGGCGGCCCAATAGCACAAGACCAAGAAAAATTTTAGTTAATTTCTTAACTTATCATCTAAAAGAGAAAATTTTGAACAAGGCGTTACAACAGAAAGCATTAAAGATGGATAATGTGACTTTTGAGATTAGATCTGACTTATCTAAAATCACAATGGACAGGCAGTGGGAGCTGGGGAAAAGGCTAGATGAATTCAAAAATCTTGGAGCCACGGCTCAATTGAAATTCCCAGCTTTTCTACGAATAATGCATAATAACAAAATGTATAATATAAGAGAAATAGATAAGGCAGATTAATTGTTAGATGCTATAAGGAAAGAACAGGCTGATCATGTGTAATATTTGCATATAGTTTTTGAATTTTGTGCCCCCCAGGTAGGCAGGTCACTCTAAAATCAGGCCCATGGTGGCTGACATAATGGGGGGGGTTCTCCTTGGCAGGGGTTAGGGGGGGTACAAGGGGGTGAGTTTTTGGGGATAAGGTCTGAAATTGGTTCTCGTTCTCCTAGGCGGTGGGGTGGTGGGTTAATTTTAAATGACTAAAAGCGGCATGGGCCAGGGGGAGGGCAAGTCTATGATAAAACATCTTTCGTGGAATATTAATGGCTTGAGGACTAAGTCGAGACGAAACAGAATTCTTCAATATTTAAAGGATTCCCCGGCGCAAATTTTGATTTTGCAAGAAACTCATTTGGCGGAGGACGAGTGTAAAGAGTTATTTAGCACTCAAAAGTGGGTGCAAATGTGTTTTTGCACCTCCCATAATTTTCATACAAGGGGGGTAGCCATTTTAATTAAACAAGGTTTTCAAGCCAGACCAGAAATTTTCGAAATAAAGACAGACCAAGCTGGTCGGTGGATTATAGTAAAATTACAGGTGAATGAAATATCCTTAGTTCTGGCTGGTTATTACGGCCCTAACTGCGACGATAGTGGACCTTTAAAGAAAGTATTCTCTCAGCTTATTGAATTCTCAGACTCAGTTATTATGGCAGGTGACTTTAATGTGGTTCTGGACAATAGATTGGATAGGTCTGACTCTTGTAGATCTTTGGGTACACCCAAAGCGCAATGTTTTTTAAAGAGAATGAGGAAAGACCAAGGTTTGTGTGATATTTGGCGGAAGAAGAAAGGGGAGGCTAGAGCCTTCTCCTTTTTTAATAAGAAATATAGCCATGCGTCACGTATTGATTATTTCCTAGTCGATGAAAGGTTGTTGGAAAATGTTGAAGAAGTCGAATATCTGCCTCCACATTTGTCGGATCATGCAGCAGTAATTCTGCATTTGTCTACTCCACAGAGAAGGCTGGTTAGGAGGTGGACATTGGACCGTGCACTATTATTAGATGAAGATGTCTTGCTGCATTTACGTAGGGAATCCGAGGCCTTCTTCAACATTAACACAGGGTCGGCACCATTATCAGTGGTTTGGGATTCTTTTAAGGCGGTAATACGAGGGGTGCTCAAAAATATAGCATGCTACAAATATAAAGTGTTTAGAGACAAAATAAAGGCTTTAGAGCAAGAGATGCTGTTAAAAACCGAAGTGTTGGTTGGTAGAGGGATTGGGTCACAGGAGGAGGAGACTGGAAGAGTGGAATTGGCTGAGTTAAGATCGCAACTGGCTGATATTTTGCAGGCACGGATTGCGAAAAGATGGGAGGTCAGCAAATTAAGACACTTTGAATATGGGGAAAATTCAGGGAAGCTGTTAGCTTGGAAAGCCAAATCAGATCAGGTCAGGAGCCAGATTAAGGAAATAATGATCGAGGATACAGGTGAAAAATTGATATATAGGGAGGATATTTAACGTGGGTTTCAAGATTTTTACTTATCTCTGTATACGGAACATGTGGATGGGCAAGTAAAGTGGGTAGAAAACTGGCTAGCCCAAGATACCTTGCCACAGATTTCGCAATAAGCTCGGGAATGGCTAAATGGCTCTATTACGGCTGAGGAGGTAAGGGCGGCCCTAGCGGGGGGCAAAGACGGGAAAGCTCCGGGCCCGATGGTATCCCGGTGGAGGGGAATAAAGCCTTAGGGGACCTAATAAGCCCGATTTTGTTGGAATTATTCGGTAGAATCTTTTTTAATGAGATAGATATGCCTCTCTCTTGGAATGAAGTGGTTATCACATTGATTTTGAAGCCGGGTAAAAACCCGACTAACCGTGCATCTTACAGACCTATCTCACTTTTGAATAGTGATTATAAATTATTTTCTAAAATTATAGCGGACAGATTAAATAAAGTTGCAAATAACCTAATACATTCAGACCAGAAGGGCTTTTCAAAAGGTAGATACCTCCACGAGTTGACATACGAATTGATTGGGGCAATAGACCTTGCGGTATCACTTGATTCCCCTTTGGGGATTCTTACAATTGATGCAGCTAAAGCCTTCGATCAAGTAAATTGGGATTATCTAAAGTTTCTGTTAAGGAAGGCTAATCTGGGAACTAATGTATGTGGGGTAGTAAATCAAATATATAAGGCCCCCACCGCCAGAATTTTCGTGAACGGGAATCTTACCGGCCCAATTGTTATTGCAAGGGGTACTAGACAGGGTTGCCCGTTATCCCCTGTACTGTTTAATTTGTATATGGAGCCTTTTGCAAGAAAGATTCGGATGAACAGGGTGATTTCCCCCTTCCGCTGTCAGGGCTGGGAGAAAAAATTATCTCTGTACGCAGACGATCTTCTGCTCTTTACTGATAATCTTTTAACGGCATTCCCTGAGGCTATTAGGCTTGCGGAAGAATTTGGCAAGATTTCAGTGTATCAGGTGAATGTAGAAAAAACAGAGATAATGGCATGGAATATGGATTATAGATCAGTCCATTGTAAGAAGGAAATCAGATATTTGGGAATTTTGATACCTCAAAACATTGATCAACTAGTAGAGAGGAATCAGGTTAAATTACTGCTGGAATGTAAGGGCCTATTAAATGGCTGGACCCATCTTCCTTTGTCTATTATAGGCAGGGTTAACTTGGTAAAAATGTCTATTCTCCCAAAATGGAATTTTTTGTTTTCAACTTCTCCACTCCTTATGCAGAAAAAATATATAGAGAAAATGCAGTGCTTAATAAGCGATTTTATTTGGAACTCTAAGGGGGTTAGAATTTCAAGGAGAAAGTTGAGGCGGCGTAAGCAAAAGGGAGGTTTGGCATTACCGGATCTGCAATACTATGCTTGGGCTTTCCTTTTAAAACATTTTAGAGTTTCTTCCACATCGGACTCTACAACAGTTGGTCCAATGTTCAAAACAATGGCTTCTAATATTAATGGTGCGTCAACAAACTTTATTTTTAAATTTGGGGACCCCAAATTCTACAAGAAGATAAGGCTGAAAATGATGCGGGGCCTAGCGGAATGTTGGTATCGGATCAAACGATTAGTAAAACTAACCTATTATAACTCCAATGCACCTATATGGGATTCCCCGGGTACTCCAGAATGCTTCCAAGACATACTTGCGCTACCGATAAAACAGGCTGGAGTAGAGCACTTGGGAGAGTTGTTTTTTTAAGGAGACCTGCTTGCAGGGGAAGAATTAGTGTTATTAACGAGAGGTGCCTTGTCTAGGTGGAAATATTTGCAAATTAGAGAATGGGCCAAAGAGATTAAGGAAGGTACGGGTAAGAACAACCCTTTGGATGTGATTACTCCGTGACCTTTAATAGGCCCCCACAAAGTGTCAGCTTGGTATTGGGGGATCCTGGAAGGGGTAGATGGTGATTTCGACCTTCCCGCAAAACTGTGGGGAGATTGTTTTTCGGAAGAACTGCTTGAAAGGTGGTGGAAGGAGTCATTAGCACTGCTCCATGGTATAGCGAAACCTGCTGCGCTAAAGAAAAACCATTATTACATGCTACATAGAGCTTACATTTCCCCAGATAAATTATCTAAAATGAAAGGAGGCCATGGGGTGAGTTGTTCAAAATGTGGGTTGGCCCAAGCTACAGATATCCATATGTTTTGGGAATGCTTGGATGTCCGACACTTTTGGGAAGAAGTATGTGGAACAATTTCGAGTATTCTGAAACAGAGAATAGAGGCCTCCTTAAGGTTGATAATTTTCGGGCAAGCCCAGGATTGGGTGGGACGGCCTGCTACGGTGAGAGAGAAAAAGTTAGTATTCTATGCAATAGTGTTGGGGAGACGAGAAATATGCAGGAAATGGATGTCGACAGCTCCGCCAGGATATGCAGAATGGCTTAGAGATATATTAAGTATAGCAGATTTGGATCAAGCTATAGGGGGAAAGGATAAGGTGCGAGGGGATTTCTGGGCACCGTTGTTGGATTGGAAAATAGATCACTGAGGGTTGTAACTTTACTTTTATTTTTATTGTTTGCTGAAATTGATATGGTTTTGTGACACCGGTCCGATGATTACACACCCTACTCTGAAATCCTTGGGGACTTAAGATAGTCTAAGGATTGGTCGAGAAGAGAGGGTAACCCCTGGCCGAAAGTAACTTCCCATGTGTTGGTTGACAAGCAAAGGGAGCTCTTTACACTGCCTAGGGTGAATGAGGACTAGAAAAAAGAAAAAAAAAAAAAAAAAAAAAAAAAAAAGATTCTAGCCAGATGAATCTCTGACCATGCCCCTCTTCAGCTCATACTAGGCCCGGCCCGGCCCGCCCCCGGCGTCACCCCATGTGGCGGCTAAACGCATTGTTCCTTAAAGTGTTTATCTTGGAGATACAATTACGTCAGGCACAAGCAGAATACTTCCACCTAAACGAAGGCTCGGTAACCTCAGAGGGCACTCTATGGGCGGCAGGGAAGGCGGTATTAAGAGGTATGGCTAAAAATCTGATACATCATCAGGAACGTGCCAAAACACTACATATCACACAGCTAGAGCTCCGAGCAATAAACCTCGAAAGAGACAACGTAATAAACCCAAGCGAGAAACTGACGCAACAACTCCTCCTAATCTGAGAGGAGATATGGGGTCAATCCCTGGAGCCGCGAAACATTTATGGAGGGCCAGCACTGGAAGGATATATGGCTGGGGGAACAAGACCGGGAAGATGCTGTACTGGTTGATCTCCCGCGATCACGCCTCCAAGATCGTCCCTGAAATTTATGACGGGGATGGGGCCCTGGTTACGGGTCATACCGAAATTGCAAATGCTTTTGACAACTATTATCATACACTGTACCAAGCATCTACACAAATAGATTCACATCAAACACGTCAACTACTTGACGAGATCCCCCTCCCACAGTTACCTATGATAGAAGCACAGCTTTTGGAGGAAGGAACCCATTAGAGAGGAAGAAATTGGGGCGGCAATCTTGACATTTAACGCAGGGAAGACGCCTGGTCCCGATGGGTTCCCCCCAGAATATTATAAGGTGTTTAGAGAAGACCTGACCCCACGTCTCCTACGCCTTTTCGCAGAAATAGGAAAAGGTGGATCCTTTCCTCCTGAACTAGATACAGCCATGATCGTGGTGCTCCCCAAAACCCAGCCCCCTTCGCCTCACTGCGCGGATTACAGACCAATATCATTGATTAACAAAAATATTAAAATTTTCGCCTCTATCCTTGCCACTCGCGTCAAAAGGGTCCTGCCGTAGCTAATCCATCCTGACCAATGTGTAGTTTATGGCAACCCGCAGTATACAACACTGTATCCGCCGGCTACATGTAGCCTTGGTGGAGAGAGACGCCGGTTGCCCAAAGCCTGGCCCTCTTGCTCATAGATTTTGAAAAGGCTTTTGATTCGGTTGACTGGGGATTCCTTCTACTGGTGCTCCGACGGGCAAGCATAGAAAAACATTTTTACCACTTAATTAAAGCATTATACACTAACCCTTTCGGCCTGTGTACAGGTTAATGGGACCATATCCCACAGGTTCGACATCGCTAGAGATACTCAAGAGGGATGTCCCCTATCCCCTCTTTTGTTTACCTTGGCCATTGAGCCTCTAGCCCAGATGATCAGAGCGGGCTCAGTATACAGAGGATGGAAATGGGGTCCATCTCATGAAGACAGGAAAGCTCTAGATGCAGATGACCCATACGCAAATTAAGTTTTAAATACCTAGGGATCTGGGTAACCTTTCTGCCCGAATTAACATGGGCCAAAAATCTATCTCCTCTGCTAACAAGAATCAAAACGGACATGTAGAGATGGCAAACCCTCCCCTTGAATGTGATGGGGCGGGTGGCCCTATACAAAATGATGATCTTGCCAAGACTCCTATACATATTCCAAAATGTTCCCATCCTCATCCCTCACTCCTGGTTCAAAAATCTCGAAAGCATCACTGGAAGATTTCTATGGAGAGGTAATAGACATTGAGTAGCGATACAACATTGCCGGAGAGGAATGTATGATGGAGGTTTGGGTGCGTCGAATCCCTATCTGTATTACCTGGCTACCCAATTGATAGTGGCCCATGACTGGTTTAATGGGGGCTGGGAAGACCCGGCGTATAAGACAGAATTGACACTCCTGGGGTTTCCACAGGTTCTTGACATGCTGTATGGAGCATCGCTTCCACGTGACATGGAGGAAACAACCAAAGTGGTCTTCCTGGCATGGCGAGCCGCGTTACGCCGCACTCACTGGAATACTGTTATCACCCTCCAGACTCCGCTATGGAGAAGGAAATGGATGTATGCCTCAGCCACGCTGGAGGGATTCGCAACATGGGACCTAATAGGCATTTCCTTGGTTGGGGACATATGGAAAGGGAGGGCCATGAAATTGTTCCAAGACCTACAAGCAGAATTTCAATTAAACCAGACACAGTTCTTTGGATACCTTCAACTAAGACACGCACTGCAAACCCATCTGCCCATCACAAGCCCTATACCGGACTTTAACCCACTGGAAGCCAAAATACTCATGGGAAATATGGAGGGGAAAGGCATTTCTCAACTTTACAAAACACTAATCAAGAACAGAATGGAGGGAAGGCTTGATGGCGCCCAAGCTATTGGCAATATCGCAAGATTCCGCATGATACAATTCTTTTATTTATATGGGGCCTATCTGACACCATCCAAACTACACAAAATGGGAGCCCGCCCTTCTGCCAAATGCTGAAGATGCCCGAATGAACCAGCAGACTTCTTTCACATGGTATGGACCTGTCAGAAAATACAAAAGTACTGGGAAGGGGTGATCCGAGATATAGGAAGGGCACTGGGTCAAGAAATACAAAAATCAGCCAAGCTAATCCTATTGGGGGTAAAGCAAGAAATGGTAGGAACACGTGCTAAATGAACACTGACAGCTACGGCATTATTAGTCGCTAATAGACATATCGCTGCAGCGTGGACGTCCCCAGAAAGCCTGTTGATCCAGAAATAGAGGAAGGGGGTGGGTTGGTGTGCCAATCAGGAGAAACTGGTATTTGAGTCTAGAGGGTGCCCACACAAATTCGAAAAGATATGGGGACGATGGCTAGAATTGATGACATAAACCAGATACGTAATAAGATACTTAATGTTTCAAGGGGAAACTACGATGGCTAGATCTGCTGATAGCAACACAACCCATTATTGTTGATGGCTAACAACAATACTAAAACAATGCGTCCTTGCCTTGTACTGGAACCTGTGTTTTTTCCTTCCTTTTCCATATATGTCTCAAAAACAATAAAAATTTGTTTATAAAAAAAAACACTGGAATACTGCTGGGCACGCACTCTGAAACCGAGCTTTTTTAAAGGCAAAAAATAGGGGGGCAGACATCTTTTTAACACAGTATAAATCACAGAAACAGATTAAAACAGTCTCCTAAAAACACACTCTGCAAGATGAATGTAGCCTTTTTACTTAAAAGAAAAAATGGGGGGGGGGTTATGTGCCACAAACTAGCAAGGCAATTCACACAGTCACGGAAAAAACGGATTTGAAAAAAAACACCACTTTAAAAAAGGCCAGGCTGCCTGAAACACAGAGAGTCCACATTAAAACAGACAATGGTAGCTGAAATAAATACTTTTGAAAAAAATATTACTATTTACCCAGAAAAATATCAGGGCTCCTTACCTAGGTCTTTTTGCAATACTTGAACACTGGGCTGTATCAGGACAGAGGGGAGATGCTGAGGCTCACAAAATGGAGGTGGCTGTCTTGGGCTTCCCTCCACAAACTTAAGGGGCCAGTGCAGATGTTGGAGGCGAGGCCCAGGTGCAACAGGGACTCAGAGAGCCAATCAGCTAAGTCCAGTCCCTGTGGCCAGGGGAAAGGCAGCTGCTGCTCTATTCAGAATCTCCTTGGGTACCGACAGGCTGAATCCACACTTCCAAGCTAGCAGAGTCTACCTTCCAGGTAAGAGAGAGATTGTTTAAAAAACGAACACTGGAATACTGCTGGCCGCGCACTCTGAAATCGGACTTTTTTTAAAGGCGAAAAACAGGGAGCAAACAGTTTTTAAACACAATTCAAATCACATAAACAGATTAAAACAGTCTCCTAAAAACACACTCTGCAAGATGTATGTAGACTTTTTACTTAGAAGAAGAAAGGGGGGGTATGTGCAACAAACTAGCAAGGCAATTCACACAGTCACGGCAAAAACGAATTTGAAAAAAACACGACTTTAAAAGAGACCAGGCTGCCTGAAACACGGAGAGTCCACAGTTAAACAGACACACATAGCTGAAAGAAACACTACTGAACAAATAATACTATTTACCCAGAAAAATCTCAGGGCTCCTTACCTAGGTCTTTTTGCAATCCTTGAACACTGGGCTGTATCATGACACAGGGAAGATGCTGAGGATCACTAAATGGAGGTTGCTGTCTTTGGCTTCCCTCCACAAACTTAAGGGGCCAGAGTAGGAGTGGGGGGGTGGGGCTCAGGTGCAACAGGGACTCAGAGAGCCTATCAGCTAAGTCCAGTCCCTGTGGGCCGAGGGAAAGGCAGCTGTGCTCTATTCAGAATCTCCTTGGATTCAGACAGGCTGAATCCACACTTCCAAGCTAGCAGAGTCTACTTTTCAGGTAAGGGAGAGATTGCTTAAAAAACAAACACTGGAATACTGCTGGGTGCGCACTCTGAAATCGGGCTTTGTGAAAGGCAGAAAACGGGGGGCAGACAGTTTTTAAACACAATTTAAATCAAAGAAACAGATTAAACAGTCTCCTAAAAACACAATCTGCAAGATTTATGTAGCCTTTTTACTTAGAAGAAAAAAGGGGGGGTATGTGCAACAAACTAGCAAGGCAATTCACACAGTCACGGCAAAAACGAATTTGAAAAAAAACACGACTTTAAAAGAGACCAGGCTGCCTGAAACACGGAGAGTCCACAGTTAAACAGACACAGGTAGCTGAAAGAAACACTACTGAACAAATAATACTATTTACCCAGAAAAATCTCAGGGCTCCTTACCTAGGTCTTTTTGCAATCCTTGAACACTGGGCTGTATCAGGACACAGGGAAGATGCTGAGGATCACAAAATGGAGGTTGCTGTCTTTGGCTTCCCTCCACAAACTTAAGGGGCCAGAGTAGGAGTGGGGGGGTGGGGCTCAGGTGCAACAGGGACTCAGAGATCCAGTCAGGTAAGTCCAGTCCCTGTGGGCAGGGGGAAAGGCAGCTGCTGCTCTATTCAGAATCTCCTAGGATACAGACAGGCTGAATCCACACTTCCAAGCTAGCAGGGTCTACATTCCAGGTAAGGGAGAGATTGTTTAAAAAACAAACACTGGAATACTGCTGGGCACGCACTCTGAAATCGGGCTTTGTTAAAGGCAAAAAACAGGGGGGCAGATAGTTTTTAAACACAATTTATATCACAGGAACAGATTAAAACAGTTTCCTAAAAACACACTCTGCAAGATGTATGTAGCCTTTTCACTTAGAAGAAAAGGGGGTGGGGGTTATGTGCCACAAACTAGCAAGGCAATTCACAGAGGCACAGCAAAAACACATTTAAAAAAACACCACTTTAAAAGAGGCCAGGCTGCCTGAAACACAGAGATTCCACAGTAAAACAGACATAGGTAGCTGAAATAAACACTTTTGAACAAATAATACTATTCACTCAGAAAAATCTCAGGGCTCCTTACCCAGGTCTTTTTGCAATCCTTGAACACTGTGCGGTATCAGGACACAGGGAAGATGCTGAGGCTCACAAAATGGAGGTGGCTGTCTTGGCCTTCCCTCCACAAACTTAAGGGGCCAGAGCAGGTGCGGGGCGGCGGGGCTCAGGTGCAACAGGGACTCAGAGAGCCAATAAGCTAAGTCCAGTCCCTGTGGGCACGGGGAAAGGCAGCTGCTGCTCTATTCAGAATCTCCTTCGATACAGACAGGCTGAATCCACACTTCCAAGCTAGCAGAGTCTACTTTCCAGGTAAAGGAGAGATTGTTTAAAAAACAAACACTGGAATACTGCTGGGCGCGCACTCTGAAATCGGGCTTTGTTAAAGGCAAAAAACAGGGGGGAAGACAGTTTTTAAACACAAATTAAATCACAGAAACAGATTAAAACAGTCTCTAAAAAACACACTCGGCAAGATGTATGTAGCCTTTAAACTTAGAAGAAAAGGGGGGGGGGGTTATGTGCCACAAACTAGAAAGGTAATTCACACAGTCATAGCAAAGATACATTTTAAAAAAAAAACTTTAAAAGAGGCCAAGCTGCCTGAAACACAGAGAGTCCACAGTAAAACAGATACAGGTAGCTGAAATAAACACTTTTGAACAAATAATACTATTCATCCAGAAAAATCTCAGGGCTCCTTACCTAGGTCTTTTTTGCAAACCTTCAACACTGGGCTATATCAGGACACAGGGGAGATGCTGAGGCTCACAAAATGGAGGTGGTTGTCTTTGGCTTCCCTCCACAAACTTGAGGGGCCAGAGCAGGTGTGGGGGGATTGGGCTTAGGTGCAACAGGGACTCAGATAGCCAATCAGCTAAGTCCAGTTTTGGCTGCCCAGAGTTCGACCACTGTTTCCCCCAATCAAGATGGTGGCTGAGGGACGGACCTGAGGCGCGGCCCTCTGCGGCGGAAAGGCGGCGGCAGCCCAGACGGCCTGGAGGCAGGGCTGCGGACCCCGAGCCAGAGAAGTTGCGGGTCGCGGTTGGGGCCGCTGTGACTGGGAGAAATCAAGGTAGGCCCCGGGCCAGCAGCACCGTGATTCTCTGGTCCCCCTGATTCCCCCCCTTCCTGTGGAGACCGAGGGGGAGTGACCGTGGGGATGGAGTTGGGGGGCAAGGGGGTTCCGGCCTCGTTCTAAAGGCCAATGTTCGAATTTGTATGCGAAGGCAAGATTCATATATTTTGTTAATAGAGGCACAGGGCAGGATGCTTAATGACTCAACAGATATAATAGGGTCTGAGAATCGGCAGCAGGAAGATAGAAAGATAAGTCCTTCAGAGTCGCACAAACTAGTAGCTAAAGGTTGGCTCAACAACTGTAAACTTCCACCTACAATCACACACCCCCCATGAATCAAGTACAAATTATGTCATGGAACATCAACGGGCTCCTAGACAAAATTAAACGTACTGCAGTATTCACCTTCATACATAGATACCATCCAGAAATACTCATGTTGCAGGAAACCGACCTTATGGGGATAAATACCAATTCCTGACTCGTCGAGGATTTGATAGAGTGTACCATGCGGGATACCCATGTGGGTCACAAGGAATAGCCATATTATTACATCGTACCTTCCCTATGACACACACCCAAGTACGGAGAGACCAACAGGGGCGGTTTGTAGCCATTACCGGTAAGGTAGAAGGAATCACATTTAATATAATAAGTATCTACGCCCCTCCCTCCCTGGTCAGCTCAACCCTCCAGGCACTCACAAAACTTCTCTCTGACCTACCCCCTGGGCCGACTATACTAGGTGGTGACTTCAACGCAACCTCGGACCCGACCTTAGATGTAGACGGCCCACTTACCACATATAGACATGTACTGGCAACCACAATTAAGGGGTGGTTATCTGCCACGGGACTATGTGATGACTGGCGGATACGGCATCCGAGGCAGAGACAATTCACCCACACCTCAGCAACCCATGGCTCCCAATCCAGAATAGACCTGATACTTCTTCCCAGCACAGACTGCACAACCCTCTCACACATCAAGATTCTAGCCAGAGGAATCTCTGACCATGCCCCACTCCGGCTCATACTAAGCCCGGCCCGCCCCGCCCCCGGCGTCACCCCATGTGGCGGCTAAACGCATGGTATCTCCAAGATGAACACTTTAAGGAACAATTACGTCAGGCACAAGCAGAATACTTCCACCTAAACGAAGGCTCTGTAACCTCGGAGGGCACTCTATGGGCGGCAGGGAAGGCGGTATTAAGAGGTATGGCTAAAAATCTGATACGTCATCAGGAACGTGCCAAAACGCTACATATCACACAGCTAGAGTTCCGATCAATAAACCTCGAAAGAGACAACGTAATAAACCCAAGCGAGAAACTGATGCGACAACTCCTCCTAATCTGAGAGGAGATATGGGGTCAATCCCTGGAGGCCGCGAAACATTTATGGAGGGCCAGCACTGGAAGGATATATGGCTGGGGGCACAAGACCGGGAAGATGCTGTACTGGTTGATCTCCCGTGATCACGCCTCCAAGATCGTCCCTGAAATTTATGACGGGGATGGGGCCCTGCTTACGGGTCATAACGAAATTGCGAATGCTTTTGACAACTATTATCATACACTGTACCAAGCATCTACACAAATAGATTCGCATCAAACACGTCTACTACTTGACGAGATCCCCCTCCCACAGTTACCTATGATAGAAGCACAGGTTTTAGAGGAAGGAACCCATTAGAGAGGAAAAAATTGGGGCGGCAATCTCGACATTAAACGCTGGCAAGATGCCTGGTCCCAATGGGTTCCCCCCAGAATATTATAAGGTGTTTAGAGAAGACCTGACCCCAAGTCTCCTACGCCCTTTCACAGAAATAGGAAAAGGTGGATCCTTTCCTCCTGAACTAGATACAGCCATGATCGTGGTGCTCCCCAAAACCCAGCCCCCTTCACCTCACTGCGCGGATTACAGACCAATATCATCGAATAACACAGATATTAAAACTTTCGCCTCTATCCTTGCCACTCGCATCAAAAGGGTCCTGCCGCAGCTAATCCATCCTGACCAATGTGTGGTTTATGGCAACCCGCAGTACACAACACTGTATCCGCCGGCTACACGTAGCCTTGGCGGAGAGATGCCGGTTGCCCCAAAGCCTGGCCCTCTTCCTCATAGATTTTCAAAAGGCTTTTGATTCGGTTGACTAGGGATTACTTCTACTGGTGCTCCGATGGGCAGGCATAGAAAAACAATTTTACCACTTAATTAAAGCATTATACACTAACCCTACGGCCTGTGTACAGGTTAATGGGACCATATCCCACAGGTTCGACATCCACAGAGGTACTCGAGAGGGATGTACCCTATCCCCTCTTTTGTTTACCCTGGCCATTGAGCCTCTAGCCCAGATGATCAGAGCGGGCTCAGTATACAGAGGATGGAAATGGGGTCCATATCATGAAGACAGCATAGCTCTATATGCAGATGACCCATACGCAAATTAAGTTTTAAATACCTAGGAATCTGGGTAACCTTTCTGCCCGAATTAACATGGGCCAAAAATCTATCTTCTCTGCTAACAAGAATCAAAACGGACATGAAGAGATGGCAAACCCTCCCCTTGAATGTGGGGCGGGTGGCCCTATACAAAATTATGATCTTGTCAAGACTCCTATACATATTCCAAAATGTTCCCATCCTCATCCCCCACTCCTGGTTCAAAAATCTCGAAAGCATCACCAGAAGATTTCTATGGAGAGGTAATGACATTGAGTAGCGATACAACATTGCCGGAGAGGAATGTATGATGGAGGTTTGGGTGCGTCAGATCCCTATCTGTATGACCTGGCTACCCAATTGATAGTTGTCCATGACGGGTTTAATGGGGGCTGGGAAGACCCGGCATATAAGACAGAATTGACACTCCTGGGGTTTCCACAGGTTCTTGACATGCTGTATGGCACATCGCTTCCTCGTGACATGGAGGAAACAACCAAAGTGGTCTTCCTGGCATGGTGAGCCGCGTTACGCCGCACTCACTGGAATACTGTTATCACCCTCCAGACTCCGCTATGGAGAAGGAAATGGATGTATGCCTCCGCCACGCTGGAGGGATTCTCAACATGGTACCTAATAGGCATTTCCCTGGTTGGGGACATATGGAAAGGGAGGGCCATGAAATTGTTCAAAGACCTACAAGCAGAATTTCAATTAAACCAGACACAGTTCTTTGGATACCTTCTACTAAGACACGCACTGCAAACCCATCGCCCACCACAAGCCCTATACCGGACTTTAACCCACGGGAAGCCAAAATACTCATGGGAAATATGGAGGGGAAAGGCATTTCTCAACTTTACAAAACACTAATCAACAACACTCCTGATAACTTAGTCATTTTTAGGACTAAGTGGGAATCATGGCTCGGACCCCTAGAAGAAACGGAATGGAGGGAACCTTGATGGCGCCCAAGGTATTGGCAATATCGCAAGATTCCGCATGATACAATTTTATTATTTATATGGGGCCTATCTGACACCATCCAAACTACACAAAATGGGAGCACGCCCTTCTGCCAAATGCCCAAGATGCCCGAATGAACCAGCAGACTTCTTTCACATGGTATGGACCTGTCAGAAAATACAAAAGTACTGGGAAGAGGTGATCCGAGCCAAGCTAATCCTATTGGGGGTAAAGGAAGAAATGGAAGGAACATGTGCTAAATGAACACTGACAGCTACGGCATTATTAGTCGCTAATAGAGATATTGTTGCAGCGTGGACGTCCCCAGAAGGCCCATCGATCCAGAAATGGAGGAAGGGGGTGGATTGGTGTGCCAATCAGGAGAAACTGGTATTTGAGTCTAGAGGGTGTCCACACAAATTCGAAAAGCTATGGGGACGATGGCTGGAATTGATGAGATAAAGCAGATACGTAATAAGATAGTTAATGTTTCAAGGGGACACTACGATGGCTAGATCTGCTGATAGCACCACAACCCATTATTGTTCATGGCTAACAACAATACTGAAACAATGATAAGATGTACATATTCCATTCATCCTTACCTTGTACTTGAACCTGTTTTTTCCTTCCTTTTCTATACATGTCTGAAAAACAATAAAAATTTGTTTAACAAAATAAAACAATGGAATACTGCTGGGCGCGCACTCTGAAATCGGGATTTTTTAATTGCAAAAAAAAGGGGGCAGACAGTTTTTAAACACAATATAAATAACAGAAACAGATTAAAACAGTCTCCTAAAAACACACTCTGCAAGATGTATGTAGCCTTTTTACTTAGAAGTAAAGGGGGGGGCTCATGTGCCACAAACTAGCAAGGCAATTCACACAGTCACTGCAAAAACAAATAAAAAAAACACCACCTTAAAAGAGGCCAGGCTGCCTGAAACACAGAGACTCCACAGTAAAACAGACACAGGTAGCTGAAATAAACACTTTTGAACAAATAATACTATTTACCCAGAAAAATCTCAAGGCTCCTTACCTAGGTCTTTTTGCAATCCTTGAACACTGGGCTGTATCAGGACACAGGGAAGATGCTGAGGCCCACAAACTGGAGGTGGCTGTCTTGGGCTTCCCTCCACAAACTTAAGGGGCCAAAGCAGGTGTGGGGGGTGGGGCTCAGGTGCAACAGGGACTCAGAGAGCCAATCAGCTAAGTCCAGTACCTGTGGGCCTGGGGAAAGGCAGCTGCTGCTCTATTCAGAATCTCATTGGATACAGACAGGCTGAATCCACACTTCCAAGCTAGCAGAGTCTACCTTCCAGGTAAGGGAGAGATTGTTTAAAAAACAAACACTTAAATAATGCTGGACGCGTACTCTGAAATTGGGCTTTTTTAAAGGCAAAAACCAGGGGGGCAGACAGTTTTTAAACACAATTTAAATCACAGAAATAGATTAAAACAGCCTCCTAAAAACACACTCTTCAAGATGTATGTAGCCTTTTTACTTAGAGGAAGAGGGGGTGTATGTGCCACAAACTAGTAAGGGAATTCACACAGTCACAGTAAAATGGATTTTTTTTTTTTTTTTTTTTCTTTAAGTTTCAAAAGTTTTATTAAGAATATATAAGGCGGTACATACAGCATATAAACAAACTGTTTAGCTTTCAAAACATTGTTTTTGTTCGTTTACCACAATTATTTCCATTGTAAGCATATATACATGTACTGTCAGGTAAGTAAAAATTCCCAGTTGCATAGTAGAGTTGTGTACCCTTATTTTGAAGAAGAGTGGAAAACAGGTGGGGGGAGGTGGTGAGGGGAGGGGGGGGCGAGGATAGGGTTGTGTAGGAGGGGTTGGTCTTGGTATAGGGGAGAGACAAAATAGTATATGAAATGGGGAGGGGGAGAGAAGGGAAAGAAAAAGGGAGAAAGAGGAAGGGTAATCGCGGGGGAGTGTAGAATGAAGAGACTCGAGGTAGGCAGGGGGTCTTTGTATCCTGAGACTAGCTTGTTCAGGCCTAAGAGTGGATCGTTCTGTACTTCTCCGTCTGTAGCAAGTTATTATCTAGGGGTAGATAATATGTATGATAGATATGGTAAGGTCGGGTAGAGAGTGTCTACGTCTTATATGAGTTGATTTCTCAGTCCTTGTTTGTGTTAGGAAGCGACTTGTATTACTATGTTGGGTAGTTCAGGGTCTGGGGCATGTGACAAAATTAGAGGCCTGTGGATTGATAGAGAGAGAGGAAAAAGAGAGAGAGAAGAGAGGATAGTGTAGCTAGGGAGAGAGAGAGGGGGCAGTAGGAGATTAAATGTGTTTCCGGAGTCTAGGATTCTCAGAGGGTGATTGGTAATCAATATTCCCTAATCATTGATCATTGAACATTGATCATCCGTTGGTCATCCACCAGCCGCTTCATGGTCTCTTCAAGAATGGGCGCCAGACCTCCTCAAATTGTTCTGCTTGGTCCTGTAGGTTATAAATCACTCGTTCATGGGTAGCCGTTTGATACATGGCCGTCATCCATTCCATGGGTGTGGGGGCAATGCTAGATCTCCAGTGCCGGAGTATGCATATTTTGGCCGTGGCTAGCGCCGTGTGGATTAATCGTTTATGTGCCCGCGATAGGGAGGGATACGGGCGAATGTCATGTAGAATGATAAATGCTGGTGGGGTCGGTTTTGGTATCTGTATGAAGTCCGATAGGGCGAGGCGTACCGCGTCCCATAGTGACTGTACCGTGGGGCAGTGGCATAAAATATGAAGTTGGTCGCAATATGGCTCTGTGCATCTCCAACAGTTCGTGTGAGGTATCAGCCCTGCCCTGAAGAGTTTAACGGGGGTCCAGTACCATCCCTGAAGGATTTTAAATAGGCAAAATTTCAGGCGTGCTTCACGTACGCCCCTGTCGAGGGCTTCTAGTATGTCTGGCCATTCTTCGTCCGTGTAGGTTATCTCTAGTATGTCCTGCCACTTTAAGCGTAGTCGTTCAAGTAAAGGCTGAGAGTAAAGATGGTTAGTTAATTCGGCATAGAGGCCAGCCAAGACGCCTTTTTGTCGGCCCCATTTCTGAAGATAGGTGACGATGGGTGAGGTTTTGAGCAGCCACGGGGGGTTCCTAATGTCCTCCGCATACAGTGTTTGAGCTGTAGATATCGCCACTCCTGGTTACTTTGGATACCGAATTCTTCCTGGAGGGAGGCGAATGTGCGGAAGCTATCTCCATCTATTATGTGAGATATATTGTGGATACCTGCCTCGGACCATTGGGGCCATCTGAGAATAGTCCCTCCTATTTTAATGCTTTTATTCCCTGCTATGGGAGCCTGAGTATGCAGGGAGGGGTGTACTCCTAGTAGTCGATGGGCTCTGCACCACGCTGTGTTTGTAGCCTTGAGGATGGGGTTAGTTAAGGGAACGTGGTCGGCGTATGTTCCTCCCATCTCCGTATACTGTCCATATAGGAGTTTCTCTGTGATCACCCATTGCGGCGGATCGGCTATATCCGGAAGCGTATATATTAGCTGTGAGAGTTGTAGGGCCAGAGAGTATTGTTCTACCGAGGGTAGTCCTAATCCTCCGTAGAGCCGTCGTGCCAGTATTATTGCAGGTTTCAGTCTTGGGCGTGAGGAGCCCCAGACGAAGGCCCTTATGGATGCGTCTATTAATCGGAGTGAGGAAAGAGGTATCTGTAGGGGAAGCATGCCTAACACGTATGTGAAGCGTGGTAAGGTGACCATTCTGACCGCCTGTGTCCTACCCCACATGGACAGGCCCAGTAGGGACCATTTGGCAAAGTCTTGTTTCATTTTAGATATAAGGGGGTCTATGTTGTCCCTGACCATATGTTCTAGACCTCTGTTAATAAACGTTCCTAAATATTTAAGGCGGGTCGGGGTCCATTTGAATTGAAGGCCATGTATCGCTGCCCTCGTTGTTATGCGGGATAATGGGAGTGCCTCACTTTTATCCCAGTTTACCCGATATCCGGATAGGGATGCAAAGTCTTCTATAGTGGAAAGTAGTGCTGGGAGCGAGGTTTCTAGATCGGACATTGTTAACAGAATGTCGTCTGCGTAGAGATATATTTTGGATATGCCCCCGGTGATATGGATCCCTTTTATTTGGTGAGAATTTCGTATGGTGGCAGCTAGGGGTTCCATGGCCAATAAAAATAGAAGTGGCGACAAGGGGCATCCTTGGCGTGTGCCCCTTCCGATAGGGAATGGGTCTGACATGATGCCCCCACAGTTAACCTGTGCTGTGGGGTGGTCATATAATAAACGTACTTTAGAGATAAATTGTTCCCCCAGGCCAAAATGCTTCAAGGTTGTGAATAGGTAGGGCCACTCAATGCGGTCGAATGCTTTCTCCGCGTCTAGGGACAGGGCTAGGGCTTCGTCAGGTAATTGTATGGATTCTAACAGTGTATGGCAAAGAGTTCGCATATGATTTCTGGAGGTACGTCCTGGTACAAATCCTACTTGGGTATTGTGAATCAATGATGGTATCACCTTGCGGAGCCGCGCTGCTAAAACACTGGCTAGGAGTTTGACATCCCCATTCAAAAGGGAGATAGGACGGTGTGACAGACCGAACAAGATGAGGACAAGAAGTTATGGTGCTCAGGTAAGTGTTTATTGTTTTCTAAACAAACAGGATAAATCAAGTGAAAGTTCGTTCTGTTGTTGCTCTTAGTCTCTCGCGCAGTTCTTCTGGTCACTGATGTGTTTTCCCCTTTTCTTCTCTTTTAGGTGGAGGTACTGTCAGTCTCGCGGACGTCCCATGAGGATATCGGAAAAGGAAATAAGGAAAACGAGGGTAAGTGGGACGTTAAGAGATACGTCTTTCTAATTAAATTTATCAGACTGGGGTGGATAACAGAGGGGAGGGGGTGGTGTCTGTGCGGAATAGAGGGAAGTGCTTTTTTACTAATTTTACTCGCGTGTTATTGTGTCCCTAGTGCTTCTTTTGTGCCCTCCCACCTCTTTTCCCCATTCACCCTCTACCCCTTCCCTAGTTTCCTTCCCCAGTCCCCTTCCCTGTCGTGCACCCTTTATTTGTCCAGAAGGACCGTACCTTCGTGAGCCACGACCCTCCGGGGCCGTGGCGGGCGTTGAGGTGGTCCTCGCTGAGGTAGGGTTCGATACGGCTTCCTGGTTCCAGTTCGCCGTCCTCCAGGTGGTATTCCTTCTCTTGGTCTCTCGCCGCGCTTGCCGTCGGGTCCCTTGCCTCGGTCTCCCTCCGTTCGCCGTCGTCTCCGTCTTCTTCTCCGTCGTCTCCGGTCTCTTCCTCCTTTTTTCTCCTCGCCGGCTCCACCGGCTTTTCATTCGTGACGCCGTCCTCCTCTGGCCAATCCGGGGTCGGAAAACCTATCCAGGTTTCCCCGGCAACGTCCCGACGCCGGCCTCGCTCGGGACGCGTCTCCCCGGTAACAGGGAAACGCGGAGATGACGTGTCAGAGGAGTCCGACACGTCAACTCCGGTCTCCCGTCTTGCGGTGATCGGGTTTACCCCGTCACATACCCCTTCCCAAGACAGGTCCTGTTCCAGGACCGAATCGGAAACCGGGAAGCGAGAGAGATAATCCGCAGGGACTTGCGAACTCCCAGGAACATGTCGGACCTGAAAGGAGAATGGTTGAAGTTCAAGGAACCACCTGAGAATCCGGGCATTCGTATCTTTATGAGCGGCAAGCCAAGTGAGGGGGGCGTGATCCGTAAAAAGTACAAAAGGCCGGCCCAACAGGTAATACTGTAGACAATCCACGGCCCATTTAATGGCCAAACACTCCCTTTCTATTATGGGGAAACGACGTTCCCGAAGACCCAGTTTGCGGCTGATGTACACAACGGGATGATCGAGTCCCTCCGTTCCCGGCTGTGTCAGAACCCCCCCGAGCCCCACATCGGAGGCATCAGTGTAAAGGTGAAAGGGTTTTGAAAAATCCGGGCATAACAATATGGGTTCTTTGGTTAAAGAGTTCCTCAAGCGTTCAAAACTGGAAGTTTGAATAGCAGAGAAAGGCACTAGCTGATTTGGATGAGATTTGGACAGAAGATCCGTAAGGGGAGCGGCTAGAGTGGAATAGTGAGGTATGAAACGCCGATAATATCCTACTAGGCCTAAGAAAGAGCGTAAGTCTTTTTTAGTTTTCGGGAGAGGGGCATGTAAGATTGCGTCCACCTTCTGGGCTTGGGGTTGAAGTGTTCCCTGACTGATTCTGTATCCCAGATATGAAATGTCGGTTTTCCCGATAACACATTTCTTGGGATTGGCTGTCAACCCAGCCTCGGTGAGTACATTAAAAACTTGGCTTAGATGGTCCAGATGGTTTACCCAGGTATCGCTAAAAACAACTACATCATCCAGGTAGGCCGCTGAAAAAGCAGGGTATGGTTTTAATATGTTATCCATTAACCTTTGGAAAGTGGCCGGGGCCCCATGTAGCCCAAAAGGTAATACAGTAAAATGATACAGCCCGGACTGGGTAGAAAATGCCGTTTTTTCTTTATCTTCGGGGGCTAAGGGTATCTGCCAATATCCTTTGGTTAAATCTATTGTGGACATATATTTCGCCTTTCCTAATTTCTCTAGGACATCGTCCACCCTAGGGATTGGATACGTGTCAAATAATGAGTTCTCATTAAGTTTCCGGAAGTCTATGCAGAACCTGACCGTACCGTCAGGTTTTGGTACAAGAACTACGGGTGAACACCAGGGACTGGTAGAGGGCTCTATTACTCCTAGGGTCAACATTTTCTGTATTTCATTTTCTATAACCTGCTTCCTTGCTGCGGGGATGCGATATGGTCTGACCCGAACTACTGTGTCGGGTTTTGTTCGTATCTTATGTCGGATTAGGGTGGTTCTACCGGGGTCTTCTGAAAACAATTGGTGATATTGCTGTAACAAGCGGTATACCTGCCTCTTTTCCGCTTCCGTTAATGCTTCGTCTATAGTGGGTAGTGTTGTCCCCTTGGCTAGGGTGGTAGGGCAAAATTCAATCTTCAATTCCTTACTCGGGTACAGAAGGTTAACTATTCTTGGGGTAGTGTTGGGTGTCTCGGGTGTCTCCCATTTCTTTAAAAGATTGACATGATATATTTGGGTTTTCCTGGGGTTGGTTGTTATTTCCACTAGGTAAGTTACAGGGGAGACGGCTCGGATGATTCTATGGGGGCCTTGCCATTTCGCCAGCAATTTATGTTCGGACGTGGGTCGCATGATTAAGACCTGTTCATCGGGTTGGAAAACTCTTAACTTACTCCCCTTATCATAATAATGCTTTTGGGTTCTTTGAGCCTGTTCCATTGTCTTTTACCTCGTCCCATAATCCCTGTAAATGCGTTCTCAAGTTATGAGCATACTCCAACAAAGGAGTCCCTCCCTCCATGGCTTCTTCCTCCCAGGCCTCTACCGCCATGTCCAGAAGGGAACGTGGTTGTCGCCCGAACACTAGCTCGAAAGGGCTATGCCCCGTGGAAGCCTGTTCGTGCGTTCGGATCGCGTATAATACCAACGGTAATTTCTGATCCCAGTCTCTCCCTGTGTCGTGTACAATCTTTCGAAGTAACGTTTTGATCGTACGATTATATCGTTCGACCAAACCATCGGTTTGAGGATGATAAACGGATGTTTTGATCTGAGATATGCCTAACGTTTTACACACTTGTTTCATCAAGGTGGACGTAAAGGGAGTGCCCTGATCTGTGAGTATTTCCTGCGGGAAACCAAGACGCGAAAACACTGTTATCATCGCCTGGGCTATGGTCTTTGTTGTCATACTGGTTAGGGGAATAGCCTCTGGGTATCGAGTAGCATAATCAACTATGACCAGTATGTAAGTGTGTCCTTTTGAAGAAGGAACCAAGGGTCCAACCAAATCCATCCCTATCCGTCTAAACGGGACATCTATGATGGGGAGGGGCATGAGTGGTGCTTTTTTTGGTTTACCTGGTTCCGTCAGTTGACACCTGGGACATTGCGCACAATATTTTCTTATGTTGGCAAAAACACCAGGCCAGTAAAATCGTCTGAGGAGATATTCTTCCGTTTTGTCTCTCCCAAAGTGTCCCCCTCCCGGATGATTATGAGCGAGCGTAAGGATGTGATCCCTATAGTATTCAGGTACTATGAGTTGTTTTCTTTTTTCCCCGGTACGTGTGGTGTTTACTCGGTACAGGAGATTATTTTTGATTAGGAAGTAGGGACCCACCTCATCCATTTCCTCTGACACTGCAGTTCTCCAAGCGTGAGATAGGGAGGGATCTTCTCTCTGTTGTTGAGCAAAACTGACAGGTGCCTCGTGGAATTCTGCTACCACTCCTCTTATAGTGTCCTGACTAGTACTATTTCGGAACTGCTCTCTTTCTATTCTTTTGTCCCTTCGGGTCAGTTTTCTACGGGTTATTGGACATTCAATGGGACTTCCTGAAAACGGGGCTTCACCCCACCAGTCCTGTGAGATTTTAGAGTCTCTAACCTGATCCAATAGTTCTTGAAAGTGAAGGTAATCTGTTCCCACGATACAATCCTCGATCAATTTTGGCATTATCCCCATCGGGAGACTATCCCGGTAGGGCCCCCATTCTATCTGTAGAATTTTTAATGGATATTGCTCTTTGTCCCCGTGAACACAACAAATATGTACCCACTGTCTCGTTTCGGAACCCAGAGTGGTTATCAGGTCTTCCCTTATTACAGACTGGCTGCACCCGGAGTCGACGAGGGCACACACATACCGTCCATTGATTTTTACAGTCTGTTTGAACTTGTGGTTACCTTTCCCCGTACATAGGACCCTACGCCTGGTAACCCCTATTTCCATCGGTTCACCTCCTTCGTGTTTCTGAGGACACATACGGGCGATATGTCCCCATTCTCCGCAGTGGTAACATTGGGGTCCCTGTATAGGGGGGCCTTCCGGGATTCTACGGGAAACGGTATTGTCCAGTGGATTCTTTGGGAGGGTTTTTACAGGTGGCAAGACTGATTTTATATTGGGCCGTGGTGGTATATTTCTTATGTCGGAGGAGCGATGATACGCGCAGGCCAAATCAATTGCTGTGTTAGTGTCTATTTTTGGATGCTGTCGTATCCAGTGTTTTGTGGCTAAGGGTAGAGCATCCAAGTACTGTTCCAGTATAATTATTTGTATCACTTCTTCACGGCTATCGCCAATAGGCCCCAACCATTTTAAGGCCAAATCTTTTACCCGGAAATAAAAGGTTCGGGGGTCCTCATTTGGTCCCCACTTGACCTTGCGGAATTTCATCCGGTAGTATTCCGTATCATGCCCAACACGTTCCAAAATACTGGATTGTATATCCTTGTAGGGTGTGAGGCCTCCGGGATTAGCAGCCTGATAGGCTGCTTGTAAGAGGCCAGTTAGTAATGGAGCAACATATTGTCCCCAGCGTTCTTCAGGCCATTGAGCTGACGACGCCACTCTTTCAAAGTTAGTAAAGAAAGACTCTGGGTCTTCTCCCTCTTGATATTTCTGCAATACTGAGCTGGGAACGTTCGGGTGGACTTTACTAGCGGCAATAGTCTCGGTTAATTTTGTCATGGCCGTTTCGTGTACCAGCTGGTTATTTGCCAGAATGGTGGCCTGGCTTTTCAAGGCCGATTGTAAAGCCTCTCTGTCCTCTTTTGCTTCCCTTTGGTGAGCCTCCCATACCAGCTGCAAATGTCTTTGTCCTTCTGCTAGCTGTTTGATCATATCCTCAAGGGAAGGGTTGTCACTCATTGTGTACTCTGTTCGGTTGTCGTAGGGCCCCTAAGGATCCCACTTCTGACACCACTGTGACAGACCGAACAAGATGAGGACAAGAAGTTATGGTGCTCAGGTAAGTGTTTATTGTTTTCTAAACAAACAGGATAAATCAAGTGAAAGTTCGTTCTGTTGTTGCTCTTAGTCTCTCGTGCAGTTCTTCTGGTCACTGATGTGTTTTCCCCTTTTCTTCTCTTTTAGGTGGAGGTACTGTCAGTCTCGCGGACGTCCCATGAGGATATCGGAAAAGGAAATAAGGAAAACGAGGGTAAGTGGGACGTTAAGAGATACGTCTTTCTTATTAAATTTATCAGACTGGGGTGGATAACAGAGGGGAGGGGGTGGTGTCTGTGCGGAATAGAGGGAAGTGCTTTTTTACTAATTTTACTTGCGTGTTATTGTGTCCCTAGTGCTTCTTTTGTGCCCTCCCACCTCTTTTCCCCATTCACCCTCTACCCCTTCCCTAGTTTCCTTCCCCAGTCCCCTTCCCTGTCGTGCACCCTTTATTTGTCCAGAAGGACCGTACCTTCGTGAGCCACGACCCTCCGGGGCCGTGGCGGGCGTTGAGGTGGTCCTCGCTGAGGTAGGGTTCGATACGGCTTCCTGGTTCCAGTTCGCCGTCCTCCAGGTGGTATTCCTTCTCTTGGTCTCTCGCCGCGCTTGCCGTCGGGTCCCTTGCCTCGGTCTCCCTCCGTTCGCCGTCGTCTCCGTCTTCTTCTCCGTCGTCTCCGGTCTCTTCCTCCTTTTTTCTCCTCGCCGGCTCCACCGGCTTTTCATTCGTGACGCCGTCCTCCTCTGGCCAATCCGGGGTCGGAAAACCTATCCAGGTTTCCCCGGCAACGTCCCGACGCCGGCCTCGCTCGGGACGCGTCTCCCCGGTAACAGGGAAACGCGGAGATGACGTGTCAGAGGAGTCCGACACGTCAACTCCGGTCTCCCGTCTTGCGGTGATCGGGTTTACCCCGTCACAGACGGTAACTGCCGCAAAGAAGGGGGTCTCTCCCTGGCTTAGGCAAGATAACAATCGTGGCTTTATTGGATAGAGCGCCCAGGGAGCCTTCTTGACATGCTTCCGTCAGTGCTTCATGTACTGCGGTTATTGCCTCCTCCCCAGCCCATTTATAGAATTCCGCAGGGAATCCGTCCTCTCCTGGTGATTTATGGTAGGGGAGGCTTGTTATAACTTGGGTTATCTCTTCTTTGCTTATGTTACCGTCCAAGAGGGCCCTGCCTGCCTCAGACAGACGGGGTAGATTGGCCGCGGCAAGGAATGTCTCCATTTGTGTTTGATCTGTCATTGTTTCAGGAGTGTACAAATGTCGGTAGTACTTGGCGAACTCGTTTACAATGTCTTGTGGGCGAGTTAGCACTGCTCCTGAAGAAGATGTTATGGCCGCAATGGCAGAGGCTGCCTCTCTTTGTCGGAGCTGCGCCGCTAGGAGGCGACCTGCTTTTTCCCCTTGTTCGTAATGGCGGCCTCGCAATTTTTGCAGTGCGTATTCCGCCTGAGATGTATAGAGTTCATTGTGTGCCATGCGGGCCTGTTCTAAGGCGTGTCGCAGCCTAGGGGATGGTTGGGCGGTATATTGTTTAGTGAGGTCCTGTATCGTGGTCTCTAAGGTGGTTTGGCGGGCTATTCTGTCTTTGTTGGCCAGTGCTGCATCTCGCATCATATTCCCTCTTAGGGTTGCTTTTGCTGCCGCCCATAGGATCCTTTTTGAGGATACAGTGCCTGAATTCTCGGCCATGTATGTGGTTACATGAGCTTTTAATTGTTCCTTCCCTTGTGGAGAGCGATATCTGTGTACAGCCAGTCGCCATGGTTTACGACCAGAGAAGGAGAGTCCCACCTGGATCCGGATTAGTATTGGGGAGTGATCTGAGAGCCCACTGTCTAGGATACAGGTGTCTTGTATATGAGGGATTACAGTGTGTGATACTAAGAAATAATCCAGACGCGATTGGGTGCCGTGGACGGTGGATAAGAAAGTATATTCCTTATCTTTCGGGTGTTGTATTCTCCAGCAGTCCACCAGACCGACGTCAGTGGTCAGGTCTGTCAGAAGCGCTGTGTCGTGATTGTTACATACATCGACAGGGCCTGTCCTATCCATTATGGCGTCTTGGACGAGATTCCAGTCTCCCCCAATTATGTATCGAGTAGTTCCGATTTCTGTCAGGAGGCGATTTAGCTGTAGAAGGAATGGGCGTTTTGGGCCGGTTGGTGCGTTAACGGATCCCACGCATAAAACAGTGTCCCCTAGTTTTAATTTAGCAAATACATACCTTCCTTCCGTATCATTCCAGGTTTTAATGATAGTGACCGGGAGGGATTTACGCACTAGTATCGCCACTCCACATTTGCGGGGTCCGTTACTTCCAGATTCCTGACTCGTTGGACGGCAGCTGAAGGCAACCCTCCCTACCCAATCCCGTTTAAGTTTACTGGATTCCAGAGTGTCAAGGTGAGTCTCTTGAATCAGAGCTATATCTGTTTTTTTGGATTGAAGATAGGACAGTATCTTTTTCCGCTTAACATAGCTCGTCATGCCGTGTACATTCCAAGAGAGTATGCGTAATGGTCGCGTCGCTTGAGGGTGGGGCTTCGACATATTGGATAATTGTGAGTAAGTAAGCACCCTCGATCCGGGGTTGGTGTTGGTGGGGGGGGGGGGGGGAGGGAGGGTGGGAGATATTGACTTAGTAGTTAGAGTGGAAGTTGTGTTTCGATATGATACGGTGTTTTATTTTATTTTATTTTATATATACAGGGGTTAGTAGCTGGTGGAGGCCAAGGGAATCCTCTGCAGAAGAAAGAGAAGAGAGAGGAGAGGGTGAAGGAAGAGAGGTAATGTAAGTAGGACGAGAGCCAGATGGAGGGGAAATATGAGGGAAAAAGAAGGCAAGGAGAAATGAGAGGGAGAAGAAAAGAGGGAGAAGGGGGGAAGGGATGGATGCGTGTGCTGAAGTTGAGATAGAGAGTATAGCAAGAGAGCGTGCAATTTGGGGGAAGAAGTGGAGAAGGGTAGGGATGAGGGAGGTTAGGAGTACAACCTCCTTCGTTCGTTAGGTCTGTAAACGGCGGGACCGATTTCTCTCGGAGCTCTCGTGCCGTCGGGCGGTCACGATCGGGGGGGCAAAGGGGGGAAACAGCAGACAGCCAGTCATCGATATGTCGGTGATAAGGAGGGGTGGGGGGGGCACACAGCAGTGCTTATGTTTATGTATCGGGAAGTGGGTCTGTTCATCGGTGGTTAGTGGCTAGTGTATTAGTTATATAACTAAAGTGTATATTGGCAGAAGTAATGATCGGTTAATAACTATAGTACCTGAGCGGCGCTGGAGAGGAGGGAGGGGGTGTCGGGTGTTGATGGGGTATGGTGTTTAGGATGTTGTGCCTAGTACTTGATGTTGTATGGTATCGTAAGGTGTTTAGAAGTTCATAAGATAGGGTCGTAAATTAAAGTAGGGACTGGGCAGACAGAAAGACCGAGACCGGCTGGCGAGGGGAGGGGGGGGGCAGGGCAGAGGAGGGGGGGGAGAGAGCTCAAACAGAGTATTATAGTTCTCGCGTATGCATGGGTACATAAAGATACCAATATACAGTATAATATAATACTTCCTGAGCATTTCTTTTCAACTATAACACTGCCTCGTCTCGTCTCGCCTTACAACTGTTCAATGACATATTAGGTTGATCAACATAACATATCCTGGCATCTTATCACATTATCATGTTAGGAGCCATTATGCCAAACGTCTCTCTATTAATCGTAGGATAGGTAATGAGTGTAGCTGAGCCCCGGGTTACGCGAGGGTAGTGCGTATCTCATCCTATTACTAGCTCCTTGCCGTGTATTATTACATCATAATACTGACCTACTAAGGTCTTACTTGGTATGTGCCACCATCATAGTCGTTCTGTTGTTGATGATAATTTAAGATAGTAATAATGATTAGGATGGGGGTAGGTACGAACATCTGGGGAAAAGAATAGCTAATAGTTTATAATTTACATTGTGATGTTATAATGTGGTGTGGAGTGGCAGTGTAGAATGTCATAATATTTCGCTTTGTTATGCGGTATTATGTTGTATTATGTCCTCATGTTCTATTATTTTTGTTTTTTTCTCTTTTTTTTTTTTTTTCCCCAGTTTCTTATTGTAGAATAAGGTAAAGTCAAGTAGTGGGAGCTTTGATATGTTTCAGGTTATATCGTATTGTGTGTCCCTGTATTGGAATTAATTTATCTTTGCGTGGTCTAGTCCCATCCCTTGGAGTGATAATGGGGGCTAAACGGTTCTAATGTCGGCGCTGGTCGAGTGTGGTGTGTATTAGGAAAGTTTCACATACTTTGTTGTTTACTACCATGAGATACTTTGTAGTGTGTGGAATGTAAGGTAAATTCCATGATAGTTAATTAGTGTTTATTTTTTGTTATCTGTTTAATGCCCCTGTTACCTTGTTACCTTGTTATAGGGTTATAGGGTCGGGACCGGGCCCTTATTCAACATACAGTGAGTTGGTGGGGTCTGATCCCTGTTCTAGTAATCATCATCTGTTGTGTACTGAGGGCAAATAACGATTTACTGGTAGTTTCCATTATAGGGTCTCGGCTCTAGTCATAAAGAGCATAGATTTTTCATGTATCTGGTTTTAACATTGATACTAGCAGTCTTAGACAATTACAATAGTAATACACATATGATCTGGAAAGGTACTCATCCTTCTGCGGAGTCTATAGTTGTTATTTTCGACTCTCTGGCGATAGTCCCATAAATCGTCTTGTCGCGTTACCGTCTCAAGAAGACCCAGTTGTAGGCTTTAAAGGGAGCGGGATTTGTCTCTTTCCGATAATTGGGTGTGGGTTACTACTGCGTGTAAAATCTGACCCCTGTCATCATATGATCTAGTTAGTCTCTCCATGTCTCTACCTCTATGACTGGCTCCGGTGTCGTGTAGAGCCGTCTTCACCTTTTCTATTCCTGAGTGGGGGGTTTCGGCACTATCACTGCCTCCTACAATGTCATGCTCACTGTCTGTGTTGTAAGAGTCCATAGGCTGGGATTGGAAAGAGTCAAGGAAGAGTCTCAATTCGTCGGGGTTATAAAAGTCCTTGGATACTCCATTTTTTGTAACCCACATTCTTGCAGGGTCAAAGAGACCGTATTTCATCTCTAGTTTGCGAAGCCGGGGTCGTAGGGCTAGGAAAGCCTTTCTACGTTCGTTGGTTTCCTTGGAGTAATCAGCGGTTATTCGGATCTCGTGCTGGTCTATTCGGAAAGGGCCGTGGTTACGTGCTACTTGGAGTATTTGTCGGGTTTGATTATGCCGCAGCAAGCATGCGATGATTGGGCGGGGCCTTGAGGAGTTGTCAGAGCGTTTTGGGCCTATCCTGTGTGCCCGTTGGAATTCTAGCGGCGGGTCAAAGTCCAATGAAATCATTTTTGGAAGAGTGGAGGTCAGAAAAGTCTGCATATCCGAGCCTTCTTCGTTTTCCGGGATCCCAAGTATGCGGATATTGTCTCTCCGGCTCCTGTCCTCCATGTCCGTTAGTTTGCTCCTGAGGTAGATGAAGTCTTGTTCTCGCACCTGAGACGTGTTGATCTGTGTCTCTAGTGATCCCATGCGTTGTTCTAGCCCTGTCACTCTAGATTGAAAGCCGGCAATGTCAGATCGCATGGATTTGGTTTCTAGTGTCAATGAAGTTATAGAGGCGTCCATCCCCTCTATGCGGCGGCTGACGGTGGTGATCTCTTGTAGTATCCTGTCCATAGTCGTGGATTGATCTTTATCAGGCATCGTGGTGGACTCGTTTAAAGGTGGCGATGTTTGAGGGTTTATCTTCGTGGGGGTTAGGCGTTTGTGTTGTAGCGCTTCTGAGAAAAATAGTTGTCGTGCAGGCTTGCTGACAGGTTTATGGTTCGGTTTGTTGCCGGGCATCGCCTCAATTGTCTACAGAGTCTGACCACGTGGGGCCCGAAATTCCCTCCGTAGATTCCGATAAGGATATAGATGTTCGGTGGTTTACACTGGTGTCAGTCCACTCCCTTCTCCTGTATCTCTGTTCTCTTGGCTCCCTCTGGCTCTCCTCATCTCCGGTGCCCCCCCAGTCGCTCACCCCCCCCCGTCCCCTCGCCTCCACGTGCCTCCCGTCGTGCCCCTCTGCCCTCCTCAGTATTAGTTGTCTGGAGGGGGGGGGAGAAAGTTTATTATCTCAGCGGGAGGGTTTTTGTTGTCCCTCTGTGATGGAAAAGAGGGGAGAAGTCGTGCCTCTGCCTCCGGCGATGCCGTTCTTATTTTGAAGAGATTCGATCCTACCTCTCTTTGGGTTTCTCTCCCGGCTGTCGAAGGGGCCGCACCCCTTTGCAGCGTCTTCCCGTCTCCCTGTGGGGGGGGGAAGGTCCACGGGAGTTTGTTGGCGTTGTAGGGAGATGGATGCGGGTCGTCACGGCTCCCGCAGTCCCTGCGGCCTGTTCAGCTTGCTCCTTGTCGCTACGGGCACGCCGTCCGCGGTCTTCCGAAGACGCGACTCCGCCCCTTTCTCCAGGCCTTATCGGCCTGGGGCGAGTCGCGAGTTTCCTGCCTTGCGTCCCGCTCCTACGGGGTCCCCGGACATGGTTCCGTGTCGCCGCTGTTGTAGGGGTGGAGGGGCACCGAACCCGGTGTGTTGTCCGGCTGTCTTCTCGCCCCCGTCGCCCCTCCGGGACCGCCTCGGCGCGGAGCTCTCGCTCTAAGCGGCCATCTTGTTTCGTGGCCCGGCCACGCCCCCCAGTAAAATGGATTTAAAAAAAAAAAACACTTTAAAAGAGGCCAGGCTGCCTGAAACACTGAGAGTCCACAGTAAAACAGACACAGGTAGCTGAAATAAACACTTTTGAACAAAGAATACTATTTACCCAGACAAATCTCAGGGCACCTTACCTAGGTCTTTTTGCAATCCTTGAACACTAGGCTGTATCAGGACACAGGGAAGATGCTGAGGCTCACAAAATGGAGGTGGCTGTCTTGGGCTTCCCTCCACAAACTTAAGGGACCAGAGCAGGTGTTGGGTGGGGGGGGGGGGGCTCAGGTGCAACAGGGACTCAGAGAGCCAATCAGCTAAGTCCAGTCCCTGTGGGCATTTGGAAAGGCAGCTGCTGCTCTATTCAGAATCTCCTTGAATACAGACAGGCTGAATCTACACTTCCAAGCTAGCAGAGTCTACCTACCAGGTAGGGGAGAGATTGTTTAAAAAACAAACACCGGAATACTGCTGGGCGCGCACTCTGAAAACGGGCTCTTTTAGTTGCAAAAAAAAGGGGGGGAGACAGTTTTTAAACACAATATAAAACACAGAAACAGATTAAAAGAGTCTCCTAAAAACACACTCTGCAAGATGCATGTAGGCTTTTTAATTAGAAGTAAAGGGGGGAGGGGTTATGTGCCACATCTAGCAAGGCAATTCACACAGTCACAGCAAAAAACAATTTTAAAAAAATACCATTTTAAAAGAGGTGAGGCAGCCTGAAACAAAGAGAGCCCACAGTAAAACAGACATAGGTAGCTAAAATAAACACTTTTGAACAAATAATACTATTTGCCCAGAAAAATCTCAGGGCTCCTTACCTAGGTCTTTTTCAATCCATTAACACTGGGCTGTATCAGGACACAGGGAAGATGCTGAGGCTCACAAAATGGAGTTGGCTGTCTTGGGCTTCCCACCACAAACTTAAGGGGCCAAAGCAGGTGTGGGGGGGGCAGGGCTCAGCTGCAACAGGGACCCAGGGAGCCAATCAGCTCAGTCCAGTCCCTGTGGGCAGGGGGAAAGGCAGCTGCTGCTCTATTCAGAATCTCCCAGGATACAGACTGGCTGAATCCACACTTCCAAGCTGGCAGAGTATACTTTCCAGGTAAGGGAGAGATTGTTTAAAAAACACACACTGGAATACTGCTGTGCGAGCACTCTTAAATCGTGCTTTTTTAAAGGCAAAAAACAGGGGGGGCAGACAGTTTTAAAAAACAAATTAAATCACGGAAATGGATTAAAACAGTCTCCTAAAAACACCCTCTGCAAGATGTATGTAGCCTTTTTACTTAGAAGAAAAAAGGGGTGGTGTATGTGCCACAAACTAGCAAGGCAATTCACACAGTCATGGCAAAAACACATTTGAAAAAAACACCACTTTAAAAGAGGCCAGGTTGCCTGAAACACAGAGAGTCCACAGTAAAACAGACACAGGTAGCTGATATAAACACTTTTGAACAAATAATACTATAAGCCCAGGAAAATTTCAGGGCTCCTTACCTTGGTCTTTTTGCAGTCTTTGAACACTGAGCTGTATCAGGACACAGGGAAGATGCTGAGGATCACAAAATGGAGGTGGCTGTCTTGGGCTTCCCTCCACAAACGTAACGGGCCAGAGCAGGTGTGGGGGGACCGGGCTCAGGTGCAACAGGGAGTCAGAGAGGCAGTCAGCTAAGTCCAGTCCCTGTGGACAGGGGAAAAGGCACCTGCGCTTCTATTTAGAATCTCCTTGGATATAGACAGGCAGAATCCACACTTCCAAGCTAACAGAGTCTACCTTCCAGGTAAAGGAGAGATTGTTTAAAAAACAAACACAGGAATACTGCTGGGCGCACACACTGAAATCGTGCTTTTTTAAAGGCAAAAAACAGGGGGAGAGACAGTTTTTAAACACAATTTAAATCACAGAAACAAATTAAAACACTCTCCTAAAAACACACTCTGCAAGATGTATGTAGCCTTTTTACTTAGAAGAAAAAAGGGTGGGGTTATGTGCCACAAACTAGCGAGGCAATTCACACAGTCACGGCAAAAACGAATTTGAAAAAACACAACTTTAAAAGAGGCCAGGCTGCCTGAAACACTGAGAGTCCACAGTAAAACAGACACAGGGAGCTAAAATAAACACTTTTGAACAAATAATACTATTTGCCCAGAAATATCTCAGGGCTCCTTACCTAGGTCTTTTTCAATCCTTGAACACTGGGCTGTATCAGGACACATGGAACATGCTGAGGCTCACGCAATGGAGATGGCTGTCTTGGGCTTCCCTCCACAAACTTAAGGAGCCAGAGCTGGTGTGGGGGGACCGGGCTCAGGTGCAACAGGAACTCAGAGAACCAATCAGCTAAGTCCAGTCCCTGTGGGCAGGGGGAAAGGCAGCTGCTGCTCTATTCAGAATCTCCTTGGATACAGACAGGCTGAATCCACACTTCCAAGCTAGCAGAGTCTACTTTCCACGTAAAGGAGAGACTGTTTAAAAAACAAACACTGGAGGGGGCCTGGCCAGGGCGTCAAGATGGCGGTCGCACTTTTGTAGTACTCAGGACCCCTCCGTCATCCGCCTCTCATAAAATCACTATCCGTACACATCAACACCGTGAAAGCTTCATCGGGGTTCCTTTATCCTGCCCTGTCTCGAGTGGCGGTTTCCCGGCCCTCCCGGCCCCATGAGACAGAGGCTTTGGCTGCCCAGCGTTCGACCGCTGCTTCTCCCGATCAAGATGGTGGCTGAGGGACATACCTGAGGCGCGGCCAGCTGCGGCAGAAAGGCGGCGGCAGTCCGGACGGCCTGGAGGCAGGGCTGCGGACCACAAGCCAGAGAAGGTGAGGTTCGCGGCCGGGGACGATGTGACTGGGAGAAATCAAGGTAGGCCCCGGGCCGGCAGCGCCGCGATTCTATGGTCCCCCCACCTCCCGTGGTGACCGAGGGCTGGGAAAGGGATCGGGGGCGCTCCGTGGGCCAGAGGCCTGGGTGCTCGGCCACGAATTGTGCGGGGCCTGGCAGGCCCAGAGCCCGATATTAGGAGGAGGACCTGCAGACCACTGGGAGGGCCGCCTGAGCGGACGGGTGCTTGCCGGGGCACGGGGACCCCTGCTGATGCTGTTATAGGCTGGGACGCGGGGCCGGGATGGAGGTCCTACCACGGGTGTGATCAGCCGGAGGACCGAACCGGCGGGCTTGTTGCCCCCTTCCACCCCCTAGATAAGAGACTCCATGGCAGTGAGGGGCCCCCCGGCTGGAGCCCCGGATAGGGTTTTGGAGCCCGGGGCTGGCTGCAGTCCGGTGCCTAGACATTACATCACCTCGAGGGTGGCCAACTATGGACCGTGATTCGGTGACGCGCTCCCCACTGGTCTCCGCGGAAGAGGGGAATGAAGAAATTAAGTAGCAGTAACAAGCAGCAACCACAAACGTGAGCTGGGACAAACACTGGGATTCTAAGAGGTGAATCTGGACCTTCGGGCCCCGTGAGCAGAGAGGGGCCCCATCTCCGTCCTTCGGACCACAGTGGGGTGCAGTCTGAAAGTGACACATTAGGGATTACAAGGAGTGCCTTCCTTTTCACCCTTTCCTTATTCGCTGACCGCCCCTCCTCCGGACGCCAGGCATCCTTACCGGCTGGACAAGGGAGGAGTCCCGGGACCATATCGAGTGAATAAACACGCCGCAGGGGTAAAGGACAGAGAAGGGGATAGGACAATAACAAAACGAAACAGTAAGATGAAATAAACTCTGCAACACCTTGTGTTCCCCCAATACCCCTGGAACTATCTAATAGATTCATAAATTAGGATATACCACAGGGGGAATCAGATTAGATCCCCAGGGATCACCCATCAGGTCCTACAGTAGGGCAGAATGAAATTGACCGATCACTGCAACCCTAGAGAGGTTAGAACCACACCCGACATCATGGGCAAAGACAAAGCGATCAAACAAACAACGGCACAAACTCATATGGACCAATTCACCACAGGTACAGTGAGCCCACGGGCGGAAGGCCCAACCACAAATGGTAATAACCCACAAACATCATCCAGCAACCTGGCGGCAATCCTTCAGGTGATTCAATCCTCCCAGACAGCAGTCGCATCAAAAATAGGGGAGGTCGGAGTGGATATCGCCCTGATCCGGCAAGATCTCCGCAACGCAGTATCCCGAATCACAGAGGCCGAGTCGAGAATCTCCACGGCAGAAGATGAAATAACAACTCTAAAAACCCAAATCTCAATGCTGACCAAACGCACCTCAGATCTACACAGGAGGGCTGAAGACGCCAAAAACAGATCTCTACGTAACAATCTTTGCCTAGTGGGTCTTCCAGAGACCACTGCAGAATCATCATTGGATATGTTCCTAGAGGAGTGGTTCTGGTCCTGGTTGCCGGCAGACAACCTCACGCCATGGTTCACAATCGAACAAGCCCATAGATCGCTGTGCGCAAGACCTCTGCACGGCTCCCTACCCAGGCCAGTAATAATCTGCCTCTTCAACTCCAAAGACAGAGACCTGGTCCTGCGGGAGGCTCGCTCCAGGGGAGACCTCCTCAGCAATGGAACGAAAGTACTCCTTTTCCCGGATTACACATTAGAGGTACAGCAACAACGCCGCTCGTTCATTGAAGTGAAACAAAAGCTTAGATCAATGGACATCCAGTATAGTCTCCTGTTTCCAGCCAGCCTCCGGGTGATCTATAATAATAAAACCTACTTCTTTGAGCAGCCGACCGCGGCATGGACCTGGCTAACGAAAGAAACCCCACTAGATGTGCACAGAACAGGATCACGGCCACCGCTTAAGAGAACACCAGCTCACCCAAGGGGGCAACAACCGATGCGCAGTCAGCGCACACGCTGTCCAAAACTAAGAGGAAGACATAGATCCAGCTCGGACTCCCCTACCGGGGTTCATCGATCGGAGAGAATTCCAGAGCCACCCTGACAAGCCTGAAACCACAGGACACAACCAAGACCCAGCTAGAGACACAAGAAGACTCTGACTTGGCCAGTAGTCCAGTCCTATGACTGCGTAGGTGGAACTTATTCTGGGAAAGACTTAAGACAATGAACACAGAAATAGAAGCGTTATGCCTAACTTTGTCACACATCGAGTATTATACATTTATACATGATCCGATACTAGGGAGGGGTCCACCGCCACCAATTCCACAGCCTTACCACTTGAAAGCCATTTCACCAGTTTCAGAAGTGAGGGGCTATGTATATGGGCGACAGATGCTTCTGGGGGGAAGTATGGGGTGGGGAGGGAGTTGGGGGGCAAGGGGGTTCCGGACTCGTTCTAAAGGCCAATGTTAGAATTTGTATGCAAAGGCAAGATTCATATTTTTTTTTAATTGAGGCACAGGGCAGGATGCTTAATGACTCAACAGTTATAATAGAGTCTGAGAATCAGCAGCAGGAAGATAGAAAGATAAGTCCTTCAGAGTCGCACAAACTAGTAGCTAAAGGTTGGCTCAACAACTGCAAAATCCCACCTACAATCACAGCCCCCCCATGAATCAAGTACAAATTATGTCATGGAACATCAACGGGCTCCTAGACAAAATTAAACGTACTGCAGTATTCACCTTGATACATAGATACCATCCAGAAATACTCATGTTGCAGGAAACCCACCTTTTGGGGTATAAATACCCATTCCTGACTCGTCGAGGATTTGATAGAGTGTACCATGCGGGATACACACGTGGGTCACAAGGAGTAGCCATATTATTGCATCGTACCTTCCCTATGACACACATCCAAGTACGGAGAGACCAACCGGGGCGGTTTGTAGCCATTACTGGTAAGGTAGAAGGAATCACATTTAATATAATAAGTATCTACTCCCCTCCCTCCCTGGTCAGCTCAACCCTCCAGGCACTCACAAAACTTCTCTCTGACCTACCCCCTGGGCACACTATACTAGGTGGCGACTTCAACGCAACCCCGGACCCGACCTTAGATGTAGACGGCCCACTCACCACATATAGACGTACACTGGCAACCAAAATTAAAGGGTGGTTATCTGCCACAGGACTATGTGACGCCTGGTGGATATGGCATCCGAGGCAGAGACAATTCACCCACACCTCAGCAACCCATGACTCCCAATCCAGAATAGACCTGATGCTTCTTCCGAGCACAGATTGTACAACCCTCTCACACATCAAGATTCTAGCTAGAGGAATCTCTGACCATGCCCCTCTCCAGCTCATACTAGGCCCGGCCCGCCCCCGGCGTCGCCCCATGTGGCGGCTAAACGCATGGTATCTTCAAGATGAACACTTTAAGGAACAATTACGTCAGGCACAAGCAGAATACTTCCACCTAAACTAAGGCTCGGTAACCTCGGAGGGCACTCTATGGGTGGCAGGGAAGGCGGTATTAAGAGGTATGGCTAAAAATCTGATACGTAATCAGGAACGTACCAAAATGCTACATATCATACAGCTAGAGCTCCGAGCAATAAACCTCAAAAGAGACAACGTAATAAACCCAAGCGAGAAACTGACGCGACAACTCCTCCTAATCTGAGAGGAGATATGGGGTCAATCCCAGGAGGCCGCGAAACATTTATGGAGGGCCAGCACTGGAAGGATATATCGCTGGGGGAACAAGACCGGGAAGATGCTGTATTGGTTGATCTCTCGCGATCACGCCTCCAAGATCGTCCCTGAAATTTATGACGGGGATGGGGCCCTGGTTAAGGGTCATACCGAAATTGCGAATGCTTTGCCAACTATTATTAAACACTGTACGAAGCATCTACACAAATAGATTCACATCAAACACGTCAACTACTTGACGAGATCCCCCTCCCACAGTTACCTATGATAGAAGCACAGCTTTTAGAGTAGGGAACCCATTAGAGAGGAAGAAATTGGGGTGGCAATCTCGACATTAAACGCTGGCAAGACGCCTGGTCCCGATGGGTTCCCCCCAGAATATTATAAGGTGTTTAGAGAAGACCTGATCCCACGTCTCCTATGCCTTTTCCCAGAAATAGGAAAAGGTGGATCCTTTCCTCCTGAACTAGATACAGCCATGATCATGGTGCTCCCCAAAACCCAGCCCTCTTTGCCTCTATCCTTGCCACTCACATCAAAAGGGTCCTGCCGCAGCTAATCCATCCTGACCAATGTGTGGTTTATGGCAACCCGCAGTACACAACACTGTATCTGCCGGCTACACGTAGCCTTGGTGGTGAGATGCCGGTTGCCCCAAAGCATGGCCCTCTTGCGCATAGATTTTGAAAAGGCTTTTGATTCGGTTGACTGGGGATTCCCTCTACTGGTGCTCCGACGGGCAGGCATAGAAAAACAATGTTACCACTTAATTAAAGCATTATAAACTAACCCTACGGCCTGTGTACAGGTTAATGGGACCATATCCCAGAGGTTCGACATCCGCAGAGGTACTCGACAGGGATGTCCCCTATCCCCTCTTTTGTTTACCCTGGCCATTGAGCCACTAGCCCAGATGATCAGAGCGGGCTCAGTATACAGAGGATGGAAATAGGGTCCATCTCATGAAGACAGGATAGCTCTATATGCAGATGACCCATACGCAAATTAAGTTTTCAATACCTAGGGATCAGGTTAACCTTTCTGCCCGAATTAACATGGGCCAAAAATCTATCTCCTCTGCTAACAAGAATCAAAACGGACATGCAGAGATGGCAAACCCTCCCCTTGAATGTGATGGGGCGGGTGGCCCTATACAAAATGATGATTTGGCCAAGACTCCTATACATGTTCCAAAATGTTCCCATCCTCATCCCCCACTCCTGGTTCAAAAATCTCGAAAGCATCACCGGAAGATTTCTATGGAGAGGTAATAGACATCGAGTAGCGATACAACATTGCCGGAGAGGAATGTGTGATGGAGGTTTGGGTGCGTCAGATCCCTATCTGTATGACCTGGCTACCCAATTGATAGTGGTCCATGACTGGTTTAATGGGGGCTGGGAAGACCTGGCGTATAAGACAGAATTGACACTCCTGGGGTTTCCACAGGTTCTTGACATGCTGTATGAGCATCGCTTCCTCGTGACATGGAGGAAACAACTAAAGTGGTCTTCCTGGCATGGCGAGCCGCGTTACGCCGCACTCACTGGAATACTGTTATCACCCTCCAGACTCCGCTATGGAGAAGGAAATGGATGTATGCCTCAGCCACGCTGGAGGGAGTCGCAACATGGGACCTAATAGGCATTTCCCTGGTTGGGTACATATGGAAAGGGAGGGCCATGAAATTGTTCCAAGACCTACAAGCAGAATTTCAATTAAACCAGACACAGGGGGTTATTCTAACTTTGGAGGAGTGTTAATCCGTCCCAAAAGTGACGGTAAAGTGACGGATATACCACCAGCCGTATTACGAGTTCCATAGGATATAATGAACTCGTAATACGGCTGGTGGTAAATCCGTCACTTTTCCGTCACTTTTGGGACGGATTAACACCTCCTCCAAAGTTAGAATAACCCCCACAGTTCTTTGGATACCTTCAACTAAGATACGCACTGCAAACCCATCTGCCCATCACAAGCCCTATACCGGACTTTAACTCACTGGAAGCCAAAATACTCATGGGAAATATGGAGGGGAAAGGCATTTCTCAACTTTACAAAACACTAATCAACAACACTCCTGATAACTTAGTCATTTTTAGGACTAAGTGGGAATCATGGCTCGGACCCCTAGAAAAAACAGAATGGAGGGAAGTCTTGATGGCGCCCAAGCTATTGGCAATATCGCAAGATTCCGCATGATACAATTCTATTATTTATATGGGGCCTATCTGACACCATCCACACTACACAAAATGGGAGCCCGCCCTTCTGCCAAATGCCCAAGATGCCCGAATGAACCAGCAGACATCTTTCATATGGTATGGACATGTCCAACAGAGTCACGGCCCACCTCTTGTTCCTCAACAGTGTTCTCAATACTACTGGAATTTTTAACAGTCAGTGCTGCCACTTTCTTCTTTTTAAATTGTGGTTTTTGCTGAGGAGTCTTTTCTTCTTTTTTAATGGTAGACTGTGGCAAGTCTTTTTTTTCTTTCACGTATTCCGGACGTCGATCTTGACGGCCCCCTCTCTTGCTACGTTTATCTGGTGCGTCCTGAAAGGAACGAAAGGACATGAATCAGTATATCTGTCTGGAGTTCTAATGTTATCCCTATTTCTGAGATTATACCTCCTTTCGGAGTACTCCGGATGTGGAGAATCAGCTCTTTTATTTCTCCTGTCTTTGAAATCTTTTTGTTTTTATCCCAGCGCTTTTTAGAGCCCTCTTGTGCCTGTTTTGTACCTTCCTTATGGGTGGTACTTGGTAATTCCAATTTTTTAGGTTTGGCTCCCAAACTATCCCGTCCTATACTAGTATAGGTATCGGAAATTATTTTCGGTAGCTGTCTCTCTTGTTCCATATTTGGAGTTTCCCGGAGACACTGGCGTATTGCCAGTGCCACCGCATCCCCTTTAATATTACTTAGTATTATCGAGGAGACGGCGTCAAAGTTACGCATCAATTTCATCCCCAAATCCAGGGCCGGTGCAGCCCCATGCTCATTTTGTATTTGTTTTAACACTTCAGGTAAATTGGCAAGTGTAGGGGTACCATGTGTGGCGGTATAACGGCAGTGAAGACTGTACCCCAAGTGGCACATTCATCCACCGAGGGAACCATCCCAAACGGCAAGCACATAGGTGGTCATTACGACCCTGGCGGATTACGTCCGCCAGGGCCGCGGGACGCGGTGGCACCGCCGACAGGCCGGCGGTGCCCCGCAGGGCATTCTGACCGCGGCGGCTTAGCCGCGGTCAGAGAAGGGAAACCGGCGGTCTCCCGCCGGTTTCCCGCTGCCCCCAAGGAATCCTCCAAGCCGGCGCAGCTTGCTGCGCCGGCTTGGGGATTCCGACTCCCCCTCCCGCCATCCAGTTCCTGGCGGTTCTCCCGCCGGGAACCTGATGGCGGGAGGGGGAGTCGCGGGGCCCCCGTAAGAGGGCCCCAAAATGTATTTCACTGTCTGCATTGCAGACAGTGAAATACGCGACGGGTGCAACAGCACCCGTCGCACCTTCCCACTCCGCCGGCTCTATTACGAGCCGGCATCCTCGTGGGAAGGGAGTTTTTCCCTGGGCTGGCGGGCGGTCTTTTGGAGACCGCCCGCCAGCCCAGGGAAAAACTCATAATACCCTCCGCGGTCTTCTGACCGCGGAGCGGTATTATGGAGGGCGGAATTCTGGCGGGCGGCCTCCGCCGCCCGCCGGAATCGTAATGAGGGCCATAGTGTGCAATCTATGTTTTTCCTGTGGCCCCTTATGGGGGAACACAGCTTCCAGCTGATTTGTTTTCTGGGCAATCCAGAACGGTATTTTTTCCCGTTCCGTGGGCACTTTACCCATAATAGTTTGCACTGTTTGTGGATTAATCCCAGTAGCCAATTGATATCCACCAGCTACTGGTGGTGCTGGACGCGCTGGTGTAGTGTTCAATGTTCGCATTACGAACTGAACCAATCGTCTATATAATGCCACTAATTCATTATGTAATATTCGTAAATCTGCGATCGGCATATTCTGTATGCCTGGGTGAGGTGTATATGTGGCAAACATAGGCCATGTAGGCCCTTCATTACTTAAAGGACCTATCCTCACCCGTCTTAGTACATGCGGTAGGGCGCCATCAAACCAGTTCTGATGCTCTTGATATGTGAGCGATATTTCATGATACTGGTATGCTTCGTATCTTACGGGTACGTTCACAATGTCATATGTGTGAAATGTGTGCGTTCGTTGGTCAGCCTCAGGAAAGGTAACCCAACAGTAGAATGTTTCCGTTTGGTAGGCTTCAGTTGCTTCTATATTCAAAGTAACATCCCCACCCTCTTCTGTAAGGCGATGCGCTATTAAATGTTGTGTAAGTGCATGTCTAGCATTTGCAGGAATGTCTATGGTATTAGCCATAGTTGTTTAGAGAAACGGAACACCAAAAAATAGGGGAAGCTTTTCCTTTTGATGAGTTCGAGCTCGAACAACCTACAGCTTAATTAGGTGTTACCTGTTCAGCTGAGGAGGATTCTCCCAAAGACCAAGGACGTCTCCGTATAATGGTACTGAGGGTACCTGTTGTCTGTGAGACAGTGATAGTCAGGGTAACCGTAAATTAGTGCCTAAACACCATCGTTGGTGGCGCCATGTCGTAGTTTGGAACCTTGCTCTGAGCAAGACTGCTGGTCTCAGGATGACAGTACTTTCGTTTGTAGGGGACTAAGGGGGTCATTACAACATTGGCGGTAAAAGGCGCTAACCGCCGTGCAGAAGACCGCCAATACACCGCGGCGGCGGCGGGAGCCCGCCACAGCTATTATGACACACATCACGGAATCCGCCGAAAGTCAGACACCCACACAATACCGCCACACCAAAGGTCAGCGATAAACATGCGGAAACAAATCCTCCACCTCCACGCCAACAGAAACACGCCCATGCCATTACGACCCACGAATCCACGCGGCGGTCTTTCAACAGCGGTATCCCATTGGCGGCACACACCGCAGCGCTCAAAATACACACACAGCTCCAAAACACCGCCACATTGGACAAATCCAAATACACACACCTGATACACATACAAACAACACTCCCACACATCCAACACAATATAAAACACACACCCACATCACCCACAAACCCCTACAACCCGAAATTAGAGACGAAGGCCAGAGAGAGACAGCACAGAATAGAGAACCCCATCACACAGAGGCACACTACACCATCACCCACACAACACCCACGCACAAAACACCACACACCACTACACTCACCACACTCATCAACACATACACCACCCCACACATCACACACACCACCCCATGTCACGCCAAAGACACCCCCGCTTCTCTGAGGAGGAGCTCAGGGTCATGGTGGAGGAAATCATCCGGGTAGAGCCACAGCTATTTGGCTCACAGGTACAGCACACATCCATAGCCAGGAAGAAGGAGCTATGGCAAAGAATAGTGGACAGGGTCAACGCCGTGGGACAGCACCCAAGAAATAGGGAGGACATCAGGAAGAGGTGGAACGACCTACGGGGGAAGGTGCATTCCACGGTATCCAGGCACCACATCGCGGTACAGCGGACTGGCTGCGGACCCCCACCTCCTCCCCCACAACTAACAACATGGGAGGAGCAAGTCTTGTCCATCTTGCATCCTGAGGGCCTCGCAGGAGTCGTTGGAGGAACGTACACTGGTAAGTCTAATCTCAACTATCACATCCCCCACCCTACCTGCATGCTATCACACACCCACACCCTCACACCCTCCCCTATCACCCCAAATCCTCACTAATCTACCCATGACACCAAACACCCATCCCAACACCAAGACCTGCATGACACAACTAAGCATGGTCACCCATCACTAAAGCATGCCCACTGCACAGACCCAGAACACCCCCCAACCATCACCACACAAGCCCCCACACAGGAATGCCTGCACTGGTGTACACGCACACCCAACCATTGCACACCATGAAACACACACATGCAATAATCATGTACTTATACCCCCGCAGAAACCCGAAGGAACGTCACCACACCAGAGGGTCCAGACAACACCACTCCACCCCCAGAAGAGGCCCACAGTGACGACAGCAGCCCTGCCCTACTGGATCTTGATGACCAGCCCGGACCATCGTGGGCCTCAGGACAGTCGGTTACCCTTGCACAGCCACAGCCTAACACCGAACTGCCACCCTCTGGTAACACCAACACAGCACCCACCCGCTCTGGGCCCATACCTCCCTACCCAGGACAGGTCAATAAGCGGTGTGTCCACCACTACAGGGCACCAAGGCTAACCCACCACCCCAACAACAACAGGGACCTGGGGGCAGTGGTAGTGGGCACACGGTCCAGGGGACGGAGGCACAGGAACATAGGGGAACTGGGAGGGCTGCTGTGCGACAGAGGGAGGACAGGCCAAGGGAACCTACTCTCAACGAGGCCCTCTCCTCCATCATGGGAGCATACCACCACTCCCAGGAGACGATGGCAACGGTACTGGACAAGTTGCAGGAGACCCTACGTCTGCAGGGGGAGCAGTTTTTGGGGTTCAGGGAGGAGCTCAGGACCATAGGCTCCGCCCTGGGCATCATCATAGGGGTGCTGACGGACATTCAAAAGACCTTGAGGGACACCGTGGCACTCCAAGGGGCCCCTGTCACTAGCCAGGATGATGAAATGCCCACCACCTCCGCCGGTGCTAGTGGACAGGACGCCCCGTCACAGGACCACCACACCAGCCCCTGCAGACGGACAACCACCATGAAAGCGGTCCCTGAGATCCAGGAACAGGACAGAGCAAGATGGCAAGACCCCCGCCAGGAAGTAAGACCACCCTGATTGTCCCCCCACTGTCCCACTTTGTTACCTTGTCCAGATTGGAACTGCCCCAGCTCCACTTCCTATGCCCAGATGTGCAATGTACCTGTGAGACTAATATACTGGACTCTGCTATGGACATTCTTCCACCATAACCCATCCCCATTTCACAACCCCCCCTTCATTTTTTAGCACTTAAAGAAACACCCTTGAAACACTAATAAAACTGGAGTCATTCAATGTTTTTGAAAGTTGTATTGTCAATTACAGTGTCAAAAAGGGTTACCCATTGGAAGTCCAACATACCAATGTCACACATCACAAGCCCTTCAAGGGTGCAAGCTGTTGACACGTAGGTTACCACATTTGTGAAACTGTCCACAGGCTCCACCGCTGCTACAACACCGTCATCTGGATCATCCTCCTGCAGAAAAGGCACCTGGCGTCGCAATGCCAAGTTATGGAGCATGGAGCAGGCGATGATGATGTCGCACACCTTCTTCGGTGAGTAGAATAGGGACCCACCTGTCATATGGAGGCACCTGAACCTGGCCTTAAGAAGGCCGAAGGTCCGCTCGATCACCCTCCTAGTCCGCCCATGGGCCTCATTGTACCGTTCCTCTGCCCTGGGCCTGGGATTCCTCACTGGGGTCAAAAGCCAGGAAAGGTTGGGGTAACCAGAGTCCCCCAAAAGCCATACACGGTGCCTCTGGAGTTGACCCATCATATCCTGGATGCTCTATTCCGCAGGATGTAGGCGTCATGCACTGAGCCAGGGAACATTGCATTTACCTGCGAAATGTACTGGTCTGCCAAACAGACCATCTGGACATTCATGGAATGATAACTCTTCCTGTTCCTGTACACCTGTTCACTCCTGCGGGGGGGACCAGAGCTACATGGGTCCCATCAATGGCACCTATGATGTTGGGGATATGTCCAAGGGCATAAAAGTCACCTTTAACTGTAGGTAAATCCTCCACCTGAGGGAAAATGATGTATCTCCTTACGTGTTTCAGCAGGGCAGACAACATTCTGGACAAGACGTTGGAAAACATAGGCTGGGACATCCATGATGCCATGGCCACTGTTGTCTGAAAAGACCCACTTGCAAGGAAATGGAGCACTGACAGCACCTCAACGTCAGGGGGGATTCCAGTCGGATGGCGGATTGGTGACATCAGGTCTGGCTCCAACTGGGTACATAGTTCCTGGATTGTGGCACGGTCAAACCGGTAGGTCACGATCAAATGTCTCTCTTCCATTGTCAACAGGTCCACCAGCGGTCGGTACACCGGCGGATTGTGCCATCTTCCCATATGTCCCAAATGACGGTGCCTAAGAAGGACAACAGCGAAGAAACAGTCACCATTCCTCCAGGTATGTACCCACAGTCATACACAAGACTACAACAGATAATTAACCCTTCTGGGATATGTTTTGAGTGTAGGCCTCGGTATGTGTGACGCAGTAGTAAATGAAGCCATGTGGGCCCCTGAAATGGCGGCTGCCTGACCTCTAAAGTGGGACAATGGAATTGTGGGATAACTGCGCTGGCGTTGGACACCGTCGCGGTAGGCGGTCGTAGACCGCGGCGCAATGCTGCATTGGTTAACATTAGACCCTATGGGTCCCAGGAGCCAATGAACAGGTGCGCCGGCGGTGATGATGCGCCCGGCCGCGGACGTCACCACCGCGGACGTCACCGCCATTTTCTATCTGTTCAATCACTAGATACCTGATCTTCGACAGGAGAGGACCTACACTGCCAGTGCTGCTGTGACCTGGGTCTAGAAGCGACAATGGCTGCTGCGTCTGGGGAAAGGGCCCCTGCCTTCACTGCACAGGAGTTGGAGAAACTTGTGGATGGGGTCCTCCCCCAGTACATGCTACTCTACGGTCCTCCAGACCAACAGGTCAGTACACTAGGAGCACGTTGGATGGGCTAGGCCTGGGTGGACAGGGCTGGGTGGGAAAGGGAAGGGGGCAGAGTTCTAAGAACAGAAATGCATGGGGAGGAATGGGCCACATGGGCAGAGTTGGGAGGGGGCCACTCACATTGACGGTGCAGTAGGTAATGACTGTTCCTCTTTCCTTGTGCATGTCATGTAGGTCAGTGCCCACCAGAAGAGGGACATTTGGCGTGCCATCGCCAAGGAAGTCCGGACCCTGGGGGCCCACCAGAGACGGGGCACCCACTGCCGGAAGAGATGGGAGGACATTCGCCGCTGCAGCAAGAAGACGGCAGAGGCTCAGCTGGGGATGGCCTCCCAACGTGGGAGGGGTGCCCATCGCACCATGACCCCCCTGATGTTCCGGATCCTGGTGGTGGCCTAACCGGAGTTGGATGAGCGCTTAAGGACATCACAGCAGACACAAGGGGGTGAGTACAACCTCATTCTGTGGACTTTGCGTGCAGTGGTGGTGTCTGGGTGGGGGAGGTGGGCTGTGGGTGTCCCTAGGCCAGGGCGAGTTAGGTAGGAAAGGCCCCTCCGTAATGTAGGCCATGTGGGACTCTACCCCAGCTCAGAACAGTGGCAAGTTGAAGTATAGTTGCCCCTTTGCCATCCATGTGCGCAGATTTCTACCATTGCCATGTAGGCCATATCCCAGAAATTGCATGTGGAGAGGCCAGGAGCACGGCGTAATGCATGGGGCTGCTGCTTCTGCCTTGTCCGCCAACGGTAGCGGTATGCCATGCACTAAAACACTCTTTCTTCTTTCTGCCCCCCTTTTCCTGCTCTCCCTGTCGTTTTGTACATCAGCATCATCAGGCGGAGGTACAGTGGCACCGGAGCACGAGGGAGCTGCATCCCACATGGCCATGGAGGGCCACACCACAGACTCTGAATGCACCAGTGGGACGGAGGGCGAGGGGAGCTTCACGTCGGCCACAGGATCACCAACCAGCGACACGGACTTGTCCGCCGATGTGAGCTCCCCTGTGGTGGCGGCACCATCTGTGCGCCCCACTTCTACAGGTACAGCTGCCACCTCCCCTACCAGCACCGCCCTCCCAGCAGCCCCTCAGCGTGTGTCCCGTGCCCGCTCACCCAGGAGGGTGGGCATCACCTTCGCCCCAGGCACCTCAGGTCCTGCCCCTGTCACCCCTGCTGCCCTCAGTGAGGAGGCCATTGACCTCCTCAGGTCACTCACTGTTGGGCAGTCTACCATTGTGAATGCCATCCAGGGTGTAGAACGAGAGTTGAAACACAGTAATGCATTCCTGGACGGCATTCATTCTGGTCAGGATGTCCTTCAGCGAACCCTGCAATCTCTGGCCTCAGCACTGATGGCAGCCATTGTCCCTGTGTCCAGCCTCCCCCCTCTGACTTCCTCCACCCAGACCCAATCCCCTGTACCCCAGCCTATCCCAAGCACACCTACAGACCAGCAGGCACACACCTCAACACACACAAGTAGCTCAAGCAAACATAGGCACCACACACACCACAGGCACTGACACAAGCATCACACCCATATAGACACAGCAACATCCACTGTCTCCACTGTGTCCCCCTCCTCCTCTTCTCCCTCCTCCCTCCCAGTGCCGTCTACACACACACCTGCATGCACCACATCTACAGGCACTAGGACTCGCACCAGGACACCCAGCACCACAAGCCGCTCACCTGCACTCACCACCTCCACTGCCATTTACATGTCCCCTGTGTCCTCTCCCAGTGTGTCTGTGACGCCCCCTCCCAAAGTACCCAAACGCCGGCAATCACTCACCCCACATCCATCTACCTCACGACAGCCTCCAGTACCTGCACCTGCACCCAAAACAGCTAAAGTGACACCTCCTACAACCACCTCCTCTACCTCCACTCCCAGACCCCCTCCAGCTACCCATCCCAGTGTCCGTCAGAAACTGTCCCTCTGTCAAATTGACCTGTTTGCCCCCACCCCCCCTCCAGTTCATCAGTCCCGTCGTAGCGCCTCAGCCAAAAAGCCTCCAGTGCCAGTGGTGCGTGTTCCAGGTTTTTGGAGTGCACTGTCCACCAGGGTAGGCAGTAGGACCCGGAGCCAAGGCACTGGCAGCCCACCCCCTGTAAAGGCTCCAAAATTGGAGAGTGGACGACGGGACCGTGTCAAGACTGCTGGTGGGACAACAAGTGAAATGGGATCGAAGGCGATTGGTGAGTCAGCTGTAACTCCAAAGAAGGTGGGGAAGGTCCCGAGGAAGTCTGCCCAGCCTGTTGTGAGTGTCACAGCAGAGAAGTGCGCCATCATTTCCGGCGGTCCAGACACAACCACCAGCACCGTCGTTACTGGTCAGGAGACCACCGCCGGAGTCAGTGCCCAGGAGGGCCCAAGTATGGTCACTGGTCCAGACACCACCGCCAGAGTCACAGCCCAGGAGGGCCCAAGTATCGTCACTGGTCCAGAAACTACCGTCAGAGTCACAGCCCAGGAGGGCCCAAGTATCGTTACTGGTCAGGAGACCACCGCCAGAGTCACAGCCCAGGAGGGCCCAAGTATCGTTACTGGTTAGGAGACCACCGCCAGAGTCACAGCCCAGGAGGGCCCAAGTATCATTACTGGTCAGGAGACCACCGCCAGAGTCACAGCCCAGGAGGGCCCAAGTATCATTACTGGTCAGGAGACCACCGCCAGAGTCAGTGCCCAGGAGGGCCCAAGTATCGTTACTGGTCAGGAGACCACCGCCGGAGTCAGTGCCCAGAAGGGACCAGGATCCCACAGCCCCGCTGGGCGATCATGGAACGTCAAGCCACACACCAATGTCCAGTGTGGAGTTCGTCATGCCACACACCAATGTCCAGTGTGGAGATCGTAATGCCACACACCAATGTCCAGTGTGGAGTTCGTCATGCCACACACTAATGTCCAGTATGGAGATCGTCATGCCACACACCAATGTCCAGTGTGGAGTTCGTCATGCCACACACCAATGTCCAGTATGTAGCCTTTTTACTTAAAAGAAAAGGGGGGGAGGTATGCGCCACAAACTAGCAAGGCAATTCAAATCCCACAGTCACAGCAAAAATTATTTTTTTCAAAAACACCACTTTAAAAGAGGCCAGGCTGCCTGAAACACAGAGAGTCCACAGTAAAACAGACACAGGTAGCTGAAATGAACTCTTTTGAACAAATAATACTATTTACCCAGAAAAATCTCAGGGCTCCTTACCTAGGTCTTTTTACAATCCTTCAACACAGAGCTGTATCAGGACACAGGGAAGATGCTGAGGCTTACAAAATGGAGGTGGCTATCTTGGTCTTCCCTCCACAAACGTAAGGGGCCAGAGCAGGTGTGGGGGGTTGGGGCTCAGGTGCAACAGGGACTCAGAGAGCCAACCATCTAAGTCCAGTCCCTGTGGGCAGGAGGAAAAGAAGCTGCTGATCTATTCAGAATATCCTTGGATACAGGCAGGCTGAATCCACACTTCCAAGCTAGCAGACTCTACTTTCCAAGTAAGGTAGAGAGTGTTTCTAAAACAAACACTGGAATACTGTTGGGCGCGCACTCTGAAATCGGGGATTTTTAAAGGCAAAGATCAAGGGGCAGACAATTTTTAAACACAATTTAAATCACAGAAACAGATTAATACAGTCTCCTAAAAACACACTCTGCAAGATGTATGTAGCCTTTTTACTTTGAAGAAAAAGGGGGGGGACTTATGTGTCACAAACTAGCAAGGCAATTCACACAGTCACAGCAAAAACAAATTTTTAAAAAACACCACTTTAAAAGAGGCCAGTCTGCCTGAAACACAGACAGTCTACTGTAAAACAGACACAGGTAGCTGAAATAAACTCTTTCGAAAAAATAATACTATTTACCCAGAAAAATCTCAGGGATCCTTACCTAGGTCTTTTTGCAATCCTTGAACACTGGGCTGTATCAGGACACAGGGAAGATGCTGAGGCTCACACAATGGAGGTGGCTGTCTTGGGCTTCCCTCCACAAACTTAAGGGGCCAGGGCAAGTGTGGGGGGGCGGGACTCAGGTGCAACAGGGACTCAGAGAGCCAATCAGCTAAGTCCAGTCCCTGTGGGCAGGGGGAAAGGCAACTGCTGCTCTATTCAGAAGCTCCTTGGATGCAGACAGGCTGAATCCACACTTCCAAGCTAGCAGAGTCTACTTTTCAGGTAAGGGAGAGATTGTTTAAAAAACAAACACTGGAATACTGCTGGGCAGGCACTCTGAAATCAGGCTTTTTTAAAGGCAAAAAACAGGGGGGCAAACAGTTTTTAAACACAATTTAAATCACAGAAACAGATTAAAACAGGCTCCTAAAAACGCACTCTGCAAGATGTATGTAGCCTTTTTACTTAGAAGAAAAGGGGGGGGGTTATGTGCCACAAACTAGCAAGGCAATTCACACAGTCACAGCAAAAATGGATTAAAAAAAAACACCACTTTAAAATAGGTCAGTCTGCCTGAAACACAGAGGGGGTGATTCTAACCCTGGCGGTCGGTGATAAAGCGGCGGCCAACCCGCCAACAGGCCGGCGGTCCAAATAATGGAATTCTGACCCTGGCGGGAACCGCCAACACAGCCCGCCACTTTAACACTCCGACCGCCATGGCGGGACAAACAAACAGCGCCAACAGGCAGGCGGCAGACAATGTACCGCTCACCCTATCACAACTCACCAATCCGCCACCTTTTCTGGGGCGGGAGCACCGCCGATAAAAACACGGCAGAAACAGACTACGAACGGGAAAACGCTCACCTCTATGCACTCCACGAGGAAGGAGGACAGCATGGAACCCGAATTAAACATCCTACCTGCTCTCGTCTACCTGCTCATCTACCACGAGTACGAACGCCGGCGCAGACGACAACGGTGAGTACTGCACCTACGACACAGGGGAGGAGGAAAGCTTACGGCACACACATATGCGACCCCCACCCCCCCCAAACTATGTACACACCAATGCAGAGCAACAAGTCACTGTTAAGTCATGGTCAAATAGCAATAAAAATAATACAAAAGAAAATAAATATTTTGTGCAATCGATAAACCGAGGCAATTAGTCCTGCACATTTATTGAAATGCCAAGTGTCCGTGGGCCAAAGTGTATCAACACAAGGGCAAAGCCGACACAGGAGACCTGAGTCCGTTGGAGAGAACACTGCTGGGGCATCTGATGATAAAACTACTGGCACCTCAGGGGGAATGGAAGGGGGGGCACCACAGCCACATGAGTCCACGACGCCAGATCCACGAAGGGGCCACCATGCCCACTGCGCCATCCTGGGGAGTGCAAAGCCACAGTCTCTCAATGTCTCTACAGTGGGTGGTTTGCCCACTGTGCCATCCTGGGGAGTGCAAAGCCACAGTCTCTCAATGTCTCTACAGTGGGTGGGTTGCCCACTGTGCCATCCTGGGGAGTGCAAAGCCACAGTCTCTCAATGTCTCTACAGTGGGTGGGTTGCCCACTGTGCCATCCTGGGGAGTGCAAAGCCACAGTCTCTCAATGTCTCTACAGTGGGTGGTTTGCCCACTGTGCCATCCTGGGGAGTGCAAAGCCACAGTCCATCAGGTGGATTACAGAGATCACTGGTCATGGAGGAGGCATGGTGGGCACAGTGAACCGTGACCAGTAGCTCGACACAGAACCGGCACTGTCATTGTGCCAGCGGTGCTTGAGACGGCTGGGCCCAGCGGAGCGGTACTTGACAGGAAGGGCCCAGCGGAGCGGTTCTTGAGACGGCGGGGCCCAGCGGAGCGGAGCTTGACAGGAAGGGCCCAGTGGAGCGGTGCTTGAGACGGCGGGGCCCAGCGGAGCAGTGCTTGACAGGAAGGGCCCAGCGGAGCGGTGCTTGAGGCGGCGGGGCCCAGCGGAGCGGTGCTTGACAGGAAGGGCCCAGCGGAGCGGTTCTTGAGACGGCGGGGCCCAGTGGAGCGGTGCTTGACAGGAAGGGCCCAGCGGAGCGGTGCTTGAGACGGCGGGGCCCAGCGGAGCGGTGCTTGAGACGGCGGGGCCCAGCGGAGCGGTGCTTGACAGGAAGGGCCCAGCGGAGCGGTGCTTGACAGGAAGGGCCCAGCGGAGCGGTGCTTGAGACGGCGGGGCCCAGCGGAGCGGTGCTTGAGACGGCGGGGCCCAGCGGAGCGGTGCTTGAGACGGCGGGGCCCAGCGGAGCGGTGCTTGACAGGAAGGGCCCAGCGGAGCGGTGCTTGAGACGGCGGGCCCAGCGGAGCGGTGCTTGACAGGAAGGGCCCAGCGGAGCGGTTCTTGAGACGGCGGGGCCCAGCGGAGCGGTGCTTGACAGGAAGGGCCCAGCGGAGTGGTGCTTGAGACGGCGGGGCCCAGCGGAGCGGTGCTTGACAGGAAGGGCCCAGCGGAGCGGTTCTTGAGACGGCGGGGCCCAACGGAGCGGTGCTTGACAGGAAGGGCCCAGCGGAGCGGTGCTTGACAGGAAGGGCCCAGCGGAGCGGTGCTCTTCTGCACGGCGGGGCCCTGTTCAGCGGTGCTCTTCTGCACGGCGGGCCCTGTTCAGCGGTGCTCTTCTGCACGGCGGGGCCCTGTTCAGCGGTGCTCTTCTTCAGGGCGGGGCCCTGTTCAGCGGTGCTCTTCTGCACGGCGGGGCCCTGTTCAGCGGTGCTCTTCTTCACGGCGGGCCCTGTTCAGCGGTGCTCTTCTTCACGGCAGGGCCCTGTTCAGCGGTGCTCTTCTTCACGGCGGGGCCCTGTTCAGCGGTGCTTGTCCAGTAATTCAAGGGAGCCAGACCTGGCCTGGACTCCCTGCTCACTCGCCCTCCGACCGTCCAGTTGCTGGACCCTTCGGTGACGGAGTCCTGGGCCCTTGGGTGTCCTCCCTTACACCCGGGGTTGGGCTTGTGGGGCCCTCCTGCTCCGCGCTCCTGCTGGCTGACTTCTCCGCCCTGCTGCCCTTTCGCTCCTTAGATGAGGCTCTCTGGGCCTTGCCTCCCCTGGATGTTGTGGCAGGTGAAGTGGGCGAACTTTGGTCCTTGGGGGCAGCCGTGTCAGTCTTCTCATGGCGGCCCTTGAGTTTCCGGGTCCTCTTGCCAGGGGGGGGCTGGCTGTCCCCTTGCTGCTGACAGATGTGTCACTGCTGCCAAAGGGTGGACTCCAGAACCCATGCACTACAGTCACACTTGTAGCTGGGCTGGTGGTGGCTGAGGTGCTCTTGGGACTCTTAGCAGATGGAGGGGGTGGGTCAGGGGAGGGAAAGAGGTTAAGATTGGAGAGGTAAAGTTTTTTAGGACCAAGGTAAAGGGTGGGAGTAGTGGTGATGGGAGTGGAGGAAGAGTATGTGGTTGTAGGAGAGTCAGGTGTGCTGTGTTTGGGTGCAGGTGATTGTGACGTAGGCTGTCGTGAGGTGGATGGCTGTTGGGTGGGTGGCTGCCTGCGTTTGTGTGTCTTGGAAGAGGGGGTGACAGACACAGTGGGAGAGGACACAGGGGACGTGTAAATGGCAGTGGGGGTGGTGACTGCACGTGTGCGGACTGTACTGGAGGGTGTGGTGGTGATGGAAGCACTGGCTGATGGTGGTGTGCATGCAGGTGTGAGTGTAGACGTCACAGGGAGGGAGGAGGGAGACGAGGAGGAGGGGGACACAGAGGTGGTAGTGACTGTTGGCATGTCTGCATCTGGGTGTTGCTTGGGTGACTGCTTGTGTGATCTGTGGTGCTTGTGTCTGGATGAGCTGCCCTTGGGTGTTGAGGTGTGTGCAGGCTGGTCTGATGGTGTGGATGGGATAGGCTGAGGAACAGGAGACAGAGACAGGGTGGAGGCAGTCAGAAGAGGGAGGCTGGAAACAGGGACAATGGCTGCCGTCAGTACTGAGGCCAGAGCATTGAACGATCGTCGATGGGCAGCCTGACCCGAATGAATGCCCTCCAGGTAGGCATTGCTCCGATGCACCTCCCTTTCTACCCCCTGGATGGCATTCAAAAGGGTAGTCTGCCCAACAATGATGGTCTGAAGGAGGTCAATGACCTCCTCACTGAGGGCAGCAGGGGTAACAGGGGCAGGGGCTGAGGTGCCTTGGGCGAAGGAGACGCCCGCCTTCTTGGGCGAGCGGGCACGGAGCGTAGGCTGAGGGGCTGCTGGGAGGGCGGGGCTGGTGCGCTGGGTGGCGGCTGTACCTGTAGAGGCGGGGGGCCCGGATGTTGCCGCCACCGCTAGGGAGCTCCCATCCGAGGACTTGTCGGTGTCGCTGGTGTCACCACCGGTCCCCGTTGTGGTGCTCCCCTCGCCCTCCGTATCACTGGTGCCCTCGGTGTCTGTACCACGGCCCACCGGGGCCTTGTGAGTTGCAGCTCCCTCGTGCTCCGATGCCAATTCTCCTCCGCCTGATGATGCTAATGCACACATGCACAAAAAGAGTAAGAAAAAGGGTGGGGGGAGAAAAAAAGAAACAGGTTGAGTGCATGCAATGTGAACACCGTTGGCGGAGAGGACAGACACAGGAGCCTCATGCACCACGCTGCGCAATCGGGGTATACTACTCAGTACTTGTGACCAGGCCTACAGGTCTATGCACAACAAATGCACACATGGATGATGCAGGACCATGGATAGCTGTACTTGGCACCCTACAGAGGTGGGGGGCGGGGGCACAGGGCCATGCCTAAAGGAGAGGACTACACTACAGAAAGCACCCTGGCCTAATGTCACCCACAAGCCTCCTCCCCCACCCAGACGCCTCCACTGCGCATATAGATAGCAGAATGTGCTGATACTCCCCCCCTTGTGTCTGCTGTGATGTCCTCAAGCGCCCATCCAAATCAGGGTAGGCCACCGCCAGGATCCGGGACATCAGGGGGGTCAGGGTACGACTGGCTCCTAGGTTGGGAGGCCATCCCCAGCAGTGACTCGGCGGTCTTCCTGGTCCCGCGGCGGATGTCCTCCCATCTCTTGCGGCAGTGGGTGCCCCGTCTCTGGTGGACCTCCAGGGCCCGGACTTCCTTGGCGATGGCACGCCAAATGTCGACTTTCTGATGGGCGCTGACCTATTTGACATGTACAGGGTGGGAAAAGAAATATCGTCATTTATCTGCATGTTAGATGTGATTGCCCCCCTCCCCAACTTTGCCATGTGGCACATGCTCTCATCTGTCGTGCGTTGCACTCCTCATTCGCTCCCCACCCCACCATCTTACATCCACCCCACTCAACACAGGCATAGCCCATTCAATGTGCACCCAGTGTACTTACCTGTTGGTCTGGAGGACCGTAGAGTAACGCATACTGGGGGAGGACCCCATCCACAAGTTTCTCCAACTCTTCAGACGTGAAGGCAGGGGCCCTTTCCCCAGTCGCAGCAGCCATTGTCTCTTCCAGACCGAGGTCACAGCAGCACTTGCAGTATAGGTCCTCTCCTGTGGATGATCAGGTTTCGAGTGATTAAGCAGATAGAAAATGGCGGTCACGCCCGCGGCGGTGCGTACCGCGGCGGTGCGTACCGCGACCGCCGGCGCACATCCTCATTGGCTCCTGAAACCCATAGGCTTCAATGTTAACCAATGCGTCTTCGTACAGCGGTCTTCCACCGCCTACCGCCACGGTGTGCCACGCCAGCGCATTGACCTCACATCCCATTGTCCCACTTCACAGGTCAGGCAGCCGCCATTTCCAGGGCCCACATGGCTTAATTTCAACTGCGTCACACAGGCCTAGGCCTTGCATTGCCACACATACACGCCTTTCAATACATAGATAACCGTGTGCTATGCAAGCGGTGGTGAACGTACCTGTGATCTGCTTGACTCCATACTCCATGTTGTCCTTCTTAGGCACCGTCCGCTGGGACTTGCGAGGAGAAGGATGAATCCTCGCGTGTACCGACCGCTGGTGGACCTGTCGACAATGGAAGAACGCCATATCATACTACGTTACCGACTTGACCGTGCCACTATACATGAACTGTGTGCCCAGCTGGAGCCAGCCCTGATGTCCCCCATCCGCCAACCCACAGGAATTCCCCCTCTAGTGCAGGTTCTGTCAGTCCTCCATTTTTTGGCAAGTGGCTCATTCCAGACAACAGTGGCCATGTCATCTGGCATGTCTCAGCCTATGTTTTCAAAGATTTTGTCCAGAGTGTTGTCTGCCCTGATGAAATACATGCGGAGCTACATTGTTTTCCCTGAGGAGGCTGATTTGCCCACTGTGAAGGGTGATTTCTATGCCCTTGGACATATCCCCAACATCATTGGTGCCATTGATGGGACCCATGTGGCCTTAGTACCCCCAAAAGACGATGAGCAGGTGTACAGAGACAGGAAAAATTACCATTCGATGAATGTCCAGGTGGTCTGTTTGGCTGACCAGTACATCTCCCATGTAAATGCCAAGTTCCCTGGGTCAGTGCATGACGCGTATGTTATGCGTAATAGCAGCATCCCCTATGTGATGGAACAGCTACAGAGACAACGTGTGTGGCTAATTGGTGACTCTGGTTACCCCAACCTGCCTTGGCTATTGACCCCAGTGAGGAATCCCCGGACCAGGGCAGAGGAACGTTACAATGAGGCCCATGGTCGAACTAGGAGGATCATAGAAAGAACCATCGGCCTTCTGAAGGCCAGGTTTAGGTGCCTGCATATGACAGGTGGATCCCTGATGTACTCACCAAAGAAGGTGTGCCAGATCATCGTGGCCTGCTGTATGCTGCACAATCTAGCATTGCGACGCCAGGTGCCTTTCCTGCAGGAGGATGGTCCAGATGGTGGTGTTGTAGCAGCTGTGGAGCCTGTGGAGAGTGAAGAGGAGGAAGACGACGGGGACGACACAGACAACAGGGACACAGTTATCCTACAGTATTTTCAGTAGCACACAGGTAAGAATCACCCACGCCATTTAACATTTACTTAAAGCCTCCTGCATCTCTACTTTGTGTATTTCCCCACAGTACTTTTTAACTGAATTTTGATGTTTCCTTCCCTTTTCAGTGCTGTATGACCCACTGCGTGACTTCTGCTTGGTTAGCCCATGGACTAAAGCTTATTGACATCGGTATGTTGTCATCACAAATTGACTGAACATTATTGAACAGTAATGTGTAATACATTTGTAAAAAATACGGCCTGACTCCTGAATGATTTCAGTGCAAAGAGTGATTTATTTATAGTGCTAGATATTGGTACATGATATTAAAACGGTGATGGGTGGGGGTGGAGTAATGTCCATGGCAGAGTCCAGTTCTCAGTTTTACAGGTGCATTGTCTATATGCCTGTGGAAGGATGGAGCAGGGGCTGTTTAAGGTTGGACAGGGTGACAATGTGGGACAGTGGGATGACATCAGGGGGGATCTTATGCTGGCGGCGGTCTTGGCATCCTACTCTGTCTTCCTGTGAGATCTCAGGTTCCGCTTGCGGGGTGGTTGTTCTTCAGCAGGAGGTGGGGTTCTGGTGGCCTGTCGTTGTGGTGGGGCCTCCTGTCCACTAGCGCCGGCGGAGGTGGTAGGCTGTTCCTGGTCCTGGCTAGTGACAGGGGCCCTTTGGGGTGCCACATGGTCCCGCAATGTGTTTTCTATCCGGTTGAGGGCCTGGACTATGGTCCCCATAGCGGTAGCGATGTTCCTGAGTTCATTGCTGAACCCCATGTACCGTTCCTCCTGCTGTGCCTGGATCTCCGTGAACCTGGCCAGTACCGTCGCCATCGTCTCCTGGGAGTGGTGGTATGCTCCCATGATGGTGGTGAGGGCCTCTTGGAGAGTGGGTTCCCTGGGCCTGTCCTCCCCCCCCTGTCGCACTGCAGCCCTCCCAGTTGCCCTGTTTCCCCGGGCCTCTGTCCCCTGGACGGTGTGCCCACTACCACTGCCCCCAGGTCCCTGTTGTTGTTGGGGTGTTGGGTCAGCCTGGGTGCCCTGTAGTGGCGGACACACCGCTGATTGACGCGTCCTAGAGACAGAGGCATGGGCCCGCTGGGTGGGGGCTGTGCTGATAATCCCAGAGGGGGTTGGGTCTGCTGTGGCCTGTATCTGTGTGTGGGGAACCGACTGTCCAGAGGTCCCCGATGGTCCGGGCTGGTCATCAGGTTCTAGATCGACAGAGCTGCTGTCCTCACTGGGGGCCTGTTCTGGGGGTGGGATGGACAAATCTGGACCCTCCGTGGCGGTGTGTTGGCGTTCGGGCCCTGCAGGGGTAAAAGAGTATGGTTATTGCTTATGTGTGTGCCATGGCGTGCATTTTGTGAGTGCCCTTGTCCACCAGTGCTGGCATTCCCTTGTGGGAGGTGTTGTGAGGGTGGTTGGGGGGGGCGGATGGGTATGTGTAGTGGTCATGCATAAGTGATGGGTGTCTATGGTTTGTGTTGGCATACAGGGGTTGGTGTTGTTTAGGGTGGGTTGTGCTGGTGAGACATTGGCAGGGAGGATGTGTGCTGGGGGGTTGAGATTGGGGGTGAGGGTGGGGGTGTGGTTTGGCATGCTGGGTGGGGGGTGAAGTAGTTGAGAATCGACTTACCAGAGTCCATTCCTCCGGCTACTCCAGCGAGGCCATCAGGATGCAGGATGTTTACTACCTCTTGCTCCCATGCTGTGAATTGGGGTGGAGTGGGTGGGGGTCCGCCGCCAGACTTCTGCACAGCGATGTTGTGCCTTGACACCATTGAGCGCACCTTCCCCCGTAGGTCGTTCCATCGCTTTCGAATGTCTTCCCGATTTCTGGGATGCTGTCCCACAGCGTTGACCCTGTCTACGATTCTTTGCCATAGCTCTGCCTTCCTGGCTATTGTGGTGTGTTGCACCTGTGTGCCGAAGAGCTGGGGCTCTACCCTAATTATTTCCTCCACCATGACCCTGAGTTCTTGGTCCGAGAACCTGGGGTGTCTTTGGGGTGCCATGGGGTGGTGTGGATGAGGTGTGGGGTGGTGTTTGTGGTTATGTGCGTGGTGATGTGTGCGTAGATGTGGTGTGGGTGATGATGTTGGGTTCCTGTGTGTGTTGTGCTTTGCGTTCCCTGTGCTCTCTCTCAGTGTATTGCGCCTTCTCTCAGATATTTGTGGTCGTAGGGGTTTGTGGGTGATGTGGGTGTGTGTTTTATATTTAATTGGGTGTGTGGGAGTGTTGTTTGGATGTGTATCAGGTGTGTGTATTTCAAATTGTCCAATGTGGCTGTGTTTTGTATATGTGTGTGTATTTTGACCGCGGCGGTGTGTACCGCCAATAGAATACCGCGGTTAAAAGACCGCCGCGTGGATTCGTGGGTCAGAATGGCATGGGCGTGTTTGTGTTGGCGTGACGGTGGAGGTTTGGTCATCTCCAGTTTATCGCTGCCCGCTGATGAGGCGGCCTTCCGTGGATGTCGGGTTTTTGGCGGTTTGCCAGTTGGAGGTCAGAATGACCGTGGCGGTTTACCGCGGCCGCGGCGGTAGAATGGCGGACTTCTGACCGGTGGTAAGGGCCTTTTACCGCCGAGGTCAGAATGACCCCCAGAGACTCCACAGTAAAACAGAAACAGGTAGCTGAAATAAAGACTTTTGAACAAGTAATACTATTCACCCAGAAAAATCTCAGGGCTCCTTACCTAGGTCTTTTTGCAATCCTTGAACACTGGGCTGTATCAGGACACAGTGAAGATGCTGAGGCTCACAAAATGGAGGTGGCTGTCTTGGGCTTCCCCCCACAATCTTAAGGGGCCAAAGCAGGTGTAGGGGGGGCGGGGCTCAGGTGCAACAGGGACTCAGAGAGCCAATCAGCTAAGTCCAGTCCCTGTGGGCAGAGGGAAAGGCAGCTGCTGCTCTATTCATAATCTCCTTGGATACAGACAGGCGGAATCCACACTTCCAAGTTAGCAGAGTCTACTTTTCAGGTAAGGAAGAGATTATTTAAAAAACAAACACTGGAATACTGCTGGGCGTGCACTCTGAAATCAGGCTTTGTTAAAGGCAAAAAACAGGGGGGCAAACAGTTTTTAAACACAATTTAAATCACAGAAACAGATTAAACAGTCTCCTAGAAACACACTCTGCAAGATGTATGTAGCCTTTTTACTTAGAAGAAAAGGTGTGGGGGATTATGTGCCACAAACTAGCAAGGAAATTCACACAGTCACAGAATAAACAATTTTGTAAAAAACACCACTTTAAAAGAGGCCAGGCTGCCTGAAACACAGAGAGTCCACAGTAAAACAGAAACAGGTAGCTGAAATAAACACTTTTGAACAAATCATCCTATTTACCCAGACAAATCTCAGGGCTCCTTAACTAGGTGTTTTTGCAATCCTTGAACAATGGGCTGTATCAGGACACAGGGAAGATGCTGAGGCTCACAAAATGGAGGTTGCTGTCTTGGGCTTCCCTCCACAAACTTAAGGGGCCAGAGCAGGTGTGGGGGCGGGCGTGGCTCAGGTGCAACAGGGACTCAGACAGCCAATCAGCTAAGTCCAGTCCCTGTGGGCAGGGGGAAAGGCAGCTACTGCTCTATTCAGAAACTTCTTGGATACAGACAGGCTGAATCCACCCTTCCAAGCTAGCAGAGTCTACTTTCCAGGTAAGGGAGAGATTGTTTAAAAAACAAACACTGGAATACTGCTGGGCGTGCACTCTGAAATTGGGCTTTTTTAAAGGCAAAAAACAGGGGGGCAAGACAGTTTTTAAACACAATTTAAATCACAGAAACAGATTAAAACAGTCTCCTAAAAACACACTCTGCAAGATGTATGTAGCCTTTTTAATTAGAACAAAAGGGGGGGTATGTGCCACAAACTAGCAAGGCAATTCACACAGTCACAGCAAAAACGAATCTAAAAAAAAAAACCACTTAAAAAGAGGCCAGCCTGCCTGAAACACAGATAGTCCACAGTAAAACAGACAGAGGTAGCTGAAATGAACACCTTTAAACAAATAACACTATTTACCCAGAAAAATCTCAGGGCTCCTTACCTATGTCTTTTTGCAATCCTTGAACACTGGGCTGTATCAGGACACAGGGAAGATGCTGAGGCTCACAAAATGGAGGTGTCTCTCTTGGGCTTCCCTCCACCAACTTAAGGGGCCAGAGCAGGTGTGGGGGGGGGGGCTGGGCTCAGGTGCAACAGGGACTCAGAGAGCCAATCAGCTAAGTCCAGTCCCTGTGGGCAGGGGGAAAGGCAGCTGCTGCTCTATTCAGAATCTCCTTGAATACAGACAGGCTGAATCCACACTTCCAAGCTAGCACAATCTACTTTCCAAGAAAGGGAGAGATTGTTTCAAAAACTAACACTGGAATACTGCTGGGCGCGAACTCTGAAATCGGGCATTTTTAAAGGCAAAAAACAGGGGGAGCAGACAGTTTTTAAACACAATTTAAATCACAGAAACAGATTAAAACAGTCTCCTAAAAACACACTCTGCAAGATGTATGTAGCCTTTTTACTTAGAAGAAAAAAGGGGGGGGAGTCATATGCCACAAACTAGCAAGGCAATTCACACAGTCACAGCAAAAACACATTTTTTTTAAAAACAACACTTTAAAAGAGGCCAGTCTGCCTCAAACACACAGAGTCTACAGGAAAACAGACAGAGGTAGCTGAAACAAACAATTTTGAACAAATAAAACTATTTACCCAGAAAAATCTCAGGGCTCCTTACCTAGGTCTTTTTGCAATCCTTGAACACTGGGCTGTATCAGGACACAGGGAAGATGCTGAGGCTCACAAAATGGAGGTGGCTATCTTGGGCATCCCTCCACAAACTTAAGGGGCCAGAGCAGGTGTGGCACGGCGGGGCTCAGCTGATTGGCTCTTTGAGTCTCTGTTGCACCTAAGTCCAGTCCCTGTGGGCACGGGGAAAGGCAGCTGGTGCTCTATTCAGAATCTCCTTGGATACAGACAGGCTTAATCCACCCTTCCAAGCTAGCAGAGTCTACTTTCCATGTAAGGGAGAGATTGTTTAAAAAACAAACACTGGAATACTGCTGGGCGCGCAGTCTGAAATCGGGCTATTTTAAAGACAGAAAACAGGGGGGCAAACAGTTTTTAAACACAATTTAAATCACAGAAACAGATTAAAACAGTCTCCTAAAAACACACTCTGCAAGATGTATGTAGCCTTTTTACTTAGAAGAAGAAACCGGGGGGGGTTATGTGCCACAAACTAGCAAGGCAATTCACACAGTCACAGCAAAAACAGATTTAAAAAAAACACCACTTTAAAAGAGGCCAGGCTGCCTGAAACACAGAAAGTCCACAGTAAAACAGACACATGTAGCTGAAATAAATACTTTTGAACAAATAACACTATTTACCCCGAAAAATCTCAGGGCTCCTTACCTAGGTCTTTTTGTAGTCCTTGAACACTGGGCTGTATCAGGACACAGGGAAGAGGCTGAGGCCCACAAACTGGAGGTGGCTGTCTTGGGCATCCCTCCACAAACTTAAGGGGCCAAAGCAGGTGTGGGGGGCGGGGCTCAGGTGCAACAGGGACTCAGAGAGCCAATCAACTAACTCCAGTCTCTGTGGGCAGAGGGAAAGGCAGCTGCTGCTCTATTCAGAATCTCCTTGAATTCAGACAGACTGAATCCACACTTCGAAGCAGGCAGAGTCTACTTTTCAGGTAAGGGAGAGATTTAAAAAAAAACAAACACAGGAATATTGCTAGGCGCTCACTCTTAAATCGTTGTTTTTTAAAGGCAAAAAACAGAGGGGCACACAGTTTTGAAACACAATTTAAATCACAGAAACGGATTAAAACTGTCTCCTAAAAACACACACTGTAAGATGCATGTAGCCTTTTTACATAGAAGAAAAAAGGGGGTGGTTATGTTCCACAAACTAGCAAGGCAATTCATACAGTCAAGGCAAAAACGAATAAAAAAAAAACCACTTTAAAAGAGGCCAGGCTGCCTGAAACGCAGAGAGTCGACAGTAAAACAGAAACAGGTAGCTTAAATAAACACTTTTGAACAAATAATACTATTCACCCAGAAAAATCTCAGGGCTCCTTACCTAGGTCTTTTTGCAATCCTTGAACCCTGGGCTGTATCAGGACACAGGGAAGATGCTGAGGTTCACAAAATGGAGGTGGCTATCTTGGGCATCCCTCAACAAACTTAAAGAGCCAGAGCACGTGTGGGACGGCGGGGCTCAGGTGCAACAGGGACTCAAAGAGCCAATCAGCTAAGTCCAGTCCCTGTGGGCACGGGGAAAGGCAGCTGGTGCTCTATTCAGAATCTCCTTGGATACAGACAGGCTGAATCCACACTTCCAAGCTAGCAGAGTCTTATTTCCAGGTAAGGGAGAGATTGTTTAGAAAACATACACTGGAAGAATGCTGGGCGCGCACTCTTAAATCGTTGTTTTTTAAAGGCAAAAAACAGAGGGGCACACAGTTTTTAAACACAATTTAAATCACAGAAACAGATTAAAACAGTCTCCTAAAAACACACTCTGCAATATGTATGTAGCCTTTTTACTTAGAAGAAAAAAGGGGGGTTTATGTGCCACACACCAGCAAAGCAATTCACACAGTAACACCAAAAACAACTTTAAAAAAAACACCACTTTAAATGAGGCCAGGCTGTCTGAAACACAGAGAGTCCACAGTAAAACAGACACATGTAGCTGAAATAAACACTTTTGAACAAATAGTTCTATTTCCCAGAAATATCTCAGGCCTTCTTACCTAGGTCTTTTTGTAATCCTTGAACAGTGGGCTGTATCAGGACGCAGGGAAGATGCTGAGGCTCACAAAATGGAAATGGCTGTTTTGGGCTTCCCTCCACAAACTTAAGGGGCCAGAGCAGGTGTGGGGGGGCAGGGCTCAGTTGCAACAGGGACTCAGAGAGCCAATCAGCTAAGTCCTGTCCCTGTGGGCAGGAGGAAAAGAAGCTGCTGCTCTATTCAGAATCTCCTTGAATACAGACAGGCTGAATCCACACTTCCAAGCTAGCAGAGTCTACTTTTCAGGAAAGGGAGAGATTGATTAAAAAACAAACACTGGAATACTGCTGTGCGTGCACTCTGAAATCGGGGATTTTTAAAGGCAAAGATCAAGGGGGCAGACAGTTTTTAAACACAATTTAAATCACAGAAACAGATTAAAACAGTCTCCTAAAAACACACTCTGCAAGATGTATGTAGCCTTTTTACTTCAAAGAAAAAAGGGGGGGGGAGTTATGTGAAACAAACTAGCAAGGCAATTCACACAGTCACAGCAAAAACACATTTTAAAAAAAACACCACTTTAAAAGAGGCCAGGCTGCCTGAAACACCGAGAGTCCACAGTAAAATAGAAACAGGTAGCTGACTTAAACACTTTTGAACAAATAATACTATTCACCCAGAAAAATCTCAGGGCTCCTTACGTAGGTCTTTTTGCAACCCTTGAACACTGGACTGTATCAGGATACGGGGAAGATGCTGAGGCTCACAAAATGGAGGTGGCTGTCTTGGGCTTCCCTCCACAAACTTAAGGGGCCAGACCAGGTGTGGGGGGATGGGGCTCAGGTGCAACAGGGACTCAGAGAGCCAATCAGCTAAGAATAGTCAATGTGGGCAGGGGGAAAGGCAGCTGCTGCTCTGTTCAGAATCTCCTTGGATACAGACAGGCTTAATCCACCCTTCCAAGCTAGCAGAGTCTACTTTCCATGTAAGGTAGAGATTGTTTAAAAAACAAACACTGGAATACTGCTGGGCGCGCACTCTGAAATCGGGCTTTTTTAAAGGCAGAAAACAGGGGGGCAAACAGTTTTTAAACACAATTTAAATCACAGAAACAGATTAAAACAGTCTCCTAAAAACACACTCTGCAAGATGTATGTAGCCTTTTTACTTAGAAGAAGAAAGCGGGGGGGGGGGTTATGTGCCACAAACTAGCAAGGCAATTCACACAGTCACAGCAAAAACAGATTTTAAAAAAACACCACTTTAAAAGAGGCCAGGCTGCCTGAAACACATAAAGTCCACAGTAAAACAGACACAGGTAGCTGAAATAAATACTTTTGAACAAATAATACTATTTACCCCGAAAAATCTCTGGGCTCCTTACCTAGGTCTTTTTGCAGTCCTTGAACACTGGATTGTATCAGGACACAGGGAAGATGCTGAGGCTCACAAAATGGAGGTGGCTGTCTTGGGCTTCCTTCCACAAACTTAAGGGGCTAGAGCAGGTGTGGGGGGATGGGGCTCAGGTGCAACAGGGACTCAGAGAGCCAATCAGCTAAGTCCAGTCCCTGTGGGCAGGGGGAAAGGCAGCTGCTGCTCTATTCAGAATCTCCTTGAATACAGACAGGCTGACTCAACACTTCCAAGCTAGCAGAGTCTTATTTCCAGGTAAGGGAGAGATTGTTTAGAAAACATACACTGGAAGAATGCTGGGCGCGCACTCTTAAATCGTTGTTTTTTAAAGGCAAAAAACAGAGGGGCACACAGTTTTTAAACACAATTTAAATCACAGAAACAGATTAAAACAGTCTCCTAAAAACACACTCTGCAATATGTATGGAGCCTTTTTACTTAGAAGAAAAAAGGGGGGTTTATGTGCCACAAACCAGCAAAGCAATTCACACAGTAACACCAAAAACAACTTTAAAATAAACACCACTTTAAATGAGGCCAGGCTGTCTGAAACACAGAGAGTCCACAGTAAAACAGACACATGTAGCTGAAATAAACACTTTTGAACAAATAGTTCTATTTCCCAGAAATATCTCAGGCCTTCTTACCTAGGTGTTTTTGTAATCCTTAAACAGTGGGCTGTATCAGGACGCAGGGAAGATGCTGAGGCTCACAAAATGGAAATGGCTGTTTTGGGCTTCCCTCCACAAACTTAAGGGGCCAGAGCAGGTGTGGGGGGGCAGGGCTCAGTAGCAACAGGGACTCAGAGAGCCAATCAGCTAAGTCCTGTCCCTGTGGGCAGGAGGAAAAGAAGCTGCTGCTCTATTCAGAATCTCCTTGAATACAGACAGGCTGAATCCACACTTCCAAGCTAGCAGAGTCTACTTTTCAGGTAAGGGAGAGATTGATTAAAAAACAAACACTGGAATACTGCTGTGCGTGCACTCTGAAATCGGGGATTTTTAAAGGCAAAGATCAAGGGGGCAGACAGTTTTTAAACACAATTTAAATCACAGAAACAGATTAAAACAGTCTCCTAAAAACACACTCTGCAAGATGTATGTAGCCTTTTTACTTCAAAGAAAAAAGGGGGGGGGAGTTATGTGAAACAAACTAGCAACGCAATTCACACAGTCACAGCAAAAACACATTTAAAAAAAAAACACCACTTTAAAAGAGGCCAGGCTGCCTGAAACACCGAGAGTCCACAGTAAAATAGAAACAGGTAGCTGACTTAAACACTTTTGAACAAATAATACTATTCACCCAGAAAAATCTCAGGGCTCCTTACGTAGGTCTTTTTGCAATCCTTGAACACTGGACTGTATCAGGATACGGGGAAGATGCTGAGGCTCACAAAATGGAGGTGGCTGTCTTGGGCTTCCCTCCACAAACTTAAGGGGCCAGACCAGGTGTGGGGGGATGGGGCTCAGGTGCAACAGGGACTCAGAGAGCCAATCAGCTAAGAACAGTCAATGTGGGCAGGGGGAAAGGCAGCTGCTGCTCTATTCAGAATCTCCTTAGATACAGACAGGCTGAATCCACACTTCCAAGTTAGCAGAGTCTACTTTCCAGGTAAGGGAGAAATTGTTGAAAAAACAAACAATGGAATACTGCTGGGCTTTCACTCTGAAATCTGGCTTTTTTAAAGGTAGAAAACAGGGGGGCAGACAGTTTTTAAACACAATTTAAATCACAGAAACAGATTAAGACATTGTCCTTAAAACACACTCTGCAAGATGTATGTAGCTTTTTTACTTAGAGGAACAAATTGAGGGTTAGGTGCAAAAACTACCAAGGCAATTCACACAGTCACGGCAAAAACTATTTAAAAAAAAACACCACTTTAAAAGAGACCAGGCTGCCTGAAACAAAGAGAGCCCACAGTTAAACAGACACGGGCAGCTGAAATAAACACTTTTGAACAAATAATACTATTTACCCAGGAAAATTTCAGGGCTCCTTACCTAGGTCTTTTTGCCATGCTTGAACACTGGGCTGTATCAGGACACAGGGAAGATGCTGAGGCTCACAAACTGGAGGTGGCTGTCTTGTGCTTCCCTCCACAAACTTAAGGGGCCAAAGCAGGTGTGGGGGGGGGCGGGGCTCAGGTGCAACAGGGACTCAGAGAGCCAGTCAGCTAAGTCCAGTCCCTGTGGGCAGGGGGGAAAGGCAACTGCTGCTCTATTCAGAATCTCCTTGGATACAGATAGGCTGAATCCACACTTCCAAGCTAGCAGAGTCTACTTTTCAGGTAAGGGAGAGATTGTTTAAGAAACAAACAATGGAATTCTGCTGGGCACGCACTCTGAAATCGGGCTTTTTTACAGGTAGAAAACAGGGGGTCAGACAGTTTTTAAACACAATTTAAATCACAGAAACAGATTAAACAGTCTCCTAATAACAGAATCAGCAAGATGTATGTAGCCTTTTTACTTAGAAGTAAAAAGGGGGGGTGTAGACGGGTCTCCTCGACCGCGTCCTGTGACTCTCAGAGCCGGCGCCGTTCGCACGCCTCGCTCAATCCACTTCCACGTCCCCATGTTACCATAGGAACACCGTCGGACGCCTCAGGGACGGATTTCCGGATAGGGGAAAGAAAAGCAACAACGGACTGCACAGAAGGCGTGCGTTGTAAGGAGCCAAGGAAGACGGAGGAGAAACAACCACCGGACACCGAGAGGGAGCTTCCTGGTCCTGCCCAGACACCGGAGACCCGCGAGGCAGCTTCCACTGGAACTCGAGACACAACGGTCTACGAATCCCGCCACGACCCCGAAGGGTCGTGGCTCTACAAGGTACGGTCCTTCCTAGGACTGAAAACCCACAGAAAAACAACAGGGGCACAGGGGAGGTGGGCCAGGGGGAAGGGAGCACCGGGGAAACACTGGAGAGCACTTTGGGGCACAGCTCTTAATGAGAAAAGGACAGAGTGTGTCTAAAGTACCCGAGTCCCACATCCTCACAGCTAAGCACCCTTCACCGCCAAAACCCTGAGAACCCTCTTTCCCTGCATGCACCCCTAAAGAAACCCAGATAAATACCCCACAACAAACTTACCTTTGGTATCTCCTCTGTTTGTTTTCCGGTAACAGCGGGAGACAAGAGGACCCGACGTCCGCCGAGCCTCAAAGAAGAGTAAAGACAAGACGATTAACAGCGAACAGAGGAATCCACAAGACGTACGAACTACACAATACCTGTACAGTACTTGAATTATCCTAGATCACAAACTAAATAAAAAAATCATTCACCCTATCTAAGTCTCTGACCCCTCTGTGCCACCAGGAGCCTACCACAGTGGTGTCATAAGTGGGATCCTTACCCTGAGAGGCTGCTGGCCGGTACACACAATGGGGGAAAAACCTACGCTAGAAGACATGATTAAACAACTGGCGGAGGGCCAACGCCATCTACAACTGGTCTGGGAGGCACACCAGCGTGAGGCAGAAGAAGACAGAGAAGCCCTACAAACAGCCCTAAAAAGCCATGCTACGATCATGGCTAACAACCAGCTCGTACATGAGACTGCGCTGCAGAAACTAACCAACACCATAGCAGCCAGCAAGGTACACCCTAATGTCCCGATCTCTGTCTTACAAAAGTTCCAGGAAGGAGAAGATCCAGACTCCTTCGTCACAAACTTCGAACGTGTAGCCTCTTCAGCCCAATGGCCTGAAGAACGGTGGGGACAGTATATTGCACCACTACTCACGGGAATTTTACAGATGGCCTACCAGGCTGCTAATCCAGGAGGCACCACACCATACAAGGATATCAAGAGAAGTATCCTAGAAAGGGTTGGTCATGACACTGAATACTACAGAATGAAGTTCAGAAAAGTGAAATGGGGACAGAGTGAAGATCCCCGCACTTTTTACTTTAGGGTTAAAGATTTGGGACTAAAATGGTTGGGACCCCTAGGAACATCCCGAGAAGACGTAATAAAAACAATTATTCTGGAACAGTATCTAGACTCCCTTCCGAATAGCACCCAGAATTGGATAAGACAACATCCTAAGGTCGACACGGAGCTCGCCATAGACCTGGCCTTTGCCTATCACCGATCTATGGATGTTAAACGCATAAACCCCAGAACCACCATAAGACCAATCCTGACCCCCCTTAAGTATTCCCCACGACATCCACTGGAAGAAACCAGACCCCACAAGCATGGAGAGAGTAGCCCTATGCAACAACCCCAGTGTTTTAGGTGTGGGGAGTGGGGACACATTGCGAGAGTATGTCCCAGAAAAAACGATGGGGCCGAACCCATGGAAATCGGGGTCACCCGACGTAGGGTATTATGTACAGGCAAGGGACATTCTAAGTTCAAACAGGTCATCAAAATAAATGGAAACCCTATAAACGCCTTAATTGATTCGGGTTGTAGTCAATCCGTAATACGAAGAGACTTATTGGACCCTACAGATCCAACCCCAAACCAGTGGGTCACTAATTGCTGTATCACGGGGACAAGGAACAATATCCACTAGCGTTGGTCAAGATAGAATGGGGCGAGTATCACGATTTCCTCCCAGTGGGGATTATGGACAGGCTGATTGAAGACTGCATTATCGGGACAGATTATATCCGGTTCTATGACCTCCTAGATCAAACCCGAGTACCCCAGCAATCCCCGGACTGGTGGACAGAAGCACCCTTTTCTAGCAGTGTTATTGAGAGTCCTCCGAGTCGCATAAAACTAACCCGGAGGGAGAAAAGACAAGGGAAACTAAAATATCAGGAGTCCAGAGAGGAGTCAAATCACGACAAACTGGTAGCAGGAACCAGTGAGACAACCGTCTCCTTTCGAACCAGTCAGAGGCAAGACCCTACTCTCTGTCATGCCTGGAACATGGCCAAAACAGAATTCACAAACGAGGTGGGTCCTTATTTTTTAATACAGAAGAATCTTCTGTATAGAACTACCACATCTGCAAAGGAAGAAAAAAAACAACAACTGGTTGTACCTGAACCTTATCGAAATCAGGTCCTCTTCTTAGCTCATAACCAACCAGGGGGTGGCCACTACGGTAGAGAAAAGACTGAGGAGTATCTCCTATGGAGACTCTATTGGCCAGGGGTCTATGCTCACATCAGGAGATACTGTTTACAATGTCCCAGGTGTCAATTGACGGAACCAAGAATGCCCAAGAAAGTTCCGTTACAACCCCTACCCATTATTGAGGTGCCTATTAGCCGCGTAGGTATGGATTTAGTCGGACCCCTCCTCCCATCATCCAGAGGTCATACCTACATTCTGGTATTGGTTGACTACGCTACGAGATATCCAGAAGCAATTCCCTTATCCAGCATGACTACGAAAACGGTAGCTCAAGCCATGATCATTTGTTTTTCAAGGATAGGATTTCCCCAAGAGATCCTCACTGATCAAGGTACTCCTTTTATGTCAAACCTTATGAAACAGATTTGCAAACTATTAGGGATCCCTCAGATAAAAACATCTGTATACCACCCCCAAACGGACGGTTTAGTGGAACGCTACAACCGTACCATAAAAACCCTATTGAGGAAAGTAGTAGATGACTCCGGAAAAGACTGGGACCAGAAGTTACCCCTGGTCCTTTATGCCATTCGGACGCATGAACAATCCTCCACATGACATAGTCCTTTTGAATTAGTCTTTGGAAGACAACCAAGTAGTCTCCTAGATATGGCCGTAGAAACATGGGGAGAGGAGGGAGAGGAAGGGAAACCCTTACTAGAATATGTCCATAACCTGAAAACACAGTTACAAACTATATGGGAGGATGTGCGAAAACATCTCGAGAAGGCACAAACAAATCAAAAGACATATTACGACCAGGGAACTAAATTACGATCTTTCCACCCTAATGACCAAGTTCTCATAATGCGACCAACATCTGAGCATAAACTTATAGCTAAATGGCAAGGACCCTATAGAGTAATAAGAGCAGTTTCTCCCGTCACCTACCTCATCGAACTGAGATCACATCCAAAAAGAACCCAAATATACCATGTAAACTTACTAAAAAAATGGGAACAACCAAAGGATGTCACTAGCAGAGCAGCTGACAGGTTTTTTTATCACACCATCCACAGGTCTAGGGTTAGAGCTCTACCCCATGGGGAGCAAGAAACTGGAGGAAACTCCATGCATAAGTAATTCTCTTACTGAAACTGAAAAGTCGCAACTGTCTGCCCTCTTACAACATCACTCACATTTCTTTACTGAGACACCAGGGTGAACCTCATTAATCCACCACAAAATCAAAACACCTGAGGGTCAGACTATTCGTCTCCGCCCCTACCGCATACCCGAAGCCCAGAAGCATATCATTGAAGACGAAATAGATAAAATGCTAGCCCTGAGGCTGATTGAACCCTCTGCGAGCCCATGGTGTTCCCCGGTGGTTCTCGTTCCAAAACCCGATGGGTCTGTTCGATTTTGCATCGACTTCCGAAGGCTAAATGACATATCACTCTTTGACACATACCATATTCCTCGTGTCGATGACGTCCTAGAGAAGCTAGGAAGAGCCAAATACCTGTCCACGCTTGATCTAACAAAAGGGTACTGGCAAATTCCCCTCGCACCAGAGGACAAAGAGAAAACAGCTTTTGTGACTCAATCAGGCCTTTATCACTTTACGGTCTTGCCCTTTGGTCTCCACGGGGCCCCAGCTACCTTTCAACGTTTGATGGACAGGCTCTTGAAACCATTTCATGACTTTGCTGCAGCGTACTTAGATGACATTGTAATTTTTAGCGACACTTGGCTTGATCCTTTACACCATCTCAATGAAGTGTTCACTGCATTGGCGGAGCCGGGCTGACGGCCAATCCAAAAAAATGTACCCTGGGAAACACTGAAATATCCTAGCTAGGTTATCTGATAGGTAACGGGACTCTCCAACCCCAGAAAAATAACATTGAGGCCATAATACAAGTGGCAATGCCGAAGACCAAGAAAGACCTACGTTCCTTTTTAGGTTTAGTAGGCTATTACCGCAGGTTCATACCCCAGTACTCCACGATTGCCGCCCCTCTCACTGATCTCCTAACAAAACAACGCCCCTCCACTTTGGCCCCGTTGACTGATTCACAAATTACTAGTTTTGAACAATTAAAACGATCTCTTTCAACCGACCCCGTCCTGAAGTGTCCAGATGTTTTCCAGGCCATTTCACTTGTATACTGACGCTTCTAACGTCGGTCTAGGTGCGGTCCTCACCCAACCTGACAAGGAGGGTCTTGATCATCCCATTGTATTTATCAGTAGAAAACTCCTTCCCAGAGAATGCCATTACCCCACTATTGAAAAGGAGTGTCTGACCATTAAATGGGCTGTGGAGAACTTGCAATATTACCTCTTCGGCAGACCTTTCGTGCTTTACACCGACCATGCCCCCCTCACTTGGTTGGCCTCCCATAAGGACTCCAATTCTAGAGTGTTACAATGGTTTCTTGAGCTCCAACCTTTTACTTTCCAGGTCCGCCACGAACAGTGTTCTCAGCAGGGCCCTGCCGAATATCTGTCCCGGTTCCCCACCTCTTCGGTCCTCTACAAGTCCCGATCATGGGATCGGGAGTGTAGACGGGTCTCCTCGACCGCGTCCTGTGACTCTCAGAGCTGGCACCGTTCGCATGCCTCGCTCAATCCACTTCTGCGTCCCCATGTTACCATGGGAAACGCCGTCGGGCACCTCAGGGACGGGTTTCCGGATAGGGGAAAGAAAAGCAACGACGGACTGCACAAAAGGCGCGCGTTGTACGGAGCCGAGGAAGACGGATGAGAGACAACCACCGGACGCTGAGAGGGAGCTTCCTGGTCCTGCCCAGACGCCGGAGACCCGCGAGGCAGCTTCCACTGGAACTCGAGACACAACGGTCTACGAATCCCGTCACGACCCCGGAGGGTCGTGGCTCTACAAGGTACGGTCCTTCCTAGGACAGAAAACCCACAGAAAAACAACAGGGGCACAGGGGATGGGAACCAGGGAGGTGGGACAGGGGAAAGGGAGCACCGGGGAAACACTGGAGAGCACTTTGGGGCACAGCTCTTAATGAGAAAAGGACAGAGCGTGTCAAAAGTACCCGAGTCCCACATCCTCACAGCTGAGCACCCTTCACCGCCAAAACCCTGAGAACCCTCTTTACCTGCATGCACCCCTAAAGAAACCCAGATAAATACCCCACAAACTTACCTTTGGTATCTCCTCTGTTTGTTTTCCGGTAACCGCGGGAGACAAGAGGACCCGACGTCCGCAGAGCCTAAAAGAAGAGTAAAGACAAGATGATTAACAGTGAACAGAGGAATCCACAAGACGTACAAACTACACAATACCTGTACAGCACTTGAATTATACTAGATCACAAAATAAATAAAAAAATAATTCACCCTATCTAAGTCTCTGACCCCTCTGTACCACCAGGATACTACCACAGGGGGGTTTGTGCAACAAACTAGCAAGGCAATTCACACAGTCACGGCAAAAACGAATTAAAAAAGAACACCACTTTAAAAGAGACCAGGCTGCCTGAAACACGGAGAGTCCACAGTTAAACAGACACAGGTAGCTGAAAGAAACACTTTTTAACAAATAATACTATTTACCCAGAAAAATCTCAGGGCTCCTTACCTAGGTCTTTTTGCAATCCTTGAACACTGGGCTGTGTCAGGACACAGGGAAAATGCTGAGGCTCGCAAAATGGAGGTTGCTGTCTTTGGCGTCCCTTCACAAACTTAAGGGGCCAGAACAGGTGTGGGGGCGGGCGGGGCTCAGGTGCAGCAGGGACTCCGAGAGCCAATCAGCTAAGTCCAGTCCCTGTGGGCAGGGGGAAAGGCAGCTGCTGCTCTATTCAGAATCTCCTTGGATACAGACAGGCTGAATCCACACTTCCATGCTAGCAGAGTATACTTTCCAAATAAGGGAGAGATTGTTTAAAAAACAAACACTGGAATACTGCTGGACGCGCACCCTGAAATCGGGCTTTTTTGAAGGTAGAAAACAGGAGGGCAGACAGTTTTTAAACACAATTTAAATCACAGAAACAGATTAAAACAGTCTCCTAAAAACACACTCTGCAAGATGTATATAGCCTTTTTACTTAGAAGAAAAAAGGGGGGGTTAGGTGCAAAAACTAGCAAGGCAATTCACACAGTCACGGCAAAAACAAATTTGAAAAAAACACCACTTTAAAAGAGACCAGGCTGCCTGAAACACAGAGAGCTCACAGTTAAACAGACACAGGTAGCTGAAATAAACACTTTAGAACAAATAATACTATTTACCCAGAAAAATCTCAGGGCTCCTTACCTAGGTCTTTTTGCAATCCTTGAACACTGGGCTGTATCAGGACACAGAGAAGATGCTGAGGCTCACAAAATGTAGGTGGCTGTCTTGGGCTTCCCTTCACAAATTTAAGGGGCCAGAGCAGGTGTGGGGGGAGGAGCTCAGGTGCAACAGGGACTCAGAAAGCCAATCAGCTAAGTCCAGTCCCTGTGGGCAGGGGGAAAGGCAGCTGCTGCTCTATTCAGAATCTCCTCGGATACAGACAGGCTGAATCCACACTTCCAAGCTAGCAGAGTATACTTTCCACGTAATGGAGAGATTGTTTAAAAAACAAACACTGGACGGGGCGTGACCAGGGCGTCAAGATGGCGGTCGCACTTTCGTAGGACCCCTCCGTCATCCGCCTCTCATAAAGTCACTATCCGTACACATCAACACCATGAAAGCTTCATCGAGGTTCCTTTATCCTGCCCCGTCTCGAGTGGCGGGTTCCCGGCCCTCCCGGCCCCCTGAGACAGAGGTATTGACTGCCCAGCGTTCGACCGCTGCTTCCCCCGATCAAGATGGTGGCTGAGGGACAGACCTGAGGTGCGGCCCGCTGCGGCGGAAAGGCGGCGGCGGCCCGGACGGCCTGGAGACAGGGCTGCAGACCCCGAGCCAGAGAAGGTGCGGGTCGCGGCCGGGGCCGCTGTGACTGGGAGAAATCAAGGTAGGCCCCGGGCCGGCAGCGCCACGATTCTCTGGTCCCCCTGATTTTTCCCCCCTTCCCGTGGTGACCGAAGGCTGAGAAGGGGGTCGGGGCGCTCCGTGGGCCAGAGGCCTGGTTGCTCAGCCGCGAATTGTGCAGGGCCTGGTAGGCCCATAGCCTGATATTAGGAGGAGGACTTGCAGACCGCTGGGAGTGCCGCCTGAGCGGACGGGTGCTTGCCGGTGCACGGAGACCCCTGCTGATGCTGCTATAGGCTGGGACACGGGCCGGGATGGAGGGCCTACTACAGGTGTGATCAGCCGGAGGACCGAACCGGCGGGCTCGTTGCCCACCTCCCCCCCGAGATAAGAGACTCTATGGCAGCGAGGGGCCCCCCGGCTGGAGACCGGGAGAGGGTTTTGGAGCCTGGGGCTGGCTGCAGTCCGGGGCCTAGATATTACATCGCCTCGATGGCGGCCAACTACGGACCTTGTTGCTCTGACGCGCTCCCCACTGCTCTCCCCGGGAGAGAGGAAAGAAGAAATTAAGTAGCAGTAACAAGCAGCAACCACAAACGTGAGCTGGGATAAACACTGGGATACCGAGAAGTGAATCTGTACCTTCGGGCCCCGTGAGCAGAGAGGGGCCCCATCTCCGTCCTTCGGACCACAGTGGGGTGCAGTCTGAAGGTGACACATAAGGGATTACAAGGAGTGCCTCCCTTTTCACCCTTTCCTTATTCGCTGACCGCCCCTCCTCTGGACACCAGGCATCCTTACCGGCTGGACAGGGTGGGGAGTCCTGGGACCATATCAAGTGAATAAAAATGCTGCCGGGGTAAAGGACATAGAAGGGGATAGGACAATAACAAAACAAAACAGTAGGATGAAATAAACTCTGCAACACTGTGTTCCCCCAATACCCCTGGAACTATGTAATAGATTCATAAATTAGGATATACCACACGGCGAATCAGATTAGATCCCCAGAGATCTCCCATCAGGCCCTACAATAGGGGAGAACGAAAATGACCGATCACTGCAACCCTAGAGAGGTTAGAACCGCACCCAACATCATGGGCAAAGACAAAGCGATCAAACAAACAACGGCACAAAGTTGTATGGACCAATTCACCACAGGTACAGTGGGCCCACGGTCGGATGGGCCAACCCACAAACATCGTCCAGCGACCTGGCGGCGATCCTTCAGGCGATTCAGGCCTCCCAGACAGCAGTCGAATCAAAAATAGGGGAGGTCGGAGTGGATGTCGCCCTGATCCGGCAAGATCTCTGCAATGCAGTATCCCAAATCACAGAGGCCGAGTCGAGAATCTCCACGGCAGAAGATGAAATAACAACTCTAAAAACCCAAATCTCAATGCTGACCAAACGCACCTCAGATCTACACAGGAGGGCTGAAGACGCCAAAAACAGATCTCGACGTAACAATCTTCGCGTAGTGGGTCTTCCCAAGGTCGCTGCAGAATCATCATTGGATACGTTCCTAGAGGAGTGGTTCCGGTCCTGGTTGCCGGCACACCACTTCACGCCATGGTTCACAATCGAACAAGCCCATAGGTCGCTGTGCGCAAGGCCTCCACCCGGCTCCCCACCCATGGCAGTAATAATCTGCCTCTTCAACTTCAAAGACAGAGACCTGGTCCTGCGGGAGGCTCGCTCCAGGGGAGACCTCCTCTGCAATGGAACGAAAGTACTCCTTTTCCCGGATTACACATTAGAGGTACAGCAACAACTTTGCACGTTCATGGAAGTGAAACAAAAGCTTAGATCAATGGACATCCTGTATCATCTCCTGTTTCCAGCCAGACTTTGGGTGATCTATAATAATAAAACCTACTTCTTTGAGCAGCCGACCGCGGCATGGACCTTGCTAATGGGAGAAAGCCCACTAGATATGTACAGAACAGGATCACAGCCACCGCTTAAGACAACACCAGCTCACCCAAGGGGGCAACAACCGATGCGCAGTCAGCGCACACGCTCTTGGAAACGAAGAGGAAGACATAGATCCAGCTCGGACTCCCCTCCCGGGGCTCATTGATCGGAACCTAGACACCCACAATAGAAAGAGAATTCCAGAGCCACCCTGACAAACCTGAAACCACAGGACACAACCAAGATCCAGCTAGAGACACAAGAAGACTCTGACTTGTCCCGTAGTCCAATCCTGTGACTGCATAGGTGGAACTTATTATGGGAAAGACTTAAGACAATGAACACAGAAATAGAACCGTTATGCCTAACTTGATCACACATCGAGTATTATACATTTATGGATGATCTGATACTAGGGAGGGGTCCACCGCCACCAATACCACAGCCTTACCACTCAAAAGCCATCTCACCAGTTTTAGAAGTAAAGGGCAATGTATATGGGCGACAGATGCTTCCGGGGGGAAGTATGGGGTGGGGAGGGAGTTGGGGGCAAGAGGGTTCCAGCCTCGTTCTAAAGGCCAATGTTAGAATTTGTATGCGAAGGCAAGATTCATATTTTTTTTTAATTGAGGCACAGGGCAGGATTCTTAATGACTCGACAGATATAATAGAGTCTGAGAATCGGCAGCAGGAAGATAGAAAGATAAGTCCTTCAGAGTCGCACAAACTAGGAGCAAAATGTTGGCTAAACAACTGTAAAATTCCACCTACAATCACAAACCTCCCATGAATCAAGTACAAATTATGTCATTGAACATCAACAGGCTCCTAGACAAAATTAAACGTACTGCAGTATTCACCTTCATACATAGATACCATCCAGAAATACTCATGTTGCAGGAAACCCACCTTTTGGGGGATAAATACCCATACCTGACTCGTTGACGATTTGATAGAGTGTACCATGCGGGATACACACGTGGGTCACGAGGAGTAACCATATTATTGCATTGTACCTTCCCTATGACACACATCCAAGTACGGAGAGACCAACAGGGGCGGTTTGTAGCCATTACCGGTAGGGTAGAAATGTTCACGTTTAATATAATAAGTATCTACGCCCCTCCCTCCCTGGTCAGCTCAACCCTCCAGGCATTCACAAAACTTCTCTCTGACCTACCCCCTGGGCACACTACACTAGGTGGCGACTTCAACCCAACCCCGGACCCGGCCTTAGATGTAGACGGCCCACTCACCACATATAGATGTACACTGGCAACCAAAATTAAGGGGTGGTTATCTGCCACAGGACTATGTGACGCCTGGCAGATATCGCATCCGAGGCAGAGACAATTCACCCACACCTCAGCAGCCCATGGCTCCCAATCCAGAAAAGACCTGATGCGTCTTCCGAGCACAGATTGTACAACCCTCTCACACGTCAATATTCTAGCCAGAGGAATCTCTGACCATGACCCTCTCCGGATCATAATAGGCCCGGCCCGCCCCCGGGGTCGCCACATGTGGTGGCTAAACGCATGGTATCTCCAAGATGAACACTTTAAGGAACAATTACGTCAGGCACAAGCAGAATACTTCCACCTAAACGAAGGCTTGGTAACCTCGGAGGGTACTCTATGGGTGGCAGGGAAGGCGGTATTAAGAGGTATGGCTAAAACTCTGATACGTAATCAGGAACGTGCCAAAGCGATACATATCACACAGCTAGATCTCCGAGCAATAAACCTGGAAAGATACAACGTAATAAACCCAAGCGAGAAACTGATGCGACAACTCCTCCTAATCTGAGAGGAGATACGGGGTGAATCCCTGGAGGGCGCGAAACATTTATGGAGGGCCAGCACTGGAAGGATATATGGCTGGGGGGACAAGACCAGGAAGATGCTGTATTGGTTGATCTCCCGCAATCAGGCCTCCAAGATCGTCCCTGAAATTTATGACGGGGATGGGGCCCTGGTTACGGGTCATACCGAAATTGTGACTGCTTTTGCCAAGTATTATCATACACTGTACCAAGCATCTACACAAATAGATTCACATCAAACACGTCAACTACTTGACGAGATCCCCCTCCCACAGTTACCTATGATAAAAGCACAGCTTTTAGAGGAACCCATTATAGAGGAAGAAATTAGGGCGGCAATCTCGACATTAAATGCTGGCAAGACGCCTGGTCCCGGTGGGTTCCCCCCAGAATATTATAAGGTGTTTAGAGAAGACCTGACCCCACGTCTCCTACGCCATTTCGCAGAAATAGGAAAAGGTGGATCCTTTACTCCTGAACTAGATACAGCCATGATCGTGGTGCTCCCCAAAACCCAGCCCCCTTCGCCTCACTGCGCGGGTTACAGACCAATATCATCGATTAACACAGAAATTAAAATGTTCGCCTCTATCCTTGCCACTCGCATCAAAAGGGTCCTGCTGCAGCTAATCCATCCTGACCAATGTGGGATTATGGCAACCCGCAGTACACAACACTGTATTCGCCGGCTACACGTAGCCTTGCCGGAGAGACGCCGATTGCCCCAAATCCTGGCCCTCTTGCTCATAGATTTTGAAAAGGCTTTTGATTCGGTTGACTGGGGATTCCTTCTACTGGTGCTCCGACGGGCAGGCATAGAAAAACAATTTTGCCACCTAATTAAAGCATTATACACTAACCCTACGGCCTGTGTACAGGTTAATGGGACCATATCCCATAGGTTCGACATCCGCAGAGGTACTCGACAGGGATGTCTCCTATCCCCTCTTTTGTTTACCCTGGCCATTGAGCCCCTAGCGCAGATAATCAGAGTGGGCTCAGTATACCGAGGATGGAAATGGGGTCCATCTCATGAAGACAGGATAGCTCTATATACAGATGATGTTATGCTATATTTGGAGGAACCCAGTATAACGGGTCCAAGGAGCCTCTGCCTTCTAAGGAAATACGAACTAATCTCAGGTTGAACTCCAACAAATCAATCATGATCCCGCTAGCAAACACACATGATTGCTTCGACTGGCAAAATACCATACCCATACGCAAATTAAGTTTTAAATACCTAGGGATCTGGGTAACCCCTTTGCCCGAATTAACATGGGCCAAAAATCTATCTCCTCTGCTAACAAGAATCAAAACGGACATGCAGAGATGGCAAAACCCTCCCCTTGAATGTGATGGGGCGGGTGGCCCTATACAAAATGATGATCTTGCCAAGACTCCTATACATATTCCAAAATGTTCCCATCCTCATCCCCCACTCCTGGTTCAAAAATCATGAAAGGATCACCAGAAGATTTCTATGGAGAGGTAATAGACATTGAGTAGCGATACAACCTTGCCAGAGAGGAATGCATGATGGAGGTGTGGGTGCGTCAGATCCCTATCTACATTACCTGGCTATCCAATTGATAGTGGTCCATGACTGGTTTAATGGGGGCTGGGAAGACCCGGCGTATAAGACAGAATTGACACTCCTGGGGTTTCCACAGGTTCTTGACATGCTGTATGGAGCATCGCTTCCTCGTGACATGGAGGAAACAACCAAAGTGGTCTTCCTGTCATGGCGAGCCGCGTTACGCCACACTCACTGGAATACCGTTATCACCCTCCAGAGTCCGCTATGGAGACGGAAATGGATGTATGCCTCCGCCACGCTGGAGGTATTCACAACATGGGACCTAATAGGCATTTCCCTGGTTGGGGACATATGGAAAGGGAGGGCCATGAAATCGTTCCAAGACCTACAAGCAGAATTTCAATTAAACCAGACACAGTTCTTTAGATACCTTCAACTAAGACACGCACTGCGAACCCATCTGCCCACCACAAGCCCTATACTGGACTTTAACCCACGGGAAGCCAAAATACTCATGGGAAATATGGAGGGGAAAGGCATTTCTCAACTTTACAAAACACTAATCAACAACACTCCTGATAACTTAGTTATTTTTAGGACTAAGTGGGAATCATGGCTCTGACCCCTAGAAGAAACGGAATGGATGGAAGCCTTGATGGAACCCAAGGTATTGGCAATATCGGCAAGGTTCCGCATGATACAATTCTATTATTTATATGGGGCCTATCTGACACCATCCAAACTACACAAAATGGGAGCCCGCCCTTCTGCCAAATGCCCAAGATGCCCGAATGAACCAGCAGACTTCTTTCATATGGTATGGACCTGTCAAAAAATACAAAGTACTGGGAAGGGGTGATCCGAGATATAGGAAGGGCACTGGGTCAAGAAATACAAAAATCAGCTAAGCTAATCCTATTGGAGGTAAAGGAAGAAATGGGAGGAACACGTGCTAAACTAACACTGACAGCTACGGCATTATTAGTCGCTAATAGAGATATTGCTGCAGCGTGGACGTCCCTAGAAGGCCAGTGATCCAGAAATGGAGGAAGGGTGTGGATTGGTGTGCCAATCAGGAGAAACTGGTATTTGAGTCTAGAGGGTGCCCACACAAATTCGAAAAGATATGGGGACGATGGCTAGAATTGATGACATAAACCAGATACGTAATAAGATACTTAATGTTTCAAGGGGACACCACAGTGGCTAGATCTGCTGATAGCACCACAACCCAATACTGTTTATGGCTAACAACGATACTAAAACAATGATAAGATGTACAAATTCCATGCGTCCTTGCATTGTACTTGAACCTGTTTTTTCCTTCCTTTTCTATATACGGCTGAAAAACAATAAAAATTTGTTTATAAAAAAAAAAAAAAGGAATACTACTGGGCGCGCACTCTGGAATTGGGCTTTTTTAAAGGCAAAAAACAGGGGGGCAGACCGATTTTAAACACAATTTAAATCGAAGAAATAGATTAAACCTGTCTCCTAAAAACACACTCTGCAAGATGTATGTAGCCTTTTTAATTAGAAAAAAAAAATTGGGTGGGGGGTTATGTGCCACAAATTAGCAAGGCAATTCACACAGTCACGGCAAAAACAAATAAAAAAAAACACCACTTTAAAAGAGGCCAGGCTGCCAGAAACACAGAGAGTCCACAGTAAAACAGACACAGGTAGCTTAAAAAAACACTTTTGAACAAATAATTCTATTTACCCAGACACATCTCGGGGCTTCCTACCTAGGTCTTTCTGCAATCCTTGAACACTGGGCTGTATCAGGACATAGGGAAGATGATGAGGCTCACAAAATGGAGGTGGCTTTCTTAGGCTTCCCTCCACAAACTTAAGGGGCCAGAGCAGGTGTGGGGGGACGGGGCTCAGGTGCAACAGGGACTCAGAAAGCCAATCAGCTAAGTCCATTCCCTGTGGGCAGGGGGAAAGGCAGCTGCTGCTCTATTCAGAATCTCCTTGGATACAGACAGGCTGAATCCACACTTCCAAGCTAGCAGAGTCTACTTTCCAGGTAAGGGAGAGATTGTTTAAAAAAGAAACACTGGAATACTGCTGGGCGCGCACTCTGAAATCAGGCTTTTATAAAGGCAAAACACAGGGGGGCAAACAGTTTTTAAACACAATTTAAATCACAGAAACAGATTAAAACAGTCTCCTAAAAATACACTCTGCAAGATGTATGTAGCCATTTTACTTTGAAGATAAAAGGGGGAGGGGGGTCAAGTGCCACAAACTAGCAAGGCAATTCACACAGTCAGGGCAAAAACAAATTTTTAAAAAACCACCACTTTACAAGAGGCCAGGCTGCCTCAAACACAGGGAGTCCACAGTAAAACAGACACAGGTAGCTGAAATAAACACTTTTGAACAAATAATAATGTTTACCCAGAAAAATTTCAGGGCTCTTTAACTAGGTCTTTTTGAAATTCTTGAACACTGTGCTGTATCAGGACACAGGGAAAATGCTGAGGCCCACAAAATGGAGGTGGCTGTCTTGGGCTTCCCTCCACAAACTTAAGGGGCCAGAGCAGGTGTGGGACGGCGGGGCTAAGGTGCAACAAGGACTCAGAGAGCCAATCAGCTAAGTCCAGTCCCTGTGGGCAGGGGGAAAGGCAGCTGCTGCCCTATTCAGAATCTCCTTGGATACAGACAGGCTGAATCCACACTTCCAAGCTAGCAGAGTCTACTTTCCAGGTAAGAGAGAGTGTTTCAGAAATAAACAATGGAATACTGCTGGGCGTGCACTCTGAAATCGGGCTTTGTTAAAGGCAGAAAACAGGGGGCAGACAGTTTTTAAACACAATTTAAATTACAGAAACAGATTTAACAGTCTCCTAAAAACACACTCTTCAAGATGTACGTAGCCTCTTTACTTAGAAGAAAAAGGGGGGTATGTGCAACAAACTGGCAAGGCAATTCACACAGTCACGGCAAAAACAAATTAAAACAAACACCACTTTAAAAGAGCCCAGGTTGCCTGAAACACAGAGAGACCACAGTAAAGCAGACACAGGTAGCTGAAATAAACACTTTTGAACAAATAATACTACTTTCCCAGAAAAATCTCAGGGCTCCTTACCTAGGTCTTTTTGCAGTCCTTGAACACTGGGTGTATCAGGACACTGGGAAGAAGCTGAGGTTCACAAAATTGAGGTGGCTGTCCTGGCCTTCCCTCTACAAACTTAAGGGGCCAGAGCTGGTGTGGGGGGACCGGGCTCAGGTGCAACAAGGACTCAGAGAACCAATCAGCTAAGTCCAGTCCCTGTGGGCAGGGGGAAAGGCAGCTGCTGCTCTATTCAGAATCTCCTTGGATGCAGACAGGCTGAATCCACACTTCCAAGCTAGCAGAGTCTACTTTCCACATAATGGAGAGATTGTTTAAAAAACAAACACTGAAGGGGGCGTGACCAAAGCATCAAGATGGGGTTCGCACTTTTGTAGTGCTCAGGACCCCTCCGTCATCCGCCTCTTATAAAATCACTATCAGTACACATCAACACCATGAAAGCTTCATCGAGGTTCCTTTATCCTGCCCCGTCTCGAGTGGCGGGTTCCCGGCCCTCCCGGCCCCGTGAGACAGAGGTTTTGGCTGCCCAGCGTTCGACCGCTGCTTCCCCCGATCAAGATGGTGGCTGAGGGACAGACCTGAGGTGCGGCCCGCTGCGGCGGAAAGGCAGCGGCAGCCCGGACAGCCTGGAGGCAGGGCTGCGGACCCCGAGCCACAGAAGGTGCGGGTCGCGGCCGGGGCCGCTGTGACTGGGAGAAATAAAGTTGGCCCCAGGCTGGCAGCACCGCGATTCTCTGGTCCCCCTGATTTTTCCCCCCCTTCCCGTGGTGACCGAGGGCTGTGTAGTGGGGCATTCCATGGGCCGGAGGCCGGGGTGCTCGGCCTCAAATTGTGTGGGGCCCTGCCAGGCCCAGAGCCCGATATTAGGAGGAAGACCTGCAGACCGCTGGGAGGGCCGCCTGAGCGGATGGGTGCTCGCCGGGGCCCCCTGCTGATCCTGCTATAGGCTGGGAGGCGGGGTTTGGATGGAGGGCCTACCACAGGTGTGATCAGCCGGAGGACCGAACCGGCGGGCTTGTTGCCCCCTTTCCCCACCGAGATAAGAGACTCTGTGGCAGCGAGGGGCCCCCCCGGCTGGAGCCAGGGAAAGGGTTTTGGAGCCCGGGGCTGGCTGCAGTCCGGGGCCTAGACATTACATCGCCTCAAGTGCGGCCAACTACGGACCGTGCTGCTGTGACGGGCTCCCCACTGGTCTCCCCGGGAGAGGGGAAAGAAGAAATTAAGTAGCAGTAACAAGCAGCAACCACAAACGTGAGCTGGGACAAACAGTGGGATACCAAGAGCTGAATCTGGACCTTCGGGCCCTGTGTGCAGAGAGGGGCCCCATCTCCGTCCTTCGGACCACGGTGGGGTGCAGTCTGAAGGTGACACGTTAGGGATTACAAGGAGTGCCTCCCTTTTCACCCTTTCCTTATTAGTTGGCCGCCCCTCCTCCGGACGCCAGGCATCGTTACTGGCTGGACAGGGGAGGAGTCCAGGGACCATATTGAGTGAATAAAAATGCTGCCGGGGTAAAGGACATAGAAGGGGATAGGACAATAACAAAACGAAACAGTAAGATGAAATAAACTCTGCAACACCGTGTTCCCCCAATACCCCTGGAACTATCCAATAGATTCATAAATTAGGATATACCACAGGGGGAATCAGATTAGATCCCCAGGGATCTCCCATCAGGCCCTACAGTAGGGCAGAACGAAAATGATCGATCACTGCAACCCTAGAGAGGTTAGAACTGCACCTAACATCATGGGCAAAGACAATGCGATCAAACAAACAACGGTATAAACTCGTATGGACCAATTCACCACAGGTACAGTGGGCCCACGGTCGGAAGGCCCAACCAACAAATGGCGGTAATAACCCACTAACATCGTCCATCGACCTGGCAGTGATCCTTCAAGCGATTCAGGCCTCCCAGACAGCAGTCGAATCAAAAATAGGGGAGGTCGGAGTGGATGTCGCCCTGATCTGGCAAGATCCCTGCAATGCAGTATCCCAAATCACAGAGGCCGAGTCGAGAATCTCCCCGGCAGAAGATGTAATAACAACTCTAAAAACCCAAATCTCAATGCTGACCAAACTCACCTCAGATCTACACAGGGGGGCTGAAGACGCCGAAAACAGATCACAACGTAACAATCTTCGCCTAGTGGGTCTTCCCAAGGCCACTGCAGAATCATCATTGGATACGTTCCTAGAGGAGTGGTTTCGGTCCTGGTTGCCAACAGACCACCTCACGCCATGGTTCACAATCGAACAAGCCCATAGGTCGCTGTGCGCAAGGCCTCCGCCCGGCTCCCCACCCGTGCCAGTAATAATCTGCCTCTTCAACTTCAAAGACAGAGACCTCGTCCTGCGGGAGGCTCGCTCCTGGGGAGACCTCCTCTGCAATGGAACAAAAGTACTCCTTTTCCCGGATTACACATTAGAGATACAGAAACAACGCCGCTCGTTCATGGAAGTGAAACAAAAGCTTAGATCAATGGACATCCAGTATCATCTCCTGTTTCCAGCCAGACTTCGGGTGATCTATAATAATAAAACCTACTTCTTTGACCAGCCGACCGCGGCATGGACCTGGCTAATGGAAGAAACCCCACTAGATATGCACAAAACAGGATCACGGCCACCGCTTAAGACAACACAAGCTCACCCAAGTGGACAACAACCGATGAGCAGTCAGCGCACACGCTCTCAGAACCGAAGAGGAAGACATAGATCCAGCTCGGACTCTCCTCCCGGTGCTCATCGATCGGAATCCAGACACCCACAATCGAAAGAGATTTCCAGAGCCACCAAAACCACAGGACATAACCAAGATCCAGCTAGAGACACAAGAAGACACTGACTTGTCCAGTAGTCCAATCCTGTGACTGCATAGGTGGAACTTATTCTGGGAAAGACTTAAGACAATGAACACAGAAATAGAAGCGTTATGGCTAACTTGATCACACATCGAGTATTATACATTTATGCATGATCCCATACTAGGGAGGGGTCCACCGCTGCCAATACCACAGCCTTACCACTCAAAAGCCATCTCACCACTTTTAGAAGTGAGGGCTATGTATATGGGCGACAGAGGCTTCTGGGGGGAAGTATGGGGTGGGGAGGGAGTTGGGAGGCAAGGGGGTTCTGGCCTCGTTCTAAAGGCCAATGTTAGAATTTGTATGCGAAGGCAAGATTCATATTTTTTTTTAATTGAGGCACAGGGCAGGATGCTTAATGACTTGACAGATATAATAGAGTCTGAGAATCGGCAGCAGGAAGATAGAAAGATAAGTCCTTCAGAGTCGCACAAACTAGGAGCTAAAGGTTGGTTCTACAACTGTAAACTTCCAGCTACAATCACATACCCCCCATGAATCAAGTACAAATTATGTCATGGAACATCAACGGGCTCCTAGACAAAATTAAAAGTACTGCAGTATTCACCTTCATACATAGATACCATCCAGAAATACTCATGTTGCAGGAAACCCACCTTTTGGGGCATAAATACCCATTCCTGACTCGTCGAGGATTTGATAGAGTGTACCATGCGGGATACACACGTGGGTCACGAGGAGTAGCCATATTATTGCAATGTACCTTCCCTATGACACACATCCAAGTACGGAGAGACCAACAGGGGCGGTTTGCAGCCGTTACCGGTAAGGTAGAAGGGATCACGTTTAACATAATAAGTATCTACGCCCCTCCCTCCCTGGCCAGCTCAACCCTCCAGGCACTCACAAAACTTCTTTCTGACTTTCCCCCTGGGCACACTATACTAGGTGGCGACTTCAACGCAACCCCGGACCTGACCTTAGATGTAGACGGCCCACTCACCACATATAGACGTACACTGGCAACCCAAATTAAGGGGTGGTTATCTGCCACGGGACTATGTGACGCCTGGTGGATATGGCATCCGAGGCAAAGACAATTCACCCACACCTCAGCAGCCCATGGCTCCCAATCTAGAATAGACCTGATGCTTCTTCCGAGCACAGATTGTACAACCCTCTCACACATCAAGAGTCTAGCCAGAGGAATCTCTGACCATGACACTCTCTGGCTCAAACTAGGCCCGGCCCGCCCCTGGCGTCGCCCCATGTGGCGGCTAAACGCATGGTATCTCCAAGATTAACACTTTGAGGAACAATTATGTCAGGCACAAGCAGAATACTTCCACCTAAACGAAGGCTTGGTAATCTCGGAGGGCACTCTATGGGCGGCAAGGAAGGCGGTATTAAGAGGTATGGCTAAAAATCTGATACGTAATCAGGAATGTGCCAAAGAGCTACATATCACACAGCTAGAGCTCCGAGCAATAAACCTCCAAAGAGACAACGTAATAAACCCAAGCGAGAAACTGACGCGACAACTCCTCCTAATCTGAGAGGAGATACAGGGTCAATCCCTGGAGGCCGCGAAACATTTATGGAGGGCCAGCACTGGAAGGATATATGGCTGGGGGGACAAGACCGGGAAGATGCTGTATTGGTTGATCTCCCACAATCAGGCCTCCAAAATCGTCCCTGAAATTTATGACAGGGATGGGGCCCTGGTTACGGGTCATACCGAAATTGCGAATGCTTTTGCCAACTATTATCATACACTGTACCAAGCATCTACACAAATAGATTCACATCAAACACGTCAACTACTTGACGAGATCCCCCTCCCACAGTTACCTATGATAGAAGCACAGCTTTTAGAGGAACCCATTAGAGAGGAAGAAATTGGGACGGCAATCTTGAGATTAAACGCTGGCAAGACGCCTGGTCCCGATGGGTTCCCCCCAGAATATTATATGGTGTTTAGAGAAGACCTGACCCCACGTCTCCTACGCCTTTTCGCAGAAATAGGAAAAGGTGGATCCTTTCCTCCTGAACTAGATACAGCCATGATCGTGGTGCTTCCCAAAACCCAGCCCCCTTCGCCTCAATGCGCGGATTACAGACCAATATCATCGATTAACAAAGAAATTAAAATTTTCACCTCTATCCTTGCCACTCGCATCAAAAGTGTCCTGCCGCAGCTAATCCATCCTGACCAATGTGTGGTTTATGGCAACCCGCAGTACACAAAACTGTTTCCATCGGCCACACGTAGCCTTGGCGGAGAGAAGCCGGTTGCCCCAAAGCCTGTCCCTCTTGCTCATAGATTTTGAAAAGGCTTTTAATTTGGTTGACTGGGGATTCCTTCTACTGGTGCTCCGATGGGCAGGCATAGAAAAACAATTTTGCTACCTAATTAAAGCATTATACACTAACCTTACGGCCTGTGTACAGGTTAATGAGACCATATCCCACAGGTTCGACATCCACAGAGGTACTCGACAGGGATGTCCTCTATCCTCTCTTTTGTTTACCCTGGCCATTGAGCCTCTAGCCCAGATGATCAGAGCAGGCTCAGTATACAGAGGATGGAAATGGGGTCCATCTCATGAAGACATGATAGCTCTATATGCAGATGACCCATACGCAAATTAAGTTTTAAATACCTAGAGATCTGGGTAACCTTTCTGCCCGAATTAACATGGGCCAAATATCTATCTCCTCTGCTAACAAGAATCAAAATGGACATGCAGAGATGGCAAACCCTCCCCTTGAATGTGATGGGGCGGGTGGCCCTAGACAAAATGATGATCTTGCCAAGACTCTTATACATGTTCCAAAATGTTCCCATCCTCACCCCCACTCCTGGTTCAAAAATCTCAAAAGCATCACCGGAAGATTTCTACGGAGAGGTAATAGACATCGAGTAGCGATACAACATTGCCGGAGAGGAATGTATGATGGAGGTTTGGGTGCGTCAGATCCCTATCTATAATACCTGGCTACCCAATTGAAAGTGGTCCATGACTGGTTTAATGGGGGCTGGGAAGACCCAGCATATCAGACAGAATTGATACTCCTGGAGTTTCCACAGGTTCTTGACATGCTGTATGGAGCATCGCTTCCTCGTGACATGGAGGAAACAACCAAAGTGGTATTCCTGGCATGGCGAGACGCGTTACGCCACACTCAATGGAATACCGTTATCACCCTCCAGACTCCGCTATGGAGAAGGAAATGGATATATGCCTCGGCAACGCTGGAGGGATTCGCAACATGGGACCTAATAGGCATTTCCCTGGTTGGGGACATATGGAAAGGGAGGGCCATGAATTTGTTCCAAGACCTACAAGCAGAAATTCAATTAAATCAGACACAGTTCTTTGGATACCTTCAACTAAGACACACACTGTGAACCCATCTGCCCACCCTAAGCCCTATACCGTACTTTAACCCACGGGAAGCCAAAATACTCATGGGAAATATGGAGGGGAAAGGCATTTCTCAACTTTACAAAACACTAATCAACAACACTCCTGATAATTTAGTCATTTTTAGGACTAAGTGGGAATCATGGCTCGGACCCCTAGAAGAAACGGAAAGGAGGGAAGCCTTGATGGCGCCCAAGGTATTGGCAATATCGCAAGGTTCCTCATGATACAATTCTATTATTTATATGGGGCCTATCTGACACCATCCACACTACACAAAATGGGAGCCCGCCCTTCTGCCAAATGCCCAAGATGCCCGAATGAACCAGCAGACTTCTTTCAAATGGTATGGACCTGTCAAAAAATACAAAAGTACTGGGAAGGGGTGATCCGAGATATAGGAAGGGCACTGGGTCAAGAAATACAAAAATCAGCCAAGCTAATCCTATTGGGGGTAAAGGAAGAAATGGGAGGAACAAGTGCTATACGAACACTGACAGCTACGGCATTATTAGTCGCTAACAGAGATATCCCTGCAGCGTGGATGTCCCCAGAAGGCCAGTTGATCCAGAAATGGAGGAAGGGGGTGGATTGGTGTGCCAATCAGGAGAAACTGGTATTTGAGTCTAGAGGGTGCCCACACAAATTCGAAAAGATATGGGGACGATGGCTAGAATTTATGACATAAACCAGATACGTAATAAGATACTTAGGCCCATATTTATACTTTTTGACGCAAAACTGCGCTTACGCAGTTTTGCGTCAAAAAAATTAGCGCTGGCTAACGCCATTCTGAAGCACCATGCGGGCGCCGTATTTATTGAATGACGTTAGACGGCGTTAGCCGCCGGCGCCGTCTGGTGTGCGTTAAAAAAAACGACATACACCAGGCAGCGCCGGCGTAGGGGGATATGGGGCTTGGGCGTCAAGAAATGGGGCAAATCAGGTTGAGGCAATTTGTTTGCCTCAACCCGATTTGCGCCATTTTTTTTCACTCCCAACCCCCATAGAAATGACTCCTGTCTTAGCAAAGACAGGAGTCATGCCCCCTTGCCCAATGGCCATGCCCAGGGGACTTCTGTCCCCTGGGCATGGTCATTGGGCATAGTGGCATGTAGGGGGGCACAAATCAGGCCCCCCTATGCCACAAAAAATAAATTAAAAAAAACACTTACCTGAACTTACCTTAATGTCCCTGGGTTGGGCCCCCCAGCCTTGGGTGTCCTCCTGGGGTGGGCAAGGGTGACAGGGGGTGTCCCTGGGGGCATGGGAGGGCACCTCGGGGCTCCTTCAGAGCCCACAGGTCCCTTAACGCCTGCCTTTTGCAGGTGCTAAAAAACGGCGCAAAAGCGGCCGTACGTCATTTTTTTTGACCCGCCCACTCCCGGGCGTGAATTTTGCCCCGGAGTATAAATCCGACGCACATGCCTCGGAGTCGATTTTTTAGACGGGAACGCCTACCTTGCATATAATTAACGCAAAGTAGGTGTCCACGCAAAAAAATGACGCAAACTCCATGGACTTTGGCGCTAGACGCGTCTAACGCCAAAGTATAAATATGGAGTTCGTTTTGAGTTAGAATTGCGTAAAAAAAAATGACACAATTGCGGCGCAAACGGAGTATACATATGCCCCTTAATGTTTCAAGGGGATACTGCAATGGCTAGATCTGCTGATAGCACCACAACCCATTATTGTTGATGGCTAACAACGATACTAAAACAATGATAAGATGTGCAAATTCCATACGTCCTTGCCTTGTACTTGAACCTGTTTTTTCCTTCCTTTTCAATATATGTCTGAAAAACAATAAAAATTTGTTTATAAAAAAAAAAGCACTGGAATACTGCTGGGCGTGCACTCTGAAATCGGGCTTTTATAAAGGCAAAAAACAGGGGGGCTGACAGTTTCTAAACACAATTTAAATCACAGAAACAGATTAAAACAGTCCCCTAAAAACACACTCTGCAAGATGTATGTAGCCTTTTTACTTAGAAGATAAAAGGGGACGGAGGTTATGTGCCACAAAAAAGCAAGGCAATTCACACAGTCACAGCAAAAATGAATTAAAAAAAAAACTCCATTTTAAAAGAGGCCAGGCTGCCGGAAACACAGAGAGTCCACAGTAAAACAGACACAGGTAGCTGAAATTAACACTTTTGAACAAATAATACTATTTACCCAGAAAAATCTCAGGGCTCCTTACCAAGGTTTTTTTGCAATCCTTGAACACTGGGCTGTATCAGGACACAGGGAAGATGCTGAGGCTCACAAAATGGAGGTGGCTGTCTTGGGCTTCCCTCCACAAACTTAAGGGGCCAGAGCAGGTGTGGGACGGCGGGGCTAAGGTGCAACAAGGACTCAGAGAGTCAATCAGCTAAGTCCAGTCCCTCTGGGCATGGGGAAAGGCAGCTGCTGCTCTATTCAGAATCCCCTTGGATACAGACAGACTGAATCCACCTTTGCAAGCTAGCAGAGTCTACTTTCCAGGTAAGGGAGAGATTCTTTAAAAAACAAACACTGGAATACTGCTGATCGTGCAATCTAAAATCTGGCTTTTTTAATGGCAAAAAACAGGGGGCAGACAGTTTTTAAACAAAATTTAAATCACAGAAACAGATTAAAACCGTCTCCTAAAAACACACTCTGCAAGATGTATGTATCCTTTTTACTTAGAAGAAAAAGGTGGGGGGGGTTAGGTGCCACAAAGTAGCAAGGCAATTCACACAGTCACGGAAAACAAATAAAAAAAAAAACACCACTTTAAAAGAGACCAGGCTGCCTGAAACACAGAGAGTGCACAGTTAAATGGACACAGGTAGCTGAAATAAACACTTTTGAACAAATAATACTATTTACCCAGAAAAATCTCAGGGCTCCTTACCTAGGTCTTTTTGCAATCCCTGAACACTGGGCTGTATCAGGACACAGGGAAGATGCTGAGGTTCACAAATGGAGGTGGCTGTCTTGGGCTTCCAAACACAAAGTTATGGGGCCAGAGAAGGTGTGGGACGGCAGGGCTCAGGTGCAACAGGGACTCAGAGAGCCAATCAGCTAAGTCCAGTCACTGTGGGCACGGGGAAAGGCAGCAGCTGCTCTATTCAGAATCTCCTTGGATACAGACAGACTGAATCCACCCTTCCAAGCTAACAGAGTCTACTTTCCAGGTAAGGGAGAGATTGTTTAAAAAACAAACAATGGAATACTGCTGGGCACGCACTCTGAAATCGGGCTTTTTTAAATGCAAAAAACAGGGGGGCAGACAGTTTCTAAATACAACTTGAATCACAGAAATAGATTAAAACAGTCTCCTCAAAACACACTCTGCAAGATGTATGTAGTCTTTTTACTTATAAGATAAAAGGGGGAGTGGAGTTATGTGCCACAAACTAGCAAGGCAATTCACACAGTCACGGCAAAAACACATTTAAAAAAAAAACACCACTTTAAAAGAGGCCAGGCTGCCTGAAACACAGAGAGTCCATAGTAAAACAGACACAGGTAGCTGAAATAAACACTTTTGTACAAATAATACTATTTACCCTGAAAAATCTCAGGGCTCCTTACCTTGGTCTTTTTGCAAACCTTGAACACTGAGCTGTATCAGGACACTGGGAAAATGCTGAGGCTCACAAAATGGAGGTGGCTGTCTTGGGCTTCCCTCCACAAACTTTAGGGTCCAGATCAGGGGTGGGGGGGCGGGCACAGGTGCAACAGGGACTCAGAGAGCCAATCAGCTAAGTCCAGTCGCTGTGGGCAGGGGGAAAGGCATCTGCTGCTCTATTCAGAATCTCCTTGAATACAGACAGGCTGAACCCACACTTCCATACTAGCAGAGTCTACTTTCCAAGTAAGGGAGAGATTGTTTCAAAAACAAACAATGGAATACTGCTAGGCGCGCACTCTGAAATCTGGCTTTTTTAAAGGTAGAAAACAGGAGGGCAGACAGTTTTTAAACACAATTTAAATCACAGAAACAGATTAAAACAGTCTCCTAAAAACACACTCTGCAAGATGTATGTAGCCTTTTTACTTAGAAGAAAAAAGGGGGGGTTAGGTGCCACAAAGTAGCAAGGCAATTCACACAGTCACGGCTAAAACAAATAAAAAAAAAAACACCTTTTTAAAAGAGACAAGGCTGCCTGAAACACAGAGTGTCCACAGTAAAACAGACACAGGTACCTGAAATAAACACTTTTGAACAAATAGTACCATTTACCCAGAAAAATCTCATGGCTCCTTACCTAGGTCTTTTTGCAATCCTTGAACACTGGGCAGTATCAGGACACAGGGAAGATGCTGAGGCTCACAATATGGAGGTGGCTGTCTTGGGCTTCCCTCCACAAACTTAAGGGGCCAGAGCAGGTGTGGGACGGCGGGGCTCAGGTGCAAAAGGGACTCAGAGAGCCAAGCAGCTAAGTCCAGTGCCTGTGGGCAGAGGGAAAGGCAGCTGCTGCTCTGTTCAGAATCTCCCTGGATACAGACAGGCTGAATCCACCCTTCCAAGCTAGCAGAGTCTACTTGTCAGGTAAGGGAGAGATTGTTTAAAAAACAAACACTGGAATACCGCTGTGCTGGCGCACTCTTCAATCCTGCTTTTTTAAAGGCAAAAAACAGGGGGCAGACAGTTTTTAAGCACAATTTGAATCACAGAAACAGAATAAAACGGTCTCCTAAAAACACACTCTGCAAGATGTATGTAGCCTTTTTACTTAGAAGATAAAAGGGGGAGGGGGGGTTATATGCCACAAACTAGCAAGGCAATTCACACAGTCACAGCAAAAATGAATTTAAAAAAAACACCACTTTAAAAGAGGCCAGGCTGCCTGAAACACAGAGAGTCCACAGTAAAACAGACACAGGTAGCTGAAATAAACACTTATGAACAAATAATACTACTTTCCCAGAAAAATCTCAGGGCTCCTTACCTAGGTCTTTTTGCAATCATTGAACACTGGGTGTATCAGGACACAGGGAAGAAGCTGAAACTCACAAAATGGAGGTGGCTGTCTTGGGCTTACCTCAACAAACTTAAGGGGCCAGAACAGGTGTGGCGGCAGGAGGGGCTCAGTTGCAACAGGGACTCAGAGAGCCAATCAGCTAAGTCCAGTCCCTGTGGGCAGGGGGAAAGGCAGCTGCTGCTCTATTCAGAATCTCCTTCAATACAGACAGGCTGAATCCACACTTCCAAGCTAGCAGAGTCTACTTTCCACGTAATGGAGAGATTGTTTAAAAAACAAACACTGGAGGGGGCGTGACCAGGGCATCAAGTTGGCGGTCGCACTTTTGTAGTGCTCAGGACCCCTCCGTCATCCGCCTCTTATAAAATCACTATCCGTACACATCAACACCATGAAAGCTTCATCGGGGTTCCTTTATCCTGCCCCGTCTCGAGTGGTGGGTTCCCGGCCCTCCCGGCCCCGTGAGACAGAGGTTTTGGCTGCCCAATGTTCAACCGCTGCTTCCCCTGATCAAGATGGTGGCTGAGGTGCGGCCCGCTGCGGCGGAAAGGCGGCAGCCGCCCAGACGGCCTGGAGGCAGGGCTGCGGGCCCCGAGCCACAGAAGGTGCGGGTCACGGTCGGGGCCGCTGTGACTGGGAGAAGTAAAGTTGGCCCCATGCTGGCAGCACCGCGATTCTCTGGTCCCCCTGATTTCCCCCCCCTCCCCGTGGTGACCGAGGGCTGGGAAGTGGGGCGTTCCATGGGCCGGAGGCCGGGGTGGTCGGCCGCAAATTGTGTGGGGCCCTGCCAGGCCCAGAGCCCGATATTAGGAGGAAGACCTGCAGACCGCTGAGAGGGCCGCCTGAGCAGACAGGTGCTCGCCGGGGCACAGGGCCCCTGCTGATGCTGCTATAGGCCGGGAGGCGGGGTTTGGATGGAGGGCCTACCATGGGTGTGATCAGCCAGAGGACCGAACCGGCGGGCTTGTTGCCCCCTTCCCCCCTGAGATAAGAGACTCAGTGGCAGCGAGGGCCCCCCGGCTTGAGACAGGGAAAGGGTTTTGGAGCCCGGGGCTGGCTGCAGTCCGGGGCCTAGACATTACATCGCCTCAAGAGCGGCCAACTACGGACCGTGTTGCGGTGACGCGCTCCCCACTGGTCTCCCCGGGAGAGGGGAAAGAAGAAATTAAGTAGCAGTAACAAGCAGCAACCATAAACATGAGCTGCGACAAACACTGGGATACCGAGAGGTGAATCTCGACCTTCGGGCCCCGTGTGCAGAGAGGGGCCCCATCTCCGTCCTTCGGACCACGGTGGGGTGCAGTCTGAAGGTGACACGAATTACTAGGAGTGCCTCCCTTTTCACCCTTTCCTTATTAGCTGGCCGCCCCTCCTCCGGACGCCAGGCATCCTTACTGGCTGGACAGGGGAGGAGTCCCGGGACCATATTGAGTGAATAAAAATGCTGCCGGGGTAAAGGACATAGAAGGGGATAGGACAATAACAAAACGAAATAGTAATATGAAATAAACTCTGCAACACCGTGTTCCCCCAATTCCCCTGGAACTATCTAATAGATTCATAAATTAGGATATACCACAGGGGGAATCAGATTAGATCCCCAGGGATCTCCCATCAGGCCCTACAGTAGGGCAGAACGAAAATAACCGATCACTGCAACCCTAGAGAGGTTAGAACTGCACCCAACATCATGGGCAAAGACAAAGCGATCAAACAAACAACAGCACAAACTTGTATGGACCAATTCACCACAAGTACAGTGATCCCACGGTCGGAAGGCCCAACCAATAAACATCGTCCAGCGACCTGGCGGCGATCCTTCAGGCAATTCAGGCCTCCCAGACAGCAGTTGAATGAAAAATAGGGAAGGTCGGAGTGGATGTCTCCCTGATCGGGCAAGATCTCTGCAATGCAGTATCCCAAATCACAGAGGCCGAGTCGAGAATCTCCACGACAGAAGATGAAATAACAACTCTGAAAACCCAAATCTCAATGCTGACCAAACGCACCTCAGATCTACACAGGAGGGCTGAAGACGCCAAAAACAGATCTCAACGTAACAATCTTCGTCTAGTGGGTCTTCCCAAGGTCACTGCAGAATAATCATTGGATACGTTACTAGAGGAGTGGTTCCGGTCCTGGTTGCCGGCAGACCACTTCACGCCATGGTTCACAATCGAACAAGCCCATAGGTCCCTGCTGGCAAGGCCTCCACCCGGCTCCCCACCCATTGCAGTAATAATCTGCCTCTTCAACTTCAAAGACAGAGACCTGGTCCTGCGGGAGACTCGCTCCAGGGGAGACCTCCTCTGCAATGGAACGAAAGTACTCCTTTTCCCAGATTACACATTAGAGGTACAGCAGCAACGCCGCACGTTCATGGAAGTGAAACAAAAGCTTAGATCAATGGACATCCAGTATCATCTCCTGTTTCCAGCCAGACTCCGGGTGATCTATAATAATAAAACCTACTTCTTTGAGCAGCCGACCGCGGCATGGATCTGGCTAATGGGAGACACCCCACTAGATATGCACAGAACAGGATCACAGCCACCGCTTAAGACAACACCAGCTCACCCAAGGGGGCAACAACCGATGCGCAGTCAGCGCACACGCTCTCGGAAACGAAGAGGAAGCATAGATCCAGCTCGGACTCCCCTCCCGGGACTCATCGATCGGAACCCAGACACCCACAATAGAAAGAGAATTCCAGAGCCACCCTGACAAACCTGAAACCACAGGACACGACCAAGATCCAGCTAGAGACACAAGAAGACTCTGACTTGTCCCGTAGTCCAATCCTGTGACTGCATAGGTGGAACTTATTCTGGGAAAGACTTAAGACAATGAACACAGAAATAGAACCGTTATGCCTAACTTGATCACACATCGAGTATTATACATTTATGCATGATCCAATACTAGGGAGGGGTCCACCGCCACCAATACCACAGCCATACCACTCAAATGCCATCTCACCAGTTTTAGAAGTGAGGGGATATGTATATGGGCGACAGATGCTTCTGGGGGGAAGTATGGGGTGGGGAGGGAGTTGGGGGGCAAGGGGGTTCCAGCCTTGTTCTAAAGGCCAATGTTAGAATTTGTATGCGAAGGCAAGATTCATATTTTTTTTTTTAATTGAGGCACAGGGCAGGATGCTTAATGAATCGACATATATAATAGAGTCTGAGAATCGGCAGCAGGAAGATAGAAAGATAAGTCCTTCAGAGTTGCACAAACAAGGAGCAAAATGTTGGCTAAACAACTGTAAAATTCCACCTACAATCACACACCCCCCATGAATCAAGTACAAATTATGTCATGGAACATCAACGGGCTCCTAGACAAAATTAAACGTACTGCAGTATTCACCTTCATACATAGATACCATCCAGAAATACTCATGTTGCAGGAAACCCACCTTTTGGGGGATAAATACCAATTCCTGACTCGTCGAGGATTTGATAGAGTGTACCATGCGGGATACACACGTGCGTCACGAGGAGTAGCCATATTATTGCATTGTACCTTCCCTATGACACACATCCAAGTACGGAGAGACCAACAGGGGCGGTTTGTAGCCATTACCGGTAAGGTAGAAAGGTTCACGTTTAATATAATAAGTATCTACGCCCCTCCCTCCCTGGTCAGCTCAACCCTCCAGGCACTCACAAAACTTCTCTCTGACCTACCCCCTGGGCACACTATACTAGGTGGCGACTTCAACGCAACCCCGGACCCGGCCTTAGATGTGGATGGCCCACTCACCACATATAGACGTACACTGGCAACCAAAATTAAGGGGTGGTTATCTGCCACTGGACTATTGACACCTGGCGGATATGGCATCCGAGGCAATTCACCCACACCTCAGCAGCCCATGGCTCCCAATCCAGAATAGACCTGATGCTTCTTCCGAGCACAGATTGTACAACCCTCTCACATGTCAATATTCTAGCCAGAGGAATCTTTGACCATGACCCACTCCGGCTCATACTAGGCCCGGCCCGCCCCCGGCGTTGCCCTATGTGGCGGCTAAACGCATGGTATCTCCAAGATGAACACTTTAAGGAACAATTACGTCAGGCACAAGCAGAATACTTCCACCTAAACGAAGGCTCGGTAACCTCGGAGGGTGCTCTATGGGTGGCAGGGAAGGCGGTATTAAGAGGTATGGCTAAAAATCTGATACGTAATCAGGAACGTGCCAAAGCGCTACATATCACACAGCTAGAGCTCCGAGCAATAAACCTCGAAAGAGACAACATAATAAACCCAAGCGAGAAACTGATGCGACAACTCCTCCTAATCTGAGAGGAGATACGGGGTCAATCCCTGGAGGCCGAGAAACATTTATGGAGGGCCAGCACTGGAAGGATATATGGCTGGGGGGAACAAGACCAGGAAGATGCTGTATTGGTTGATCTCCGGCAATCAGGCCTCCAAGATCGTCCCTGAAATTTATGATGGGGATGGGGCCCTGGTTACGGGTCATACCGAGATTGTGAATGCTTTTAACAACTATTATCATACACTGTACCAAGCATCTACACAAATAGATTCACATCAAACACGTCAACTACTTGACGAGGTCCCCCTCCCACAGTTACCTATGATAGAAGCACAGCTTTTAGAGGAACCCATTAGAGAGGAAGAAATTGGGGCGGCACTCTCAACATTAAACGCTGGCAAGACGCCTGGTCCCGGTGGGTTCCCCCCAGAATATTATAAGGTGTTTAGAGAAGACCTGACCCGACGTCTCCTACTCCATTTCGCAGAAATAGGAAAAGGTGGATCCTTTCCTCCTGAACTAGATACAGTCATGATCGTGGTGCTCCCCAAAACCCAGCCCCCTTCGACTCACTGCGCAGATTACAGACCAATATCATCGATTAACACAGAAATTAAAATGTTCGCCTCTATCCTTGCCACTCGCATCAAAAGGGTCCTGCCACAGCTAATCCATCCTGACCAATGTGGGTTTATGGCAACCCGCAGTACACAACATTGTATCCGCCGGGTACACGTAGCCTTGGTGGAGAGATGCCGGTTTCCCCAAAGCCTGGCCCTCTTGCTCATAGATTTCGAAAAGGCTTTTGATTCGGTTGACTGGGGATTCCTTCTACTGGTACTCCGACGGGCAGGCATAGAAAAACAATTTTGCCACCTAATTAAAGCATTATACACTAACCCTACGGCCTGTGTACAGGTTAATGGGACCATATCCCACAGGTTCGACATCCGCAGAGGTACTCGACAGGGATGTCCCCTATCCCCTCTTTTGTTTACCCTGGCCATTGAGCCCCTAGCCCATATGATCAGAGCAGGCTCAGTATACCGAGGACGGAAATGGGGTCCATCTCATGAAGACAGGATAGCTCTCTATACAGATGATGTTCTGCTATATTTGGAGGAACCCAGTATAACGGGTCCAAGGAGCCTTTGCCTTCTAAGGAAATACGAACTAATCTCAGGTTGAACTCCACCAAATCAATCATGATCCCGCTAGCAAATACACGTGATTGCTTCGACTGGCAAAATACCATACCCATACGCAAATTAAGTTTTAAACACCTAGGGATCTGGGTAACCCTTTTGCTCGAATTAACATGGGCCAAAAATCTATCTCCTCTGCTAACAAGAATCAAAGTGGACATGCAGATATGGCAAACCCTCCCCTTGAATGTGATGGGGCGGGTGGCCCTATACAAAACGATGATCTTGCCAAGACTCATATACATATTCCAAAATGTTCCCATCGTCATCCCCCACTCCTGGTTCAAAAATCTCGAAACCATCACCGGAAGGTTTCTATGGAGAGGTTAATAGAAATTGAGTAGCGATACAACATTGCCGGAGAGGAATGTATGATGGAGGTGTGGGTGCGTCAGATCCCTTTCTACATTACCTGGCTACCCAATTGATAGTGGTCCATGACTGGTTTAATGGGGGTGGGAAGACCCGGCGTATAAGACAGAATTGACACTCCTGGGGTTTCCACAGGTTCTTGACATGCTGTATGGAGCATCGCTTCCTCGTGACATGGAGGAAACAACCAAAGTGGTCTTCCTGGCATGGTGAGCCGCGTTACGCCACACTCACTGGCATACCGTTATCACCCTCCAGACTCCGCTATGGAGAAGGAAATGGATGTATGCCTCTGCCACATTGGAGGGATTTGCAACATGGGACCTAATAGGCATATCCCTGGTTGGGGACATATGGAAAGGGAGGGCCATGAAATCGTTTCAAGACCTACAAGCAGAATTTCAATTAAACCTGACACAGTTCTTTAGATACCTTCAACTAAGACTAGCACTGCGAACCCATCTGCCCACCATAAGCCCTATACTGGACTTTAACCCACGGGAAGCCAAAATACTCATGGGAAATATGGAGGGGAAAGGCATTTCTCAACTTTACAAAACACTAATCAACAACACTCCCGATAACTTAGTCATTTTCAGGACTAAGTGGGAATCATGGTTCGGACCCCTAGGAGAAACGGAATGGATGGAAGCCTTGATGGCGCCCAACGTATTGGCAATATCGGCAAGGTTCCGCATGATACAATTCTATTATTTATATGGGGCCTATCTGACACCATCCAAACTACACAAAATGGGAGCCCGCCCTTCTGCCAAATGCACAAGATGCCCGAATGAACCAGCAGACTTCTTTCATATGGTATGGACCTGTCAAAAAATACAAAAGTACTGGGAAGGGGTGATCCGAGATATAGCAAGGGCACTGGGTCAAGAAATACAAAAATCAGCTAAGCTAATCCTATTGGAGGTAAAGGAAGAAATGGGAGGAACACGTGCTAAACTAACACTGACAGCTACGGCATTATTAGTCGCTAATAGAGATATCGCTGCAGCGTGGATGTCCCCAGAAGGCCAGTGATCCAGAAATGGAGGAAGGGTGTGGATTGGTGTGCCAATCAGGAGAAACTGGTATTTGAGTCTAGAGGGTGCCTACACAAATTCGAAAAGATATGGGGACGATGGCTAGAATTGATGACATAAACCAGATACGTAATAAGATACTTAATGTTTCAAGGGAACACTACGGTGGCTAGATCTGCTGATAGCTATCAACAATAATGGGTTGTGGTGTTAACAACGATACTAAAACAATGATAAGATGTACAAATTCCATGCGTCCTTGCCTTGTACTTGAACCTGTTTTTTCCTTCCTTTTCTATATTTGTCTGAAAAACAATAAAATTTGTTTATGAAAAAAAACACTGGAATACTGCTGGGCGCGCACTCTTAAATTGGGCTTTTTTAAAGGCAAAAAACAGGGGGGCAGACAGATTTTAAACACAATTTACATCGAAAAAATAGATTAAACGTGTCTCCTAAAAACACACTGTGCAAGATGTATGTAGCCTTTTTACTTAGAAGATAAAAGGAGGAGGGGGGCTAAGTGCCACAAACTAGCAAGGCAATTCACACAGTCATGGCAATTTTTTTTTTTTTTAAAACAACACTTTAAAAGAGGCCAGGCTGCCTCAAACACAGTCCACAGTAAAACAGACACAGGTAGCTGAAATAAACACTTTTGAACAAATAATTATATTTACCCAGAAAAATTTCAGGGCTCCTATACTAGGTATTTTTGCAAATCTTGAACACTGAGCTGTATCAGGACACAGGGAAAATGCTGAGGCTCACAAAATGGAGGAGGCTGTCTTGGGCTTCCCTCCACAAACTTAAGGGTCCAGAGCAGGTGTGGGGGGCGGGGCTCAGGTGCAACAGGGACTCTGAAAGCCAATCAGCCAAGTCAAGTCCCTGTGGGCAGGGAGAAAGGCAGCTGCTGCTCTATTCAGAATCTCCTTGGATACAGACAGGCTGAATCCACACTTCCAAGCTGGCAGATTCTACTTTCCAGGTAAGAGAGAGATTGACTCAAAAACAAACAATGGAATACTGCTGAGCGTGCACTCTGAAATCGGGCTTTGTTAAAGGCAGGAAACAGGGGGGCAGACAGTTTTTAAACACAATTTAAATCACAGAAACAGATTAAACAGTCTCCTAAAAACACACTCTGCAAGATGTATGTAATCTTTTAACTTAGAAGAAAAAAGGGGGGGGTATGTGCAACAAACTAGCAAGGCAATTCACACAGTCATGGCAAAAACAAATTTAAAAAAAACACCACTTTAAAAGAGACCAAGCTGCCTGAAACACGGAGAGTCCACAGTTAAACAGACACATGTAGCTGAAAGAAACACTACTGAACAAATAATACTATTTACCCAGAAACATCTCAGGGCTCCTTACCTAAGTCTTTTTGCAATCCTTGAACACTGGGCTGTATCAGGACACAGGGAAGATGCTGAGGCTCGCAAAATGGAGGTTGCTGTCTTTGACTTCCCTCCACAAACTTAAGGGGCCAGAGCCGGAGTGGGGGGGCGGGGCTCAGGTGCAACACGGACTCAGAGATCCAATCAGGTAAGTCCAGTCCCTGTGGGCAGGGGGAAAGGGAGCTGCTGCTCTATTCAGAATCTCCTAGGATACAGACAGGCTGAATCCACACTTCCAAGCTAGCAGGGTCTACATTCCAGGTAAGGGAGAGATTGTTTAAAAAACAAACACAGGAATACTGCTGGGCACGCACTCTGAATTTGGGCTTTTTTAAAGACAAAAAACAGAGGGGCAGACAGTTTGTAAACACAATTTAAATCACAGGAACAGATTAAAACATTTTCCTAAAAACACACTCTGCAAGATGTATGTAGCCTTTTTACTTAGAAGAAAAAAGGGGGGGTTAGGTGCAAAAACTAGCAAGGCAATTCACACAGTCACAGCAAAAACAAATTTAAAAAAAAGCCACTTTAAAAGAGATCAGGCTGCCTGAAACAGAGAGTACACAGTTAAACAGACACAGGTTGCTGAAATAAACACTTTTGAACAAATAATACTATTTACCCAGAAAAATCTCAGGGCTCCTAACCCAGGTCTTTTTGCAATCCTTGAACAGTGGGCTGTATCAGGACACAGGGAAGATGCTGAGGCTCACAAAATGGAGGTGGTTGTCTTGGGCTTCCCTCCACAAACTTAAGGGGCCAGAGCAGGTGTGGGACGGCGGGGCTAAGGTGCAACAAGGACTCAGAGAGCCAATCAGCTAAGTCCAGTCCCTGTGGGCACGGGGAAAGGCAGCTGCTGCTCTATTCAGAATCTGCTTGGATACAGACAGGCTGAATCCACCCTTCCAAGCTAGCAGAGTCTACTTTCCAGGTAAGGGAGAGATTCTTTAAAAAACAAACACTGGAATACTGCTGGGCGTGCAATCTGAAATCTGGTTTTTTTAATGGCAAAAAACAGGGTTGCAGACAGTTTTTAAACACAATTTAAATCAAAGAAACAGATTAAAACAGTCTCCTAAAAACACACTCTGCAAGATTTATGTAGCCTTTTTACATAGAAGAAAAAAGGGGGGAGTTAGGTGCCACAAAGTAGCAAGGCAAGTCACTCAGTCACAGCAAAAACACATTTTAAAGAAACACCACTATAAAAGAGGCCAGGCTGCCTGAAACACAGAAAGTCCACAGTAAAACAGAAACAGGTAGCTGAAATAAACACTTTTGAACAAATAATACTATTCACCCAGAAAAATCTCAGGGCTCCTTATCTAGGTGTTTTTCCAATCCTTGAACACTGGGCTGTATCAGGACACAAGGAAGATGCTGAGGCTCACAAAATGGAGGTGGCTGTACCGGGCTTCCCTCCACAAACTTAAGGGGCCAGAGCAGGTGTGGGACGGTGGGACTCAGGGGCAACAGGGACTCAGAGAGCCAATCAGCTAAGTCCAGTCCATGTGGGCAGGGGGAAAGGCAGCTGCTGCTCTATTCAGAATATCCTTGAATACAGACAGGCTGAATCCACACTTCCAAGCTAGCAGAGTCTACTTTTCAGGTAAGGGAGAGATTGTTTAGAAAACAAACACTGGAATACTGCTGGGCGCGGACTCTTAAATCGTGGTTTTTTAGAGGCAAAAAACAAGTGGGCAGACAGTTTTTAAACACAATTTAAATCACAGAAACAGATTAAAACAGAATCCTAAAAACACGCTCTGCAAGATATATGTAGCCTTTTTACTTAGAAGAAAAAAGGGGGGGTTATGTGTCACAAACTGGCAAGGCAATTCACACTGTCACAGCAAAAACAAATTAAAACAAAAACAACACTTTTAAAGAGGCCAGGCTGCCTGAAACACAGAGAGTCCACAGTAAAACAGACATAGGTAGCTGAAATAAACACTTTTGAGCAAATAATACTATTCACCCAGAAAAATCTCAGGGCTCCGTACCTAGGTCTTTTTGCAATCCTTGAACACTGTGCTGTATCAGGACACAGGGAAGATGTTGAGGCTCACAAAATGGAGGTGGCTGTCTTGGGCTTCCCTCCACAAACTTAAGGGGCCAGAGCAGGTGTGGGGGGGAAAGGGGCTCAGGTGCAACAGGGACTCAGAGAGCCAATTATCTAAGTCCTGTCCCTGTGGGCAGGAGGAAAAGAAGCTGCTGCTCTATTCAGAATCTCCTTGAATACAGACAGGCTGAATCCACACTTCCAAGCTAGCAGAGTCTACTTTCCAAGTAAGGTAGAGATTGTTTCTAAAACAAACACTGGAATACTGCTGGGCGCGCACTCTGAAATCGGGGATTTTTAAAGGCAAAGACCAAGGGGGCAGACAGTTTTTAAACACAATTTAAATCACAGAAACAGATTAAAACAGTCTCCTAAAATCACACTCTGCACGATGTATGTAGCCTTTTTACTTAAAAAAAGGGGGGGGACTTATGTGCCTCAAACTAGCAAGGCAATTCAGACAGTCACAGCAAAAACAAATTAAAACAAAAACACCACTTTAAATGAGGCCAGGTTGTCTGAAACATAGAGACTCCACAGTAAAACAGACACAGGTAGCTGAAATAAATACTTTTGAACAAATAATACCATTTACCCTGACAAATCTCAGGGCTCCTTACCTATGTCTTTTTGCAATCCTTGAACACTGGGCTGTATCAGGACACAGGGAAGATGCTAAGGCTCACAAACTGGAGGCGGCTGTCTTGGGCTTACCTCCACAAACTTAAGGGGCCAAAGCAGGTGTGGGGGCGGGGCTCAGGTGCAACAGGGACTCAGAGAGCCAATCAGCTAAGTCCAGTCCCTGTGGGCCGAGGGAAAGGCAGCTGCTGCTCTATTCAGAATCTCCTAGGATTCAGACAGGCTGAATCCACACTTCCAAGCTTGCAGAGTCTACTTTTCAGGTAAGGGAGAGATTGCTTAAAAAACAAACACTGGAATACTGCTGGGTGCGCACTCTGAAATCAGCCTTTTTTAAAGGCACAAAACAGGGGGGCAAACTGTTTTAATCTGTTTTTGTGATTTGAATTGTGTTTAAAAACTGTCTCCTAAAAACACACTCTGCAAGATGTATGGAGCCTTTTTACTTTGAAGAAAAAAGGGGGTGGGGGGTTATGTGCCAGAAACTAGCAAGGCAATTCACACAGTCACGGCAAAAACAGATTTTTAAAAAAAACACCACTTTAAAAGAGGCCAGGCTGCCTGAAACACAGAGAGTCCACAGTAAGACAGACTCAGGTAGCTGAAATAAACTAAGTCCAGTCCCTGTGGCCAGAGGGAAAGGCAGCTGCTGCTCTTTTCAGAAGCTCCTTGGATACAGACAGGCTGAATCCATACTTCCAAGCTAGCAGAGTCTACTTTCAACATAAGGGAGAGATTGTTTAAAAAACAAACACTAGAGGGGGCGTGTTCAGGGCGTCAAGATGGCGGTCACACTTTTGTAGTGCTCAGGACCACTCCGTCATCCGCCTCTCATAAAATCACTATCCGTACACATCAACACCGTGAACGCTTCATCTGGGTTCCTTTATTGTGCCCTGTCTCGTGTGGCGGGTTCCCGGCCCTCACGGCCCTGTGAGACCGAGGTTTTGGCTGCCCAGCGTTCGACTATTGTTTCCCCCCATCAAGATGGTGGCTGAGGGACGGACCTGAGGCGCTGCCCGCTGCGGCGGAAAGGCGGACGCAGCCTGGATGGCCTGGAGGCAGGGCTGCGGACCCTGAGCCAGAGAAGTTGCGGGTCGTGGCCGGGGCCGCTGTGACTGGGAGAAATCAAGGTAGGCCCCGGGCCAGCAGCACTGCGATTCTCTGGTCCCCCTGATTCCCCCTCCTTCCCGTAGTGACTGAGGGCTGGGAAGTAGGGCGTTCTGTGGGCCAGAGGCCGGGGTGCTTGGCCGCAAATTGTGTGGGGCCCTGCCAGGCCCAGAGCCTGATATTAGAAGGAAGACCTGCAGACCGCTGGGAGGGCCGCCTGAGCGGACGGGTGCTCGCCGGGGCACGGGGACCCCTACTGATGCTGCTATAGGCCGGGCCGGGATGGAGGGCCTACCAGGGGTGTGATCAGCCGGAGGACCGAACCGGTGGGCTCGCTGCCCCCCCCCAAGATAAGAGACTCCGTGGCAGCGAGGGGCCCCCCGGCTCGAGCCTGGGAGAGGGTTTGGAGCCCAGGGCTGGCTGCAGTCCGGGACCTAGACATTACATCGCCTCGAGGCGGCCAACTACGGACCGTTGTTGCGGTGACGTGCTCCCCACTGGTCTCCACGGGAGAGGGGAAAGAAGAAATTAAGTAACAGTAACAAGCATCAACCACAAACGTGAGCTGGGAAAAACACTGGGATACCAAGAGGTGAATCTGGACCTTCAGGCCCCGTAAGCAGAGAGGGGCCCTATCTCCGTCCTTCAGACCACGGTGGGGTGCACTCTGAAGGTGACACGTTAGGGATTACAAGTAGTGCCTCCCTTTTCACCCTTTCCTTATTCTATGACCGCCCCTCCTCCAGACGCCAGGCATCCTTACCGGGCTGGACAAGGGAGGAGTCCCGGGACCATATCAAGTGAATAAAAACGCCGCCGGGGTAAAGGACATAGAAGGGGATAGGACAATAACAAAATGAAACAGTAAGATGAAATAAACTCTGCAACACCGTGTTCCCCCAATACCCCTGGAACTATCTAATAGATTCATAAATTAGGATATACCACAGTGGGAATCAGATTAGATCCCCATGGATCTCCCATCGGGCCCTACAGTAGGGCAGAACAAAATTGACTGATCACTGCAACCTTAGAGAGGTTAGAACCACACCCAACATCATGGGCAAAGACAAAGCGATCGGATCAAACAAACAATGGCACAAACTCATACGGGCCAATTCACCACAGGTACAGTGGGCCCACGGTCGGTAGGCCCAACCACAAATGGTGGTAATAACCCACAAACATCGTCCAGCGACCTGGCGGCAATCCTTTAGGTGATTCAGGCCTCCCAGACAGCAGTCGAATAAAAAATAGGGGAGGTCGGAGTGGATGTCGCCCTGAACTGGCAAGATCTCTGCAATGCAGTATCCGGAATCACAGAGGCTGAGTCGAGAATCTCCACGGCAGAAGATGAAATAACAACTCTAAAAACCCAAATCTCAATGCTGACAAAAAGCACCTCAGATCTACACAGGAGGGCTGAACACGCCGAAAACAGATCTCAACGTAACAATCTTCGCCTAGTGGGTCTTCCCGAGGCCACTGCAGAATCATCAATGGATACATTCCTAGAGGAGTGGTTCTGGTTGCCGGCAGACCACCTCACGCCATGGTTCACAATCGGACAAGCCCATAGGTCGATGCGAGCAAGGCCTCCGCCCGGCTCCCCACCCAGACCAGTAATAATCTGCCTCTTCAACTACAAAGACAGAGACCTGGTCCTGCGGGAGGCTCGCTCCAGGGGAGACCTCCTCTGCAATGGAACAAAAGTACTCCTTTTCCCGGATTACACATTAGAGGTACAGCAACAATGCCGCTCGTTCATGGAAGTGAAACAAAAGCTTAGATCAATGGACATCCAGTATAGTCTCCTGTTTCCAGCCAGCCTCTGGGTGATCTATAATAATAAAACCTACTTCTTTGAGCAGCCGACCGCGGCATGGACCTGGCTAACGGAAGAAACCCCACTAGATATGCACAGAACAGGATCACGGCCACCGCTTAAGACAACACCAGCTCACCCAAGGGGGAAACAACCGATGCGCAGTCAGCGCACATGCTCTCGGAAACGAAGAGGAAGACATAGATCCAGCTCGGACTCCCCTCCCGGGGCTCATCGATCGGAACCCAGACACCCACAATCAAAAGAGAATTCCAGAGCCACCCTGACAAGCCTGAAACCACAGGACACAACCAAGATCCAGATAGAGACACAAGGAGACTCTGACTTGTCCAGTAGTCCAATCCTGTGACTGCTTAGGTGGAACTTATTCTGGGAAAGACTTAAGACAATGAACAAAGAAATAGAAGCGTTATGCCTAACTTTATCACACATCGAGTATTATACATTTATGCATAATCCGATACTAGGGAGGTGTCCACCGCCACCAATACCACAGCCTTACCACTCGAAAGCCATCTCACCAGTTTTAGAAGTGAGGGGCTATGCATATGGGCAACAGATGCTTCTGGGGGAAGTATGGGGTGGGGAGGGAGTTGGGGGGCAAGGGGGTTCCGGCCTCGTTCTAAAGACCAATGTTAGAATTTGTATGCGAAGGTAAGATTCATATTTTTTTTTAATTGAGGCACAGGGCAGGATGCTTAATGACTCAACAGATGTAATAGAGCCTGAGAATCGGCAGCAGGAAGATAGAAATATAAGTCCTTCAGAGTCGCACAAACTAGTAGCTAAAGGTTGGCTCAACAACTGCAAAATTCCACCTACAATCACACACCCCACATGAATCAAGTACAAATTATGACATGGAACATCAACGGGCTCCTAGACAAAATTAAACGTACTGCAGTATTCACCTTCATACATAGATACCATCAAGAAATACTCATGTTGCAGGAAACCCACCTTTTGGGGGATAAATACCCATTACTGACTCGTCGAGGATTTGATAGAGTGTACCATGCGGGATACACACGTGGGTCACAAGGAGTAGCCATATTATTGCATCGTACCTTCCCTATGACACACACCCAAGTACGGAGAGACCAACAGGGGCGGTTTTGTAGCCATTACCGGTAAGGTAGAAGGAATCACATTTAAGATAATAAGTATCTACACCCCTCCCTCAATGGTCAACTCAACCCTCCAGGCACTCACAGAACTTCTCTCTGACCTACCCCCTGGGCAGACCATACTAGGTGGCGACTTCAACGCAACCTCGGACCCGACCTTAGATGTAGACGGCCCACTCACCACACATAGACGTGCACTGGCAGCCAAAATTAAGGGGTGGTTATCTGCCACAGAACTGTGTGATGCCTGGCGGATATGGCATCCGAGGCAGAGACAAGTCACCCACACCTCAGCAACCCATGGCTCCCAATCCAGAATAGACCTGATGCTTCTTCTGAGCACAGATTGTACAACCCTCTCACACATCAAGATTCTAGCCAGAGGAATCTCTGACCATGCCCCTCTTCAGCTCATACTATGCCTCGCCCGCCCCCGGCGTCGCCCCATGTGGCGGCTAAACGCATGGTATCTCCAAGATGAACACTTTAAGGAACAATTACGTCAGGCACAAGCAGAATACTTCTACCTAAACGAAGGCTAGGTAACCTCGGAGGGCACTCTATGGATGGCAGGGAAGGCGGTATTAAGAGGTATCGCTAAAAATCTGATACATCATCAGGAACGTGCCAAAACGCTACATATCACACAGCTAGAGCTCTGAGCAATAAACCTCGAAAGAAACTACGTAATAAACCCAAGCGAGAAACTGACGCGACAACTCCTCCTAATCTGAGATGAGATATGGGATCAATCCCTGGAGGCCGCGAAACATTTATGGAGGGCCAGCACTGGAAGGATATATGGCTGGGGGCACAAGACCGGGAAGATGCTGTACTGGTTGAGCTACCGCGATCACGCCTCCAAGATCGTCCCAGAAATTTATGACGGGGATGGGGCCCTGGTTACGGGTCATACCGAAATTGCAAATGCTTTTGACAACTATTATCATACACTGTACCAAGCATCTACACAAATAGATTCACATCAAACACGTCAACTACTTGACGAGATCCCCCTCCCACAGTTACCTATGATAGAAGCACAGCTTTTAGAGGAAGGAACCCATTAGAGAGGAATAAATTGGGGCAGCAATCTCGACAATAAACGCTGGCAAGACGCCTGGTCCCGATGGGTTCCCCAAGAATATTATAAGGTGTTTAGAGAAGACCTGACCCCACGTCTCCTACGCCTTTACGCAGAAATAGGAAAAGGTGGATCCTTTCCTCCTGAACTAGATACAGCCATGATCGTGGTGCTCCCCAAAACCCAGCCCCCTTCGCCTCACTGCACGGATTCCAGACAAATATCATCGATTAACACAGATATTAAAATTTTCGCCTCTATCCTTGCAACTCGCATCAAAAGGGTCCTGCCGCAGATAATCCATCCTGACCAATGTGTGGTTTATGGCAACCCGCAGTACACAACACTGTATCTGCCGGCTACACGTAGCCTTGGCGGAGAGACGCCGGTTGCCCCAAAGTCTGGCCCTCTTGCTCATAGATTTTGAAAAGGCTTTTGATTCGGTTGACTGGGGATTCCTTCTACTGGTGCTCCAACAGACAGGCATAGAAAAACAATTTTGCCTCCTAATTAAAGCATTATACACTAACCCTACGGCCTGTGTACAGGTTAATGGGACCATATCCCACAGGTTCGACATCCGCAGAGGTACTCGACAGGGATGTCCCCTATCCTCTCTTTTGTTTACCCTGGCCATTGAGCCCCTAGCCCAGATGATCAGAGCGGGCTCAGTATACCGAGGATGGAATTGGGTCCATCTCATGAAGACAGGATAGCTCTATATACAGATGATGTTCTGCTATATTTGGAGGAACCCAGTATAACGGGTCCAAGGAGCCTATGCCTTCTAAGGAAGTACGAACTAATCTCAGGTTGAACTCCATCAAATCAATCATGATCCCGCTAGCAAACACACGTGATTGCTTCAACTGGCAAAATACCATACCCATGCGCAAATTAAGTTTTAAATACCTAGGGATCTGGGTAACCCTTTTGCCTGAATTAACATGGGCCAAAAATCTATCTCCTCTGCTAACAAGAATCAAAGCGGACATGCAGAGATTGCAAACCCTCCCCTTGAATGTGATGGGGCGGGTTGCCCTATACAAAATGATGATCTTGCCAAGACTCCTATACATATTCCAAAATGTTCCCATCCTCATCCCCCACTCCTGGTTCAAAAATCTCGAAACCATCACCGGAAGATTTCTATGGAGAGGTAATAGAAATTGAGTAGCGATACAACATTGCCGAAGAGGAATGTATGATGGAGGTGTTGGTGCGTCAAATCCCTATCTACATTACCTGGCTACCCAATTGATAGAGGTCCATGACTGGTTTAATGAGGGCTAGGAAGACCCGGCGTATAAGACAGAATTGACACTCCTGGGGTTTCCACAGGTTCTTGACATGCTGTATGGAGCATCGCATCCTCGTGACATGGAGGAAACAACCGAAGTGGTCTTCCTGGCATGGCGAGACGCGTTACGCCACACTCACTGGAATACCGTTATCACCCTCCAGACTCCGCTATGGAGAAGGAAATGGATGTATGCCTCCGCCACACTGGAGGGATTCGCAACATGGGACCTAATAGGCATTTCCCTGGTTGGGGACATATGGAAAGGGAGGGCCATGAAATCATTCCAAGACCTACAAGCAGAATTTCAATTAAACCAGACACAGTTCTTTAGATACCTTCAACTAAGACACGCACCGCAAACCCATCTGCCCACCACAAGCCCTATACTGGACTTTAACCCACGGGAAGCCAAAATACTCATGGGAAATATGGAGGGGAAAGGCATTTCTCAACTTTACAAAACACTAATCAACAACACTCCTTATAACTTAGTCATTTTTAGGACTAAGTGGGAATCATGGCTCGGACCCCTAGAAGAAACGGAATGGATGGAAGCCTTGATGGCGCCCAAAGTATTGGCAATATCGGCAAGGTTCCGCATGATACAATTCTATTATTTATATGGGGCCTATCTGACACCATCCAAACTACACAAAATGGGAGCCCGCCCTTCTGCCAATGCCCAAGATGCCCGAATGAACCAGCAGACTTCTTTCATATGGTATGAACCTGTCAAAAAAATACAAAAGTACTGGGAAGGGGTGATCCGAGATATAGGAAGGGCACCGGGTCAAGAAATACAAAAATCAGCTAAGCTAATCCTATTGGAGGTAAAGGAAGAAATGGGAGGAACACGTGCTAAACTAACACTGACAGCTACGGCATTATTAGTCGCTAATAGAGATATCACTGCAGCGTGGACGTCCCTAGAAGGCCAGTGATCCAGAAATGGAGGAAGGGTGTGGATTGGTGTGCCAATCAGGAGAAACTGGTATTTGAGTCTAGAGGGTGCCCACACAAATTCGAAAAGATATGGGGACGATGGCTAGAATTGATGACATAAACCAGATACGTAATAAGATACTTAATGTTTCAAGGGGACACTACGGTGGCTAGATCTGCTGATAGCACCACAACCCATTATTGTTGATGGCTAACAATGATACTAAAACAATGATAAGATGTACAAATTCCATGCGTCCTTGCCTTGTACTTGAACCTGTTTTTTCCTTCCTTTTCTATATATGTATGAAAAACAATAAAAATGTGTTTATAAAAAAAAACCACTGGAATACTGCTGGGCGCGTACTCTGAAATTGGGCTTTTTTAAAGGCAAAAAAGAGGGGGGCAGACAGATTTTAAACACAATTTAAATCGAAGAAATAGATTAAACCTGTCTCCTAAAAACACACTCTGCAAGATGTATGTAGTCTTTTTACTTAGAAGAAAAAATGGGTGTGGGGGTTATGTGCCACAAACTAGCAAGGCAATTAACACAGTCACGGCAAAAACAAATTTTAAAAAAAAACACCACTTTAAAAGAGGCCAGGCTGCCAGAAACACAGAGAGTCCACAGTAAAACAGACACAGGTAGCTTAAAAAAACACTTTCGATCAAATAATTCTATTTACCCAGACAAATCTCAGGGCTCCTTACCTAGGTCTTTCTGCAATCCTTGAACACTGGGCTGTATCAGGACATAGGGAAGATGCTGAGGCTCGCAAAATGGAGGTGGCTTTCTTGGGCTTCCCTCCACAAACTTAAGGGGCCAGAGCAGGTGTGGGGGGACGGGGCTCAGATGCAACAGGGACTCAGAGACCCAGTCAGCTCAGTCCACTCCCTGTGGGCAGGGGGAAAGGCAGCTGCTGTTCTATTCAGAATCTCCTTCGATACAGACAGGCTGAATCTACACTTCCAAGCTAGCAGAGTCTACTTTCCAGGTAAGGGAGAGATTGTTTAAAAAACAAACACTGGAATACTGCTGGGCGCGCACTCTGAAATCGGGCTTTTTTAAAGGCAAAAAACAGGGGGGAAGACAGATTCTAAACACAATTTAAATCCCAGAAACAGATTAAAACAGTCTCCTAAAAACACACTCTGCAAGATGTATGTAGCCTTTTTACTTAATAGTAAAGCGGGGGTTATGTGCCACAAACTAGCAAGGCAATTCACACAGTCACGGCAAAAAAAAAAAAAAAAAACACAACTTTAAAAGAGGCCAGGCTACCTGAAACACAGAGAGTCCACAATAAAACAGACACAGGTAGCTGAAATAAACACTTTTGAACAAATAATACTATTTACCCAGAATAATCTCAGGGCTCCTTACCTAGGTCTTTTTGCAATCCTTGTACACTGGGTTGTATCAGGACAGAGGGAAGATGCTGCGGCTCACAAAATGGAGGTGGCTGTCTTGGACTTCCCTCCACAAACTTAAGGGGCCACAGCAGGTGTGGGGGGCGGGGCTCAGGTGCAACAGGGACTCAGAGAGCCAATCAGCTAAGTCCAGTCCCTGTGGGAAGGGGGAATGGCAGCTGCTGCTCTATTCAGAATCTCCTTGGATACAGACAGGCTGAATCCACACTTCCAAGCTAGCAGAGTCTACTTTCCAGTTAAGAGACAGTTTTTAAACATAATTTAAATCACAGAAACAGATTAAACAGTCTCCTAAAAACACACTCTGCAATATGTATGTAGCCTTTTTACTTAGAAGAAAAAAGGGGGGGTATGTGCCACAAATTAGCAAAGCAATTCACACAGTAACGGCAGAAACAAATAAAAAAAAAACACCACTTTAAATGAGGCCAGGCTGTCTGAAACACAGAGACTCCACAGTAAAACAGACACATGTAGCTGAAATAAACACTTTTGAACAAATAGTACTATTTCCCAGAAATATCTCAGGCCTCCTCACCTAGGTCTTTTTGTAATCCTTGAACACTGGGCTGTATCAGGACGCAGGGAAGATGCTGAGGCTCACAAAATGGAGGTGGCTGTTTTGGGCTTCCCTCCACAAACTTAAGGGACCAGAGCAGGTGTGGAGGGGCGGGGCTCAGGTGCAACAAGGACTCAGAGAGCCAATCAGCTAAGTCCAGTATCTGTGGGCAGGGGGAAAGGCAGCTGCTGCTCTATTCAGAATCTCCTTGGATGCAGACAGGCTGAATCCACACTTCCAAGCTAGCAGAGTCTACTTTCCAGGTAAGGGAGAGATTGTTTAAAAAACAAACACTGAAATACTGTTGGGCGCGCACTCTGAAATTGGGCTTTTTTAAAAGCAAAAAAAAGGGGGCAGACAGTTTTTAAACACAATTTAAATCACAGAAATAGATTAAAACAGTCTCCTAAAAACACACTCTGCAAGATGTATGTATCCTTTTTACATAGAAGATAAAAGGGGTACGGGGGATATGTGCCACAAACTAGCAAGGCAATTCACACAGTCAAGCAAAAAGAAATAAAAAACCCACCACTTTTAAAGAGGCCAGGCTGCCTGAAACACAGAGAGCCCACAGTAAAACAGAAACAGGTAGCTGAAATAAATACTTTTGAACAAATAATACTATTTACCCAGAAACATTTCAGGGCTCCTTACCTAGGTCTTTATGCAGTCCTTGAACACTGAGCTGTATCAGGACACAGGGAAAATGCTGAGGTTCACAAAATGGAGGTGGCTGTTGTGGGCTTCCCCCCACAAACCTAAGGGGCAAAGCAGGTGTGGGGGAGCGGGGCTCAGGTGCAACAGGGACTCAGAGAGCCAATCAGCTTAGTCCAGTCCCTGTGGGCAGAGGGAAAGGCAGCTGCTGCTCTATTCAGAATCTCCTTGGATACACACAGGCTGAATCCACACTTCCAAGTTAGCAGAGTCTACTTTTCAGGTAAGGTAGAGATTATTTACAAAACAAACACTGGAATACTGCTGGGCACGCACTCTGAAAACAAGCTTTTTTAAAGGCAAAAAACAGGGGGGCAAACAGTTTTTACACACAATTTTAATCACAGAAACAGATTAAAACAGTCTCCTAAAAACACACTCTGCAAGATGTATGTATCCTTTTTACATAGAAGATAAAAGGGGTAGGGGGGTTATGTGCCACAAACTAACAAGGCAATTCACACAGTCACAGCAAAAACAAATTTAAAAAAAACACACCACTTTAAAAGAGCCCAGGTTGCCTGAAACACAGAGAGCCCACCGTAAAACATACACAGGTAGCTGAAATGAACACTTTTGAACAAATAATACTATTTACCCAGAAAAATCTCAGAGCTCCTTACCTAGGTCTTTTTGCAATCCTTGAACACTGGGCTGTATCAGGACACAGGGAGGATGCTGAGGCTCACAAAATGGAGGTGGCTGTCTTGAGATTCCCTCCATAAACTTAAGGGGCCAGAGCATGTGTTGGAGGCGGGGCTCAGGTGCAACAGGGACTCAGAGAGCCAATCAGCTAAGTCCAGTCCCTGTGGGCAGGGGGAAAGGCAGCTGCTGCTCTATTCAGAATCTCCTTGGATACAGACAGGCTGAATCCACCCTTCCAAGCTAGCAGAGTCTACTTTCCAGGTAAGGGAGAGATTGTTTAAAAAACAAACACTGGAATACTGCTGGGCGCGCACTCTGAAATCGGGCTTTTTTAATTGCAAAAGACAGGGGGGTAGACAGTTTTTAAACACAGTTTAAATCCTAGAAACAGATTAAAACAGTCTCCTAAAAACACACACTGCAAGATGTATGTAGCATTTTTACTTAGAAGAAAAAAGGGGGGTGGTTATGTGCCACAAACTAGCAAGGCAATTCACACAGTCAAGCAAAAAGAAATAAAAAAAAGACACCACTTTAAAAGAGGCCAGGCTGCCTGAAACACAGAGAGCCCACAGTAAAACAGAAACAGGTAGCAGAAAAAAACACTTTTGAACAAATAATACTATTTACCCAGAAAATCTCAGGGCTCCTTACCTAGGTCTTTTTGCAATCCTTGAACACTAGGCTCTATCAGGACACAGGGAAGATGCTGAGGGTCACAAAATGGAGGTTGCTGTCTTGGGCTTCCCTCCACAAACTTAAGGGGCCACAGAAGGTGTGGACGCGGGCGCGGGCGGGGCTCAGGTGCAACAGGGACTCAGAGAGCCAATCAGCTAAGTCCAGTCCCTGTGGGCAGGGGGAAAGGCAGCTGCTGCTCTATTCAGAATCTCATTGGATACAGACAGGCTGAATCCACACTTCCAAGCTAGCAGAGTCTACTTTCCAGGTAAGTGAGAGATTGTTTAAAAAACAAACACTGGAATACTGCTGGGCGCGCACTCTGAAATCAGGTTTTTTTAAAGGCAAAAAACAGTGGGGCAGACAGTTTTTAAACACAATTTAAATCTCAGAAACAGATTAAAACAGTCTCCTAAAAACACACTCTGCAAGATGTATGTAGCCTTTTTACTTAGATGAAAAGATGGGGGAGGGTTATGTGCCACAAACTAGCAAGACAATTCACACAGTCACAGCAAAAACGGATTTAAAAAAAAACACCACTTTAAAAGAGGCCAGGCTGCCTGAAACACAAAGACTCCATAGTAAAACAGAACCAGGTAGCTGAAATAAACACTTTTGAACAAATAATACTCTTCACCCAGAAAAATCTCAGGGCTCCTTACCTAGGTCTTTTTGCAATCCTTGAACACTGAGCTGTATCAGGACACAGGGAAAATGCTGAGGCTCACAAAATGGAGGTGGCTGTCTTGGGCTTCCCTCCACAAATTTAAGGGTCCAGAGTAGGTGTGGGGGGGCGTGGCACAGGTGCAACAGGGACTCTGAAAGCCAATCAGCTAAGTCCAGTCCCTGTGGGCAGGGGGAAAGGCAGCTGCTGTTCTATTCAGAATCTCCTTGGATACAGACAGACTGAATCCACACTTCCAAGCTAGCAGAGTCTACTTTCCAGGTAAGAGAGAGATTGTTTCAAAAACAAACACTGGAATACTGCTGGGCACGCACTCTGAAATCAAGCTTTTTTAAAGGCAAAAAACAGGGGGGCAAACAGTTTTTACACACAATTTTAATCACCGAAACAGATTAAAACAGTCTCCTAAAAACACACACTGCAAGATGTATGTATCCTTTTTACATAGAAGATAAAAGGGGTAGGGGGGTTATGTGCCACAAACTAGCAAGGCAATTCACACAGTCAAGCAAAAAGAAATAAAAAAAAACACCACTTTTAAAGAGGCCAGGCTGCCTGAAACACAGAGAGCCCACAGTAAAACAGAAACAGGTAGCTGAAATAAACACTTTTGAACAAATAATACTATTTACCCAGAAACATTTCAGGGCTCCTTACCTAGGTCTTTTTGCAGTCCTTGAACACTGAGCTGTATCAGGACACAGGGAAAATGCTGAGGTTCACAAAATGGAGGTGGCTGTTTTGGGCTTCCCCCCACAAACCTAAGGGGCAAAGCAGGTGTGGGGGAGCGGGGCTCAGGTGCAACAGGGACTCAGAGAGCCAATCAGCTTAGTCCAGTCCCTGTGGGCAGAGGGAAAGGCAGCTGCTGCTCTATTCAGAATCTCCTTGGATACACACAGGCTGAATCCACACTTCCAAGTTAGCAGAGTCTACTTTTCAGGTAAGGTAGAGATTATTTAAAAAACAAACACTGGAATACTGCTGGGCACGCACTCTGAAAACAAGCTTTTTTAAAGGCAAAAAACAGGGGGGCAAACAGTTTTTACACACAATTTTAATCACAGAAACAGATTAAAACAGTCTCCTAAAAACACACTCTGCAAGATGTATGTATCATTTTTACATAGAAGATAAAAGGGGTAGGGGGGTTATGTGCCACAAACTAACAAGGCAATTCACACAGTCACAGCAAAAACAAATAAAAAAAAAACACACCACTTTAAAAGAGGCCAGGCTGCCTGAAATACAGGGAGTCCACAGTAAAACAGACACAGGTAGCTGAAAGAAACACTTTTGAACAAATAATACTATTTACCCAGAAACATTTCAGGGCTCCTTACCTAGGTCTTTTTGCAGTCCTTGAACACTGAGCTGTATCAGGACACAGGGAAAATGCTGAGGCTCACAAAATGGAGGTTGCTGTCTTGGGCTTCCCTCCACAAACTTTAGGGGCCACAGAAGGTGTGGGCGCGGGCGGGGCTCAGGTGCAACAGGGACTCAGAGAGCCAATCAGCTAAGTCCAGTCCCTGTGGGCAGGGGGAAAGGCAGCTGCTGCTCTATTCAGAATCTAATTGGATACAGACAGGCTGAATCCACACTTCCAAGCTAGCAGAGTCTACTTTCCAGGTAAGGGAGAGATTGTTTAAAAAACAAACACTGGAATACTGCTGGGCGCGCACTCTGAAATCAGGTTTTTTAAAGGCAAAAAACAGGGGGGCAAACAGTTTTTACACACAATTTAAATCACAGAAACAGATTAAAACAGTCTCCTAAAAACACACTCTGCAAGATGTATGTAGCCTTTTTACTTAGAAGATAAAACGGGGAGGGGGGGTTATGTGCCACAAACTAACAAGGCAATTCACACAGTCACGGCAAAACCAAATAAAAAAAAAAAACACCACTTTAAAAGAGGCCAGGCTGCCTGAAATACAGAGAGTCCACAGTAAAACAGACATTGGTAGCTGAAATAAACACTTTTGAACAAATAATACAATTTACCCAGAAACATTTCAGGGCTCCTTACCTAGGTCTTTTTGCAGTCCTTGAACACTGAGCTGTATCAGGACACAGGGAAAATGCTGAGGCTCACAAAATGGAGGTGGCTGTCTTGGGCTTCCGTCCACAAACTTAAGGGTCCAGAGCAGGTGTGGGGGGGGGGGCAAAGGTGCAACAGGGACTCCGAAAGCCAATCAGCTAAGTCCAGTCCCTGTGGGCAGGGGGAAAGGCAGCTGCTGCTCTATTCGGAATCTCCTTGGATACAGACAGGCTGAATCCACACTTACAAGCTAGCAGAGTCTACTTTCCAGGTAAGAGAGAGATTGTTTCAAAAACAAACACTGGAATGCTGCTGGGTGCGCACTCTGAAATCGGGCTTTTTTAAAGGCAAAAAACAGGGGGCAGACAGTTTTTAAACACAATTTAAATCACAGAAACAGATGAAAACAGTCTCCTAAAAACACACTCTGCAAGATGTATGTAGCCTTTTTACTTACAAAAAAAAGGGGGTGGGTTATGTTCCACAAACTAGCAAGGCAATTCACACAGTCACGACAAAAACAAATTAAAACAAACACCACTTTAAAAGAGCCCAGGTTGCCTGAAACACAGAGAGCCCACCGTAAAACAGACACAGGTAGCTGAAATGAACACTTTTGAACAAATAATACTATTTACCCAGAAACATTTCAGGGCACCTTACCTAGGTCTTTTTGCAGTCCTTGAACACTGAGCTGTATCAGGACACAGGGAAAATGCTGAGGCTCACAAAATGGAGGTGGCTGTCTTGGGCTTCCGTCCACAAACTTAAGGGTCCAGAGCAGGTGTGGGGGGGGGCGGGGCAAAGGTGCAATAGGGACTCCGAAAGCCAATCAGCTAAGTCCAGTCCCTGTGGGCAGGGGGAAAGGTAGCTGCTGCTCTATTCGGATTCTCCTTGGATACAGACAGGCTGAATCCACACTTACAAGCTAGCAGAGTCTACTTTCCAGGTAAGAGAGAGATTGTTTCAAAAACAAACACTGGAATACTGCTGGGCGCGCACTCTCAAATCGGGCTTTTTTAAAGGCAAAAAACAGGGGGCAGACAGTTTTTAAACACAATTTAAATCACAGAAACAGATGAAAACAGTCTCCTAAAAACACACTCTGCAAGATGTATGTAGCCTTTTTACTTACAAAAAAAAGGGGGTGGGTTATGTTCCACGAACTAGCAAGGCAATTCACACAGTCACGACAAAAACAAATTAAAACAAACACCACTTTAAAAGAGCCCAGGTTGCCTGAAACACAGAGAGCCCACCGTAAAACAGACACAGGTAGCTGAAATGAACACTTTTGAACAAATAATACTATTTACCCAGAAAAATCTCAGAGCTCCTTACCTAGGTCTTTTTGCAATCCTTGAACACTGGGCTGTATCAGGACACAGGGAGGATGCTGAGGCTCACAAAATGGAGGTGGCTGTCTTGAGATTCCCTCCATAAACTTAAGGGGCCAGAGCAGGTGTTGGAGGCGGGGCTCAGGTGCAACAGGGACTCAGAGAGCCAATCAGCTAAGTCCAGTCCCTGTGGGCAGGGGGAAAGGCAGCTGCTGCTCTATTCAGAATCTCCTTGGATACAGACAGGCTGAATCCACCCTTCCAAGCTAGCAGAGTCTACTTTCCAGGTAAGGGAGAGATTGTTTAAAAAACAAACACTGGAATACTGCTGGGCGCGCACTCTGAAATCGGGCTTTTTTAATTTCAAAAGACTGGCGGGTAGACAGTTTTTAAACACAATTTAAATCCTAGAAACAGATTAAAACAGTCTCCTAAAAACACACACTGCAAGATGTATGTAGCCTTTTTACTTAGAAGAAAAAAGGGGGATGGTTATGTGCCACAAACTAGCAAGGCAATTCACACAGTCAAGCAAAATTAAATTTAAAAAAACACCACTTTAAAAGAGGCCAGGCTGCCTGAAACACAGAGAGCCCACAGTAAAACACAAACAGGTAGCAGAAAGAAACACTTTTGAACAAATAATACTATTTACCCAGAAAATCTCAGGGCTCCTTACCTAGGTCTTTTTGCAATCCTTGAACACTAGGCTTGATCAGGACACAGGGAAGATGCTGAGGATCACAAAATGGAGGTTGCTGTCTTGGGCTTCGCTCCACAAACTTAAGGGGCCACAGAAGGTGTGGACGCAGGCGCGGGCGGGGCTCAGGTGCAACAGGGACTCAGAGAGCCAATCAGCTAAGTCCAGTCCCTGTGGGCAGGGGGAAAGGCAGCTGTTGCTCTATTCAGAATCTCATTGGATACAGACAGGCTGAATCCACACTTCCAAGCTAGCAGAGTCTACTTTCCAGGTGAGAGAGATTGTTTAAAAAACAAACACTGGAATACTGCTGGGCGCGCTCTCTGAAATCAGGTTTTTTTAAAGGCAAAAAACAGTGGGGCAGACAGTTTTTAAACACAATTTAAATCACAGAAACAGATTAAAACAGTCTCCTAAAAACACACTCTGCAAGATGTATGTAGCCTTTTTACTTAGATGAAAAGATGGGGGAGGATTATGTGCCACAAACTAGCAAGGCAATTCACACAGTCACAGCAAAAACGGATTAAAAAAAAACACCACTTTAAAAGAGGCCAGGCTGCCTGAAACACAGAGACTCCACAGTAAAACAGAAACAGGTAGCTGAAATAAACACTTTTGAACAAATAATACTATTCACCCAGAAAAATCTGAGGGCTCCTTACCTAGGACTTTTTGAAATCCTTGAACACTGAGCTGTATCAGGACACAGGGAAAATGCTGAGGCTCACAAAATGGAGGTGGCTGTCTTGGGCTTCCCTCCACAAACTTAAGGGTCCAGAGCAGGTGTGGGGGGCGGGGCACAGGTGCAACAGGGACTCCGAAAGCCAATCAGCTAAGTCCAGTCCCTGTCGGCAGGGGGAAAGGCAGCTGCTGTTCTATTCAGAATCTCCTTGGATACAGACAGACTGAATCCACACTTCCAAGCTAGCAGAGTCTACTTTCCAGGTAAGAGAGAGATTGTTTCAAAAACAAACACTGGAATACTGCTGGGCGCGCACTCTGGAATTGGGCTTTGCAAAAGGCAGAAAACATTGGGGGCAGACAGTTTTTAAACACAATTTAAATCACAGAAACAGATTAAACAGTTTCCTAAAAACACACTCTGCAATATGTATGTAGCCTTTTTACTTAGAAGAAAAAAGGGGGGGTATGTGCCACAAATTAGCAAAGCAATTCACACAGTAACGGCAGAAACAAATAAAAAAAAAACACCACTTTAAATGAGGCCAGGCTGTCTGAAACACAGAGACTCCACAGTAAAACAGACACATGTAGCTGAAATAAACACTTTTGAACAAATAGAACTATTTCCCAGAAATATCTCAGGCCTCCTTACCTAGGTCTTTTTGTAATCCTTGAACACTGGGCTGTATCAGGACGCAGGGAAGATGCTAAGGCTCACAAAATGGAGGTGGCTGTTTTGGGCTTCCCTCCACAAACTTAAGGGACCAGAGCAGGTGTGAGGGGGCGGGGCTCAGGTGCAACAAGGACTCAGAGAGCCAATCAGCTAAGTCCAGTATCTGTGGGCAGGGGGAAAGGCAGCTGCTGCTCTATTCAGAATCTCCTTGGATACAGACAGGCTGAATCCACCCTTCCAAGCTAGCAGAGTCTACTTTCCAGGTAAGGGAGAGATTGTTTAAAAAACAAACACTGAAATACTGTTGGGCGCGCACTCTGAAATTGGGCTTTTTTAAAAGCAAAAAACAGGGGGCAGACAGTTTTTAAACACAATTTAAATCACAGAAATAGATTAAAACAGTCTCCTAAAAACACACTCAGCAAGATGCATGTAGCCTTTTTACTTCAATGAAAATAGGGGAGGAGAGTTATGTGCCACAAACTAGCAAGGCAATTTACACAGTCACAGCAAAAACGAATTTAAAAAAAACACCACTTTAAAAGAGGCCAGGCTGCCTGAAACACAAAGACTCCACAGTAAAACAGAAACAGGTAGCTGAAAAAAACACTTTTGAACAAATAATACTATTCACCCAGAAAAATCTCAGGGCTCCTTACCTAGGTCTTTTTGCAATCCTTGAACACTGAGCTGTATCAGGACACAGGGAAAATGCTGAGGCTCACAAAATGGAGGTGGCTGTCTTGGGCTTCCCTCCACAAACTTAAGGGTCCAGAACAGGTGTGGGGGGGCAGGGCACAGGTGCAACAGGGACTCCGAAAGCCAATCAGCTAAGTCCAGTCCCTGTCGGCAGGGGGAAAGGCAGCTGCTGTTCTATTCAGAATCTCCTTGGATACAGACAGACTGAATCCACACTTCCAAGCTAGCAGAGTCTACTTTCCAGGTAAGAGAGAGATTGTTTCAAAAACAAACACTGGAATACTGCTGGGCGCGCACTCTGGAATTGGGCTTTGTTAAATGCAGAAAACAATGGGGGCAGACAGTTTTTAAACACAATTTAAATCACAGAAACAGATTAAAACAGTCTCCTAAAAACACACTCTGCAAGATGTATGTAGCCTTTTTACCTACAAAAAAAAGGGGGTGGGTTATGTGCCACAAACTAGCAAGGCAATTCACAAAGTCACGACAAAAACAGATTAAAACAAACACCGTTTTAAAAGAGCCCAAGTTGCCTGAAAAACAGAGAGCCCACCGTAAAACAGACACAGGTAGGTGAAATGAACACTTTTGAACAAATAATACTATTTACCCAGAAAAATCTCAGAGCTCCTTACCTAGGTCTTTTTGCAATCCTTGAACACTGGGCTGTATCATGACACAGGGAAGATGCTGAGGCTCACAAAATGGAGGTGGCTGTCTTGAGATTCCCTCCACAAACTTAAGGGGACAGAGCAGGTGTTGGAGGAGGGGCTCAGGTGCAACAGGGACTCAGAGAGCCAATCAGCTAAGTCCAGTCCCTGTGGGCAGGGGGAAAGGCAGCTACTGCTCTATTCAGAATCTCCTTGGATACAGACAGGCTGAATCCACAGTTCCAAGCTAGCAGAGTCTACTTTCCAGGTGAGGGAGAGATTGTTTAAAAACAAACACTGGAATACTGCTGGGCGCGCACTCTGAAATCGGGCTTTTTTAATTGCAAAAGACAGGGGGTAGACAGTTTTTAAACACAATTTAAATCACAGAAACAGATTAAAACAGTCTCCTAAAAACACACACTCCAAGATGTATGTAGCTTTTTTACTTAGAAGAAAAAAGGGGGGTGGTTATGTGCCACAAACTAGCAAGGCAATTCACACAGTCAAGCAAAAAGAAATAAAAAAAACACCACTTTAAAAGAGGCCAGGCTGCCTGAAACACAAAGACTCCACAGTAAAACAGAAACAGGTAGCTGAAATAAACACTTTTGAACAAATAATACTATTCACCCAGAAAAATCTCAGGGCTCCTTACCTAGGTCTTTTTGCAATCCTTGAACACTGAGCTGTATCAGGACACAGGGAAAATGCTGAGGCTCACAAAATGGAGGTGGCTGTCTTGGCTCCCTCCACAAACTTAAGGGTCCAGAGCAGGTGTGGGGGGGCGGGGCACAGGTGCACCAGGTACTCCGAAAGCCAATCAGCTAAGTCCAGTCCCTCTCGGCAGGGGGAAAGGCAGCCGCTGTTCTATTCAGAATCTCCTTGGATACAGACAGACTGAATCCACACTTCCAAGCTAGCAGAGTCTACTTTCCAGGTAAGAGAGAGATTGTTTCAAAAACAAACACTGGAATACTGCTGGGCGCGCACTCTGGAATTGGGCTTTGTTAAAGGCAGAAAACAATTGGGGGCAGACAGTTTTTAAACACAATTTAAATCACAGAAACAGATTAAACAGTCTCCTAAAAACACACTCTGCAATATGTATGTAGCCTTTTTACTTAGAAGAAAAAAAGGGGGGGGTATGTGCCACAAATTAGCAAAGCAATTCACACAGTAACGGCAGAAACAAATAAAAAAAAAAACACCACTTTAAATGAGACCAGGCTGTCTGAAACACAGAGACTCCACAGTAAAACAGACACATGTAGCTGAAATAAACACTTTTGAACAAATAGTACTATTTCCCAGAAATATCTCAGGCCTCCTCACCTAGGTCTTTTTGTAATCCTTGAACACTGGGCTGCATCAGGACGCAGGGAAGATGCTAAGGCTCACAAAATGGAGGTGGCTGTTTTGGGCTTCCCTCCAAAAACTTAAGGGAGCAGAGCAGGTGGGGGGGGCTCAGGTGCAACAAGGACTCAGAGAGCCAATCAGCTAAGTCCAGTATCTGTGGGCAGGGGGAAAGGCAGCTGCTGCTCTATTCAGAATCTCCTTGGATACAGACAGGCTGAATCCACCCTTCCAAGCTAGCAGAGTCTACTTTCCAGGTAAGGGAGAGATTGTTTAAAAAACAAACACTGAAATACTGTTGGGCGCGCACTCTGAAATTGGGCTTTTTAAAAAGCAAAAAACAGGGGGCAGACAGTTTTTAAACACAATTTAAATCACAGAAATAGATTAAAACAGTCTCCTAAAAACACACTCTGCAAGATGTATGTAGCCTTTTTACTTCAATGAAAATAGGGGAGGAGAGTTAAGTGCCACAAACTAGCAAGGCAATTTACACAGTCACAGCAAAAACTAATTTAAAAAAAAACACCACTTTAAAAGAGGCCAGGCTGCCTGAATCACAAAGACTCCACAGTAAAACAGAAACAGGTAGCTGAAATAAACACTTTTGAACAAATAATACTATTCACCCAGAAAAATCTCAGGGCTCCTTTCCTAGGTCTTTTTGCAATCCTTGAACACTGAGCTATATCAGGACACAGGGAAAATGCTGAGGCTCACAAAATGGAGGTGGCTGTCTTGGGCTTCCCTCCACAAACTTAAGGGTCCAGAGTAGGTGTGGGGGGGCGGGGCACAGGTGCAACAGGGACTCTGAAAGCCAATCAGCTAAGTCCAGTCCCTGTGGGCAGGGGGAAAGGCAGCTGCTGTTCTATTCAGAATCTCCTTGGATACAGACAGACTGAATCCACACTTCCAAGCTAGCAGAGTCTACTTTCCAGGTAAGAGAGAGATTGTTTCAAAAACAAACACTGGAATACTGCTGGGCGCGCACTCTGGAATTGGGCTTTGTTAAAGGCAGAAAACAATGGGGGCAGACAGTTTTTAAACACAATTTAAATCACAGAAACAGATTAAAACAGTCTCCTAAAAACACACTCTGCAAGATGTATGTAGCCTTTTTACTTAGAAGAAAAAAAGGGGGGGGGTATGTGCCACAAATTAGCAAAGCAATTCACACAGTAACGGAAGAAACAAATAAAAAAAAAAACACCACTTTAAATGAGGCCAGGCTGTCTGAAACGCAGAGACTCCACAGTAAAACAGACACATGTAGCTGAAATAAACACTTTTGAACAAAAAGTACTATTTCCCAGAAATATCTCAGGCCTCCTCACCTATCCTTGAACACTGGGCTGTATCAGGACGCAGGGAAGATGCTGAGGCTCACAAAATGGAAGTGGCTGTTTTGGGCTTCCCTCCACAAACTTAAGGGACCAGAGCAGGTGTGGGGGGGCGGGCCTCAGGTGCAACAAGGACTCAGAGAGCCAATCAGCTAAGTCCAGTATCTGTGGGCAGGGGGAAAGGCAGCTGCTGCTCTATTCAGAATCTCCTTGGATACAGACAGGCTGAATCCACCCTTCCAAGCTAGCAGAGTCTACTTTCCAGGTAAGGGAGAGATTGTTTAAAAAACAAACACTGAAATACTGTTGGGCGTGCACTCTGAAATTGGGCTTTTTTAAAAGCAAAAAACAGGGGGCAGACAGTTTTTAAACACACTTTAAATCACAGAAACAGATTAAACATTCTCCTAAAAACACACTCTGCAAGATGTATGTAGCCTTTTTACTTCAATGAAAAAAGGGGAGGAGAGTTATGTGCCACAAACTAGCAAGGCAATTTACATAGGCCCTCATTACGAGCCTGGCGGTCTGTGACCGCCAGGCTCGCGGTTGGCGGGAGCACCGCCGACAGCCTGGCGGTGCCCCTTAGGGCATTCTGACCGCGGCGCTTTGGCCGCGGTCAGTGCAGGAAAACCGGCGGTCTCCCGCCGGTTTTCCGCTGCCCGTCAGAATCCTCCAAGGCGGCGCAGCATGCTGCGCCGCCTTGGGGATTCTGACACCCCCTACCGCCATCCTGTTCCTGGCGGTTCGCCCGCCAGGAACAGGATGGCGGTAGGGGGTGTCGCGGGGCCCCTGGGGGCCCCTGCAGTGCCCATGCCAATGGCATGGGCACTGCAGGGGCCCCCGTAAGAGGGCCCCGCTTGTATTTCACTGTCTGCATAGCAGACAGTGAAATACGCGACGGGTGCAGTAGCACCCGTCGCACCTTCCCACTCCGCCGGCTCGATTCCGAGCCGGCGTCCTCGTGGGAAGGTTGTTTCCCGCTGGGCTGGCGGGCGGCCTTAAGGCGGCCGCCCGCCTGCCCAGCGGGAAACTCAGAATGCCGGCCGCGGTCTTCAGACCGCGGTGCGGTATTCCTGCGGCGCAACTTTGGCGGGCGGCCTCCGCCGCCCGTCAAAGTTGTAATGAGGGCCATAGTCACAGCAAAAACAAATTAAAAAAAAAACACCACTTTAAAAGAGGCCAGGCTGCCAGAAACACAAAGACTCCACAGTAAAACAGAAACAGGTAGCTGAAATAAACACTTTTGAACAAATAATACTATTCACCCAGAAAAATCTCAGGGCTCCTTACCTAGGTCTTTTTGCAATCCTTGAACACTGGGCTGTATCAGAACACAGGGAAAATGCTGAGGCTCACAAAATGGAGGTGGCTGTCTTGGGCTTCCCCCCACAAACTTAAGGGGCAAAGCAGGTGTGGGGGGGCGGGGCTCATGTGCAACAGGGACTCCAAAAGCCAATCAGCAAAGTCCAGTCCCTGTGGGCAGGGGGAAAGGCAGCTGCTGTTCTATTAAGAATCTCCTTGGATACAGACAGACTGAATCCACACTTCCAAGCTAGCAGAGTCTACTTTCAAGGTAAGAGAGAGATTGTTTCAAAAACAAACACTGGAATACTGCTGGGCGCGCACTCCTGAATTGGGCTTTGTTAAAGGCAGAAACGAATGGGGGCAAACAGTTTTTAAACACAATTTAAATCACAGAAACAGATTAAACAGTCTCCTAAAAACACACTCTGCAATATGTATGTAGCCTTTTTACTTAGAAGAAACAAGGGGGGTATGTGCCAAAAATTAGCAAAGCAATTCACACAGTAACGGCAGAAACAAATAAAAAAAAACCACCACTTTAAATGAGGCCAGGCTGTCTGAAACACAGAGACTCCACGGTAAAACAGACACATGTAGCTGAAATAAACACTTTTGAACAAATAGTACTATTTCCCAGAAATATCTCAGGCCTCCTTACCTAGGTCTTTTTGTAATCCTTGAACACTGGGCTGTATCAGGACGCAGGGAAGATGCTGAGGCTCACAAAATGGAGGTGGCTGTCTTGGGCTTCCCTCCACAAACTTAAGGGGCCAGAGCAGGTGTGGGGTGGTGGGGCTCAGGTGCAACAGGACTCAGAGATCCAATCAGCTAAGTCCAGTCCCTGTGGGCAGGGGGAAAGGCAGCTACTGCTCTTTTCAGAATCTCCTTGGATACAGACAGGTTGAATCCACAATTCCAACCTAGCAGAGTCTACTTTCCAGGTAAGGGAGAGATTGTGTAAAAAACTAACACAGGAACACTGCTGGGCGCGCACTCGGAAATCTGGCTTTTTTAAAGGTAGAAAACAGGGGGGCAGACAGTTTTTAAACACAATTGAAATCACAGAAACAGATTAAACAGTCTCCTAAAAACACAATCAGCAAGATGTATGTAGCCTTTTTACTTAGAAGATAAAAGGGGGGCTGTAGACGGGTCTCCTTGACCGCGTACTGTGGCTCTCAGAGCTGGTGACGTTCGCACGCCTCGCTCAATCCACTTCCGCGTCCCCATGTTACCAAGGGAACGCCGTCGGATGTCTCAGGGACGGATTTCCGGATAGGGGAAAGAAAAGCAACGACGGACTGCACAGAAGGCACGCGTTGTACGGAGCCGAGGAAGACGGAGGAGAAACAACCACCGGACGCCGAGAGGGAGCTTTCTGGGGCTGCCCAGACGCCGGAGACCCGCGAGGCAGCTTCCACTTGAACTCGAGACAGAACGGTCTACGAATCCGGCCACGACCCCGAATGGTCGTGGCTCTACAAGGTACGGTCCTTCCTAGGACAGAAAACCCACAGAAAAACAACAGGGGCACAGGGGAGGGGAACCGGGGAGGTGGGCCAGGGGAAAGGGAGCACCAGGGAAACACTGGAGAGCACTTTGGGGCACAGCTCTTAATGAGAAAAGGACAGAGCGTGTCAAAAGTACCCGAGTCGCACATCCTCACAGCTGAGCACCCTTCACCGCCAAAACCCTGAGAACCCTCTTTCCCTGCATGCACCCCTAAAGAAACCCAGATAAATGCCCCACAACACACTTACCTTTGGTATCTCCTCTGTTTGTTTTCCGGTAACCGCGGGAGACAAGAGGACCCGATGTCCGCCAAGCTTAGAAGAAGAGTAAAGACAAGACGATTAACAGCGAACAGAGGAATCCACAAGACGTACGAACTACACAATACCTGTACAGCACTTGAATTATACTAGATCACAAACTAAATTAAAAAATCATTCACCCTATCTAAGTCTCTGACCCCTCTGTACCACCAGGAGCCTACCACAGTGGTGTCATAAGTGGGATCCTTATCCTGAGAGGCTGCTGGCCGGTACCCACAATGGGGGAAAAACCTACGCTAGAAGACGTGATTAAACAACTGACGGAGGGCCAACGCCATCTACAACTAGTCTGGGAGGCACACCAGTGTGAGGCAAAAGAAGACAGAGAAGCCCTACAAACAGCCCTAAAAAGCCAAGCTTCGATCATGGCTAACAACCAGCTCGTACATGAGACTGTGCTGCAGAAACTAATCGACACCATAGCAGCCAGCAAGGTACACCCTAATGTCCCGATCTCTGTCTTATAAAAGTTCCAGGAAGGAGAAGATCCAGACTCCTTCTTCACAAACTTTGAACGAACGGGTAGCCTCTTCAGCCCCATGCCCTGAAGAACGGTGGGGACAGTATATTGCACCACTCATCACTGGAATTTTACAGACGGCCTACCAGGCTGCTAATCCGGGAGACACCACACCATACAAGGATATCAAGAGAAGTATCCTAGAAAGGGTTGGTCATGACACTGAATGAAGTTCAGAAAAGTGAAATGGGGACAGAGTGAAGATCCCCACACTTTTTACTTTAGGGTTAAAGATTTGGGACTAAAATGGTTGGGATCCCTAGGAACAACCCGAGAAGACGTAATAAAAACAATTATTCTCAAACAGTATCTAGACTCCCTTCCGAATAGCACCCGGAATTGGATAAGACAACATCCTAAGGTCGACACGGAGCTCGCCATAGACCTGGCCTGTGCCTATCACCGATCTATGGATGTTAAACACATAAACCCCAGAACCACCATAAGACCAACCCCGACCCCCCTTAAGTATTCCCTACGACATCCACTGGAAGAAACCGGACCCCACAAACATGGAGAGAGTAGCCCTATGCAACAACCCCAGTGTTTTAGTTGTGGGGAGTGGGGACACATTGCGAGGGTATGTCCCAGAAAAAACGATGGGGCCGAACTCATGGAAATCGGGGTCACCCGACGTATGGTATTATGGACAGGCAAGGGACATTCTAAGTTCAAACAGGTCATCAAAATAAATGGAAACCCTATAGACGCCTTAATTGATTCGGGTTGTAGTCAATCCGTAATTCGAAGAGACTTATTGGACCCTACAGATCCAACCCCAAACCAGTGGGTCACTATTTGCTGTATTCACGGGGACAAGGAACTATATCCACTAGCGTTGGTCAAGATAGCATGGGGCGAGTATCACGATTTCCTCCCAGTGGGGATTATGGACAGGCTGATTGAAGACTGCATTATCGGGACAGATTATATCCGGTTCTATGACCTCCTAGATCAAACCTGAGTACCCCAGCAATCCCCGGACTGGTGGACAGAAGCACCCTTTCCTAACAGTGTTATTGAGAGTCCTCTGAGTCGCATAAAACTAACCCGGAGGGAGAAAAGACAAGGGAAACTAAAATATCAGGAGTCCAGAGAGGAGTCAAATCACGACAAACTGGTAGCAAGAGCCAGTGAGACAACCGTCTCCTTTAGAACCAGTCAGAGGCAAGACCCTACTCTCTGTCATGCCTGGAACATGGCCAAAACAGAATTCACAAACAAGGTGGGTCCTTATTTTTTAATACAGAAGAATCTTCTGTATAGAACTACCACATCTGCAAAGGGAGAAAAAAAACAACAACTGGTTGTACCTGAACCTTATCGAAATCAGGTCCTCTTCTTAGATCATAACCAACCAGGGGGTGGCCACTACGGTAGAGAAAAGACTGAGGAGTATCTCCTATGGAGACTCTATTGGCCAGGGGTCTATGCTCACATCAGGAGATACTTTTTACAATGTCCCAGGTTTCAATTGACGGAACCAAGAATGCCCAAGAAAGTTCCATTACAACCCCTACCCATTATTGAGGTGCCTATTAGCCGCATAGGTATGGATTTAGTCGGACTCCTCCTCCCATCATCCAGAGGTCATACCTACATTCTGGTATTGGTTGACTACGCTACGAGATATCCAGAAGCAATTCCCTTATCCAGCATGACTACGAAAACGGTAGCTCAAGCCATGATCATTTTTTTTCAAGGATAGGATTTCCCCAAGAGATCCTCACTGATCAAGGTACTCCTTTTATGTCAAACCTTATAAAACAGATTTGCAAACTATTAGGGATCACTCAGATAAAAACATCTGTATACCACCCCCAAACGGACGGTTTAGTGGAACGCTACAACCGTACCATAAAAACCCTATTGAGGAAAGTAGTAGATGACTCCGGAAAAGACTGGGACCAGAAGTTACCCCTGGTCCTTTATGCCATCCGGACTCATGAACAATCCTCCACAGGACATAGTCCTTTTGAATTAGTCTTTGGGAGACAACCACGTAGTCTCCTAGATATGGCCGCAGAAACATGGGAAGAGGAGGGAGAGGAAGGGAAACCCTTACTAGAATATGTCCATAACCTGAAAACACAGTTACAAACTATATGGGAGGCTCTTCGAAAACATCTCGAGAAGGCACAAACAAATCAAAAGACATATTACGACCAGGGAACTAAATTACGATCTTTCCACCCTAATGACCAAGTTCTCATAATGCGACCAACATCTGAGCATAAACTTATAGCTAAATGGCAAGGACCCTATAGAGTAATAAGAGCAGTTTCTCCCGTCACCTACCTCATCGAACTGAGTTCACATCCAAAAAGAACCCAAATATACCTGTACACTTACTAAAAAAATGGGAACAACCAAAGGATGTCACTGGCAGAGCAGCTGACAGGTTTTTTTTATCACACCATCCACAGGTCTAGGGTTAAAGCTCTACCCCATGGGGAGCAAGAAACCGGAGGAAACTCCATGCATAAGTAATTCTCTTACTGAAACTGAAATGTCGCAACTGTCTGGCCTCTTACAACATCACTCACATTTCTTTTCTGAGACACCAGGGAGAACCTCATTAATCCACCACAAAATCAAAACACCTGAGGGTCAGACTATTCGTCTCCGCCCCTACCGCATACCCGAAGCCCGGAAGCATATCATTGAAGATGAAATAGATAAAATGCTAGCCCTGAGGGTGATTGAACCCTCTGTGAGCCCATGGTGTTCCCCGGTGGTTCTCGTTCCAAAACCCGATGGGTCTGTTCGATTTTGCATTGACTTCCGTAGGCTAAATGACATATCACTCTTTGACACATACCCTATTCCTCGTGTGGATGACGTCCTAGAGAAGCTAGGAAGAGCCAAATACCTGTCCACGCTCGATCTAACAAAAGGGTACTGGCAAATTCCCCTCACACCAGAGGACAAAGAGAAAACCGCTTTTGTGACTCAATCAGGCCTTTATCACTTTACGGTCTTGCCCTTGGGTCTCCACGGGGCCCCAGCTACCTTTCAACGTTTGATGGACAGGCTCTTGAAACCATTTCATGACTTTGCTGCAGCCTACTTGGATGACATTGTAATTTTTAGCAAAACTTGGCTCTCTCCTTTACACCATCTCAATGAAGTGTTCACTGCCTTGGCGGAAGCCGGGCTGACGGCCAATCCAAAAAAATGTACCCTGGGAAACACTGAAATATCCTAGCTAGGTTATCTGATATGTAACGGGACTCTCCAACCCCAGAAAAATAAAATTGAGGCCATAATACAAGTGCCAATGCCGAAGACCAAGAAAGACCTACGTTCCTTTTTAGGTTTAGTAGGCTATTACCGCAGGTTCATACCCCAGTACTCCACGATTGCCGCCCCTCTCACTGATCTCCTAACAAAACAACGCCCCTACACTTTGGCCCCGTTGACTGATTCACAAATTGCTAGTTTTGAACAATTAAAACGATCCCTTACAACCGACCCCGTCCTGAAGTGTCCAGATTTTTCCAGGCCATTTCACTTGTATACTGACGCTTCTAACGTCGGTCTAGGTGCGGTCCTCACCCAACCTGACAAGGAGGGTCTTGATCATCCCATTGTATTTATCAGTAGAAAACTCCTTCCCAGAGAATGCCATTACCCCACTATTGAAAAGGAGTGTCTGACCATTAAATGGGCTGTGGAGAACTTGCAATATTACCTCTTCGGCAGACCTTTCGTGCTTTACACTGACCATGCCCCCCTCACTTGGTTGGCCTCCCATAAGGACTCCAATTCTATAGTGTTACGATGGTTTCTTGAGCTCCAACCTTTTACTTTCTAGGTCCGCCACGTACCGGGATATCAGTAGGGCCCTGCCGATTATCTGTCCCGGTTCACCACCTCTTCGGTCCTCTACCAGTCCCGATCATGGGATTGGGAGTGTAGACGGGTCTCCTCGACCGTGTCCTGTGACTCTCAGAGCTGGCGCCGTTCGCACGCCTCGCTCAATCCACTTCCGCATCCCCATGTTACCATGGGAACGCTGTCGCACGCCTCAGGGACGGATTTCCGGATAGGGGAAAGAAAAGCAACGATGGACTGCACAGAAGGCGCGCGTTGTACGGAGCCGAGGAAGACGGAGGAGAAACAACCACCGGATGCCGAGAGGGAGCTTCCTGGTCCTGCCCAGACGCCGGAGACCCGCGAGGCAGCTTCCAGTGGAACTCAAGACACAACGGTCTACGAATCCCACCAGGACCCCAGAGGGTCGTGGCTCTACAAGGTACGGTCCTTCCTAGGACAGAAAACCCACAGAAAAACAAAAGGGGCATAGGGGAGGGGAACCGGGGAGGTGGGCCAGGGGAAAGGGAGCAGCAGGGAAACACTGGAGAGCACTTTGGGGCACAGCTCTTAATGAGAAAAGGACATAGCGTGTCAAAAGTCCAGAGTCCCACATCCTCGCAGCTGAGCACCCTTCACTGCCAAAACCCTGAGAACCCTCTTTACCTGCATGCACCCCTAAAGAAACCCAGATAAATACCCCACAACAAACTTACCTTTGGTATCTCCTCTGTTTGTTTTCCGGTAACCCCGGGAGACAAGAGGACCCGACCTCCGCCGAGCCTAAAAGAAGAGTAAAGACAAGACGATTAACAGCGAACAGAGGAATCCACAAAACGTACGAACTATACAATACCTGTACAGCACTTGAAGTATACTAGATCACAAACTAAATAAAAAAATAATTCACCCTATCTAAGTCTTTGATCCCTCTGTACCACCAGGAGCCTACCACAGGGGGGTATGTGCAACAAACTAGCAAGGCAATTCACACAGTCACGGCAAAAACAACTTTGAAAAAAACACCACTTTAAAAGAGGCCAGGCTGCCTGAAACACAGAGAGTCCACAGTAAAGCAGACACAGATAGCTGAAATAAACACTTTTGAACAAATAATACTACTTTCCCAGAAAAATCTCAGGGCTCCTTACCTAGGTCTTTTTGCAATCCTTGAACACTGGGTGTATCAGGACACAGGGAAGATGCTGAGGCTCACAAAATGGAGGTGGCTGTCTTGGGCTTCCCTCCGCAAACATAAGGGGCCAGAGCTGGTGTGGGGGGACCGGGCTCAGGTGCAACAGGGACTCAGAGAACCAATCAGCTAAGTCCAGTCCCTGTGGGCAGGGGGAAAGGCAGCTGCTGCTCTACTCAGAATCTCCTAGGATACAGACAGGCTGAATCCACACTTCCAAGCTAGCAGGGTCTACATTCCAGGTAAGGGAGAGATTGTTTAAAAAACAAACACTGGAATACTGCTGGGTGCATACTCTGAATTTGGGCTTTTTTAAAGACAAAAAACAGGGGGGTAGACAGTTTTTAAACACAATTTAAATCACAGGAACAGATTAAAACAGTTTCCTAAAAACCCACTCTGCAAGATGTATGTAGCCTTTTTACTTAGAAGAAAAGGGGGGGTTATGTGCCACAAACCAGCAAGGCAATTCACACAGTCACAGCAAAAACAAATTTTAAAAAACACCACTTTAAAAGAGGTCAGCCTGCTTGAAACACAGAGAGTCTACAGTAAAACAGACACAGGTAGCTGAAATAAACACTTTTGATCAAATAATACTATTTACCCAGAAATATCTCAGGGTTGCTTACCTAGGTCTTTTTGCAATCCTTGGACACAGTGAAGATGCTGAGGCTAACAAAATGGAGGTGGCTGTCTTGGGCTTCTCTCCACAAACTTAAGGGGCCAGAGCTGGTGTGGGGGGACCGGGCTCAGGTGCAACAGGGACTCAGAGAACCAATCAGCTAAGTCCAGTCCCTGTGGGCAGGGGGTAAGGCAGCTGCTGCTCTATTCAGAATCTCCTTGGATACAGACAGGCTGAATCCACACTTCCAAGCTAGCAGAGTCTACTTTCCACGTAATGGAGAGATTGTTTAAAAAACAAACACTGGAGGGGGCGTGACCAGGGCGTCAAGATGGCGGTCGCACTTTCGTAGTGCTCAGGACCCCTCCGTCATCCGCCTCTCATAAAATCACTATCCGTACACATCAACACCATGAAAGCTTCATCGGGGTTCCTTTATCCTGCCCCGTCTCGAGTGGCGGGTTCCCGGCCCTCCCGGCCCCGTGGGACAGAGGTTTTGGCTACCCAGCGTTCGACCGCTGCTTCCCCCTAACAAGATGGTGGCTGAGGGACAGACCTGAGGTGTGGCCCGCTGCGGCGTAAAGGCGGCAGCGGCCCGGATGGCCTGGAGGCAGGGCTGCGGACCCGAGCCACAGAAGGTGCGGGTAGCGGCCGGGGCCGCTGTGACTGGGAGACATCAAGGTAGGCCACAGGCTGGCAGCACCACGATTCTCTGGTCCCCCTGATTTTTCCCCCCCTTCCAGTGGTGATCGAGGGCTGGGAATGGGGTCGGGGTGCTCCGAGGGCCGGAGGCCTGGGTGCTCGGCCGCAAATTGTGCAGGGCCTGGCAGGCCCAGAGCTCGATATTAGGAGGAGGACCTGCAGACCGCTGGGAGGGCCGTCTGAGCGGACGGGTGCTCGCCGGGGCACGGGGACCCCTGCTGATGCTGCTATAGGGCGGGAGGTGGGCCGGGATGGAGGGCCTACCACGGGTGTGATCAGCCGGAGGACCGAACCGGCGGGCTCGTTGCCCCTCTTCCCCCCGAGATAAGTGACTCCATGGCAGCGAGGGGCCCCCCGGCTGGAGCCAGGGAAAGGGTTTTGGAGCCCGGTGCTGGCTGCAGTCCAGGGCCTAGACATTACATCGCCTCGAGGGCGGCCAACTACGGACCGTGTTGCGGTGACGCGCTCCCCACTGGTCTCCCCAGGAGAGGGGAAAAAAGAGATTAAGTAGCAGTAACAAGCAGCAACCACAAACGTGAGCTGGGACAAACACTGGGATACCAAGAGGTGAATCTGGACCTTCGGGCCCCGTGTGCAGAGAGGGGCCCCATCTCCGTCCTTCGGACCACGGTGGGGCGCAGTCTGAAGGTGACACGTTAGGGATTACAAGGAGTGCCTCCCTTTTCACCCTTTCCTCATTCCCTGGCCGCCCCTCCTCCGGAAGCCAGGCATCCTTACTGGCTGGACAGGGGAGGAGTCCCTGGACCATATTGAGTGAATAAAAACGCCACCGGGATAAAGGACATACAAGGGGATAGGACAATAACAAAACAAAACAGTAAGATGAAATAAACTCTGCAACACCGTGTTCCCCCAATACCCCTGGAACTATCTAATAGATTCATAAATTAGGATATACCACAGGGGGAATCAGATTAGATCCCCAGGGATCTCTCATCAGGCCCTACAGTAGGGCAGAACGAAAATAACCGATCACTGCAACCCTAGAGAGGTTAGAACTGCACCCAACATCATGGGCAAAGACAAAGCGATCAAACAAACAACAGCACAAACTCGTATGGACCAATTCACCACAAGTACAGTGGGCCCACGGTCGGAAGGCCCAACCAATAAACATCGTCCAACGACCTGGCGGCGATCCTTCAGGCAATTCAGGCCTCCCAGACAGCAGTTGAATGAAAAATAGGGAAGGTCGGAGTGGATGTCTCCCTGATCGGGCAAGATCTCTGCAATGCAGTATCACAAATCACAGAGGCCGAGTCGAGAATCTCCACGACAGAAGATGAAATAACAACTCTAAAAACCCAAATCTCAATGCTGACCAAACGCACCTCAGATCTACACAGGAGGGCTGAAGACGCCATAAGCAGATCTCAACCTAACAATCTTCGTCTAGTGGGTCTTCCCAAGGTCACTGCAGAATAATCATTGGATACGTTACTAGAGGAGTGGTTCCGGTCCTGGTTGCCGGCAGACCACTTCACGCCATGGTTCACAATCGAACAAGCCCATAGGTCCCTGCTGGCAAGGCCTCCACCAGGCTCCCCACCCATGGCAGTAATAATCTGCCTCTTCAACTTCAAAGACAGAGACCTGGTCCTGCGGGAGGCTCGCTCCAGGGGAGACCTCCTCTGCAATGGAACGAAAGTACTCCTTTTCCCAGATTACACATTAGAGGTACAGCAACAACGCCGCACGTTCATGGAAGTGAAACAAAAGCTTAGATCAATGGACATCCAGTATCATCTCCTGTTTCCAGCCAGACTCCGGGTGATCTATAATAATAAAACCTACTTCTTTGAGCAGCCGACCGCGGCATGGATCTGGCTAATGGGAGACACCCCACTAGATATGCACAGAACAGGATCACGGCCACCGCTTAAGACAACACCAGCTCACCCAAGGGGGCAACAACCCATGCACAGTCAGCGCACACGCTCTCGGAAACAAAGAGGAAGCATAGATCCAGCTCGGACTCCCCTCCCGGGACTCATCGATTGGAACCCAGACACCCACAATAGAAAGAGAATTCCAGAGCCACCCTGACAAACCTGAAACCACAGGACACGACCAAGATCCAGCTAGAGACACAAGAAGACTCTGACTTGTCCCGTAGTCCAATCCTTTGACTGCGTAGGTGGAACTTATTCTGGGAAAGACTTAAGACAATGAACACAGAAATAGAAGCGTTTTGCCTAACTTGATCACACATCGAGTATTATACATTTATGCATGATCCCATCCTGGGGAGGGGTCCACCGCCACCAATACCACAGCCTTACCACTCAAAAGCCATCTCACCAGTTTTAGAATTGAGGGCTATGTATATGGGCGACAGATGTTTCTGGGGGTAAATATGGGGTGGGGAGGGAGTTGGGAGGCAAGGGGGTTCCGGCCTCGTTCTAAAGGCCAATGTTAGAATTTGTATGAGAAGGCAAGATTCATATTTTTTTTTAATTGAGGCACAGGGCAGGATGCTTAATGACTCGACATAAATAATAGAGTCTGAGAATCGGCAGCAGGAAGATAAAAAGATAAGTCCTTCAGAGTTGCACAAACTAGTAGCTAAAGGTTGGCTCAACAACTGTAAACTTCCACCTACAATCACACCCCCTCCATGAATCAAGTAAAATTATGTCATGGAACATCAGCGGGCTCCTAGACAAAATTAAACGTACTACAGTATTCACCTTCATACATAGATACCATCCAGAAATACTCATGTAGCAGGAAACCCACCTTTTAGGGCATAAATACCCATTCCTGACTCGTCGAAGATTTGATAGAGTGTGCCATGCGGGATACACAAGTGGGTCACGAGGAGTAGCCATATTATTGCAATGTACCTTCCCTTTGACACACATCCAAGTACGAGAGACCAACAGGGGCCATTTGTAGCCATTACCGGTAAAGTAGAAGGGATCACGTTTAATATAATAAGTATCTACACCCCTCCCTCTCTGGTCAGCTCAACCCTCCAGGCACTCACAAAACTTCTTTCTGACCTACCCCCTGGGCACACTACACTAGGTGGCGACTTCAACGCAACCCCGGATCCGACCTTAGATGTAGACGGCCCACTCACCACATAGAGACGTACACTGGCAACCTAAATTAAGGGGTGGTTATCTGCCACAGGACTATGTGACGCCTGGCGGATATGGCATCCGAGGCAGAGACAATTCACCCACACCTCAGCAGCCCATGACTCCCAATCCAGAATAGACCTGATGCTTCTTAAGAGCACAGATTGTACAACCCTCTCACACATCAAGATTCTAGCCAGAGGAATCTCTGACCATGACTCTCTCTGGCTCACACTAGGCCCGGCCCACCCCCGGCGTCGCCCCATATGGCGGCTAAACGCATGGTATCTCCAAGATGAACACTTTCAGGAACAATTACGTCAGGAAGAAGCAGAATACTTCCACCTAAACGAAGGCTTGGTAACCTCGGAGGCCGCTCTATGGGCAGTATTAAGAGGTATGGCAAAAATTCTGATACGTAATCAGGAATGTGCCAAAGCGCTACATTTCACACAGCCAGAGCTCAGAGCAATAAACCTCCAAAGAGACAATGTAATAAACCCAAGCGAGAAACTGACGCGATAACTCCTCCTAATCTGAGAGGAGAAATGGGGTCAATCCCTGGAGGCCAAGAAACATTTATGGAGGGCCAGCACTGGAAGGATATATGGCTGGGGGGAGAAGACCGGGAAGATGCTGTATTGGTTGATCTTCAGCAATCAGGCCTCTAAGATAGTCCCTGAAATTTATGACGGGGATAGGGCCCTGGTTACGGGTCATACTGAAATTGAGAATGCTTTTGCCAACTATTATCATACACTGTACCAAGCATCTACACAAATAGATTCACATCAAACACGTCAACTACTTGACGAGATCCCCCTCCCACAGTTACCTATGAAAGAAGCATAGCATTTAGAGGAACCCATTAGAGAGGAAGAAATTGGGACGGCAATCTTGAGATTAAACGCTGACAAGACGCCTGGTCCCGATCGGTTCCCCCCAGAATATTATAAGGTGTTTAGAGAAGACCTGACCCCACGTCTCCTATGCCTTTTCGCAGAAATAGGAAAAGGTGGATCCTTTCATCCTGAACTACATACAGCCATGATCGTGGTGCTCCCCAAAACCCAGCCCCCTTTGCCTCACTGCGCGGATTACAGACCAATATCATTGATTAACACAGAAATTAAAAATGTTGCCTCTATCCTTGCCACTCGCATCAAAAGGGTCCTGCCGCAGCTAATCCATCCTGACCAATGTGGGTTTATGGCAACCCGCAGTACACAACACTGTATCGGCCAGCTACGCGTAGCCTTGGTGGAGAGACGCCGGTTGCCCCAAAGCCTGGCCCTCTTGCTCATAGATTTTGAAAAGGCTTTTGATTCGGTTGACTGGGGATTCCGTCTACTGGTGCTCCGACGGGCAGGCACAGAAAAACAATTTTGCCACCTAATTAAAGCATTATACACTAACCCTACGGCCTGTGTACAGGTTAATGGGACCATATCCCACAGGATCGACATCCGCAGAGGTAAACGACAGGGATGTCCCCTATCTCCTCTTTTGTTTACCCTGGCCATTGAGCGTCTAGCCCAGATGATCAGAGCAGGCTCAGTATACCGAGGATGGAAATGGGGTCCATCTCATGAAGACAGGATAGCTCTACATGCAGATGATGTTCTGCTATATTTGGAGGAACCCAGTATAACGGGTCCAAGGAGCCTTTGCCTTCTAAGGAAATACAAACTAATCTCAGGTCTCAGGATGAACTCCAACAAATCAATCCAGGTCCTGCTAGCAAACACACGTGATTGCTTCGATTGGCAAAATACCATACCCATACACAAATTAAGTTTTAAATACCTAGGGATCTGGGTAACCCTTTTGCCCGAATTAACATGGGCCAAAAATCTATCTCCTCTGCTAACAAGAATTAAAACGGACATGCAGAGATGGCAAACCCTCCCCTTGAATGTGATGGGGCGGGTGGGGCGGGTGGGCCCTATACAAAATTATGATCTTGCCAAGACTCCTATACATATTCCAAAATGTTCCCATCCTCATCCCCCACTCCTGGTTCAAAAATCTAGAAAGGATCACCTGAAGATTTCTACGGAGAGGTAATAGACATCGAGTAGCGATACAACATTGCCGGAGAGGAATGTATGATGGAGGTTTGGGTGCGTCAGATCCCTATCTATATTACCTGGCTACCCAATTGATAGTGGTCCATGACTGGTTTAATGGGGGCTGGGAAGACCCCGGCATATCAGACAGAATTGATCCTCCTGGGGTTTCCACAGGTTCTTGACATGCTGTATGGAGCATCGCTTTCTCGTGACATGGAGGAAACAACCAAAGTGGTCTTCCTGGCATGGCGAGCTGCGTTACGCCACACTCACTGGAATACCGTTATCACCCTCCAACCTCCGCTATGGAGAAGGAAATGGAAGTATGCCTCAGCCATGCTGGAGGGATTCGCAACATGGGACCTAATAGGCATTTCCTTGGTTGGGGACATATGGAAAGGGAGGGCCACGAAATTGTTCCAAGACCTACAAGCAGAATTTCAATTAAACCAGGCACAGTTCTTTGGATGCCTTCAACTAAGACATGCACTGCGAACCCATCTGCCCACCACAAGCCCTATACCGGACATTAACCCACTGGAAGCCAAAATACTCATGGGAAATATGGAGGGGAAAGGCATTTCTCAACTTTACAAAACACTAATCAACAGCACTCCTGATAACTTAGTCATTTTTAGGACTAAGTGGGAATCATGGCTCGGACCCCTAGAAGAAACGGAATGTAGGGAAGCCTTGATGGCGCCCAAGGTATTGGCAATATTGCAAGGTTCCGCATGATACAATTCTAATTTTTATATGGGGCCTATCTGACACCATCCAAACTACACAAAATGGGAGCCCGCCCTTCTGCCAAATGCCCAAGATGCCCGAATGAACCAGCAGACTTCTTTCAAATGGTATGGACCTGTCAAAAAATACAAAAGTACTGGGAAGGGGTGATCCGATATATAGGAAGGGCACTGGGTCAAGAAATACAAAAATCAGCCAAGCTAATCCTATTGGGGGTAAAGGAAGAAATGGGAGGAACACGTGCTAAACGAGCACAGACAGCTACGGCATTATTAGTCGGTAATAGAGATATCCCTGCAGCGTGGACGTCCCCAGAAAGCCCGTTGATCCAGAAATGGAGGAAGGAGGTGGATTGGTGTGCCAAACAGGAGAAACTGGTATTTGAGTCTAGAGGGTGCCCACACAAATTCAAAAAGATATGGGTACGATGGCTAGAATTGATGACATAAACCAGATACGTAATAAGATACTTAATGTTTCAAGGGGACACTGCGATGGCTAAATCTGCTGATAGCACCACAACCCATTATTGTTGATGGCTAACAACGATAATAAAACAATGATAAGATGTTCAAATTAAATACGTCCTTGCCTTGTACTTGAACCTGTTTTTTCCTTCCTTTTCTATATATGTCTGAAAAACAATAAAAATTTGTTTATGAAAAAAAAAACTCTGGAATACTGCTGGCCGTGCACTCTGAAATTGGTCTTTTTTGAAGGCAAAAAACAGGGGGGCAGACAGATTTTAAACACAATTTAAATCACAGAAATAGATTAAAACTGTCTCCTAAAAACAAATCCTGCAAGATGTATGTAGCCTTTTAACTTAGAAGAAAAAATAGGGTGGCAGTCAGTTCTGAAACACAATTTAAATCAAAGAAACCAATTAAAACAGTCTCCTAAAAACACACTCAGCAAGATGTATGTAGCCATTTTACTTAGAAGATAAAAGGGGATGAGGGGCTATGTGCCACAAACTAGCAAGGCAATTCACACAGTCACGGCAAAAACAAATTAAAAATAAACACCACTTTAAAAGAGGCCAGGCTGCCTGAAACACAGAGAGTCCACAGTAAAACAGACACAGTTAGCTGAAGTAAACACTTTTGAACAAATAAAACTATTTACCCAGGAACATTTCAGGGCTCCTTACCTAGGTCTTTTTGCAATCCTTGAACAATGAGCTGTATCAGGACACAGGGAAGATGCTGAGGCTCACAAAATGGAGGTGGCTGTCTTGGGATTTCCTCCACAAACTTAAGGGGCCAGAGCATGTGGGGGGTGGGCGGGCTCAGGTGAAAAACGGACTGAGAGAGCCAATCAGCTAAATCCAGTCCCTGTAGGCAGGGGGAAAGGCAGCTGCTGCTCTATTCAGAATTTCCTTCGATACAGACAGGCGGAATCCACACTTCCAAGCTAGCAGGTTCTACTTTCCAGGAAAGGGAGAGATTGTTTCAAAAACAAACAATGGAATACTGCTGGGCGCGCACTCTGAAATCAGGCTTTTTTAAAGGCAAAAAACAGGAGGGCAGACAGTTTTTAAACACAATTTAAACCACAGAAACAGATTAAAACAGTCTCCTCAAAACACAATCTGCAGGATGTATGTAGACTTTTTACTTAGAAGAAAAAAGGGGGGGCATGCGCCACAAACTAGCTAGGCAATTCACATAGTCACGGCAAAAACAAATTAAAAAAAACAACACTTTAAAAGAGGCCAGGATACCTGAAACACAGAGCGTCCACTGCAAAAAAACACAGGTAGCTGAAATGGACACTTTTGAACAAATAATACTATTTACCCAGAAAAATCTCAGGGATCCTTACCAAGGTCTTTTTGCAATCCTTGAACACTTGGCTGTATCAGGACACAGGGAAGATGCCGAGGGTCACAAAATGGAGGTGGCTGTCTTGGGCTTCCCTCCACAAACTTAAGGGGCCAGAGCAGGTGTGGGGGGCGGGGCTCAGGTGCAATAGGGACTCAGAGAGCCATTCAGCTAAGTCCAGTCCCTGTGGGCAGGGGGAAAGGCAGCTGCTGCTCTATTCAGAATCTCCTTGAATACAGAAATGCTCAATCCACACCTCCAAGCTAGCAGAGTCTACTTTCCAGGTAAGGGAGAGATTGTTTAAAAAACAAACACTGGAATACTGCTGGGCACACACTCTGAAATCTGACTTTTTTAAAGGCAGAAAACAGGGGGGCAGACAGTTTTTAAACAAAGTTTAAATCACAGAAACAGATTAAAACAGTCTCCTAAAAACACACTCTCCAAGAATTATGTACCCTTTTTACTTAGAACAAAAAAGGGTGGGGGCTTATGTGCCACAAACTTGCAAGGCAATTCACAGAGTCACGGCAAAAATTAATTAAAAAACAAACACTGGAATACTGCTGGGCACACACTCTGAAATTGGGCTTTTTTAAAGGCAGAAAACAGGGGGGTAGGCAGTTTTTAAACACAATTTAAATCACAGAAACAGATTGAAACAGACTCCTAAAAACACACTCTGCAAGATGTATGTAGCCTTTTTACTTAGAAGATAAAAGGGGTAGGGGGGTTATGTGCCACAAACTAGCAAGGCAATTCACACAGTCACGGCAAAAACAAATAGAAAAAAAAACACCACTTTAAAAGAAGCGATGTTGCCTGAAACACAGAGAGTCCACAGTAAAACAGGCACAGGTAGCTGAAATAAACACTTTTGAACACTGGGCTGTATCAGGACACAGGGAAGATGCTGAGGCTCACAAAATGTAGGTGGCTGTCTTGGGCTTCCCTCCACAAACTTAAGGGGCCAGAGCAGGTGTGGGGGGGCAGGGCTCAGGTGCAACAGGGACTCAGAGAGCCAATCAGCTAAGTCCAATCCCTGTGGGCAGGGGGAAAGGCAGCTGCTGCTCTATTCAGAATCTCCTAGGATACAGATTGGCTGAATCCACACTTCCAAGCTGGCAGAGTCTACCTTCCAGGTAAGGGAGAGATTGTTTAAAAACAAACACTGGAATACTGCTGAGCGAGCACTCTCAAATTGTGCTTTTTTAAAGGCAAAAAACGGGGGGGGCAGACAGTTTTTAAACACAATATAAATCACAGAAACAGATTAAAACAGTCTCCTAAAAACACAATCTGCAAGATGTATGTAGGCTTTTTAATTAGAAGTAAAAAGGGGGGGTTATGTGCCACAAACTAGCAAGGCAATTCACACAGTCACAGCAAAAACAAATTTAAAAAAAAACACTTTAAAAGAGGCGAGCCTGCCTGAAACAAAGAGAGCCCACAGTAAAACAGACATAGGTAGTTAAAATAAACACTTTTGAGCAAATAATACTATTTGCCCAGAAATATCTCATGGGTCCTTACCTAGGTCTTTTTCAGTCCTTGAACACTGGGCTGTATCAGGACACAGGGAAGATGCTGAGGCTCACAAAATTTAGTTGGCTGTCTTGGTCTTCCCTCCAGAAACTTAAGGGGCCAGAGCAGATGTGGGGGGCGGGGCTCAGGTGCAACAGGCACTCAGAGATCCAATCAGCTGAGTCCAGTCCCTGTGGGCAGGGGGAAAGGCAGCTGCTGCTCTATTCAGAATCTCCTTGAATACAGAAAGGCTCAATCCACACCTCCAAGCTAGCAGAGTCTACTTTCCAGGTAAGGGAGAGATTGTTTCAAAAAGGGGGGGGGTTATGTGCCACAAACTAGCAAGGCAATTCACACAGTCACGGCAAAAAAGAATTTGAGAAAAACACCACTTTAAAAGAGACTGAAATCGTAGAATTTTAAAGGCAAAGATCAGGGGGGCAGACAGTTTTTAAACACTATTTAAATCACAGAAACAGATTAAAACAGTCTACTAAAAACACACTCTGCAAGATGTATATAGCCTTTTTACTTATAAGAAAAAAAGAGCGGGGGGAGGTATGTGCCACAAACTAGCAATGCAATTCACACAGTCGCAGCAAAAATGAATTTAAAAAAAAGACACCACTTTAAAAGAGGCCAGTCTGCCTGAAACACAGAGAGTCTACAGTAAAAGAGAAACAGGTAGCTGAAATAAACACTTTTGAAGAAATGATACTATTTACCCAGAAAAATCTCAGGGTTCCTTGCCAAGGTCTTTTTGCAATCCTTGAACATTTGGCTGTCTCAGGACACAGGGAAGATGCTGACGCTCACAAAATGGAGGTGGCTATCTTGGTCTTCCCTCCACAAACTTAAGAGGCCAGAGCAGGTGTGGGGGGGTGGGGCTCAGGTGCAACAGGGACTCAGAGAGCCATTCAGCTAAGTCCAGTCCCTGTGGGCAGGGGGAAAGGCAGCTGCTGCTCTATTCAGAATCTCCTTGGATACAGACAGGCTGAATCCACACTTCCGAGCTAGCAGAGCCTACTTTCCAGGTGAGGGAGAGATTGTTTAAAAAACAAACAGAGGAATACTGCTGGGCGCGCACTCTGAAATCGGGTTTTTTAAAAGGCAAAAAACAGGGGGGCAGACAGTTTTTAAACACAATTTAAATCACAGAAACGGATTAAAACAGTCTCCTAAAAACACACTCTGCAAGATGTATGTAGCCTTTTTACTTAGAAGAAAAGATGGGGGAGGGTTATGTGCCACAAACTAGCAAGGCAATTCACACAGTCACAGCAAAAACGGATTTAAAAAAAAACACCACTTTAAAAGAGGCCAGGCTGCCTGAAACACAGAGACTCCACAGTAAAACAGAAACAGGTAGCTGAAATAAACACTTTTGAACAAATAATACTATTCACCCAGAAAAATCTCAGGGCTCCTTACCTAGGTCTTTTTGCAATCCTTGAACACTGAGCTGTATCAGGACACAGGGAAAATGCTGAGGCTCCCAAAATGGAGGTGGCTGTCTTGGGCTTCCCTCCACAAACTTAAGGGTCCAGAGCAGGTGTGGGGGGGGCGTGCCACAGGTGCAACAGGGACTCTGAAAGCCAATCAGCTAAGTCCAGTCCCTGTGGGCAGGGGGAAAGGCAGCTGCTGTTCTATTAAGAATCTCCTTGGATACAGACAGACTGAAACCACACTTCCAAGCTAGCAGAGTCTACTTTCAAGGTAAGAGAGAGATTGTTTCAAAAACAAACACTGGAATACTGCTGGGCGCGCACTCTGGAATTGGGCTTTGTTAAAGGCAGAAAACAATGGGGGCAGACAGTTTTTAAACACAATTTAAATCACAGAAACAGATTAAACAGTCTCCTAAAAACATACTCTGCAATATGTATGTAGCCTTTTTACTTAGAAGAAAAAAGGGGGGTATGTGCCACAAATTTGCAAAGCAATTCACACAGTAACGGCAGAAACAAATAAAAAAAAACACCACTTTGAATGAGGCCAGGCTGTCTGAAACACAGAGACTTCACAGTAAAACAGACACATGTAGCTGAAATAAACACTTTTGAACAAATAGTACTATTTCCCAGAAATATCTCAGGCCTCCTTACCTAGGTCTTTTTGTAATCCTTGAACACTGGGCTGTATCAGGACACAGGGAAGATGCTGAGGCTCACAAAATGGAGGTGGCTGTCTTGGGCTTCCCTCCACAAACTTAAGGGGCCACAGAAGGTGTGGACGCGGGAGCGGGCGGGGCTCAGGTGCAACAGTGACTCAGAGAGCCAATCAGCTAAGTCCAGTCCCTGTGGGCAGGGGGAAAGGCAGCTGCTGCTCTATTCAGAATCTCTTTGGATACGGACAGGCTGAATCCACACTTCCAAGCTAGCAGAGTCTCCTTTCCACATAAGGGAGAGATTGTTTAAAAAAAAACACTAGAGGGGACGTGTTCAGGGCGTCAAGATGGCGGTCGCACTTTTGTAGTGCTCAGGACCACTTCGTCATTCGCCTCTCATAAAATCACTATCCGTACACATCAACACAGTGAACGCTTCATCGGGGTTCCTTTATTGCCCTGTCTCGTATGGCGGGTTCCCGGCCCTCACGGCCCCGTGAGACCGAGGTTTTGGCTGCCCAGCGTTCGACCACTATTTCCCCCGATCAAGATGGCGGCTGAGGGACGGACCTGAGGTGTGGCCCGCTGCGGCGGAAAGGCAGCGGCAGCCCGGACGGCCTGGAGGCAGGGCTGCGGACCCTGAGCCAGAGAAGTTGCGGGTCGCGGCCGGGGCCGCTGTGACTGGGAGAAACCAAGGTAGGCCCAGGGCCGGCAGCACCGCGATTCTCTGGTCCCCCTGATTTCCCCCCCCTTCCCGTGGTGACTGAGGGCTGGGAAAGGGGGCGTTCCGTGGGCCGGAGGCCAGGGTGCTAGCCGCAAATTGTGTGGGACCCTGCCAGGCCCAGAGCCCGATATTAGGAGGTAGATCTGCTGACCGCTGGGAGGGCCGCCTGAGCGGACGGGTGCTCGACGGGGCACGGGGACCCCTACTGATGCTGCCATAGGCTGGGACATGGGGCCGGGATGGAGGGCCTACCAGGGGTGTGATCAGCCAGGGGACCGAACCGGTGGGCTCGTTGCCCCCCTCACCCCCAAGATAAGAGACTACGTGCCAGTGAGGGCCCCCCCCCGGAGCCCGGGAGAGGGTTTTGGAGCCCAGGGCTGGCTGCAGTCCGGGGCCTAGACATTACATCGCCTCGAGGGCGGCCAACTACGGACCGTGTTGCGGTGACGTTCTCCCCACTGGTCTCCCCGGGAGAGGGGAAAGAAGAAATTAAGTAACAGTTACAAGCATCAACCACAAACGTGAGCTGGGAAAAACACTGGGATACCGAGAGGTGAATCTGGACCTTCGGGCCCCGCGAGCAGAGAGGGGCCTGATCTCCGTCCTTCGGACCATGGTGGGGTGCAGTCTGAAGGTGACACGTTGGGGATTACAAGTAGTGCCTCCCTTTTCACCCTTTCCTTTTTCTCTGACCGCCCCTCCTCCGGACGCCAGGCATCCTTACCGGTTGGACAAGGGAGGAGTCCCAGGACCATATTGAGTGAATAAAAATGCCACCGGGGTAAAGGACATAGAAGGGGATAGGACAATATCAAAACGAAACAGTAAGATGAAATAAACTCTGCAACACCGTGTTCCCCCAATACCCCTGGAACTATCTAATAGATTCATAAATTAGGATATACCACAGGGGGAATCAGATTAGATTCCCACGGATCTCCCATCAGGCCCTACAGTAGGGCAGAACAAAATTGACCGATCACTGCAACCCTAGAGAGGTTAGAACCACACCCAAAATCTAGGGCAAAGACAAAGCGATTAAACAAACAACAGCACAAACTCATATGGACCAATTCACCACAGGTACAGTTGGCCCACGGTCGGTAGGCCCAACCACAAATGGTGGTAATAACCCACAAACGTCGTCCAGCGACCTGGCGGCAATCCTTCAGGCGATTCAGGCCTCCCATACAGCAGTTGAATCAAAAATAGGGGAGGTCGGAGTGGATGTCGCCCTGAATTGGCAAGATCTCCGCAATGCAGTATCCCGAATCACAGAGGCCGAGTTGAGAATCTCCACGGCAGAAGATGAAATAACAACTCTAAAAACCCAAATCTCAATGCTGACCAAACGCACCTCAGATCTCCACAGGAGGGCTGAAGACGCCAAAAACAGATCTCGACGTAACAATCTTCGCCTAGTGGGTCTTCCCAAGGTCACTGCAGAATCATCATTGGATACCTACCTAGAGGAGTGGTTCCGGTCCTGGTTGCCGGCAGACAACCTCAAGCCATAGTTCACAATTGAACAAGCCCATAGGTCGCTGCGCGCAAGGCCTCCGCTCGGCTCCCAACGCAGGCCAGTAATAATCTGCTTCTTCAACTCCAAAGACAGAGTCCTGGTCCTGCGGGATGCTCGCTCCAGGGGAGACCTTCTCTGCAATGGAACGAAAGTACTCCTTTTCCCGGATTACGCATTAGAGGTACAGCAACAACGCCGCTCATTCATGGAAGTGAAACAAAAGCTTAGATTAATGGACATCCAGTATAGTCTCCTGTTTCCAGCCAGCCTCCGGGTGATCTATAATAATAAAACCTACTTCTTTGAGCAGCCGACTGCGGCATGGACCTGGCTAACGGAAGAAACCCGACTAGATCTGCACAGAACAGGATCACGGCCACCGCTTAAGACAACACCAGCTCACCCAAGGGGGAAACAACCGACGCGCAATCAGCGCACACGCTCTCGGAAACGAAGAGGAAGACATAGATCCAGCTCGGACTCCCCTCCCGGGGCTCATCGATCGGAACCCAGACACCCACAATCAAAAGAGAATTCCAGAGCCACCCTGACAAGCCTGAAACCACAGGAAACAACCAAGATCCAGCTAGAGACACAAGAAGACTCTGACTTGTCCAGTAGTCCAATCCTGTGACTGCATAGTTGGAACTTATTCTGGGAAAGACTTAAGACAATGAACACAGAAATAGAAGCGTTATGCCTAACTTTATCACACATCGAGTATTATACATTTATGCATGATCCGATACAAGGGAGGGGTCCACCGCCACGAATACCACAGCCTTACCACTCGAAAGCCATCTCACCAGTTTTAGAAGTGAGGGGCTTTGTATATGGGCAACAGATGCTTCTGGGGGTAAGTATGGGGTGGGGAGGAAGTTGGGGGGCAAGGGGGTTCCGGCCTCGTTCTAAAGGCCAATGTTAGAATTTGTATGCGAAAGCAAGATTCATATTTTTTTTAATTGAGGCAAGGGCAGGATGCTTAATGACTGAACAGATATAATAGAGTCTGAGAATCGGCAGCAGGAAGATAGAAAGATTAGTCCTTCAGAGTCGCACAAACTAGAAGCTAAAGGTTGCCTTAACAACTGCAAAATTCCACCTACAATCACACACCCCCCATGAATCAAGTACAAATTATGTCATGGAACATCAACGGGCTCCTAGACAAAATTAAACGTACTGCAGTATTCACCTTCATACATAGATACCATCCAGAATTACTCATGTTGCAGGAAACCCACCTTTTGGGGGATAAATATCCATTCCTGAATCATCGAGGATTTGATAGAGTGTCCCATGCGGGATACACACGTGGGTCACAAGGAGTAGCCATATTATTGCATCGTACCTTCCCTATGACACACACCCAAGTATGGAGAGAGCAACAGGGCCGGTTTGTAGCCATTACCAGTAAGGTAGAAGGAATCACATTTAATATAATAAGTATCTACGCCCCTCTCTCCCTGGTCAGCTCAACCCTCCAGGCACTCACAAAACTTCTCTTTGACCTACCCCCTGGGCAGACTATACTAGGTGGCGACTTCAACGCAACCTCGGACCCGACCTTAGATGTACACGGCCCACTCACCACATATAGACGTACACTGGCAACCAAAATTAGGGGTGATTATCTGCCACGGGACTATGTGACGCCTGGCGGATATGGCATCCGAGGCAGAGACAATTCACCCACACCTCAGCAAACCATGGCTCCCAATCCAGAATAGACCTGATGCTTCTTCCGAGCACAGATTGTACAACCCTCTCACACATCAAGATTCTAGCCAGAGTAATCTCTGACCATGCCCCTCTCCGGCTCATACTAGGCCCGGTCCGCCACCGGCGTCGCCCCATGTGGCGGCTAAACCCATGGTATCTCCAAGATGAACACTTTAAGGAACAATTACGTCAGGCACAAGCAGAATACTTCCACCTAAACGAAGGCTCGGTAACCTCGGAGGGCACTCTATGGGCAGCAGGGAAGGCGGTATTGAGAGGTGTGGCTAAAAATCTGATACATCATCAGGAACGTGCCAAAACGCTACATATCACACAGCTAGAGCTCCGAGCAATAAACCTCGAAAGAAACTACGTAATAAACCCAAGCGAGAAACTGACGCGACAACTCCTCCTAATCTGGGAGGAGATATGGGGTCAATCCCTGGAGGCCGCGAAACATTTACGGAGGGCCAGCACTGGAAGGATATATGGCTGGGGGCACAAGACCGGGAAGATGCTGTACTGGTTGATCTCCTGCGATCACGCATCCAAGATCGTCCCTGAAATTTATGGCGGGGATGGGGCCCTGGTTACGGGTCATACCGAAATTGCGAATGCTTTTGACAACTATTATCATACACTGTACTAAGCATCTACACAAATAGATTGACATCAAACACGTCAACTACTTGGCGATATCCCCCTCCCACAGTTACCTATGATAGAAGCACAGCTTTTTTTTAGGAAGGAACCCATTAGAGAGGAAGAAATTAGGGCGGCAATCTCGACATTAAACGCTGGCATGACGCCTGGTTCCGATGGGTTCCCCCCAGAATATTATAAGGTGCTTAGAGAAGACCTGACCCCACGTCTATTACGCCTTTTTGCAGAAATAGAAAAAGGTGGATCCTTTCCTCCTGAACTAGATACAGCCATGATCATGGTGCTCCCCAAAACCCAGCCCCCTTCGCCTCACTGCGTGGATTACAGACCAATATCATCGATTAACACAGATATTAAAATTTTCGCCTCTGTCCTTGCCACTCGCATCAAAAGGGTCCTGCCGCAGCTAATCCATCCTGACCAATGTGTGGTTTATGGCAACCCGCAGTACACAACACTGTATCCGCCGGCTACACGTAGCCTTGGCGGAGAGACGCCGGTTGCCCCAAAGCCTGGCCGTCTTGCTCATAGATTTTGAAAAGGCTTTTGATTCGGTTGACTGGGGATTCCTTCTACTGGTGCTCCGATGGGCAGGCATAGAAAAACTATTTTACCACTTAATTAAAGCATTATACACTAACCCTTCGGCCTGTGTACAGGTTAATGGGACCATATCCCACAGGTTAGACATCCGCAGAGGTACTCGACAGGGATGTCCCCATCCCATCTTTTGTTTACCCTGGCCATTGAGCCTCTAGCCCAGATGATCAAAGCGGGCTCAGTATACAGAGGATGGAAATGGGGTCCATCTCATGAAGACAGGATAGCTCTATATGCAGATGACCCATACGCAAATTAAGTTTTAAATACCTAGGGATCTGGCTAACCTTTCTGCCCGAATTAACATGGGCAAAAAATCTATCTCCTCTGCTAACAAGAATCAAAACGGACATGCAGAGATGGCAAACCCTCCCCTTGAATGTGATGGGGCGGGTGGCCCTATACAAAATGATGATCTTGCCAAGAATCCTATACATATTCCAAAATGTTCCCATCCTCATCCCCCACTCCTGGTTCAAAAATCTCGAAAGCATCACCAGAAGATTTCTATGGAGAGGTAATAGACATCGAGTAGCAATACAACATTGCCAGAGAGGAATGTATGATGGAGTTTGGGTGCGTCAGATCCTAATCTGTATTACCTGGCTACCCAATTGATAGTGGTCTATGACTGGTTTAATGGGGGCTGGGAAGACCCGGCGTATAAGACAGAATTGACACTCCTGGGGTTTCCACAGGTTCTTGACATGCTGTATGGAGCATCGCTTCCATGTGACATGGAGGAAACAACCAAAGTGGTCTATTTGGCATGGCGAGCCGCATTACGCCGCACTCACTGGAATACTGTTATCACCTTCCAGACTCCGCTATGGAGAAGGAAATGGATGTGTGCCTCGGCCACGCTGGAGGGATTCGCAACATGGGACCTAATAGGCATTTCCCTGGTTGGGGACATATGGAAAGGGAGGGCCATGAAATTGTTCCAAGACCTACAAGCAGAATTTCAATTAAACCAGACACAGTTCTTTGGATACCTTCAACCAATACACGCACTGCGAACCCATCTGCCCACCACAAGCCCTATACCGGACTTTAACCCGCTGGAAGCCAAAATACTCATGGGAAATATGGAGGGGAAAGGCATTTCTCAACTTTACAAAACACTAATCAACAACACTCCTGATAACTTAGTCATATTTAGGACTAAGTGGGAATCATGGCTCGGACCCCTAGAAGAAACGGAATGGAGGGAAGCCTTGATGGCGCCCAAGGTATTGGCAATATCGCAAGATTCCGCATGATACAATTCTATTATTTATATGGGGCCTATATGACGCCATCCAAACTACACAAAATGGGAGCCCGCCCTTCTGCCAAATGCCCAAGATGCCCGAAGGAACCTGCAGACTTCTTTCATATGATATGGACCTGTCAGAAAATACGAAAGTACTGGGAAGGAGTGATCCGAGATATAGGAAGGGCGCTGGGTCAAGAAATACAAAAATCAGCTAAGCTAATCCTATTGGAGGTAAAGGAAGAAATGGGAGGAACACGTGCTAAACTAACACTGACAGCTACGGCATTATTAGTCGCTAATAGAGATATCGCTGCAACGTGGATATCCCCAGAAGGCCCGTTGATCCAGAAATGGAGGAAGGGGGTGGATTGGTGTGCCAATCAGGAGACACTGGTATTTGAGTCTAGAGGGTGCCCACACAAATTCGAAAAGATATGGGGACGATGGCTAGAATTGATGACATAAATCAGATACGTAATAAGATACTTAGGGGGTCATTACAATATTGGCGGGCGTAACTGCCGTGCGGCCGCACTCCTGCGGTCCCCATTACAACATCCCCGCTGGGCCGGAGGGCGCAAACCTAGTTTACGCTCACCGGCCCAGCAGGGATGCGGCCGCAACATAGGAGCGGGCTCCTAATGGAGCCGGCGGTGTTGCGGCCGTGCGACGGGTGCAGTAGGACCCGTCGCGCTTTTCACTGTCTGCTATGCAGACAGTGAAAAGCAGCACGGGCCCTGTTAGGGGTCCCCTGGACTCCCCTTACCGCCAGCCTCTTCCAGGCGGTGCAAACCGCCAGAAACAGGCTGGCGGTAGGGGAGTCATAATCCCCAGGGCAGCGCTGCCTTGGCTGATTATCACTGCCGGGGCTAAAACGGTGGGAAACTGCCGGCCCCGGCGGTGCGTCCTCGGTGCTACCGCTGCAGTCAAAATATGGGTCTCCGTACTGCCAGCCTGTTGGCGGTACGGACGCCACTTTAGCCCTGGCGGTGTCGGAATGACCCCCTTAATGTTTCAAGGGGACACTACGATGGCTAGATCTGCTGATAGCAACACAACCCATTATTGTTGATGGCTAACAACAATACTAAAACAATGATAAGATGTACAAATTCCATACGTCCTTGCCTTGTACTTGAACCTGTGTTTTTTCCTTCCTTTTCCACATATGTCTGAAAAAAAATAAAAATGTGTTTATCAAAAAAAACACTGGAATACTGCTGGGCGCGCAGTCTGAAATCGGGCTTTTTTAAAGGCAAAAAACAGGGGGCAGATAGCTTTTAAACACAATTTAAATCACAGAAATAGATTAAAACTGTCTCCTAAAAACACACTCTGCAAAATGTATGTAGCCATCTTACTTAGAATTAAAAATAGTGGGGGGGTTATGTGCCACAAACTAGCAATGCAATTCGCACAGACACTGCAAAAATGAATAAAAAAAAAACACCATTTTAAAAGAGGCCAGGCTGCCTGAAACAAAGAGAGTCCACAGTAAAACAGAGACAGGTAGCCAAAATAAACACTTTTGAACAAATAATACTATTTGCCCAGAAAAATCTCAGGGCTCCTTACCTAGGTCTTTTTCAATCCTTGAACATTGGGCTGTATCAGGACACAGCGAAGATACTGAGGCTCACAAAATGGAGTTGGCTGTCTTGGTCTTCCCTCCACAAACTTAAGGGGCCAGAGCAGGTGTGGGTGCCGGGTCTCAGGTGCAACAGGGACTCAGAGAGCCATTCAGCTAAGTCCAGTCCCTGTGGGCAGGGGGAAGGCAGCTGCACCTCTACTCAGAATCTTCTTGGATTCAGACAGGCAGAATCCACACTCCCAAGCTAGCAGTGTCTACCTTCCAGGTAAAGGAGAGATTGTTTAAAAAACAAACACTGAAATACTGCTGGGCACGCACTCTGAAATTGGGCATTTTCAAAGGCAAAAAACAGGGGGGGCAGACAGTTTTTAAACATAATTTAAATCACAGAAACAGATTAAAACAGTCTCCTAAAAACACACTCTGCAAGATATATGTAGCCTTTTTACTTTGAAGAAAAAAGGAGGGGGGGGGGAGCTTTGTGCCACAAACTATCAAGGCAATTCACATATTCACAGCAAAAATGAATTAAAAAAAAAACACCACTTTAAAAGAGGCCAGTCTGCCAGAAACACAGAGAGTCCACAGTAAAACAGACACAGGTAGCTGAAATAAACACTTTTGAACAAATAATACTATTTACCCAGAAAAATCTCAGGGCTCCTTACCTAGGTCTTTTTGCAATCCTTGAACACTGGGCTGTATCAGGACACAGGGAAGATGCTGAGGCTCACAAAATGGAGGTGGCTGTCTTGGGCTTCCCTCCACAAACTTAAGGGGCCCGAGCAGGTGTGGGGGGGCGGGGCTCAGGTGAAACAGGGACTCAGAGAGCCAATCAGCTAAGTCTAGTCCCTGTGGGCAGGGGGAAAGGCAGCTACTGCTCTACTCAGAATCTCCTTGGATACAGACAGGCTGAATCCACAATTCCAACCTAGCAGAGTCTACTTTCCAGGTAAGGGAGAGATTGTTTAAAAAACAAACACAGGAACACTGCTGGGCGCGCACTCTGAAATCTGGCTTTTTTAAAGGTAGAAAACAGGGGGGCAGACAGTTTTTAAACACAATTTAAATCACAGAAACAGATTAAACAGTCTCCTAAAAACACAATCAGCAAGATGTATGTAGCCTTTTTACTTAGAAGAAAAAAGGGGGGCCGTAGACGGGTCTCCTCGACCGCGTACTGTGACTCTCAGAGCTGGCGACGTTCGCACGCCTCGCTCAATCCACTTTCACGTCCCCATGTTACCATGGGAACGCCGTCGGACATCTCAGGGATGGATTTCCGGATAGGGGAAAGAAAAGCAACGACGGACTGCACAGAAGGCGCGCGTTGTACGGAGCCGAGGAAGACGGAGGAGAAACAACCACCGGACGCCGAGAGGGAGCTGTCTGGTCCTGCCCAGACGCCGGAGACCCGCGAGACAGCTTCCACTGGAACTCGAGACACAGCGGTCTACGAATCCCGCCACGACCCTGAAGGGTCGTGGCTCTACAAGGTACGGTCCTTCCTAGGACAGAAAACCCACAGAAAAACAACAGGGGCACAGGGGAGGGGAACCGGGGAGGTGGGCCAGGGGAAAGGGAGCACCAGGGAAACACTGGAGAGCACTTTGGGGCACAGCTCTTAATGAGAAAAGGACAGAGCGTGTCAAAAGTACCCGAGTCGCACATCCTCACAGCTGAGCACCCTTCACCGCCAAAACCCTGAGAACCCTCTTTCCCTGCATGCACCCCTAAGGAAACCCAGATAAATGCCCCACAACAAACTTACCTTTGGTATCTCCTCTGTTTGTTTTCCGGTAACCGCAGGAGACAAGAGGACCCGACGTCCGCCAAGCTTAAAAGAAGAGTAAAGACAAGACGATTAACAGCGAACAGAGGAATTCACAAGACGTACGAACTACACAATACCTGTACAGCACTTGAATTATACTAGATCACAAACTAAATAAAAAAGTCATTCACCCTATCTAAGTCTCTGACCCCTCTGTACCACCAGGAGCCTACCACAGTGGTGTCATAAGTGGGATCCTTACCCTGAGAGGCTGCTGGCCGGTACCCGCAATGGGGTAAAAACCTATGCTAGAAGACGTGATTAAACAACTGGCGGAGGGCCAACGCCATCTACAACTAGTCTGGGAGGCACACCAGCGTGAGGCAAAAGAAGACAGAGAAACCCTACAAACAGCCCTAAAAAGCCAAGCTACGATCATGGTTAACAACCAGCTCGTACATGAGACTGCGCTGCAGAAACTAACCGACACCATAGCAGCCAGCAAGGTACACCCTAATGTCCCGATCTCTTTCTTACAAAAGTTCCAGGAAGGAGAAGATCCAGACTCCTTCTTCACAAACTTCGAACGAACGTGTAGCCTCTTCAGCCCAATGGCCTGAAGAATGGTGGGGACAGTATATTGCACCACTCCTCACAGGAATTTTACAGACGTCCTACCAGGCTGCTAATCCGGGAGGCACCACACCATACAAGGATATCAAGAGAAGTATCCTAGAAAGGGTTGGTCATGACACTGAATGCTACAGAATGAAGTTCAGAAAAGTGAAATGGGGACAGAGTGAAGATCCCCGCACTTTTTACTTTAGGGTTAAAGATTTAGGACAAAAATGGTTGGGACCCCTAGGAACAACCTGAGAAGACGTAATAAAAACAATTATTCTGGAACAGTATTTAGACTCCCTTCCGAATGGCACCCGGAATTGGATAAGACAACATCCTAAGGTCGACAGGGAGCTCACCATAGACCTGGCCTGTGCCTATCACCGATCTACGGATGTTAAACGCATAAACCCCAGAACCACCATAAGACCAACCCCGACCCCCCTTAAGTATTCCCCACGACATCCACTGGAAGAAACCGGACCCCACAAACATGGAGAGAGTAGCCCTATGCAACAACCCCAGTGTTTTAGTTGTGGGGAGTGGGGACACATTGCGAGGGTATGTCCCAGAAAAAACGATGGTGCCGAACCCATGGAAATCGGGGTCACCCGACATAGGGTATTATGTACAGGCAAGGGACATTTTAAGTTCAAACAGGTCATCAAAATAAATGGAAACCCTATAGACGCCTTAATTGATTCGGGTTGTAGTCAATCCGTAATACAAAGAGACTTATTGGACCCTACAGATCCAACCCCAAACCAGTGGGTCACTATTTGCTGTATTCACGGGGACAAGGAACAATATCCACTAGCGTTGCTCAAGATAGAATGGGGCGAGTATCACGATTTCCTCCCAGTGGGGATTATGGACAGGCTGATTGAAGACTGTATTATCGGGACAGATTATATCCGGTTCTATGACCTCCTAGATCAAACCCGAGTACCCCAGCAATCCCCGGACTGGTGGACAGAAGCACCCTTTTCTAACAGTGTTATTGAGAGTCCTCCGAGTCACATAAAACTAACCCGGAGGGAGAAAAGACAAGGGAAACTAAAATATCAGGAGTCCAGAGAGGAGTCAAATCACGACAAACTGGTAGCAGGAGCCAGTGAGACAACCGTCTCCTTTAGAACCAGTCAGAGGCAAGACCCTACTCTCTGTAATGCTGGAACATGGCCAAAACAGAATTCACAAACAAGGTGGGTCCTTATTTTTTAATACAGACGAATCTTCTGTATAGAACTACCACATCTGCAAAGGGAGAAAAAAAACAACAACTGGTTGTTCCTGAACCTTATCGAAATCAGGTCCTCTTCTTAGCTCATAACCAACCAGGGGGTGGCCACTACGGTAGAGAAAAGACTGAGGAGTATCTCCTATGGAGACTCTATTGGCCAGGGGTCTATGCTCACATCAGGAGATACTGTTTACAATGTCCCAGGTGTCAATTGACGGAACCAAGAATGCCCAAGAAAGTTCAGTTACAACCCCTACCCATTATTGAGGTGCCTATTAGCCGCATAGGTATGGATTTAGTCGGACCCCTCCTCCCATCATCCAGAGGTCATACCTACATTCTGGTATTGGTTGACTACGCTACGAGATATCCAGAAGCAATTCCCTTATCCAGCATGACTACGAAAACGGTAGCTCAAGCCATGATCATTTTTTTTTCAAGGATAGGATTTCCCCAAGAGATCCTCACTGATCAAGGTACTCCTTTTATGTCAAACCTTATGAAACAGATTTGCAAACTATTAGGGATCACTCAGATAAAAACATCTGTATACCACCCCCAAACGGACGGTTTAGTGGAACGCTACAACCGTACCATAAAAACCGTATTGAGGAAAGTAGTAGATGTCTCCGGAAAAGACTGGGACCAGAAGTTACACCTGGTCCTTTATGCCATCCGGACTCATGAACAATCCTCCACAGGACATAGTCCTTTTGAATTAGTCTTTAGAAGACAACCACGTAGTCTCCTAGATATGACCGTAGAAACATGGGAAGATGAGGGAGAGGAAGGGAAACCCTTACTAGAATATGTCCATAACCTGAAAACACAGTTACAAACTATATGGGAGGATGTGCGAAAACATCTCGAGAAGGCACAAACAAATCAAAAGACATATTACGACCAGGGAACTAAATTACGATCTTTCCACCCTAATGACCAAGTTCTCATAATGCGACCAACACCTGAGCATAAACTTATAGCTAAATGGCAAGGACCCTATAGAGTAATAAGAGCAGTTTCTCCCGTCACCTACCTCATCGAACTGAGTTCACATCCAAAAAGAACCCAAATATACCATGTAAACTTACTAAAAAAATGGGAACAACCAAAGGATGTCACTAGCAGAGCAGCTGACGGTTTTTTTTATCACATCATACACAGGTCTAGGGTTAGAGCTCTACCCCATGGGGAGCAAGAAACCGGAGGAAACTCCATGCATAAGTAATTCTCTTACTGAAACTGAAAAGTCGCAACTATCTGCCCTCTTACAACATCACTCACATTTCTTTTCTGAGAAACCAGGGAGAACCATATTAATCTACCACAAAATCAAAACACCTGAGGGTCAGACTATTCGTCTCCACCCCTACCGCATACCCGAAGCCCGGAAGCATATCATTGAAGACGAAATAGATAAAATGCTAGCCCTGAGGGTGATTGAACCCTCTGTGAGCCCATGGTGTTCCCCGGTGGTTCTCGTTCCAAAACCCGATGGGTCTGTTCGATTTTGCATCGACTTCCGTAGGCTAAATGACATATCACTCTTTGACACATACCCTATTCCTCGTATGGATGACGTCCTAGAGAAGCTAGGAAGAGCCAAATACCTGTCCACGCTCGATCTAACAAAAGGGTACTGGCAAATTCACCTCGCACCAGAGGACAAAGAGAAAACAGCTTTTGTGACTCAGTCAGGCCTTTATCACTTTACGGTCTTGCCCTTTGGTCTCCACGGGGCCCCAGCTACCTTTCAACGTTTGATGGACAGGCTCTTGAAACCATTTCATGACTTTGCTGCAGCGTACTTAGATGACATTGTAATTTTTAGCGACACTTGGCTTGATCCTTTACACCATCTCAATGAAGTGTTCACTGCATTGGCGGAAGCCGGGCTGACGGCCAATCCAAAAAAATGTACCCTGGGAAACACTGAAATATCCTATCTATGTTATCTGATAGGTGACAGGACTCTCCAACCCCAGAAAAATAAAATTGAGGCCATAATACAAGTGCCAATGCCGAAGACCAAGAAAGACCTACGTTCCTTTTCAGGTTTAGTAGGCTATTACCGCAGGTTCATACCCCAGTACTCCACGATTGCCGCCCCTCTCACTGATCTCCTAACAAAACAACGCCCCTCCACTTTGGCCCTGTTGACTGATTCACAAATTGCTAGTTTTGAACAATTAAAACGATCTCTTACAACCGACCCCGTCCTGAAGTGTCCAGATGTTTTCCAGGCCATTTCACTTGTATACTGACGCTTCTAACGTCGGTCTAGGTGCGGTCCTCACCCAACCTGACAAGGAGGGTCTTGATCATCCCATTGTATTTATCAGTAGAAAACTCCTTCCCAGAGAATGCCATTACCCCACTATTGAAAAGGAGTGTCTGATCATTAAATGGGCTGTGGAGAACTTGCAATATTACCTCTTGGGCAGACCTTTCGTGCTTTACACCGACCATGCCGCCCTCACTTGGTTGGCCTCCCATAAGGACTCCAATTCTAGAGTGTTACAATGGTTTCTTGAGCTCCAACCTTTTACTTTCCAGGTCCGCCATGAACCGGGTTCTCAGCACGGCCCTGCCGAATATCTGTCCCGGTTCCCCACCTCTTCGGTCCTCTACCAGTCCTGATCATGGGATGGGGAGTGTAGACGGGTCTCCTCGACCGCGTCCTGTGACTCTCAGAGCTGGCGCCATTCGCACGCCTCGCTCAATCCACTTCCGCGTCCCCATGTTACCATGGGAACGCCGTCAGGCGCCTCAGGGACGGGTTTCCGGATAGGGGAAAGAAAAGCAACAGCGGACTGCACAGAAGGCGCGCGTTGTACGGAGCCGAGGAAGATGGAGGAGAAACAACCACCGGACGCCGAGAGGGAGCTTCCTGGTCCTGCCCAGACGCCGGAGATCAGCAAGGCAGCTTCCACTGGAACTCGAGACACAACAGTCTACGAATCCCGCCATGACCCCGGAGGGTCGTGGCTCTACAAGGTACGGTCCTTCCTAGGACAGAAAACCCACAGAAAAACAACAGGGGCACAGGGGAGGGGAACCGGGGAGGTGGGCCAGGGGAAAGGGAGCACCGGGGAAACACTGGAGAGCACTTTGGGGCACAGCTCTTAATGAGAAAAGGACAGAGCGTGTCAAAAGTACCCGAGTCCTACATCCTCACAGCTGAGCACCCTTCACCGCCAAAACCATGAGAACCCTCTTTAACTGCATGCACCCCTAAAGAAACCCAGATAAATATCCCACAAACTTACCTTTGGTATCTCCTCTGTTTTCCGGTAACCGCTGGAGACAAGAGGACCCGACGTCCGCCGAGCCTAAAAGAAGAGTAAAGACAAGACGATTAACAGTGAACAGAGGAATCCACAAGACGTACAAACTACATAATACATGTACAGCAGTTGAATTATACTAGATCACAAACTAAATAAAAAAATCATTCACCCTATCTAAGTCTCTGACCACTCTGTACCACCAGGATACTACCACAGGGGGGTATGTGCAACAAACTAGCAAGGCAATTCACACAGTCACGGCAAAAACGAATTTAAAAAAAACACCACTTTAAAAGAGACCAGGCTGCCTGAAACACAGAGAGTCCACAGTTAAACAGACACAGGTAGCTGAAAGAAACACTTTTGAACAAATAATACTATTTACCCAGAAAAATCTCAGGGCTCCTTACCTAGGTCTTTTTGTAATCCTTAAACACTGGGCTGTATCGGGACACAGGGAAAATGCTGAGGCTCCCAAAATGGAGGTTGCTGTCTTTGGCTTCCCTCCACAAACTTAAGGGGCCAGAGCAGGTGTGGGGGGGGGGCGGGGCTAAGGTGCAACAGGGACTCAGAGATCCAATCAGCTAAGTCCACTCCCTGTGGGCAGGGGGAAAGGCAGCTGCTGCTCTACTTAGAATCTCCTAGGATACAGACAGGCTGAATCCACACTTCCAAGCTAGCAAAGTCTACTTTCCAGGTAAGGGAGAGATTGTTTAAAAAACAAACACTGGAATACTGCTGGGTGAGTACTCTGAATTTGGGCTTTTTAAAAGACAAAAAACAGGGGGGTAGACAGTTTTTAAACACAATTTAAATCACAGGAACAGATTAAAACAGTTTTCTAAAAACAAACTCTGCAAGATGTATGTAGCCTTTTTACTTAGAAGAAAAGTGGGGGTTATGTGTCACAAACTAGCAAGGCAATTCACACAGTCACAGCAAAAACAAATTTTAAAAAACACCACTTTAAAAGAGGTCAGTCTGTCCGAAACACAGAGAGTCTACAGTAAAACAGACACAGGTAGCTGAAATAAACACTTTTGATCAAATAATACTATTTACCCAGAAATATCTCAGGGCTCCTTACCTAGGTCTTTTTGCATTCCTTGAACACTTGGCTGTATCAGGACACAGGGAAGATGCTGAGGCTCACAAAATGGAGGTGGCTGTCTTGGGCTTTCTTTCACAAACTTAAGGGGCCAGAGCAGGTGTGGGGGGCGGGGCTCAGGTGCAACAGGGACTCAGAGAGTTAATCAGCTACGTCCAGTCCCTGTGGGCAGGGGGAAAGGCAACTGCTGCTCTATTCAGAATCTCCTTGGATACAGACAGGCTGAATCCACACTTCCAAGCTAGCAGAGTCTACTTTCCAAGTAAGGGAGAGATTGTTTAAAAAACAAACACTGGAATACTGCTGGGCCCGCACTCTGAAATCTGGCTTTTATAAAGGTAGAAAACAGGGGGGCAGACAGTTTTTAAACACAATATAAATCACAGAAAGAGAATAAAACAGTCTCCTAAAAGCACTCTGCAAGATTTATGTTGCGTTTTTACATAGAAGAAAAAGGGGGGTGTGGGGGTCATGTGCCACAAACTAGCAAGGCAATTCACACAGTGAAGGAAAAAAATAATTTGAACAAAACACCACTTTAAATGAGAACAGGCTGCCTGAAACACAGATAGTCCACAGTTAAACAGACACAGGTAGCTGAAATAAACACTTTTGAACAAATTATACTATTTACCCAGAAAAATCTCAGGGCTCCGAACCTAGGTCTCTTTCCAATCCTTGAACAATGGGCTGTATCAGGACACAGGGAAGATGCTGAGGCTCACAAAATGGAGGTGGCTGTCTTGGGCTTCCCTCCACAAACTTAAGGGGCCAGACCAGGTGGGGGGGGCGGGGCTCAGGTGCAACAGGGACTAAGAGAGCCAATCAGCTATGTCCAGTCCCTGTGGGCAGGGGGAAAGGCAGCTGCTGCTCTATTCAGAATCTCCTTGAATACAGACAGGCTGAATCCACACTTCCAAGCTAGTAGAGTCTACTTTCCATGTAAGGGAGAGATTGTTTAAAAAACAAACACTGGAATACTGCTGGGCGCGTACTCTGAAATCTGGATTTTTTAAAGGTAGAAAACAGGGGAGCAGACAGTTTTTTAAACACAATTTAAATCACAGAAACAGATTAACACAGTCTCCTAAAAACACACTCTGCAAGATGTATGTAGCCTTTTTACTCAGAAGAAAAAAGGGGGGGTTAGGTGCAAAAACTAGCAAGGCAATTCACACAGCCACAGTAAAAACAAATTTTTAAAAAAAGCCACTTTAAAAGAGATCAGGCTGCCTGAAACAGAGAGTACACAGTTAAACAGACACAGGTTGCTGCAATAAAATAATACTATTTACCCAGAAAAATCTCGGGGCTCCTAACCCAGGTCTTTTTGCAATCCTTGAACACTGGGCTGTATCAGGACAATGGGAGGATGCTGAGGCTCACAAAATGGAGGTGGCTGTCTTGGCCTTCCCTCCACAAACTTAAGGGGCGAGAGCAGGTGTGGGGGCGGGCGGGGCTCAGGTGCAACAGGGACTCAGAGAGCCAATCAGCTAAATCCAGTCCCTGTGGGCAGGGGGAAAGGCAGCTGCTGCTCGATTCAGAATCTCATTGGATACAGACAGGCTGAATCCACACTTCCAAGCTAGCAGAGTCTACTTTCCAGTTAAGGGAGGGATTGTTTAAAAAACAAACACTGTAATACTGCTGGGCGCGCACTCTGAAATCGGGCTTTTTTAAAGGCAAAAAACAGGGGGGCAAACAGTTTTTAAACACAATTCAAATCACAGAAACAGATTAAAACAGTTTCTTAAAAACACACTCTGCAAGATGTATGTGGCCTTTTTACTTAGAAGAAGAAAGGGGAGGGGTTATGTGCCACAAACTAGCAAGGCCTTTCACACAGTCACGGCAAAAACAGATTTTAAAAAAACACCACTTTAAAAGAAGCCAGGCTGCCTGAAACACAGAAAGTCCACAGTAAAACAGACACAGGTAGCTGAAATAAATACTTTTGAACAAATAATACTATTTACCCCGAAAAATCTCAGGGCTCCTTACCTAGGTCTTTTTGCAATCCTTGAACACTGGGCTGTATCAGGACACAGGGAAGATGCTGAGGCTCACATACTGGAGGCGGCTGTCTTGTGCTTCCCTCCACAAACTTAAGGGGCCAAAGCAGGTGTGGGGGGGCGAGGCCGAGGTGCAACAGGGACTCAGAGAGCCAATCAGCTAAGTCCAGTCCCTGTGGGACGTGGGAAAGGCAGCTGCTGCTCTAATCAGATTCTCCTTGGATTCAGACAGGCCGAATCCACACTTCCATGCAGGCAGAGTCTACTTTTCAGGTAAGGGAGACATTGTTTAAAAAACAAACACTGGAATACTGCTGGGCACGCACTCTGAAATTGGTCATTTTTAAAGGCAAAAAACAGGGGGGCAGACAGTTTTTAAACACAATTTAAATCACAGATACAGATTAAAACAGTCTCATAATAACACACTCTGCAAGATGTATGTAGCCTTTTCACTTAGAAGAAAAAAAGGGGGGGGGTTATGTGCCACAAACTATCAAGTCAATTCACACAGTCACGGCAAAAACACATTTTTAAAAAACAACACATTAAAAGAGGCCAGGCTGCCTGAAACACAGAGAGTCCACAGTAAAACAGACACAGGTAGCTGAAATAAACACTTTTGAACAAATAATACTATTTACCCAGAAAAATCTCAGGGCTCCTTACCTAGGTGTTTTTGCAATCCTTGAACACTGGGCTGTATCAGGACACAGGGAAGATGCTGAGGCTCACAAAATGGAGGTGGCTGTCTTCAGCTTCCCTCCACAAACTTAAGGGGCCAGAGCAAGTGTTGGGGGCGGGGCTCAGGTGCAATAGGGACTCAGAGAGCCAATCAGCTAAGTCCACTCCCTGTGGGCAGGGGGAAAGGCAGCTGCTGCTCTATTCAGAATCTCCTTGGATATGGACAGGCTGAATCCACACTTCCAAGCTAGCAGAGTCTACCTTACAGGTAAGGGAGAGATTGTTTCAAAAACAAACACTGGAATACTGCTGGGCGCGCACTCTGAAATCGGGCACTTTTAAAGGCAAAGATCAGGGGGGCAGACAGTTTTTAAACACAATTTAAATCACAGAAACAGATTATAACAGTCTCCTAAAAACACACTCTGCAAGATATATGTAGCCTTTTTAATTAGAAGAAAAAAGAGGGGGGTATGTGCCACAAACTAGCAAGGCAATTCACATAGTCACGGCAAAAATGAATTTAAAAAAACACCACTTTAAAAGAGGCCAGGCTGCCTGAAACACAGAGAGTCCACAGTAAAACAGACACAGGTAGCTGAAATAATCACTTTTGAACAAATCATGCTATTTACCCAGACAAATCTCAGGGCTCCTTACCTAGGTCTTTTTGCAATCCTTGAACACTGGGCTGTATCAGGACACAGGGAAGATGCTGAGACTCACAAAATGGAGGTGGCTGTTTTGGGCTTCCCTCCAAAAACTTAAGTGGCAAGAGCAGGTGTGGGGAGGCGGGGCTCAGGTGCAACAGGGACTCACAGAGCCAATCAGCTACGTCCAGTCCCTGTGGGCAGGGGGAAAGGCAACTGCTACTCTATTCAGATTCTCCTTTGATACAAGCAGGCTGAATCCACACTTCCAAGCTAGCAGAGTCTACTTTCTAGGTAAGGGAGAGATTGTTTAAAAAACAAACACTGGAATACTGCTGGGTGCGCACTCTGAAATCTGGCTTTTTTAAAGGTAGAAAACAGGGGGGCAGACAGTTTTTAAACACAATTTAAATCACAGAAACAAATTAAAACAGTCTCCTAAAAACACACTCTGCAAGATGTATGTAGCTTTTTTACTTAAAAGAAAAGGTGGGGTTATGTGCCACAAACTAGCAAGGCAATTCACACAGTCACAGCAAAAACAAATTAAAACAGACACCACTTTAAAAGAGGCCAGGCTGCCTGAAACACAGAGAGTTCTCCGTAAAACTGACACAGGTAGCTGAAATGAACACTTTTCAACAAATAATACTATTTACCCAGAAAAATCTCAAGGCTCCTTACCTAGGTCTTTTTGCAATCCTTGAACACTGGGCTGTATCAGGACACAGGGAAGATGCTGAGGCTCACAAAATGGAAGTGGCTGTCTTGGGCTTCCCTCCACAAACTTAAGGGGCCAGAGCAGGTGTGGGGGGCGGGGCTCAGTTGCAACAGGGACTCAGAGAGACAATCAGCAACGTCCAGTCCCTGTGGGCAGGGGGAAAGGCAACTGCTACTCTATTCAGATTCTCCTTTGATACAGACAGGCTGAATCCACACTTCCAAGCTAGCAGAGTCTACTTTCCAGGTAAGGGAGAGATTGTTTAAAAAACAAACACTGGAATACTGCTGGGTGCGCACTCTGAAATCTGGCTTTTTTAAAGGTAGAAAACAGGGGGGCAGACAGTTTTTAAACACAATTTAAATCACAGAAACAAATTAAAACAGTCTCCTAAAAACACACTCTGCAAGATGTATGTAGCTTTTTTACTTAAAAGAAAAGGGGGGGTTATGTGCCACAAACTAGCAAGGCAATTCACACAGTCACAGCAAAAACAAATTAAAACAGACACCACTTTAAAAGAGGCCAGGCTGCCTGAAACACAGAGAGTTCTCCGTAAAACTGACACAGGTAGCTGAAATGAACACTTTTCAACAAATAATACTATTTACCCAGAAAAATCTCAAGGCTCCTTACCTAGGTCTTTTTGCAATCCTTGAACACTGGGCTGTATCAGGACACAGGGAAGATGCTGAGGCTCACAAAATGGAAGTGGCTGTCTTGGGCTTCCCTCCACAAACTTAAGGGGCCAGAGCAGGTGTGGGGGGCGGGGCTCAGTTGCAACAGGGACTCAGAGAGACAATCAGCAACGTCCAGTCCCTGTGGGCAGGGGGAAAGGCAACTGCTACTCTATTCAGATTCTCCTTTGATACAGACAGGCTGAATCCACACTTCCAAGCTAGCAGAGTCTACTTTCCAGGTAAGGGAGAGATTGTTTAAAAAACAAACACTGGAATACTGCTGGGTGCGCACTCTGAAATCTGGCTTTTTTAAAGGTAGAAAACAGGGGGGCAGACAGTTTTTAAACACAATTTAAATCACAGAAACAAATTAAAACAGTCTCCTAAAAACACACTCTGCAAGATGTATGTAGCCTTTTTACTTAAAAGAAAAGGGGGGGTTATGTGCCACAAACTAGCAAGGCAATTCACACAGTCACAGCAAAAACAAATTAAAACAGACACCACTTTAAAAGAGGCCAGGCTGCCTGAAACACAGAGAGTTCTCCGTAAAACTGACACAGGTAGCTGAAATGAACACTTTTCAACAAATAATACTACTTACCCAGAAAAATCTCAGGGCTCCTTACCTAGGTCTTTTTGCAATCTTTGAACACTGGGCTGTATCAGGACACAGGAAAGATGCTGAGGCTCACAAAATGTAGGTGGCTGTCTTGAGCTTCCCTCTACAAACTTAAGGGGCCAGAGCAGGTGTGGGTCAGCGGGGCTCAGGTGGAACAGAGACTCATAGAGGCAATCAGCTAAGTCCAGTCCCTGTGGGCTGGGGGAAAGGCAGCTGCTGCTCTATTCAGAAACTCCTTGGATAAAGACAGGCTGAATTCACACTTTCAAGCTAGCAGAGTCTACTTTCCAGGTAAGGAAGAGATTGCTCAAAAAACAAATGCTGGAATACTGCTGGGCGCACACTCTGAAATCTGGCTTTTTTAAAGGTAGAAAACAGGGGGGTAGACAGTTTTTAAACACCATTTAAATCACAGAAACAGATTTAAACAGTCTCCTAAAAACATACTCTGCAAGATGTATGTAGCCTTTTTACACAGAAGAAAAAAGGGAGGGGGGTTAGGTGCCACAAAGTAGCAAGGCAATTCACACAGTCAAGGAAAAAAATAATTTGAATAAAACACCACTTTAAAAGAGAACAGGCTGCCTGAAACACAGATATTCCACAGTAAAACAGACACAGGTAGCTGAAATAAACACTTTTGAACAAATAATACTATTTAATTAGAAGAATCTAAGGGCTCCTTACCAGGTCTTTTTGCAATCCTTGAACACTAGGCTGTATCAGGATACAGGGAAGATGCTGAGGCTCACAAAATGGAGGTGGCAGTCTTGGGCTTCCCTCCACAAACTTAAGGGGCCAGAGCAGGTGTGGGTGGGCAGGGCTCAGGTGCAACAGGGACTCAGAGAGCCAATCAGCTAAGTTCAGTCCCTGTGGGCCGAGGGAAAGGCAGCTGCTGCTCTATTCAGAATCTCCTTGGATACAGACAGGCTGAATCCACCCTTCCAAGTTAGCAGAGTCTACTTTTCAGGTAAGGGAGAGATTATTTAAAAAACAAACACTGGAATACTCCTAGGCGCGCACTCTGAAATAGGGGTTTTTAAAGGTAGAAAACAGGGAGGTAGACAGTTTTTAAACACAATTTAAATCACAGAAACAGATTAAAACAGTCTCCTAAAAACACACCCTGCATGATTTGTGTAGCTTTTTTACATAGAAGAAAATTGGGGGGGGGGTTATGTGCCACAAACTAGCAAGGCAATTCACACACTCACTGCAAAAACTAATTTGAAAAAAACACCACTTTAAAAGAGGCGAGGCTGCCTGAAACACAGAGAGTCCACAGTAAAACAGACACAGGTAGCTGAAATAAACACTTTTGAACAAATCATGCTATTTACCCAGACAAATCTCAGGGCTCCTTACCTAGGTCTTTTTGCAATCCTTGAACACCGGGCTGTATCAAGACACAGGGAAGATGCTGAGGCTCACAAAATGGAGGTGGCAGTCTTGGGCTTCCCTCCACAAACGTAAGGGTCCAGAGCAGGTGTGGAGGCGGGCGGGGCTCAGGTGCAACAGGGACTCAAAGAGCCAATCAGCTAAGTCCAGTCCCTGTGGGCAGGGGGAAAGGCAGCTGCTGCTCTATTCAGAATCTCATTTGATACAGACAGGCTGAATCCACACTTCCAAGCTAGCAGAGTCTACTTTCCAGTTAAGGGAGAGATTGTTTAAAAAACAAACACTGCAATACTGCTGGGCACGCACTCTGAAATCGGGCTTTTTTAAGGGCAAAAAACAGGGGGGCTGACAATTTCTAAGCACAATTTAAATCACAGAAACAGATTAAAACAGTCTCCTAAAAACACACTCTGCGAAATGTATGTAGCCTTTTTACTTAGAAGAAAAAAGGGGAGGGGAGTTATGTTCCTCAAACTATCAAGGCAATTCACACAGTCACAGCAAAAATGAATTTTAAAAAAACACCACTTTAAAAGAGGCCAGGCTGCCTGAAACACAGAGAGTCCACAGTAAAACAGACACAGGTAGCTGAAATAATCACTTTTGAACAAATAATACTACTTTCCCAGAAAAATCTCAGGGCTCCTTACCTAGGTCTTTTTGCAATCTTTGAACACTGGGTGTATCAGGACACAGGGAAGATGCTGAGGCTCACAAAATGGAGGTGGCTGTCTTGGGCTTCCCTCCACAAACTTAAGGGGCCAGAGCTGGTGTGGGGGGACCGGGCTCAGGTGCAACAGGGACTCAGAGAACCAATCAGCTAAGTCCAGTCCCTGTGGCAGGAGGAAAGGCAGCTGCTGCTCTATTCAGAATCCCCTTAAATACAGACAGGCTGAATCCACACTTTCAAGCTAGCAGAGTCTACTTTCCAATTAAGGGAGAGATTGTTTGAAAAACTAAAACTGGAATACTGCTGGGCACGCACTCTGAAATCGGGGATTTTTAAAGGCAAAGATCAATGGGGCAGACAGTTTTTACACACAATTTAAATCACAGAAACAGATTAAAACAGTTTCCTAAAAACACACTCTGCAAGATGTATGTAGCCTCTTTACTTAGAAGATAAAAGGGGGAGGGGGGTTATGTGCCACAAACTAACAAGGCCATTCACACAGTCACTGCAAAAACAAATGTAAAAAAAACACCACTTTAAAAGAGGCCAGGCTGCCTGAAACCCAGGGAGTCCACAGTAAAACAGACACAGGTAGCTGAAATAAACACTTTTGAACAAATAATACTATTTACCCAGAAACATTTCAGGGCTCCTTACCTAGGTCTTTTTGCAGTCCTTGAACACTGAGCTATATCAGGACACAGGGAAAATGCTAAGGCTCACAAAATGGAGGAGGCTGTCTTGGGCTTCCCTCCACAAACATAAGGGTCCAGAGCAGGTGTGGGGGGGTGGGGCACAGGTGCAACAGGTCCTCTGAAAGCCAATCAGCTAAGCCCAGTCCCTGTGGGCAGGGGGAAAGGCAGCTGCTGCTCTATTCAGAATCTCCTTGGATACAGACAGGCAGAATCCATACTTCCAAGCTAGCAGAGTCTGCTTTTCAGGTAAGGGAGAGATTATTTAAAAAACAAACACTGGAATACTGTTGGGCGTGCACTCTGAAATCAGACTTTTTTAAAGGCAAAAAACAGGGGGGCAAACAGTTTTTAAACACAATTTAAATTACAGAAACAGATTAAAACAGTCTCCTAAAGACACACTCTGCAAGATGTATGTAACCTTTTTACTTAGAAGATAAAATGGGGAGGGGGGTATGTGCCACAAACTAGCAAGGCAATTCACACAGTCACGGCAAAAACAAATAAAAAAAAAAAAACACCACTTATAAAGAGGCCAGGCTGCCTGAAACACAGGGAGTCCACAGTAAAACAGATACAGGTAGCTGAAATAAACATTTTTGAACAAATATTACTATTTACCCAGAAAAATCTCAGGGCTCCTTACCTAGGTCTTTTTGCAATCCTTGAACACTGAGCTGTATCAGGACACATGGAAAATGCTGAGGCTCACAAAATGGAGGTGGCTGTCATGGGCTTCCCTCCACAAACTTAAGGGTCCAGAGCAGGTGTGATGGGGCGGGGCACGGGTGCATCAGGGACTCAGAAAGCCAATCAGCTAAGTCCAGTCCCTGTGGCAGGAGGAAAAGAAGCTGCCTCTCTATTCAGAATCTCCTTGAATACAGACAGGCTGAATCCACACTTTCAAGCTAGCAGAGTCTGCTTCCCAAGTAAGGGAGAGATTGTTTAAAAAACAAACACTGGAATACTGCTGGGCGCGCACTCTGAAATCAGTTTTTTTTAAAGGCAAAAAACAGGGGGGCATACAGTTTTTAAACACAATATAAATCACAGAAACTGATTAAAACAGTCTCCTAAAAACACACTCTGCAAGATGTATGTAGCCTTTTTACATAGAAGAAGAAAGGGGTGGTTATCTGCCACAAATTAGCAAAGCAATTCACACAGTAACGGCAAAAACAAATTTAAAAAAACCACCACTTTAAATGAGGCCAGGCTGTCTGAAACACATAGAGTCCACAGTAAAACATAAACAGGTAGCGGAAATAAACACTTTCGAACAAATAATACTATTCACCCAGAAAAATCTCAGGGCTCCTTACCTAGGTCTTTTTGCAATCCTTGAACAATGGGCTGTATCAGGACACAGGGAAGATGCTGAGGCTCACAAAATGGAGGTGGCTGTCTTGGGCTTCCCTCCACAAACTAAAGGGGCTAGAGCAGGTGTGGGGGGTTGGGGCTCAGGTGCAACAGGGACCCAGAGAGCCAATCATCTAAGTCCAGTCCCTGTGGCAGGAGGAAAAGAAGCTGCCTCTCTATTCAGAATCTCCTTGAATACAGACAGGCTGAATCCACACTTTCAAGCTAGCAGAGTCTACTTCCCAAGTAAGGGAGAGATTGTTTCAAAAACAAACACTGGAATACTGCTGGGCGCGCACTCTGAAATCAGGTTTTTTTAAAGGCAAAAAACAGGGGGGCAAACAGTTTTTAAACACAATATAAATCACAGAAACTGATTAAAGATTAAAACAGTCTCCTAAAAAAACACTCTGCAAGATGTATGTAGCCTTTTTACTTAGAAGAAAAGGGGGGGGGGTTATGTGCCACAAACTAGCAAGGCAATTCACACAGTCACAGCAAAAACGAATTTTAAAAAAACACCACTTTAAAAGAGGCCAGGCTGCCTGAAACACAGAGACTCCACAGTAAAACAGAAACAGTTAGCTGAAAGAAACACTTTTGAGCAAATAATACTATTTACCCAGAAAATCTCAGGGCTCCTTATCTAGGTCTTTTTGCAATCCTTGAACACTAGGCTGTGTCACGACACAGGGAAGATGCTGAGGCTCACAAAATGGAGGTGGCAATCATGGGCTTCCCCCCACAAACTTAAGGGGCCAAAGCAGGTGTGGGGGGCGGGGCTCAGGTGCAACAGGGACTCAGAGAGCCAATCAGCTAAGTCCAGTCCCTCTGGGCAGAGGGAAAGGCAGCTGCTGCTCTATTCAGAATCTCCTTGGATACAGACAGGCTGAATCAACACTTCCATGTTAGCAGAGTCTACTTTTCAGGTAAGGGAGAGATTATTTAAAAAACAAACACCCGAATACTGCTGGGCGCGCACTCTGAAATCAGGCTTTTTTAAAGGCAAAAAACAGGGGGGCAAACAGTTTTTAAACACAATTTGAATCACAGAAACAGATTAAAAGAGTCTCCTAAAAACACACTCTGCAAGATGTATGTAGCCTTTTTACTTAGAAGATAAATGGGGAGGGGGTTATGTGCCACAAACTAGCGAGGCAATTCACACAGTCACGGCAAAAACAAATAAAAAAAACACCACTTTAAAAGAGGCCAGGCTGCCTGAAACACAGGGAGCCCACAGTAAAACAGACACAGGTAGCTGAAATAAACACTTTTGAACAAATATTACTATTTACCCAGAAAAATTTCAGGGCTCCTTCCCTAGGTCTTTTTGCAATCCTTGACCACTGAGCTGTATCAGGACACAGGGAAAATGCTGAGGCTCACAAAATGGAGGTGGCTGTCTTGGGCTTCCCTCCACAAACTTAAGGGTCCAGAGCAGGTGTGGGGGGATGGGACACATGTGCAACAGGGACTCCGAAAGCCAATCAGCTAAGTCCAGTCCCTGTGGGCAGGGGGAAAGGCAGCTGCTGTTCTATTCAGAATCTCCTTGGATACAGACAGGCTGAATCCACACTTCCAAGCTAGCAGAGTCTACTTTCCAGGTAAGGGAGAGATTGTTTAAAAAACAAACACTGGAATACTGCTGGGAGCGCACTCTGAAATCAGTTTTTTTTAAAGGCAAAATACACTGGGGCAGAAAGTTTTTAAACACAATATAAATCACAGAAACAGATTAAAGCAGTCTCCTGAAAGCACACTCTGCAAGATGTATGTAGCCCTTTTACTTAGAAGAAAAGGGGGGGGGGTGATGTGCCACAAACTAGCAAGGCAATTCACACAGTCACAGCAAAAACACATTTTAAATAAACACCACTTTAAAAGAGGCCAGGCTGCCTGAAACACAGACACTCCACAGTAAAACAGAAACAGGTAGCTGAAATAAACACTTTTGAACAAATAATACTATTTACCCAGAAAAATCTCAGGGCTCCTTACCTAGGTCTTTTTGCAATCCGTGAATACTGGGCTGTATCAGTACACAGTGAAGATGCTGATGCTCACAAAATGGAGGTGGCTGTCTTGGGCTTCCCCGCACAAACTTAAGGGGCCAAAGCAGGTGTGGAGGGGTGGGGCTCAGGTGCAACAGGGACTCAGAGAGCCAATCAGCTAAGTCCAGTCCCTGTGGGAAGAGGGAAAGGCAGCTGCTGCTCTATTCAGAACCTCCTTGGATACAGACAGGCTGAATCCACACTTCCAAGTTAGCAGAGTCTACTTTTCAGGTAAGGGGGAGATTATTTAAAAAACAAACACAGGAATACTGCTGGGCACGCACTCTGAAATCAGGCTTTTTTTTAAAGCAAAAAACAGGGGGCAGACAGTTTTTAAGCCCAATATAAATCACAGAAACAGATTTAAACAGTCTCTAAAAACACACTCTGCAAGATGTTTGTAGCCTTTTTTCTTAGAAGAAAATGGGGGGGGTTATGTGCCACAAACTAGCAAGGCAATTCACACAGTCACAGCAAAACTGAATTTAAAAAAAACACCACTTTAAAAGAGGCCAGGCTGCCTGAAACAGAGATACACCACAGTAAAACAGAAACAGGTAGCTGAAATAAACACTTTTGAACAAATAATACTATTGACCCAGAAAAATCTCAGGGCTCCTTACCTAGGTCTTTTTGCAATCCTTGAACACTGGGCTGTATCAGGACACAGTGAAGATGCTGAGGCTCACAAAATGGAGGTGGCTGTCTTGGGCTTCCATCCACAAACTTAAGGTGCCAGAGCAGGTGTGGGGTGGGGTGGGGCTCAGGTACAACAGAGACTCAGAGAGCCAATCGGCTACGTCCAGTTCCTGTGGGCACAGGGGAAGGCAAATGCTGCTCTATTCAGAATCTCCTTGGATACAGTCAGGCTGAATCCACTCTTCCAAGATAGCAGAGTCTACTTTCCAGATAAGGGAGAGAGATTGTTTAAGAAACAAACACTAGAATACTGCTGGGCGCGCACTCTGAAATCAGGCTTTGTTAAAGGCAGAAAAAAGGGGGGCAGACAGTTTTTAAACACAATTTAAATCACAGAAACAGATTAAACATTCTCCTAAAAACACACTCGGCAAGATGTATGTAGCCTTTTTACTTAGAAGAAAAGATGAGGGGGGGTTATATGCCACAAACTAGCAAGGCAATTCACATAGTCACAGAAAAAACTAATTAAAAAAAAGAAACACCACTTTAAAAAAGACCAGGCTGCCTGAAACACAGAGACTCCACAGTAAAACAGAAACAGGTAGCTGAAATAAACACTTTTGAACAAATAATACTATTTACCCAGAAAAATCTCAGGGCTCCTTACCTAGGTCTTTTTGCAATCCTTGAACACTAGGCTGTATCAGGACACAGGGAAGATGATGAGGCTCACAAAATGGAGGTGGCTGTCTTTGGCTTCCCTCCACAAACTTAAGGGGCCAGAGCAGGTGTTGGAGGCGGGGCTCAGGTGCAACAGGGACTCAGAGAGCCAATCAGCTAAGTCCAATCCGTGTGGGCAGGGGAAAGGCAGCTGCTGCTCTATTCAGAATCTCCTTGGATACAGACAGGCTGAATCCACACTTCCAAGCTAGCAGAGTCTACCTTCCAGGTAAGAGAGAGATTGTTTAAAAAACGAACACTGGAATACTGCTGGGCACTTACTCTGAAATCGGTCTTTTTTAATTGCAAAAAACAGGGGGCAGACAGTTTTCAAACACAATATAAATCACAGATACAGATAAAAACAGTCTCCTAAAAACACACTCTGCAAGATGTATGTAGCCTTTTTACTTAGGAGAAAAAAAGGTGGGCTGTCATGTGCCACAAACTAGCAAGGCAATTCACACAGTCACAGCAAAAATTAATTAAAAAAAAACACCACTTTAAAAGAGGCCAGGCTGCCTGAAACACAGAGAGTCCATAGTAAAACAGACACAGGTAGCTGAAATAAACTAAGTCCAGTCCCTGTGGACAGGGGGAAAGGCAGCTGCTGCTCTATTCAGAATCTCCTTGGATACAGACAGGCTGAATCCACACTTCCAAGCTAGCAGAGTCTACTTTCCACATAAGGCAGAGATTGTTTAAAAAACGAACACTAGAGGGGGCGTGTTCAGGGCGTCAAGATAGTGGTCGCACTTTTGTAGTGCTCAGGACCACTACGTCATCCTCCTCTCATAAAATCACTATCCGTACACATCAACGCCATGAACACTTCATCGGGGTTCCTTTATTGTGCCCTGTCTCGTGTGGCGGGTTCCCGGACCTCACAGCCCCATGAGACCGAGGTTTTGGCTGCCCAGCGTTCGACCACTGTTTCCCCCGATCAAGATGGCGGCTGAGGGATGAACCTGAGGCGCGGCCCGCTGCGGCGGAAAGGCGGCGGTAGCCCGGACGGCCTGGAGGCAGGGCTGCAGACCCTGCGCCAGAGAAGTTGCGGGTCGCGGCCGGGGCCGCTGTGACTGGGAGAAATCAAGGTAGGCCCTGGGCCGGCAGCACCGCGATTCTCTGGTCCCCCTGATTTCCCCCCCCTTCCTGTGGTGACCGAGGGCTGGGAAGGGGGGCGTTCCATGGGCTGGATGCCGGGGTGCACGGCTGCGAATTGTGTGGGGTCCTGCAAGGCCCAGAGCCCAATATTAGGAGGAAGACCTGCAGACCGCTGGGAGGGCTGCTTGAGCGGACGGGTGCTCGCCGGGGCACGGGGACCCCTACTGATGCTGCTATAGGCCGGGACACGGTGCAGGGATGGAGGACCTACCAGGGGTGTGATCAGCCGGAGGACCGAACTGGCAGGCTCGTTGCCCCCCTCACCCCCAAGATAAGAGCCTCTGTGGCAGCGAGGGGCCCCCCGGGCTGGAGCCTGGACGAGGGTTTTGGAGCCGAGGGCTGGCTGCAGTCTGGGGCCTAGACATTACATCGCCTCAAGGGCTGCCAACTATGGACCGTGATGCGGAACATGCTCCCCACTGGTCTCCCCAGGAGAGGGGAAAGAAGAAATTAATTAACAGTAACAAGCATCAACCACTAACGTGAGCTGGGACAAACACTGGGATACCGATAAGTGAATCTGGACTTTCGGACCACGTGAGCAGAAAGGGGCCCCATCTCCATCCTTTGGAAAACGGAGGGGTGCAGTCTGAAGGTGACACGTTAGGGATTACAAGGAGTGCCTCCCTTTTCACCCTTTCCTTATTCTCTGACCGCCCCTCCTCCGGACGCCAGGCATCCTTACCGGCTGGACAAGGGAGGAGTCCCGGGACCATATTGAATTAATAAAAACGCCGCCAAGGTAAAAGACATAGAAGGGGATAGGACAATAACAAAACGAAACAGTAAGATTAAATAAACTCTGCAACACCGTGTTCCCCCAATACCCCTGGAACTATCTAATAGATTCATAAATTAGGATATACCACAGGGGGAATCAGATTAGATCCCCACGAATCTCCCATCGGGCCCTACAGTGGGCAGAACAAAATTGACCGATCACTGCAACCTTAGAGAGGTTAGAACCACACCCAACATCATGGGCAAAGACAAAGCGATCAAACAAACAACGGCACAAACTCGTATGGACCAATTCACCACAGGTACAGTGGGCCCACAGTCGGTAGGCCCAACCACAAATGGTGGTAATAACCCACAAATATCGTCCAGCGACCTAGCGGCAATCCTTCAGGCGATTCAGGCCTCCCAGACAGCAGTCGAATCAAAAATAGGGGAGTTCGAAGTGGATGTCACCCTGAACTGGCAAGATCTCCGCAATGCAGTATCCCGAATCACAGAGGCCGAGTCGAGAATCTCCACGGCAGAAGATGAAATAACAACTCTAAAAACCCAAATCTCAATGCTGACCAAACGCACCTCAGATCTACACAGGAGGGCTGAAGACGCCGAAAACAGATCTCGACGTAACAATCTTCGCCTAGTGGGTCTTCCCGAGGCCATTGCAGATTCATCATTGGATACATTCCTAGAGGACTGGTTCTGTTCCTGGTTCCCGGCAGACCACCTCACGCCATGGTTCACAATCGAACAAGCCCATAGGTCGCTGCGCGCAAAGCCTCCGCCCGGCTCCCCACCCAGGCCAGTAATAATTTCCCTCTTCAACTCCAAAGACAGAGACCTGGTCCTGCGGGAGGCTCGCTCCAGGGGAGACCTCCTCTGCAATGGAACAAAAGTACTCCTTTTCCCGGATTACACATTAGAGGTACAGCAACAACGCCGCTCGTTCATGGAAGTGAAACAAAAGCTTAGATCAATGGACATACAGTATAGTCTCCTGTTTCCAGCCAGCATCCGGGTGATCTATAATAATAAAACCTACTTCTTTGAGCAGCCGACCGCGGCATGGACCTGGCTAACGGAAGAGACCCCACTAGATATGCACAGAACAGGATCACAGCCACCACTTAAGCTCACCCAAGGGGGAAACAACCGTTGCGCAATCAGCGCACACGCTCTCGGAAACGAAGAGTAAGACATAGATCCAGCTCGGACTCCCCTCCCGGGGTTCATCGATCGGAACCCAGACACCCACAATCAAAAGAGAATTCCAAAGCCACCCTGACAAGCCTGAAACCACAGGACACAACCAAGATCCAGCTAGAGACACAAGAAGACTCTGTCTTGTCCAGTAGTCCAATCCTGTGACTGCATAGGTGGAACTTATTTGGGAAAGACTTAACACAATGAACACAGAAATAGAAGCGTTATGCCTAACTTTATCACACATCGAGTATTATACATTTATGCATGATCCGATACTAGGGAGGGGTCCACTGCCACCAATACCACAGCCTTACCACTCGAAAGCCATCTCACCAGTTTTAGAAGTGAGGGGCTATGTATATGGGCGACAGATGCTTCTGGGGAGAAGTATGGGGTGGGGAGGGAGTTGGGGGGCAAGTGGGTTACGGCCTTGTTCTAAAGGCCAATGTTAGAATTTGTATGCGAAGGCAAGATTCATATTTTTTTTTTATTGAGGCACAGGGCAGGATGCTTAATGACTCAACAGATATAATAGAGTCTGAGAATCGGCAGCAGGAAGATAGAAAGATAAGTCCTTCAGAGTCGCACAAACTAGTAGCTAAAGGTTGGCTCAACAACTGCAACATTCCACCTACAATCACCCCCCCCCCATGAATCAAGTACAAATTATGTCATGGAACATCAACGGGCTCCTAGACAAAATTAAACGTACTGCAGTATTCACCTTCATACATAGATACCATCCAGAAATACTCATGTTGCAGGAAACCCACCTTTTGGGGGATAAATAAAAATTCCTGACTCGTTGAGGATTTGATAGAGTGTACCAGGTGGGATACACACATAGGTCACAAGGAGTAGCCATATTATTGCATCGTACCTTCCCTATGACACACACCCGAGTACGGAGAGACCAACAGGGGTGGTTTGTAGCCATTACCGGTATGGTAGAAGGAATCACATTTAATATAATAAGTATCTACGCCCCTCCCTCCATGGTCAGCTCAACCTTCCAGGCACTCACAAAACTTCTCTCTGACCTACCCCCTGGGCAGACTATACAAGATGGCGACTTCAACGCAACCTTGGACCCGACCTTAGATGTAGACGGCCCACTCACCACATATAGACGTACACTGGCTACCAAAATTAAGGCGTGGTTATCTGCCATGGACTATGTGACGCCTGGCGGATATGGAATCCGAGGTAGAGACAATTCACCCACACCTCAGCAACCCATGGCTCCCAATCCAGAATAGACCTGATGCTTTTTCCGAGCACAGATTGTACAACCCTCTCACACATCAAGATTCTAGCCAGAGGAAGATCTGACCATGCCCCTCTCCGGCTCATACTAGGCCCGGCCCGCCCCCGGCGTCGCCCCATGTGGTGGCTAAATGCATGGTATCTCCAAGATGAACACTTTAAGGAACAATTAAGTCAGGCACAAGCAGACTACTTCCACCTAAATGAAGGGTCGGTAACCTCAGAGGGCACTCTATGGGCGGCAGGGAAGGCGGTATTAAGAGGTATGGCTAAAAATCTGATACATAATCAGGAACGTGCCAAAACTCTACATATCACACAGCTAGAGATCCGAGCAATAAAAATTGAAAGAGACAACATACTAAACCAAAGCGAGAAACTGACGCGACAACTCCTCCTAGTCTGAGAGGAGATATGGGGTCAATCCCTGGAGGCTGCAAAACATTTATGGAGGGCCAGCACTGGAAGGATAGATGGCTGGGGGCACAAGACCAGGAAGATGCTGTACTGGTTGATATCCCGCGATCACGCCTCCAAGATCGTCCCTGAAATTTATGACGGGGATGGGGCCCTGGTTACGGGTCATACCGAAATTGCAAATGCTTTTGACAACTATTATCATACACTGTACCAAGCATCTACACAAATAGATTCACATCAAACATGTTAACTACTTGATGAGATCCCCTTCCCACAGTTACCTATAATAGAAGCACAGCTTTTAGAGGAAGGAACCCATTAGAGAGGAAGAAATTGGGGCGGCAATCTCGACATTAAACGCTGGCAAGACGCCTGGTCCCGATGGGTTCCCCCCAGAATATTATAAGGTGTTTAGAGAAGACCTGACCCCACGTCTCCTACGCCTTTTCACAGAAATAGGAAAAGGTGGATCCTTTCCTCCTGAACTAGATACAGCCATGATCGTGGTGCTCCCCAAAACCCAGCCCCCTTCGTCTCACTGCACGGATTACAGACCAATATCATCGATTAATACAGATATTAAAATTTTTGCCTCTATCCTTGCCACTCGCATCAAAAGGGTCCTGCCGCAGCTAATCCATCCTGACCAGTGTGTGGTTTATGGAAACCCACAGTACACAACACTGTATCCGCTGGCTACACGTAGCCTTGGCGGAGAGATGCCGGTTGCCCCAAAGCCTGGCCCTCTTGCTTATAGATTTTGAAAAGGCTTTTGATTCGGTTGACTGGGGATTCCTTCTACTGGTGCTCCGATGGGCAGGCATAGAAAAACAATTTTACCACTTAATTAAAACATTATACACTAACCCTACGGCCTGTGTACAGGTTAATGGGACCATATCCCACATGTTCGACATCCGCAGAGGTACTTGAGAGAGATGTCCCCTATCCCCTCTTTTGTTTACCCTGGCCATTGAGCCTCTAGCCCAGATGATCAGAGCGGGCTCAGTATACAGAGGATGGAAATGGGGTCCATCTCATGAACACAGGAAAGCTCTATATGCAGATGACCCATACGCAAATTAAGTTTTAAATACCTAGGGATCTGGGTAACCTTTCTGCCCGAATTAACATGGGCCAAAAATCTATCTTCTCTGCTAACAAGAATCAAAACAGACATGCAGAGATGGCAAACCCTCCCCTTGAATGTGATGGGGCGGGTGGCCCTATACAAAATGATGATCTTGCCAAGACTCCCATACATATTCCAAAATGTTCCCATCCTCATCCCCCACTCCTGGTTCAAAAATCTCGAACCCATCACCGGAAGGTTTCTATGGAGAGGTAATAGACATCGAGTAGTGATACAACATTGCCGGAGAGGAATGTATGATGGAGGTTTGGGTGCGTCAGATCCCTATCTGTATTACCTGGCTACCCAATTGATAGTGGTCCATGACTGGTTTAATGGGGGCTGGGAAGACCCGGCGTATAAGACAGAATTGACACTCCTGGGGTTTCCACAGGTTCTTGACATGCTGTATGGAGCATCGCTTCCACGTGACATGGAGGAAACAACCAAAGTGGTCTTCCTGGCATGGCGAGCCACGTTACGCCGCACTCACTGGAATTCTGTTATCACCCTCCAGACTCCTCTATGGAGAAGAAAAAGGATGTATGCCTCGGCCACGCTGGAGGGATTCGCAACATGGGACCTAATAGGCATTTCCCTGGTTGGGGACATATGGAAAGGGAGGGCCGTGAAATTGTTCCAAGACCTACAAACAGAATTTCAATTAAACCAGACACAGTTCTTTGGATACCTTCAACTAAGACACGCACTGCGAAGCCATCTGCCCACCACAAGCCCTATACCGGACTTTAACCCACTGGAAGCCAAAATACTCATGGGAAATATGGAGGGGAAAGGCATTTCTCAACTTTATAAAACACTAATCAACAACACTCCTGATAACTTAGTCATTTTTAGGACTAAGTAGGAATCATGGCTCGGACCCCTAGAAGAAACGGAATGGAGGGAAGCCTTGATGGCGCCCAAGGTATTGGCATTATCGCAAGATTCCGCATGATACAATTCTATTATTTATATGGGGCCTATCTGACACCATCCAAATTACACAAAATAGGAGCCCGCCCTTCTGCCAAATGCCCAAGATGCCCGAATGAACCAGCAGACTTCTTTCACATGGTATGGACCTGTCAGAAAATACAAAAGTACTGGGAAGGGGTGATCCGAGATATAGAAAGGGCACTGGGTCAAGAAATACAAAAATCAGCCAAGCTAATCCTATTGGGGTAAAGGAAGAAATGGTAGGAACACGTGCTAAATGAACACTGACATCTACGGCATTATTAGTCGCTAATAGAGATATCGCTGCAGCGTGGACGTCCCCAGAAAGCCCGTTGATCAGAAATGGAGGAAGGGGGTGGATTGGTGTGCCAATCAAAAGAAACTGGTATTTGAGTCTAGAGGGTGCCCACACAAATTCGAAAAGATAGGGGGACGATGGCTAGAATTTATGACATAAAGCAGATACGTAATAAGATACTTAGGGCCAGATGTAGCAAAGTTTTGCGAATCGCAAATGGCCCGATTCGCTATTTGCGACAATGCAAAATCTGAAATGGGATGCGAAAACCCCATTTCCGACTTGCAAAAAGCTATGCGAGCCATTTGCGACTTGCACCCATTTTGCGTCCTGCAAATAGCAAGTCGCAATTTGTGAGTTGCAAAGCTTATGCTATTGCAACTCGCAAATTGCGACTAGTCGCAAAAAGCCCAGTTTGCATGTCCCATTTACCACTAACTCAGAGCAGGTGGTAACCACAACCAAAGTATAAAAGGAGACCCAGAAAGCATCTGGGTTACTCAAGATGGCGGAGATATACCTGATAGCAGTGAGGAGGAGAGTCCAGGCCGCACTGCAGAGGAGGAGGAGGGGCCACAGACAGGAGAAGATATATAGAACAAGGCAGACTCTTTTTCAGCAAACTGAGGATGAGATATATGATAAATATCGCCTTAGCAGCGCAGCCAGACTAGAATTAATTGATTTACTGAAACCACAGCTAGAACACCAGACTCTGCGTGGCTGCGCCATCCCTACGCATGTGCAAGTGCTATGCTCACTGCACCTCTTGGCCTCAGGGAGCTATCAGGGGGTCATTGCTGTGGCAGGTGGGGTATCCCAAAGTGCAGTGTCAAGGTTCCTCACGGCCTTCCTAGATGCCTTAGTCACGCACATGGCACGCTTCATATACCTACCAAGGAATGAGGCAGAAATAAACAGCACCAAGCTGGACCTTTACAGGATTGCAAACTTTCCCCATGTCATAGGATGTGTAGATGGGACACATATTCAAATATGCCCCCCTGGAAACCTGGAACATATTTTCCGCAACAGAAAGTGTACCCACTCACTGAATATTCAGGTTGTTTGTGACGCCCATTATGTCATCACTGACATTGTAGCTAAGTTTCCAGGCAGTACCCATGACTCCTACATTTTTAGGCATAGTGGGATACATCAACGCCTGGAACGTGGGGAATTTGGAGACGGATACCTCCTAGGTAGAGCTACAGACACCTTGCAGACATACACACAGGTCACTGTGCACACCAACCAGGACTTTCTAACAGTGTACTTTTTGTGCCCAACAGGTGACAGTGCATATGCTCTAAGGCCATGGATCATGACTCCGTTCTTAACACCCAGCAATGAATGTGAGAGGCGATACAACAATGCACATAAGAGGACCAGGAACCTAATAGAGCGCACCTTTGGACTCCTGAAAGCAAGATTCCGATGCCTCCACCGCAGTGGAGGTGCCCTCCAGTATACCCCCATTACAGCCTTCAAAATTGTGGTCGCATGCGCCATCCTCCACAACATAGCCACCCGACGTGGGCTACCTCTCACCCCTGCAGACCCAGATCCTGATGATGAAGAGCAAGAACAACCACATCGCCATCATGGGGATCGGGGTATAGCTAATCAAGGCAGACTGAGACGGGAACACATCACTAACCAATACTTTGGAAGGTACGTGTCAATTCCAACCATACTCACCTATTGACCAAAAACACCATTTGTTAAGTGGAACACAATAACTATTTAATTAGTGCAGAAATAGAACTATATACAAGTAATGAATGTTCATGGGCATGAAAATGCAAACCAGGCATGTGGCACATTGACCTCATGTGCCACTTCAACAGGACCAGGGTAATCTCTATGGCCTTCTGCGCCTCCTGCCAGCCTGGCTGGTCCCTGGTGCCTCTGCTGTGCTCTGCCTGGTACTTCTGAGCACCCTATTGTCAGTAGCAGAGACATTGCTCACTGTTGAGCCCTCCTCACTGTCCTGGAGTGTTTCCCCTGTGCCCCTGGACAGATGGCGGGCCTCCATCAAGTCAATGACGTGGGTGAGACGTCCCAAGCCCCTAGCCACATCCCCTGCGAAATGGCCCATTTCCACCTGCAGGCCAACTTTCCTCCTCGACAGGCCTGTGGTGTTCATAGCCAGCCTGCCGATGGATGTGGCCATCCTGTCTAGTCTGTGGATGAGCTGACGGTCCCTGCGCCGCCCAACCTCGGCCTGGGCCAGTAGTCCCCCCGCCAGTTCCCTCATGGCTAGGGCAAGGTCCCCAGTGTTCGTGCATATCATGTCCATCCTGGAGTTCAGTTGCTGCATGCTGGCCTCGTTATTGCGCACGAAGCGGTGCAGCACACCACTAATCCTCCCTAAAATTCTGTTTTGTAGGCGCTGACCACGCAGCAGATGTGCCTCACTGGGGCTGGGAGGATGTTGGCCGGATGCAGACTGCAGACCTGATGTTGTGGACCTGCGTCGCCTGCGCAGCGGTGTCTGCCCTCTGTGTTCCACTGTCTCACTCCTGCCTGTTGCTGGCGCAGCCTCTTGGGACACAGTTGCAGCCGGGGTGGATACTTCAGGGCTGATGTTGGCTGTGCAGGTGGGAGTGCTGGCGGGTCCTGAGGTGTCCTCATGGGGCTGGCTTATTTGAGTAGTGCTGGTGTCTTGTGGGAGCCCTGTGGGACATGGGGAACACACTGTCAGTGTCTACTATCTGTTGCACACTTCCTAATAAACATTTGACTATGAACTGCCTACTTGACTACATTTCCCATAATGCATCATTCTGGTGTTTGCTACCCTGAAATGGAGCTATCTTGGTTGAGCATGCCCTTGTGTACATGGTGGGTGGGGGTATGGCATTGATTGGGGTAGAGGCATGTCCCATGGTACTCACCGGTTGATGTGCTGGGCTCTGAGGTGTCCAGGTCCCCAAAACCGGATACTGCCTCCTGCTCCAGGGTTTCCTCCACCCTTTCTTCCAGGGGTGTGGGTGGTGGCACTGACGATGGTCCCCCTCCTGTGCCTCTCATCTCCCGGAGCCTTTCAGCCACCCTCTCTTTGGTCCGAGAGCGGAGGTCATACCACCTTTTCTTGATGTCATCTACGCTCCTCTGGCTCACCCCCAGGGAATTTATTTTGTCCTGGATGTCCTGCCACAGCTGTTTCTTGGTGGCTTCAGGCACATTTAGGGCTGCCTTCCCAAATAAGTCGTCATAGTGCTGACAACATTCGTCTGTCAGCACTTCCAGTTCCCTCTCTGAGAACTTCAGCTTTCTCTTCCTTGGTGTTCCTTCCATGGCAGCTGCTGTTTGTCCTGTGTGCAGTTCAGCAGTTATAAAAGGGTGTGGTCCTCCCTCCTCCCAGGTGTATTAGTAAACTTCCTGGCTGTGATGTCATCATCCTGTGCCAGGAAGTGTTTCCAGAGTGTTCTGGAGTGGTTTCTGGAGTGTTCTGCAGCACCTGTAATCAATTTACATGCAACTCGCAATTTGCGACACCCACTCGCAATTTGCGAGTTCGTTTTTTGCACGGTCGCAAAAAGCGACGTTGCAATCGGCGGACTCGCACACTGCGTTGCGACTCCGGGTGCAAGTCGCTATTTCGGCACTGATGTTTTGCCTGCATTTCGATTTGCGGCTCACATTTTGCGAGTCGCACAAACTCGCAAATTGCGAGTCGCAAATTTTTAGTTTCCTACATCTGGCCCTTAATGTTTCAAGGGGACACTACGATGGCTAGATCTGCTGATAGCAACACAACCCATTATTGTTGATGGCTAACAACAATACTAAAACAATGATAAGATGTACAAATTCCATGCGTCCTTGCCTTGTACTGGAACCTGTGTTTTTTCCTTCCTTTTCCATATAGGTCTGAAAAACAATAAAAATGTGTTTATCAAAAAAATAAAAACACTGGAATACTGCTCGGCGCACACTCTGAAATCGGGCTTTTTTAAAGGCAAAAAACAGGGGGCAGACAGCTTTTAAACACAATATAAATCACAGAAACAGATTAAAACAGTCTCCTAAAAACACACACTGCAAGATGCATGTAGCCTTTTTACTTAGAAGTAAAGGGGGGTGGGTCATGTGCCACAAACTGGCAAGGCAATTCACACAGTCACTGCAAAAACAAATAAAAATAAAAACACCTTAAAAGAGGCCAGGCTGCCTGAAACACAGAGACTCCATAGTAAAACAGAGACAGGTAGCTTGAATAAACACTTTTGAACAAATAATACTATTTACCCAGAAAAATCTCAGGGCTCCTTACCTAGGTCTTTTTGCAATCCTTGAACACTGGGCTGTGTCAGGACACAGGGAGATGCTGAGGCCCACAAACTGGAGGTGGCTGTCTTGGGCTTCCCTCCACAAACTTAAGGGGCTAAAGCAGGTGTGGGGGAGCGTGGCTCAGGTGCAACAGGGACTCAGAGAGCCAATCAGCTAAGTCCAGTCCCTGTGGGCCGAGGGAAAGGCAGCTGCTGCTCTATTCAGAATCTCCTTGGATACAGACAGGCTGAATCCACACTTCCAAGCTAGCAGAGTCTACCTTCCAGGTAAGGGAGAGATTGTTTAAAAAACAAACACTGGAATATTGCTGGGTGCGCACTCTGAAATCGGGCATTTTTAAAGCAAAAAACAGGGGGGCAAACAGTTTTTAAACACAATATAAATCACAGAAACAGATGAAAACAGTCTCCTAAAAACACACTCTGCAAGATGTATATAGCCTTTTTACTTAAAAGAAAAAATGGGGGGGGTGGTTATGTGCCACAAACTAGCAAGGCAATTCACACAGTCACGGCAAAAACGGATTTGAAAAAAAACACCACTTTAAAAAAGGCCAGGCTGCCTGAAACACAGAGAGTCCACAGTAAAACAGACAATGGTAGCTGAAATAAATACTTTTGAAAAAATAATACTATTTACCCAGAAAAATCTCAGGGCTCCTTACCTAGGTCTTTTTGCAATCCTTGATCACTAGGCTGTATCAGGACACAGGGAAGATGCTGAGGCTCACAAAATGGAGGTGGCTGTCTTGGGCTTCCCTCCACAAACTTAAGGGGCCAGAGCAGGTGTTGGAGGCCGGGCTCAGGTGCAACAGGGACTCACAGAGCCAATCAGCTAAGTCCAGTCCCTGTGGGCAGGGGAAAGACAGCTGCTGCTCTATTCAGAATCTCCTTGGATACAGACAAGCTGAATCCACACTTCCAAGCTAGCAAGTCTACCTTCCAGGTAAGAGAGAGATTGTTTAAAAAACAAACACTGGAATACTGCTGGGCACTCACTCTGAAATCGGGCTTTTTTAATTGCAAAAAACAGGGGGGCAGACAGTTTTTAAACACAATATAAATCACAGAAACAGATGAAAACAGTCTCCTAAAAACACACTCTGCAAGATGTATGTAGCCTTTTTACTTAGGAGAAAAAAGGTGGGCTGTCATGTGCCACAAATTAGCAAGGCAATTCACACAGTCACGGCAAAAACGAATTAAAAAAAAACACCACTTTAAAAGAGGCCAGCCTGCCTGAAACACAGAGTCCACAGTAAAACAGACACAGGTAGCTGAAATAAACTAAGTCCAGTCCCTGTGGACAGGGGGAAAGGCAGCTGCTGCTCTATTCAGAATCTCCATGGATACAGACAGGCTGAATCCACACTTCCAAGCTAGCAGAGTCTACTTTCCACATAAGAGAGAGATTGTTTAAAAAACAAACACTAGAGGGGGGCGTGTTTAGGGCGTCAAGATGGCGGTCGCACTATTGTAGTGCTCAGGACCACTTCGTCATCCGCCTCCCATAAAATCACTATCCGTACACATCAACACCGTGAACGCTTCATCGGGGTTCCTTTATTGTGCCCTGCCTTGTGTGGCGGGTTCCCGGGCCTCACGGCCCCGTGAGACAGAGGTTTCGGCTGCCCAGCGTTCGACCACTGTTTCCCCCGATCAAGATGGCGGCTGAGGGACAAACCTGAGGCGCGGACCGCTGCGGCAGAAAGGCGGCGTCAGCCCGGACGGCCTGGAAGCAGGGCTGCGGACTCTGCGCCAGAGAAGTTGCGGGTCGCGGCCGGGGCCGCTGTGACTGGGAGAAATCAAGGTAGGCCCCGGGCCGGCAGCACTGCGATTCTCTGGTCCCCCTGATTTTCTCCCTCTTCCCGTGGTGACCGAGGAATGGGAAGGGGGGCGTTCTGTGGGCCGGAGGCCGGGGTGCTCAGTCGCGAATTGTGTGGGGCCCTGCCAGGCGCAGAGCCCGATATTAGGGGGAAGACCTGCAGACCGCTGGGAGGGCCCCTTGAGCGGACAAGTGCTCGCCAGGGCACGGGGACCCCTGCTGATGCTCCTATAGGCCGGGACGCGGGGCCGGGATGGAGGGCCTACCAGGGGTGTGATCAGCCGGAGGACCGAACCGGCGGGCTCGTTGAAGATAAGAGACTCCGTGGCAGCGAGGGGCCCCCCGGGCTGGAGCCAGGGAGAGAGTTTTGGAGCCCAGGGCTGGATGCAGTCCAGGGCCTAGACATTACATCGCCTCGAGGGCGGCCAACTACGGACCGTGTTGTGGTGACGCGCTAACCACTGGTCTCCCCAGGAGAGGGGAAAGAAGAAATTAAGTAACGATAACAAGCATCAACCACAAACGTGAGCTGGGACAAACACTGGGATACCGAGAGGTGAATCTGGACCTTCGGGCCCCGTGAGTAGAGAGGGGCCCCATCTCCGTCTTTCGGACCACGGTGGGGTGCAGTCTGAAGGTGACACGTTAGGGATTACAAGTAGTGCCTCCCTTTTCACCCTTTCCTTATTCTCTGACCACCCCTCCTCCGGACGCCAGGCATCCTCACTGGCTGGACAAGTGAGGAGTCCCGGGACCATATCGAGTGAATAAAAACGCTGCCAGGGTAAAGGACATAGAAGGGGATAGGACAATAACAAAACGAAACAGTAAGATTAAATAAACTCTGCAACACTGTGTTATCCCAATATCCCTGGAACTATCTAATAGATTCATAAATTAGGGTATACCACAGGGGGAATCAGATTAGATCCCCACGAATCTCCCATAGGGCCCTACAGTAGGGCAGAACAAAATTGACCGATCATTGCAAACTTAGAGAGGTTAGAACCACACCCAACATCATGGGCAAAGACAAAGCGATCAAACAAACAACAGCACAAACTTGTATGGACCAATTCACCACAGGTACAGTGGGCCCACAGTCGGTAGGCCCAACCACAAATGGTGGTAATAACACACAAACATCGTCCAGCGACCTAGTGGCAATCCTTCAGGCGATTCAGGCCTCCCAGACAGCAGTCGAATCAAAAATAGGGGAGGTCCGAGTGGATGTCGCCCTGAACTGGCAAGATCTCCGCAATGCAGTATCCCGAATCACAGATGCCGAGTTGAGAATCTCCACGGCAGAAGATGAAATAACAACTCCAAAAACCCAAATCTCAATGCTGACCAAACGCACCTCAGATCTACACAGGAGGGCTGAAGAAGCCAAAAACAGATCTCGATGTAACAATCTTCGCCTAGTGGGTCTTCCCGAGGCCACTGCAGAATCATCATTGGAAACATTCCTAGAGGAGTGGTTCTGGTCCTGGTTGCCGGCAGACCATCTCACGCCATGGTTCACAATCGAACAAGCCCATAGGTGGCTGCGCCCAAGGCCTCCGCCCGGCTCCCCACCCAGGCCAGTAATAATCTGCCTCTTCAACTACAAAGACAGAGACCTGGTCCTGTGGGAGGCTCGCTCCAGGGGAGACCTCCTCTGCAATGGAAGAAAAGTACTCCTTTTCCCGGATTACACATTAGAGGTACAGCAACAACGCCGCTCGTTCATGGAAGTGAAACAAAAGCTTAGATCAATGGACATCCAGTAAAGTCTCCTGTTTCCAGCCAGCCTCCGGGTGATCTATAATAATAAAACCTACTTATTTGAGCAGCCGACCGCGGCATGGACCTGGCTAACGGAAGAAACCCCACTAGATATGCACAGAACAGGATCACAGCCACCGCTTAAGACAATACCAGCTCACCCAAGGGGGAAACAACCGTTGCGCAGTCAGCGCACACGCTCTCGGAAACGAAGAGGAAGACATAGATCCAGCTCAGACTCCCCTCCCGGGGCTCATCGATCGGAACCCAGACACCCACAATCAAAAGAGAATTCCAAAGCCACCCTGACAAGCCTGAAACCACAGGACACAACCAAGATCCAGCTAGAGACACAAGAACACTCTGACTTGTCCAGTAGTCCAATCCTGTGACTGCATAGTTGGAACTTATTCTGGGAAAGACTTAAGACAATGAACACAGAAATAGAAGTGTTACGCCTAACTTTATCACACATCGAGTATTATACATTTATGCATGATCCAATACTAGGGAGGGGTCCACCGTCACAAATACCACAGCCTTACCAATCGAAAGCCATCTCATCAGTTTTAGAAGTGAGGGGCTATGTATATGGGCGCCAGATGCTTCTGGGGGGAAGTATGGGGTGGGGAGGGAGTTGGGGGGCAAGGGGGTTATGGCCTCATTCTAAAGGCCAATGTTAGAATTTGTATGCAAAGGCAAGATTCATATTTTTTTTAATTGAGGCACAGGGCAGGATGCTTAATGACTCAACAGATATAATAGAGTCTGAGAATCGGCAGCAGGAAGATAGAAAGATAAGTCCTTCAGAGTCGCACAAACTAGTAGCTAAAGGTTGGCTCAACAACTGCAAAATTCCACCTACAATCACACTCCCCCCCCATGAATCAAGTACAAATTATGTCATGGAACATCAACGGGCTCCTAGACAAAATTAAACGTACTGCAGTATTCACCTTCATACATAGATATCATCCAGAAATACTCATGTTGCAGGAAACCCACCTTTTGGGGGATAAATACAAATCCCTGACTCTTTGAGGATTTGATAGAGTGTACCAGGCGGGATACACACGTTGGTCACAAGGAGTAGCCATATTATTGCATCGTACCTTCCCTATGACACACACCCAAGTACGAAGAGACCAACAGGGGCGGTTTGTAGTCATTACCAGTAAGGTAGAAGGAATCACATTTAATATAATAAGTATCTACGCCCCTCCCTCCATGGTCAGCTCAACCCTCCAGGCACTCACAAAACTTCTCTCTGACCTACCCCCTGGGCAGACTATACTAGGTGGCGACTTCAATGCAACCTTGGACCCGACCTTAGATGTACACGGCCCACTCACCACATAGACGTACACTGGCAACCAAAATTAAAGGGTGGTTATCTGCCTTGGACTATGTGACGCCTGGCGGATATGGCATCCGAGGCAGAGACAATTCACCCACACCTCAGCAAACCCATGGCTCCCAATCCAGAATAGACCTGATGCTTCATCCGAGCACAGATTGTACAACCCTCTCACACATCAAGATTATAGCCAGAGGAATCTCTGACCATGCCCCTCTCCGGCTCATACTAGGCCCGGACCGCCCCCGGCGTCGCCCCATGTGGCGGCTAAACGCATGGTATCTCCAAGATGAAACTTTAAGGAACAATTACTCAGGCACAAGCAGAATACTTCCACCTAAATGAAGGCTTGGTAACCTCAGAGGCCACTCTATGGGCGGCAGGGAAGGCGGTATTAAGAGGTATGGCTAAAAATCTGATACATCATCAGGAACGTGCCAAAACGCTACATATCACACAGCTAGAGCTCCGAGCAATAAACCTCGAAAGAGACAACGTAATAAACCCAAGCGAGAAACTGATGCAACAACTCCTCCTAATCTGAGAGGAGATATGGGGTCAATCCCTAGAGGCTGTGAAACATTTATGGAGGGCCAGCACTGGAAGGATATATGGCTGGGGGCACAAGACCGGGAAAATGCTGTACTGGTTGATCTCCCGCGATCACGCCTCCAAGATCTTCCCTGAAATTTATGACGGGGATGGGGCCCTGGTTACGGGTCATACCGAAATTGCAAATGCTTTTGACAAGTATTATCATACACTGTACCAAGCATCTACACAAATAGATTCTCATCAAACACGTCAACTACTTGACGAGACACCCCTTCCCACAGTTACCTATGATAGAAGCACAGCTTTTAGAGGAAGGAGCCCATTAGAGAAGAAGAAATTGGGGCGGCAATCTCGACATTAAACGCTGGCAAGACGCCTGATCCCGATGGGTTCCCCCCAGAATATTATAAGATGTTTAGAGAAGACCTGACTCCACGTCTCCTACGCCTTTTCGCAGAAATAGGAAAAGGTGGATCCTTTCCTCCTGAACTAGATACAGCCATGATCGTGGTACTCCCAAAACCCAGCCTCCTTCGCCTCACTGCACGGATTACAGACCAATATCATCGATTAATACAGATATTAAAATTTTCGCCTCTATTCTTGCCACTCGCATCAAAAGGGTCCTGCCGCAGCTAATCCATCCTGACCAGGTTTATGGCAACCCGCAGTACACAACACTGTATCCGACGGGTACACGTAGCCTTGGCAGAGAGACGCCGGTTGTCCCAAAGCCTGGCCCTCTTGCTCATAGATTTTGAAAAGGCTTTTGATTCGGTTGACTGGGGATTCCTTTTACTGGTGCTCCGACGGGCTGGCATAGAAAAACAATTTTACCACCTAATTAAAGCATTATACACTAACCCTTCGGCCTGTTTACAGGTTAATGGGACCATATCCCACAGGTTCGACATCCGCAGAGGTACTCGAGAGGGATCTCCCCTATCCCCTCTTTTGTTTACCCTGGCCATTGAGCCTCTAGCCCAGATGATCAGAGCGGGCTCAGTATACAGAAGATGGAAGTGGGGTCCATCTCATGAAGACAGGATAGCTCTATATGCAGATGACCCATACGCAAATTAAGTTTTAAATACCTAGGGATCTGGGTAACATTTCTGCCCGAATTAACATGGGCCAAAAATCTATCTTCTCTGCTAACAATAATCAAAACGTACAAGCAGAGATGGCAAAACCTCCCCTTGAATGTGATGGGGCGGGTGGCCCTATACAAAATGATGATCTTGCCAAGACTCCTATACATATTCCAAAATGTTCCCATCCTCATCCCCCACTCCTGGTTCAAAAATCTCGAAAGCATCACCGGAAGATTTCTATAGAGAGGTAATAGACATCGAGTAGCGATACAACATTGCCGGAGAGGAATGTATGATGGAGGTTTGGGTGCGTCAGATTCCTATCTGTATTACCTGGCTACCCAAATGATAGTGGTCCATGACTGGTTTAATGGGGGCTGGGAAGACCCGGCGTATAAGACAGAATTGACACTCCTGGGGTTTCCACAGGTTCTTGACATGCTGTATGGAGCATCGCTTCCATGTGACATGGAGGAAACAACCAAAGTGGTCTTCCTGGCATGGCGAGCCCCGTTACGCCGCACTCACTGGAATACTGTTATCACCCTCCAGACTCCGCTATGGAGAAGGAAATGGATGTATGCCTCCGCCACGCTGGAGGGATTCGCAACGTGGGACCTATAGGCATTTCCCTGGTTGGGGACATATGGAAAGGGAGGGCATTGAAATTGTTCCAAGACCTACAAGCAGAATTTCAATTAAACCAGACACAGTTCTTTGGATACCTTCTACTAAGACACGCACTGCAAACCCATCTGCCCACCACAAGCCCTATACCGGACTTAAACCCACGGGAAGCCAAAATACTCATGGGAAATATGGAGGGGAAAGGCATTTCTCAACTTTACAAAACACTAATCAGCAACACTCCTGATAACTTACTCATTTTTAGGACTAAGTGGGAATCATGGCTCGGACCCCTAGAAGAAACGGAATGTAGGGAAGCCTTGATGGCGCCCAAGGTATTGGCAATATCGCAAGATTCCGCATGATACAATTCTATTATATATATGGGGCCTATCTGACACCATCCAAACTACACAAAATGGGAGCCCGCCCTTCTGCCAAATGCCCAAGATGCCCGAATGAACCAGCAGACTTCTTTCACATGGTATGGACCTGTCAAAAAATACAAAAGTACTGGAAAGGGGTGATCCAAGATATAGGAAGGGAAGGGCACTGGGTTAAGAAATACAAAAATCAGCCAAGCTAATCCTATTGGGGGTAAAGGAAGAAATGGGAGTAACACATGTTAAATGAACACTGGACAGCTGCTGCATTATTAGTCGCTAATAGAGATATCGTTGCAGCGTGGACGTCCCCAGAAGGCCCATTGATTCACAAATGGAGGAAGGGGGTGGATTGGTGTGCCAATCAGGAGAAACTGGTATTTGGGTCTAGAGGGTGCCCACACAAATTCGAAAAGCTATGGGGACGATGGCTAGAATTGATGACATAAACCAGATACGTAATAATATACTTAGGGGGTTATTACAACTTTGGAGGAGGTGTTAATCCATCCCAAAAGTGACGGTAAAGTGACGGATATACCACCAGCCGTATTACAAGTTCCATAGGATATAATGGACTCGTAATACGGCTGGTGGTATATCCGTCACCTTACCGTCACTTTTGGGACGGATTAACACCTCCTCCAAAGTTGTATTAACCCCCTTAATGTTTCAAGGGGACACTGCGATGGCTAGATCTGCTGATAGCACCACAACCCATTGTTGTTCATGGCTAACAACAATACTGATAAGATGTACAAATTCCATACATCCTTACCTTGTACTTGAACCTGTTTTTTCCTTCATTTTCTATACACGTCTAAAAAAACAATAAAAATTTGTTTAACAAAAAAAAACAAAACACTGGAATACTGCTGGGCGCGCACTCTGAAATCGGGATTTTTTAATTGCAAAAAACAGGGGGCAGACAGTTTTTAAACACAATATAAATCACAGAAACAGATCAACACAGTCTCCTAAAAACACACTCTACAAGATGTATGTAGCCTTTTTACTTAGAAGTAAAGGGGGGGGTCATGTGGCACAAACTAGCAAGGCAATTCACACAGTCACTGCAAAAACAAATTAAAAAAAACACCACCTTAAAAGAGGCCAGGCTGCCTGAAACACAGAGACTCCACAGTAAAACAGACACAGGTAGCTGAAATAAACACGTTTGAACAAATAATACTATTTACCCAGAAATATTTCAGGGCTTCTTACCTAGGTCTTTTTGCAATCCTTGAACACTGGGCTGTATCAGGACACAGGGAAGATGCTGAGGCCCACAAACTGGAGGTGGCTGTCTTGGGCTTCCCTCCACAAATTTAAGGGGCCAAAGCAGGTGTGGGGCGGGGGCTCAGGTGCAACAGGGACTCAGAGAGCCAATCAGCTAAGTCCAGTCCCTGTGGGCAGGGGGAAAGGCAGCTGCTGCTCTATTCAGAATCTCATTGGATACAGACAGGATGAATCCACACTTCCAAGCTAGCAGAGTCTACCTTCCAGGTAAGGGAGAGATTGTTTAAAAAACAAACACTGGAATACTGCTGGGCGCGCACTCCGAAATCGGGCATTTTTAAAGGCAAAAAACAGGGGAGCAGACAGTTTTTAAACACAATTTAAATCACAGAAACAGATTAAAACAGTCTCCTAAAAAAACACTCTGCAAGATGTATGTAGCCTTTTTACTTAGAAGAAAAAAGGGGGGGGTTATGTGCCACAAACTAGCAAGGCAATTCACAAAGTCACGGCAAAAACTAATTAAAAAGAAACACCACTTCAAAAGAGGCCAGGCTGCCTGAAACACAGAGTCCACAGTAAAACAGACACAGGTAGCTGAAATATACACTTTTGAACAAATAATACTGTTTACCAAGAAAAATCTCAGGGCTCCTTACCTAGGTCTTTTTGCAATCCTTGAACACTGAGCTGTATCAGGACACAGGGAAGATGCTGAGGCTCACAAACTGGAGGTGGCTGTCTTAGGCTTCCCTCCACAAACTTAAGGGGCCAGAGGAGATGTTGGAGGCGGGGCTCAGGTGCAACAGGGACTCAGAGAGCCAATCAGCTGTGGGCAGGGGGAAAGGCAACTGCTGCTCTATTCAGAATCTCCTAGAATACAGACAGGCTGAATCCACACTTCCAAGCAGGCAGTGTCTACTTTTCAGGTAATGGAGAGATTATTTAAAAAACAAACACTGGAATACTGCTGTGCGCGCACTCTGAAATCAGGCTTTTTTAAAGGCAAAAAACAGGGGGGCAAACAGTTTTTAAACACAATTTAAATCACAGAAACAGATTAAAACAGTCTCCTAAAAAAAAACTCTGCAAGATGTATGCAGCCTTTTTACTTAGAAAAAAAAAGGGGGGGGGGTTAGGTGCCACAAAGTAGCAAGACAATTCACACAGTCACAGCAAAAACAAATAAAAAAAAAACACCACTTTAAAAGAGGCCAGGCTGCCTGAAACACAGAGACTCCACAGTAAAACAGAAACAGGTAGCTGAAATAAACACTTTTGAACAAATAATACTATTCACCCAGAAAAATCTTAGGGCTTCTTACCTAGGTCTTTTTGCAAGACTTGAACACAGGGCTGTATCAGGACACAGTGAAGATGCTGAGGCTCACAAAATGGAGGTGGCTGTCTTGGGTTTCCCCCCACAAACTTAAGGGGCCAAAACAGGTATGGGGGGCGGGGCTCAGGTGCAACAGAGACTCAGAGAGCCAATCAGCTAAGTCCAGTCCCTGTGGGAAGAGGGAAAGGCAGTTGCTGCTCTATTCAGAATCTCCTTGGATACAGACAGGATGAATCCACACTTCCAAGTTAGCAGAGTCTACTTTTCAGGTAAGGGAGAGATTATTTAAAAAACAAACACTGGAATACTGCTGGGCGCGCACTCTGAAATCAGGCTTTGTGAAAGGCAGAAAAAAGGGGGGCAGACAGTTTTTAAACACAATTTAAATCACACAAATAGATTCAACATTCTCCTAAAAATACACTCTGCAAGATGTATGTAGCCTTTTTACTTAGAAGAAAAAAGAGGGGGGTATGTGCCACAAACTAGCAACTCAATTCACATAGTCACAGCAAAAACAAATTAAAAAAAAAAAAACACTTTAAAAGAGACTAGGCTGCCTGAAACACAGAGAGTCCACAGTAAAACAGACACAGGTAGCTGAAATAAACACTTTTGATCAAATAATACAATTTACCCAGACAAATCTCAGGGCTCCTTACCTAGGTCTTTTTGCAATCCTTGAACACTGGGCTGTATCAGGACACAGGGAAGATGCTGAGGCTCACAAAATGGAGGTGGCTGTCTTGGGCTTCCATCCACAAACTTAAGGGGCCAGAGCAGGTGTGGGACGGCGGGGCTCAGGTGCAACAGGGGCTCAGGTGCAACAGAGGCTCAGAGAGCCAATCAGCTAAGTCCAGTCCCTGTGGGCACAGGGAAAGGCAAATGCTGCTCTATTCAGAATCTCCTTGGATACAGTCAGGCTGAATCCACTCTTCCAAGTTAGCAGAGTCTACTTTTCAGGTAAGGGAGAGATTATTAAAAAACAAACACTGGAATACTGCTGGGCGCGCACTCTGAAATCAGGCTTTTTTTAAAGGCAAAAAACAGAGGGGCAAACAGTTTTTAAACACAATTTAAATCACAGAAACAGATTAAAACAGTCTCCTAAAAACACACTCTACAAGATGTATGTAGCCTTTATACTTAGAAAAAAAAAAGGGGGGGTTAGGTGCCACAAAGTAGCAAGACAATTCACACAGTCACGACAAAAACAAATTAAAAAAAAACACTTTAAAAGAGGCCAGGCTGTCTGAAACAAAGGGAGTCCACAGTAAAACAGACACAGGTAGCTGAAATAAACACTTTTGAACAAATATTACTATTTACCCAGAAAATTTCAGGGCACCTTACCCAGGTCTTTTAGCAATCCTTGAACATTGAGCTGTATCAGGACACAGGGAAAATGCTAAGGCTCACAAAATGGAGGTGGCTGTCTTGGGCTTCTCTCCACAAACTTAAGGGTCCAGAGCAGGTGTGGGGGTGGCGGGGCACAGGTGCAACAGGGACTCCGAAAGCCAATCAGCTAAGTCCAGTCCCTGTGGGCAGGGGGAAAGGCAGCTGCTGTTCTATTCAGAAGCTAATTGGATACAGACATGCTGAATCCATACTTCCAAGCTAGCAGAGTCTACTTTCCAGGTAAGAGAGAGATTGTTTCAAAAACAAACAGTGGAATACTGCTGGGCGCGCACTCTGAAATCGGGCTTCGTTAAAGGCAGAAAACAGGGGGGCAGACAGTTTTTAAACACAATTTAAATCACAGAAACACATTAAACAGTCTCCTAAAAACACACTCTGCAAGATGTATATAGCCTTTTTACTTAGAAGAAAAAAGGCGGGGGTTATGTGCCACAAATCAGCAAAGCAATTCACACAGTAACGGCAAAAACAAATTAAAAAAACAACACTTTAAATGAGGCCAGGCTGTCTGAAACACAGAGACTCCACAGTAAAACAGACACATGTAGCTGAAATAAACACTTTTGAACAAATAGTACTATTTCCCAGAAATATCTCAGGCCTCCTTACCTAGTTCTTTTTGTGATCCTTGAACACTGGGCTATATCAGGCCACATGGAAGATGCTGAGGCTCACAAAATGGAGGTGGCTGTTTTGGGCTTCCCTCCACAAACTTAAGGGGCCAGAGCAGGTGTGGGGGGGGGCGGGGCTCAGGTGCAACAGGGACTCAGAGAGCCAATCAGCTAAGTCCAGTCTCTGTGGGCAGGGGGAAAGGCATATGCTGCTCTATTCAGAATATCCTTGGCTACAGACAGGCTGAATCCACACTTCCAAGTTATCAGAGTCTACTTTTAAGGTAAGGGAGATATTATTTAAAAAACAAACACTGGAATACTGCTGGGCACGCACTCTGAAATCTGGTTTTTTTAAAGGCAAAAAACAGGGGGGCAAACAGTTTTTAAACACAATTTAAATCACAGAAACAGATAAAAACAGTCTCCTAAAAACACACTCTGCAAGATGTATGTAGCCTTTCTACTTAGAAGATAAAAGGGGGAGGGGGGTTATGTGCCACAAACTAGCAAGGCAATTCACACAGTCACGGCAAAAATAAAAAATAAAAAATCACCACTTTAAAAGACACCAGGCTGCCTCAAACACAGGGATTCCACAGTAAAACAGACACAGGGAGCTGAAATAAACACTTTTGAACAATTAATACTATTTACCCAGAAAAATTTCAGGGCTCCTTACCTAGGTCTTTTTGCAATCCTTGAACACTGAGCTGTATCAGGACACGGAAAATGCTGAGGCTCACAAAATGGAGGTGGTTGTCTTGGGCTTCCCTCCACAAACGTAAGGGTCCAGAGCAGGTGTGGGGGGGGCGGGGCACTGGTGCAACAGGGACTCCGAAAGCCAATTAGCTAAGTCCAGTCCCTGTGGGCAAGGGGAAAGGCAGCTGCTCCTCTATTCAGAATCTCCTTGGATACAGACAGGCTGAATCCACACTTCCAAGCTAGCAGAGTCTTCTTTCCAGGTAAGAGAGAGATTGTTTCAAAAACAAACAATGGAATGCTGCTGGGCGTGCACTCTGAAATCGGGCTTTGTTAAAGGCAGAAAACAGGGGGGCAGACAGTTTTCTAACACAATTTAAATCACAGAAACAGATTAAACAGTCTCTAAAAACACACTCTGCAAAATGTATGTAGCCTTTTTACTTTTAAGAAAAAAGGGGGGTATGTGCCACAAACTAGCAAGGCAATTCACACAGTCACGGCAAAAACTAATTTAAAAAAAACACCAGTTTAAAAGAGGCCAGGTTGCCTGAAACACAGAGAGTCCACAGTTAAGCAGACACAGGTAGCTGAAATAAACACTTTTGAACAAATAATGCAACTTTCCCAGAAAAATCTCAGGGCTCTTTACCTAGGTCTTTTTGCAATCCTTGAACAATGGGCTGTATCAGGACAAAGGGAAGATGCTGAGGCTCAAAAAATGGAGGTTGCTATCTTGGGCTTCCCTCCACAAACTTAAGGGGCCAGAGAAGGTGTGGGCGCGGGCGGAGCTCAGGTGTAACAGGGACTCAGAGAGCCAATCAGCTTAGTCCAGTCCCTGTGGGCAGGGGGAAGGCAGCTGCTGCTCCATTCAGAATCTCATTGGATAAGACAGGCTGAATCCACACTTCCAAGCAAGCAGAGTCTACTTTCCAGGTAAGGGAGAGATTGTTTAAAAAACAAACAAACACTGGAATACTACTGGGCGCGCACTCTGAAATCGGGCTCTTTTAAAGGTAGAAAACAGGGGGGAAGAGAGTTTTTAAATACACTTTAAATCACAGAAACAGATTAAAACAGTCTCCTAAAAACACACTCTGCAAGATGTATGCAGCCTTTTTACTTAGAAAAAAAAGGGGGGGGTTAGGTGCCACAAAGAAGCAAGGCAATTCACACAGTCACGGCAAAAATAAATAAAAAAAAAACACCACTTTAAAAGAGGCCAGGTTGCCTGAAACACAGAGAGTCCACAGTTAAGCAGACACAGGTAGCTGAAATAAACACTTTTGAACAAATAATGCAACTTTCCCAGAAAAATCTCAGGGCTCTTTACCTAGGTCTTTTTGCAATCCTTGAACAATGGGCTGTATCAGGACACAGGGAAGATGCTGAGGCTCACAAAATGGAGATGGCTGTCTTGGGCTTTCCTCCACAAACTTAAGGGGCCAGAGCTGGTGTGGGGGGACCGGGCTCAGGTGCAACAGGGACTCAGAGAACCAATCAGCTAAGTCCAGTCCCTGCGGGCAGGGGGAACGGCAGCTGCTGGCCTATTCAGAATCTCCTTGGATACAGACAGGCTGAATCCACACTTCCAAGCTGGCAGAGTCTACTTTCCAGGTAAGGGCGAGATTGTTTAAAAAAACAAACACTAGAGTACTGCTGGGGGCGCACTCTGAAATTGGGCTTTTTTTAAAGGCAAAAAACAGGGGACAGACAGTTTTTAAACACATTATAAATCACAGAAACCGAATAAAACAGTCTCCTAAAAACACACTCTGCAAGATGTATGTAGCCTTTTTACATAGAAGAAAAGGGGGAGGGGGTTATGTGCCACAAACTAGCAAGGCAATTCACATAGTCACAGCAAAAACAAATTTAAAAAAAAAAAACACTTTAAAAGAGACTAGGCTGCCTGAAACACAGAGAGTCCACAGTAAAACAGACACAGGTAGCTGAAATAAACACTTTTGATCAACTAATACTATTTACCCAGACAAATCTCAGGGCTCCTTACCTAGGTCTTTTTGCAATCCTTGAACACTGGGCTGTATCAGGACACAGGGAAGATGCTGAGGCTCACAAAATGGAGGTGGCTGTCTTGGGCTTCCCTCCACAAACTTAAGGGGCCAGAGCAGGTGTGGGACGGCGGGGCTCAGGTGCAACAGAGACTCAGAGAGCCAATCAGCTAAGTCCAGTCCCTGTGGGCACAGGGAAAGGCAAATGCTGCTCTATTCAGAATCTCCTTGGATACAGTCAGGCTGAATCCACTCTTCCAAGATAGCAGAGTCTACTTTCCGGGTAAGGGAGAGATTGTTTAAGAAACAAACACTAGAATACTGCTGGGCGCGCACTCTGAAATCAGGCTTTGTTAAAGGCAGAAAAAAGGGGGGCAGACAGTTTTTAAACACAATATAAATCACAGATACAGATGAAAACAGTCTCCTAAAAACACACTCTGCAAGATGGATGTAGCCTTTTTACTTAGGAGAAAAAAGGTGGGCTGTCATGTGCCACAAACTAGCAAGGCAATTCACCCAGTCACAGTAAAAACGACTTTAAAAAAAACACCACTTTAAAAGAGGCCAGGCTGCCTGAAACACAGAGAGTCCACAGTAAAACAGACACAGGTAGCTGAAACAAACTAAGTCCAGTCCCTGTGGACAGGGGGAAAGGCAGCTGTTGCTCTATTCAGAATCTCCTTGGATACAGACAGGCTGAATCCACACTTCCAAGCTAGCAGAGTCTACTTTCCACATAAGGGAGAGATTGTTTAAAGAACAAACACTAGAGGGGGCGTGTTCAGGGCGTCAAGATGGCGGTCGCACTTTTGTAGTGATCAGGACCACTCCGTCATCCGCCTCTTATAAAATCACTATCCGTACACATCAACACCATGAACGCTTCATCGGGGTTCCTTTATTGTGCCCTGTCTCGTGTGGCGGGTTCCAGGCCCTCACGTCCCCATGAGACCGAGGTTTTGGCTGCCCAGCGTTCGACCACTGTTTCCCCCGATCAAGATGGCGGCTGAGGGATGAACCTGAGGCGCGGCCCGCTGCGGCGGAAAGGCGGCGGCAGCCCGGGCGGCCTGGAGGCAGGGCAGCGGACCCTGCGCCAGAGAAGTTGCGGGTCGCGTCTGGGGTCGCTGTGACTGGGAGAAATCAAGGTAGGCCCCGGGCCGGCAGCACCGCGATTCTCTGGTTCCCCTGATTTTTCCCCCCCTTCCTGTGGTGACCGAGGGCTGGGAAGGGGGGCGTTCCGTGGGCCGGAGGCCAGGGTGCACGGCCGCGAATTGTGTGGGTCCCTGCAAGGCCCAGAGCCCGATATTAGGAGGAGGACCTGCAGACCGCTGGAAGGGCCGTCTGAGCGGACGGGTGCTCACTGGGGCACGGGGACCCCTGCTGATGCTGCTATAGGCCGGGAGGCGGGGTTTGGATGGAGGGCCTACCACGGGTGTGATCAGCCGGAGGACCGAACCGGCGGGCTTGTTGCCCCCCTTCCCCCCAGAGATAAGAGACTCCGTGGCAGCGAGGGGCCCCACGGCTGGAGCCAGGGAAAGGGTTTTGGAGCCCGGGGCTGGCTGCAGTCCGGGGCCTAGACATTACATCACCTCGAGGGCGGCCAACTACGGACCGTGTTGCGGTGACGCGCTCCCCACTGGTCACCCCGGGAGAGGGTAAAGAAGAAATTAAGTAGCAGTAACAAGCAGCAACCACAAAAGTGAGCTGGGACAAACACTGGGATAACGAGAGGTGAATCTGGACCTTCGGGCCCCGTGTGCAGAGAGGGTCCCCATCTCCGTCCTTCAGACCACGGTGGGGTGCAGTCTGAAAGTGACACATTAGGGATTACAAGGAGTGCCTCCCTTTTCACCCTTTCCTTATTAGCTGGCCGCCCCTCCTCCGGACGCCAGGCATCCTTACTGGCTGGACAGGGGAGGAGTCTCGGGACCATTTTGAGTGAATAAAAACGCCGCCGGGGTAAAGGACATAGAAGGGGATAGAACAATAACAAAACGAAACAGTAAGATGAAATAAACTCTGCAGCACCGTGTTCCCCCAATACCCCTGGAACTATCTAATAGATTCATAAATTAGGATATACCACAGGGGGAATCAGATTAGATCCCCAGGGATCTCCCATCAGGCCCTACAGTAGGGCAGAACAAAAATGACCGATCACTGCAACCCTAGAGAGGTTAGAACTGCACCCAACATCATGGGCAAAGACAAAGCGATCAAACAAACAACGGCACAAACTCGTATGGACCAATTCACCACAGGTACAGTGGGCCCACGGTCGGAAGGCCCAACCACAAATGGCGGTAATAACCCACAAACATCGTCCAGTGACCTGGCAGCGATCCTTCAGGCGATTCAGGACTCCCAGACAGCAGTTGAATCAAAAATAAGGGAGGTCAGAGTGGATGTCGCCCTGATCCGGCAAGATCTCCGCAATGCAGTATCCCGAAACACAGAGGCCGAGTCGAGAATCTCCCCGACAGAAGATGAAATAACAACTCTAAAAACTCAAATCTCAATGCTGACCAAACGCACCTCAGATCTACACAGGGAGGCTGAAGACGCCGAAAACAGATCTCGATGTAACAATCTTCGCCTAGTGGGTCTTCCCAAGGCCACTGCAGAATCATCATTGGATACGTTCCTAGAGGAGTGGTTCCGGTCCTGGTTGAAAGCAGACCACCTCACGCCATGGTTCACAATCGAACGAGCCCATAGGTCGCTGTGCGCAAGGCCTCCGCCCAGCTCCCCCCCCATGCCAGTAATAATCTGCCTCTTCAACTTCAAAGACAGAGACCTGGTCCTGCGGGAGGCTCGCTCCTGGGGAGACCTCCTCCGCAATGGAACGAAAGTACTCCTTTTTCCGCATTACACATTAGAGGTACAGCAACAACGGCGCTCGTTCATGGAAGTGAAACAAAAGCTTAGATCAATGGACATCCAGTATCATCTCCTGTTTCCAGCCAGACACCGGGTGATCTATAATAATAAAACCTACTTCTTTGACCAGCCGACCGCGGCATGGACCTGGCTAGTGGAAGACACCCCACTAAATATGCACAGAACAGGATCACGGCCACCGCTTAAGACAACACCAGCTCACCCAAGGGGGCAACAACCGATGCGCAGTCAGCCCACACGCTCTCGGAAACGAAGAGGAAGACATAGATCCAGCTCGGACTCCCCTCCTGGGGCTCATCGATCGAAACCAAGACACCCACAGTCAAACGAGAATTCCAGAGCCACCCTGACAAGCCTGAAACCACAGCACACAACCAAGATCCAGCTAGAGACACAAGGAGACTCTGACTTGTCCAGTAGTCCAATCCTGTGACTGCATAGGTGGAACTTATTCTGGGAAAGACTTAAGACAATGAACACAGAAATAGAAGCGTTATGCCTAATTTTATCACACATCGAGTATTATACATTTATGCATGATCTGATACTAGGGAGGGGTCCACCGCCACCAATACCACAGCCTTACCACTCGAAAGCCATCTCACCAGTTTTAGAAGTGAGGAGCTATGTATATGGGTGACAGATGCTTCTGGGGGGAAGTATGGGGTGGGGAGGTAGTTGTGGGGGAAGGGGGTTCCGGCCTTGTTCTAAAGGCCAATGTTAGAATTTGTATGCGAAGGCAAGATTCATATTTTTTTTAATTTAGGCACAGGGCAGGATGCTTAATGACTCAACAGATATAATAGAGTCTGAGAATCGTCAGTAGGAAGATAGAAAGATAAGTCCTTCAGAGTTGCACAAATTAGTAGCTAAAGGTTGGCTCAACAACTGCAAAATTCCACCTACAATCACACCCCCCTCCATGAATCAAGTACAAATTATGTCATGGAACATCAACGGGCTCCTAGACAAAATTAAACGTACTGCAGTATTCACCTTCATACATAGATACCATCCAGAAATACTCATGTTGCAGGAAACCCACCTTTTGGGGGATAAATACCCATTCCTGACTCGTCGAGGATTTGATAGAGTGTACCATGCGGGATACACACGTGGGTCACAAGGAGTAGCCATATTATTGCATCGTACCTTCCCTATGACACACACCCAAGTACGGAGAGACCAACAGTGGCGGTTTGTAGCCATTACTGGTAAGGTAGAAGGAATCACATTTAATATAATAAGTATCTACGCCCCTTCCTCCATGGTCAGCTGAATCCTCCAGCCACTCACAAAACTTCTCTCTGACCTACCCCCTGGGCAGACTATACTAGATGGCGACTTCAACGCAACCTCGGACCCAACCTTAGATGTAGACGGCCCACTCACCACATAGAGACGTACACTGGCAACCTAAAGTAAGGGGTGGTTATCTGCCACTGGACTATGTGACGGCTGGCGGATATGGCATCCGAGGCAGAGACAATTCACCCACACCTCAGCCTCCCATGGCTCCCAATCCAGAATAGACCTGATGCTTGTTCCGAGCACAGATTGTACAACCCTCTCACACATCAAGATTCTAGCCAGAGGAATCTCTGACAATGCCCCTCTCCAGCTCATACTAGGCCCGGCCCGCCCCCGGCGTCGCCCCATGTGGCGGCTAAACGCATGCTATCTCCAAGATGAACACTTTAAGGAACAATTACGTCAGGCACAAGCAGAATAATTCTACCTAAATGAAGGCTCGGTAACCTCGGAGGGCACTCTATGGGCGGCAGGGAAGGCGGTATTAAGAGGTATGGCTAAAAATCTGATACATCATCAGGAATATGCCAAAACGCTACATATCACACAGCTAGAGCTCTGAGCAATAAACCTCGAAAGAAGACAACGTAATAAACCCAAGCGAGAAACTGACGCGACAACTCCTCCTAATCTGAGAGGAGATATGGGGTCAATCCCTGGAGGCCCCGAAACATTTATGGAGGGCCAGCACTGGAAGGATATATGGCTGGGGGCACAAGACCGGGAAGACGCTGTACTGGTAGATCTTCCGCGATCACCCCTCCAAGATTGTCCCTGAAATTTATGACGGGGATGGGGCCCTGGTTACGGGTCGTACCGAAATTGCGAATGCTTTTGACAACTATTATCATACACTGTACCAAGCATCTACACAAATAGATTCACATCAAAAACGTCAACTACTTGACGAGATCCCCCTCCCACAGTTACCTATGATAGAAGCACAGCTTTGAGAGGAAGGAACCCATTAGAAAGGAAGAAATTGGGGCGGCAATCTCGACAATAAACGCTGGCAAGACACCTGGTCCCGATGGGTTCCCCAAGAATATTATAAGGTGTTTAGAGAAGACCTGACCCCACGTCTCCTACGCCTTTTCGCAGAAATAGGAAAAGGTGTATCCTTTCCTCCTGAACTAGATACAGCCATGATCGTGGTGCTCCCCAAAACCCAGCCCCCTTCGCCTCACTGCGCAGATTACAGACCAGTATCATCGATTAACACAGATATTAAAATCTTCGCCTCTATCCTTGCCACTCGCATCAAAAGGGTCCTGCCGCAGCTAATCCATCCTGACCAATGTGTGGTTTATGGCAACCCGCAGTACACAACACTGTTTCCGCCGGCTACACGTAGCCTTGGCGGAGAGACGCCGGTTGCCCCAAAGCCTGGCCCTCTTGCTCATAGATTTTTAAAAGGCTTTTGATTCGGTAGACTGGGATTCCTTCTACTGGTGCTCCGACAGGCAAGCATAGAAAAACAATTTTGCCACCTAATTAAAGCATTATACACTAACCCTATGGCCTGTGTACAGGTTAATGGGACCATATCCCACAGGTTCGACATCCGCAGAGGTACTCGACAGGGATGTCCCCTATCCTCTCTTTTGTTTACCCTGGCCATTGAGCCTCTAGCCCAGATGATCAGAGCGGGCTCACTATACCGAGGATGGAAATGGGGTCCATCTCATGAGACAGGATAGCTCTATATGCAGATGATGTTCTGCTATATATGGAAGAACCCAGTATAACGGGTCCAAGGAGACTTTGCCTTCTAAGGAAATACGAACTAGTCTCAGGATGAACTCCACCAAATCAATCCTGATCCCGCTAGCAAACACACTTGATTGCTTCGATTGGCAAAATACCATACCCATACGCAAATTAAGTTTTAAATACCTAGGGATCTGGGTAACCCTTTTGCCCGTATTAACATGGGCCAAAAATCTATCTCCTCTGCTCACAAGAATCAAAACGGACATGCAGAGATGGCAAACCCTCCCCTTGAATGTGATGGGGCGGGTGGCCCTATACAAAATGATTATATTGCCAAGACTCCTATACAGATTCCAAAATGTTCCCATCCTCATCCCCCACTCCTGGTTCAAAAATCTCGAAAGCATCACCGGAAGATTTCTATGGAGAGGTAATAGACATTGAGTAGCAATGCAACATTGCCGGAGAGGAATGTATGATGGAGGTTTGGGTGCGTCAGATCCCTATCTATATTACCTGGCTTCCCAATTGATAGTGGTCCATGACTAGTTTAATTAGGGCTGGGAAGACCCGGCGTATAAGACAGAATTGACACTCCTGGGGTTTCCACAGGTTCTTGACATGCTGTATGGAGCATCGCATCCTCGTGACATGGAGGAAACAACCAAAGTGGTCTTCCTGGCATGGCGAGCCACGTTACGACACACTCACCGGAATACCGTTATCACCCTCCAGACTCCGCTATGGAGAAGGAAATTGATGTTTGCCTCGGCCACGCTGGAGGGATTCGCAACATGGGACCTAATAGGCATTTCCCTGGTTGGGGACATATGGAAAGGGGGGGCCATTAAATCATTCCAAGACCTACAAGCAGAATTTCAATTAAACCAGACACAGTTCTTTAGATACCTTCAACTAAGACACGCACTGCGAACCCATCTGCCCACCACAAGTCCTATACCGGACTTTAACCCACTGGAAGCCAAAATACTCATGGGAAATATGGAGGGGAAAGGCATTTCTAAACTTTACAAAACACTAATCAACAACACTCCTGATAACTTAGTCATTTTTAGGACTAAGTGGTAATCATGGCTCGGACCCCTAGAACAAACGGAATGGAGGGAAGCATTGATGGTGCCCAAGGTATTGGTAATATCTGCAAGGTTCCGCATGATACAATTCTATTATTTATATGGGGCCTATCTGACACCATCCAAACTACACAAAATGGGAGCCCGCCCTTGTGCCAAATGCCCAAGATGCCCGAATGAACCAGCAGACTTCTTTCATATAGTATGGACCTGTCAAAAAATACAAAAGTACTGGGAAGGGGTGATCCAAGATATAGGAAGGGCACTGGGGCAAGAAATGCAAAAATCAGCTAAGCTAATCCTATTGGGGGCAATGGAAGAAATGGGAGGAACACATGCTAAACTAACACTGACAGCTACGGCATTATTAGTCGCTAAGAGAGATATCGCTGCACTGTGGACGTCCCCAGAAGGCCTGTTGATCCAGAAATGGAGGAAGGGGGTGGATTGGTGTGCCAATCAGGAGAAACTGCTTTTGAGTCTAGAGGGTGCCTACACAAATTCGAAAAGATATGGGGACGATGGCTAGAATTGATGACTTAAACCAGATACGTAATAAGATACTTAATGTTTCACGGGGACACTACGGTGGCTAGATCTGCTAATAGCACCACAACCCATTATTGTTGATGGCTAACAAAGATACTAAAACAATGATAAGATATATGAATTCCACTAGTCCTTGCCTTGTACTTGAACCTGTTTTTTCGTTCCTTTTCTGTATATGTCTGAAAAACAATAAAAATGTGTTTATCAAAAAAACAATAACACTGGACTACTGCTGGGCGCGCACTCTGAAATTGGGCTTCTTTAAAAGCAAAAAAACAGGGGGGCAGACAGTTTTTAAACACAATATAAATCACAGAAATAGATTAAAACTGTCTCCTAAAAACACACTCTGCAATATGTATGTAGCCTTTTAATTAGAAGAAAAAATGGGGGGGTTACGAGCCACAAACTAGCAAGGTAATTCAGACAGTCACAGAAAAAACAAATTAAAAAAAACACCATCTTTAAAAGAGGCCAGGCTGCCTGAAACACAGAGAGTCCACAGTAAAACTGACACAGGTAGCTGAAATAAACACTTTTGAACAAATAATACTATTTACCCAGAATAATCTCAGGGCTCCTTACCTAGGTCTTTTTGCAATCCTTGTACACTGGGCTGTATCAGGACACAGGGAAGATGCTGCGGCTCACAAAATGTAGATGGTTGTCGTGGGCTTCCCTCCACAAACTTAAGGGGCCACAGCAGGTGTCGGGGCGGGGCTCAGGTGAACAGGGACTCAGAGAGCCAATCAACTAAGTCCAGTCCCTGTGGGAAGGAGGAAAGGCAGCTGCTGCTCTATTCAGAATCTCCTTGTATACAGACAGGCTGAATCCACACTTCCAAGCTAGCAGAGTCTACTTTCCAGTTAAGGGAGAGATTGCTTAATAAACAAACACTGGAATACTGCTGGGCGCACACTCTTAAATCGTACTTTCTTAAAGGCAAATAACAGGGGGGAAGACAGTTTTTAAACATCATTTAAATCACAGAAACAGATTAAAACACTCTCCTAAAAACACACTCTGCAAGATGTATGTAGCGTTTTTACTTTGAAGAAAAAGGAGGGGGGGGGGGGTGTTATGTGCCACAAACTAGCAAGGCAATTCACACAGTCACGGTAAAAGTAAATAAAAAAAAAATGCAACTTTAAAAGAGGCCAGGCTGCCTGAAACACAGAGAGTCCACAGTAAAACAGACACAGTTAGCTGAAATAAATACTTTTGAACAAATAATACTATTTACCCAGAAAAATCTCAGGGCTCCTTACCTAGGTCTTTTTGTAATCCTTCAACACTTGGCTGTATCAGGACACAGGGAAGATGCTGAGGCTCCCAAAATGGAGGTAGCTGTCTTGGGCTTCCCTCCACAAACTTAAGGGGCCAGAACAGGTGTTGGGGCGGGGCTCAGGTGCAACAGAGACTCAGAAAGCCACTCAGCTAAGTCCAGTCCCTGTGGGCAGGGGGAAAGGCAGCTGCTGCTCTATTCAGAATCTCATTGGATACAGACAGGCTGAATTCACACTTCCAAAATAGCAGAGTCTATTATCCAGGTAAGGGAGAGATTGTTTAAAAAACAAACACTGGAATACTGCTGGGCGCACACTCTGAAATCTGGCTTTTTTAAAGGTAGAAAATAGGGGGGCAGACAGTTTTTAAACACAATTTAAATCACAGAACCAGATTAAAACAGTCTCCTAAAAACACACTCTGCAAGATGTATGTAGCGTTTTTACTTTGAAGAAAAAGGAGGGGGGGGGGGGGGGTGTTATGTGCCACAAACTAGCAAGGCAATTCACACAGTCACGGTAAAAGTAAATAAAAAAAAAATGCAACTTTAAAAGAGGCCAGGCTGCCTGAAACACAGAGAGTCCACAGTAAAACAGACACAGTTAGCTGAAATAAATACTTTTGAACAAATAATTCTATTTACCCAGAACAATTTCAGGGCTCCTTACCTAGGTCTTTTTGCAATCCTTGAACACTGGGCTGTCTCAGATCACAGGGAAGATGCTGAGGCTCACAAACTGGAGGTGGCTGTCTTGGGCTTCCATCCACAAACTTAAGGGGCCAAAGCCGGTGTGGGGGGGCAGGGCTCAGGTGCAACAGGGTCTCAGAAAGCCAATCAGCTAAGTCCAGTCCCTATGGTTGGAGGGAAAGGTAGCTGCTGCTCTATTCAGAATCTCCATGGATACAGACAGGCTGAATCCACACTTCCAAGCTAGCAGAGTCTACTTTTCAGGTAAGGGAGAGATTGCTAAAAAAACAAACACTGGAATACTGCTGGGCGCACACTCTCATATCGGGCTTTTTTAAAGGCAAAAAGCAGGGGGGCAAAATGTTTTTAAACAGAATTTAAATCACAGAAACAGATTAAAACAGTCTCCTAAAAACACACTCTGCAAGATGTATGTAGCCTTTTTACTTAGAAGAAAAAAGGGGGGGTTATGTGCCACAGACTTACAAGGCAATTCACACAGCCACGGCAAAAACAAATAAAATAAAAAAAACACTGTAAAAGGCCAGCTGCCTGAAACACAGAGAGTCCACAGTAAAACAGACACAGGTAGCTGAAATAAACACTTTTGAACAAATAATACTATTTACCCAGAAAAATCTCAGGGCGCCTTACCTAGGTCTTTTTGCAATCCTTGAACACTGGGCTGTATCAGGACACAGGGAAGATGCTGACGCTCACAAAATGGAGGTGGCTTTGTTGTAGTTTAGCAGCGATTAGATTAAGCATTAGCAGAAGACATCTTGTATTTAGTAACTATTGTAAACATTTCACGGAATCCATTTTGTATTCATGGCAGCCATTTTCTCTGCCACATGCTGCCATGTGCTCACCATATGCTCTTTCCTACCTTTCTGTTAACTACTCTTGAAAATCTGCCAAGTGACAAGTTATATTTAGCATCTCCCACTTTCGCACATGCTCAGTAAGGTCTGCAGCTGTTAGTCCTTGAAAACTGTTAGCTCCTCCTACCTGTCGACTGTGCATTTCCACATGACCTTACATGTATGCAAGTCTTGCTTCTATAATTGTACCACCTCCTTTTAGCCCCTGCGTGGGTATAAAAGGACCATGTACTCTCAGTTCAGTGTGCTACTTCAAACATTACCGAAGGGTGCTGTTTGAACTGCAGTACCACCTGATGAGGTTAATAAACTTTGTCTTTTATTTCAGTTTCTGTGCCAACTTCTTCCTACATGGTATGAGGACTTTGTGCAGAGAAAGGTGAACCCCTTGCATAAGTAGGCCTTGCTGAGGCTTACTTCAACAGCTGTCTTGTGCTTCCCTCCACAAACCCCAGGGGTCAGAGTATGTGTGGGATGGCGGTGCTCAGGTGCAACAGGGACTCAGAAAGCCAATCAGCTACGTCCAGTCCCTGTGGTCACGGGGAAAGGCAGCAGCTGCTCTATTCAGAATATCCTTGGATACAGACAGGCTGAATCCACCCTTCCAAGCTAGCAGAGTCTACTTTCCAGGTACGGGAGAGATTGTTTAAAAAACAAACACTGGAATACTGCCAGGCACGCACTCTGAAATCGGGCTTTTTTAAAGGCAAAAAACAGGGGGGCAGACAGTTTCGAAACACAATTTAAATCACAGAAACAGATTAAAACAGTCTCCTAAAAAGCAATCTGCAAGATGTATGTAGCCTTTTTACTTAGAAGAAAAGGGGGGTTATGTGACACAAACTAGCAAGGCAATTAAACAGTCACAGCAAGATCAAATTTTACAACAACACCACTTTAAAAGAGGCCAGGCTGCCTGAAACACAGAGAGTCCACAGTAAAACAGAAACAGGTAGCTGAAATAAACACTTATGAACAAATAATACTGTTTACCCAGAAAAATCTCAGGGCTCCTTACCTAGGTCTTTTTGCAATCCTTGAACACTGGGCTGTATCAGGAAACAGGGAAGATGCTGAGGCTCACAAAATGGAGGTGGCAGTTTTGGGCTTCCCTCCACAAACTTAAGAGGCCAGAGCAGGTGTGGGGGGAAGGAGCTCAGGTGCAACAGGGGACTCAGAGAGCCAATCAGGTACGTCCAGTCCCTGTGGGCAGGGGGAAAGGCAACTGCTTCTCTATTCAGAATCTCCTTGGATACAGAGAGGCTGAATCCACACTTCCAAGCTAGCAGTGTCTACTTTTCAGGTAAGGGAGAGATTGTTAAAAAAACAAACACTGGAATACTGCTGGGCGCACACTCTCATATCGGGCTTTTATAAAGGCAAAAAACAGGGGGGCAAAATGTTTTTAAACAGAATTTAAATCACAGAAACAGATTAAAACAGTCTCCTAAAAACACACTCTGCAAGATGTATGTAGCCTTTTTACTTAGAAGAAAAAAGGGGGGGTTATGTGCCACAGACTAGCAAGGCAATTCACACAGTCACGGCAAAAACAAATAAAAAAATAAAAACACTGTAAAAGGCCAGCTGCCTGAAACACAGAGAGTCCACAGTAAAATAGAAACAGGTAGCTGAAATAAACACTTTTGAACAAATAATACTATTTACCCAGAAAACTCTCAGGGCGCCTTACCTAGGTCTCTTTGCAATCCTTGAACACTGGGCTGTATCAGGACACAGGGAAGATGCTGACACTTACAAAATGGAGGTGGCTTTGTTGTAGTTTAGCAGCGATTAGATTAAGCATTAGCAGAAGACATCTTGTATTTAGTAACTATTGTAAACATTTCACGGAATCCATTTTGTATTCATGGCAGCCATTTTCTCTGCCACATGCTGCCATGTGCTCACCATATGCTGTTTCCTACTTTTCTGTTAACTACTCTTGAAAATCTGCCAAGTGACAAGTTATATTTAGCATCTCCCACTTTCGCACATGCTCAGTAAGGTCTGCAGCTGTTAGTCCTTGAAAACTGTTAGCTCCTCCTACCTGTCGACTGTGCATTTCCACATGACCTTACATGTATGCAAGTCTTGCTTCTATAATTGTACCACCTCCTTTTAGCCCCTGCGTGGGTATAAAAGGACCATGTACTCTCAGTTCAGTGTGCTACTTCGAACATTACCGAAGGGTGCTGTTTGAACTGTAGTACCACCTGATGAGGTTAATGAACTTTGTCTTTTATTTCAGTTTCTGTGCCAACTTCTTCCTACATGGTATGAGGACTTTGTGCAGAGAAAGGTGAACCCCTTGCATAAGTAGGCCTTGCTGAGGCTTACTTCAACAGCTGTCTTGGGCTTCCCTCCACAAACCCAAGGGGTCAGAGCAGGTGTGGGATGGCGGTGCTCAGGTGCAACAGGGACTCAGAAAGCCAATCAGCTACGTCCAGTCCCTGTGGGCAGGGGGAAAGGCAGCAGCTGCTCTATTCAGAATATCCTTGGATACAGACAGGCTGAATCCACCCTTCCAAGCTAGCAGAGTCTACTTTCCAGGTACGGGAGAGATTGTTTAAAAAACAAACACTGGAATACTGCTAGGCACGCACTCTGAAATCGGGCTTTTTTAAAGGCAAAAAACAGGGGGGCAGACAGTTTCGAAACACAATTTAAATCACAGAAACAGATTAAAACAGTCTCCTAAAAAGCAATCTGCAAGATGTATGTAGCCTTTTTACTTAGAAGAAAAGGGGGGTTATGTGCCACAAACTAGCAAGGCAATTAAACAGTCACAGCAAGATCAAATTTTACAACAACACCACTTTAAAAGAGGCCAGGCTGCCTGAAACACAGAGAGTCCACAGTAAAACAGAAACAGGTAGCTGAAATAAACACTTTTGAACAAATAATACTATTTACCCAGAAAAATCTCAGGGCTCCTTACCTAGGTCTTTTTGCAATCCTTGAACACTGGGCTGTATCAGGAAACAGGGAAGATGCTGAGGCTCCAAAATGGAGGTGGCAGTCTTGGGCTTCCCTCCACAAACTTAAGAGGCCAGAGCAGGTGTGGGGGGAAGGAGCTCAGGTGCAACAGGGACTCAGAGAGCCAATCAGGTACGTCCAGTCCCTGTGGGCAGGGGGAAAGGCATCGGCTGCTCTATTCAGAATCTCCTTGAATACAGACAGGCTAAATCCACACTTCCAAGCTAGCACAGTCTACTTTCCAAGTAAGGGAGAGATTGTTTAAAAAACAAACACTGGAATACTAATGGGCGCCCACTCTGAAATCGGGCTTTGTTAAAGGCAGAAAACAGGGGGCAGACAGTTTTTAAACACAATTTAAATCACAGAAATAGATTAAAACAGTCTCCTAAAAACACACTCTGCAAGATGTATGTATCCTTTTTACATAGAAGATAAAAGGGGTACGGGGGATATGTGCCACAAACTAGCAAGGCAATTCACACAGTCACGGCAAAAACAAATAAAAAAAAAACACACCACTTTAAAAGAGGCCAGGCTGCCTGAAATACAGAGAGTCCACAGTAAAACAGACACAGGTAGCTGAAATAAACACTTTTGAACAAATAATACTATTTACCCAGAAAAATCTCAGGGCTCCTTACCTAGGTCTTTTTGCAATCCTTGAACACTGGGCTGTATCAGGAAACAGGGAAGATGCTGAGGCTCCAAAATGGAGGTGGCAGTCTTGGGCTTCCCTCCACAAACTTAAGAGGCCAGAGCAGGAGTGGGGGGAAGGAGCTCAGGTGCAACAGGGACTCAGAGAGCCAATCAGGTACGTCCAGTCCCTGTGGGCAGGGGGAAAGGCATCGGCTGCTCTATTCAGAATCTCCTTGAATACAGACAGGCTAAATCCACACTTCCAAGCTAGCACAGTCTACTTTCCAAGTAAGGGAGAGATTGTTTAAAAAACAAACACTGGAATACTAATGGGCGCCCACTCTGAAATCGGGCTTTGTTAAAGGCAGAAAACAGGGGGCAGACAGTTTTTAAACACAATTTAAATCACACAAACAGATTAACCAATCTCCTAAAAACACAATCTGCAAGATGTATGTAGACTTTTTACTTAGAAGAAAAAGGGGGGGTATGTGCGACAAACTAGCAAGGCAAAACCCACAGTCAAGGCAAAAAGAATTTTAGAAAATTACCACTTTAAAAGAGACCAGGCTGCCTGAAAAACAGAGAGTTCACAGTAAAACAGACACAGGTAGCTGAAAGAAACACTTTTGAACAAATAATACTATTTACCCAGAAAAATCTCAGGGCTCCTTACCTAGGTCTTTTTGCATTCCTTGAACACTGGGCTGTATCAGGACACAGGGAAGATGCTGAGGCTCGTAAAATGGAGGTGGCTGTCTTTGGATACCCTCCACAAACTTAAGGGGGCAGAGCAGGTGCGGGTGGGGCTCAGGTGCAACAGGGACTCAGAGAGCCAATCAGCTAAGTCCAGTCCCTGTGGGCAGGGGGAAGGGCATCTGCTGCTCTATTCAGAATCTCCTTGACTACAGACAGGCTGAATCCACACTTCCAAGCTAGCACAGTCTACTTTCCAAGTAAGGGAGAGATTGTTTAAAAAACAAGCACTGGAATACTGCTGGGCGTGCACTCTTAAATCGTCCTTTTTTAAAGGCAAAGAACAGGGGGGCAGACAGTTTTTAAACACAATTTAAAACACAGAAACAGATTAAAACAGACTCCTAAAAACACACTCTGAAAGATGTATATAGCCTTTTTACTTAGAAGAAAAAAGGGGAAGGGAGTTATGTGCCACAAACTAGCAATGCAATTCACACAGTCACAGGAAAAAATAATTAAAAAAATATACCACTTTAAAAGAGGCCAGTCTGCCTGAAACAAAGAGAGTCTACAGTAAAACAGACACAGGTAGCTGAAATAAACACTTTTGAACAAATAATGCTATTTACCTAGAAAAATCTCAGGGCTCCTTACCTAGGTCTTTTTGCAATCCTTGAACACTGGGCAGTATCAGGACACAGGGAAGATGCCGAGGCTCATAAAATGGAGGTGGCTGTCTTGGGCTTCCCTCCACAAACTTAAGGGGCCAGAGGAGGTGTGGGGGCGGGGCTCAGGTGCAACAGGGACTCACAGAGCCAATCAGCTACGTCCAGTCCCTGTGGGCAGGGGGGAAGGAAAGTGCTTGTCTATTCAGAAACTCCTTGGATTCAGACAGGCTGAATCCACATTACCAAGCTAGCAGAGTCTACTTTCCAGGTAAGGGAGAGATTGTTTAAAAAACAAACACTGGAATACTGCTGGGCGCGCACTCTGAAATCTGGCTTTTTTAAAGGTAGAAAACAGGGGGCAGACAGTTTTTAAACACAATTTAAATCACAGAAACAGATTAAAACAGTCCCCTAAAAACACACTCTGCAAGATGTATGTAGCCTTTTTACTTAGAAGAAAAAAAGGGGGGGTTAGGTGCCACAAAGTAGCAAGGCAATTCACTCAGTCACGGCAAAAACGAATTTGAAAAAAACACTTCTTTAAAAGAGACCAGGCTGCCTGAAACACAGAGAGTCAACAGTTAAACAGACACAGGTAGCTGAAATAAATACTTTTGAAAAAATAATACTATTTACCTAGAAAAATCTCAGGGCTCCATACCTAGGTCTTTTTGCAGTCCTTTAACACTGGGCTGTATCAGCACACAGGGAAGATGCTGAGGCTCACAAAATGGAGGTGGCTGTCTTGGGCTTCCCTCCACAAACTTAAGGGCCCAGAGCAGGTGTGGGACGGCGGGGCTCAGGTGCAACCAGGACTCATAGAGCCAATCAGCTAAGTCAAATCCCTGTGGGCACGGGGAAAGGCAGCAGCTGCTCTATTCGGAATAACCTTGGAAACAGACAGGCTGAATCCACTCTTCCAAGCTAGCAGAGTCTACTTTCCAGGTAAAGGAGACATTGTTTCAAAAACCAACACTGGAATACTGCTGGACGTGCACTCTGAAATCAGGCTTTTTTGAAGGTAGAAATCAGGGGGGCAGACAGTTTTTAAACACAATTTAAATCACAGAAACAGATTAAAACAGTCCCCTAAAAATACACTCTGCAAGATGAATGTAGCCTTTTTACATTGAAGAAAAAAGGGGGAGTGGGTTATGTTCCACAAATTAGCAAAGCAATTCACACAGTAACGGCAAAAACAAATTAAAAAAACACCACTTTAAAAGAGGCCAGACTGGCTGAAACACAGAGAGTCCACAGTAAAACAGACACAGGTAGCTGAAATAAACACTTTTGAATAAATCATACTATTAACCCAGGCAAATCTCAGGTCTCCTTACCTAGTTCTTTTTGCAATCCTTGAACACTTGGCTGTATCAGGACGCAGGGAAGATGCTGAGGCTCACAAAATGGAGGTGGCTGTCTTGGGCTTCCCTCCACAAACTTAAGGGGCCAGAGCAGGTGTGGGGGGGCGGGGCTCAGGTGCAACAGGGACTCAGAGAGCCAATCAGCTATGTCCAGTCCCTGTGGGCAGGGGGAAAGGCAGCTGCTGCTCTATTCAGAATCTCCTTCGATACAGACAGGCTGAATCCACACTTCCAAGCTAGCAGGGTCTACTTTTCGGGTAAGCGAGGGATTGTTTAAAAAACAACACTGGAATACTGCTGGGCGTGTACTCTGAAATTGGGCTTTTTTAAATGCAAAAAAAAGGGGGCAGACAGTTTTTTAACAAAATTTTAATCACAAAAACAGATTGAATCAGCCTCCTAAAAAGACACTCTACAAGATGTATGTACCCTTTTTACATAGAAGAAAAGGTGGGGGTTATGTGCCACAAACTAGCAAGGTAATTCACACAGTCACGGCGAAAAAGAATTTGAAAAAAACAAAACTTTAAAAGAGGCCAGGCTGTCTGAAACACAGACAGTCCACAGTTAAACAGACACAGGTAGCTGAAAGAAACACTTTTGAAGAAATAATACTATTTACCCAGAAAAATCTCAGGGCTCCTTTCCTAGGTCTTTTTGCAATCCTTGAACACTGGGCTGTATCAGGACATAGGGAAGATGCTGAGGCTTCTCAAAATGGAGGTTGCTGTCTTTGTCTTCCCTCCACAAACTTAAGAGGCCAAAGAAGGTGTGGGGGCGGAAGGGGCTCAGGTGCAGCAGGGACTCCGAGAGCCAATCAGCTAAGTCCAGTCCCTGTGGGCAGGGGGAAAGGCACCTGCTGCTCTATTCAGAATCTCCTTGGATACAGACAGGCTGAATCCACACTTCCAAGCTAGCAGAGTCTACTTTCCAGGTAAGGGAGAGATTGTTTCTAAAACAAACACTGGAATACTGCTGGGCGCGCACTCTGAAATCGGGCATTTTTAAAGGCAAAGATCGGGGGCAGACAGTTTTTAAACACAATTTAAATCACAGAAACAGATTAAAAAAGTCTCCTAAAAACACACTCTGCAAGATGCATGTAGCCTTTTTACTTAGAAGAAAAGGGGGGGGGGTATGTGCCACAAACTAGAAAGGTAATTCACACAGTCACAGCAAAAACAAATAAAAAAAAAACACTTTAAAAGAGGCCAGGCTGCCTGAAACACAGAGGGTCCACAGTAAAACAGAAACAGGTATCTGAAATAAACACTTTTGAACAAATAATACTATTCACCCAGAACAATCTCAGGGCTCCTTACCTAGGTCTTTTCGCAATCCTTGAACAGTGGGCTGTATCAGGACACAGGGAAGATGCTGAGGCTCACAAAATGGAGGTGGCTGTCTTGGGCTTCCTTTCACAAACTTAAGGGGCCAGAGCAGGTGTGGGGGAACGGGCCTCAGGTGCAACAGGGACTCAGAGATCCAATCATCTAAGTCCAGTCCCTGTGGGCAGGGGGAAAGGCAGCTGCTGCTCTATTCAGAATCTCCTTGGATACAGACAGGCTGAATCCACACTTCCAAGCTAGCAGAGTCTATCTTCCAGGTAAGAGAGACATTGTTTAAAAAACGAACACTAGAATACTGCTGGGCGTGCACTCTGAAATCGGGCTTTGTTAAAGGCAGAAAACGGGGGGCAATCAGTTTTTAAACACAATTTAAATCACAGAAACGGATTAAAACAGTCTCCTAAAAACACACTCTGAAAGATGTATGTAGCCTTTTTACTTAGAAGATAAAAGGGGGGGGTTATGTGCCACAAACTAGCACGGCAATTCACTCAGTCACGGCTAAAACAAATTTTTTAAAAACACCACTTTAAAAGAGGCCAGGATGCCTGAAACACAGAGAGTCTACAGTAAAACAGACACAGGTAGCTGAAATAAACACTTTTGAACAAATAATACTATTTACCCAGAAAAATCTCAGGGCTCCTTACCTAAGTCCTTTTGCAATCCTTGAACCCTGGGCTGTATCAGAACACAGGGAAGATGCTGAGGCTCACAAAATGGAGGTGGCTGTCTTGGGCTTCCCTGCACAAACTTAAGGGGCCAGAGACGGGTTGGGGGGGAAGGGGCTCAAGTGCAACAGGGACTCAAAGAGCCAATCAGCTAAATCCAGTCGCTGTGGGCAGGTGGAAAGGCAGCTGCTGCTCTATTCAGAATCTCCTAGGATACAGACAGGCGGAATCCACACATCCAAGCTAGCAGAGTCTACTGTCCAGGTAAGGGAGAGATTGTTTAAAAAACATATACTGTAATACTGCTGGGCGCGCACTCTGAAATCGGGCTTTTTTGAAGGTAGAAAACAGTAGGGCAGACAGTTTCTAATCACAATTTAAATCACAGAAACAGATTAAAACAGTCTCTTAAAACCACACTCTGCAAGATGTATATAGCCTTTTTACTTAGAAGAAAAAAGAGGGGGTTAGGTGCAAAAACTAGCACGGCAATTCACACGGTCACGGCTAAAACACATTTTTAAAAAACACCACTTTAAAAGAGACCAGGCTGCCTGAAACACAGAGAGTCTACAGTAAAACAGACACATGTAGCTGAAATAAACACTTTTGAACAAATAATACTATTTACCCAGAAAAATCTCAGGGCTCCTTACCTAGGTCTTTTTGCAATCCTTCAACACTGGGCTGTATCAGGACACAGGGAAGATGCTGAGGCTCACAAACTGGAGGTGGCTGTCTTGGGCTTCCCTCCACAAACTTTAGGGGCCAAAGCAGGTGTGGGGGGGGCGGGGCTCAGGTGCAACAGGGACTCAGAGAGCCAATCAGCTAAGTCCAGTCCCTGTGGGCAGAGGGAAAGGCAGCTGCTGCTCTATTCAGAATCTCCTTGGATACAGACAGGCTGAATCCACACTTCCAAGCTAGCAGAGTCTACTTTCCAGGTAAGGGAGAGATTGTTTAAAAAACAAACACTGGAATACTGCTGGGCGCACACTCTGAAATCTGGCTTTTTTAAAGGCAAAAAACAGGGGGCAGACAGTTTCTAAACACAATTTAAATCACAGAAATAGATTAAAACAGTCTCATAAAAACACACTCTGCAAGATGTATGTAGCCTTTTTAGTTAGAAGATAAAAGGGGGAGTGGGTTTATGTGCCACAAACTAGCAAGGCAATTCACACAGTCACGGCAAAAGTGAATTTAAAAAAAACACCACATTAAAAGAGGCCAGCCTGCCTGAAACACAGAGAGCCCACAGTTAAACAGAAACAGGTAGCTGAAATAAACACTTTAGAACAAATAATACTATTTACCCAGAAAAATCTCAGGCCTCCTTACCTAGGTCTTTTTGCAATCCTACAACACTGGGCTGTATCAGGACACAGGGAAGATGCTGAGGCTCACAAACTGGAGGTGGCTGTCTTGGGCTTCCCTCCACAAACTTAAGGGGCCAGAGCAGGAGTGGGGGGACGGGGCAGAAGTGCAACAGGGACTCAGAGAGCCAATCAGCTAAGTTCAGTCCCTGTGGGCAGGGGAAAGACAGCTGCTGCTCTATTCAGAATCTCCTTGGATACAGACAGGCTGAATCCACACTTCCAAGCTAGCAGAGTTTACTTTTCAGGTAAGGGAGAGATTGTTTAAAAAACAAACACTGGAATACTGCTGGGCGCACACTCTGAAATCGGGCTTTTTAAAATGCAGAAAACAGGGGGGCTGACATTTTCTAAACACAATTTAAATGTCAGAAACAGATTAAAACAGTCTCCTAAAAACACACTCTGCAAGATGTATGTAGCCTTTTTACTTAGAAGATAAAAGGGGGAGGGGGGTTATGTGCCACAAACTAGCAAGGCAATTCACACAGTCACAGCAAAAACAAATAAAAAAAAAACACTTTAAAAGAGGCCAGTCTGCCTGAAACACAGAGAGTCCACAGTAAAACAGACACAGGTAGCTGAAATAAACACATTTGAACAAATAATACTATTTACCCAGAAAAATCACAGGGATCCTTACCTAGGTCTTTTTGCAGTCCTTAAACACTGGGTTGTATCAGGACACAGGGAAGATGCTGAGGCTCACAAAATGGAGGTGGCTGTCTTGGGCTTCCCTCCACAAACTTAAGGGGCCAGAGCAGGTGTGGGGGGCGGGGCTCATGTGCAACAGGGATTCAGAGAGCCAATCAGCTAAGTCCAGTTCCTGTGGGCAGGAGGAAAGGCAGCTGCTGCTCTTTTCAGAATCTCCTTGGATACAGACAGGCTGAATCCACACTTCCAAGCTAGCAGAGTCTACTTTCCAGGTAAGGGAGAGATTGTTTAAATATCAAACACTGGAATTCTGCTGGGTGCGCACTCTGAAATCGGGCTTTGTTAAAGGCAGAAAACAGGGGGGCAGACAGTTTTTAAACACAATTTAAATCACAGAAACAGATTAAAACCGTCTCCTAAAAACACAATCTGCAAGATGTATGTAGCCTTTTTACTTAGAAGAAAAAAGGGGGGGTATGTGCGACAAACTAGCAAGGCAATACACACAGTCACTGCAAAAACGAATTTAAAAAAACACCACTTTAAAAGAGACCAGGCTGCCTGAAACACAGAGAGTCCACAGTTAAACAGACACAGGAAGTTGAAAGAAACACTTTTGAACAAATAATACTATTTACCCAGAAAAATCTCAGGTCTCCTTACCTAGGTCTTTTTGCAATCCTTGAACACTGGGCTGTATCAGGACACAATGAAGATTCTGAGACTCACAAAATGGAGGTTGCTGTCTTTGACTTCCCTCCACAAACTTAAGAGGCCAGAGCCGGTGTGGGGGCTGGCGGGGCTCAGGTGCAACAGGGACTCAGAGAGCCAATCATCTAAGTCCAGTCCCTGTGGGCAGGGGGAAAGGCAGCTACTGCTCTATTCAGAATCTCCTTGGATACAGACAGGCTGAATCCACACTTCCAAGCTAGCAGAATCAACTTTCGAGGTAAGGGAGAGTTTGTTTAAAAAACAAACACTGGAATACTGCTGGCCGTGCACCCTTAAATCGTGCTTTTTTAAAGGCAAAAAACAGGGGGCAGACAGTTTTAAAACACAATTTAAATCACAGAAACGGATTAAAACAGTCTCCTAAAAATACACTCTGAAAGATGTATGTAGCCTTTTTACTTAGAAGATAAAAGGGGGGGGGTTATATGCAACAAACTGGCAAGGCAATTTACACAGTCACTGGAAAACAGATTTTAAAAAAACACCACTTTAAAAGAGGCCAGGCTGCCTGAAACACAGAGAGTCCACAGTAAAACAGACACAGGTAGCTGAAATAAACACTTTTGAACAAATAATACTATTCACCCAGAACAATCTCAGGGCTCCTTACCTAGGTCTTTTCGCAATCCTTGAACAGTGGGCTGTATCAGGACACAGGGAAGATGCTGAGGCTCACAAAATGGAGGTGGCTGACTTCGGCTTCCTTCCACAAACTTAAGGGGCCAGAGCAGGTGTGGGGGGATGGGCCTCAGGTGCAACGGGGACTCAGAGATCCAATCATCTAAGTCCTGTCCCTGTGGGCAGGGGGAAAGGGGAAAGGCAGCTGCTGCTCTACTCAGAATCTCCTAGGATACAGACAGACTGAATCCACACTTCCAAGCTAGCACAGTCTACTTTCCAGGTAAGGGAGAGATTTTTTAGAAAACAAACACTGGAATACTGCTGGGCGCTCACTCTGAAATCCGGCTTTCTTAAAGGCAGAAAACGGGGGGAAATCAGTTTTTAAACATAATTTAAATCACAGAAACGGATTAAAACAGTCTCCTAAAAACACACTCTGCAAGATGTATGTAGCCTTTTTACTTAGAAGATAAAAGGGGGGGGTTATGTGCCACAAACTAGCACGGCAATTCACACAGTCACAGCAAAAACAAATTAAAAAAAAAAAAACTTTAAAAGAGGCCAGGATGCCTGAAACACAGAGAGTCTACAGTAAAACAGACACAGGTAGCTGAATAAACACTTTTGAACAAATAATACTATTTACCCAGAAAAATCTCAGGGCTCCTTACCTAAGTCCTTTTGCAATCCTTCAACCCTGGGCTGTATCAGAACCCAGGGAATATGCTGAGGCTCACAAAATGGAGGTGGCTGTCTTGGGCTTCCCTGCACAAACTTAAGGGGCCAGAGCTGGGTTGGGGGGGCGGGGATCAGGTGCAATAGGGACTCAGAGAGCCAATCAGCTAAGTCCAGTCGCTGTGGGCAGGGGGAAAGGCAGCCGCTGCTCTATTCAGAATCTCCTAGGAGACAGACAGGCTGAATCCACATGTCTAAGCTAGCAGGGGCTACTTTCCAGGTAAGGGAGAGATTGTTTAAAAAACAAACACTGGAATACTAATGGGCGTGCACTCTGAAATTGGGCTTTTGTAAAGGCAAAAAACAGGGGGGAAGACAGTTTTTAAAAATAATTTTAATCACAGAAACAGATTAAAACAGTCTTCAAAAAACACACTCTGCAAGATGTATGTAGCCTTTTTACTTAGAAGAAAAGGGGGGAGGGGTTATGTGCCACAAACTAGAAAGAAAATTCACACAGTCACAGCAAAAAAAAAAAAAAAAAAAAAAACACATTAAAAGAGGCCAGGCTGCCTGAAACACAGAGAGTCCACAGTAAAATAGAAACAGGTAGCTGAAATAAACACTTTTGAACAAATAATACTATTCACCCAGAAAAATCTCAGGCCTCCTTACCTAGGTCTTTTTGCAATCCTACAACACTGGGCTGTATCAGGACACAGGGAAGATGCTGAGGCTCACAAACTGGAGGTGGCTGTCTTGGGCTTCCCTCCACAAACTTAAGGGGCCAGAGCAGGAGTGGGGGGACGGGGCAGAAGTGCAACAGGGACTCAGAGAGCCAATCAGCTAAGTTCAGTCCCTGTGGGCAGGGGAAAGACAGCTGCTGCTCTATTCAGAATCTCCTTGGATACAGACAGGCTGAATCCACACTTCCAAGCTAGCAGAGTCTACCTTCCAGGTAAGAGAGAGATTGTTTAAAAAACGAACACTAGAATACTGCTGGGCGCGCACTCTGAAATCGGGCTTTTTTAAAGGCAAAAAACAGGGGGGCAAACAGTTTTTAAACACAATTCAAATCACAGAAACAGATTAAAACAGTGTCCTAAAAACACACTCTGCAAGATGTATGTAGCCTTTTTACTTAGAAGAAGAAAGGGGGGGGGGTTATGTGCCACAAACTGGCAAGGCAATTCACACAGTCATTGGAAAAACAGATTAAAAAAAAACACCACTTTAAAAGAGGCGAGGCTGCCTGAAACACAGAGAGTCCACAGTAAAACAGACACAGGTAGCTGAAATAAACACTTTTGAACAAATAATACTATTCACCCAGAACAATCTCAGGGCTCCTTCCCTAAGTCTTTTCGCAATCCTTGAACAGTGGGCTGTATCAGGACACAGGGAAGATGCTGAGGCTCACAAAATGGAGGTGGCTGACTTCGGCTTCCTTCCACAAACTTAAGGGGCCAGAGCAGGTGTGGGGGGGATGGGCCTCAGGTGCAACAGGGACTCAGAGATCCAATCATCTAAGTCCTGTCCCTGTGGGCAGGGGGAAAGGCAGCTGCTGCTCTACTCAGAATCTCCTAGGATACAGACAGGCTGAATCCACACTTCCAAGCTAGCACAGTCTACTTTCCAGGTAAGGGAGAGATTGTTTAGAAAACAAACACTGGAATACTGCTGGGCGCTCACTCTGAAATCCGGCTTTCTTAAAAGCAGAAAACGGGGGGAAATCAGTTTTTAAACACAATTTAAATCACAGAAACGGATTAAAACAGTCTCCTAAAAACACACTCTGAAATATGTATGTAGCCTTTTTACTTAGAAGATAAAAGGGGGGTGGTTATGTGCCACAAACTAGCACGGCAATTCACACAGTCACGGCAAAAACAAATAAAAAAAAAAACACCACTTTAAAAGAGGCCAGGATGCCTGAAACACAGAGAGTCTACAGTAAAACAGACACAGGTAGCTGAAATAAACACTTTTGAACAAATAATACTATTTACCCAGAAAAATCTCAGGGCTCCTTACCTAAGTCCTTTTGCAATCCTTGAACCCTGGGCTGTATCAGAACACAGGGAAGATGCTGAGGCTCACAAAATGGAGGTGGCTGTCTTGGGCTTCCCTGCACAAACTTAAGGGGCCAGAGCCGGGTTGGGGGGGACGGGGCTCAGGTGCAACAGGGACTCAGAGAGCCGATCAGCTAAATCCAGTCGCTGTGGGCAGGGGGAAAGGCAGCTGCTGCTCTATTCAGAATCTCCTAGGATACAGACAGGCGGAATCCACACGTCCAAGCTAGCAGAGTCTACTGTCCAGGTAAGGGAGAGATTGTTTAAAAAACATATACTGTAATACTGCTGGGCGCGCACTCTGAAATCGGGCTTTTTTGAAGGTACAAACAGGAGGGCAGACAGTTTTTAAACACAATTTAAATCACAGAAACAGATTAAAACAGTCTCTTAAAAACACACTCTGCAAGATGTATATAGCCTTTTTACTTAGAAGAAAAAAGGGGGGGTTAGGTGCAAAAACTAGCAAGGCAATTCACACTGTCACGGCAAAAACAAATTTGAAAAAAACACCACTTTAAAAGAGACCAGGCTGCCTGAAACACAGAGAGCCCACAGTTAAACAGAAACAGGTATCTGAAATAAACACTTTAGAACAAATAATACTATTTACCCAGAAAAATCTCAGGGCTCCTTACCTAGGTCCTTTTGCAATCCTTTAACAATGGGCTGTATCAGGACACAGGGAAGATGCTGAGGCTCACCAACTGGAGGTGGCTGTCTTGGGCTTCCCTCCACAAACTTAAGGGGCCAAAGCAGGTGTGGGGGGGCGGGGCTCAGGTGCAACAGGGACTCAGAGAGCCAATGAGCTAAGTCCAGTCCCTGTGGGCAGAGGGAAACGCAGCTGCTGCTCTATTCTGAATCTCCTTGGATACAGACAGGCTGAATCCACACTTCCAAGCTAGCAGGGTCTTCTTTCCAGGTAAGGAAGAGATGGTTTAAAAAACAAACACTGGAGGGGGCGTGACCAGGGCATCAAGATTGTGGTCGCACTTTTGTAGTGCTCAGGACCCTTCCGTCATCTGCCTCTCATAAAATCACTATCCGTACACATCAACACCATGAAAGATTCATCGGGGTTCCTTTATCCTGCCCCGTCTCTAGTGGCGGGTTCCCGGCCCTCCCGGCCCCGTGAGACAGAGGTTTTGGCTGCCCAGTGTTCAACCGCTGCTTCCCCCGATCAAGATGGTGGCTGAGGGACAGACCTGAGGTGCGGCCAGCAGCGGCGGAAAGGCGGCAGCAGCCTGGACGGCCTGGAGGCAGGGCTGCGGACCCCGAGCCACAGAAGGTGCGGGTCGCAGCTGGGGCTGCTATGACTGGGAGAAATCAAGGTAGGCCCCAGGCTGGCAGCACCGCGATTCTCTGGTCCCCCTGATTTCCCGCCCCCTTCCCGTGGTGACCGAGGGCTGGGAAGGGGGTTGGGGTGCTCCTCGGGCCGGAGGCCTGGGTGCTCGGCCGCGAATTGTGCGGGGCCTGGCAGGCCCAGAGCCCGATATTAGGAGGAGGACCTGCAGACCGCTGGGAGGGCCGTCTGAGTAGATGGGTGCTCGCCAGGGTACGGGGACCCCTGCTGATGCTGCTATAGGCCGGGAGGCGAGGTTGGGATGGAGGGCCTACCACGGGTGTGATCAGGCGGAGGACCGAACTGGCGGGCTCGTTGCCCCCCTTCCCCCAAGATAAGAGACTCCGTGGCAGCGAGGGGCCCAGGGCTGGCTGCAGTCCGGGGCCTAGACATTACATCGCCTCGAGAGCGGCCAACTACGGACCGTGTTGCGGTGACGCGCTCCCCACTGGTCTCCCCGGGAGAGGGGAAAGAAGAAATTAAGCAGCAGTAACAAGCAGCAACCACAAACGTGAGCTGGGACAAACACTGGGATACCGAGAGGTGAATCTGGACCTTCGGGCCCAGTGTGCAGCGAGGGGCCCCATCTCCGTCCTTCGGACCACGGTGGGGTGCAGTCTGAAGGTGACACGTTAGGGATTACAAGTAGTGCCTCCCTTTTCACCCTTTCCTTATTATTTGGCCGCCCCTCCTCCGGACGCCAGGCATCCTTTCTGGCTGGACAGGGGAGGAGTCCCGGGACCATATCGAGTGAATAAAAACGCCGCCGGGGTAAAGGACATAGAAGGGGATAGGACAATAACAAAACGAAATAAGATGAAATAAACTCTGCAACACCGTGTTCCCCCAACACCCCTGGAACTATCTAATAGATTCATAAATTAGGATATACCACAGGGGGAATCAGATTAGATCCCTAGGGATCTCCCATCAGGCCCTACAGTAGGGAAGAACGAAAATGACCGATCACTGCAACCCTAGAGAGGTTAGAACTGCACCCAACATCATGGGCAAAGACAAAGCGATCAAACAAACAACGGCACAAAGTCGTATGGCCCAATTCACGACAGGTACAGTGGGCCCACGGCCGGAAGGCCCAATCCACAAACTTCGTCCAGCGACCTGGCGGCGATGCTTCAGGCGATTCAGGCCTCCCAGACAGCAGTTGAATCAAAAATAGGGGAGGTCGGAGTAGATGTCGCCCTGATCTGGCAAGATCTCCGGAATGCAGTATCCCGAATCACAGAGTCCGAGTCGAGAATCTCCACGGCAGAAGATGAAATAACAACTCTAAAAACCCAAATCTCAATGCTGACCAAACGCACCTCAGATATACACAGGAGGGCTGAAGACACCAAAAACAGATCTCGACGTAACAAACTTCGCCTAGTGGGTCTTCCCAAGGCCACTTCAGAATCATCATTGGATACGTTCCTAGAGGAGTGGTTCCGGTCCTGGTTGCCGGCAGACCACCTCAAGCCATGGTTCACAGTCGAACGTGCGCATAGGTTGCTGTGCGCAAGGCCTCCGCCCGGCTTCCAACCAATGCCAGTAATAATCTGCCTCTTCAACTTCAAAGACAGAGACCTGGTCCTGCGGGAGGCTCGCTCCTGGGGAGACCTCCTCTGCAATGGAACGAAAGTACTCCTTTTCCCGGATTACACATTAGAGGTACAGCAACAACGCCGCTCGTTCATGGAAGTGAAACAAAAGCTTAGATCAATGGACATCCAGTATCATCTCCTGTTTCCAGCCAGACTCCGGGTGATCTATAATAATATACCCTACTTCTTTGACCAGCCGACCACGGCATGGACCTGGCTAGCGGAAGAAACCCCACTAGATGTGCACAGAACAGGATCACGGCCACCGCTTAAGACAACGCCAGCTCACCCAAGGGGGCAACAACCGATGCGCTGTCAGCGCACACGCTCTTGGAAACGAAGAGGAAGACATAGATCCAGCTCGGACTCCCCTCCCGGGGCTCATCGATCGGAACGCAGACACCCACAATAGAAAGAGAATTCCAGAGCCACCAAAACTACAGGACACAACCAAGATCCAGCTAGAGACACAAGGAGACCCTTCGGCCTGTGTACAGGTTAATGGGACCATATCCCACAGGTTCGACATCCGCAGAGGTACTCGACAGGGATGTCCCCTATCCCCTCTTTTGTTTACCCTGGCCATTGAGCCTCTAGCCCAGATGATCAGAGCGGGCTCAGTATACAGAGGATGGAAATGGGGTCCATCTCATCAAGACAGGATAGCTCTATAAGCAGATGACCCATACGCAAATTAAGTTTTAAATACCTAGGGATCTGGATAACCTTTCTGCCCGAATTAACATGTGCCAAAAATCTATCTTCTCTGCTAACAAGAATCAAAACAGACATGCAGAGATGGCAAACCCTCCCCTTGAATGTGATGGGGCGGGTGGCCCTATACAAAATGATGATCTTGCCAAGACTCCTATACATATTCCATAATGTTCCCATCCTCATCCCCCACTCCTGGTTCAAAAATCTAGAAAGGATCACCGGAAGATTTCTACGGAGAGGTAATAGACATCGAGTAGCGATACAACATTGCCGGAGAGGAATGTATGATGGAGGTTTGGGTGCGCCAGATCCCTATCTATATTACCTGGCTACCAAATTGACAGTGGTCCATGACTGGTTTAATGGGGGCTGGGAAGACCCGGCGTATCAGACAGAATTGATACTCCTGGGGTTTCCACAGGTTCTTGGCATGCTGTATGGAGCATCGCTTCCTCGTGACATGGAGGAACCAACCAAAGTGGTCTTCCTGGCATGGTGAGCCGCGTTACGCCACACTCACTGGAATACCGTTATCACCCTCCAGACTCCGCTATGGAGAATGAAATGGATGTGTGCCTCGGCCACGCTGGAGGGATTCGCAACATGGGACCTAATAGGCATTTCCCTGGTTAGGGACATATGGAAAGGGAGGGCCATGAAATTGTTCCAAGACCTACTTTACAAAACACTAATCAACACCACTCCTGATAACTTAGTAATTTTTAGGACTAAGTGGGAATCATGGCTCGGACCCCTAAAAGAAACGGAATGGAGGGAAGCCTTGATGGCGCCCAAGGTATTGGCAATATGGCAAGATTCCGCTTGATACAATTCTATTATTTATATGGGGCCTATCTGACACCATCCAAACTACACAAAATGGGAGCCCGCCCTTCTGCCAAATGCCTAAGATGCCCGAATGAACCAGGAGACTTCTTTCACATGTATGGACCTGTCAGAAAATACAAAAGTACTGGGAAGGGGTGATCCGAGATATAGGAAAGGCACTGGGTTAAGAAATACAAAAAGAGATATCGCTGCAGCGTGGACGTCCCCAGAAGGCCCGTTGATCCAGAAATGGAGGAAGGGGGTGGATTGGTGTGCCAATCAGGAGAAACTGGTATTTGAGTCTAGAGGGTGCCCACACAAATTCGAAAAGATATGGAGACGATGGGTAGAATTGATGACATAAACCAGATACGTAATAAGATACTTAATGTTTCATGGGGACACTACGGTGGCTAGATCTGCTGATAGCACCACAACCCATTATTGGTGATGGCTAACAAAGATACTAAAGCAATGATAAGATGTACAAATTCCATTTGTCCTTGCCTTGTACTAGAACCTGTTTTTTCCTTCCTTTTCTGTATATGTCTGAAAAACCATAAAAATGTGTTTATCAAAAAAACTAAAACACTGGAATACTGCTGGGTGCGTACTCTGAAATTGGGCTTCTTTAAAGGTAAAAAACAGGGGGGCAGACAGTTTTTAAACACAATATAAATCACAGAAATAGATTAAAACTGTCTCCTAAAAACACACTCTGCAATATGTATGTAGCCTTTTAACTAGAATAAAAAATGGGGGGGTTATGAGCCCCAAACTAGCAAGGCAATTCACACAGTCACAGCAAAAACAAATTTTAAAAAACCACCACTTTAAAAGAGGCCAGGCTGCCTCAAACACAGAGAGTCCACAATAACACAGACACAGGTAGCTGAAATAAACACTTTTGAACAAATAATACTATTTGCCCAGAATAATCTCAGGCTCCTTACCTAGGTCTTTTTGCAATCCTTGTACACTGGGCTGTATCAGGACACAGGGAAGATGCTGCGGCTCACAAAATGGAGGTGGCTGTTTTGGGCTTCCCCCGACAAACTTAAGGGGCCAGAGCAGGAGTGGGGGCGGGGCTCAGGTGCAACAGGGACTCAGAGAGCCAATCAGCTAAGTCCAGTCCCTGTGGGCAGGGGGAAAGGCAACTGCTGCTCTATTCAGAATCTCCTTGGATACAGACAGGCTGAATCCACACTTCCAAGCTAGCAGAGTCTACTTTCCAGTGAGGGAGAGATTGTTTAAAAAACAAACACTGAAATACTGCTGGGCACGCACTCTGAAATTGGGCATTTTTAAAGGCAAAAAACAGGGGGGCAGACAGTTTTTAAACACAAATTAAATCACAGAAACAGATTAAAACAGCCTCCTGAAAACACACTCTGCAAGATATATGTAGCCTTTTGTTATGTGTAATTATTAGTTTTATTTGAAGTGGCAGTGCGCCTTTATGGAGGGTTGCCGTTTAAGTATTCTGGTGACCTCAGCAGCATTCCATCGGTGTCAGTTGAGATGTCGATCTTCCGATGGATGGCTGCTGAGGACGTTGGTGTTGACATAAGGAAATAAACTCCGCTTTCAGGAACCTTTTTGTCTGCAGTTTTTCTTCTTCACTTCGGATACATCATAATTTGGCGACGAGGAGGAGTTGAATCAACTCCAACAGAACAACCGAACCTACGCATGTTCAAGTGTTTTCAGCTATTGTCCTCGCAGCTGTTTCTTTTTCTGGTTCCTGTAAGGTAATAATGTTTATGTTCGGAAGTGAAAAGCAAGTTTATTCAGAGGATGTTTCCTTCTGTGCATTGTGAATCCGGTGGAGACCCGTGCTTAAGACTTTGCTTAAAGTATTTTATGGTTCTATCGATTGACTTCTTCCAGCGCTGTCTATTTAAAGACTCATAACTTGATTTATGGCAACGCGTATATTTTGCTAGTGACACTGTTTCTACCGGCATTTTTCAATCTGAGCCCTTGCGCTTTATTTCTGCGTGACATAGCTACCATAGTTACTGTTGCTATACTTCCTCACTCTCCGCATTCTGGACATGGGCCCGGTTTCTTCACAGCACAGTTGCCATAGTTACTGTCCAGATAGACTTCAGAAGAGATTCGAAGAGTCGTGAGTGTTTCTCTGTGCAAGCTTTGCGTTTAGAAGTTTTGCATCTCGCATTCTGCTTAATTTTCAAGAACCTTTACACACTTTCCTATAGTCTGATGAGTCATTGATTGTTGCGGCTGGATAATTCTTCAGTTGGAGTGTTACTGCGAGTTTTCAGTGATTCGCACACTCTCATTCAAGCATCTTATGGAAGATAACAGGATCGTATGCAGCTGGAGTGATCCTGCGAGTCTTCAGTGATTCGCACACTTTATTTCAAGCATCTTAAGGATTGCAGTTGGGGTTTATCTGCACATTTTCAGTAATTTGTACACTGTTAGTTTAACTGTTTTGTGAGTCAACGGTTGTGGTGCAAGTTAATTTCACGGTAACGCTCACAGTTTGTTAATTTTTACCATGCAAACTGCAAATTTACCGGTGGCATTTTTACCTGAACCTGGCATTCCCACTCTGAAATGGCACCACTGGTTTAAATCTTTTGAAAGTTATTTGGTAGCGATTGATGGATCAAATTTTTCTGCTATTCGGAAGAAAGCGATTTTGTACAATTGCCTGGGAACAGAAGGCCAAAGAATTTTTGACCACCTACCCCAAGTTATACCTTTGTCCACTGATCAGTGGGATGTGTTCACAGAAGCTGTCAATAGGCTAGAAAATCATTTTAAAGACGATCTCAGCATTATTGTTGAGAGACACAAATTTTTACTCGGAAGCAACTTCAACATGAGTCGGTTGACAATTTTATAGCTGAGCTCAGGGTATTGGCTTCCACTTGTGAATTTATAGGCCCTTTAGATCAATATCTTAGAGATCAATTAGTAGTGAACTGTTTTGATATTAGAATTCAAGAAAACATTTTATGTTGTAGGAACCCTTCTCTGAATGAAACATTAGAAATAGCCAGAGGTATTGAGCGTTCTGTATTAGCTTCTAAAGAACTGTGTAAAGCGAAAATGAACGTAGTAGAAAATGTGAACATGGTTTTCCCAAAATTCAAAACAATTGTGTCTACCACAACGGAGTCTAAGAAAAGTAATACTAAGAGTGTACTTTGTTATAGGTGTGGCTCTAAGTCACATGTAGCCAATGCAGTTAATTGTCCTGCGGCAGGGAAAGTAGGTATGAAGTGCAAGAAAACAGGCCATTTTGCACGAGTCTGTAAACAATCGCAAAAAGTCATGATGGTTGAGCAGCAACACTCCTCATGGCAGACAGAGGATAATGAAGTTGACTGTATGAAAAGGTGTGTTTTGATTGTGGATACTATGCATGACCGTAACACTAGTGGCAAGCCTTCGAAAGATCCTGTGTGTGAAATCAAAATTGGTGATGCAATGTTAGATGTTACGGTAGATTCTGGTTCACCCATAACCATCGTTTCGGATGTGAATTACCATTTGAATTGGAGTGATCTCACCTTACTGCCGCCTGATGTAAAAACTGTAGCATTTGATGGTCAAGAAATAGATATGATGGGGTATTTTGTTGAGAAGGTTTGTTACCAACATAAAACCATTAATACTAAAGTCTACGTGGCAAAGAGAGGGTACAACATTTTGGGGTGGAGAGACCAAGGGCAGTTTGGAATGGTTCTCAGACCAGGTACTGACCAACCTATCACTTTGGTTGAGAAAATTGACTTGAAGTTAGATTCTCTTCAAGATGTTCTTGATAAACATTCAATTATTTTCAAAGACAGACTTGGTTTAGTGAAGGGGTATGAACATAAAATTGTTCTTAAACCTGGTGCTGTACCTGTGGTGCATAAAGTGCGGAATGTACCTTTGAGTATTAGAGGAAAGTTGAAGGATCACCTGTGTGAATTATGCACAGAAGGGGTTGTTGAGCCAGCTGATTCATCTCAATGGGTGTCTCCGATTGTAGTGGCGGTTAAGAAATCAGGAGACATGAGATTATGTGTGGACTTGAGGTCTCTGAACAAGAACATTTTGGTAGATTGTTTCCCGTTGCCTAAAATTCAGGATTTGTTGGCGCAATTGGGGGGAATGAGAGTATTTTCCTCGATTGACCTCAAGTCCGCCTATCATCAGGTTGAGCTGAGTAAAGAATCTCGTAGTCTCACGACATTTATTACACCGTTTGGCGCTTACCGGTTTCTGCGAATGCCGTTTGGTTTAGCGTCTGCAGCATCTGTATTCCAGAAACTCATGTATCAACTGTTTGGTGAGGAGCATGGTGTGTTGGCGTACCAGGATGATATTTTGATAGGTTCAGAGACTGTTCAGGAACATTTACACAAACTTGACAAGGTTATTGGAATTTTGGAGGCTCATGGGATCACGGTAAGAAAAGAGAAGTGTAAATTTATGGTTGATTCGGTTGATTATTTAGGACACAGGATTTCGGCTCAAGGAATTTTACCCAAGAAGGACTTGTTAGACGCAATTGAAAATTCTCCGTCCCCTAAAGATAAAGACCAATTGAAATCATTTCTGGGTCTCTGTGAATATTACTCACGGTTTGTGCAGAACTTTGCTTATCAGACTGAACCTTTGAGGAAAATGTTGAGGAAAGGAGAGAAATTTCAGTGGCAAGAAGAGCAAATGCAAGCGTTTTCAATTCTCAAAGATCTTATAGTGAAGGCTCCTGCTCTTCAACCTTTCAGTGAAGGTGTACCTTCTATTATTACTGTGGATGCGAGCGGAATTGGCCTGGGAGCTGTTTTGAGTCAAATGGTGGAGGGTAGGGAGCATACTATCGCGTTTGCATCCAGGCGTCTCTCTAAGGCTGAGATGAATTACAGCACTATTGAGAGGGAGGCGTTGGCTTGTGTTTGGGGTGCTAACCATTTTTCAACATATGTGTGGGGGAGAGAATTTACTATAGTTACGGATCACAAGCCTTTGGTTTATTTGTGGAATGATAAAGTTTTTAATAAAACTAGTCCTAGATTGACCAGGTTATTAGCTAAGTTATATGAATTCAACATGAAAATGAAACATATTTCAGGGGGGAATAACGGCAGGGCAGATTTTCTTTCAAGGTGTCCTGTGAGTGTTCCAATTGAGAATAAGCCAACTGAAGATGAAGATGTCGTAGTTGGTATGATTGATGGTATGTTTGTTTCGGGAGAGGTTATTTCTAGACAAGCTTGGAAGGAGGCTGTGGACAAGGATAATTCTCTTTTACTTATTAAACAGTATATTTGTGAGGGTTGGCCTGGAGGAAATCGCGTTCCTGAAGTGATGAGACCTTTTGACAAAGTCAAAGATGAGTTGAATGTGGAAGATGGTTTAGTTTTGAGAGGGGAACGTCTAGTACCTCCTAGCGAATTAAGGTATAAATTAGATAAATTGGCTCATGAGGGACATGTGGGAATTACCGGCACAAGGAAACGGTTGCGAATGTACTATTGGTGGCCGGGTATGGACTCGGAAGTGGAGGTAGCAGTTAGGAATTGCTGTGACTGTAGGGGGGCAGATAAGAGTTTGCATACAAGGGAGGTGCCGTTATGTCCTGTACCTTTTCCTGATAAACCCTGGCAAAAGCTTGATTTGGATTTTATTGGTCCAATAGGGGGTATGAATGGAGGCAAGAGGTACGTGTTAGTTGCCGTAGATTATCATTCCAAATGGATTTCGTACAAATTTTTGAGAGAACCTAATACTATCAGTGTCATTGGATTCTTAAAAGAAATTTTTCATTGGGAGGGAATTCCTAAGTGTTTGGTTACAGATAATGGTGTACAATTTGTATCGCACCAAATGATTGAATTTTTGAGGGGTCTTAATATTAAGCACCTTACTACTGCTTTATATAGTCCCCAGGGTAATGGTCTGGTTGAGAGAGTAAACAGAATATTTAAGCAAATGATACAACTGGCCATTCGTGCTGGGAAGTGTGTGCAGGATGTGGAGGCAGAAAGGATTTGGTGTTATCACAATACACCACATTCTTCTACAGGGGTAACTCCTTTTGTATTATTAAAAGGTAGACACTCTTGTAATGAACTGTCTCCTGATTGGGTTGTTCAACAAACTATGACAGGGGGTGCCACTCCGGGTATTAAACAGGTGAAGGATAGAGTGGAGAAATTGCAAGTTAAAAGTAAATTGAGATATGATAAGCTCAAAAGTGTGTGTGATATACAATTTTGTGTTGGAGATAAAGTTAGAGTGAAGAGACCTCATGGCAAGAGAAGTGGGGAGTCAAATTTTTATCCTACCACTAAGGTCATCAGGGTATCAAGGCATTCTGTCATGGTGGAAAATGGTAAGTGGTGGAACAAGAGGAGTGTGGTGAAGGTTTGTGATGGGCAAGGAGTTTTGCCTGACATTCAACATTCAGGTGTGCGTGTCGGAGGTGAGTTTAGGTTTGGTGGGGGTGTTGGTTCTGCTCAGGAGGTGGGATCGGGTGAAAATATGCAGAGGAGTGGGATGCAACATGGATATAGAAATTGGAGTATGCAAGGTGCAAATGATCAGGAGGTGGGTTCAGGTGAAAATGTCCAGGGAAGCAGAGCGCAACATAGACGCAACAGTGGAAATCTGTGCATGGAGTGTGCAGGCGAACCAAGTGATGCTGGATGTTTGGATGGAGGTGGAAATCGGGGGGCGGAGGTTAATAGACCCAAAAGGATTATTGGTAAACCTAAATATCTAGGTCAATATGTTTTGTATTAAGGGATGTTCATGCGGCTTGTGGGAAACATCTTGAGTTTATGTTTGATCAATGTAATGTAGATTTATATATTTTGTTCCAAGTTGGGGGGATTGTCGTTATATATATATATGTCATCTGTTTTGTTGTTTTGTTAAGGGGAAAGATGTGTTATGTGTAATTATTAGTTTTATTTGAAGTGGCAGTGCGCCTTTATGGAGGGTTGCCGTTTAAGTATTCTGGTGACCTCAGCGGCATTCCATCGGTGTCAGTTGAGATGTCGATCTTCCGATGGATGGCTGCTGAGGACGTTGGTGTTGACATAAGGAAATAAACTCCGCTTTCAGGAACCTTTTTGTCTGCAGTTTTTCTTCTTCACTTCGGATACAACACCTTTTTACTTAGAAGAAAAAAGGAGGGGGGGAGCTTTGTGCCACAAACTATCAAGGCAATTCACACATTCACAGCAAAAATGAATTAAAAAAAAACACCACTTTAAAAGAGGCCAGTCTGCCTGAAACACAGAGAGTCCACAGTAAAACAGACACAGGTAGCTGAAATAAACACTTTTGAACAAATAATACTATTTACCCAGAAAAATCTCAGGGCTCCTTACCTAGGTCTTTTTGCAATCCTTGAACACTGGGCTGTATCAGGACACAGGGAAGATGCTGAGGCTCACAAAATGGAGGTGGCTGTCTTGGGCTTCCCTCCACAAACTTAAGGGGCCAGAGCAGGTGTGGGGGGGGAGGGGCTCACGTGCAACAGGGACTCAGAGAGCCGATCAGCTAAGTCCAGTCCCTGTGGGCAGGGGAAAGGCAGCTGCTGCTCTATTCAGAATCTCCTTGGATACAGACAGGCTCAATCCACAATTCCAACCTAGCAGAGTCTACTTTCCAGGTAAGGGAGAGATTGTTTAAAAAACAAACACAGGAACACTGCTGGGCGCGCACTCTGAAACCTGGCTTTTTTAAAGGTAGAAAACAGGGGGGCAGACAGTTTTTAAACACAATTTAAATCACAGAAACAGATTAAACAGTCTCCTAAAAACACAATCAGCAAGATGTATGTAGCCTTTTTACTTAGAAGAAAAAAGGGGGGCTGTAGACGGGTCTCCTCGACCGCGTACTGTGACTCTCAGAGCTGGCGCCGTTCGCACGCCTCGCTCAATCCACTTCCGCGTCCCCATGTTACCATGGGAACGCCGTCGGATGCCTCAGGGACGGATTTCCGGATAGGGGAAAGAAAAGCAACGACGGACTGCACAGAAGACGCGCGTTGTACGGAGCCGAGGAAGACGGAGGAGAAACAACCACCGGACGCCGAGAGGGAGCTTCCTGGTCCTGCCCAGACGCCGGAGACCCGCGAGGCAGCTTCCACTGGAACTCGAGACACAACGGTCTACAAATCCCGCCACGACCCCGAAGGGTCGTGGCTCTACAAGGTACGGTCCTTCCTAGGATAGAAAACCCACAGAAAAACAACAGGGGCACAGGGGAGGGGGACCGGGGAGGTGGGCCAGGGGAAAGGGAGCACCGGGGAAACACTGGAGAGCACTTTGGGGCACAGCTCTTAATGAGAAAAGGACAGAGCGTGTCAAAAGTACCCGAGTCCCACATCCTCACAGCTGAGCACCCTTCACCGCCAAAACCCTGAGAACCCTCTTTCCCTGCATGCACCCCTAAAGAAACCCAAATAAATGCCCCACAACAAACTTACCTTTGGTATCTCCTCTGTTTGTTTTCCGGTAACCGCGGGAGACAAGAGGAACCGACGTCCGCTGAGCTTAAAAGAAGAGTAAAGACAAGACGATTAACAGCGAACAGAGGAATCCACAAGACGTACGAACTACACAATACCTGTACAGCACTTGAATTATACTAGATCACAAACTAAATAAAAAAATCATTCACCCTATCTAAGTCTCTGACCCCTCTGTACCACCAGGAGCCTACCACAGTGTTGTCATAAGTGGGATCCTTACCCTGAGAGGCTGCTGGCCGGTACCCACAATGGGGGAAAAACCTACGCTAGAAGACGTGCTTAAACAACTGGCAGAGGGCCAACGCCATCTACAACTAGTCTGGGAGGCACACCAGCGTGAGGCAAAAGAAGACAGAGAAGCCCTACAAACAGCCCTAAAAAGCCAAGCTACGATCATGGCTAACAACCAGCTCGTACATGAGACTGCGCTGCAGAAACTAACCGACACCATAGCAGCCAGCAAGGTACACCCTAATGTCCTGATCTCTGTCTTACAAAAGTTCCAGGAAGGAGAAGATCCAGACTCCTTCTTCCCAAACTTCGAACGAACGTGTATCCTCTTCAGACCAATGGCCTGAAGAACGGTGGGGACAGTATATTGCACCACTCCTCACGGGAATTTTACAGACGTCCTACCAGGCTGCTAATCCGGGAGGCACCACACCATACAAGGATATCAAGAGAAGTATCCTAGAAAGGGTTGGTCATGACACTGAATACTACAGAATGAAGTTCAGAAAAGTGAAATGGGGACAGAGTGAAGATCCCGCACTTTTTACTTTAGGGTTAAAGATTTGGGACTAAAATGGTTGGGATCCCTAGGAACAACCCGAGAAGACGTAATAAAAACAATTATTTTCGAACAGTACCTAGACTCCCTTCCGAATAGCACCCGGAATTGGATAAGACAACATCCTAAGGTCGACACGGAGCTCGCCATAGACCTGGCCTGTGCCTATCACCGATCTACGGATGTTAAACGCATAAACCCCAGAACCACCATAAGACCAACCCTGACCCCCCTTAAGTATTCCCCACGACATCCACTGGAAGAAACCGGACCCCACAAACATGGAGAGAGTAGCCCTATGCAATAACCCCGGTGTTTTAGTTGTGGGGAGTGGGGACACATTGCGAGGGTATGTCCCAGAAAAAACGATGGGGCCGAACTCATGGAAATCGGGGTCACCCGACGTATGGTATTATGTACAGGCAAGGGACATTCTAAGTTCAAACAGGTCATCAAAATAAATGGAAACCCTATAGACGCCTTAATTGATTCGGGTTGTAGTCAATCCGTAATACGAAGAGACTTATTGGACCCTACAGATCCAACCCCAAACCAGTGGGTCACTATTTGCTGTATTCACGGGGACAAGGAACAATATCTACTAGCGTTGGTCAAGCTAGAATGGGGCGAGTATCACGATTTCCTCCCAGTGGAGATTATGGACAGGCTGATTGAAGACTGTATTATCGGGACAGATTATATCCGGTTCTATGACCTCCTAGATCAAACCCGAGTACCCCAGCAATCCCCGGACTGGTGGACAGAAGCACCCTTTTCTAACAGTGTTATTGAGAGTCCTCCGAGTCACATAAAACTAACCCGGAGGGAGAAAAGACAAGGGAAACTAAAATATCAGGAGTCTAGAGAGGAGTCAAATCACGACAAACTGGTAGCAGGAGCCAGTGAGACAACCGTCTCCTTTAGAACCAGTCAGAGGCAAGACCCTACTCTCTGTCATGCCTGGAACACGGCCAAAACAGAATTCACAAACAAGGTGGGTCCTTATTTTTTAATACAGAAGAATCTTCTGTATAGAACTACCACATCTGCAAAGGGAGAAAAAAAACAACAACTGGTTGTACCTGAACCTTATCGAAATCAGGTCTTCTTCTTAGCTCATAACCAACCAGGGGGTGGCCACTACGGTAGAAAAAAGACTGAGGAGTATCTCCTATGGAGACTCTATTGGCCAGGGGTCTATGCTCACATCAGGAGATACTGTTTACAATGTCCCAGGTTTCAATTGACGGAACCAAGAATGCCCAAGAAAGTTCGATTACAACCCCTACCCATTATTGAGGTGCCTATTAGCCGCGTAGGTATGGATTTAGTCGGACCCCTCCTCCCATCATCCAGAGGTCATACCTACATTCTGGTATTGGTTGACTACGCTACGAGATATCCAGAAGCAATTCCCTTATCCAGCATGACTACGAAAACGGTAGCTCAAGCCATGATCATTTTTTTTTCAAGGATAGGATTTCCCCAAGAGATCCTCACTGATCAAGGTACTCCTTTTATGTCAAACCTTATGAAACAGATTTGCAAACTATTAGGGATCACTCAGATAAAAACATCTGTATACCACCCCCAAACGGACGGTTTAGTGGAACGCTACAACCGTACCATAAAAACCCTATTGAGGAAAGTAGTAGATGACTCCGGAAAAGACCGGGACCAGAAGTTACCCCTGGTCCTTTATGCCATCCGGACTCATGAACAATCCTCCACAGGACATAGTCCTTTTGAATTAGTCTTTGGGAGACAACCACGTAGTCTCCTAGATATGGCCGCAGAAACATGGGAAGAGGAGGGAGAGGAAGGGAAACCCTTACTAGAATATGTCCATAACCTGAAAACACAGTTACAAACTATATGGGAGTCTGCGCAAAAACATCTCGAGAAGGCACAAACAAATCAAAAGACATATTACGACCAGGGAACTAAATTACGATCTTTCCACCCTAATGACCAAGTTCTCATAATGCGACCAACATCTGAGCATAAACTTATAGCTAAATGGCAAGGACCCTATAGAGTAATAAGAGCAGTTTCTCCCGTCACCTACCTCATCGAACTGAGTTCACATCCAAAAAGAACCCAAATATACCATGTACACTTACTAAAAAAATGGGAACAACCAAAGGATGTCACTAGCAGAGCAGCTGACGGGTTTTTTTTATCACACCATCCACAGGTCTAGGGTTAGAGCTCTACCCCAAGGGGAGCAAGAAACTGGAGGAAACTCCATGCATAAGTAATTCTTTTACGGAAACTGAAAAGTCGCAACTGTCTGGCCTCTTACAACATCACTCACATTTCTTTTCTGAGACACCAGGGAGAACCTCATTAATCCACCACAAAATCAAAACACCTGAGGGTCAGACTATTCGTCTCCGCCCCTACCACATACCCGAAGCCCGGAAGCATATCATTGAAGACGAAATAGATAAAATGCTAGCCTTGAGGGTGATTGAACCCTCTGTGAGCCCATGGTGTTCCCCGGTGGTTCTCGTTCCAAAACCCAATGGGTCTGTTCGATTTTGCATCGACTTCCGTAGGCTAAATGACATATCACTCTTTGACACATACCATGTTCCTCGTGTCGATGACGTCCTAGAGAAGCTAGGAAGAGCCAAATACCTGTCCACGCTCGATCTAAGAAGAGGGTACTGGCAAATTCCCCTCGCACCAGAGGACAAAGAGAAAACAGCTTTTGTGACTCAATCAGGCCTTTATCACTTTACGGTCTTGCCCTTTGGTCTCCACGGGGCCCCAGCTACCTTTCAACGTTTGATAGACAGGCTCTTGAAACCATTTCATGACTTTGCTGCAGCGTACTTGGATGACATTGTAATTTTTTGCGACACTTGGCTAGATCCTTTACACCATCTCAATGAAGTGTTCACTGCCTTGGCGGAAGCCGGGCTGACGGCCAATCCAAAAAAATTTACCCTGGGAAACACTGAAATATCCTAGCTAGGTTATCTGATAGGTAACGGGACTCTCCAACCCCAGAAAAATAAAATTGAGGCCATAATACAAGTGCCAATGCCGAAGACCAAGAAAGACCTACATTCCTTTTTAGGTTTAGTAGGCTATTACCGCAGGTTCATACCCGTGTACTCCACGATTGCCGCCCCTCTCACTGATCTCCTAACAAAACAACGCCCCTCCACTTTGGCCCCGTTGACTGATTCACAAATTGCTAGTTTTGAACAATTAAAACGATCCCTTACAACCGACCCCGTCCTGAAGTGTCCAGATTTTTCCAGGCCATTTCACTTGTATACTGACGCTTCTAACGTCGGTCTAGGTGCGGTCCTCACCCAACCTGACAAGGAGGGTCTTGATCATCCCATTGTATTTATCAGTAGAAAACTCCTTCCCAGAGAATGCCATTACCCCACTATTGAAAAGGAGTGTCTGACCATTAAATGGGCTGTGGAGAACTTGCAATATTACCTCTTCGGCAGACCTTTCGTGCTTTACACCGACCATGCCCCCCTCACTTGGTTGGCATCCCATAAGGACTCCAATTCTATAGTGTTACAATGGTTTCTTGAGCTCCAACCTTTTACTTTCCAGGTCCGCCACGCACCGGGATCTCAGCAGGGCCCTGCCGATTATCTGTCCCGGTTCCCCACCTCTTCGGTCCTCTACCAGTCCTGATCATGGGATTGGGAGTGTAGATGGGTCTCCTCGACCGTGTCCTGTGACTCTCAGAGCTGGCGCCGTTCGCACGCCTCGCTCAATCCACTTCCGCATCCCCATGTTACCATGGGAACGCTGTCGGACGCCTCAGGGACGGATTTCAGGATAGGGGAAAGAAAAGCAACGATGGACTGCACAGAAGGCGGGCGTTGTACGGAGCCGAGGAAGACGGAGGAGAAACAACCACCGGACGCCGAGAGGGAGCTTCCTGGTCCTGCCCAGACACCGGAGACCCGCGAGGCAGCTTCCACTGGAACTCGAAACACAACAGTCTACGAATCCCGCCACGATCCCGGATGGTCGTGGCTCTACAAGGTACGGTCCATCCTAGGACAGAAAAAACACAGAAAAACAAAAGGGGCACAGGGGAGGGGAACCGGGGAGGTGGGCCAGGGGAAAGGGAGCACCAGGGAAACACTGGAGAGCACTTTGGGGCACAGCTCTTAATGAGAAAAGGACAGAGCGTGTCAAAAGTCCCGAGTCCCACATCCTCACAGCGGAGCACCCTTCACTGCCAAAACCCTGAGAACCCTCTTTACCTGCATGCACCCCTAAAGAAACCCAGATAAATACCCCATAACAAACTTACCTTTGGTATCTCCTCTGTTTCTTTTCTGGTAACCGCGGGAGACAAGAGGACCCGACCTCCGCCGAGCCTAAAAGAAAAGTAAAGACAAGACGATTAACAGCGAACAGAGGAATCCACAAGACGTACGAACTACACAATACCTGTACAGCACTTGAATTATACTAGATCACAAACTAAATAAAAAAATCATTCACCCTATCTAAGTCTCTGATCCCTCTGTACCACCAGGAGCCTACCACAGGGGGGTATGTGCAACAAACTAGCAAGGCAATTCACACAGTCACGGCAAAAACAAATTTAAAAAAAAACACCACTTTAAAAGAGGCCAGTCTGCCTGAAACACGGAGAGTCCACAGTAAAACAGACACAGGTAGCTGAAAAAAACACCTTTGAACAAATAATACTATTTACCCAGAAAAATCTCAGGGCTCCTTACCTAGGTCTTTTTGCAATCCTTGAACAGTGGGCTGTATCAGGACACAGGGAAGATGCTGAGGCTCACAATATGGAGGTGGCTGTCTTGGGCTTCCCTCCACAAACTTAAGGGGCCAGAGCAGGTGTGGGACGGCGGGGCTCAGGTGCAACAGGGACTCAGAGTGTTAATCAGCTATGTCCAGTCCCTGTGGGCAGGGGGAAAGGCAGCTGCTGCTCTATTAAGAATTTCCTTCGATACAGACAGGCGGAATCCACACTTCCAAGCTAGCAGGTTCTACTTTCCAGGTAAGGGAGAGATTGTTTCAAAAACAAACACTGGAATACTGCTGGGCGCGCACTCTGAAATCAGGCTTTTTTAAAGGCAGAAAACAGGGGGGCAGACAGTTTTGAAGCACAATTTAAATCACAGAAACAGATTAAAAACGTCTCCTAAAAACACACCCTGCAAGATGTATGTAGTCTTTTTACTTAGAAGAAAAAAGTGGAGGGGAGTTATGTGCCACAAACTATCAAGGCAATTCACACACTCACAGCAAAAATTAATTAAAGAAAAACCACCACTTTAAAAGAGGCCAGGCTGCCTGAAACACAGAGAGTCCACAGTAAAGCAGACACAGGTAGCTGAAATCAACACTTTTGAACAAATAATACTACTTTCCCAGAAAAATCTCAGGGCTCCTTACCTAGGTCTTTTTGCAATCCTTGAACACTGGGTGTATCAGGACACAGGGGAGATGCTGAGGCTCACAAAATGGAGGTGGCTGTCTTGGGCTTCCCTCCACAAACTTAAGGGGCCAAAGCTGGTGTGGGGGGACCGGGCTCAGGTGCAACAGGGACTCAGAGAACCAATCAGCTAAGTCCAGTCCCTGTGGGCAGGGGGAAAGGCAGCTGCTGCTCTACTCAGAATCTCCTAGGATACAGACAGGCGGAATCCACACTTCCAAGCTAGCAGGGTCTACATTCCAGGTAAGGTACAGATTGTTTAAAAAACAAACACTGGAATACTGCTGGGCGCGTACTCTGAATATGGGCTTTTTTAAAGACAAAAAACAGGGGGGTAGACAGTTTTTAAACACAATTTAAATCACAGAAATAGATTAAAACTGTCTCCTAAAAACAAATCCTGCAAGATGTATGTAGCCTTTCAACATAGAAGAAAAAATGGGGTGGCAGTCAGTTCTGAAACACAATATAAATCACAGAAACCAATTAAAACAGTCTCCTAAAAACACACTCAGTAAGATGTATGTAGCCTTTTAACTTAGAAGATAAAAGGGGGGGCATGCACCACAAACTAGCTAGGCAATTCACATAGTCACGGCAAAAACAAATTAAAAAAACACTACTTTAAAAGAGGCCAGGATACCTGAAACACACAGCGTCCACTGCAAAAAAGACACAGGTAGCTGATATTAACACTTTTGAACAAATAATACTATTTACCCAGAAAAATATCAGGGCTCCTTACCTAGGTCTTTTTGCAATCCTTGAACACTGGGCTGTATCGGGACACAGGGAAGATGCTGAGGCTCACAAAATGTAGGTGGCTGTCTTGGGCTTCCCTCCACAGACTTAAGGGGCCAGAGCAGGTGTGGGGGGGCGGGGCTCAGGTGCAACAGGGAAACAGAGAGCCAATCAGCGAAGTCCAATCCCTGTGGGCAGGGGGAAAGGCAGCTACTGCTCTATTCAGAATCTCCTTGAATACAGACAGGCTGAATCCACACTTCCAAGTTAGCAGAGTCTACCTTCCAGGTAAGGGAGAAATTGTTTCAAAAACATACAATGGAATACTGCTGGGCGGGCACTTTGAAATTGGGCATTTTTAAAGGCAAAGATCAGGGGGGCAGACAGTTTTTAAACACAATTTAAATCACAGAAACACATTAAAACAGTCTCCTAAAAAAACACTCTGCAAGATGTATGTAGCCTTTTTACTTAGAAGAAAAGGGGGGGGTTATGATCCACAAACTAGCAAGGTAATTCACACAGTCACAGCAAAAATGAATTTAAAAAAAATACCACTTTAAAAGAGGCCAGGCTGCCTGAAACACAGAGAGTCCACAGTAAAACAGACACAGGTAGCTGAAATAAACACTTTTGAACAAATAATACTATTCACCCAGAAAAATCTCAGGGCTCCTTACCTAGGTCTTTTGGCAATCCTTGAACACTGGGCTGTATCAGGACACAGGGAAGATGCTGAGGCTCACAAAATGGAGGTGGCTGTCTTGGGCTTCCCTCCACAAACTTAAGGGGTCGGAGCAGGTGTGGAGGGGGAGGGCTCAGGTGCAACAGGGACTAAGAGAGCCAATCAGCTAGGTCCAGTCCCTGTGGGCCGAGGGAAAGGCAGCTGCTGCTCTATTCAGAATCTACTTGGATACAGACAGGCTGAATCCATACTTCCAAGCTAGCAGAGTCTACCTTCCAGGTAAGGGAGAGATTGTTTAAAAAACAAACACTGGAGTAATGCTGGGCGCGCACTCTGAAATCAGGCTTTTTTAAAGGCAAAAAACAGGGGGGCAAACAGTTTTTAAACACAATTTAAATCACAGAAACAGATTTAAACAGTCTCCTAAAAACACACTCTGCAAGATGTATGTAGCCTTTTTACTTAGAAAAAAAAGGGGGGGTATGTGCGACAAACTAGCAAGGCAATATACACAGTCACGGCAAAAACAAATATAAAAAAACACCACTTTAAAAGAGACCAGGCTGCCTGAAACACAGAGAGTCCACAGTTAAACAGACACAGGTAGTTGAAAGAAACACTTTTGAACAAATAATACTATTTACCCAGAAAAATCTCAGGGCTCCTTACCTAGGTCTTTTTGCAATCCTTGAACACTGGGCTGTATCAGGACACAAGGAAGATGCTGAGACTCACAAAATGGAGTTTGCTGTCTTTGGCTTCCCTCCACAAACTTAAGGGGCCAGAGCAGGTGTGGGGGCGGGTGGGGCTCAGGTGCAACAGGGACTCAGAGAGCCAATCAGCTAAGTCCAGTCCCTGTGGGCAGGGGGGAAAGGTAGCTACTGCTCTATTCAGAATCTCCTTGGATACAGACAGGCTGAATCCACACTTCCAAGCTAGCAGAATCAACTTTCGAGGTAAGGGAGAGATTGTTTAAAAAACAAACACTGGAATACTGCTGGCCGTGCACCCTTAAATCGTGTTTTTTTAAATTTAAAAAACAGGGCGGCAGACAGATTTTAAATACAATTTAAATCACAGAAATAGATGAAAACTGTCTCCTAAAAACAAACCGTGCAAGATGTATGTAGCCTTTTTACTTAGAAGAAAAAATGGGGGGGGGTATGTGCCACAAACTAGCACGGCAATTCACAGAGTCACGGCAGAAACAAATTTGAAAAAAAACACCACTTTAAAAGAGGCCAGGCTGCCTGAAACACAGAGAGTCCACAGTAAAACAGACACAGATAGCTTAAATAAACACTTTTGAACAAATAATTCTATTTACCCAGACAAATCTCAGGGCTCCTTACCTAGGTCTTTCTGCAATCCTTGAACACTGGGCTGTATCAGGACACAGGGAAGATGCTGAGGCTCACAAAATGGAGGTGGCTGTCTTGGGCTTCCCTCCAGAAACTTAAGGGGCCAGAGCAGATATGGGGGGCGGGGCTCAGGTGCAACAGGGACTCAGAGAGCCAATCAGCTGCGTCCAGTCCCTGTGGGCAGGGGGAAAGGCAGCTGCTGCTCTATTCAGAATCTCCTTGGATACAGACAGGCGGTATCTACACTTCCACGGTAGCAGAGTCTACTTTCCAGGTAAGGGAGAGATTGTTTAAAAAACAGACACTACTGGGCGCGTGTGATGATATTAATTGAGTTTGACCAATGACTTTGTGTTTCACCACTGCGCATATTAGTTGCTCAATGTTTACCAGTAGCACATTATATGTTTTGTTCAGCCTAGCTGCCTATTGGCTTTGACATTGCATTAGCCATTGCATTCTGTATTCTGCCTATTGGCTTTGACATGCTGTATTCAGTTTAGCGTCCAAATGGCTTTGACCTGATATTATACATTACATGTTGTATTCAGCTTAGCTGCCTATTGGCTTTGACATGATATTATACATTACATTCTGTATTCAGCTTAGCTGCCTATTGGCTTTGACATGACATTAGATATTGCATTTGATATTTAGGTTAGCTGCCTCTTGCCTTTAACGTGAGTTAGACATTGCAGTTGAGAATCCAAGCTGTATTTTTCCAAGCTGTGTTTTTGCACAAGATGAACCAAGATGTTTTCTTCACACCAGACTAGACCTGATAAGAGAGAGTACATTTGGTGTTTTCCTTTCTGCTCAGGCTTGGGAAGAGGAGAAGTCTAGGAGATCTGGCAATTCTCCAAAGGCTTGCGTAGTTTTCCCGAGTCTGAGAGGAGGGGGCACGCTTTGGTAAGGATGGCTCTGGGCTTCAGAGAATTAGATTCGAATCTGCCTGACTTCGGACTGGAACTTGGTGCCAGTTGCCAGTCTCCCGTGTGGGTAGATAATCTCTTTCTCGCAGTTGACCGGAGTCATCAACTTGCAGACCCCAGAAAGATGAAGCTGTAAATAGTTTCTCACACGGTTAAGTATTTGTTTTGTTTTGCATTCAATATAACCTGCTGTGTACATTACAACTGAGAAGTACTGTGATATATTTTGTTTTCATTGCTGCGATACTTTTGCTCATTTGAACGTGTGCTTGAAATCTATTAATTCGTCTCTCACGAACTTGTGGGTGGGGAAGAATTAACAACAATAAAGGTCTTCTTTGAATTCAGAGGTGCATTCTTGATATGTTCTGTAAGCTCTGATACGAGATAAGAAGGAAAGCAGAACAGCGCGCACTCTGAAATCGGGGATTTTTAAAGGCAAAGATCAAGGGAGCAGACAGGTTTTAAACACAATTTAAATCACAGAAACAGATTAAAACAGTCTCCTAAAAACACACTCTGCAAGATGTGTGTATCCTTTTTACTTAGAAGATAAAAGAGGTGGGTTATGTGCCACAAACTAGCAAGGCAATTTACAAAGTCACGGCAAAAACTAATTAAAAAGAAACACCACTTCAAAAGAGGCCAGGCTGCCTGAAACACAGAGTCCACAGTAAAACAGACACAGGTAGCTGAAATATACACTTTTGAACAAATAATACCGTTTACCAAGAAAAATCTCAGGGCTCCTTACCTAGGTCTTTTTGCAATCCTTGAACACTGAGCTGTATCAGGACACAGGGAAGATGCTGAGGCTCACAAACTGGAGGTGGCTGTCTTAGGCTTCCCTCCACAAACTTAAGGGGCCAGAGGAGATGTTGGAGACGGGGCTCAGGTGCAACAGGGACTCAGAGAGCCAATCAGCTGTGGGCAGGGGGAAAGGCAACTGCTGCTCTATTCAGCATCTCCTAGAATACAGACAGGCTGAATCCACACTTCCAAGCAGGCAGTGTCTACTTTTCAGGTAATGGAGAGATTATTTAAAAAACAAACACTGGAATACTGCTGTGCGCCCACTCTGAAATCAGGCTTTTTTAAAGGCAAAAAACAGGCGGGCAAACAGTTTTTAAACACATTTTAAATCACAGAAACAGATTTAAACAGTCTCCTAAAAACACACTCTGCAAGATGTATGTAGCCTTTTTACTTAGAAAAAAAAGGGGGGGTATGTGCGACAAACTAGCAAGGCAATCTACACAGTCACGGCAAAAACAAATATAAAAAAACACCACTTTAAAAGAGACCAGGCTGCCTGAAACACAGAGAGTCCACAGTTAAACAGACACAGGTAGTTGAAAGAAACACTTTTGAACAAATAATACTATTTACCCAGAAAAATCTCAGGGCTCCTTACCTAGGTCTTTTTGCAATCCTTGAACACTGGGCTGTATCAGGACACAAGGAAGATGCTGAGACTCACAAAATGGAGTTTGCTGTCTTTGGCTTCCCTCCACAAACTTAAGGGGCCAGAGCAGGTGTGGGGGCGGGTGGGGCTCAGGTGCAACAGGGACTCAGAGAGCCAATCAGCTAAGTCCAGTCCCTGTGGGCAGGGGGGAAAGGTAGCTACTGCTCTATTCAGAATCTCCTTGGATACAGACAGGCTGAATCCACACTTCCAAGCTAGCAGAATCAACTTTCGAGGTAAGGGAGAGATTGTTTAAAAAACAAACACTGGAATACTGCTGGCCGTGCACCCTTAAATCGTGTTTTTTTAAATTTAAAAAACAGGGCGGCAGACAGATTTTAAATACAATTTAAATCACAGAAATAGATGAAAACTGTCTCCTAAAAACAAACCGTGCAAGATGTATGTAGCCTTTTTACTTAAAAGAAAAAATGGGGGGGGGGGTATGTGCCACAAACTAGCACGGCAATTCACAGAGTCACGGGAGAAACAAATTTGAAAAAAAACACCACTTTAAAAGAGGCCAGGCTGCCTGAAACACAGAGAGTCCACAGTAAAACAGACACAGATAGCTTAAATAAACACTTTTGAACAAATAATTCTATTTACCCAGACAAATCTCAGGGCTCCTTACCTAGGTCTTTCTGCAATCCTTGAACACTGGGCTGTATCAGGACACAGGGAAGATGCTGAGGCTCACAAAATGGAGGTGGCTGTCTTGGGCTTCCCTCCAGAAACTTAAGGGGCCAGAGCAGATATGGGGGGCGGGGCTCAGGTGCAACAGGGACTCAGAGAGCCAATCAGCTGCGTCCAGTCCCTGTGGGCAGGGGGAAAGGCAGCTGCTGCTCTATTCAGAATCTCCTTGGATACAGACAGGCGGTATCTACACTTCCACGGTAGCAGAGTCTACTTTCCAGGTAAGGGAGAGATTGTTTAAAAAACAGACACTACTGGGCGCGTGTGATGATATTGAGTTTGACCAATGACTTTGTGTTTCACCACTGCGCATATTAGTTGCTCAATGTTTACCAGTAGCACATTATATGTTTTGTTCAGCCTAGCTGCCTATTGGCTTTGACATTGCATTAGCCATTGCATTCTGTATTCTGCCTATTGGCTTTGACATGCTGTATTCAGTTTAGCGTCCAAATGGCTTTGACATGATATTATACATTACATGTTGTATTCAGCTTAGCTGCCTATTGGCTTTGACATGATATTAGACATTACATTCTGTATTCAGCTTAGCTGCCTATTGGCTTTGACATGACATTAGATATTGCATTTGATATTTAGGTTAGCTGCCTCTTGCCTTTAACGTGAGTTAGACATTGCAGTTGAGAATCCAAGCTGTATTTTTCCAAGCTGTGTTTTTGCACAAGATGAACCAAGATGTTTTCTTCACACCAGACTAGACCTGATAAGAGAGAGTACATTTGGTGTTTTCCTTTCTGCTCAGGCTTGGGAAGAGGAGAAGTCTAGGAGATCTGGCAATTCTCCAAAGGCTTGCATAGTTTTCCCGAGTCTGAGAGGAGGGGGCACGCTTTGGTAAGGATGGCTCTGGGCTTCAGAGAATTAGATTCGAATCTGCCTGACTTCGGACTGGAACTTGGTGCCAGTTGCCAGTCTCCCGTGTGGGTAGATAATCTCTTTCTCGCAGTTGACCGGAGTCATCAACTTGCAGACCCCAGAAAGATGAAGCTGTAAATAGTTTCTCACACGGTTAAGTATTTGTTTTGTTTTGCATTCAATATAACCTGCTGTGTACATTACAACTGAGAAGTACTGTGATATATTTTGTTTTCATTGCTGCGATACTTTTGCTCATTTGAACGTGTGCTTGAAATCTATTAATTCGTCTCTCACGAACTTGTGGGTGGGGAAGAATTAACAACAATAAAGGTCTTCTTTGAATTCAGAGGTGCATTCTTGATATGTTCTGTAAGCTCTGATACGAGATAAGAAGGAAAGCAGAACAGCGCGCACTCTGAAATCGGGGATTTTTAAAGGCAAAGATCAAGGGAGCAGACAGGTTTTAAACACAATTTAAATCACAGAAACAGATTAAAACAGTCTCCTAAAAACACACTCTGCAAGATGTATGTATCCTTTTTACTTAGAAGATAAAAGAGGTGGGTTATGTGCCACAAACTAGCAAGGCAATTTACAAAGTCACGGCAAAAACGAATTAAAAAGAAACACCACTTCAAAAGAGGCCAGGCTGCCTGAAACACAGAGTCCACAGTAAAACAGACACAGGTAGCTGAAATATACACTTTTGAACAAATAATACCGTTTACCAAGAAAAATCTCAGGGCTCCTTACCTAGGTCTTTTTGCAATCCTTGAACACTGAGCTGTATCAGGACACAGGGAAGATGCTGAGGCTCACAAACTGGAGGTGGCTGTCTTAGGCTTCCCTCCACAAACTTAAGGGGCCAGAGGAGATGTTGGAGACGGGGCTCAGGTGCAACAGGGACTCAGAGAGCCAATCAGCTGTGGGCAGGGGGAAAGGCAACTGCTGCTCTATTCAGCATCTCCTAGAATACAGACAGGCTGAATCCACACTTCCAAGCAGGCAGTGTCTACTTTTCAGGTAATGGAGAGATTATTTAAAAAACAAACACTGGAATACTGCTGTGCGCCCACTCTGAAATCAGGCTTTTTTAAAGGCAAAAAACAGGCGGGCAAACAGTTTTTAAACACAATTTAAATCACAGAAACAGATTTAAACAGTCTCCTAAAAACACACTCTGCAAGATGTATGTAGCCTTTTTACTTAGAAAAAAAAGGGGGGGTATGTGCGACAAACTAGCAAGGCAATCTACACAGTCACGGCAAAAACAAATATAAAAAAACACCACTTTAAAAGAGACCAGGCTGCCTGAAACACAGAGAGTCCACAGTTAAACAGACACAGGTAGTTGAAAGAAACACTTTTGAACAAATAATACTATTTACCTAGAAAAATCTCAGGGCTCCTTACCTAGGTCTTTTTGCAATCCTTGAACACTGGGCTGTATCAGGACACAAGGAAGATGCTGAGACTCACAAAATGGAGTTTGCTGTCTTTGGCTTCCCTCCACAAACTTAAGGGGCCAGAGCAGGTGTGGGGGCGGGTGGGGCTCAGGTGCAACAGGGACTCAGAGAGCCAATCAGCTAAGTCCAGTCCCTGTGGGCAGGGGGGAAAGGTAGCTACTGCTCTATTCAGAATCTCCTTGGATACAGACAGGCTGAATCCACACTTCCAAGCTAGCAGAATCAACTTTCGAGGTAAGGGAGAGATTGTTTAAAAAACAAACACTGGAATACTGCTGGCCGTGCACCCTTAAATCGTGTTTTTTTAAATTTAAAAAACAGGGCGGCAGACAGATTTTAAATACAATTTAAATCACAGAAATAGATGAAAACTGTCTCCTAAAAACAAACCGTGCAAGATGTATGTAGCCTTTTTACTTAAAAGAAAAAATGGGGGGGGGGTATGTGCCACAAACTAGCACGGCAATTCACAGAGTCACGGCAGAAACAAATTTGAAAAAAAACACCACTTTAAAAGAGGCCAGGCTGCCTGAAACACAGAGAGTCCACAGTAAAACAGACACAGATAGCTTAAATAAACACTTTTGAACAAATAATTCTATTTACCCAGACAAATCTCAGGGCTCCTTACCTAGGTCTTTCTGCAATCCTTGAACACTGGGCTGTATCAGGACACAGGGAAGATGCTGAGGCTCACAAAATGGAGGTGGCTGTCTTGGGCTTCCCTCCAGAAACTTAAGGGGCCAGAGCAGATATGGGGGGCGGGGCTCAGGTGCAACAGGGACTCAGAGAGCCAATCAGCTGCGTCCAGTCCCTGTGGGCAGGGGGAAAGGCAGCTGCTGCTCTATTCAGAATCTCCTTGGATACAGACAGGCGGTATCTACACTTCCACGGTAGCAGAGTCTACTTTCCAGGTAACGGAGAGATTGTTTAAAAAACAGACACTACTGGGCGCGTGTGATGATATTAATTGAGTTTGACCAATGACTTTGTGTTTCACCACTGCGCATATTAGTTGCTCAATGTTTACCAGTAGCACATTATATGTTTTGTTCAGCCTAGCTGCCTATTGGCTTTGACATTGCATTAGCCATTGCATTCTGTATTCTGCCTATTGGCTTTGACATGCTGTATTCAGTTTAGCGTCCAAATGGCTTTGACATGATATTATACATTACATGTTGTATTCAGCTTAGCTGCCTATTGGCTTTGACATGATATTAGACATTACATTCTGTATTCAGCTTAGCTGCCTATTGGCTTTGACATGACATTAGATATTGCATTTGATATTTAGGTTAGCTGCCTCTTGCCTTTAACGTGAGTTAGACATTGCAGTTGAGAATCCAAGCTGTATTTTTCCAAGCTGTGTTTTTGCACAAGATGAACCAAGATGTTTTCTTCACACCAGACTAGACCTGATAAGAGAGAGTACATTTGGTGTTTTCCTTTCTGCTCAGGCTTGGGAAGAGGAGAAGTCTAGGAGATCTGGCAATTCTCCAAAGGCTTGCGTAGTTTTCCCGAATCTGAGAGGAGGGGGCACGCTTTGGTAAGGATGGCTCTGGGCTTCAGAGAATTAGATTCGAATCTGCCTGACTTCGGACTGGAACTTGGTGCCAGTTGCCAGTCTCCCGTGTGGGTAGATAATCTCTTTCTCGCAGTTGACCGGAGTCATCAACTTGCAGACCCCAGAAAGATGAAGCTGTAAATAGTTTCTCACACGGTTAAGTATTTGTTTTGTTTTGCATTCAATATAACCTGCTGTGTACATTACAACTGAGAAGTACTGTGATATATTTTGTTTTCATTGCTGCGATACTTTTGCTCATTTGAACGTGTGCTTGAAATCTATTAATACGTCTCTCACGAACTTGTGGGTGGGGAAGAATTAACAACAATAAAGGTCTTCTTTGAATTCAGAGGTGCATTCTTGATATGTTCTGTAAGCTCTGATACGAGATAAGAAGGAAAGCAGAACAGCGCGCACTCTGAAATCGGGGATTTTTAAAGGCAAAGATCAAGGGAGCAGACAGGTTTTAAACACAATTTAAATCACAGAAACAGATTAAAACAGTCTCCTAAAAACACACTCTGCAAGATGTATGTATCCTTTTTACTTAGAAGATAAAAGAGGTGGGTTATGTGCCACAAACTAGCAAGGCAATTTACAAAGTCACGGCAAAAACTAATTAAAAAGAAACACCACTTCAAAAGAGGCCAGGCTGCCTGAAACACAGAGTCCACAGTAAAACAGACACAGGTAGCTGAAATATACACTTTTGAACAAATAATACTGTTTACCAAGAAAAATCTCAGGGCTCCTTACCTAGGTCTTTTTGCAATCCTTGAACACTGAGCTGTATCAGGACACAGGGAAGATGCTGAGGCTCACAAACTGGAGGTGGCTGTCTTAGGCTTCCCTCCACAAACTTAAGGGGCCAGAGGAGATGTTGGAGGCGGGGCTCAGGTGCAACAGGGACTCAGAGAGCCAATCAGCTGTGGGCAGGGGGAAAGGCAACTGCTGCTCTATTCAGCATCTCCTAGAATACAGACAGGCTGAATCCACACTTCCAAGCAGGCAGTGTCTACTTTTCAGGTAATGGAGAGATTATTTAAAAAACAAACACTGGAATACTGCTGTGCGCCCACTCTGAAATCAGGCTTTTTTAAAGGCAAAAAACAGGGGGGCAAACAGTTTTTAAACACAATTTAAATCACAGAAACAGATTTAAACAGTCTCCTAAAAACACACTCTGCAAGATGTATGTAGCCTTTTTACTTAGAAAAAAAAGGGGGGGTATGTGCGACAAACTAGCAAGGCAATATACACAGTCACGGCAAAAACAAATATAAAAAAACACCACTTTAAAAGAGACCAGGCTGCCTGAAACACAGAGAGTCCACAGTTAAACAGACACAGGTAGTTGAAAGAAACACTTTTGAACAAATAATACTATTTACCCAGAAAAATCTCAGGGCTCCTTACCTAGGTCTTTTTGCAATCCTTGAACACTGGGCTGTATCAGGACACAAGGAAGATGCTGAGACTCACAAAATGGAGTTTGCTGTCTTTGGCTTCCCTCCACAAACTTAAGGGGCCAGAGCAGGTGTGGGGGCGGGTGGGGCTCAGGTGCAACAGGGACTCAGAGAGCCAATCAGCTAAGTCCAGTCCCTGTGGGCAGGGGGGAAAGGTAGCTACTGCTCTATTCAGAATCTCCTTGGATACAGACAGGCTGAATCCACACTTCCAAGCTAGCAGAATCAACTTTCGAGGTAAGGGAGAGATTGTTTAAAAAACAAACACTGGAATACTGCTGGCCGTGCACCCTTAAATCGTGTTTTTTTAAATTTAAAAAACAGGGCGGCAGACAGATTTTAAATACAATTTAAATCACAGAAATAGATGAAAACTGTCTCCTAAAAACAAACCGTGCAAGATGTATGTAGCCTTTTTACTTAAAAGAAAAAATGGGGGGGGGTATGTGCCACAAACTAGCACGGCAATTCACAGAGTCACGGCAGAAACAAATTTGAAAAAAAACACCACTTTAAAAGAGGCCAGGCTGCCTGAAACACAGAGAGTCCACAGTAAAACAGACACAGATAGCTTAAATAAACACTTTTGAACAAATAATTCTATTTACCCAGACAAATCTCAGGGCTCCTTACCTAGGTCTTTCTGCAATCCTTGAACACTGGGCTGTATCAGGACACAGGGAAGATGCTGAGGCTCACAAAATGGAGGTGGCTGTCTTGGGCTTCCCTCCAGAAACTTAAGGGGCCAGAGCAGATATGGGGGGCGGGGCTCAGGTGCAACAGGGACTCAGAGAGCCAATCAGCTGCGTCCAGTCCCTGTGGGCAGGGGGAAAGGCAGCTGCTGCTCTATTCAGAATCTCCTTGGATACAGACAGGCGGTATCTACACTTCCACGGTAGCAGAGTCTACTTTCCAGGTAAGGGAGAGATTGTTTAAAAAACAGACACTACTGGGCGCGTGTGATGATATTAATTGAGTTTGACCAATGACTTTGTGTTTCACCACTGCGCATATTAGTTGCTCAATGTTTACCAGTAGCACATTATATGTTTTGTTCAGCCTAGCTGCCTATTGGCTTTGACATTGCATTAGCCATTGCATTCTGTATTCTGCCTATTGGCTTTGACATGCTGTATTCAGTTTAGCGTCCAAATGGCTTTGACATGATATTATACATTACATGTTGTATTCAGCTTAGCTGCCTATTGGCTTTGACATGATATTAGACATTACATTCTGTATTCAGCTTAGCTGCCTATTGGCTTTGACATGACATTAGATATTGCATTTGATATTTAGGTTAGCTGCCTCTTGCCTTTAACGTGAGTTAGACATTGCAGTTGAGAATCCAAGCTGTATTTTTCCAAGCTGTGTTTTTGCACAAGATGAACCAAGATGTTTTCTTCACACCAGACTAGACCTGATAAGAGAGAGTACATTTGGTGTTTTCCTTTCTGCTCAGGCTTGGGAAGAGGAGAAGTCTAGGAGATCTGGCAATTCTCCAAAGGCTTGCGTAGTTTTCCCGAGTCTGAGAGGAGGGGGCACGCTTTGGTAAGGATGGCTCTGGGCTTCAGAGAATTAGATTCGAATCTGCCTGACTTCGGACTGGAACTTGGTGCCAGTTGCCAGTCTCCCGTGTGGGTAGATAATCTCTTTCTCGCAGTTGACCGGAGTCATCAACTTGCAGACCCCAGAAAGATGAAGCTGTAAATAGTTTCTCACACGGTTAAGTATTTGTTTTGTTTTGCATTCAATATAACCTGCTGTGTACATTACAACTGAGAAGTACTGTGATATATTTTGTTTTCATTGCTGCGATACTTTTGCTCATTTGAACGTGTGCTTGAAATCTATTAATTCGTCTCTCACGAACTTGTGGGTGGGGAAGAATTAACAACAATAAAGGTCTTCTTTGAATTCAGAGGTGCATTCTTGATATGTTCTGTAAGCTCTGATACGAGATAAGAAGGAAAGCAGAACAGCGCGCACTCTGAAATCGGGGATTTTTAAAGGCAAAGATCAAGGGAGCAGACAGGTTTTAAACACAATTTAAATCACAGAAACAGATTAAAGCAGTCTCCTAAAAACACACTCTGCAAGATGTATGTATCCTTTTTACTTAGAAGATAAAAGAGGTGGGTTATGTGCCACAAACTAGCAAGGCAATTTACAAAGTCACGGCAAAAACTAATTAAAAAGAAACACCACTTCAAAAGAGGCCAGGCTGCCTGAAACACAGAGTCCACAGTAAAACAGACACAGGTAGCTGAAATATACACTTTTGAACAAATAATACCGTTTACCAAGAAAAACCTCAGGGCTCCTTACCTAGGTCTTTTTGCAATCCTTGAACACTGAGCTGTATCAGGACACAGGGAAGATGCTGAGGCTCACAAACTGGAGGTGGCTGTCTTAGGCTTCCCTCCACAAACTTAAGGGGCCAGAGGAGATGTTGGAGACGGGGCTCAGGTGCAACAGGGACTCAGAGAGCCAATCAGCTGCGTCCAGTCCCTGTGGGCAGGGGGAAAGGCAGCTGCTGCTCTATTCAGAATCTCCTTGGATACAGACAGGCGGTATCTACACTTCCACGGTAGCAGAGTCTACTTTCCAGGTAAGGGAGAGATTGTTTAAAAAACAGACACTACTGGGCGCGTGTGATGATATTAATTGAGTTTGACCAATGACTTTGTGTTTCACCACTGCGCATATTAGTTGCTCAATGTTTACCAGTAGCACATTATATGTTTTGTTCAGCCTAGCTGCCTATTGGCTTTGACATTGCATTAGCCATTGCATTCTGTATTCTGCCTATTGGCTTTGACATGCTGTATTCAGTTTAGCGTCCAAATGGCTTTGACATGATATTATACATTACATGTTGTATTCAGCTTAGCTGCCTATTGGCTTTGACATGATATTAGACATAACATTCTGTATTCAGCTTAGCTGCCTATTGGCTTTGACATGACATTAGATATTGCATTTGATATTTAGGTTAGCTGCCTCTTGCCTTTAACGTGAGTTAGACATTGCAGTTGAGAATCCAAGCTGTATTTTTCCAAGCTGTGTTTTTGCACAAGATGAACCAAGATGTTTTCTTCACACCAGACTAGACCTGATAAGAGAGAGTACATTTGGTGTTTTCCTTTCTGCTCAGGCTTGGGAAGAGGAGAAGTCTAGGAGATCTGGCAATTCTCCAAAGGCTTGCGTAGTTTTCCCGAGTCTGAGAGGAGGGGGCACGCTTTGGTAAGGATGGCTCTGGGCTTCAGAGAATTAGATTCGAATCTGCCTGACTTCGGACTGGAACTTGGTGCCAGTTGCCAGTCTCCCGTGTGGGTAGATAATCTCTTTCTCGCAGTTGACCGGAGTCATCAACTTGCAGACCCCAGAAAGATGAAGCTGTAAATAGTTTCTCACACGGTTAAGTATTTGTTTTGTTTTGCATTCAATATAACCTGCTGTGTACATTACAACTGAGAAGTACTGTGATATATTTTGTTTTCATTGCTGCGATACTTTTGCTCATTTGAACGTGTGCTTGAAATCTATTAATTAGTCTCTCACGAACTTGTGGGTGGGGAAGAATTAACAACAATAAAGGTCTTCTTTGAATTCAGAGGTGCATTCTTGATATGTTCTGTAAGCTCTGATACGAGATAAGAAGGAAAGCAGAACAGCGCGCACTCTGAAATCGGGGATTTTTAAAGGCAAAGATCAAGGGAGCAGACAGGTTTTAAACACAATTTAAATCACAGAAACAGATTAAAACAGTCTCCTAAAAACACACTCTGCAAGATGTATGTATCCTTTTTACTTAGAAGATAAAAGAGGTGGGTTATGTGCCACAAACTAGCAAGGCAATTTACAAAGTCACGGCAAAAACTAATTAAAAAGAAACACCACTTCAAAAGAGGCCAGGCTGCCTGAAACACAGAGTCCACAGTAAAACAGACACAGGTAGCTGAAATATACACTTTTGAACAAATAATACTGTTTACCAAGAAAAATCTCAGGGCTCCTTACCTAGGTCTTTTTGCAATCCTTGAACACTGAGCTGTATCAGGACACAGGGAAGATGCTGAGGCTCACAAACTGGAGGTGGCTGTCTTAGGCTTCCCTCCACAAACTTAAGGGGCCAGAGGAGATGTTGGAGGCGGGGCTCAGGTGCAACAGGGACTCAGAGAGCCAATCAGCTAAGTCCAGTCCCTGTGGGCAGGGGGGAAAGGTAGCTACTGCTCTATTCAGAATCTCCTTGGATACAGACAGGCTGAATCCACACTTCCAAGCTAGCAGAATCTTAAGGGGCCAGAGGAGATGTTGGAGGCGGGGCTCAGGTGCAACAGGGACTCAGAGAGCCAATCAGCTGTGGGCAGGGGGAAAGGCAACTGCTGCTCTATTCAGCATCTCCTAGAATACAGACAGGCTGAATCCACACTTCCAAGCAGGCAGTGTCTACTTTTCAGGTAATGGAGAGATTATTTAAAAAACAAACACTGGAATACTGCTGTGCGCGCACTCTGAAATCAGGCTTTTTTAAAGGCAAAAAACAGGGGGGCAAACAGTTTTTAAACACAATTTAAATCACAGAAACAGATTAAAACAGTCTCCTAAAAAAAATCTCTGCAAGATGTATGCAGCCTTTTTACTTAGAAAAAAAAAGGGGGGTTTAGGTGCCACAAAGTAGCAAAACAATTCACACAGTCACAGCAAAAACAAATAAAAAAAAAACACCACTTTAAAAGAGGCCAGGCTGCCTGAAACACAGAGACTCCACAGTAAAACAGAAACAGGTAGCTGAAATAAACACTTTTGAACAAATAATACTATTCACCCAGAAAAATCTCAGGGCTCCTTACCTAGGTCTTTTTGCAAGACTTGAACACAGGGCTGTATCAGGACACAGTGAAGATGCTGAGGCTCACAAAATGGAGGTGGCTGTCTTGGGTTTCCATCCACAAACTTAAGGGGCCAGAGCAGGTGTGGGACGGCGGGGCTCAGGTGCAACAGGGGCTCAGGTGCAACAGAGACTCAGAGAGCCAATCAGCTAAGTCCAGTCCCTGTGGGCACAGGGAAAGGCAAATGCTGCTCTATTCAGAATCTCCTTGGATACAGTCAGGCTGAATCCACTCTTCCAAGTTAGCAGAGTCTACTTTTCAGGTAAGGGAGAGATTATTAAAAAACAAACACTGGAATACTGCTGGGCGCGCACTCTGAAATCAGGCTTTTTTTAAAGGCAAAAAACATAGGGGCAAACAGTTTTTAAACACAATTTAAATCACAGAAACAGATTAAAAAAGGGGGGGTTAGGTGCCACAAAGTAGCAAGACAATTCACACAGTCACGACAAAAACAAATAATAAAAAAAACACTTTAAAAGAGGCCAGGCTGTCTGAAACAAAGGGAGTCCACAGTAAAACAGACACAGGTAGCTGAAATAAACACTTTTGAACAAATATTACTATTTACCCAGAAAAATTTCAGGGCACCTTACCCAGGTCTTTTAGCAATCCTTGAACATTGAGCTGTATCAGGACACAGGGAAAATGCTAAGGCTCACAAAATGGAGGTGGCTGTCTTGGGCTTCTCTCCACAAACTTAAGGGTCCAGAGCAGGTGTGGGGGGGGCGGGGCACAGGTGCATCAGGGACTCCGAAAGCCAATCAGCTAAGTCCAGTCCCTGTGGGCAGGGGGAAAGGCAGCTGCTGTTCTATTCAGAAGCTAATTGGATACAGACATGCTGAATCCATACTTCCAAGCTAGCAGAGTCTACTTTCCAGGTAAGAGAGAGATTGTTTAAAAAACAAACAGTGGAATACTGCTGTGCGCGCACTCTGAAATCGGGCTTCATTAAAGGCAGAAAACAGGGGGGCAGACAGTTTTTAAACACAATTTAAATCACAGAAACAGATTAAACAGTCTCCTAAAAACACACTCTGCAAGATGTATGTAGCCTTTTTACTTAGAAGAAAAAAGGCGGGGTTATGTGCCACAAATCAGCAAAGCAATTCACACAGTAACGGCAAAAACTAATTAAAAAAACACCACTTTAAATGAGGCCAGGCTGTCTGAAACACAGAGACTCCACAGTAAAACAGACACATGTAGCTGAAATAAACACTTTTGAACAAATAGTACTATTTCCCAGAAATATCTCAGGCCTCCTTACCTAGTTCTTTTTGTGATCCTTGAACACTGGGCTATATCAGGCCACATGGAAGATGCTGAGGCTCACAAAATGGAGGTGGCTGTTTTGGGCTTCCCTCCACAAACTTAAGGGGCCAGAGCAGGTGTGGGGGGGCGGGGCTCAGGTGCAACAGGGACTCAGAGAGCCAATCAGCTAAGTCCATTCTCTGTGGGCAGGGGGAAATGCATATGCTGCTCTATTCAGAATCTCCTTGGATACAGACAGGCTGAATCCACACTTCCAAGTTATCAGAGTCTACCTTTCAGGTAAGGGAGAGATTATTTAAAAAACAAACACTGGAATACTGCGGGGCACGCACTCTGAAATCTGGTTTTTTTAAAGGCAAAAAACAGGGGGGCAAACAGTTTTTAAACACAATTTAAATCACAGAAACAGATAAAAACAGTCTCCTAAAAACATACTCTGCAAGATGTATGTAGCCTTTCTACTTAGAAGATAAAAGGGGGAGGGGGGTTATGTGCCACAAACTAGCAAGGCAATTCACACAGTTACGGCAAAAACAAATAAAAAAAAAACACCACTTTAAAAGACGCCAGGCTGCCTCAAATACAGGGATTCCACAGTAAAACAGACACAGGGAGCTGAAATAAACACTTTTGAACAATTAATACTATTTACCCAGAAAAATTTCAGGGCTCCTTACCTAGGTCTTTTTGCAATCCTTGAACACTGAGCTGTATCAGGACACGGAAAATGCTGAGGCTCACAAAATGGAGGTGGTTGTCTTGGGCTTCCCTCCACAAACGTAAGGGTCCAGAGCAGGTGTGGGGGGGCGGGGCACTGGTGCAACAGGGACTCCGAAAGCCAATCAGCTAAGTCCAGTCCCTGTGGGCAAGGGGAAAGGCAGCTGCTCCTCTATTCAGAATCTCCTTGGATACAGACAGGCTGAATCCACACTTCCAAGCTAGCAGAGTCTTCTTTCCAGGTAAGAGAGAGATTGTTTAAAAAACAAACAAACACTGGAAAACTACTGGGCGCGCACTCTGAAATCGGGCTCTTTTAAAGGTAGAAAACAGGGGGGAAGAGAGTTTTTAAACACACTTTAAATCACAGAAACAGATTAAAACAGTCTCCTAAAAACACACTCTGCAAGATGTATGCAGCCTTTTTACTTAGAAAAAAAAGGGGGGGGTTAGGTGCCACAAAGAAGCAAGGCAATTCACACAGTCACGGCAAAAACAAATAAAAAAAAAAAAACACTTTAAAAGAGGCCAGGTTGCCTGAAACACAGAGAGTCCACAGTTAAGCAGACACAGGTAGCTGAAATAAACACTTTTGAACAAATAATGCAACTTTCCCAGAAAAATCTCAGGGCTCTTTACCTAGGTCTTTTTGCAATCCTTGAACAATGGGCTGTATCAGGACACAGGGAAGATGCTGAGGCTCACAAAATGGAGATGGCTGTCTTGGGCTTTCCTCCACAAACTTAAGGGGCCAGAGCTGGTGTGGGGGGACTGGGCTCAGGTGCAACAGGGACTCAGAGAACCAATCAGCTAAGTCCAGTCCCTGCGGGCAGGGGGAAAGGCAGCTGCTGGCCTATTCAGAATCTCCTTGGATACAGACAGGCTGAATCCACACTTCCAAGCTAGCAGAGTCTACTTTCCAGGTAAGGGCAAGATTGTTTAAAAAACAAACACTAGAGTACTGCTGGGGGCGCACTCTGAAATTGGCCTTTTTTAAAGGCAAAAAACAGGGGACAGACAGTTTTTAAACACATTATAAATCACAGAAACAGAATAAAACAGTCTCCTAAAAACACACTCTGCAAGATGTATTTAGCCTTTTTACATAGAAGAAAAGGGGGGGGGGGTTATGTGCCACAAACTAGCAAGGCAATTCACATAGTCACAGCAAAAACAAATTAAAAAAAAAAAACACTTTAAAAGAGACCAGGCTGCCTGAAACACAGAGAGTCCACAGTAAAACAGACACAGGTAGCTGAAATAAACACTTTTGATCAACTAATACTATTTACACAGACAAATCTCAGGGCTCCTTACCTAGGTCTTTTTGCAATCCTTGAACACTGGGCTGTATCAGGACACAGGGAAGATGCTGAGGCTCACAAAATGGAGGTGGCTGTCTTGGGCTTCCCTCCACAAACTTAAGGGGCCAGAGCAGGTGTGGGACGGCGGGGCTCAGGTGCAACAGAGACTCAGAGAGCCAATCAGCTAAGTCCAGTCCCTGTGGGCACAGGGAAAGGCAAATGCTGCTCTATTCAGAATCTCCTTGGATACAGTCAGGCTGAATCCACTCTTCCAAGATAGCAGAGTCTACTTTCCAGGTAAGGGAGAGATTGTTTAAGAAACAAATACTAGAATACTGCTGTGCGCGCACTCTGAAATCAGGCTTTGTTAAAGGCAGAAAAAAGGGGGGCAGACAGTTTTTAAACAGAATTTAAATCACAGAAACAGATTAAACATTCTCCTAAAAACACACTCTGCAAGATGTATGTAGCCTTTTTACTTAGAAGAAAAAAGAGTGGGGTATGTGCCACAAACTAGCAAGGCAATTCACATAGTCACGGGAAAAAAAAACAAAAAAAAAAACACCACTTTAAAAGAGACCAGGTTGCCTGAAACACAGAAAGCCCAAAGGTAGCTGAAATAAATAGTTTTGAACAAATAATACTATTTACCCATGAAAAATCTCAGGGCTCCTTACCTAGGTCTTTTTGCAATCCTTGAACACTAGGCTGTATCAGGACACAGGGAAGATGCTGAGGCTCACAAAATGGAGGTGGCTGTCTTGGGCTTCCCTCCACAAACTTAAGGGGCCAGAGCAGGTGTTGGAGGCGGGGCTCAGGTGCAACAGGGACTCAGAGAGCCAATCAGCTAAGTCCAGTCCCTGTGGGCAGGGGAAAGGCAGCTGCTGCTCTATTCAGAATCTCCTTGGATACAGACAGGCTGAATCCACACTTCCAAGCTAGCAGAGTCTACGTTCCAGGTAAGAGAGAGATTGTTTAAAAAATGAACACTGGAATACTGCTGGGCACTTACTCTGAAATTGGGCTTTTTAATTGCAAAAAACAGGGGGGCAGACAGTTTTTAAACACAATATAAATCACAGATACAGATGAAAACAGTCTCCTAAAAACACACTCTGCAAGATGGATGTAGCCTTTTTACTTAGGAGAAAAAAGGTGGGCTGTCATGTGCCACAAACTAGCAAGGCAATTCACCCAGTCACAGTAAAAACGACTTTAAAAAAAAAAAACACTTTAAAAGAGGCCAGGCTGCCTGAAACACAGAGAGTCCACAGTAAAACAGACACAGGTAGCTGAAACAAACTAAGTCCAGTCCCTGTGGACAGGGGGAAAGGCAGCTGCTGCTCTATTCAGAATCTCCTTGGATACAGACAGGCTGAATCCACACTTCCAAGCTAGCAGAGTCTACTTTCCACATAAGGGAGAGATTGTTTAAAAAACAAACACTAGAGGGGGCGTGTTCAGGGCATCAAGATGGCGGTCGCACTTTTGTAGTGATCAGGACCACTCCGTCATCCGCCTCTCATAAAATCACTATCCGTACACATCAACACCATGAACGCTTCATCGGGGTTCCTTTATTGTGCCCTGTCTCGTGTGGCGGGTTCCAGGCCCTCACGTCCCCATGAGACCGAGGTTTTGGCTGTCCAGCGTTCGACCACTGTTTCCCCCGATCAAGATGGCGGCTGAGGGATGAACCTGAGGCGCGGCCCGCTGCGGCGGAAAGGCGGCGGCAGCCCGGACGGCCTGGAGGCAGGGCTGCGGACCCTGTGCCAGAGAAGTTGCGGGTCGCGGCTGGGGCCGCTGTGACTGGGAGAAATCAAGGTAGGCCCCGGGCCGGCAGCACCGCGATTCTCTGGTCCCCCTGATTTTTCCCCCCCTTCCTGTGGTGACCGAGGGCTGGGAAGGGGGGCGTTCCGTGGGCCGGAGGCCAGGGTGCACGGCCGCGAATTGTGTGGGTCCCTGCAAGGCCCAGAGCCCGATATTAGGAGGAGGACCTGCAGACCGCTGGAAGGGCCGTCTGAGCGGACGGGTGCTCACTGGGGCACGGGGACCCCTGCTGATGCTGCTATAGGCCGGGAGGCGGGGTTTGGATGGAGGGCCTACCACGGGTGTGATCAGCCAGAGGACCGAACCGGCGGGCTTGTTGCCCCCCTTCCCCCCCGAGATAAGAAACTCTGTGGCAGCGAGGGGCCCCACGGCTGGAGCCAGGGAAAGGGTTTTGGAGCCCGGGACTGGCTGCAGTCCGGGGCCTAGACATTACATCACCTCGAGGGCGGCCAACTACGGACCGTGTTGCGGTGACGCGCTCCCCACTGGTCACCCCGGGAGAGGGGAAAGAAGAAATTAAGTAGCAGTAACAAGCAGCAACCACAAAAGTGAGCTGGGACAAACACTGGGATAACGAGAGGTGAATCTGGTCCTTCGGGCCCCGTGTGCAGAGAGGGTCCCCATCTCCGTCCTTCAGACCACGGTGGGGTGCAGTCTGAAGGTGACACATTAGGGATTACAAGGAGTGCCTCCCTTTTCACCCTTTCCTTATTAGCTGGCCGCCCCTCCTCCGGACGCCAGGCATCCTTACTGGCTGGACAGGGGAGGAGTCTTGGGACCATTTTGAGTGAATAAAAACGCCGCCGGGGTAAAGGACATAGAAGGGGATAGGACAATAACAAAACGAAACAGTAAGATGAAATAAACTCTGCAGCACCGTATTCCCCCAATACCCCTGGAACTATCTAATAGATTCATAAATTAGGATATACCACAGGGGGAATCAGATTAGATCCCCAGGGATATCCCATCAGGCCCTACAGTAGGGCAGAACAAAAATGACCGATCACTGCAACCCTAGAGAGGTTAGAACTGCACCCAACATCATGGGCAAAGACAAAGCGATCAAACAAACAACAGCACAAACTCGTATGGACCAATTCACCACAGGTACAGTGGGCCCACGGTCGGAAGGCCCAACCACAAATGGCGGTAATAACCCACAAACATCGTCCAGTGACCTGGCGGCGATCATTCAGGCGATTCAGGCCTCCCAGACAGCAGTTGAATCAAAAATAGGGGAGGTCAGAGTGGATGTCGCCCTGATCCGGCAAGATCTCCGCTATGCAGTATCCCGAAACACAGAGGCCGAGTCGAGAATCTCCACGGCAGAAGATGAAATAACAACTCTAAAAACCTAAATCTCAATGCTGACCAAACGCACCTCAGATCTACACAGGAGGTCTGAAGACGCCGAAAACAGATCTCGATGTAACAATCTTCGCCTAGTGGGTCTTCCCGAGGCCACTGCAGAATCATCATTGGATACGTTCCTAGAGGAGTGGTTCCGGTCCTGGTTGCCGGCAGACCACCTCACGCCATGGTTCACAATCGAACGAGCCCATAGGTCGCTGTGCGCAAGGCCTCCGCCCAGCTCCCCCCCCATGCCAGTAATAATCTGCCTCTTCAACTTCAAAGACAGAGACCTGGTCCTGCGGGAGGCTCGCTCCAGGAGAGAGCTCCTCCGCAATGGAACGAAAGTACTCCTTTTTCCGGATTACACATTAGAGGTCCAGCAACAACGCCGCTCGTTCATGGAAGTGAAACAAAAGCTTAGATCAATGGACATCCAGTATAGTCTCCTGTTTCCAGCCAGACACCGGGTGATCTATAATAATAAAACCTACTTCTTTGAGCAGCCGACCGCGGCATGGACCTGGCTAACGGAAGAAACCCCACTAAATATGCACAGAACAGGATCACGGCCACTGCTTAAGACAACACCAGCTCACCCAAGGGGGAAACAACCGATGCGCAATCAGCGCACACGCTCTCGGAAACGAAGAGGAAGACATAGATCCAGCTCGGACTCTCCTCCCGGGGCTTATCGATCGAAACCAAGACACCCACAATCAAAAGAGAATTCCAGAGCCACCCTGACAAGCCTGAAACCACAGGACACAACCAAGATCCAGCTAGAGACACAAGAAGAGTCTGACTTGTCCAGTAGTCCAATCCTGTGACTGCATAGGTGGAACTTGTTCTGGGAAAGACTTAAGACAATGAACACGGAAATAGAAGAGCTATGCATAATTTTATCACACATCGAGTATTATACATTTATGCATGATCCGATACTAGGGAGGGGTCCACCGACACCAATACCACAGCCTTACCACTCGAAAGCCATCTCACCAGTTTTAGAAGTGAGGGGCTATGTATATGGGTGACAGATGCTTCTGGGGGGAAGTATGGGGTGGGGAGGGAGTTAGGGGGCAAGGGGGTTCCGGCCTCGTTCTAAAGGCCAATGTTAGAATTTGTATGCGAAGGTAAGATTCATATTTTTTTTTTTAATAGAGGCACAGGGCAGGATGCTTAATGACTCAACAGATATAATAGAGTCTGAGAATCGGCAGTAGGAAGATAGAAAGATAAGTCCTTCAGAGTTGCACAAATTAGTAGCTAAAGGTTGGCTCAACAACTGCAAAATTCCACCTACAATCACACCCCCCTCCATGAATCAAGTACAAATTATGTCATGGAACATCAACGGGCTCCTAGACAAAATTAAACGTACTGCAGTATTCACCTTCATACATAGATACCATCCAGAAATACTCATGTTGCAGGAAACCCACCTTTTGGGGGATAAATACCCATTCCTGACTCGTCGAGGATTTGATAGAGTGTACCATGCGGGATACACACGTGGGTCACAAGGAGTAGCCATATTATTGCATCGTACCTTCCCTATGACACACACCCAAGTACGGAGAGACCAACAGTGGCGGTTTGTAGCCATTACTGGTAAGGTAGAAGGAATCACATTTATTATAATAAGTATCTACGCCCCTTCCTCCATGGTCAGCTGAATCCTCCAGCCACTCACAAAACTTCTCTCTGACCTACCCCCTGGGCAGACTATACTAGATGGTGACTTCAACGCAACCTCGGACCCGACCTTAGATGTAGACGGCCCACTCACCACATAGAGACGTACACTGGCAACCTAAATTAAGGGGTGGTTATCTGCCACTGGACTATGTGACGGCTGGCGGATATGGCATCCGAGGCAGAGACAATTCACCCACACCTCAGCCTCCCATGGCTCCCAATCCAGAATAGACCTGATGCTTGTTCCGAGCACAGATTGTACAACCCTCTCACACATCAAGATTCTAGCCAGTGGAATCTCTGACAATGCCCCTCTCCAGCTCATACTAGGCCCGGCCCGCCCCCGGCGTCGCCCCATGTGGCGGCTAAACGCATGCTATCTCCAAGATGAACACTTTAAGGAACAATTACGTCAGGCACAAGCAGAATAATTCTACCTAAATGAAGGCTCGGTAACCTCGGAGGGCACTCTATGGGCGGCAGGGAAGGCGGTATTAAGAGGTATGGCTAAAAATCTGATACATCATCAGGAATATGCCAAAACGCTACATATCACACAGCTAGAGCTCTGAGCAATAAACCTCGAAAGAAGACAACGTAATAAACCCAAGCGAGAAACTGATGCGACAACTCCTCCTAATCTGAGAGGAGATATGGGGTCAATCCCTGGAGGCCCCGAAACATTTATGGAGGGCCAGCACTGGAAGGATATATGGCTGGGGGCACAAGACCGGGAAGACGCTGTACTGGTAGATCTTCCGCGATCACCCCTCCAAGATTGTCCCTGAAATTTATGACGGGGATGGGGCCCTGGTTACGGGTCGTACCGAAATTGCGAATGCTTTTGACAACTATTATCATACACTGTACCAAGCATCTACATAAATAGATTCACATCTAAAACGTCAACTACTTGACGAGATCCCCCTCCCACAGTTACCTATGATAGAAGCACAGCTTTAAGAGGAAGGAACCCATTAGAAAGGAAGAAATTGGGGCGGCAATCTCGACAACAAACGCTGGCAAGACACGTGGTCCCGATGGGTTCCCCAAGAATATTATAAGGTGTTTAGAGAAGACCTGACCCCACGTCTCCTACGCCTTTTCGCAGAAATAGGAAAAGGTGGATCCTTTCCTCCTGAACTAGATACAGCCATGATCGTGGTGCTCCCCAAAACCCAGCCCCCTTCGCCTCACTGCGCAGATTACAGACCAGTATCATCGATTAACACAGATATTAAAATCTTCGCCCCTATCCTTGCCACTCGCATCAAAAGGGTCCTGCCGCAGCTAATCCATCCTGACCAATGTGTGGTTTATGGCAACCCGCAGTACACAACACTGTATCCGCCGGCTACACGTAGCCTTGGCGGAGAGACGCCGGTTGCCCCAAAGCCTGGCCCTCTTGCTCATAGATTTTGAAAAGGCTTTTGATTCGGTAGACTGGGGATTCCTTCTACTGGTGCTCCGACAGGCAGGCATAGAAAAACAATTTTGCCACCTAATTAAAGCATTATACACTAACCCTATGGCCTGTGTACAGGTTAATGGGACCATATCCCACAGGTTCGACATCCACAGAGGTACTCGACAGGGATGTCCCCTATCCTCTCTTTTGTTTACCCTGGCCATTGAGCCTCTAGCCCAGATGATCAGAGCGGGCTCACTATACCGAGGATGGAAATGGGGTCCATCTCATGAAGACAGGATAGCTCTATATGCAGATGATGTTCTGCTATATATGGAAGAACCCAGTATAACGGGTCCAAGGAGACTTTGCCTTCTAAGGAAATACGAACTAGTCTCAGGATGAACTCCACCAAATCAATCCTGATCCCACTAGCAAACACACGTGATTGCTTCGATTGGCAAAATACCATACCCATACGCAAATTAAGTTTTAAATACCTAGGGATCTGGGTAACCCTTTTGCCCGTATTAACATGGGCCAAAAATCTATCTCCTCTGCTCACAAGAATCAAAACGGACATGCAGAGATGGCAAACCCTCCCCTTGAATGTGATGGGGCGGGTGGCCCTATACAAAATGATTATCTTGCCAAGACTCCTATACAGATTCCAAAATGTTCCCATCCTCATCCCCCACTCCTGGTTCAAAAATCTCGAAAGCATCACCGGAAGATTTCTATGGAGAGGTAATAGACATTGAGTAGCAATGCAACATTGCCGGAGAGGAATGTATGATGGAGGTTTGGGTGCGTCAGATCCCTATCTATATTACCTGGCTTCCCAATTGATAGTGGTCCATGACTAGTTTAATTGGGGCTGGGAAGACCCGGCGTATAAGACAGAATTGACACTCCTGGGGTTTCCACAGGTTCTTGACATGCTGTATGGAGCATCGCATCCTCGTGACATGGAGGAAACAACCAAAGTGGTCTTCCTGGCATGGCGAGCCACGTTACGACACACTCACCGGAATACCGTTATCACCCTCCAGACTCCGCTATGGAGAAGGAAATTGATGTATGCCTCGGCCACGCTGGAGGGATTCGCAACATGGGACCTAATAGGCATTTCCCTGGTTGGGGACATATGGAAAGGGGGGGCCATTAAATCATTCCAAGACCTACAAGCAGAATTTCAATTAAACCAGACACAGTTCTTTAGATACCTTCAACTAAGACACGCACTGCGAACCCATCTGCCCACCACAAGTTCTATACCGGACTTTAACCCACTGGAAGCCAAAATACTCATGGGAAATATGGAGGGGAAAGGCATTTCTCAACTTTACAAAACACTAATCAACAACACTCCTGATAACTTAGTCATTTTTAGGACTAAGTGGTAATCATGGCTCGGACCCCTAGAAGAAACGGAATGGAGGGAAGCCTTGATGGCGCCCAAGGTATTGGTAATATCTGCAAGGTTCCGCATGATACAATTCTATTATTTATATGGGGCCTATCTGACACCATCCAAACTACACAAAATGGGAGTCCGCCCTTGTGCCAAATGCCCAAGATGCCCGAATGAACCAGCAGACTTCTTTCATATAGTATGGACCTGTCAAAAAATACAAAAGTACTGGGAAGGGGTGATCCGAGATATAGGAAGGGCACTGGGGAAAGAAATGCAAAAATCAGCTAAGCTAATCCTATTGGGGGCAATGGAAGAAATGGGAGGAACACGTGCTAAACTAACACTGACAGCTACGGCATTATTAGTCGCTAAGAGAGATATCGCTGCCCTGTGGACGTCCCCAGAAGGCCTGTTGATCCAGAAATGGAGGAAGGGGGTGGATTGGTGTGCCAATCAGGAGAAACTGCTTTTGAGTCTAGAGGGTGCCCACACAAATTCGAAAAGATATGGGGACGATGGCTAGAATTGATGACTTAAACCAGATACGTAATAAGACACTTAATGTTTCACGGGGACACTACGGTGGCTAGATCTGCTAATAGCACCACAACCCATTATTGTTGATGGCTAACAAAGATACTAAAACAATGATAAGATATATGAATTCCACTAGTCCTTGCCTTGTACTTGAACCTGTTTTTTCCTTCCTTTTCTGTATATGTCTGAAAAACAATAAAAATGTGTTTATCAAAAAAACAAAAACACTGGACTACTGCTGGGCGCGCACTCTGAAATCGGGCTTCTTTAAAGGGAAAAAAACAGGGGGGCAGACAGTTTTTAAACACAATATAAATCACAGAAATAGATTAAAACTGTCTCCTAAAAACACACTCTGCAATATGTATGTAGCCTTTTAATTAGAAGAAAAAATGGGGGGGTTACGAGCCACAAACTAGCAAGGCAATTCAGACAGTCACAGAAAAAACAAATTAAAAAAAACACCATCTTTAAAAGAGGCCAGGCTGCCTGAAACACAGAGAGTCCACAGTAAAACAGACACAGGAAGCTGAAATAAACACTTTTGAACAAATAATACTATTTACCCAGAATAATCTCAGGGCTCCTTACCTAGGTCTTTTTGCAATCCTTGTACACTGGGCTGTATCAGGACACAGGGAAGATGCTGCGGCTCACAAAATGTAGATGGTTGTCGTGGGCTTCCCTCCACAAACTTAAGGGGCCACAGCAGGTGTCGGGGCGGGGCTCAGGTGAACAGGGACTCAGAGAGCCAATCAACTAAGTCCAGTCCCTGTGGGAAGGAGGAAAGGCAGCTGCTGCTCTATTCAGAATCTCCTTGGATACAGACAGGCTGAATCCACACTTCCAAGCTAGCAGAGTCTACTTTCCAGTTAAGGGAGAGATTGCTTAATAAACAAACACTGGAATACTGCTGGGCGCACACTCTTAAATCGTACTTTTTTAAAGGCAAATAACAGGGGGGCAGACAGTTTTTAAACATCATTTAAATCACAGAAACAGATTAAAACACTCTCCTAAAAACACACTCTACAAGATGTATGTAGCGTTTTTACTTTGAAGAAAAAGGAGGGGGGGGGGGGTTATGTGCCACAAACTAGCAAGGCAATTCACACTGTCACGGTAAAAGTAAATAAAAAAAAAACACAACTTTTAAAGAGGCCAGGCTGCCTGAAACACAGAGAGTCCACAGTAAAACAGACACAGTTAGCTGAAATAAATACTTTTGAACAAATAATACTATTTACCCAGAAAAATCTCAGGGCTCCTTACCTAGGTCTTTTTGCAATCCTTCAACACTTGGCTGTATCAGGACACAGGGAAGATGCTGAGGCTCCCAAAATGGAGGTAGCTGTCTTGGGCTTCCCTCCACAAACTTAAGGGGTCAGAGCAGGTGTTGGGGCGGGGCTCAGGTGCAACAGGGACTCAGAAAGCCACTCAGCTAAGTCCAGTCCCTGTGGGCAGGGGGAAAGGCAGCTGCTGCTCTATTCAGAATCTCCTTGGATACAGACAGGCTGAATCCACACTTCCAAGCTAGCAGAGTCTACATTCCAGGTAAGAGAGAGATTGTTTAAAAAAAAAAACACTGAAATACTGCGGGGCGGGCACTCTGAAATCGGGCATTTTTAAAGGCAAAGATCAGGGGGGCAGACAGTTTTTAAACACAATTTAAATCACAGAAACAGAATAAAACAGTCTCCTAAAGACACACTCTGCAAGGTGTATGTAGCCTTTTTACTTAGAAGAAAAAAGGGGAGGGGAGTAATGTGCCACAAACTATCAAGGCAATTCACACAATCACAGCAAAAACACATTTTAAATAAACACCACTTTAAAAGAGGCCAGGCTGCTTGAAACACAGAGAGTCCACAGTAAAACAGACACAGGTAGCTGAAACAAACACTTTTGAACAAATAATACTATTTACCCAGAAAAATCTTAGGGCTCCTTACCTAGGTCTTTTTCAAATCCTTGAACACTGGGCTGTATCAGGACACAGGGAAGATGATGAGGCTCACAAACTGGTGGTGGCTGTCTTGGGCTCCCCTCCACAAACTTAAGGGGCCAAAGCAGGTGTGGGGGGGGGGCCTCAGGTGCAACAGGGACTCAGAGAACCAATCAGCTAAGTCCAGTCCCTATGGGCAGAGGGAAAGGCAGCTGCTGCTGTATTCAGAATCTCCTTGGATACAGACAGGCGGAATCCACACTTCCAAGCTAGCAGAGTCTACTTTCCAGGTAAGGGAGGGATTGTTTAAAAAACAAACACTGGAATACTGCTGGGTGCGCACTCTGAAATCAGGGTTTTTAAAGGTAGAAAACAGGGGGGCAAACAGTTTTTAAACACAATTTAAATCACAGAAACAGATTTAAAAAGTCTCCTAAAAACACACTCTGCAAGATGTATGTACTGCAAGATTTATGTAGCCTTTTTACATAGGAGAAAAGGGTTGGGGGGGTTATGTGCCACAACTAGCAAGGCAATTCACACAGTCACATCGAAAACGAATTTGAAAAAACACTACTTTAAAAGAGGCCAGGCTGCCTGAAACACAGAGACTCCACAATAAAACAGAAACAGCTAGCTGAAATAAACACTTTTGAACAAATAATACTATTCACCCAGAAAAATCTCAGGGCTCCTTACCTAGGTCTTTTTGCAATCCTTGAACACTGGGCTGTATCAGGACACAGGGAAGATGCTGAGGCTCACAAAATGGAGGTGGCTGTCTTGGGCTTCCCTCCACAAACTTAAGGGGCCAGAGCAGGTGTTGCGGGTGGGGCTCAGGTGCAACAGGGACTCAGAGAGCCAATCAGCGAAGTCCAGTCCCTGTGGGCAGGGGGAAAGGCAGCTGCTGCTCTATTCAGAATCTCCTTGGATACAGACAGGCTGAATCCACAATTCCAGCCTAGCAGAGTCTAATTTCCAGGTAAGGGAGAGATTGTTTAAAAAACAAAGAAACACTGGAATACTACTGGGCGCGCACTCTGAAATTGGGCTTTTTAAAGGTAGAAAACAGGGGGGAAGAGAGTTTTTAAACACAATTTAAATCACAGAAACAGATTAAAACAGTCTCCTAAAAACACTCTCTGCAAGATGTATGTAGCCTTTTTACTTAGAAAAAAAAAGGGGGGGATTAGGTGCCACAAAGTAGCAAGGCAATTCACACAGTCACGGCAAAAACAAATTTAAAAGAAAACACAAAACTTTAAAAGAGACCAGGCTGCCTGAAACACAGAGAGTCCACAGTAAAACAGACACAGGTAGCTGAAATAAACTAAGTCCAGTCCCTGTGGGCAGGGGGAGAGGCAGCTGCTGCTCTATTCAGAATCTCCTTGGATACAGACAGGCTGAATCCACACTTCCAAGCTAGCAGTGTCTACTTTCCACTGAAGGGAGAGATTGTTTAAAAAACAAACACTAGAGGGGGCGTGTTAAGGGCGTCAAGATGGCAGTCGCACTTTTGTAGTGCTCAGGACCACTCCGTCATCCGCCTCTCATAAAATCACTATCCGTACACATCAACACTGTGAACGCTTCATGGGGGTTCCTTTATTGTGCCCCTGTCTCCTGTGGCGGGTTCCCGGCCCTCACAGCCCAGTGAGACCGAGGTTTTGGTATGCTCAGCGTTCGACCACTGTTTCCCCCGATCAAGATGGCGGCTGAGGGATGGACCTGAGGCGCGGCCCGCTGCGGCGGAAAGGCGGCAGCAGCCCGGACGGCCTGGAGGCAGGGCTGCGGACCCTAAGCCAGAGAAGTTGCGGGTCGCGCCGGGGCCGCTGTGACTGGGAGAAATCAATGTAGGCCCCGGGCCGGCAGCACCGCGATTCTCTGGTCCCCCTGATTTTCCTCCACCTTCCCGTGGTGACCGAGGGCTGGGAAGGGGGGAGTTCCGTGGGCTGGAGGCCGGGGTGCTCGGCCGCAAATTGTGTGAGGCTCGGCCGCGAATTGTGTGGGGCCCTGCCAGGCCCAGAGCCCCATATTAGGAGGAAGACCTGTAGACCGCTGGGAGGGCCGCCTGAGCGACGGGTGCTCGCCGGGGCACGGGGACCCCTACTGATGCTGCTATAGGCCGGGACACGGGCCGGGATGGGGGGCCTACCAGGGGTGTGATCAGCCAGAGGACCGAACCGGTGGGCTCGTTGCTCCCCTCTCCCCCCCAAGATAAGAGAATCCGTGGCAGCGAGGGGTCCCCCGGCTGGAGCCCGGGAGAGGGGTTTGGAGCCCAGGGCTGGCTGCAGTCCGGGGCCTAGACATTACATCGCCTCGAGGGCGGCCAACTACGGACCGTGTTGCAGTGACGCGCTCCCCACTGGTCTCCCCGGGAGAGGGGAAAGAAGAAATTAAGTAACAGTAACAAGCATCAACCACAAACGTGAGCTGGGACAAACACTGGGATACCGAGAGGTGAATCTGGACCTTCGGGCCCCGTGAGCAGAGAGGGGCCCGATCTCTGTCCTTAGGACCACGGTGGGGTGCAGTCTGAAGGTGACACGTTAGGGATTACAAGTAGTGCCTCCCTTTTCACCCTTTCCTTATTCTCTGACCGCCCCTCCTCCAGATGCCAGGCATCCTTACCGGCTGGACAAGGGAGGAGTCCCTGGACCATATCGAGAGAATAAAAACGCTGCCGGGGTAAAGGACATAGAAGGGGATAGGACAATAACAAAACGAAACAGTAAGATGAAATAAACTCTGCAACACCGTATTCCCCCAATACCCCTGGAACTATCTAATAGATTCATAAATTAGGATATACCACAGGGGGAATCAGATTAGATCCCCACGGATCTCCCAGCGGGCCCTACAGTAGGGCAGAACAAAATTGACCGATCACTGCAACCCTAGAGAGGTTAGAACCACACCCAACATCATGGGCAAAGACAAAGCGATCAAACAAACAACGGCACAAACTCGTATGGACCAATTCACCACAGGTACAGTGGGCCCACGGTCGTAAGGCCCAACCACAAATGGTGGTAATAACCCCCAAACATCGTCCAGCGACCTGGCAGCAATCCTTCAGGCGATTCAGGCCTCCCAGACAGCAGTCAGTCGAATCAAAAATAAGGGAGGACGCCCTGAACTGGCAAGATCTCCGCAATGCAGTATCCCGAATCACAGAGGCCGAGTCGAGAATCTCCACGGCAGAAGATGAAATAACAACTCTAAAAACCCAAATCTCAATGCTGACCAAACGCACCTCAGATCTACACAGGAGGTCTGAAGACGCCGAAAACAGATCTCGACGTAATAATCTTTGCCCAGTGGGTCTTCCCGAGGCCACTGCAGAATCATCATTGGATACATTCCTAGAGGAGTGGTTCTGGTCCTGGTTGCCGGCAGACCACCTCACGCCATGGTTCACAATCGAACAAGCCCATAGGTCGTTGCGCGCAAGGCCTCGACCCGGCTCCCCACCCAGGCCAGTAATAATCTGCCTCTTCAACTCCAAAGACAGAGACCTGGTCCTGCGGGAGGCTCGCTCCAGGAGAGAGCTCCTCTGCAATGGAACAAAAGTATTCCTTTTCCCGGATTACAGATTAGAGGTACAGCAACAACGCCGCTCGTTCATGGAAGTGAAACAAAAGCTTAGATCAATGGACATACAGTATAGTCTCCTGTTTCCAGCCAGCCTCCGGGTGATCTATAATAATAAAACCTACTTCTTTGAGCAGCCGACCGCGGCATGGACCTGGCTAACGGAAGAAACCCCACTAGATATGCACAGAACAGGATCACGGGCACCGCTTAAGACAACACCAGCTCACCCAAGGGGGAAACAACCGATGCGCAATCAGCGCACACGCTCTGAGAAACGAAGAGGAAGACATAGATTCAGCTCGGACTCCCCTCCCGGGGCTCATCGATCGGAACTAAGACACCCACAATCAAAAGAGAATTACAGAGCCACCCTGACAAGCCTGAAACCGCAGGACACAACCAAGATCCAGCTAGAGACACAATAAGAGTCTGACTTGTCCAGTAGTCCAATCCTGTGACTGCAGAGGTGGAACTTGTTCTGGGAAAGACTTAAGACAATGAACACGGAAATAGAAGAGCTATGCCTAACTTTATCACACATCGAGTATTATACATTTATGCATGATCCGATACTAGGGAGGGGTCCACCGCCACCAATACCACAGCCTTACCACTCGAAAGCCATCTCACCAGTTTTAGAAGTGAGGGGCTATGTATATGGGCGACAGATGCTTCTGGGGGGAAGTATGGGGTGGGGAGGGAGTTAGGGGGCAAGAGGGTTCCGGCCTCGTTCTAAAGGCCAATGTTAGAATTTGTATGCGAAGGTAAGATTCATTTTTTTTTTTTAATAGAGGCACAGGGCAGGATGCTTAATGACTCAACAGATATAATAGAGTCTGAGAATCGGCAGTAGGAAGATAGAAAGATAAGTCCTTCAGAGTTGCACAAATTGGTAGCTAAAGGTTGGCTCAACAACTGCAAAATTCCACCTACAATCACACCCCCCTCCATGAATCAAGTACAAATTATGTCATGGAACATCAACGGGCTCCTAGACAAAATTAAACGTACTGCAGTATTCACCTTCATACATAGATACCATCCAGAAATACTCATGTTGCAGGAAACCCACCTTTTGGGGGATAAATACCCATTCCTGACTCGTCGAGGATTTGATAGAGTGTACCATGCGGGATACACACGTGGGTCACAAGGAGTAGCCATATTATTGCATCGTACCTTCCCTATGACACACACCCAAGTACGGAGAGACCAACAGTGGCGGTTTGTAGCCATTACTGGTAAGGTAGAAGGAATCACATTTAATATAATAAGTATCTACGCCCCTTCCTCCATGGTCAGCTGAATCCTCCAGCCACTCACAAAACCTCTCTCTGACCTACCCCCTGGGCAGACTATACTAGATGGCGACTTCAACGCAACCTCGGACCCGACCTTAGATGTAGACGGCCCACTCACCACATAGAGACGTACACTGGCAACCTAAATTAAGGGGTGGTTATCTGCCACTGGACTATGTGACGGCTGGCGGATATGGCATCCGAGGCAGAGACAATTCACCCACACCTCAGCCTCCCATGGCTCCCAATCCAGAATAGACCTGATGCTTGTTCCGAGCACAGATTGTACAACCCTCTCACACATCAAGATTCTAGCCAGAGGAATCTCTGACAATGCCCCTCTCCAGCTCATACTAGGCCCGGCCCGCCCCCTGCGTCGCCCCATGTGGCGGCTAAACGCATGCTATCTCCAAGATGAACACTTTAAGGAACAATTACGTCAGGCACAAGCAGGATAAATCTACCTAAATGAAGGCTCGGTAACCTCGGAGGGCACTCTATGGGCGGCAGGGAAGGCGGTATCAAGAGGTATGGCTAAAAATCTGATACATCATCAGGAATATGCCAAAACGCTACATATCACACAGCTAGAGCTCTGAGCAATAAACCTCGAAAGAAGAAAACGTAATAAACCCAAGCGAGAAACTGACGCGACAACTCCTCCTAATCTGAGAGGAGATATGGGGTCAATCCCTGGAGGCCCCGAAACATTTATGGAGGGCCAGCACTGGAAGGATATATGGCTGGGGGCACAAGACCGGGAAGACGCTGTACTGGTAGATCTTCCGCGATCACCCCTCCAAGATTGTCCCTGAAATTTATGACGGGGATGGGGCCCTGGTTACGGGTCGTACCGAAATTGCGAATGCTTTTGACAACTATTATCATACACTGTACCAAGCATCTACACAAATAGATTCACATAAAAAACGTCAACTACTTGACGAGATCCCCCTCCCACAGTTACCTATGATAGAAGCACAGCTTTAAGAGGAAGGAACCCATTAGAAAGGAAGAAATTGGGGCGGCAATCTCGACAATAAACGCTGGCAAGACACCTGGTCCCGATGGGTTCCCCAAGAATATTATAAGGTGTTTAGAGAAGACCTGACCCCACGTCTCCTACGCCTTTTCGCAGAAATAGGAAAAGGTGGATCCTTTCCTCCTGAACTAGATACAGCCATGATCGTGGTGCTCCCCAAAACCCAGCCCCCTTCGCCTCACTGCGCAGATTACAGACCAGTATCATCGATTAACACAGATATTAAAATCTCCGCCTCTATCCTTGCCACTCGCATCAAAAGGGTCCTGCCGCAGCTAATCCATCCTGACCAATGTGTGGTTTATGGCAACCCGCAGTACACAACACTGTATCCGCCGGCTACACGTAGCCTTGGCGGAGAGACGCCGGTTGCCCCAAAGCCTGGCCCTCTTGCTCATAGATTTTGAAAAGGCTTTTGATTCGGTAGACTGGGGATTCCTTCTACTGGTGCTCCGACAGGCAGGCATAGAAAAACAATTTTGCCACCTAATTAAAGCATTATACACTAACCCTATGGCCTGTGTACAGGTTAATGGGACCATATCCCACAGGTTCGACATCCGCAGAGGTACTCGACAGGGATGTCCCCTATCCTCTCTTTTGTTTACCCTGGCCATTGAGCCTCTAGCCCAGATGATCAGAGCGGGCTCACTATACCGAGGATGGAAATGGGGTCCATCTCATGAAGACAGGATAGCTCTATATGCAGATGATGTTCTGCTATATATGGAAGAACCCAGTATAACGGGTCCAAGGAGACTTTGCCTTCTAAGGAAATACGAACTAGTCTCAGGATGAACTCCACCAAATCAATCCTGATCCCGCTAGCAAACACACGTGATTGCTTCGATTGGCAAAATACCATACCCATACGCAAATTAAGTTTTAAATACCTAGGGATCTGGGTAACCCTTTTGCCCGTATTAACATGGGCCAAAAATCTATCTCCTCTGCTCACAAGAATCAAAACGGACATGCAGAGATGGCAAACCCTCCCCTTGAATGTGATGGGGCGGGTGGCCCTATACAAAATGATTATCTTGCCAAGACTCCTATACAGATTCCAAAATGTTCCCATCCTCATCCCCCACTCCTGGTTCAAAAATCTCGAAAGCATCACCGGAAGATTTCTATGGAGAGGTAATAGACATTGAGTAGCAATGCAACATTGCCGGAGAGGAATGTATGATGGAGGTTTGGGTGCGTCAGATCCCTATCTATATTACCTGGCTTCCCAATTGATAGTGGTCCATGACTAGTTTAATTGGGGCTGGGAAGACCCGGCGTATAAGACAGAATTGACACTCCTGGGGTTTCCACAGGTTCTTGACATGCTGTATGGAGCATCGCATCCTCGTGACATGGAGGAAACAACCAAAGTGGTCTTCCTGGCATGGCGAGCCACGTTACGACACACTCACCGGAATACCGTTATCACCCTCCAGACTCCGCTATGGAGAAGGAAATTGATGTATGCCTTGGCCACGCTGGAGGGATTCGCAACATGGGACCTAATAGGCATTTCCCTGGTTGGGGACATATGGAAAGGGGGGGCCATTAAATCATTCCAAGACCTACAAGCAGAATTTCAATTAAACCAGACACAGTTCTTTAGATACCTTCAACTAAGACACGCACTGCGAACCCATCTGCCCACCACAAGTCCTATACCGGACTTTAACCCACTGGAAGCCAAAATACTCATGGGAAATATGGAGGGGAAAGGCATTTCTCAACTTTACAAAACACTAATCAACAACACTCCTGATAACTTAGTCATTTTTAGGACTAAGTGGTAATCATGGCTCGGACCCCTAGAAGAAACGGAATGGAGGGAAGCCTTGATGGCGCCCAAGGTATTGGTAATATCTGCAAGGTTCCGCATGATACAATTCTATTATTTATATGGGGCCTATCTGACACCATCCAAACTACACAAAATGGGAGCCCGCCCTTGTGCCAAATGCCCAAGATGCCCGAATGAACCAGCAGACTTCTTTCATATAGTATGGACCTGTCAAAAAATACAAAAGTACTGGGAAGGGGTGATCCGAGATATAGGAAGGGCACTGGGGCAAGAAATGCAAAAATCAGCTAAGCTAATCCTATTGGGGGCAATGGAAGAAATGGGAGGAACACGTGCTAAACTAACACTGACAGCTACGGCATTATTAGTCGCTAAGAGAGATATCGCTGCCCTGTGGACGTCCCCAGAAGGCCTGTTGATCCAGAAATGGAGGAAGGGGGTGGATTGGTGTGCCAATCAGGAGAAACTGCTTTTGAGTCTAGAGGGTGCCCACACAAATTCGAAAAGATATGGGGACGATGGCTAGAATTGATGACTTAAACCAGATACGTAATAAGACACTTAATGTTTCACGGGGACACTACGGTGGCTAGATCTGCTAATAGCACCACAACCCATTATTGTTGATGGCTAACAAAGATACTAAAACAATGATAAGATATATGAATTCCACTAGTCCTTGCCTTGTACTTGAACCTGTTTTTTCCTTCCTTTTCTGTATATGTCTGAAAAACAATAAAAATGTGTTTATCAAAAAAACAAAAACACTGGACTACTGCTGGGCACGCACACTGAAATCGGGCTTCTTTAAAGGCAAAAAAACAGGGGGGCAGACAGTTTTTAAACACAATATAAATCACAGAAATAGATTAAAACTGTCTCATAAAAACACACTCTGCAATATGTATGTAGCCTTTTAATTAGAAGAAAAAATGGGGGGGTTACGAGCCACAAACTAGCAAGGCAATTCAGACAGTCACAGAAAAAACAAATTAAAAAAAACACCATCTTTAAAAGAGGCCAGGCTGCCTGAAACACAGAGAGTCCACAGTAAAACAGACACAGGAAGCTGAAATAAACACTTTTGAACAAATAATACTATTTACCCAGAATAATCTCAGGGCTCCTTACCTAGGTCTTTTTGCAATCCTTGTACACTGGGCTGTATCAGGACACAGGGAAGATGCTGCGGCTCACAAAATGTAGATGGTTGTCGTGGGCTTCCCTCCACAAACTTAAGGGGCCACAGCAGGTGTCGGGGCGGGGCTCAGGTGAACAGGGACTCAGAGAGCCAATCAACTAAGTCCAGTCCTTGTGGGAAGGAGGAAAGGCAGCTGCTAATCTATTCAGAATCTCCTTGGATAAAGACAGGCTGAATCCACACTTCCAAGCTAGCAGAGTCTACTTTCCAGTTAAGGGAGAGATTGTTTAATAAACAAACACTGGAATACTGCTGGGCGCACACTCTTAAATCGTACTTTTTTAAAGGCAAATAACAGGGGGGCAGACAGTTTTTAAACATCATTTAAATCACAGAAACAGATTAAAACACTCTCCTAAAAACACACTCTGCAAGATGTATGTAGCGTTTTTACTTTGAAGAAAAAGGAGGGGGGGGTGGGTTATGTGCCACAAACTAGCAAGGCAATTCACACAGTCACGGTAAAAGTAAATAAAAAAAAAACACAACTTTAAAAGAGGCCAGGCTGCCTGAAACACAGAGAGTCCACAGTAAAACAGACACAGTTAGCTGAAATAAATACTTTTGAACAAATAATACTATTTACCCAGAAAAATCTCAGGGCTCCTTACCTAGGTCTTTTTGCAATCCTTCAACACTTGGCTGTATCAGGACACAGGGAAGATGCTGAGGCTCCCAAAATGGAGGTAGCTGTCTTGGGCTTCCCTCCACAAACTTAAGGGGCCAGAGCAGGTGTTGGGGCGGGGCTCAGGTGCAACAGGGACTCAGAAAGCCACTCAGCTAAGTCCAGTCCCTGTGGGCAGGGGGAAAGGCAGCTGCTGCTCTATTCAGAATCTCATTGGATACAGACAGGCTGAATTCACACTTCCAAAATAGCAGAGTCTATTATCCAGGTAAGGGAGAGATTATTTAAAAAACAAACACTGGAATACTGCTGGGCGCACACTCTGAAATCTGGCTTTTTTAAAAGTAGAAAATAGGGTGGCAGACAGTTTTTAAACACAATTTAAATCACAGAACCAGATTAAAACAGTCTCCTAAAAACACACTCTGCAAGATGTATGTAGCCTTTTTACTTGGAAGAAAAAAAGGGGGGGTTAGGTGTCACAAAGTAGCAAGGCAATTCACACAGTCACGGCAAAAACAAATAAAAAAAAACACCACTTTAAAAGAGGCCAGTCTGCCTGAAACACAGAGAGTTCACAGTAAAACAGACACAGGTAGCTGAAATAAACACTTTTGGACAAATAATACTATTTACCCAGAACAATTTCAGGGCTCCTTACCTAGGTCTTTTTGCAATCCTTGAACACTGGGCTGTCTCAGAACACAGGGAAGATGCTGAAGCTCACAAACTGGAGGTGACTGTCTTGGGCTTCCATCCTCAAACTTAAGGGGCCAAAGCCGGTGTTGGGGGGGCGGGGCTCAGGTGCAACAGGGTCTCAGAAAGCCAATCAGCTAAGTCCAGTCCCTATGGTTGGAGGGAAAGGTAGCTGCTGCTCTATTCAGAATCTACATGGATACAGACGGGCTGAATCCACACTTCCAAGCTAGCAGAGTCTACTTTTCAGGTAAGGGAGAGATTGTTAAAAAAACAAACACTGGAATACTGCTGGGCGCACACTCTCATATCGGGCTTTTTTAAAGGCAAAAAACAGGGGGGCAAAATGTTTTTAAACAGAATTTAAATCACAGAAACAGATTAAAACAGTCTCCTAAAAACACACTCTGCAAGATGTATGTAGCCTTTTTACTTAGAAGAAAAAAGGGGGGGTTATGTGCCACAGACTAGCAAGGCAATTCACACAGTCACGACAAAAACAAATAAAAAAAAAAACACTGTAAAAGGCCAGCTGCCTGAAACACAGAGAGTCCGCAGTAAAACAGACACAGGTAGCTGAAATAAACACTTTTGAACAAATAATACTATTTACCCAGAAAAATCTCAGGGCGCCTTACCTAGGTCTTTTTGCAATCCTTGAACACTGGGCTGTATCAGGACACAGGGAAGATGCTGACGCTCACAAAATGGAGGTGGCTTTGTTGTAGTTTAGCAGCGATTAGATTAAGCATTAGCAGAAGACATCTTGTATTTAGTAACTATTGTAAACATTTCACGGAATCCATTTTGTATTCATGGCAGCCATTTTCTCTGCCACATGCTGCCATGTGCTCACCATATGCTCTTTCCTACCTTTCTGTTAACTACTCTTGAAAATCTGCCAAGTGACAAGTTATATTTAGCATCTCCCACTTTCGCACATGCTCAGTAAGGTCTGCAGCTGTTAGTCCTTGAAAACTGTTAGCTCCTCCTACCTGTCGACTGTGCATTTCCACATGACCTTACATGTATGCAAGTCTTTCTTCTATAATTGTACCACCTCCTTTTAGCCCCTGCGTGGGTATAAAAGGACCATGTACTCTCAGTTCAGTGTGCTACTTCAAACATTACCGAAGGGTGCTGTTTGAACTGCAGTACCACCTGATGAGGTTAATAAACTTTGTCTTTTATTTCAGTTTCTGTGCCAACTTCTTCCTACATGGTATGAGGACTTTGTGCAGAGAAAGGTGAACCCCTTGCATAAGTAGGCCTTGCTGAGGCTTACTTCAACAGCTGTCTTGTGCTTCCCTCCACAAACCCCAGGGGTCAGAGCATGTGTGGGATGGCGGTGCTCAGGTGCAACAGGACTCAGAAAGCCAATCAGCTACGTCCAGTCCCTGTGGTCAGGGGGAAAGGCAGCAGCTGCTCTATTCAGAATATCCTTGGATACAGACAGGCTGAATCCACCCTTCCAAGCTAGCAGAGTCTACTTTCCAGGTACGGGAGAGATTGTTTAAAAAACAAACACTGGAATACTGCTAGGCACGCACTCTGAAATCGGGCTTTTTTAAAGGCAAAAAACAGGGGGGCAGACAGTTTTGAAACACAATTTAAATCACAGAAACAGATTAAAACAGTCTCCTAAAAAGCAATCTGCAAGATGTATGTAGCCTTTTTACTTAGAAGAAAAGGGGGGTTATGTGCCACAAACTAGCAAGGCAATTAAACAGTCACAGCAAGATCAAATTTTACAACAACACCACTTTAAAAGAGGCCAGGCTGCCTGAAACACAGAGAGTCTACAGTAAAACAGACACAGGTAGCTGAAATAAACACTTTTGAACAAATAATGCTATTTACCTAGAAAAATCTCAGGGCTCCTTACCTAGGTCTTTTTGCAATCCTTGAACACTGGGCAGTATCAGGACACAGGGAAGATGCCGAGGCTCATAAAATGGAGGTGGCTGTTTTGGGCTTCCCTCCACAAACTTAAGGGGCCAGAGGGGCGGGGCTCAGGTGCAACAGGGACTCACAGAGCCAATCAGCTGCGTCCAGTCCCTGTGGGCAGGGGGGAAGGAAAGTGCTTGTCTATTCAGAAACTCCTTGGATTCAGACAGGCTGAATCCACATTACCAAGCTAGCAGAGTCTACTTTCCAGTTAAGGGAGAGATTGTTTAAAAAACAAACACTGGAATACTGCTGGGCGCGCACTCTGAAATCTGGCTTTTTTAAAGGTAGAAAACAGGGGGCAGACAGTTTTTAAACACAATTTAAATCACAGAAACTGATTAAAACAGTCTCCTAAAAACACACTCTGCAAGATGTATGTAGCCTTTTTACTTAGAAGAAAAGGGGGGGGGTTATGTGCCACAAACTAGAAAGGTAATTCACACAGTCACAGCAAAAACAAATAAAAAAAAAACACTTTAAAAGAGGCCAGGCTGCCTGAAACACAGAGGGTCCACAGTAAAACAGAAACAGGTAGCTGAAATAAACACTTTTGAACAAATAATACTATTCACCCAGAAAAATCTCAGGGCTCCTCACCTAGGTCTTTTTGCAAACCTTGAACACTGGGCTGTATCAGCACACCGGGGAGATAGTGAGGCTCACAAAATGGAGGTGGTTGTCTTTGGCTTCCCTCCACAAACTTAAGGGGCCAGAGTAGGTGTGGGGGGAAGGGGCTTAGGTGCACCAGGGATTTAGAGAGCCAATTAGCTAAGTCCAGTCCCTGTGGGCAGGGGAAAGGCAGCTGCTTCTCTATTCAGAATCTCCTTGGATACAGACAGGCTGAATCCACACTTCCAAGCTAGCAGAGTCTATCTTCAAGGTAAGAGAGAGATTGTTTAAAAAACGAACACTAGAATGCTGCTGGGTGCGCACTCTGAAATCGGGCTTTTTTAAATGCAAAAAACAGGGGGGCAAACAGTTTTTAAACACAATTCAAATCACAGAAACAGATTAAAACAGTGTCCTAAAAACACACTCTGCAAGATGTGTGTACCCTTTTTACTTAGAAGAAGAAAGGGGGGGTTATGTGCCACAAACTGGCAAGGCAATTCACACAGTCACTGGAAAAACAGATTTTAAAAAAACACCACTTTAAAAGAGGCCAGGCTGCCTGAAACACAGAGAGTCCACAGTAAAACAGACACAGGTAGCTGAAATAAACACTTTTGAACAAATAATACTATTCACCCAGAACAATCTCAGGGCTCCTTACCTAGGTCTTTTCGCAATCCTTGAACAGTGGGCTGTATCAGGACACAGGGAAGATGCTGAGGCTCACAAAATGGAGGTGGCTGTCTTGGGCTTCCTTTCACAAACTTAAGGGGCCAGAGCAGGTGTGGGGGAACGGGCCTCAGGTGCAACAGGGACTCAGAGATCCAATCATCTAAGTCCAGTCCCTGTGGGCAGGGGGAAAGGCAGCTGCTGCTCTATTCAGAATCTCCTTGGATACAGACAGGCTGAATCTACACTTCCAAGCTAGCAGAGTCTATCTTCCAGGTAAGAGAGAGATTGTTTAAAAAACGAACACTAGAAAACTGCTGGGCGTGCACTCTGAAATCGGGCTTTGTTAAAGGCAGAAAACGGGGGGCAATCAGTTTTTAAACACAATTTAAATCACAGAAACGGATTAAAACAGTCTCCTAAAAACACACTCTGAAAGATGTATGTAGCCTTTTTACTTAGAAGATAAAAGGGGGGGGTTATGTGCCACAAACTAGCACGGCAATTCACACAGTCAAGGCTAAAACAAATTTTAAAAAAAACACCACTTTAAAAGAGGCCAGGATGCCTGAAACACAGAGAGTCTACAGTAAAACAGACACAGGTAGCTGAAATAAACACTTTTGAACAAATAATACTATTTACCCAGAAAAATCTCAGGGCTCCTTACCTAAGTCCTTTTGCAATCTTTGAACCCTGGGCTGTATCAGAACACAGGGAAGATGCTGAGGCTCACAAAATGGAGGTGGCTGTCTTGGGCTTCCCTGCACAAACTTAAGGGGCCAGAGACGGGTTGGGGGGGAAGGGGCTCAGGTGCAACAGGGACTCAAAGAGCCAATCAGCTAAATCCAGTCGCTGTGGGCAGGGGGAAAGGCAGCTGCTGCTCTATTCAGAATCTCCTAGGATACAGACAGGCGGAATCCACACATCCAAGCTAGCAGAGTCTACTGTCCAGGTAAGGGAGAGATTGTTTAAAAAACATATACTGTAATACTGCTGGGCGCGCACTCTGAAATCGGGCTTTTTTGAAGGTAGAAAACAGGAGGGCAGACAGTTTCTAATCACAATTTAAATCACAAAAACAGATTAAAACAGTCTCTTAAAACCACACTCTGCAAGATGTATATAGCCTTTTTACTTAGAAGAAAAAAGGGGGGGTTAGGTGCAAAAACTAGCACGGCAATTCACACGGTCACGGCTAAAACACATTTTTAAAAACACCACTTTAAAAGAGACCAGGCTGCCTGAAACACAGAGAGACCACAGTTAAACAGAAACAGGTAGCTGAAATAAACACTTTAGAACAAATAATACTATTTACCCAGAAAAATCTCAGGGCTCCTTACCTAGGTCTTTTTGCAATCCTTCACCACTGGGCTGTATCAGGACACAGGGAAGATGCTGAGGCTCACACACTGGAGGTGGCTGTCTTGGGCTTCCCTCCACAAACTTTAGGGGACAAAGCAGGTGTGGGGGGGCGGGGCTCAGGTGCAACAGGGACTCAGAGAGCCAATCAGCTAAGTCCAGTCCCTGTGGGCAGAGGGAAAGGCAGCTGCTGCTCTATTCAGAATCTCCTTGGATACAGACAGGCTGAATCCACACTTCCAAGCTAGCAGAGTCTACTTTCCAGGTAAGGGAGAGATTGCTTAAAAAACAAACACTGGAATACTGCTGGGCGCACACTCTGAAATCTGGCTTTTTTAAAGGCAAAAAACAGGGGGCAGACAGTTTCTAAACACAATTTAAATCACAGAAATAGATTAAAACAGTCTCATAAAAACACACTCTGCAAGATGTACGTAGCCTTTTTAGTTAGAAGATAAAAGGGGGAGTGGGTTTATGTTCCACAAACTAGCAAGGCAATTCACACTGTCACGGCAAAAGTGAATTAAAAAAAACACCACATTAAAAGAGGCCAGCCTACCTGAAACACAGAGAGCCCACAGTTAAACAGAAACAGGTAGCTGAAATAAACACTTTAGAACAAATAATACTATTTACCCAGAAAAATCTCAGGGCTCCTTACCTAGGTCTTTTTGCAATCCTTCAACACTGGGCTGTATCTGGACACAGGGAAGATGCTGAGGCTCACAAACTGGAGGTGGCTGTCTTGGGCTTCCCTCCACAAACTTAAGGGGCCAGAGCAGGAGTGGGGGGACGGGGCAGAAGTGCAACAGGGACTCAGAGAGCCAATCAGCTAAGTCCAGTCCCTGTGGGCAGGGGAAAGACAGCTGCTGCTCTATTCAGAATCTCCTTGGATAAAGACAGGCTGAATCCACACTTCCAAGCTAGCAGAGTTTACTTTTCAGGTAAGGGAGAGATTGTTTAAAAAACAAACACTGGAATACTGCTGGGCGCGCACTCTGAAATCGGGCTTTTTTAAATGCAGAAAACAGGGGGGCTGACATTTTCTAAACACAATTTAAATGTCAGAAACAGATTAAAACTGTCTCCTAAAAACACACTCTGCAAGATGTATGTAGCCTTTTTACTTAGAAGATAAAAGGGGGAGGGGGGTTATGTGTCACAAACTAGCAAGGCAATTCACACAGTCACAGCAAAAACAAATAAAAAAAAAAACACTTTAAAAGAGGCCAGTCTGCCTGAAACACAGAGAGTCTACAGTAAAACAGACACATGTAGCTGAAATAAACACTTTTGAACCAATAATACTATTTACCAAGAAAAATCTCAGGGCTCCTTACCTAGGTCTTTTTGCAATCCTTGAACACTGGGCTGTCTCAGAACACAGGGAAGATGCTGAGGCTCACAAACTGGAGGTGGCTGTCTTGAGCTTCCCTCCACAAACTTAAGGGGCCAAAGCAGGTGTGGGGGGCGGGGCTCAGGTGCAACAGCGACTGAGAGAGCCAATCAGCTAAGTCCAGTCCCTGTGGGAAGGGAAAAGGCAGCTGCTGCTCTATTCAGAATCTCCTTGGATACAGACAGGCTGAATCCACACTTCCAAGCTAGCAGAGTCTACCTTCCAGGTAAGAGAGAGATTGTTTAAAAAACGAACACTAGAATACTGCTGGGCGCGCACTCTGAAATCGGGCTTTTTTAAAGGCAAAAAACAGGGGGGCAAACAGTTTTTAAACACAATTCAAATCACAGAAACAGATTAAAACAGTGTCCTAAAAACACACTCTGCAAGATGTATGTAGCCTTTTTACTTAGAAGAAGAAAGGGGGGGGGGTTATGTGCCACAAACTGGCAAGGCAATTTACACAGTCACTGGAAAACAGATTTAAAAAAAAAAACACTTTAAAAGAGGCCAGGCTGCCTGAAACACAGAGAGTCCACAGTAAAACAGACACAGGTAGCTGAAATAAACACTTTTGAACAAATAATACTATTCACCCAGAACAATCTCAGGGCTCCTTACCTAGGTCTTTTTGCAATCCTTGAACAGTGGGCTGTATCAGGACACAGGGAAGATGCTGAGGCTCACAAAATGGAGGTGGCTGACTTCGGCTTCCTTCCACAAACTTAAGGGGCCAGAGCAGGTGTGGGGGGATGGGCCTCAGGTGCAACAGGGACTCAGAGATCCAATCATCTAAGTCCTGTCCCTGTGGGCAGGGGGAAAGGGGAAAGGCAGCTGCTGCTCTACTCAGAATCTCCTAGGATACAGACAGACTGAATCCACACTTCCAAGCTAGCACAGTCTACTTTCCAGGTAAGGGAGAGATTTTTTAGAAAACAAACACTGGAATACTGCTGGGCGCTCACTCTGAAATCCGGCTTTCTTAAAGGCAGAAAACGGGGGGAAATCAGTTTTTGAACACAATTTAAATCACAGAAACGGATTAAAACAGTCTCCTAAAAACACACTCTGAAAGATGTATGTAGCCTTTTTACTTAGAAGATAAAAGGGGGGGGGTTATGTGCCACAAACTAGCACGGCAGATCACACAGTCACGGCAAAAACAAATTAAAAAAAAAAAACTTTAAAAGAGGCCAGGATGCCTAAAACACAGAGAGTCTACAGTAAAACAGACACAGGTAGCTGAAATAAACACTTTTGAACAAATAATACTATTTACCCAGAAAAATCTCAGAGCTCCTTACCCAAGTCCTTTTGCAATCCTTCAACCCTGGGCTGTATCAGAACCCAGGGAAGATGCTGAGGCTCACAAAATGGAGGTGGCTGTCTTGGGCTTCCCTGCACAAACTTAAGGGGCCAGAGCTGGGTTGGGGGGGGCGGGGATCAGGTGCAATAGGGACTCAGAGAGCCAATCAGCTAAGTCCAATCACTGTGGGCAGGGGGAAAGGCAGCTGCTGCTCTATTCAGAATCTCCTAGGAGACAGACAGGCTGAATCCACATGTCCAAGCTAGCAGGGGCTACTTTCCAGGTAAGGGAGAGATTGTTTAAAAAACAAACACTGGAATACTAATGGGCGTGCACTCTGAAATTGGGCTTTTTTAAAGGCAAAAAACAGTGGGGAAGACAGTTTTTAAAAATAATTTTAATCACAGAAACAGATTAAAACAGTCTTCAAAAAACACACTCTGCAAGATGTATGTAGCCTTTTTACTTAGAAGAAAAGGGGGGAGGGGTTATGTGCCACAAACTAGAAAGATAATTCACACAGTCACAGCAAAAACAAATAAAAAAAAAAAACACTTTAAAAGAGGCCAGGCTGCCTGAAACACAGAGAGTCCACAGTAAAACAGAAACAGGTGGCTGAAATAAACACTTTTGAACAAATAATACTATTCACCCAGAAAAATCTCAGAGCTCCTTACCTAGGTCTTTTTGCAAACCTTCAACACTGGGCTGTATCAGGACACTGGGGAGATAGTGAGGCTCACAAAATGGAGGTGGTTGTCTTTGGCTTCCCTCCACTAACTTAAGGGGCCAGAGTAGGTGTGGGGGGATGGGGCTTAGGTGCACCAGGGATTTAGAGAGCCAATTAGCTAAGTCCAGTCCCTGTGGGCAGGGAAAAGGCAGCTGCTGCTCTATTCAGAATCTCCTTGGATACAGACAGGCTGAATCCACACTTCCAAGCTAGCAGAGTCTACCTTCCAGGTAAGAGAGAGATTGTTTAAAAAACGAACACTAGAATACTGCTGGGCGCGCACTCTGAAATCGGGCTTTTTTAAAGGCAAAAAACAGGGGGGCAAACAGTTTTTAAACACAATTCAATTCACAGAAACAGATTAAAACAGTGTCCTAAAAACACACTCTGCAAGATGTATGTAGCCTTTTTACTTAGAAGAAGAAAGGGGGGGGGGGGGGTTATGTGCCACAAACTAGCACGGCAATTCACACAGTCACAGCAAAAACAAATTTAAAAAAAACACCACTTTAAAAGAGGCCAGGATGCCTGAAACACAGAGAGTCTACAGTAAAACAGACACAGGTAGCTGAAATAAACACTTTTGAACAAATAATACTATTTACCCAGAAAAATCTCAAGGCTCCTTACCTAAGTCCTTTTGCAATCCTTGAACCCTGGGCTGTATCAGAACACAGGGAAGATGCTGAGGCTCACAAAATGGAGGTGGCTGTCTTGGGCTTCCCTGCACAAACTTAAGGGGCCAGAGCCGGGTTGGGGGGGATGGGTCTCAGGTGCAACAGGGACTCAGAGAGCCGATCAGCTAAATCCAGTCGCTGTGGGCAGGGGGAAAGGCAGCTGCTGCTCTATTCAGAATCTCCTAGGATACAGACAGGCGGAATCTACATGTCCAAGCTAGCAGAGTCTACTGTCCAGGTAAGGGAGAGATTGTTTAAAAAACATATACTGTAATACTGCTGGGCGCGCACTCTGAAATCGGGCTTTTTTGAAGGTACAAACAGGAGGGCAGACAGTTTTTAAACACAATTTAAATCACAGAAACAGATTAAAACAGTCTCTTAAAAACACACTCTGCAAGATGTATATAGCCTTTTTACTTAGAAGAAAAAAGGGGGGGTTAGGTGCAAAAACTAGCAAGGCAATTCACACTGTCACGGCAAAAACAAATTTGAAAAAAACACCACTTTAAAAGAGACCAGGCTGCCTGAAACACAGAGAGCCCACAGTTAATCAGAAACAGGTATCTGAAATAAACACTTTAGAACAAATAATACTATTTACCCAGAAAAATCTCAGGGCTCCTTACCTAGGTCTTTTTGCAATCCTTTAACAATGGGCTGTATCAGGACACAGGGAAGATGCTGAGGCTCACAAACTGGAGGTGGCTGTCTTGGGCTTCCCTCCACAAACTTAAGGGGCCAAAGCAGGTGTGGGGGGGCGGGGCTCAGGTGCAACAGGGACTCAGAGAGCCAATGAGCTAAGTCCAGTCCCTGTGGGCAGAGGGAAACGCAGCTGCTGCTCTATTCGGAATCTCCTTGGATACAGACAGGCTGAATCCACACTTCCAAGCTAGCAGGGTCTTCTTTCCAGGTAAGGAAGAGATGGTTTAAAAAACAAACACTGGAGGGGGCGTGACCAGGGCATCAAGATTGTGGTCGCACTTTTGTAGTGCTCAGGACCCTTCCGTCATCTGCCTCTCATAAAATCACTATCCGTACACATCAACACCATGAAAGCTTCATCGGGGTTCCTTTATCCTGCCCCGTCTCTAGTGGCGGGTTCCCGGCCCTCCCGGCCCCGTGAGACAGAGGTTTTGGCTGCCCAGTGTTCAACCGCTGCTTCCCCCGATCAAGATGGTGGCTGAGGGACAGACCTGAGGTGCGGCCAGCAGCGGCGGAAAGGCGGCAGCAGCCTGGACGGCCTGGAGGCAGGGCTGCGGACCCCGAGCCACAGAAGGTGCGGGTCGCGGCCGGGGCTGCTATGACTGGGAGAAATCAAGGTAGGCCCCAGGCTGGCAGCACCGCGATTCTCTGGTCCCCCTGATTTCCCGCCCCCTTCCCGTGGTGACCGAGGGCTGGGAAGGGGGTTGGGGTGCTCCGAGGGCCGGAGGCCTGGGTGCTCGGCCGCGAATTGTGTGGGGCCTGGCAGGCCCAGAGCCCGATATTAGGAGGAGGACCTGCAGACCGCTGGGAGGGCCGTCTGAGTAGATGGGTGCTCGCCAGGGCACGGGGACCCCTGCTGATGCTGCTATAGGCTGGGAGGCGGGGTTGGGATGGAGGGCCTACCACGGGTGTGATCAGCCGGAGGACCGAGCTGGCGGGCTCGTTGCCCCCCTTCCCCCAAGATAAGAGACTCCGTGGCAGCGAGGGGCACAGGGCTGGCTGCAGTCCGGGGCCTAGACATTACATCGCCTCGAGAGCGGCCAACTACGGACCGTGTTGCGGTGACGCGCTCCCCACTGGTCTCCCCGGGAGAGGGGAAAGAAGAAATTAAGTAGCAGTAACAAGCAGCAACCACAAACGTGAGCTGGGACCAACACTGGGATACCGAGAGGTGAATCTGGACCTTCGGGCCCAGTGTGCAGCGAGGGGCCCCATCTCCGTCCTTCGGACCACAGTGGGGTGCAGTCTGAAGGTGACACGTTAGGGATTACAAGGAGTGCCTCCCTTTTCACCCTTTCCTTATTATTTGGCCGCCCCTCCTCCGGACGCCAGGCATCCTTTCTGGCTGGACAGGGGAGGAGTCCCGGGACCATATCGAGTGAATAAAAACGCTGCCGGGGTACAGGACATAGAAGGGGATAGGACAATAACAAAACGAAATAAGATGAAATAAACTCTGCAACACCGTGTTCCCCCAACACCCCTGGAACTATCTAATAGATTCATAAATTAGGATATACCACAGGGGGAATCAGATTAGATCCCTAGGGATCTCCCATCAGGCCCTACAGTAGGGAAGAACAAAAATGACCGATCACTGCAACCCTAGAGAGGTTAGAACTGCACCCAACATCATGGGCAAAGACAAAGCGATCAAACAAACAACGGCACAAAGTCGTATGGCCCAATTCACGACAGGTACAGTGGGCCCACGGCCGGAAGGCCCAATCCACAAACTTCGTCCAGCGACCTGGCGGCGATGCTTCAGGCGATTCAGGCCTCCCAGACAGCAGTTGAATCAAAAATAGGGGAGGTCGGAGTAGATGTCGCCCTGATCTGGCAAGATCTCCGCAATGCAGTATCCCGAATCACAGAGTCCGAGTCGAGAATCTCCACGGCAGAAGATGAAAAACAATTCTAAAAACCCAAATCTCAATGCTGACCAAACGCACCTCAGATATACACAGGAGGGCTGAAGACACCAAAAACAGATCTCGACGTAACAATCTTCGCCTAGTGGGTCTTCCCAAGGCCACTTCAGAATCATCATTGGATACGTTCCTAGAGGAGTGGTTCCGGTCCTGGTTGCCGGCAGACCACCTCAAGCCATGGTTCACAATCGAACGAGCGCATAGGTCGCTGTGCGCAAGGCCTCCGCCCGGCTTCCAACCAATGCCAGTAATAATCTGCCTCTTCAACTTCAAAGACAGAGACCTGGTCCTGCGGGAGGCTCGCTCCTGGGGAGACCTCCTCTGCAATGGAACGAAAGTACTCCTTTTCCCGGATTACACATTAGAGGTACAGCAACAACGCCGCTCGTTCATGGAAGTGAAACAAAAGCTTAGATCAATGGACATCCAGTATCATCTCCTGTTTCCAGCCAGACTCCGGGTGATCTATAATAATATATCCTACTTCTTTGACCAGCCGACCACGGCATGGACCTGGCTAGCGGAAGAAACCCCACTAGATGTGCACAGAACAGGATAACGGCCACCGCTTAAGACAACGCCAGCTCACCCAAGGGGGCAACAACCGATGCGCTGTCAGCGCACACGCTCTCGGAAACGAAGAGGAAGACATAGATCCAGCTCAGACTCCCCTCCCGGGGCTCATCGATCGGAACGCAGACACCCACAATAGAAAGAGAATTCCAGAGCCACCAAAACTACAGGACACAACCAAGATCCAGCTAGAGACACAAGGAGACCCTTCGGCCTGTGTACAGGTTAATGGCACCATATCCCACAGGTTCGACATCCGCAGAGGTACTCGACAGGGATGTCCCCTATCCCCTCTTTTGTTTACCCTGGCCATTGAGCCTCTAGCCCAGATGATCAGAGCGGGCTCAGTATACAGAGGATGGAAATGGGGTCCATCTCATCAAGACAGGATAGCTCTATAAGCAGATGACCCATACGCAAATTAAGTTTTAAATACCTAGGGATCTGGATAACCTTTCTGCCCGAATTAACATGTGCCAAAAATCTATCTTCTCTGCTAACAAGAATCAAAACAGACATGCAGAGATGGCAAAGCCTCCCCTTGAATGTGATGGGGCGGGTGGCCCTATACAAAATGATGATCTTGCCAAGACTCCTATACATATTCCATAATGTTCCCATCCTCATCCCCCACTCCTGGTTCAAAAATCTAGAAAGGATCACCGGAAGATTTCTACGGAGAGGTAATAGACATCGAGTAGTGATACAACATTGCCGGAGAGGAATGTATGATGGAGGTTTGGGTGCATCAGATCCCTATCTATATTACCTGGCTACCCAATTGATAGTGGTCCATGACTGGTTTAATGGGGGCTGGGAAGTCCCCGGCATATCAGACAGAATTGATACTCCTGGGGTTTCCACAGGTTCTTGACATGCTGTATGGAGCATCGCTTCCTCGTGACATGGAGGAAACAACTAAAGTGGTCTTCCTGGCATGGCGAGCCGCGTTACGCCACACTCACTGGAATACCGTTATCACCCTCCAGACTCCGCTATGGAGAATGAAATGGATGTGTGCCTCGGCCACGCTGGAGGTATTCGCAACATGGGACCTAATAGGCATTTCCCTGGTTAGGGACATATGGAAAGGGAGGGCCATGAAATTGTTCCAAGACCTACTTTACAAAACACTAATCAACACCACTCCTGATAACTTAGTAATTTTTAGGACTAAGTGGGAATCATGGCTCGGACCCCTAAAAGAAACGGAATGGAGGGAAGCCTTGATGGCGCCCAAGGTATTGGCAATATCGCAAGATTCCGCTTGATACAATTCTATTATTTATATGGGGCCTATCTGACACCATCCAAACTACACAAAATGGGAGCCCGCACTTCTGCCAAATGCCTAAGATGCCTGAATGAACCAGGAGACTTCTTTCACATGTATGGACCTGTCAGAAAATACAAAAGTACTGGGAAGGGGTGATCCGAGATATAGGAAAGGCACTGGGTTAAGAAATACAAAAAGAGATATCGCTGCAGCGCGGACGTCCCCAGAAGGCCCGTTGATCCAGAAATGGAGGAAGGGGGTGGATTGGTGTGCCAATCAGGAGAAACTGGTATTTGAGTCTAGAGGGTGCCCACACAAATTCGAAAAGATATGGAGACGATGGGTAGAATTGATGACATAAACTAGATACGTAATAAGATACTTAGGCCCTCATTCTGACCTTGGCGGGCGGCGGAGGCCGCCCGCCAAAGTCCCGCCGTCAGATTACCGTTCCGCGGTCGAAAGACCGCGGCGGTAATTCTGACTTTCCCGCTGGGCTGGCGGGCGGTCGCCTTCAGGCCGCCCGCCAGCCCAGCGGGAAAGAGGCTTCCACGATGAAGCCGGCTCGGAATCGAGCCGGCGGAGTGGAAGCTGTGCGACGGGTGCAGTTGCACCCGTCGCGTATTTCACTGTCTGCGCAGCAGACAGTGAAATACATTTAGGGGCCCTCTTACGGGGGCCCCTGCAATGCCCATGCCAGTGGCATGGGCACTGTAGGGGCCCCCAGGGGCCCCGCGACCCCCCCTACCGCCATCCGGATCCCGGCGGTCCGACCGCCGGGATCTGGATGGCGGTAGGGGGGGTCGGAATCCCCGCGGCGGTGCAGCAAGCTGCGCCGCCGCGGAGGATTCAATGGGGCGGCGGTACACTGGCGGGACCCCGCCAGTGGTGCCGGTCCGACCGCGGCTTTACCGCCGCGGTCGGAATCCCCATTGGAGCACCGCCGGCCTGTCGGCGGTGCTCCCGCGGTCCTCCGCCCTGGCGGTCAAAGACCGCCAGGGTCAGAATGAGGGCCTTAATGTTTCATGGGGACACTACGGTGGCTAGATCTGCTGATAGCACCACAACCCATTATTGGTGATGGCTAACAAAGATACTAAAGCAATGATAAGATGTACAAATTCCATTCGTCCTTGCCTTGTACTAGAACCAGTTTTTTCCTTCCTTTTCTGTATATGTCTGAAAAACCATAAAAATGTGTTTATCAAAAAAACTAAAACACTGGAATACTGCTGGGTGCGTACTCTGAAATTGGGCTTCTTTAAAGGTTAAAAAGGGGGGGGCAGACAGTTTTTAAACACAATATAAATCACAGAAATAGATTAAAACTCTCTCCTAAAAACACACTCTGCAATATGTATGTAGCCTTTTAATTAGAAGAAAAAATGGGGGGGTTATGAGCCCCAAACTAGCAAGGCAATTCACACAGTCACAGCAAAAACAAATAAAAAAAAACCACCACTTTAAAAGAGGCCAGGCTGCCTGAAACACAGAGACTCCACAATAAAACAGACACAGGTAGCTGAAATAAACACTTTTGAACAAATAATACTATTTGCCCAGAATAATCTCAGGCTCCTTACCTAGGTCTTTTTGCAATCCTTGTACAATGGGCTGTATCAGGACACAGGGAAGATGCTGCGGCTCATAAAATGGAGGTGGCTGTTTTGGGCTTCCCCCCACAAACTTAAGGGGCCAGAGCAGGAGTGGGGGCGGGGCTCAGGTGCAACAGGGACTCAGAGAGCCAATCAGCTAAGTCCAGTCCCTGTGGGCAGGGGGAAAGGCAACTGCTGCTCTATTCAGAATCTCCTTGGATACAGACAGGCTGAATCCACACTTCCAAGTTAGCAGAGTCTACTTTCCAGTGAGGGAGAGATTGTTTAAAAAACAAACACTGAAATACTGCTGGGCACGCACTCTGAAATTGGACATTTTTAAAGGAAAAAAACAGGGGGGCAGACAGTTTTTAAACACAAATTAAATCACAGAAACAGATTAAAACAGTCTCCTGAAAACACACTCTGCAAGATATATGTAGCCTTTTTACTTAGAAGAAAAAAGGAGGGGGGGAGCTTTGTGCCACAAACTATCAAGGCAATTCACAAATTCACAGCAAAAATGAATTAAAAAAAACACCACTTTAAAAGAGGCCAGTCTGCCTGAAACACAGAGAGTCCACAGTAAAACAGACACAGGTAGCTGAAATAAACACTTTTGAACAAATAATACTATTTACCCAGAAAAATCTCAGGGCTCCTTACCTGGGTCTTTTTGCAATCCTTGAACACTGGGCTGTATCAGGACACAGGGAAGATGCTGAGGCTCACAAAATGGAGGTGGCTGTCTTGGGCTTCCCTCCACAAACTTAAGGGGCCAGAGCAGGTGTGGGGGGGAGGGGCTCACGTGCAACAGGGACTCAGAGAGCCGATCAGCTAAGTCCAGTCCCTGTGGGCAGGGGGAAAGGCAGCTGCTGCTCTATTCAGAATCTCCTTGGATACAGACAGGCTGAATCCACAATTCCAACCTAGCAGAGTCTACTTTCCAGGTAAGGGAGAGATTGTTTAAAAAACAAACACAGGAACACTGCTGGGCGCGCACTCTGAAATCTGGCTTTTTTAAAGGTAGAAAACAGGGGGGCAGACAGTTTTTAAACACAATTTAAATCACAGAAACAGATTAAACAGTCTCCTAAAAACACAATCAGCAAGATGTATGTAGCCTTTTTACTTAGAAGAAAAAAGGGGGGCTGTAGACGGGGGGCTGTAGACGGGTCTCCTCGACCGCGTACTGTGACTCTCAGAGCTGGCGCCGTTCGCACGCCTCGCTCAATCCACTTCCGCGTCCCCATGTTACCATGGGAACGCCGTCGGATGCCTCAGGGACGGATTTCCGGATAGGGGAAAGAAAAGCAACGACGGACTGCACAGAAGACGCGCGTTGTACGGAGCCGAGGAAGACGGAGGAGAAACAACCACCGGACGCCGAGAGGGAGCTTCCTGGTCCTGCCCAGACGCCGGAGACCCGCGAGGCAGCTTCCACTGGAACTCGAGACACAACGGTCTACGAATCCCGCCACGACCCCGAAGGGTCGTGGCTCTACAAGGTACGGTCCTTCCTAGGATAGAAAACCCACAGAAAAACAACAGGGGCACAGGGGAGGGGGACCGGGGAGGTGGGCCAGGGGAAAGGGAGCACCGGGGAAACACTGGAGAGCACTTTGGGGCACAGCTCTTAATGAGAAAAGGACAAAGCGTGTCAAAAGTACCCGAGTCCCACATCCTCACAGCTGAGCACCCTTCACCGCAAAAACCCTGAGAACCCTCTTTCCCTGCATGCACCCCTAAAGAAACCCAAATAAATGCCCCACAACAAACTTACCTTTGGTATCTCCTCTGTTTGTTTTCCGGTAACCACGGGAGACAAGAGGACCCGACGTCCGCTGAGCTTAAAAGAAGAGTAAAGACAAGACGATTAACAGCGAACAGAGGAATCCACAAGACGTACGAACTACACAATACCTGTACAGCACTTGAATTATACTAGATCACAAACTAAATAAAAAAATCATTCACCCTATCTAAGTCTCTGACCCCTCTTTACCACCAGGAGCCTACCACAATGTTGTCATAAGTGGGATCCTTACCCTGAGAGGCTGCTGGCCGGTACCCACAATGGGGGAAAAACCTACGCTGGAAGACGTGCTTAAACAACTGGCAGAGGGCCAACGCCATCTACAACTAGTCTGGGAGGCACACCAGCGTGAGGCAAAAGAAGACAGAGAAGCCCTACAAACAGCCCTAAAAAGCCAAGCTACGATCATGGCTAACAACCAGCTCGTACATGAGACTGCGCTGCAGAAACTAACCGACACCATAGCAGCCAGCAAGGTACACCCTAATGTCCCGATCTCTGTCTTACAAAAGTTCCAGGAAGGAGAAGATCCAGACTCCTTCTTCCCAAACTTCGAACGAACGTGTATCCTCTTCAGACCAATGGGCTGAAGAACGGTGGGGACAGTATATTGCACCACTCCTCACAGGAATTTTACAGACGTCCTACCAGGCTGCTAATCCGGGAGGCACCACACCATACAAGGATATCAAGAGAAGTATCCTAGAAAGGGTTGGTCATGACACTGAATACTACAGAATGAAGTTCAGAAAAGTGAAATGGGGACAGAGTGAAGATCCCCGCACTTTTTACTTTAGGGTTAAAGATTTGGGACTAAAATGGTTGGGATCCCTAGGAACAACCCGAGAAGACGTAATAAAAACAATTATTCTCGAACAGTACCTAGACTCCCTTCCGAATAGCACCCGGAATTGGATAAGACAACATTCTAAGGTCGACACGGAGCTCGCCATAGACCTGGCCTGTGCCTATCACCGATCTACGGATGTTAAACGCATAAACCCCAGAACCACCATAAGACCAACCCCGACCCCCCTTAAGTATTCCCCACGACATCCACTGGAAGAAACCAGACCCCACAAACATGGAGAGAGTAGCCCTATGCAATAACCCCAGTGTTTTAGTTGTGGGGAGTGGGGACACATTGCGAGGGTATGTCCCAGAAAAAACGATGGGGCCGAACTCATGGAAATCGGGGTCACTGGACGTATGGTATTATGTACAGGCAAGGGACATTCTAAGTTCAAACAGGTCATCAAAATTAATGGAAACCCTATAGACGCCTTAATTGATTCAGGTTGTAGTCAATCTGTAATACGAAGAGACTTATTGGACCCTACAGATCCAACCCCAAACCAGTGGGTCACTATTTGCTGTATTCACGGGGACAAGGAACAATATCTACTAGCGTTGGTCAAGATAGAATGGGGCGAGTATCACGATTTCCTCCCAGTGGGGATTATGGACAGGCTGATTGAAGACTGTATTATCGGGACAGATTATATCCGGTTCTATGACCTCCTAGATCAAACCCGAGTACCCCAGCAATCCCCGGACTGGTGGACAGAAGCACCCTTTTCTAACAGTGTTATTGAGAGTCCTCCGAGTCACATAAAACTAACCCGGAGGGAGAAAAGACAAGGGAAACTAAAATATCAGGAGTCTAGAGAGGAGTCAAATCACGACAAACTGGTAGCAGGAGCCAGTGAGACAACCGTCTCCTTTAGAACCAGTCAGAGGCAAGACCCTACTCTCTGTCATGCCTGGAACATGGCCAAAACAGAATTCACAAACAAGGTGGGTCCTTATTTTTTAATACAGAAGAATCTTCTGTATAGAACTACCACATCTGCAAAGGGAGAAAAAAAACAACAACTGGTTGTACCTGAACCTTATCGAAATCAGGTCTTCTTCTTAGCTCATAACCAACCAGGGGGTGGCCACTACGGTAGAGAAAAGACTGAGGAGTATCTCCTATGGAGACTCTATTGGCCAGGGGTCTATGCTCACATCAGGAGATACTGTTTACAATGTCCCAGGTTTCAATTGACGGAACCAAGAATGCCCAAGAAAGTTCGATTACAACCCCTTATTGAGGTGCCTATTAGCCACGTAGGTATGGATTTAGTCGGACCCCTCCTCCCATCATCCAGAGGTCATACCTACATTCTGGTATTGGTTGACTACGCTACGAGATATCCAGAAGCAATTCCCTTATCCAGCATGACTACGAAAATGGTAGCTCAAGCCATGATCATTTTTTTTCAAGGATAGGATTTCCCCAAGAGATCCTCACTGATCAAGGTACTCCTTTTATGTCAAACCTTATGAAACAGATTTGCAAACTATTAGGGATCACTCAGATAAAAACATCTGTATACCACCCCCAAACGGACGGTTTAGTGGAACGCTACAACCGTACCATAAAAACCCTATTGAGGAAAGTAGTAGATGACTCCGGAAAAGACTGGGACCAGAAGTTACCCCTGGTCCTTTATGCCATTCGGACTCATGAACAATCCTCCACAGGACATAGTCCTTTTGAATTAGTCTTCGGGAGACAACCACGTAGTCTCCTAGATATGGCCGCAGAAACATGGGAAGAGGAGGGAGAGGAAGGGAAACCCTTACTAGAATATGTCCATAACCTGAAAACACAGTTAAAAACTATATGGGAGTCTGTGCGAAAACATCTCGAGAAGGCACAAACAAATCAAAAGACATATTACGACCAGGGAACTAAATTACGATCTTTCCACCCTAATGACCAAGTTCTCATAATGCGACCAACATCTGAGCATAAACTTATAGCTAAATGGCAAGGCCCCTATAGAGTAATAAGAGCAGTTTCTCCCGTCACCTACCTCATCGAACTGAGTTCACATCCAAAAAGAACCCAAATATACCATGTACACTTACTAAAAAAATGGGAACAACCAAAGGATGTCACTAGCAGAGCAGCTGACGTTTTTTTTTTATCACACCATCCACAGGTCTAGGGTTAGAGCTCTACCCCAAGGGGAGCAAGAAACTGGAGGAAACTCCATGCATAAGTAATTCTTTTACTGAAACTGAAAAGTCGCAACTGTCTGGCCTCTTACAACATCACTCACATTTCTTTTCTGAGACACCAGGGAGAACCTCATTAATCCACCACAAAATCAAAACACCTGAGGGTCAGACTATTCGTCTCCGCCCCTACCGCATACCCGAAGCCCGGAAGCATATCATTGAAGACGAAATAGATAAAATGCTAGCCCTGAGGGTGATTGAACCCTCTGTGAGCCCATGGTGTTCCCCCTGTGGTTCTCGTTCCAAAACCCAATGGGTCTGTTCGATTTTGCATCGACTTCCGTAGGCTAAATGACATATCACTCTTTGACACATACCATATTCCTCGTGTCGATGACGTCCTAGAGAAGCTAGGAAGAGCCAAATACCTGTCCACGCTCGATCTAAGAAAAGGGTACTGGCAAATTCCCCTCGCACCAGAGGACAAAGAGAAAACAGCTTTTGTGACTCAATCAGGCCTTTATCACTTTACGGTCTTGCCCTTTGGTCTCCACGGGGCCCCAGCTACCTTTCAACGTTTGATAGACAGGCTCTTGAAACCATTTCATGACTTTGCTGCAGCGTACTTGGATGACATTGTAATTTTTTGCGACACTTGGCTAGATCCTTTACACCATCTCAATGAAGTGTTCACTGCCTTGGCGGAAGCCGGGCTGACGGCCAATCCAAAAAAATTTACCCTGGGAAACACTGAAATATCCTAGCTAGGTTATCTGATATGTAACGGGACTCTCCAACCCCAGAAAAATAAAATTGAGGCCATAATACAAGTGACAATGCCGAAGACCAAGAAAGACCTACGTTCCTTTTTAGGTTTAGTAGGCTATTACCGCAGGTTCATACCCGTGTACTCCACGATTGCCGCCCCTCTCACTGATCTCCTAACAAAACAATGCCCCTCCACTTTGGCCCCGTTGACTGATTCACAAATTGCTAGTTTTGAACAATTAAAACGATCCCTTACAACCGACCCCGTCCTGAAGTGTCCAGATTTTTCCAGGCCATTTCACTTGTATACTGACGCTTCTAACGTCGGTCTAGGTGCGGTCCTCACCCAACCTGACAAGGAGGGTCTTGATCATCCCATTGTATTTATCAGTAGAAAACTCCTTCCCAGAGAATGCCATTACCCCACTATTGAAAAGGAGTGTCTGACCATTAAATGGGCTGTGGAGAACTTGCAATATTACCTCTTCGGCAGACCTTTCGTGCTTTACACCGACCATGCCCCCCTCACTTGGTTGGCCTCCCATAAGGACTCCAATTCTATAGTGTTACGATGGTTTCTTGAGCTCCAACCTTTTACTTTCCAGGTCCGCCACGCACCGGGATCTCAGCAGGGCCCTGCCGATTATCTGTCCCGGTTCCCCACCTCTTCGGTCCTCTACCAGTCCCGATCATGGGATTGGGAGTGTAGATGGGTCTCCTCGACCGTGTCCTGTGACTCTCAGAGCTGGCGCCGTTCGCACACCTCGCTCAACCCACTTCCGCATCCCCATGTTACCATGGGAATGCTGTCGGACGCCTCAGGGACGGATTTCAGGATAGGGGAAAGAAAAGCAACGATAGACTGCACAGAAGGCGGGCGTTGTACCGAGCCGAGGAAGACGGAGGAGAAACAACCACCGGACGCCGAGAGGGAGCTTCCTGGTCCTGCCCAGATGCCGGAAGACCCACAAGGCAGCTTCCACTGGAACTCGAAACACAACAGTCTACGAATCCCGCCACGATCCCGGATGGTCGTGGCTCTACAAGGTACGGTCCTTCCTAGGACAGAAAAACCACAGAAAAACAAAAGGGGCACAGGGGAGGGGAACCGGGAAGGTGGGCCAGGGGAAAGGGAGCACCAGGGAAACACTGGAGAGCACTTTGGGGTACAGCTCTTAATGAGAAAAGGACAGAGCGTGTCAAAAGTCCTGAGTCCCACATCCTCACAGCTGAGCACCATTCACTGCCAAAACCCTGAGAACCCTCTTTACCTGCATGCACCCCTAAAGAAACCCAGATAAATACCCCATTACAAACTTACCTTTGGTATCTCCTCTGTTTGTTTTCTGGTAACCGCGGGAGACAAGAGGACCCGACCTCCGCCGAGCCTAAAAGAAGAGTAAAGACAAGACGATTAACAGCGAACAGAGGAATCCACAAGACGTATGAACTACACAATACCTGTACAGCACTTGAATTATACTAGATCACAAACTAAATAAAAAAATCATTCACCCTATCTAAGTCTCTGATCCCTCTGTACCACCAGGAGCCTACCACAGGGGGGTATGTGCAACAAACTAGCAAGGCAATTCACACAGTCACGGCAAAAACGAATTAAAAAAAACCACCACTTTAAAAGAGGCCAGTCTGCCTGAAACACAGAGAGTCCACAGTAAAACAGACACAGGTAGCTGAAAAAAACACCTTTGAACAAATAATACTATTTACCTAGAAAAATCTCAGGGCTCCTTACCTAGGTCTTTTTGCAATCCTTGAACAGTGGGCTGTATCAGGACACAGGGAAGATGCTGAGGCTCACAATATGGAGGTGGCTGTCTTGGGCTTCCCTCCACAAACTTAAGGGGCCAGAGCAGGTGTGGGACGGCGGGGCTCAGGTGCAACAGGGACTCAGAGAGTTAATCCGCTACGTCCAGTCCCTGTGGGCAGGGGGAAAGGCAGCTGCTGCTCTATTCAGAATTTCCTTCGATACAGACAGGCGGAATCCACACTTCCAAGCTAGCAGGTTATACTTTCCAGGTAAGGGAGAGATTGTTTCAAAAACAAACACTGGAATACTGCTGGGCGCGCACTCTGAAATCAGGCTTTTTTAAAGGCAGAAAACAGGGGGGCAGACAGTTTTGAAGCACAATTTAAATCACAGAAACAGATTAAAACAGTTTCCTAAAAACACACACTACAAGATGTATGTAGCCTTTTTACTTAGAAGAAAAGGGGGGGTTATGTGCCACAAACTAGCAAGGGAATTCACACAGTCACAGCAAAAACAATTTTTAAAAAACACCACTTTTAAAGAGGTCAGCCTGCCTGAAACACAGAGAGTCTACAGTAAAACAGACACAGGTAGCTGAAATAAACACTTTTGATCAAATAATAGAACTATCTCAGGGCTCCTTACCTACGTCTTTTTGCAATCCTTGGACACAGGGAAGATGCCGAGGCTCACAAAATAGAGGTGGCTGTCTTGGGCTTCCCTCCACAAACTTAAGGGGCCAGAGCTAGTGTGGGGGGACCGGGCTCAGGTGCAACAGGGACTCAGAGAACCAATCAGCTAAGTCCAGTCCCTGTGGGCAGGGGGAAAGGCAGCTGCTGCTCTATTCAGAATCTCCTTGGATACAGACAGGCTGAATCCACACTTCCAAGCTAGCAGAGTCTACTTTCCACGTAATGGAGAGATTGTTTAAAAAACAAACACTGGAGGGGGCGTGACCAGGGCGTCAAGGTGGCGGTCGTACTTTCGTAGTGCTCAGGACCTCTCCGTCATCCGCCTCTCATAAAATCACTATCCATACACATCAACACCATGAAAGCTTCATCGGGGTTCCTTTATCCTGCCCCGTCTCGAGTGGTGGGTTCCCGGCCCTCCTGGCCCCGTGAGACAGAGGTTTTGGCTACCCAGCGTTCGACCGCTGCTTCCCCCGATCAAGATGGTGGCTGAGGGACAGACCTGAGGTGCGGCCCGCTGCGGCGGAAAGGTGGCAGCGGCCTGGACGGCCTGGAGGCAGGGCTGCGGACCCCGAGCCACAGAAGGTGCGGGTCGCGGCCGGGGCCGCTGTGACTGGGAGACATCAAGGTAGGCCACAGGCTGGCAGCACCCTTCCCGTGGTGACCGAGGGCTGGGAATGGGGTCGGGGGTGCTCCGAGGGCCGGAGGCCTGGGTGCTCGGCCGCAAATTGTGCGGGGCCTGGCAGGCCCAGAGCCGGGTATTAGGAGGAGGACCTGCAGACCGCTGGGAGGGCCGTCTGAGCGGACGAGTGCTCGCCGGGGCACGGGGACCCCTGCTGATGCTGCTATAGGTCGGGAGGCGGGCCGGGATGGAGGGCCTACCACGGGTGTGATCAGCCGGAGGACTGAACCGGCGGGCTCATTGCCCCTGTTCCCCCCCGAGATAAGCGACTCCGTTGCAGCGAGGGGCCCCCCGGCTGGAGCCAGGGAAATGGTTTTGGAGCCCGGTGCTGGCTGCAGTCCGGGGCCTAGACAGTGCATCACCTCGACGGCGGCCAACTACGGACCGCGTTGCGGTGACGCGCTCCCCACTGGTCTCCCCAGGAGAGGGGAAAGAAGAAATTAAGTAGCAGTAACAAGCACCAACCACAAACGTGAGCTGGGACAAACAATGGGATACCGAGAGGTGAATCTGGACCTTCGGGCCCCGTGTGCAGAGAGGGGCCCCATCTCCGTCCTTCGGACCATGGTGGGGTGCAGTCTGAATGTGACACATTAGGGATTACAAGGAGTGCCTCCCTTTTCACCCTTTCCTTATTCCCTGGCCGCCCCTCCTCCGGAAGCCAGGCATCCTTACTGGCTGGACAAGGGAGGAGTCCCTGGACCATATTGAGTGAATAAAAACGCCACCGGGATAAAGGACATACAAGGGGATAGGACAATAACAAAACAAAACAGTAAGATGAAATAAACTCTGCAACACCGTGTTCCCCCAATACCCCTGGAACTATCTAATAGATTCATAAATTAGGATATACCACAGGGGGAATCAGATTAGATCCCCAGGGATCTCCCATCAGGCCCTACAGTAGGGCAGAAGGAAAATGAGCGATCACTGCAACCCTAGAGAGGTTAGAACCGCACCCAACATCATGGGCAAAGACAAAGCGATCAAACAAACAACGGCACAAACTCGTATGGACCAATTCACCACAGGTACAGTGGGCCCACAGTCGGTAGGCCCAACCACAAATGGTGGTAATAACCCACAAACATCGTCCAGCGAACTAGCGGCAATCCTTCAGGCGATTCAGGCCTCCCAGACAGTAGTCGAATCAAAAATAGGGGAGGTCGGAGTGGAAATCGCCCTGAATTGGCAAGATCTCCGCAATGCAGTATCCAGATCACAGAGGCCGAGTTGAGAATCTCCCCAGCAGAAGATGAAATAAATCTAAAAACCCAAATCTCAATGCTGACCAAACGCACTTCGGATCTACACAGGGGGGCTGAAGACGCCGAAAACAGATCTCGACGTAACAATCTTCGCCTAGTGGGTCTTCTCAAGGCCACTGCAGAATCATCATTGGATACGTTCCTAGAGGAGTGGTTCCGGCCCTGGTTGCCGGCAGACCACCTCACGCCATGGTTCACAATCGAACGAGTCCATAGGTCTCTGTGGGCAAGGCACTCCACCCGGCTCCCCACCCATGCCAGTAATATCTGCCTCTTCAACTTCAAAGACAGAGACCTGGTCCTGCGGGAAGCTCGCTTCTTGGGAGACCTCCTCTGCAATGGAACGAAAGTACTCCTTTTCCCGGATTACACATTAGAGGTACAGCAACAATGCCACTCGTTCATGGAAGTGAAACAAAAGCTTAGATCAATGGACATCCAGTATCATCTCCTCTTTCCAGCCAAACTCTGGGTGATCTACAATAATAAAACCTACTTCTTTGACCTGCCGACCGCGGCATGGACCTGGCTAGCGGAAGAAACCCCACTAGATATGCACAGAACAGGATCACTGCCACCGCTTAAGACAACGCCAGCTCACCAAGGGGGCAACAACCGATGCGCAGTCAGCGCACACGCTCTCGGAAACGAAGAGGAAGACATAGATCCTGCTCGGACTCCCCTCCCGGGGCTCATCGATCGGAACCCAGACACCCACAATTGAAAAAGAATTCCAGAGCCACCAAAACCACAGGACACAACCAAGATCCAGCTAGAGACACAAGAAGACTCTGACTTGTCCCGTAGTCCAATCCTTTGACTACGTAGGTGGAACTTATTCTGGGAAAGACTTAAGACAATGAACACAGAAATAGAAGCGTTATGCCTAACTTGATCACACATCGAGTATTATACATTTATGCATGATCCCATACTAGGGAGGGGTCCACCGCTACCAATACCACAGCCTTACCACTCAAAAGCCATCTCACCAGTTTTAGAAGTGAAGGCTATGTATATGGGCGACAGATGTTTCTGGGGGGAAATATGGGGTGGGGAGGGAGTTGGGAGGCAAGGGGGTTCCGGCCTCGTTCTAAAGGCCAATGTTAGAATTTGTATGCAAAGGCAAGATTCATATTTTTTTTTAATTGAGGCACAGGGCAGGATGCTTAATGACTCGACATATATAATAGAGTCTGAGAATCGGCAGCACGAAGATAGAAAGATAACTCCTTCAGAGTCACACAAACTAGTAGCTAAAGGTTGGCTCAACAACTGTAAACTTCCACCTACAATCACACCCCCTCCATGAATCAAGTACAAATTATGTCATGGAACATCAGCGGGCTCCTAGACAAAATTAAACGTACTACAGTATTCACCTTCATACATAGATACCATCCAGAAATACTCATGTTGCAGGAAACCCACCTTTTGGGGCATAAATACCCATTCCTGACTCGTCGAGGATTTGATAGAGTGTGCCATGCGGGATACACACGTGGGTCACGAGGAGTAGCCATATTATTGCAATGTACCTTCCCTATGACACACATCCAAGTACAGAGAGACCAACAGGGGCCGTTTGTAGCCATTACCGGTAAAGTAGAAGGGATCACGTTTAATATAATAAGTATCTACACCCCTCCCTCCCTAGTCAGCTCAACCCTCTAGGCACTCGCAAAACTTCTTTCTGACCTACCCCCTGGGCACACTACACTAGGTGGCGACTTCAACGCAACCCCGGAACCGACCTTAGATGTAGACGGCCCACTCACCACATAGAGACATACACTGGCAACCTAAATTAAGGGGTGGTTATCTGCCACGGGACTATGTGACGCCTGGCGGACATGGCATCCGAGGCAGAGACAATTGACCCACACCTCAGCAGCCCATGGCTCCCAATCCAGAATAGACCTGATGCTTCTTAAGAGCACAGATTGTACAACCCTCTCACACATCAAGATTCTAGCCAGGGGAATCTCTGACCATGACTCTCTCTGGCTCATACTAGGCCCGGCCCACCCCCGGCGTCGCCCCATATGGCGGCTAAACGCATGGTATCTCCAAGAAGAACACTTTCAGGAACAATTACGTCAGGCACAAGCAGAATACTTCCACCTAAACGAAGGCTTGGTAACCTCGGAGGGCGCTCTATGGGCAGTATTAAGAGGTATGGCTAAAATTCTGATACGTAATCAGGAATGTGCCAAAGCGCTACATTTCACACAGCCAGAGCTCAGAGCAATAAACCTCGAAAGAGACAACGTAATAAACTCAAGCGAGAAACTGACGCGACAACTCCTCCTAATCTGAGAGGAGATACGGGGTCAATCCCTGGAGGCCGAGAAACATTTATGGAGGGCCAGCACTGGAAGGATATATGGCTGGGGGGACAAGACCGGGATGATGCTGTATTGGTTGATCTTCCGCAATCAGGCCTCTAAGATCGCCCCTGAAATTTATGACGGGGATGGAGCCCTGGTTACGTGTCATACTGAAATTGAGAATGCATTTGCCAATTATTATCATACACTGTACCAAGCATCTACACAAATAGATTCACATCAAACACGTCAACTACTTGACGAGATCCCCCTCCCACAGTTACCTATGAAAGGAGCACAGCATTTAGAGGAACCCATTAGAGAGGAAGAAATTGAGACGGCAATCTTGAGATTAAACGCTGACAAGACGCCTGGTCCCGATGGGTTCCCCCCAGAATATTATAAGGTGTTTAGAGAAGACCTGACCCCACGTCTCCTACGCCTTTTCGCAGAAATAGGAAAAGGTGGATCCTCTCATCCTGAACTACATACAGCCATGATCGTGGTGCTCCCCAAAACCCAGCCCCCTTTGCCTCACTGCGCGGATTACAGACCAATATCATTGATTAACACAGAAATTAAAACTTTTGCCTCTATCCTTGCCACTCGCATCAAAAGGGTCCTGCCGCAGCTAATCCATCCTGACCAATGTGGGTTTATGGCAACCCACAGTACACAACACTGTATCGGCCGGCTACGCGTAGCCTTGGCGGAGAGACGCCGGTTGCCCCAAAGCCTGGCCCTCTTGCTCATAGATTTTGAAAAGGCTTTTGATTCGGTTGACTGGGGATTCCTTCTACTGGTGCTCCGACGGGCAGGCACAGAAAAACAATTTTGCCACCTAATTAAAGCATTATACACTAACCCTACGGCCTGTGTACAGGTTAATGGGACCATATCCCACAGGATGGACATCCGCAGAAGGTAAACGACAGGGATGTCCCCTATCCCCTCTTTTGTTTACCCTGGCCATTGAGCGTCTAGCCTAGATGATCAGAGCAGGCTCAGTATACAGAGGATGGAAATGGGGTCCATATCATGAAGACAGGATAGCTCTACATGCAGATGATGTTCTGCTATATTTGGAGGAACCCAGTATAACGGGTCCAAGGAGCCTTTGCCTTCCAAGGAAATACGAACTTATCTCAGGTCTCAGGATGAACTCCAACAAATCAATCCTGATCCCGCTAGCAAACACACGTGATTGCTTCGATTGGCAAAATACCATACCCATACGCAAATTAAGTTTTAAATACCTAGGGATCTGGGTAACCCTTTTGCCCGAATTAATATGGGCCAAAAATCTATCTCCTCTGCTAACAAGAATCAAAACGGACATGCAGAGATGGCAAACCCTCCCCTTGAATGTGATGGGGCGGGTGGCCCTATACAAAATGATGATCTTGCCAAGACTCCTATACATATTCCAAAATGTTCCCATCCTCATCCCCCACTCCTGGTTCAAAAATCTAGAAAGGATCAACGGAAGATTTCTACGGAGAGGTAATAGACATTGAGTAGTGATACAACATTGCCGGAGAGGAATGTATGATGGAGGTTTGGGTGCATCAGATCCCTATCTATATTACCTGGCTACCCAATTGATAGTGGTCCATGACTGGTTTAATGGGGGCTGGGAAGACCCCGGCATATCAGACAGAATTGATACTCCTGGGGTTTCCACAGGTTCTTGACATGCTGTATGGAGCATTGCTTCCTCGTGACATGGAGGAAACAACCAAAGTGGTCTTCCTGGCATGGCGAGCCGCGTTACGCCACACTCACTGGAATACCATTATCACCCTCCAAACTCCGCTATGGAGAAGGAAATGGAAGTATGCCTCGGCCACGCTGGAGGGATTCGCAACATGGGACCTAATAGGCATTTCCTTGGTTGGGGACATATGGAAAGGGAGGGCCACAAAATTGTTCCAAGACCTACAAGCAGAATTTCAATTAAACCAGGCACAGTTCTTTGGATACCTTCAACTAAGACATGCACTGTGAACCCATCTGCCCACCACAAGCCCTATACCGGACTTTAACCCACTGGAAGCCAAAACACTCATGGGAAATATGGAGGGGAAAGGCATTTCTCAACTTTACAAAACACCAATCAACAGCACCCCTGATAACTTAGTCATTTTTAGGACTAAGTGGGAATCATGGCTCGGACCCCTAGAAGAAACGGAATGGAGGAAAGCCTTGATGGCGCCCAAGGTATTGGCAATATTGCAAGGTTCCGCATGATACAATTCTAATTTTTATATGGGGCCTATCTGGCACCATCCAAACTACACAAAATGGGAGCCCGCCCTTCTGCCAAATGCCCAAGATGGCCGAATGAACCAGCAGACTTCTTTCAAATGACTAACAGTGGGGTGAGAATTTGGGGTTAAATGGCACAAATTTAATTCAAACATCAATGAGAGCAAAAGAAAGAAGGGGTGCCAGCACAAGGGAACACACCCATCCCTTACAGGTTCAACAACCCCACACACAATGGTACAGAGTGCGGCACACCTCACAGACACTTATTTATATGCTTATAAATTCAATAAGTAATCTTGACGAAATCAAATGTCCATTTTTTAATGTGCGTTTGAAAAGTCCATTCGTATTTGATGATTTGAATAGTTTTCTCATATGTTTGAGAACACCTCCAGTGGTACAACTTAAGCCATGTTTGAAAACACTTCCATAACAGTACAACTCAAGCCAACACGTGTTTCGTCATGGGAAATCCTTGTTCAACTCCCAAACGACTTCTTCAGGGCTGTAATTGTAAGTGTATTCATTGAGTTAGAAACCAAAATACTAGAACTTAGTCCTTGAAGTTTCAAGTAAATATCAAGCTGAGTGGAGAACTTAAAATTAAACGCCAAGTGCAAATAAGCTGAATCATTTGCAACAAGTATCCCTTATATTAAAAAACCACCCAAAAACCGTGGGATAAGATAAAAACGAAAATTGTGTGAGAAATTAAGTTAAATTAACCACAGACACCAAACCAATACGTTAAATCACAAAATATTGAGACAAACTCCTTATTCAAAGGATAGACGACTACTGGCGTGTGCTACCCAACAACTCCGAAATCCATGCAAAGAGTACACCCCTGTGTCAATCTACAAACTCATTCCAATCATTAGTCATACCTCCTAATTAATAGGATTGGCCACTTCTATACGTCATCAATAGTGTTCATCCAATTTGTTTTGATGTACAGGTTGTAGACCAAACTCCTACATGCAACACGTGATTGCGTGAAATAGAAAATGTAGATAAGATCTATTATCTTGTAAAGTCAAACAGTGAAGCTAAAAGCTCCAAGGTTGTTCAACAACCAGTGGGTCAACAATACCACACTTGAATTACCTTATTTATAGGGTCCACAACCTAGTATGCACGGTTTTCCATGTCCAGTAAGTAATTGACCTACAAATCAGCAAACGTCAGTTATGTAATCAAATAACGGCGTTCAAAAAACTAAACAGTACAAACATGATTTATTAGCATACATCCTTCAGTAATATGATCACGGAGTTAAAGACCACAATTGAAACAAAGCCAACCCCAAAATATCCTAACATATCAATCTCAAGCCCAAGTTTAAATGTAAAGAAGCATCCTGAAAATTTAAACACCGCTTTTAAGATGCTGTAAAGTGAAGACTAGGAAGCTATTAAGGACATGCCATATCCGCCGAAGACCGTGACCGAGTCTCCTGTCAGAATCAACGTTATTGAAGGAGTAAACAATACACAAATCACATGTAAGCCGGTACTCACCACAATCAGGATACAATCGCACTGTTCTTAAATATCAAGGAGCTTGAAGACGCGAGTACGCGACTCCACTGTATCGTATCTGCAACCCGGAAGTCAAAAGGACTGCCGGTTATGATCCCACACGCCATGCAATTAACATAAAAAACGGACTACCGTTAATTTTGGAAGTCAGTGTAACTTCAGACTACGGCTCGGCCGAGCACGATTCTTTCAAATGTACTGCCTAAATCTAGAACAGGGAGGATTCAAAACCTTTAGTGCACAATGCCAAGAGACAACAAATACCACTTTAAGCAATATCGTGAAGATAAAAGATGAAAAATAAATAAACTGATGCTTTAGAAATCAACATAGCCTCGACCTATGGTTGCAATGTAAGACACCACACATATTCTGAGTATTCTGAATGATATAGAATGGGATAATGACATGTTGTTGGTAACTTTGGATGTGGTCTCATTATATACATGCATTAACCATGAAGTAGGACAAGAAGCTATCCGGTTCTTTCTACACAGAAGGTCAGCCAGTTTTTGGGAACATACTGCCATGTTGATTGAAATGATCAACCTCATTCTGACCAATAGTTTTTTTCTTTTTAACAGAGATTGGTTCAGACAAAAGCAAGGTGTGGCGATGGGTTCCAAATTCTCCCCCTCATACGCAAATCTTTTTATGGGGTGGTTTGAACATAAATGGATTTGGGGCCCAGATGCAATCGAATGGCAAACTTTTATATTGTTCTGGGGAAGGTATATAGATGACTGTTTCTTGATATGGACAGGTGGCGAGAAGAAACTATTGGAATTCTGTAAGTTCTTGAATTCCAATAACATGAATGTGAGATTCACACATCAATACAGCTCTACAAGTATTGAATTTCTGGATGTGGAAATTTTTATTGCTGATGGTAAGATCCAGAGTAGGTTGTTTCGTAAGACCACAGCCTGCAATTCTATTCTTCATGCAGATAGTTCTCACCCTAGGCATCAAATAGCATCTATCCCTTATGCAGAATTTGTGAGGGCTAGACGCAATTGCAGTTTGGATGAAGAGTTCTCCCATGAGATAGATGAGATGGGTAGAAGATTCCTAGCACGAGGCTACTCAAAGAAAATAGTGAAGAAGGCTCATCTTAAAGCTAAATGCTTAAAGAGATGTGATACGTTAAAGACGGGCAATAGAAGTAACAAGATTGATCAACCTAATGTAGTTCGGTTCATCACAGACTTTAATGATGCCTCGTTGATTCTAAAGAAATGTATGAACAAACATTGGGGTTTACTGTCTCAAGATGAATCACTGAAAGATTTGATACCAGAAAGAATACCAATAGCATATCGGAAAGGCAGAAATTTTAAAAGTATGTTGAGTCCCAGTTTTACTGCTAATCCTCCTGATAAAACATGGTTATCTACAAAAATTGTGGGTTTTTTCAAATGCGGAGACTGTGGAGTGTGCCGCTGGGCCTGTCATAATATTAAGGAGTTCTCGGATGGTAAAAGACAATTTAAAATCTGTTCATTGATCAACTGCAATACTACTTATGTTGTGTACGTTATACGGTGTAAATGCGTGAAAATTTATGTAGGTAGTACAATTCGTTCACTCAAGATCAGAATTGGTGAACATATCCGAGCGCTCAAAAATGCTGATACAAAATATCCAATAGTAGCACACATAGTCAACTGTAACTCACAAACAACTCATAAGAGTTTTGAATTTTTTGGGCTGGAACATATCCCAAAAGATTCGAGGGGTGGTAATAGAGAACTAGCCCTGCGTCAAAGAGAGGCACTCTGGATCATGAGATTGAGGGCCGTTGAATCAGGCCTTAACTCTGATAGAGAGTTGGAATTTTTCCTTGTTGACTGAAGATGTATCTCATGTATTCATGACATTCAAGTTGGGAAGCTATGTTTCATTTGCTTTGTTGTGTCTGATAATTTACCTTTCTTGTGTGTATATGTTTCCCATATCAAATGAGTACTTAACATTGAGTTATGAATCAAAATCCTTCAACAATGTCATCAGGATACCTATGAGAATAGTTTGGTCATTTGCATCATACAGGTTGGGTACACTTGATATCTGAACAAAGTTTTTCAACATCTGAAGAATATAAATTCCCTGTCTTTTGAGATTAGGACACTTTTGCAGTGTAAATGTGTACACTATTTGTCAGTCTGGTTCATTGAAGCACATTGAGGCAGTAATTACGTGTTGTAGATTTAGTCCAATTTTCCCCTTTTCCCCTTTTACACAGGGACTGGGCATGCTTCCAGTAGTTGTCAAATCTAGGGTTGATTAGATAGTGGCTACTTACATTGCAACCATAGGTCGAGGCTATGTTGATTTCTAAAGCATCAGTTTATTTATTTTTCATCTTTTATCTTCATGATATTGCTTAAAGTGGTATTTGTTGTCTCTTGGCATTGTGCACTAAAGGTTTTGAATCCTCCCTGTTCTAGATTTAGGCAGTACATTTGAAAGAATCGTGCTCGGCCGAGCCATAGTCCGAAGTTACACTGACTTCCGAAATTAACGGTAGTCCGTTTTTTATGTTAATTGCATGGCGTGTGGGTTCATAACCGGCAGTCCTTTTGACTTCCGGGTTGCAGATACGATACAGTGGAGTCACGTACTCGCGTCTTCATGCTCCTTGATATTTAAGAACAGTGCGATTGTATCCTGATTGTGGTGAGTACCGGCTTACATGTGATTTGTGTATTGTTTACTCCTTCAATAACGTTGATTCTGACAGGAGACTCGGTCACGGTCTTCGGCGGATATGGCATGTCCTTAATAGATTCCTAGTTTTCACTTTACAGCATCTTAGAAGCGGTGTTTAGATTTTCAGGATGCTTCTTTACATTTAAACTTGGGCTTGAGATTGATATATTAGGATATTTTGGGGTTGGCTTTGTTTCAATTGTGGTCTTTAACTCCGTGATCATATTACTGAAGGATGTATGCTAATAAATCGTGTTTGTACTGTTTAGTTTTTTGAACGCCGTTATTTGATTACATATCTGACGTTTGCTGATTTGTAGGTCAATTACTTACTGGACATGGAAAACCATGCATACTAGGTTGTGGACCCTATAAATAAGGTAATTCAAGTGTGGTATTGTTGACCCACTGGTTGTTGAACAACCTTGGAGCTTTTAGCTTCACTGTTTGACTTTACAAGATAATAGATCTTATCTACATTTTCTATTTCACACAATCACATGTTGCATGTAGGAGTTTGGTCTACAACCTGTACATCAAAACAAATTGGATGAACACTATTGATGACGTATAGAAGTGGCCAATCCTATTAATTAGGAGGTATGACTAATGATTGGAATGAGTTTGTAGATTGACACAGGGGTGTACTCTTTGCATGGATTTCGGAGTTGTTGGGTAGCACACGCCAGTAGTCGTCTATCCTTTGAATAAGGAGTTTGTCTCGATATTTTGTGATTTAACGTATTGGTTTGGTGTCTGTGGTTAATTTAACTTAATTTCTCACACAATTTTCGTTTTTATCTTATCCCACGGTTTTTGGGTGGTTTTTGAATATAAGGGATACTTGTTGCAAATGATTCAGCTTATTTGCACTTGGCGTTTAATTTTAAGTTCTCCACTCAGCTTGATATTTACTTGAAACTTCAAGGACTAAGTTCTAGTATTTTGGTTTCTAACTCAATGAATACACTTACAATTACAGCCCTGAAGAAGTCGTTTGGGAGTTGAACAAGGATTTCCCATGACGAAACACGTGTTGGCTTGAGTTGTACTATTATGGAAGTGTTTTCAAACATGGCTTAAGTTGTACCACTGGAGGTGTTCTCAAACATATGAGAAAACTATTAAAATCGTCAACTACGAATGGACTTTTCAAACGCACATTAAAAAATGGACATTTGATTTCGTCAAGATTACTTATTGAATTTTTAAGCATATAAATAAGTGTCTGTGAGGTGTGCCGCACTCTGTACCAGACTTCTTTCAAATGGTATGGACCTGTCAAAAAATACAAAAGTACTGGGAAGGGGTGATCCGAGATATAGGAAGGGCACTGGGTCAAGAAATACAAAAATCAGCCAAGCTAATCCTATTGGGGGTAAAGGAAGAAATGGGAGGAACACGTGCTAAACGAACACAGACAGCTACAGCATTATTAGTCGCTAATAGAGATATCCCTGCAGCGTGGACGTCCCCAGAAAACCCGTTGATCCAGAAATGGAGGAAGGGGGTGGATTGGTGTGCCAATCAGGAGAAACTGGTATTTGAGTCTAGAGGGTGCCCACACAAATTCGAAAAGATATGGGGACGATGGCTAGAATTGATGACATAAACCAGATACGTAATAAGATACTTAATGTTTCAAGGGGACACTACGATGGCTAGATCTGCTGATAGCACCACAACCCATTATTGTTGATGGCTAACAACGATAATAAAACAATGATAAGATGTTCAAATTCCATACGTCCTTGCCTTGTACTTGAACCTGTTTTTTCCTTCCTTTTCTATATATGTCTGAAAAACAATAAAAATGTGTTTATGGAAAAAGAAACTCTGGAATACTGCTGGCCGTGCACTCTGAAATTGGTCTTTTTTAAAGGCAAAAAACAGGGGGGCAGACAGATTTTAAACACAATTTAAATCACAGAAATAGATTAAAACTGTCTCCTAAAAACAAATCCTGCAAGATGTATGTAGCCTTTCAACATAGAAGAAAAAATGGGGAGGCAGTCAGTTCTGAAACACAATATAAATCACAGAAACCAATTAAAACAGTCTCCTAAAAACACACTCAGTAAGATGTATGTAGCCTTTTAACTTAGAAGATAAAAGGGGGGGCATGCACCACAAACTAGCTAGGCAATTCACATAGTCACGGCAAAAACAAATTAAAAAAAACACTACTTTAAAAGAGGCCAGGATACCTGAAACAGAGAGCGTCCACTGCAAAAAAGACACAGGTAGCTGATATTAACACTTTTGAACAAATAATACTATTTACCCAGAAAAATATCAGGGCTCCTTACCTAGGTCTTTTTGCAATCCTTGAACACTGGGCTGTATCGGGACACAGGGAAGATGCTGAGGCTCACAAAATGTAGGTGGCTGTCTTGGGCTTCCCTCCACAGACTTAAGGGGCCAGAGCAGGTGTGGGGGGGCGGGGCTCAGGTGCAACAGGGAAACAGAGAGCCAATCAGCGAAGTCCAATCCCTGTGGGCAGGGGGAAAGGCAGCTACTGCTCTATTCAGAATCTCCTTGAATACAGACAGGCTGAATCCACACTTCCAAGTTAGCAGAGTCTACCTTCCAGGTAAGGGAGAAATTGTTTCAAAAACATACAATGGAATACTGCTGGGCGGGCACTTTGAAATTGGGCATTTTTAAAGGCAAAGATCAGGGGGCAGACAGTTTTTAAACACAATTTAAATCACAGAAACACATTAAAACAGTCTCCTAAAAACACACTCTGCACGGTGTATGTAGCCTTTTTACTTAGAAGATAAAATGGGGAGGGGGGTTATGATCCACAAACTAGCAAGGTAATTCACACAGTCACAGCAAAAATGAATTAAAAAAAAATACCACTTTAAAAGAGGCCAGGCTGCCTGAAACACAGAGAGTCCACAGTAAAACAGACACAGGTAGCTGAAATAAACACTTTTGAACAAATAATACTATTCACCCAGAAAAATCTCAGGGCTCCTTACCTAGGTCTTTTGGCAATCCTTGAACACTGGGCTGTATCAGGACACAGAGAAGATGCTGAGGCTCACAAAATGGAGGTGGCTGTCTTGGGCTTCCCTCCACAAACTTAAGGGGTCAGAGCAGGTGTGGAGGGGGAGGGCTCAGGTGCAACAGGGACTAAGAGAGCCAATCAGCTAGGTCCAGTCCCTGTGGGCCGAGGGAAAGGCAGCTGCTGCTCTATTCAGAATCTACTTGGATACAGACAGGCTGAATCCATACTTCCAAGCTAGCAGAGTCTACCTTCCAGGTAAGGGAGAGATTGTTTAAAAAACAAACACTGGAGTAATGCTGGGCGCGCACTCTGAAATCAGGCTTTTTTAAATGCAAAAAACAGGGGGGCAGACAGTTTCTAAATACAATTTAAATCACAGAAACAGATTTAAACAGTCTCCTAAAAACACACTCTGCAAGATGTATGTAGCCTTTTTACTTAGAAAAAAAAGGGGGGGTATGTGCGACAAACTAGCAAGGCAATCTACACAGTCACGGCAAAAACAAATATAAAAAAACACCACTTTAAAAGAGACCAGGCTGCCTGAAACACAGAGAGTCCACAGTTAAACAGACACAGGTAGTTGAAAGAAACACTTTTGAACAAATAATACTATTTACCCAGAAAAGTCTCAGGGCTCCTTACCTAGGTCTTTTTGCAATCCTTGAACACTGGGCTGTATCAGGACACAAGGAAGATGCTGAGACTCACAAAATGGAGTTTGCTGTCTTTGGCTTCCCTCCACAAACTTAAGGGGCCAGAGCAGGTGTGGGGGCGGGTGGGGCTCAGGTGCAACAGGGACTCAGAGAGCCAATCAGCTAAGTCCAGTCCCTGTGGGCAGGGGGGAAAGGTAGCTACTGCTCTATTCAGAATCTCCTTGGATACAGACAGGCTGAATCCACACTTCCAAGCTAGCAGAATCAACTTTCGAGGTAAGGGAGAGATTGTTTAAAAAACAAACACTGGAATACTGCTGGCCGTGCACCCTTAAATCGTGTTTTTTTAAATTTAAAAAACAGGGCGGCAGACAGATTTTAAATACAAACTAAATCACAGAAATAGATGAAAACTGTCTCCTAAAAACAAACCGTGCAAGATGTATGTAGCCTTTTTACTTATAAGAAAAAATGGGGGGGGGTATGTGCCACAAACTAGCACGGCAATTCACAGAGTCACGGCAGAAACAAATTTGAAAAAAAACACCACTTTAAAAGAGGCCAGGCTGCCTGAAACACAGAGAGTCCACAGTAAAACAGACACAGATAGCTTAAATAAACACTTTTGAACAAATAATTCTATTTACCCAGACAAATCTCAGGGCTCCTTACCTAGGTCTTTCTGCAATCCTTGAACACTGGGCTGTATCAGGACACAGGGAAGATGCTGAGGCTCACAAAATGGAGGTGGCTGTCTTGGGCTTCCCTCCAGAAACTTAAGGGGCCAGAGCAGATATGGGGGGCGGGGCTCAGGTGCAACAGGGACTCAGATAGCCAATCAGCTGCGTCCAGTCCCTGTGGGCAGGGGGAAAGGCAGCTGCTGCTCTATTCAGAATCTTCTTGGATACAGACAGGCGGTATCTACACTTCCACGGTAGCAGAGTCTACTTTCCAGGTAAGGGAGAGATTGTTTAAAAAACAGACACTACTGGGCGCGTGTGATGATATTAATTGAGTTTGACCAATGACTTTGTGTTTCACCACTGCGCATATTAGTTGCTCAATGTTTACCAGTAGCACATTATATGTTTTGTTCAGCCTAGCTGCCTATTGGCTTTGACATGATATTAGACATTACATTCTGTATTCAGCTTAGCTGCCTATTGGCTTTGACATGACATTAGATATTGCATTTGATATTTAGGTTAGCTGCCTCTTGCCTTTAACGTGAGTTAGACATTGCAGTTGAGAATCCAAGCTGTATTTTTCCAAGCTGTGTTTTTGCACAAGTTGAACCAAGATGTTTTCTTCACACCAGACTAGACCTGATAAGAGAGAGTACATTTGGTGTTTTCCTTTCTGCTCAGGCTTGGGAAGAGGAGAAGTCTAGGAGATCTGGCAATTCTCCAAAGGCTTGCGTAGTTTTCCCGAGTCTGAGAGGAGGGGGCACACTTTGGTAAGGATGGCTCTGGGCTTCAGAGAATTAGATTCGAATCTGCCTGACTTCGGACTGGAACTTGGTGCCAGTTGCCAGTCTCCCGTGTGGGTAGATAATCTCTTTCTCGCAGTTGACCGGAGTCATCAACTTGCAGACCCCAGAAAGATGAAGCTGTAAATAGTTTCTCACACGGTTAAGTATTTGTTTTGTTTTGCATTCAATATAACCTGCTGTGTACATTACAACTGAGAAGTACTGTGATATATTTTGTTTTCATTGCTGCGATACTTTTGCTCATTTGAACGAGTGCTTGAAATCTATTAATTCGTCTCTCACGAACTTGTGGGTGGGGAAGAATTAACAACAATAAAGGTCTTCTTTGAATTCAGAGGTGCATTCTTGATATGTTCTGTAAGCTCTGATACGAGATAAGAAGGAAAGCAGAACAGCGCGCACTCTGAAATCGGGGATTTTTAAAGGCAAAGATCAAGGGAGCAGACAGATTTTAAACACAATTTAAATCACAGAAACAGATTAAAACAGTCTCCTAAAAACACACTCTGCAAGATGTATGTATCCTTTTTACTTAGAAGATAAAAGAGGTGGGTTATGTGCCACAAACTAGCAAGGCAATTTACAAAGTCACGGCAAAAACTAATTAAAAAGAAACACCACTTCAAAAGAGGCCAGGCTGCCTGAAACACAGAGTCCACAGTAAAACAGACACAGGTAGCTGAAATATACACTTTTGAACAAATAATACTGTTTACCAAGAAAAATCTCAGGGCTCCTTACCTAGGTCTTTTTGCAATCCTTGAACACTGAGCTGTATCAGGACACAGGGAAGATGCTGAGGCTCACAAACTGGAGGTGGCTGTCTTAGGCTTCCCTCCACAAACTTAAGGGGCCAGAGGAGATGTTGGAGGCGGGGCTCAGGTGCAACAGGGACTCAGAGAGCCAATCAGCTGTGGGCAGGGGGAAAGGCAACTGCTGCTCTATTCAGCATCTCCTAGAATACAGACAGGCTGAATCCACACTTCCAAGCAGGCAGTGTCTACTTTTCAGGTAATGGAGAGATTATTTAAAAAACAAACACTGGAATACTGCTGTGCGCGCACTCTGAAATCAGGCTTTTTTAAAGGCAAAAAACAGGGGGGCAAACAGTTTTTAAACACAATTTAAATCACAGAAACAGATTAAAACTGTCTCCTAAATAAAATCTCTGCAAGATGTATGCAGCATTTTTACTTAGAAAAAAAAAAGGGTGGGTTTAGGTGCCACAAAGTAGCAAAACAATTCACACAGTCACAGCAAAAACAAATAAAAAAAAACACCACTTTAAAAGAGGCCAGGCTGCCTGAAACACAGAGACTCCACAGTAAAACAGAAACAGGTAGCTGAAATAAACACTTTTGAACAAATAATACTATTCACCCAGAAAAATCTCAGGGCTCCTTACCTAGGTCTTTTTGCAAGACTTGAACACAGGGCTGTATCAGAACACAGTGAAGATGCTGAGGCTCACAAAATGGAGGTGGCTGTCTTGGTTTTCCCCCCACAAACTTAAGGGGCCAAAACAGGTATGGGGGGCGGGGCTCAGGTGCAACAGGGACTCAGAGAGCCAATCAGCTAAGTCCAGTCCCTGTGGGAAGAGGGAAAGGCAGTTGCTGCTCTATTCAGAATCTCCTTGGATACAGACAGGATGAATCCACACTTCCAAGTTAGCAGAGTCTACTTTTCAGGTAAGGGAGAGATTATTTAAAAAACAAACACTGGAATACTGCTGGGCGCGCACTCTGAAATCAGGCTTTGTTAAAGGCAGAAAAAAGGGGGGCAGACAGTTTTTAAACACAATTTAAATCACAGAAACAGATTAAACATTCTCCTAAAAATACACTCTGCAAGATGTATGTAGCCTTTTTACTTAGAAGAAAAAAGAGGGGGGTATGTGCCACAAACTAGCAACTCAATTCACATAGTCACAGCAAAAACAAATTAAAAGAAAAAACACTTTAAAAGAGACCAGGCTGCCTGAAACACAGAGAGTCCACAGTAAAACAGACACAGGTAGCTGAAATAAACACTTTTGATCAAATAATACAATTTACCCAGACACATCTCAGGGCTCCTTACCTAGGTCTTTTTGCAATCCTTGAACACTGGGCTGTATCAGGACACAGGGAAGATGCTGAGGCTCACAAAATGGAGGTGGCTGTCTTGGGCTTCCATCCACAAACTTAAGGGACCAGAGCAGGTGTGGGATGGCGGGGCTCAGGTGCAACAGGGGCTCAGGTGCAACAGAGACTCAGAGAGCCAATCAGCTAAGTCCAGTCCCTGTGGGCACAGGAAAAGGCAAATGCTGCTCTATTCAGAATCTCCTTGGATACAGTCAGGCTGAATCCACTCTTCCAAGTTAGCAGAGTCTACTTTTCAGGTAAGGGAGAGATTATTAAAAAACAAACACTGGAATACTGCTGGGCGCGCACTCTGAAATCAGGCTTTTTTTAAAGGCAAAAAACATAGGGGCAAACAGTTTTTAAACACAATTTAAATCACAGAAACAGATTAAAACAGTCTCCTAAAAACACACTCTGCAAGATGTATGTAGCCTTTATACTTCGAAAAAAAAAAGGGGGGGTTAGGTGCCACAAAGTAGCAAGACAATTCACACAGTCACGACAAAAACAAATAATAAAAAAAACACTTTAAAAGAGGCCAGGCTGTCTGAAACAAAGGGAGTCCACAGTAAAACAGACACAGGTAGCTGAAATAAACACTTTTGAACAAATATTACTATTTACCCAGAAAAATTTCAGGGCACCTTACCCAGGTCTTTTAGCAATCCTTGAACATTGAGCTGTATCAGGACACAGGGAAAATGCTAAGGCTCACAAAATGGAGGTGGCTGTCTTGGGCTTCTCTCCACAAACTTAAGGGTCCAGAGCAGGTGTGGGGGGGGCGGGGCACAGGTGCATCAGGGACTCCGAAAGCCAATCAGCTAAGTCCAGTCCCTGTGGGCAGGGGGAAAGGCAGCTGCTGTTCTATTCAGAAGCTAATTGGACACAGACATGCTGAATCCATACTTCCAAGCTAGCAGAGTCTACTTTCCAGGTAAGAGAGAGATTGTTTAAAAAACAAACAGTGGAATACTGCTGTGCGCGCACTCTGAAATCGGGCTTCGTTAAAGGCAGAAAACAGGGGGACAGACAGTTTTTAAACACAATTTAAATCACAGAAACAGATTAAACAGTCTCCTAAAAACACACTCTGCAAGATGTATGTAGCCTTTTTACTTAGAAGAAAAAAGGCGGGGTTATGTGCCACAAATCAGCAAAGCAATTCACACAGTAACGGCAAAAACTAATTAAAAAAACACCACTTTAAATGAGGCCAGGCTGTCTGAAACACAGAGACTCCACAGTAAAACAGACACATGTAGCTGAAATAAACACTTTTGAACAAATAGTACTATTTCCCAGAAATATCTCAGGCCTCCTTACCTAGTTCTTTTTGTGATCCTTGAACACTGGGCTATATCAGGCCACATGGAAGATGCTGAGGCTCACAAAATGGAGGTGGCTGTTTTGGGCTTCCCTCCACAAACTTAAGGGGCCAGAGCAGGTGTGGGGGGGGGCGGGGCTCAGGTGCAACAGGGACTCAGAGAGCCAATCAGCTAAGTCCAGTCCCTGTGGGCAGGGGGGAAAGGTAGCTACTGCTCTATTCAGAATCTCCTTGGATACAGACAGGCTGAATCCACACTTCCAAGCTAGCAGAATCAACTTTCGAGGTAAGGGAGAGATTGTTTAAAAAACAAACACTGGAATACTGCTGGCCGTGCACCCTTAAATCGTGTTTTTTTAAATTTAAAAAACAGGGCGGCAGACAGATTTTAAATACAATTTAAATCACAGAAATAGATGAAAACTGTCTCCTAAAAACAAACCGTGCAAGATGTATGTAGCCTTTTTACTTATAAGAAAAAATGGGGGGGGGTATGTGCCACAAACTAGCACGGCAATTCACAGAGTCACGGCAGAAACAAATTTGAAAAAAAACACCACTTTAAAAGAGGCCAGGCTGCCTGAAACACAGAGAGTCCACAGTAAAACAGACACAGATAGCTTAAATAAACACTTTTGAACAAATAATTCTATTTACCCAGACAAATCTCAGGGCTCCTTACCTAGGTCTTTCTGCAATCCTTGAACACTGGGCTGTATCAGGACACAGGGAAGATGCTGAGGCTCACAAAATGGAGGTGGCTGTCTTGGGCTTCCCTCCAGAAACTTAAGGGGCCAGAGCAGATATGGGGGGCGGGGCTCAGGTGCAACAGGGACTCAGATAGCCAATCAGCTGCGTCCAGTCCCTGTGGGCAGGGGGAAAGGCAGCTGCTGCTCTATTCAGAATCTTCTTGGATACAGACAGGCGGTATCTACACTTCCACGGTAGCAGAGTCTACTTTCCAGGTAAGGGAGAGATTGTTTAAAAAACAGACACTACTGGGCGCGTGTGATGATATTAATTGAGTTTGACCAATGACTTTGTGTTTCACCACTGCGCATATTAGTTGCTCAATGTTTACCAGTAGCACATTATATGTTTTGTTCAGCCTAGCTGCCTATTGGCTTTGACATGATATTAGACATTACATTCTGTATTCAGCTTAGCTGCCTATTGGCTTTGACATGACATTAGATATTGCATTTGATATTTAGGTTAGCTGCCTCTTGCCTTTAACGTGAGTTAGACATTGCAGTTGAGAATCCAAGCTGTATTTTTCCAAGCTGTGTTTTTGCACAAGTTGAACCAAGATGTTTTCTTCACACCAGACTAGACCTGATAAGAGAGAGTACATTTGGTGTTTTCCTTTCTGCTCAGGCTTGGGAAGAGGAGAAGTCTAGGAGATCTGGCAATTCTCCAAAGGCTTGCGTAGTTTTCCCGAGTCTGAGAGGAGGGGGCACACTTTGGTAAGGATGGCTCTGGGCTTCAGAGAATTAGATTCGAATCTGCCTGACTTCGGACTGGAACTTGGTGCCAGTTGCCAGTCTCCCGTGTGGGTAGATAATCTCTTTCTCGCAGTTGACCGGAGTCATCAACTTGCAGACCCCAGAAAGATGAAGCTGTAAATAGTTTCTCACACGGTTAAGTATTTGTTTTGTTTTGCATTCAATATAACCTGCTGTGTACATTACAACTGAGAAGTACTGTGATATATTTTGTTTTCATTGCTGCGATACTTTTGCTCATTTGAACGAGTGCTTGAAATCTATTAATTCGTCTCTCACGAACTTGTGGGTGGGGAAGAATTAACAACAATAAAGGTCTTCTTTGAATTCAGAGGTGCATTCTTGATATGTTCTGTAAGCTCTGATACGAGATAAGAAGGAAAGCAGAACAGCGCGCACTCTGAAATCGGGGATTTTTAAAGGCAAAGATCAAGGGAGCAGACAGATTTTAAACACAATTTAAATCACAGAAACAGATTAAAACAGTCTCCTAAAAACACACTCTGCAAGATGTATGTATCCTTTTTACTTAGAAGATAAAAGAGGTGGGTTATGTGCCACAAACTAGCAAGGCAATTTACAAAGTCACGGCAAAAACTAATTAAAAAGAAACACCACTTCAAAAGAGGCCAGGCTGCCTGAAACACAGAGTCCACAGTAAAACAGACACAGGTAGCTGAAATATACACTTTTGAACAAATAATACTGTTTACCAAGAAAAATCTCAGGGCTCCTTACCTAGGTCTTTTTGCAATCCTTGAACACTGAGCTGTATCAGGACACAGGGAAGATGCTGAGGCTCACAAACTGGAGGTGGCTGTCTTAGGCTTCCCTCCACAAACTTAAGGGGCCAGAGGAGATGTTGGAGGCGGGGCTCAGGTGCAACAGGGACTCAGAGAGCCAATCAGCTGTGGGCAGGGGGAAAGGCAACTGCTGCTCTATTCAGCATCTCCTAGAATACAGACAGGCTGAATCCACACTTCCAAGCAGGCAGTGTCTACTTTTCAGGTAATGGAGAGATTATTTAAAAAACAAACACTGGAATACTGCTGTGCGCGCACTCTGAAATCAGGCTTTTTTAAAGGCAAAAAACAGGGGGGCAAACAGTTTTTAAACACAATTTAAATCACAGAAACAGATTAAAACTGTCTCCTAAATAAAATCTCTGCAAGATGTATGCAGCATTTTTACTTAGAAAAAAAAAAGGGTGGGTTTAGGTGCCACAAAGTAGCAAAACAATTCACACAGTCACAGCAAAAACAAATAAAAAAAAACACCACTTTAAAAGAGGCCAGGCTGCCTGAAACACAGAGACTCCACAGTAAAACAGAAACAGGTAGCTGAAATAAACACTTTTGAACAAATAATACTATTCACCCAGAAAAATCTCAGGGCTCCTTACCTAGGTCTTTTTGCAAGACTTGAACACAGGGCTGTATCAGAACACAGTGAAGATGCTGAGGCTCACAAAATGGAGGTGGCTGTCTTGGTTTTCCCCCCACAAACTTAAGGGGCCAAAACAGGTATGGGGGGCGGGGCTCAGGTGCAACAGGGACTCAGAGAGCCAATCAGCTAAGTCCAGTCCCTGTGGGAAGAGGGAAAGGCAGTTGCTGCTCTATTCAGAATCTCCTTGGATACAGACAGGATGAATCCACACTTCCAAGTTAGCAGAGTCTACTTTTCAGGTAAGGGAGAGATTATTTAAAAAACAAACACTGGAATACTGCTGGGCGCGCACTCTGAAATCAGGCTTTGTTAAAGGCAGAAAAAAGGGGGGCAGACAGTTTTTAAACACAATTTAAATCACAGAAACAGATTAAACATTCTCCTAAAAATACACTCTGCAAGATGTATGTAGCCTTTTTACTTAGAAGAAAAAAGAGGGGGGTATGTGCCACAAACTAGCAACTCAATTCACATAGTCACAGCAAAAACAAATTAAAAGAAAAAACACTTTAAAAGAGACCAGGCTGCCTGAAACACAGAGAGTCCACAGTAAAACAGACACAGGTAGCTGAAATAAACACTTTTGATCAAATAATACAATTTACCCAGACACATCTCAGGGCTCCTTACCTAGGTCTTTTTGCAATCCTTGAACACTGGGCTGTATCAGGACACAGGGAAGATGCTGAGGCTCACAAAATGGAGGTGGCTGTCTTGGGCTTCCATCCACAAACTTAAGGGACCAGAGCAGGTGTGGGATGGCGGGGCTCAGGTGCAACAGGGGCTCAGGTGCAACAGAGACTCAGAGAGCCAATCAGCTAAGTCCAGTCCCTGTGGGCACAGGAAAAGGCAAATGCTGCTCTATTCAGAATCTCCTTGGATACAGTCAGGCTGAATCCACTCTTCCAAGTTAGCAGAGTCTACTTTTCAGGTAAGGGAGAGATTATTAAAAAACAAACACTGGAATACTGCTGGGCGCGCACTCTGAAATCAGGCTTTTTTTAAAGGCAAAAAACATAGGGGCAAACAGTTTTTAAACACAATTTAAATCACAGAAACAGATTAAAACAGTCTCCTAAAAACACACTCTGCAAGATGTATGTAGCCTTTATACTTCGAAAAAAAAAAGGGGGGGTTAGGTGCCACAAAGTAGCAAGACAATTCACACAGTCACGACAAAAACAAATAATAAAAAAAACACTTTAAAAGAGGCCAGGCTGTCTGAAACAAAGGGAGTCCACAGTAAAACAGACACAGGTAGCTGAAATAAACACTTTTGAACAAATATTACTATTTACCCAGAAAAATTTCAGGGCACCTTACCCAGGTCTTTTAGCAATCCTTGAACATTGAGCTGTATCAGGACACAGGGAAAATGCTAAGGCTCACAAAATGGAGGTGGCTGTCTTGGGCTTCTCTCCACAAACTTAAGGGTCCAGAGCAGGTGTGGGGGGGGCGGGGCACAGGTGCATCAGGGACTCCGAAAGCCAATCAGCTAAGTCCAGTCCCTGTGGGCAGGGGGAAAGGCAGCTGCTGTTCTATTCAGAAGCTAATTGGACACAGACATGCTGAATCCATACTTCCAAGCTAGCAGAGTCTACTTTCCAGGTAAGAGAGAGATTGTTTAAAAAACAAACAGTGGAATACTGCTGTGCGCGCACTCTGAAATCGGGCTTCGTTAAAGGCAGAAAACAGGGGGACAGACAGTTTTTAAACACAATTTAAATCACAGAAACAGATTAAACAGTCTCCTAAAAACACACTCTGCAAGATGTATGTAGCCTTTTTACTTAGAAGAAAAAAGGCGGGGTTATGTGCCACAAATCAGCAAAGCAATTCACACAGTAACGGCAAAAACTAATTAAAAAAACACCACTTTAAATGAGGCCAGGCTGTCTGAAACACAGAGACTCCACAGTAAAACAGACACATGTAGCTGAAATAAACACTTTTGAACAAATAGTACTATTTCCCAGAAATATCTCAGGCCTCCTTACCTAGTTCTTTTTGTGATCCTTGAACACTGGGCTATATCAGGCCACATGGAAGATGCTGAGGCTCACAAAATGGAGGTGGCTGTTTTGGGCTTCCCTCCACAAACTTAAGGGGCCAGAGCAGGTGTGGGGGGGGGCGGGGCTCAGGTGCAACAGGGACTCAGAGAGCCAATCAGCTAAGTCCAGTCCCTGTGGGCAGGGGGGAAAGGTAGCTACTGCTCTATTCAGAATCTCCTTGGATACAGACAGGCTGAATCCACACTTCCAAGCTAGCAGAATCAACTTTCGAGGTAAGGGAGAGATTGTTTAAAAAACAAACACTGGAATACTGCTGGCCGTGCACCCTTAAATCGTGTTTTTTTAAATTTAAAAAACAGGGCGGCAGACAGATTTTAAATACAATTTAAATCACAGAAATAGATGAAAACTGTCTCCTAAAAACAAACCGTGCAAGATGTATGTAGCCTTTTTACTTATAAGAAAAAATGGGGGGGGGTATGTGCCACAAACTAGCACGGCAATTCACAGAGTCACGGCAGAAACAAATTTGAAAAAAAACACCACTTTAAAAGAGGCCAGGCTGCCTGAAACACAGAGAGTCCACAGTAAAACAGACACAGATAGCTTAAATAAACACTTTTGAACAAATAATTCTATTTACCCAGACAAATCTCAGGGCTCCTTACCTAGGTCTTTCTGCAATCCTTGAACACTGGGCTGTATCAGGACACAGGGAAGATGCTGAGGCTCACAAAATGGAGGTGGCTGTCTTGGGCTTCCCTCCAGAAACTTAAGGGGCCAGAGCAGATATGGGGGGCGGGGCTCAGGTGCAACAGGGACTCAGATAGCCAATCAGCTGCGTCCAGTCCCTGTGGGCAGGGGGAAAGGCAGCTGCTGCTCTATTCAGAATCTTCTTGGATACAGACAGGCGGTATCTACACTTCCACGGTAGCAGAGTCTACTTTCCAGGTAAGGGAGAGATTGTTTAAAAAACAGACACTACTGGGCGCGTGTGATGATATTAATTGAGTTTGACCAATGACTGTGTTTCACCACTGCGCATATTAGTTGCTCAATGTTTACCAGTAGCACATTATATGTTTTGTTCAGCCTAGCTGCCTATTGGCTTTGACATTGCATTAGCCATTGCATTCTGTATTCTGCCTATTGGCTTTGACATGCTGTATTCAGTTTAGCGTCCAAATGGCTTTGACATGATATTATACATTACATGTTGTATTCAGCTTAGCTGCCTATTGGCTTTGACATGATATTAGACATTACATTCTGTATTCAGCTTAGCTGCCTATTGGCTTTGACATGACATTAGATATTGCATTTGATATTTAGGTTAGCTGCCTCTTACCTTTAACGTGAGTTAGACATTGCAGTTGAGAATCCAAGCTGTATTTTTCCAAGCTGTGTTTTTGCACAAGATGAACCAAGATGTTTTCTTCACACCAGACTAGACCTGATAAGAGAGAGTACATTTGGTGTTTTCCTTTCTGCTCAGGCTTGGGAAGAGGAGAAGTCTAGGAGATCTGGCAATTCTCCAAAGGCTTGCGTAGTTTTCCCGAGTCTGAGAGGAGGGGGCACACTTTGGTAAGGATGGCTCTGGGCTTCAGAGAATTAGATTCGAATCTGCCTGACTTCGGACTGGAACTTGGTGCCAGTTGCCAGTCTCCCGTGTGGGTAGATAATCTCTTTCTCGCAGTTGACCGGAGTCATCAACTTGCAGACCCCAGAAAGATGAAGCTGTAAATAGTTTCTCACACGGTTAAGTATTTGTTTTGTTTTGCATTCAATATAACCTGCTGTGTACATTACAACTGAGAAGTACTGTGATATATTTTGTTTTCATTGCTGCGATACTTTTGCTCATTTGAACGAGTGCTTGAAATCTATTAATTCGTCTCTCACGAACTTGTGGGTGGGGAAGAATTAACAACAATAAAGGTCTTCTTTGAATTCAGAGGTGCATTCTTGATATGTTCTGTAAGCTCTGATACGAGATAAGAAGGAAAGCAGAACAGCGCGCACTCTGAAATCGGGGATTTTTAAAGGCAAAGATCAAGGGAGCAGACAGATTTTAAACACAATTTAAATCACAGAAACAGATTAAAACAGTCTCCTAAAAACACACTCTGCAAGATGTATGTATCCTTTTTACTTAGAAGATAAAAGAGGTGGGTTATGTGCCACAAACTAGCAAGGCAATTTACAAAGTCACGGCAAAAACTAATTAAAAAGAAACACCACTTCAAAAGAGGCCAGGCTGCCTGAAACACAGAGTCCACAGTAAAACAGACACAGGTAGCTGAAATATACACTTTTGAACAAATAATACTGTTTACCAAGAAAAATCTCAGGGCTCCTTACCTAGGTCTTTTTGCAATCCTTGAACACTGAGCTGTATCAGGACACAGGGAAGATGCTGAGGCTCACAAACTGGAGGTGGCTGTCTTAGGCTTCCCTCCACAAACTTAAGGGGCCAGAGGAGATGTTGGAGGCGGGGCTCAGGTGCAACAGGGACTCAGAGAGCCAATCAGCTGTGGGCAGGGGGAAAGGCAACTGCTGCTCTATTCAGCATCTCCTAGAATACAGACAGGCTGAATCCACACTTCCAAGCAGGCAGTGTCTACTTTTCAGGTAATGGAGAGATTATTTAAAAAACAAACACTGGAATACTGCTGTGCGCGCACTCTGAAATCAGGCTTTTTTAAAGGCAAAAAACAGGGGGGCAAACAGTTTTTAAACACAATTTAAATCACAGAAACAGATTAAAACTGTCTCCTAAAAAAAATCTCTGCAAGATGTATGCAGCCTTTTTACTTAGAAAAAAAAAAGGGTGGGTTTAGGTGCCACAAAGTAGCAAAACAATTCACACAGTCACAGCAAAAACAAATAAAAAAAAACACCACTTTAAAAGAGGCCAGGCTGCCTGAAACACAGAGACTCCACAGTAAAACAGAAACAGGTAGCTGAAATAAACACTTTTGAACAAATAATACTATTCACCCAGAAAAATCTCAGGGCTCCTTACCTAGGTCTTTTTGCAAGACTTGAACACAGGGCTGTATCAGAACACAGTGAAGATGCTGAGGCTCACAAAATGGAGGTGGCTGTCTTGGTTTTCCCCCCACAAACTTAAGGGGCCAAAACAGGTATGGGGGGCGGGGCTCAGGTGCAACAGGGACTCAGAGAGCCAATCAGCTAAGTCCAGTCCCTGTGGGAAGAGGGAAAGGCAGTTGCTGCTCTATTCAGAATCTCCTTGGATACAGACAGGATGAATCCACACTTCCAAGTTAGCAGAGTCTACTTTTCAGGTAAGGGAGAGATTATTTAAAAAACAAACACTGGAATACTGCTGGGCGCGCACTCTGAAATCAGGCTTTGTTAAAGGCAGAAAAAAGGGGGGCAGACAGTTTTTAAACACAATTTAAATCACAGAAACAGATTAAACATTCTCCTAAAAATACACTCTGCAAGATGTATGTAGCCTTTTTACTTAGAAGAAAAAAGAGGGGGGTATGTGCCACAAACTAGCAACTCAATTCACATAGTCACAGCAAAAACAAATTAAAAGAAAAAACACTTTAAAAGAGACCAGGCTGCCTGAAACACAGAGAGTCCACAGTAAAACAGACACAGGTAGCTGAAATAAACACTTTTGATCAAATAATACAATTTACCCAGACACATCTCAGGGCTCCTTACCTAGGTCTTTTTGCAATCCTTGAACACTGGGCTGTATCAGGACACAGGGAAGATGCTGAGGCTCACAAAATGGAGGTGGCTGTCTTGGGCTTCCATCCACAAACTTAAGGGACCAGAGCAGGTGTGGGATGGCGGGGCTCAGGTGCAACAGGGGCTCAGGTGCAACAGAGACTCAGAGAGCCAATCAGCTAAGTCCAGTCCCTGTGGGCACAGGAAAAGGCAAATGCTGCTCTATTCAGAATCTCCTTGGATACAGTCAGGCTGAATCCACTCTTCCAAGTTAGCAGAGTCTACTTTTCAGGTAAGGGAGAGATTATTAAAAAACAAACACTGGAATACTGCTGGGCGCGCACTCTGAAATCAGGCTTTTTTTAAAGGCAAAAAACATAGGGGCAAACAGTTTTTAAACACAATTTAAATCACAGAAACAGATTAAAACAGTCTCCTAAAAACACACTCTGCAAGATGTATGTAGCCTTTATACTTCGAAAAAAAAAAGGGGGGGTTAGGTGCCACAAAGTAGCAAGACAATTCACACAGTCACGACAAAAACAAATAATAAAAAAAACACTTTAAAAGAGGCCAGGCTGTCTGAAACAGAGGGAGTCCACAGTAAAACAGACACAGGTAGCTGAAATAAACACTTTTGAACAAATATTACTATTTACCCAGAAAAATTTCAGGGCACCTTACCCAGGTCTTTTAGCAATCCTTGAACATTGAGCTGTATCAGGACACAGGGAAAATGCTAAGGCTCACAAAATGGAGGTGGCTGTCTTGGGCTTCTCTCCACAAACTTAAGGGTCCAGAGCAGGTGTGGGGGGGGCGGGGCACAGGTGCATCAGGGACTCCGAAAGCCAATCAGCTAAGTCCAGTCCCTGTGGGCAGGGGGAAAGGCAGCTGCTGTTCTATTCAGAAGCTAATTGGACACAGACATGCTGAATCCATACTTCCAAGCTAGCAGAGTCTACTTTCCAGGTAAGAGAGAGATTGTTTAAAAAACAAACAGTGGAATACTGCTGTGCGCGCACTCTGAAATCGGGCTTCGTTAAAGGCAGAAAACAGGGGGGCAGACAGTTTTTAAACACAATTTAAATCACAGAAACAGATTAAACAGTCTCCTAAAAACACACTCTGCAAGATGTATGTAGCCTTTTTACTTAGAAGAAAAAAGGCGGGGTTATGTGCCACAAATCAGCAAAGCAATTCACACAGTAACGGCAAAAACTAATTAAAAAAACACCACTTTAAATGAGGCCAGGCTGTCTGAAACACAGAGACTCCACAGTAAAACAGACACATGTAGCTGAAATAAACACTTTTGAACAAATAGTACTATTTCCCAGAAATATCTCAGGCCTCCTTACCTAGTTCTTTTTGTGATCCTTGAACACTGGGCTATATCAGGCCACATGGAAGATGCTGAGGCTCACAAAATGGAGGTGGCTGTTTTGGGCTTCCCTCCACAAACTTAAGGGGCCAGAGCAGGTGTGGGGGGGGGGCGGGGCTCAGGTGCAACAGGGACTCAGAGAGCCAATCAGCTAAGTCCATTCTCTGTGGGCAGGGGGAAAGGCATATGCTGCTCTATTCAGAATCTCCTTGGATACAGACAGGCTGAATCCACACTTCCAAGTTATCAGAGTCTACTTTTCAGGTAAGGGAGAGATTATTTAAAAAACAAACACTGGAATACTGCTGGGCACGCACTCTGAAATCTGGTTTTTTTAAATTAAAGGCAAAAAACAGGGGGGCAAACAGTTTTTAAACACAATTTAAATCACAGAAACAGATAAAAACAGTCTCCTAAAAACATACTCTGCAAGATGTAAGTAGCCTTTCTACTTAGAAGATAAAAGGGGGAGGGGGGTTATGTGCCACAAACTAGCAAGGCAATTCACACAGTCACGGCAAAAACAAATTAAAAAAAAACACCACTTTAAAAGACGCCAGGCTGCCTCAAATACAGGGATTCCACAGTAAAACAGACACAGGGAGCTGAAATAAACACTTTTGAACAATTAATACTATTTACCCAGAAAAATTTCAGGGCTCCTTACCTAGGTCTTTTTGCAATCCTTGAACACTGAGCTGTATCAGGACACGGAAAATGCTGAGGCTCACAAAATGGAGGTGGTTGTCTTGGGCTTCCCTCCACAAACGTAAGGGTCCAGAGCAGGTGTGGGGGGGCGGGGCACTGGTGCAACAGGGACTCCGAAAGCCAATCAGCTAAGTCCAGTCCCTGTGGGCAAGGGGAAAGGCAGCTGCTCCTCTATTCAGAATCTCCTTGGATACAGACAGGCTGAATCCACACTTCCAAGCTAGCAGAGTCTTCTTTCCAGGTAAGAGAGAGATTGTTTCAAAAACAAACAATGGAATGCTGCTGGGCGTGCACTCTGAAATTGGGCTTTGTTAAAGGCAGAAAACAGGGGGGCAGACAGTTTTTTAACACAATTTAAATCACAGAAACAGATTAAACAGTCTCCAAAAACACACTCTGCAAAATGTATGTAGCCTTTTTACTTTGAAGAAAAAAGGGGGTATGTGCCACAAACTAGCAAGGCAATTCACACAGTCACGGCAAAAACGAATTTTAAAAAAACACCACTTTAAAAGACACCAGGCTGCCTGAAACACAGAGAGTCCACAGTTAAACAGACACAGGTAGCTGAAAGAAACACTTTTGAACAAATAATACTATTTACCCAGAAAATCTCAGGGCTCCTTACCTAAGTCTTTTTGCAATCCTTGAACACTGGCCTGTATCCGGACAAAGGGAAGATGCTGAGGCTCACAAAATGGAGGTTGCTGTCTTGGGCTTCCCTCCACAAACTTAAGTGGCCAGAGAAGGTGTGGGCGCGGGCGGAGCTCAGGTGTAACAGCGACTCAGAGAGCCAATCAGCTTAGTCCAGTCCCTGTGGGCAGGGGGAAGGCAGCTGCTGCTCCATTCAGAATCTCATTGGATAAGACAGGCTGAATCCACACTTCCAAACAAGCAGAGTCTACTTTCCAGGTAAGGGAGAGATTGTTTAAAAAACAAACAAACACTGGAAAACTACTGGGCGCGCACTCTGAAATCGGGCTCTTTTAAAGGTAGAAAACAGGGGGGAAGAGAGTTTTTAAACACACTTTAAATCACAGAAACAGATTAAAACAGTCTCCTAAAAACACACTCTGCAAGATGTATGCAGCCTTTTTACTTAGAAAAAAAAGGGGGGGGGGTTAGGTGCCACAAAGAAGCAAGGCAATTCACACAGTCACTGCAAAAACAAATAAAAAAAAAACACCACTTTAAAAGAGGCCAGGTTGCCTGAAACACAGAGAGTCCACAGTTAAGCAGACACAGGTAGCTGAAATAAACACTTTTGAACAAATAATGCAACTTTCCCAGAAAAATCTCAGGGCTCTTTACCTAGGTCTTTTTGCAATCCTTGAACAATGGGCTGTATCAGGACACAGGGAAGATGCTGAGGCTCACAAAATGGAGATGGCTGTCTTGGGCTTTCCTCCACAAACTTAAGGGCCAGAGCTGGTGTGGGGGGACCGGGCTCAGGTGCAACAGGGACTCAGAGAACCAATCAGCTAAGTCCAGTCCCTGCGGGCAAGGGGAAAGGCAGCTGCTGGCCTATTCAGAATCTCCTTGGATACAGACAGGCTGAATCCACACTTCCAAGCTAGCAGAGTCTACTTTCCAGGTAAGGGCAAGATTGTTTAAAAAACAAACACTACAGTACTGCTGGGGGCGCACTCTGAAATTGGCCTTTTTTAAAGGCAAAAAACAGGGGACAGACAGTTTTTAAACACATTATAAATCACAGAAACAGAATAAAACAGTCTCCTAAAAACACACTCTGCAAGATGTATTTAGCCTTTTTACATAGAAGAAAAGGGGGGGGGGGTTATGTGCCACAAACTAGCAAGGCAATTCACATAGTCACAGCAAAAACAAATTAAAAAAAAAAAAACACTTTAAAAGAGACCAGGCTGCCTGAAACACAGAGAGTCCACAGTAAAACAGACACAGGTAGCTGAAATAAACACTTTTGATCAACTAATACTATTTACACAGACAAATCTCAGGGCTCCTTACCTAGGTCTTTTTGCAATCCTTGAACACTGGGCTGTATCAGGACACAGGGAAGATGCTGAGGCTCACAAAATGGAGGTGGCTGTCTTGGGCTTCCCTCCACAAACTTAAGGGGCCAGAGCAGGTGTGGGACGGCGGGGCTCAGGTGCAACAGAGACTCAGAGAGACAATCAGCTAAGTCCAGTCCCTGTGGGCACAGGGAAAGGCAAATGCTGCTCTATTCAGAATCTCCTTGGATACAGTCAGGCTGCATCCACTCTTCCAAGATAGCAGAGTCTACTTTCCAGGTAAGGGAGAGATTGTTTAAGAAACAAATACTAGAATACTGCTGGGCGCGCACTCTGAAATCAGGCTTTGTTAAAGGCAGAAAGAAGGGGGGCAGACAGTTTTTAAACAGAATTTAAATCACAGAAACAGATTAAACATTCTCCTAAAAACACACTTGGCAAGATGTATGTAGCCTTTTTACTTAGAAGAAAAAAGAGTGGGGTATGTGCCACAAACTAGCAAGGCAATTCACATAGTCACGGGAAAAAAAAACAAAAAAAAAAAACACCACTTTAAAAGAGACCAGGTTGCCTGAAACACAGAAAGCCCAAAGGTAGCTGAAATAAATAGTTTTGAACAAATAATACTATTTACCCATGAAAAATCTCAGGGCTCCTTACCTAGGTCTTTTTGCAATCCTTGAACACTAGGCTGTATCAGGACACAGGGAAGATGCTGAGGCTCACAAAATGGAGGTGGCTGTCTTGGGCTTCCCTCCACAAACTTAAGGGGCCAGAGCAGGTGTTGGAGGCGGGGCTCAGGTGCAACAGGGACTCAGAGAGCCAATCAGCTAAGTCCAGTCCCTGTGGGCAGGGGAAAGGCAGCTGCTGCTCTATTCAGAATCTCCTTGGATACAGACAGGCTGAATCCACACTTCCAAGCTAGCAGAGTCTACGTTCCAGGTAAGAGAGAGATTGTTTAAAAAATGAACACTGGAATACTGCTGGGCACTTACTCTGAAATTGGGCTTTTTAATTGCAAAAAACAGGGGGGCAGACAGTTTTTAAACACAATATAAATCACAGATACAGATGAAAACAGTCTCCTAAAAACACACTCTGCAAGATGGATGTAGCCTTTTTACTTAGGAGAAAAAAGGTGGGCTGTCATGTGCCACAAAGTAGCAAGGCAATTCACCCAGTCACAGTAAAAACGACTTTAAAAAAAACACCACTTTAAAAGAGGCCAGGCTGCCTGAAACACAGAGAGTCCACAGTAAAACAGACACAGGTAGCTGAAACAAACTAAGTCCAGTCCCTGTGGACAGGGGGAAAGGCAGCTGCTGCTCTATTCAGAATCTCCTTGGATACAGACAGGCTGAATCCACACTTCCAAGCTAGCAGAGTCTACTTTCCACATAAGGGAGAGATTGTTTAAAAAACAAACACTAGAGGGGGCGTGTTCAGGGCATCAAGATGGCGGTCGCACTTTTGTAGTGATCAGGACCACTCCGTCATCCGCCTCTCATAAAATCACTATCCGTACACATCAACACCATGAACGCTTCATCGGGGTTCCTTTATTGTGCCCTGTCTCGTGTGGCGGGTTCCAGGCCCTCACGTCCCCATGAGACCGAGGTTTTGGCTGTCCAGCGTTCGACCACTGTTTCCCCCGATCAAGATGGCGGCTGAGGGATGAACCTGAGGCGCGGCCCGCTGCGGCGGAAAGGCGGCGGCAGCCCGGACGGCCTGGAGGCAGGGCTGCGGACCCTGCGCCAGAGAAGTTGCGGGTCGCGGCTGGGGCCGCTGTGACTGGGAGAAATCAAGGTAGGCCCCGGGCCGGCAGCACTGCGATTCTCTGGTCCCCCTGATTTTTCCCCCCCTTCCTGTGGTGACCGAGGGCTGGGAAGGGGGGCGTTCCGTGGGCCGGAGGCCAGGGTGCACGGCCGCGAATTGTGTGGGTCCCTGCAAGGCCCAGAGCCCGATATTAGGAGGAGGACCTGAAGACCGCTGGAAGGGCCGTCTGAGCGGACGGGTGCTCACTGGGGCACGGGGACCCCTGCTGATGCTGCTATAGGCCGGGAGGCGGGGTTTGGATGGAGGGCCTACCACGGGTGTGATCAGCCGGAGGACCGAACCGGCGGGTTTGTTGCCCCCCTTCCCCCCCGAGATAAGAAACTCCGTGGCAGCGAGGGGCCCCACGGCTGGAGCCAGGGAAAGGGTTTTGGAGCCCGGGACTGGCTGCAGTCCGGGGCCTAGACATTACATCACCTCGAGGGCGGCCAACTACGGACCGTGTTGCGGTGACGCGCTCCCCACTGGTCACCCCGGGAGAGGGGAAAGAAGAAATTAAGTAGCAGTAACAAGCAGCAACCACAAAAGTGAGCTGGGACAAACACTGGGATAACGAGAGGTGAATCTGGACCTTCGGGCCCCGTGTGCAGAGAGGGTCCCCATCTCCGTCCTTCAGACCACGGTGGGGTGCAGTCTGAAGGTGACACATTAGGGATTACAAGGAGTGCCTCCCTTTTCACCCTTTCCTTATTAGCTGGCCGCCCCTCCTCCGGACGCCAGGCATCCTTACTGGCTGGACAGGGGAGGAGTCTCGGGACCATTTTGAGTGAATAAAAACGCCGCCGGGGTAAAGGACATAGAAGGGGATAGGACAATAACAAAACGAAACAGTAAGATGAAATAAACTCTGCAGCACCGTATTCCCCCAATACCCCTGGAACTATCTAATAGATTCATAAATTAGGATATACCACAGGGGGAATCAGATTAGATCCCCAGGGATCTCCCATCAGGCCCTACAGTAGGGCAGAACAAAAATGACCGATCACTGCAACCCTAGAGAGGTTAGAACTGCACCCAACATCATGGGCAAAGACAAAGCGATCAAACAAACAACAGCACAAACTCGTATGGACCAATTCACCACAGGTACAGTGGGCCCACGGTCGGAAGGCCCAACCACAAATGGCGGTAATAACCCACAAACATCGTCCAGTGACCTGGCGGCGATCCTTCAGGCGATTCAGGCCTCCCAGACAGCAGTTAAATCAAAAATAGGGGAGGTCAGAGTGGATGTCGCCCTGATCCGGCAAGATCTCCGCAATGCAGTATCCCGAAACACAGAGGCCGAGTCGAGAATCTCCACGGCAGAAGATGAAATAACAACTCTAAAAACTCAAATCTCAATGCTGACCAAACGCACCTCAGATCTACACAGGAGGTCTGAAGACGCCGAAAACAGATCTCGATGTAACAATCTTCGCCTAGTGGGTCTTCCCGAGGCCACTGCAGAATCATCATTGGATACGTTCCTAGAGGAGTGGTTCCGGTCCTGGTTGCCGGCAGACCACCTCACGCCATGGTTCACAATCGAACGAGCCCATAGGTCGCTGTGCGCAAGGCCTCCGCCCAGCTCCCCCCCCATGCCAGTAATAATCTGCCTCTTCAACTTCAAAGACAGAGACCTGGTCCTGCGGGAGGCTCGCTCCAGGAGAGAGCTCCTCCGCAATGGAACGAAAGTACTCCTTTTTCCGGATTACACATTAGAGGTCCAGCAACAACGCCGCTCGTTCATGGAAGTGAAACAAAAGCTTAGATCAATGGACATCCAGTATAGTCTCCTGTTTCCAGCCAGTCACTGGGTGATCTGTAATAATAAAACCTACTTCTTTGAGCAGCCGACCGCGGCATGGACCTGGCTAACGGAAGAAACCCCACTAAATATGCACAGAACAGGATCACGGCCACCGCTTAAGACAACACCAGCTCACCCAAGGGGGAAACAACTGATGCGCAATCAGCGCACACGCTCTCGGAAACGAAGAGGAAGACATAGATCCAGCTCGGACTCCCCTCCCGGGGCTTATCGATCGAAACCAAGACACCCACAATCAAAAGAGAATTCCAGAGCCACCCTGACAAGGCTGAAACCACAGGACACAACCAAGATCCAGCTAGAGACACAAGAAGAGTCTGACTTGTCCAGTAGTCCAATCCTGTGACTGCATAGGTGGAACTTGTTCTGGGAAAGACTTAAGACAATGAACACGGAAATAGAAGAGCTATGCATAATTTTATCACACATCGAGTATTATACATTTATGCATGATCCGATACTAGGGAGGGGTCCACCGCCACCAATACCACAGCCTTACCACTCGAAAGCCATCTCACCAGTTTTAGAAGTGAGGGGCTATGTATATGGGCGACAGATGCTTGTGGGGGGAAGTATGGGGTGGGGAGGGAGTTAGGGGGCAAGGGGGTTCCGGCCTCGTTCTAAAGGCCAATGTTAGAATTTGTATGCGAAGGTAAGATTCATATATATTTTTTTTTTAATAGAGGCACAGGGCAGGATGCTTAATGACTCAACAGATATAATAGAGTCTGAGAATCGGCAGTAGGAAGATAGAAAGATAAGTCCTTCAGAATTGCACAAATTAGTAGCTAAAGGTTGGCTCAACAACTGCAAAATTCCACCTACAATCACACCCCCCTCCATGAATCAAGTACAAATTATGTCATGGAACATCAACGGGCTCATAGACAAAATTAAACGTACTGCAGTATTCACCTTCATACATAGATACCATTCAGAAATACTCATGTTGCAGGAAACCCACCTTTTGGGGGATAAATACCCATTCCTGACTCGTCGAGGATTTGATAGAGTGTACCATGCGGGATACACACGTGGGTCACAAGGAGTAGCCATATTATTGCATCGTACCTTCCCTATGACACACACCCAAGTACGGAGAGACCAACAGTGGCGGTTTGTAGCCGTTACTGGTAAGGTAGAAGGAATCACATTTAATATAATAAGTATCTACGCCCCTTCCTCCATGGTCAGCTGAATCCTCCAGCCACTCACAAAACTTCTCTCTGACCTACCCCCTGGGCAGACTATACTAGATGGTGACTTCAACGCAACCTCGGACCCGACCTTAGATGTAGACGGCCCACTCACCACATAGAGACGTTCACTGGCAACCTAAATTAAGGGGTGGTTATCTGCCACTGGACTATGTGACGGCTGGCGGATATGGCATCCGAGGCAGAGACAATTCACCCACACCTCAGCCTCCCATGGCTCCCAATCCAGAATAGACCTGATGCTTGTTCCGAGCACAGATTGTACAACCCTCTCACACATCAAGATTCTAGCCAGTGGAATCTCTGACAATGCCCCTCTCCAGCTCATACTAGGCCCGGTCCGCCCCCGGCGTCGCCCCATGTGGCGGCTAAACGCATGCTATCTCCAAGATGAACACTTTAAGGAACAATTACGTCAGGCACAAGCAGAATAATTCTACCTAAATGAAGGCTCGGTAACCTCGGAGGGCACTCTATGGGCGGCAGGGAAGGCGGTATTAAGAGGTATGGCTAAAAATCTGATACATCATCAGGAATATGCCAAAACGCTACATATCACACAGCTAGAGCTCTGAGCAATAAACCTCGAAAGAAGACAACATAATAAACCCAAGCGAGAAACTGATGCGACAACTCCTCCTAATCTGAGAGGAGATATGGGGTCAATCCCTGGAGGCCCCGAAACATTTATGGAGGGCCAGCACTGGAAGGATATATGGCTGGGGGCACAAGACCGGGAAGACGCTGTACTGGTAGATCTTCCGCGATCACCCCTCCAAGATTGTCCCTGAAATTTATGACGGGGATGGGGCCCTGGTTACGGGTCGTACCGAAATTGCGAATGCTTTTGACAACTATTATCATACACTGTACCAAGCATCTACATAAATAGATTCACATCAAAAACGTCAACTACTTGACGAGATCCCCCTCCCACAGTTACCTATGATAGAAGCACAGCTTTAAGAGGAAGGAACCCATTAGAAAGGAAGAAATTGGGGCGGCAATCTCGACAATAAACGCTGGCAAGACACGTGGTCCCGATGGGTTCCCCAAGAATATTATAAGGTGTTTAGAGAAGACCTGACCCCACGTCTCCTACGCCTTTTCGCAGAAATAGGAAAAGGTGGATCCTTTCCTCCTGAACTAGATACAGCCATGATCGTGGTGCTCCCCAAAACCCAGCCCCCTTCGCCTCACTGCGCAGATTACAGACCAGTATCATCGATTAACACAGATATTAAAATCTTCGCCTCTATCCTTGCCACTCGCATCAAAAGGGTCCTGCCGCAGCTAATCCATCCTGACCAATGTGTGGTTTATGGCAACCCGCAGTACACAACACTGTATCCGCCGGCTACACGTAGCCTTGGCGGAGAGACGCCGGTTGCCCCAAAGCCTGGCCCTCTTGCTCATAGATTTTGAAAAGACTTTTGATTCGGTAGACTGGGGATTCCTTCTACTGGTGCTCCGACAGGCAGGCATAGAAAAACAATTTTGCCACCTAATTAAAGCATTATACACTAACCCTATGGCCTGTGTACAAGTTAATGGGACCATATCCCACAGGTTCGACATCCGCAGAGGTACTCGACAGGGATGTCCCCTATCCTCTCTTTTGTTTACCCTGGCCATTGAGCCTCTAGCCCAGATGATCAGAGCGGGCTCACTATACCGAGGATGGAAATGGGGTCCATCTCATGAAGACAGGATAGCTCTATATGCAGATGATGTTCTGCTATATATGGAAGAACCCAGTATAACGGGTCCAAGGAGACTTTGCCTTCTAAGGAAATACGAACTAGTCTCAGGATGAACTCCACCAAATCAATCCTGATCCCACTAGCAAACACACGTGATTGCTTCGATTGGCAAAATACCATACCCATACTCAAATTAAGTTTTAAATACCTAGGGATCTGGGTAACCCTTTTTCCCGTATTAACATGGGCCAAAAATCTATCTCCTCTGCTCACAAGAATCAAAACGGACATGCAGAGATGGCAAACCCTCCCCTTGAATGTGATGGGGCGGGTGGCCCTATACAAAATGATTATCTTGCCAAGACTCCTATACAGATTCCAAAATGTTCCCATCCTCATCCCCCACTCCTGGTTCAAAAATCTCGAAAGCATCACCGGAAGATTTCTATGGAGAGGTAATAGACATTGAGTAGCAATGCAACATTGCCGGAGAGGAATGTATGATGGAGGTTTGGGTGCGTCAGATCCCTATCTATATTACCTGGCTTCCCAATTGATAGTGGTCCATGACTAGTTTAATTGGGGCTGGGAAGACCCGGCGTATAAGACAGAATTGACACTCCTGGGGTTTCCACAGGTTCTTGACATGCTGTATGGAGCATCGCATCCTCGTGACATGGAGGAAACAACCAAAGTGGTCTTCCTGGCATGGCGAGCCACGTTACGACACACTCACCGGAATACCGTTATCACCCTCCAGACTCCGCTATGGAGAAGGAAATTGATGTATGCCTCGGCCACGCTGGAGGGATTCGCAACATGGGACCTAATAGGCATTTCCCTGGTTGGGGACGTATGGAAAGGGGGGGCCATTAAATCATTCCAAGACCTACAAGCAGAATTTCAATTAAACCAGACACAGTTCTTTAGATACCTTCAACTAAGACACGCACTGCGAACCCATCTGCCCACCACAAGTCCTATACCGGACTTTAACCCACTGGAAGCCAAAATACTCATGGGAAATATGGAGGGGAAAGGCATTTCTCAACTTTACAAAACACTAATCAACAACACTCCTGATAACTTAGTCATTTTTAGGACTAAGTGGTAATCATGGCTCGGACCCCTAGAACAAACGGAATGGAGGGAAGCCTTGATGGCGCCCAAGGTATTGGTAATATCTGCAAGGTTCCGCATGATACAATTCTATTATTTATATGGGGCCTATCTGACACCATCCAAACTACACAAAATGGGAGTCCGCCCTTGTGCCAAATGCCCAAGATGCCCGAATGAACCAGCAGACTTCTTTCATATAGTATGGACCTGTCAAAAAATACAAAAGTACTGGGAAGGGGTGATCCGAGATATAGGAAGGGCACTGGGGAAAGAAATGCAAAAATCAGCTAAGCTAATCCTATTGGGGGCAATGGAAGAAATGGGAGGAACACGTGCTAAACTAACACTGACAGCTACGGCATTATTAGTCGCTAAGAGAGATATCGCTGCCCTGTGGACGTCCCCAGAAGGCCTGTTGATCCAGAAATGGAGGAAGGGGGTGGATTGGTGTGCCAATCAGGAGAAACTGCTTTTGAGTCTAGAGGGTGCCCACACAAATTCGAAAAGATATGGGGACGATGGCTAGAATTGATGACTTAAACCAGATACGTAATAAGACACTTAATGTTTCACAGGGACACTACGGTGGCTAGATCTGCTAATAGCACCACAACCCATTATTGTTGATGGCTAACAAAGATACTAAAACAATGATAAGATATATGAATTCCACTAGTCCTTGCCTTGTACTTGAACCTGTTTTTTCCTTCCTTTTCTGTATATGTCTGAAAAACAATAAAAATGTGTTTATCAAAAAAACTAAAACACTGGACTACTGCTGGGCGCGCACTCTGAAATCGGGTTTCTTTAAAGGCAAAAAAACAGGGGGGCAGACAGTTTTTAAACACAATATAAATCACAGAAATAGATTAAAACTGTCTCCTAAAAACACACTCTGCAATATGTATGTAGCCTTTTAATTAGAAGAAAAAATGGGGGGGTTACGAGCCACAAACTAGCAAGGCAATTCAGACAGTCACAGAAAAAACAAATTAAAAAAAACACCATCTTTAAAAGAGGCCAGGCTGCCTGAAACACAGAGAGTCCACAGTAAAACAGACACAGGTAGCTGAAATAAACACTTTTGAACAAATAATACTATTTACCCAGAATAATCTCAGGGCTCCTTACCTAGGTCTTTTTGCAATCCTTGTACACTGGGCTGTATCAGGACACAGGGAAGATGCTGCGGCTCACAAAATGTAGATGGTTGTCGTGGGCTTCCCTCCACAAACTTAAGGGGCCACAGCAGGTGTCGGGGCGGGGCTCAGGTGAACAGGGACTCAGAGAGCCAATCAACTAAGTCCAGTCCCTGTGGGAAGGAGGAAAGGCAGCTGCTGCTCTATTCAGAATCTCCTTGGATACAGACAGGCTGAATCCACACTTCCAAGCTAGCAGAGTCTACTTTCCAGTTAAGGGAGAGATTGCTTAATAAACAAACACTGGAATACTGCTGGGCGCACACTCTTAAATCGTACTTTTTTAAAGGCAAATAACAGGGGGGCAGACAGTTTTTAAACATCATTTAAATCACAGAAACAGATTAAAACACTCTCCTAAAAACACACTCTACAAGATGTATGTAGCGTTTTTACTTTGAAGAAAAAGGAGGGGGGGGGGGGGTTATGTGCCACAAACTAACAAGGCAATTCACACTGTCACGGTAAAAGTAAATAAAAAAAAAACACAACTTTTAAAGAGGCCAGGCTGCCTGAAACACAGAGAGTCCACAGTAAAACAGACACAGTTAGCTGAAATAAATACTTTTGAACAAATAATACTATTTACCCAGAAAAATCTCAGGGCTCCTTACCTAGGTCTTTTTGCAATCCTTCAACACTTGGCTGTATCAGGACACAGGGAAGATGCTGAGGCTCCCAAAATGGAGGTAGCTGTCTTGGGCTTCCCTCCACAAACTTAAGGGGCCAGAGCAGGTGTTGGGGCGGGGCTCAGGTGCAACAGGGACTCAGAAAGCCACTCAGCTAAGTCCAGTCCCTGTGGGCAGGGGGAAAGGCAGCTGCTGCTCTATTCAGAATCTCCTTGGATACAGACAGGCTGAATCCACACTTCCAAGCTAGCAGAGTCTACATTCCAGATAAGAGAGAGATTGTTTAAAAAAAAAAACACTGAAATACTGCGGGGCGGGCACTCTGAAATCGGGCATTTTTAAAGGCAAAGATCAGGGGGGCAGACAGTTTTTAAACACAATTTAAATCACAGAAACAGAATAAAACAGTCTCCTAAAGACACACTCTGCAAGGTGTATGTAGCCTTTTTACTTAGAAGAAAAAAGGGGAGGGGAGTAATGTGCCACAAACTATCAAGGCAATTCACACAATCACAGCAAAAACACATTTTAAATAAACACCACTTTAAAAGAGGCCAGGCTGCTTGAAACACAGGGAGTCCACAGTAAAACAGACACAGGTAGCTGAAACAAACACTTTTGAACAAATAATACTATTTACCCAAAAAAATCTTAGGGCTCCTTACCTAGGTCTTTTTCAAATCCTTGAACACTGGGCTGTATCAGGACACAGGGAAGATGCTGAGGCTCACAAACTGGTGGTGGCTGTCTTGGGCTCCCCTCCACAAACTTAAGGGGCCAAAGCAGGTGTGGGGGGGGGGGCCTCAGGTGCAACAGGGACTCAGAGAACCAATCAGCTAAGTCCAGTCCCTATGGGCAGAGGGAAAGGCAGCTGCTGCTGTATTCAGAATCTCCTTGGATACAGACAGGCGGAATCCACACTTCCAAGCTAGCAGAGTCTACTTTCCAGGTAAGGGAGGGATTGTTTAAAAAACAAACACTGGAATACTGCTGGGTGCGCACTCTGAAATCAGGGTTTTTAAAGGTAGAAAACAGGGGGGCAAACAGTTTTTAAACACAATTTAAATCACAGAAACAGATTTAAAAAGTCTCCTAAAAACACACTCTGCAAGATGTATGTACTGCAAGATGTATGTAGCCTTTTTACATAGGAGAAAAGGGTTGGGGGGGTTATGTGCCACAACTAGCAAGGCAATTCACACAGTCACATCGAAAACGAATTTGAAAAAACACTACTTTAAAAGAGGCCAGGCTGCCTGAAACACAGACTCCACAATAAAACAGAAACAGGTAGCTGAAATAAACACTTTTGAACAAATAATACTATTCACCCAGAAAAATCTCAGGGCTCCTTACCTAGGTCTTTTTGCAATCCTTGAACACTGGGCTGTATCAGGACACAGGGAAGATGCTGAGGCTCACAAAATGGAGGTGGCTGTCTTGGACTTCCCTCCACAAACTTAAGGGGCCAGAGCAGGTGTTGCGGGTGGGGCTCAGGTGCAACAGGGACTCAGAGAGCCAATCAGCGAAGTCCAGTCCCTGTGGGCAGGGGGAAAGGCAGCTGCTGCTCTATTCAGAATCTCCTTGGATACAGACAGGCTGAATCTACAATTCCAGCCTAGCAGAGTCTAATTTCCAGGTAAGGGAGAGATTGTTTAAAAAACAAAGAAACACTGGAATACTACTGGGCGCGCACTCTGAAATTGGGCTTTTTAAAGGTAGAAAACAGGGGGGAAGAGAGTTTTTAAACACAATTTAAATCACAGAAACAGATTAAAACAGTCTCCTAAAAACACTCTCTGCAAGATGTATGTAGCCTTTTTACTTAGAAAAAAAAAAGGGGGGGATTAGGTGCCACAAAGTAGCAAGGCAATTCACACAGTCACGGCAAAAACAAATTTAAAAGAAAACACAAAACTTTAAAAGAGACCAGGCTGCCTGAAACACAGAGAGTCCACAGTAAAACAGACACAGGTAGCTGAAATAAACTAAGTCCAGTCCCTGTGGGCAGGGGGAGAGGCAGCTGCTGCTCTATTCAGAATCTCCTTGGATACAGACAGGCTGAATCCACACTTCCAAGCTAGCAGTGTCTACTTTCCACTGAAGGGAGAGATTGTTTAAAAAACAAACACTAGAGGGGGCGTGTTAAAGGCGTCAAGATGGCGGTCGCACTTTTGTAGTGCTCAGGACCACTCCGTCATCCGCCTCTCATAAAATCACTATCCGTACACATCAACACTGTGAACGCTTCATGGGGGTTCCTTTATTGTGCCCCTGTCTCCTGTGGTGGGTTCCCGGCCCTCACGGCCCAGTGAGACCGAGGTTTTGGTATGCTCAGCGTTCGACCACTGTTTCCCCCGATCAAGATGGTGGCTGAGGGATGGACCTGAGGCGCGGCCCGCTGCGGCGGAAAGGCGGCAGCAGCCCGGACGGCCTGGAGGCAGGGCTGCGGACCCTAAGCCAGAGAAGTTGCGGGTCGCGCCGGGGCCGCTGTGACTGGGAGAAATCAATGTAGGCCCCGGGCCGGCAGCACCGCGATTCTCTGGTCCCCCTGATTTTCCTCCACCTTCCCGTGGTGACCGAGGGCTGGGAAGGGGGGCGTTCCGTGGGCTGGAGGCCGGGGTGCTCGGCCGCAAATTGTGTGAGGCTCGGCCGCGAATTGTGTGGGGCCCTGCCAGGCCCAGAGCCCCATATTAGGAGGAAGACCTGTAGACCGCTGGGAGGGCCGCCTGAGCGACGGGTGCTCGCCGGGCCACGGGGACCCCTACTGATGCTGCTATAGGCCGGGACGAGGGCCGGGATGGGGGGCCTACCAGGGGTGTGATCAGCCAGAGGACCGAACCGGCGGGCTCGTTGCTCCCCTCTCCCCCCAAGATAAGAGACTCCGTGGCAGCGAGGGGTCCCCCGGCTGGAGCCCGGGAGAGGGTTTTGGAGCCCAGGGCTGGCTGCAGTCCAGGGCCTAGACATTACATCGCCTCGAGGGCGGCCAACTACGGACCGTGTTGCGGTGACGCGCTCCCCACTGGTCTCCCCGGGAGAGGGGAAAGAAGAAATTAAGTAACAGTAACAAGCATCAACCACAAACGTGAGCTGGGACAAACACTGGGATACCGAGAGGTGAATCTGGACCTTCGGGCCCCGTGAGCAGAGAGGGGCCCGATCTCTGTCCTTAGGACCACGGTGGGGTGCAGTCTGAAGGTGACACGTTAGGGATTACAAGTAGTGCCTCCCTTTTCACCCTTTCCTTATTCTCTGACTGCCCCTCCTCCAGACGCCAGGCATCCTTACCGGCTGGACAAGGGAGGAGTCCCTGGACCATATCGAGAGAATAAAAACGCAGCCGGGGTAAAGGACATAGAAGGGGATAGGACAATAACAAAACGAAACAGTAAGATGAAATAAACTCTGCAACACCGTATTCCCCCAATACCCCTGGAACTATCTAATAGATTCATAAATTAGGATATACCACAGGGGGAATCAGATTAGATCCCCACGGATCTCCCAGCGGGCCCTACAGTAGGGCAGAACAAAATTGACCGATCACTGCAACCCTAGAGAGGTTAGAACCACACCCAACATCATGGGCAAAGACAAAGCGATCAAACAAACAACGGCACAAACTCGTATGGACCAATTCACCACAGGTACAGTGGGCCCACGGTCGGTAGGCCCAACCACAAATGGTGGTAATAACCCCCAAACATCGTCCAGCGACCTGGCAGCAATCCTTCAGGCGATTCAGGCCTCCCAGAGAGCAGTCAGTCGAATCAAAAATAAGGGAGGACGCCCTGAACTGGCAAGATCTCCGCAATGCAGTATCCCGAATCACAGAGGCCGAGTCGAGAATCTCCACGGCAGAAGATGAAATAACAACTCTAAAAACCCAAATCTCAATGCTGACCAAACGCACCTCAGATCTACACAGGAGGTCTGAAGACGCCGAAAACAGATCTCGACGTAATAATCTTTGCCTAGTGGGTCTTCCCGAGGCCACTGCAGAATCATCATTGGATACATTCCTAGAGGAGTGGTTCTGGTTGCCGGCAGACCACCTCACGCCATGGTTCACAATCGAACAAGCCCATAGGTCGTTGCGCGCAAGGCCTCGACCCGGCTCCCCACCCAGGCCAGTAATAATCTGCCTCTTCAACTCCAAAGACAGAGACCTGGTCCTGCGGGAGGCTCGCTCCAGGAGAGAGCTCCTCTGCAACGGAACAAAAGTATTCCTTTTCCCGGATTACACATTAGAGGTACAGCAACAACGCCGCTCGTTCATGGAAGTGAAACAAAAGCTTAGATCAATGGACATACAGTATAGTCTCCTGTTTCCAGCCAGCCTCCGGGTGATCTATAATAATAAAACCTACTTCTTTGAGCAGCCGACCGCGGCATGGACCTGGCTAACGGAAGAAACCCCACTAGATATGCACAGAACAGGATCACGGGCACCGCTTAAGACAACACCAGCTCACCCAAGGGGGAAACAACCGATGCGCAATCAGCGCACACGCTCTGAGAAACGAAGAGGAAGACATAGATTCAGCTCGGACTCCCCTCCCGGGGCTCATCGATCGGAACTAAGACACCCACAATCAAAAGAGAATTACAGAGCCACCCTGACAAGCCTGAAACCGCAGGACACAACCAAGATCCAGCTAGAGACACAAGAAGAGTCTGACTTGTCCAGTAGTCCAATCCTGTGACTGCAGAGGTGGAACTTGTTCTGGGAAAGACTTAAGACAATGAACACGGAAATAGAAGAGCTATGCCTAACTTTATCACACATCGAGTATTATACATTTATGCATGATCCGATACTAGGGAGGGGTCCACCGCCACCAATACCACAGCCTTACCACTCGAAAGCCATCTCACCAGTTTTAGAAGTGAGGGGCTATGTATATGGGCGACAGATGCTTCTGTGGGGAAGTATGGGGTGGGGAGGGAGTTAGGGGGCAAGAGGGTTCCGGCCTCGTTCTAAAGGCCAATGTTAGAATTTGTATGCGAAGGTAAGATTCATATTTTTTTTTAATAGAGGCACAGGGCAGGATGCTTAATGACTCAACAGATATAATAGAGTCTGAGAATCGGCAGTAGGAAGATAGAAAGATAAGTCCTTCAGAGTTGCACAAATTAGTAGCTAAAGGTTGGCTCAACAACTGCAAAATTCCACCTACAATCACACCCCACTCCATGAATCAAGTACAAATTATGTCATGGAACATCAACGGGCTCCTAGACAAAATTAAACGTACTGCAGTATTCACCTTCATACATAGATACCATCCAGAAATACTCATGTTGCAGGAAACCCACCTTTTGGGGGATAAATACCCATTCCTGACTCGTCGAGGATTTGATAGAGTGTACAATGCGGGATACACACGTGGGTCACAAGGAGTAGCCATATTATTGCATCGTACCTTCCCTATGACACACACCCAAGTACGGAGAGACCAACAGTGGCGGTTTGTAGCCATTACTGGTAAGGTAGAAGGAATCACATTTAATATAATAAGTATCTACGCCCCTTCCTCCATGGTCAGCTGAATCCTCCAGCCACTCACAAAACCTCTCTCTGACCTACCCCCTGGGCAGACTATACTAGATGGCGACTTCAACGCAACCTCGGACCCGACCTTAGATGTAGACGGCCCACTCACCACATAGAGACGTACACTGGCAACCTAAATTAAGGGGTGGTTATCTGCCACTGGACTATGTGACGGCTGGCGGATATGGCATCCGAGGCAGAGACAATTCACCCACACCTCAGCCTCCCATGGCTCCCAATCCAGAATAGACCTGATGCTTGTTCCGAGCACAGATTGTACAACCCTCTCACACATCAAGATTCTAGCCAGAGGAATCTCTGACAATGCCCCTCTCCAGCTCATACTAGGCCCGGCCCGCCCCCGGCGTCGCCCCATGCGGCGGCTAAACGCATGCTATCTCCAAGATGAACACTTTAAGGAACAATTACGTCAGGCACAAGCAGAATAAATCTACCTAAATGAAGGCTCGGTAACCTCGGAGGGCACTCTATGGGCGGCAGGGAAGGCGGTATCAAGAGGTATGGCTAAAAATCTGATACATCATCAGGAATATGCCAAAACGCTACATATCACACAGCTAGAGCTCTGAGCAATAAACCTCGAAAGAAGACAACGTAATAAACCCAAGCGAGAAACTGACGCGACAACTCCTCCTAATCTGAGAGGAGATATGGGGTCAATCCCTGGAGGCCCCGAAACATTTATGGAGGGCCAGCACTGGAAGGATATATGGCTGGGGGCACAAGACCGGGAAGACGCTGTACTGGTAGATCTTCCGCGATCACCCCTCCAAGATTGTCCCTGAAATTTATGACGGGGATGGGGCCCTGGTTACGGGTCGTACCGAAATTGCGAATGCTTTTGACAACTATTATCATACACTGTACCAAGCATCTACACAAATAGATTCACATAAAAAACGTCAACTACTTGACGAGATCCCCCACCCACAGTTACCTATGATAGAAGCACAGCTTTAAGAGGAAGGAACCCATTAGAAAGGAAGAAATTGGGGCGGCAATCTCGACAATAAACGCTGGCAAGACACCTGGTCCCGATGGGTTCCCCAAGAATATTATAAGGTGTTTAGAGAAGTCCTGACCCCACGTCTCCTACGCCTTTTCGCAGAAATAGGAAAAGGTGGATCCTTTCCTCCTGAACTAGATACAGCCATGATCGTGGTGCTCCCCAAAACCCAGCCCCCTTCGCCTCACTGCGCAGATTACAGACCAGTATCATCGATTAACACAGATATTAAAATCTCTGCCTCTATCCTTGCCACTCGCATCAAAAGGGTCCTGCCGCAGCTAATCCATCCTGACCAATGTGTGGTTTATGGCAACCCGCAGTACACAACACTGTATCCGCCGGCTACACGTAGCCTTGGCGGAGAGACGCCGGTTGCCCCAAAGCCTGGCCCTCTTGCTCATAGATTTTGAAAAGGCTTTTGATTCGGTAGACTGGGGATTCCTTCTACTGGTGCTCCGACAGGCAGGCATAGAAAAACAATTTTGCCACCTAATTAAAGCATTATACACTAACCCTATGGCCTGTGTACAGGTTAATGGGACCATATCCCACAGGTTCGACATCCGCAGAGGTACTCGACAGGGATGTCCCCTATCCTCTCTTTTGTTTACCCTGGCCATTGAGCCTCTAGCCCAGATGATCAGAGCGGGCTCACTATACCGAGGATGGAAATGGGGTCCATCTCATGAAGACAGGATAGCTCTATATGCAGATGATGTTCTGCTATATATGGAAGAACCCAGTATAACGGGTCCAAGGAGACTTTGCCTTCTAAGGAAATACGAACTAGTCTCAGGATGAACTCCACCAAATCAATCCTGATCCCGCTAGCAAACACACGTGATTGCTTCGATTGGCAAAATACCATACCCATACGCAAATTAAGTTTTAAATACCTAGGGATCTGGGTAACCCTTTTGCCCGTATTAACATGGGCCAAAAATCTATCTCCTCTGCTCACAAGAATCAAAACGAACATGCAGAGATGGCAAACCCTTCCCTTGAATGTGATGGGGCGGGTGGCCCTATACAAAATGATTATCTTGCCAAGACTCCTATACAGATTCCAAAATGTTCCCATCCTCATCCCCCACTCCTGGTTCAAAAATCTTGAAAGCATCACCGGAAGATTTCTATGGAGAGGTAATAGACATTGAGTAGCAATGCAACATTGCCGGAGAGGAATGTATGATGGAGGTTTGGGTGCGTCAGATCCCTATCTATATTACCTGGCTTCCCAATTGATAGTGGTCCATGACTAGTTTAATTGGGGCTGGGAAGATCCGGCGTATAAGACAGAATTGACACTCCTGGGGTTTCCACAGGTTCTTGACATGCTGTATGGAGCATCGCATCCTCGTGACATGGAGGAAACAACCAAAGTGGTCTTCCTGGCATGGCGAGCCACGTTACGACACACTCACCGGAATACCGTTATCACCCTCCAGACTCCGCTATGGAGAAGGAAATTGATGTATGCCTCGGCCACGCTGGAGGGATTCGCAACATGGGACCTAATAGGCATTTCCCTGGTTGGGGACATATGGAAAGGGGGGGCCATTAAATCATTCCAAGACCTACAAGCAGAATTTCAATTAAACCAGACACAGTTCTTTAGATACCTTCAACTAAGACACGCACTGCGAACCCATCTGCCCACCACAAGTCCTATACCGGACTTTAACCCACTGGAAGCCAAAATACTCATGGGAAATATGGAGGGGAAAGGCATTTCTCAACTTTACAAAACACTAATCAACAACACTCCTGATAACTTAGTCATTTTTAGGACTAAGTGGTAATCATGGCTCGGACCCCTAGAAGAAACGGAATGGAGGGAAGCCTTGATGGCGCCCAAGGTATTGGTAATATCTGCAAGGTTCCGCATGATACAATTCTATTATTTATATGGGGCCTATCTGACACCATCCAAACTACACAAAATGGGAGCCCGCCCTTGTGCCAAATGCCGAAGATGCCCGAATGAACCAGCAGACTTCTTTCATATAGTATGGACCTGTCAAAAAATACAAAAGTACTGGGAAGGGGTGATCCGAGATATAGGAAGGGCACTGGGGCAAGAAATGCAAAAATCAGCTAAGCTAATCCTATTGGGGGCAATGGAAGAAATGGGAGGAACACGTGCTAAACTAACACTGACAGCTACGGCATTATTAGTCGCTAAGAGAGATATCGCTGCACTGTGGACGTCCCCAGAAGGCCTGTTGATCCAGAAATGGAGGAAGGGGGTGGATTGGTGTGCCAATCAGGAGAAACTGCTTTTGAGTCTAGAGGGTGCCCACACAAATTCGAAAAGATATGGGGACGATGGCTAGAATTGATGACTTAAACCAGATACGTAATAAGATACTTAATGTTTCACGGGGACACTACGGTGGCTAGATCTGCTAATAGCACCACAACCCGTTATTGTTGATGGCTAACAAAGATACTAAAACAATGATAAGATATATGAATTCCACTAGTCCTTGCCTTGTACTTGAACCTGTTTTTTCCTTCCTTTTCTGTATATGTCTGAAAAACAATAAAAATGTGTTTATCAAAAAAACAAAAACACTGGACTACTGCTGGGCGCGCACTCTGAAATCGGGCTTCTTTAAAGGCAAAAAAACAGGGGGGCAGACAGTTTTTAAACACAATATAAATCACAGAAATAGATTAAAACTGTCTCCTAAAAACACACTCTGCAATATGTATGTAGCCTTTTAATTAGAAGAAAAAATGGGGGGGTTACGAGCCACAAACTAGCAATGCAATTCAGACAGTCACAGAAAAAACAAATTAAAAAAAACACCATCTTTAAAAGAGGCCAGGCTGCCTGAAACACAGAGAGTCCACAGTAAAACAGACACAGGTAGCTGAAATAAACACTTTTGAACAAATAATACTATTTACCCAGAATAATCTCAGGGCTCCTTACCTAGGTCTTTTTGCAATCCTTGTACACTGGGCTGTATCAGGACACAGGGAAGATGCTGCGGCTCACAAAATGTAGATGGTTGTCGTGGGCTTCCCTCCACAAACTTAAGGGGCCACAGCAGGTGTCGGGGCGGGGCTCAGGTGAACAGGGACTCAGAGAGCCAATCAACTAAGTCCAGTCCCTGTGGGAAGGAGGAAAGGCAGCTGCTGCTCTATTCAGAATCTCCTTGGATAAAGACAGGCTGAATCCACACTTCCAAGCTAGCAGAGTCTACTTTTCAGTTAAGGGAGAGATTGCTTAATAAACAAACACTGGAAAACTGCTGGGCGCACACTCTTAAATCGTACTTTTTTAAAGGCAAATAACAGGGGGGCAGACAGTTTTTAAACATCATTTAAATCACAGAAACAGATTAAAACACTCTCCTAAAAACACACTCTGCAAGATGTATGTAGCGTTTTTACTTTGAAGAAAAAGGAGGGGGGGGGTGGGTTATGTGCCACAAACTAGCAAGGCAATTCACACAGTCACGGTAAAAGTAAATAAAAAAAAACCACAACTTTAAAAGAGGCCAGGCTGCCTGAAACACAGAGAGACCACAGTTAAACAGAAACAGGTAGCTGAAATAAACACTTTAGAACAAATAATACTATTTACCCAGAAAAATCTCAGGGCTCCTTACCTAGGTCTTTTTGCAATCCTTCACCACTGGGCTGTATCAGGACACAGGGAAGATGCTGAGGCTCACACACTGGAGGTGGCTGTCTTGGGCTTCCCTCCACAAACTTTAGGGGACAAAGCAGGTGTGGGGGGGGCGGGGCTCAGGTGCAACAGGGACTCAGAGAGCCAATCAGCTAAGTCCAGTCCCTGTGGGCAGAGGGAAAGGCAGCTGCTGCTCTATTCAGAATCTCCTTGGATACAGACAGGCTGAATCCACACTTCCAAGCTAGCAGAGTCTACTTTCCAGGTAAGGGAGAGATTGCTTAAAAAACAAACACTGGAATACTGCTGGGCGCACACTCTGAAATCTGGCTTTTTTAAAGGCAAAAAACAGGGGGCAGACAGTTTCTAAACACAATTTAAATCACAGAAATAGATTAAAACAGTCTCATAAAAACACACTCTGCAAGATGTATGTAGCCTTTTTAGTTAGAAGATAAAAGGGGGAGTGGGTTTATGTTCCACAAACTAGCAAGGCAATTCACACTGTCACGGCAAAAGTGAATTTAAAAAAAACACCACATTTAAAGAGGCCAGCCTGCCTGAAACACAGAGAGCCCACAGTTAAACAGAAACAGGTAGCTGAAATAAACACTTTAGAACAAATAATACTATTTACCCAGAAAAATCTCAGGGCTCCTTACCTAGGTCTTTTTGCAATCCTTCAACACTGGGCTGTATCTGGACACAGGGAAGATGCTGAGGGTCACAAACTGGAGGTGGCTGTCTTGGGCTTCCCTCCACAAACTTAAGGGGCCAGAGCAGGAGTGGGGGGACGGGGCAGAAGTGCAACAGGGACTCAGAGAGCCAATCAGCTAAGTCCAGTCCCTGTGGGCAGGGGAAAGACAGCTGCTGCTCTATTCAGAATCTCCTTGGATAAAGACAGGCTGAATCCACACTTCCAAGCTAGCAGAGTTTACTTTTCAGGTAAGGGAGAGATTGTTTAAAAAACAAACACTGGAATACTGCTGGGCGCGCACTCTGAAATCGGGCTTTTTTAAATGCAGAAAACAGGGGGGCTGACATTTTCTAAACACAATTTAAATGTCAGAAACAGATTAAAACTGTCTCCTAAAAACACACTCTGCAAGATGTATGTAGCCTTTTTACTTAGAAGATAAAAGGGGGAGGGGGGTTATGTGCCACAAACTAGCAAGGCAATTCACACAGTCACAGCAAAAACAAATTTAAAAAAAAAACACTTTAAAAGAGGCCAGTCTGCCTGAAACACAGAGAGTCTACAGTAAAACAGACACATGTAGCTGAAATAAACACTTTTGAACCAATAATACTATTTACCAAGAAAAATCTCAGGGCTCCTTACCTAGGTCTTTTTGCAATCCTTGAACACTGGGCTGTCTCAGAACACAGGGAAGATGCTGAGGCTCACAAACTGGAGGTGGCTGTCTTGAGCTTCCCTCCACAAACTTAAGGGGCCAAAGCAGGTGTGGGGGGGCGGGGCTCAGGTGCAACAGCGACTGAGAGAGCCAATCAGCTAAGTCCAGTCCCTGTGGGAAGGGAAAAGGCAGCTGCTGCTCTATTCAGAATCTCCTTGGATACAGACAGGCTGAATCCACACTTCCAAGCTAGCAGAGTCTACCTTCCAGGTAAGAGAGAGATTGTTTAAAAAACGAACACTAGAATACTGCTGGGCGCGCACTCTGAAATCGGGCTTTTTTAAAGGCAAAAAACAGGGGGGCAAACAGTTTTTAAACACAATTCAAATCACAGAAACAGATTAAAACAGTGTCCTAAAAACACACTCTGTAAGATGTATGTAGCCTTTTTACTTAGAAGAAGAAAGGGGGGGGGGTTATGTGCCACAAACTGGCAAGGCAATTTACACAGTCACTGGAAAACAGATTTTTAAAAAACACCACTTTAAAAGAGGCCAGGCTGCCTGAAACACAGAGAGTCCACAGTAAAACAGACACAGGTAGCTGAAATAAACACTTTTGAACAAATAATACTATTCACCCAGAACAATCTCAGGGCTCCTTACCTAGGTCTTTTTGCAATCCTTGAACAGTGGGCTGTATCAGGACACAGGGAAGATGCTGAGGCTCACAAAATGGAGGTGGCTGACTTCGGCTTCCTTCCACAAACTTAAGGGGCCAGAGCAGGTGTGGGGGGATGGGCCTCAGGTGCAACAGGGACTCAGAGATCCAATCATCTAAGTCCTGTCCCTGTGGGCAGGGGGAAAGGGGAAAGGCAGCTGCTGCTCTACTCAGAATCTCCTAGGATACAGACAGACTGAATCCACACTTCCAAGCTAGCACAGTCTACTTTCCAGGTAAGGGAGAGATTTTTTAGAAAACAAACACTGGAATACTGCTGGGCGCTCACTCTGAAATCCGGCTTTCTTAAAGGCAGAAAACGGGGGGAAATCAGTTTTTGAACACAATTTAAATCACAGAAACGGATTAAAACAGTCTCCTAAAAACACACTCTGAAAGATGTATGTAGCCTTTTTACTTAGAAGATAAAAGGGGGGGGTTATGTGCCACAAACTAGCACGGCAGTTCACACAGTCACGGCAAAAACAAATTAAAAAAAAAAAAACTTTAAAAGAGGCCAGGATGCCTGAAACACAGAGAGTCTACAGTAAAACAGACACAGGTAGCTGAAATAAACACTTTTGAACAAATAATACTATTTACCCAGAAAAATCTCAGAGCTCCTTACCTAAGTCCTTTTGCAATCCTTCAACCCTGGGCTGTATCAGAACCCAGGGAAGATGCTGAGGCTCACAAAATGGAGGTGGCTGTCTTGGGCTTCCCTGCACAAACTTAAGGGGCCAGAGCTGGGTTGGGGGGGCGGGGATCAGGTGCAATAGGGGCTCAGAGAGCCAATCAGCTAAGTCCAATCGCTGTGGGCAGGGGGAAAGGCAGCTGCTGCTCTATTCAGAATCTCCTAGGAGACAGACAGGCTGAATCCACATGTCCAAGCTAGCAGGGGCTACTTTCCAGGTAAGGGAGAGATTGTTTAAAAAAACAAACACTGGAATACTAATGGGCGTGCACTCTGAAATTGGGCTTTTTTAAAGGCAAAAAACAGTGGGGAAGACAGTTTTTAAAAATAATTTTAATCACAGAAACAGATTAAAACAGTCTTCAAAAAACACACTCTGCAAGATGTATGTAGCCTTTTTACTTAGAAGAAAAGGGGGGAGGGGTTATGTGCCACAAACTAGAAAGATAATTCACACAGTCACAGCAAAAACAAATTAAAAAAAAAAACCACTTTAAAAGAGGCCAGGCTGCCTGAAACACAGAGAGTCCACAGTAAAACAGAAACAGGTAGCTGAAATAAACACTTTTGAACAAATAATACTATTCACCCAGAAAAATCTCAGAGCTCCTTACCTAGGTCTTTTTGCAAACCTTCAACACTGGGCTGTATCAGGACACTGGGGAGATAGTGAGGCTCACAAAATGGAGGTGGTTGTCTTTGGCTTCCCTCCACTAACTTAAGGGGCCAGAGTAGGTGTGGGGGGATGGGGCTTAGGTGCACCAGGGATTTAGAGAGCCAATTAGCTAAGTCCAGTCCCTGTGGGCAGGGAAAAGGCAGTTGCTGCTCTATTCAGAATCTCCTTGGATACAGACAGGCTGAATCCACACTTCCAAGCAAGCAGAGTCTACCTTCCAGGTAAGAGAGAGATTGTTTAAAAAACGAACACTAGAATACTGCTGGGCGCGCACTCTGAAATCGGGCTTTTTTAAAGGCAAAAAACAGGGGGGCAAACAGTTTTTAAACACAATTCAAATCACAGAAACAGATTAAAACAGTGTCCTAAAAACACACTCTGCAAGATGTATGTAGCCTTTTTACTTAGAAGAAGAAAGGGGGGGGGGTTATGTGCCACAAACTGGCAAGGCAATTCACACAGTCATTGGAAAAACAGATTTAAAAAAAACACCACTTTAAAAGAGGTGAGGCTGCCTGAAACACAGAGAGTCCACAGTAAAACAGACACAGGTAGCTGAAATAAACACTTTTGAACAAATAATACTATTCACCCAGAACAATCTCAGGGCTCCTTCCCTAGGTCTTTTCGCAATCCTTGAACAGTGGGCTGTATCAGGACACAGGGAAGATGCTGAGGCTCACAAAATGGAGGTGGCTGACTTCGGCTTCCTTCCACAAACTTAAGGGGCCAGAGCAGGTGTGGGGGGGATGGGCCTCAGGTGCAACAGGGACTCAGAGATCCAATCATCTAAGTCCTGTCCCTGTGGGCAGGGGGAAAGGCAGCTGCTGCTCTACTCAGAATCTCCTAGGATACAGACAGGCTGAATCCACACTTCCAAGCTAGCACACTCTACTTTCCAGGTAAGGGAGAGATTGTTTAGAAAACAAACACTGG